>NW_022147237.1:2195608-3686044 GCF_002938485.1 Sitophilus oryzae | reverse complement strand
CTACAATTTCGTATTTATTTATTTATTTATTTATTTATTTATTCGCTAGTACAAAGAAAAGTTTACACACGTCAATATATAAAACAATATACTAATATAAAATAGAAAACTTAAATGTTAAAAAATACAAAAAAGCACTAACATAAATTCAAAAAGTTTTATAATGCAAAAAATTCACAAAATACAAAACCACAGATATTGTACCCGGCTAAAAAGTCGAGAAAAATCAGCAACAATGTGTGTACATTGCAAGAAGAAGGTGGTAAATGTAGTAAAGTGTAAGAAGTGTAGTAATTTGTATCATCCGGCTTGTTTGGAACAAGCAGCAGAACAGAGAAACACGGAATGCAATCACGAAGCCGTGAAGGTTAGGAAAGCGAGTGCAAATATAATAGCTGAAGAATCTATAGAGGTTGAGCTTCTCAGAACCCTTGTAAGGGAATTACAAGGGAAAAACCAAGTCCTGAAGAAAATAACATATTATTGCGAGAAAAGGTAAATTTTCTCGAAACAAAGCTAAGAAACCTTGAAACGAATTCTGAAGACCCAGCGACATCTTTGAGAAACGTGAGTAACGACAATACTATTTTTAACTCCGAAAAAATAGTCCCTAAAAACCGGAATCGAAAGAATTGCTCGAAGACGTTTTCGACGTCCGAATTGTAAGTACTGAAAATCAGAATAACACAGATACCAATATCGATAACGATGTTCCGGAAAAAGTCGATCCGATATCCATTACTAATGACAATGTCAACAGCCAAAAGGAAAATGAATGGATTGTGGTTACAAACAAAAACACCAAATACGACCTTTCCAAGAAAGGTAACCCGGCCAGAGCCACTCAGAGGTATAAATGAGAATGCCACCACTCTGAAAGCAGCACCTAAAATGATATCCTTGTTTTTGTCGGGGCTAGCAACGGACATGACCTGTGTTAATGTAACCAATTTCTTGGGAGAAAATTCGTTGAATACAGGCATAAACTGTGAGAAGATGAAGACAAAGAAAGACAAGTACTATAGCTCCTTTAGACTATCGGTGCGAGGAGGCTGAGAAATATCTATGTCCAGGCCTATGGCCAAGGGGAGTAATAATAAACCATTTTCGGAACATACAGCGCCAGAGGAAGGCACAAAACCAACAAAGTACGCTGAACCAAGTAATTGTACGCTGAGGATACTACATATTAATGTCCGTTCCTTAAGGAAAAAGGTGGATGAACTAGAAGCCTATGTAGTGGACAAGGACATTGATGTCATTTGCTTCACGGAGCACTGGATGAAGGATGAAGAAATAAAAACTCTGAAGATCCAAGGGTATTCTATTAGAAGTTCTTCAGCCAGGAAGCAATTCCTTGGAGGAGGAACAGCGATCTTTACTAGGGATAGCCTCGCAGCAGAAGTTGTTCATCAAAATTCGAATAATGGTGTAGATACTGATAAAGACTTTGAATGTTGTTGTGCTTATGTTAATATTTTTAAAATTGTACATTATTAATATTTACAGATCTCCCTCAGGATCTCTCAACACTTTCTTAAACTCAGTTGAGAGACTTTTTTCAGGGATGGGCACAAATAAGAGTATCATTATGACGGGTGATTTTAATGTCCATTTTAATACAGTTGAAGCTGCCCGTGTTCGTCTGTCTGATCTCTTGGATGGCTTCGGGATGTGGCAGACAATCTTGGTTTCACAGAGGTGAGTCTTTCTTGACAATATTTTGTTAGTGATAATATTGAAATTGATGATGCCCGTGTTGTTGATATGGGGGTTTCGGATCATAAGGGACAGATTGTGGGATTTTCAGTGAAGGGTATAGAAATCAAGCAGACCAAGAGATGTGTCAGACCTATCACACAGATGGGATTATTTCAGTTTTATAATAGGTTAGAACTTGTATCTTGGGATTTTATAAACTCAGAGAGTCTCACTGCAGAACAAAAAGTTGATAAGTTTATGGATATTTTGGAGATAGCCTATCTTGATTGTTTTCCTGTTAAATTATACACTGTTAGGTCTGATCAGGCAAATAATATCACTTGGTTCAATGCAGAACTGAAATATATGCGAGAACAGCTGAAGTTGTTAAGAGATATGAGTGAACATGGGTATACTAATGGTCAAGAATACAAGAAGTACAGATCCTTATATAAGGATAAAATAAGACAAGCTAAAATCAAAAATAACGATGCTCTGATTCAAAGCTCGACTAACCCTGCCAAAACAATGTGGCAAATAATTAATTCACATAGATGTAAATCTGGGGATACCTGCCAAAATACTCTTACACCGGACGATTTTAATACATTCTTTTCTAGTATTGCAGAAAATATAGGAAGAAACATTCCAAATTCAGCTAACAACTCTATATCATACTTGTTATCTATGACACCTCCGCTTGTGAAATTTAACTTCTCTGAAGTATCTTTTAATGATGTACGTTCTGTAATCAATAACTTAAAGAACAAGAAGAGTGCGGATATCTTTGGACTTAGCACAAGATTAATAAAGACGATCAAGAATATAATTATTGTGCCTGTGGCCAAACTGATCAATCACTGTATAAAAGAAAACGTATTCCCACGAATTTTGAAAAGGGGGGTAATAGCACCTATTTTTAAAAAGGGAGACCCAAATTTAGCTGACAATTATAGACCTATATCATTGCTTCCTATTGTATCCAAGATATTTGAAAAATGTATGGCACTTCAAGTGACGGCTTTTTTCGAAGAAAACAATCTGTTCACTGACTGCCAGTTTGGGTTTCGCAGCTGCCGAAGTACTGGTATGGCTGTATTGGATCTGACATCCCAAATAATTGAAGCCTTTCATAATAAACAATATAGTAAGGTGGTCCTTTGCGATTTGAGCAAGGCCTTTGATTGCGTCGACCACAACATCCTCTTGAATAAACTCAAATTTTATAATTTCTGTAATGATAGTATTGAGTTGATGACGTCATACCTTAAGGATAGGTCACAGCGTGTGAGGTGTGAGGGTGTGACATCAGGGGAGAAACTAGTAAATCTTGGGGTCCCCCAAGGTTCAGTTTTAGGCCCACTGTTGTTCTTAATTTATATCAATGACTTACCAACAAATGTTACTGCAAAATGTACTCTCTTCGCTGATGATACAACTATCATAAGTATCGGTTGCTCTCTCGGAAGTACAATTTTGGCATCGGAATCGGCATTGAGACAGGCAGGCGAGTGGTTTCGAGCAAACAGACTTCTGCTCAACACGGGCAAGACCAAAGAAATTGTTTGTTCATTGCGGGATGTTAACGGGATCGATCAAACACCAGAGGCCATGTTCCTGGGCGTTACATTGGATCTGGGTTTGCACTGGGGCGCCCACATTGACCAAGTAGCCAAAAAACTGACAAAAACAGTGGCGTCATCCGGAATCTATCTGCTTGTGTATCCCCGACTGTACTGGTAACGGCTTATTATGCGTTATTCCAGTCTCATATATCGAATGCAGTTTTAGCCTGGGAACATTCCGCGGGGGTTCGCAGATTGTTTGGCATGCAGAGAAGGGTAGTGAGGGTTATGGCTGGGCTGGGATATATGGACGATTGCAGGGCAGCTTTCACTTCCTTTGGTATTCTTACAGTTCCGGCAATATATATATTTGAGAACCTATGCTTTGCAAGGCGGGCTGAGCATCTGCAGACACACATGGGCGTGCACAGTTATGACACCCGTAATAAAAATAATCTGATACCTCTGTACTGGCGATTGAAGGGATGTCAAGATGGACCAGGATACTGGGCTATTAAATTTTTTAATATTCTTCCAGAGAGTATCACGGGCCTACCTTACAGTTCTTTTAGTAGACAACTGAGGGAGATTCTTGTTAAAAACGCATTTTACTCTTTTGACGAGTTCTTGTCGTACAGATTTTGACTAAATGTTTTGTGAATTTTAATATCTGTGGTTTGTATCTTGTGAATTTTTGCATTGTAAAACTTTTCCAATTTTATGTTAGTGCTTTTTGTATTTTTCACATTTAAGTTTACTTTTATATTAGTATATTGTTTTTTATATATTGACGTGTGTAAACTATTTTTGTACTGGCATGAATAAATAAATAAATAAATAAATAAATAAAAAAAAAATAAATAAATGTTGGGACAAGGTCATATTTTGAAATTATTGCCCTGGTTTTTCAAAATTACTGAAAAATATATGTTTAATTTTTTAAATATAAACATAGCCATATATCCTAAACAACTTGACAATATTTTTATGAATTTGTAAATCAATCCATATTTACAGTAGCGAATTTTGTTCATAAAAGGACAAATTTGCCTGACAATTAATGCTGGGACAAGTATTTTTAAATAATTAATATCATAGGCGGCTTAGACGTCACAAATGTCGCAAACTGTTTACTTCAGCATTGACAGCTTGTAAGTGTCTCGATACTTTGAGTAGTGAGACTTTGGAAGTAATTTTAATTTTTTTAATTTTCAATTTTGTTAATTTACCAGTAATGGTCCGTGGAAAAGCTACAAATCAAAACTACGCGAAATTATCATTCGTCAATACAGTACGGGAAAAACAATTCGAAAATTTCTGATGATTTAAGTATTTCAAAAACCACGGTCTTTAATATAATAAAAAATAGATAGGCGAATCTGCCAGTGTAGGCGTTAGAGGTAAAAGTTTGGGAAGGCCAAAAGTTGTATCTCAGAGAGATTTACGAAATTTAGTAAAAATCTGCAAGGCTGCGAGAAGAAGTACTCTTCGCGAAGTAACAGTTAAATGGAATACTGTAACTGAATTAAATATATCAAGAGAATGTCGCCGAAAATATATCCATAAATGCGGTCTGGGGTTTTACAAGGTAAACTTTATTTTGTGAGGAACATTATTTATCAAACTTAGCTTAGCCAAAGGAAAACGCCAATTATTTTAAGAAATTCAAAGAAAAATCGCTACAATTGGGCAAAATCTAAATTATCGTGGACAAAATGATTGGAATAAGGTCGTATTTAGCGATGAGTCTAAATCTGATGTTTGCGTTGGAGATCATCGAATAAGAATAATACGAAATAATGCAGAAGCCTTTCATAAAGATTGCTTAAAGAGGGTTGTTAAATTTCCTAAGGGGATTATGATTCGGGGTTGCATGTCAGCAAGAGGTTTGGGCAAATTAAATTTTATAGATGGCACTGTTTAACGCCCAAAAAATATACTGAAACCTCACTTTTGCCTAGTGCGCAAGAATTGTTTCCAAACAAAGACTATATTTTCCAACAAGCGGAGCGTTGTTATCTAGCAAAAATCAATCAAAACTATGTCTGGCATTAAATAAATATAAAAGTTCTATCCTATCCTGAACTCAATGTTATAGAAACTGTGTGGCAAACATTTAAGAAACAATGATTTAGCATGAAACTGTAGGAAATTTGGGATAATTCTTCTCCTCAAATGTGCCAATCTTTGGTAGCTACAATGCCATTAAGAGTTCAGACAGTTCTTAAGGCAAAAGCTGATGTAACTCCGTATTAAACAAATTTCTTGTTGTGCTGTCCCAATATATAGTTGTCAGCAAATTTGGCTTGATTTTGGTAAAATGAGCTATTATCAAAAGTGATTTGTTTGCAAAGTTATAAAAATATAGTAAAATTGTCTAGATCATATTGTAATGTTTGAATTTAGAATAATAAACAAAATAAATTGAGTCGTTTTAACAAATTACTATTTCTATTTTTAGTTAGGGCTCGTAGATCATGGTCTAAATAGTTTTTTTTAATATTAACGTTTTGTTTTTATTCCTTTGTAATTTTTAAAAACATATTTATTACAAAAAAAGACGTAATAGTTATAACCTCATTTTGATTAAAACGTTATTTATTTCACTTTCGCTAGATAGTCAATAGAAAATCTTGGAAAGGAAATAGAAAAACTGTGCAGTGAAAGATTTACTCCTATTAATTCTCTGACATCTATGACTCCACTTCTGTCGCAAAGAAGACACTGACTCAAATGGGTTTCATTTATAACAAGATTTAGTCGCTAGTCTTTTTTACAAATTGAATGTGATGATCAAAAAAAAAATATTATTAGAACTTGAAATTAATTATCTTATTATTTACATGTATTATAATATATACTAAATAGAAAAAATATAATTAATTATTTTATGTAATTTATATAAATTTGTTTATTAATAAAATAATAATTTGAACAAACCCTTTCATTTATTTGCACAACTCTTAAATCTGAATATCACTAGTACATTTCTTCTACTCTCAATATTTCTTATTAGATAAATAAACTATACAGGGTGGTCCGACTTGTATTCCGGAAACTTCTGCAGCATATTCTACAGACAAAAATAAGTAATAAAGTTCGTATAAATGTATGTCTTAAATTGCTTAGTTTCGAAGATACAGGGTGTAAAAGTTTCATTTTTATTTTGATTTTTTTCAAATAATTTCTGAAGTAACGTCAATATTTGGATGAAAATTAGTATCTAGAAGTTTTTTGACGTGAGAAATTTGATTCTGGCGTCAATATGTCTTCTACTGGTAGAGGGCGCCCTCTACATATTTTTTAACTGGTTTGAAGAGTAATAACTTTTCGTCCGTACCTGTATATACCGCGGCGTACTGCAGAGTAAAATAATATACATTTACGACGTTTCTTACATAAAAAAGGTCTCTTGGTAAAAATCGCTACGAGTAATGGTTCTCGAGATATTTGGAATCGAAATTATCAATACCTGTCATCACTGACATAAATTAAATATGTTGACTAAACATTTATTAGACTGAAATCATAAATTTGAAATGATTTTGTGTCAAAAGTTCAACAGAAACTGTCTTATAATCATTTTTTTGAAGAAAAGGTTACGGTTAATTTAAAAAAATAAAAAGTTCCCAAATTTATCGTTTCAGTAAAATAACTATCTACTCAACTACTAACTATGCTTATTTTTTGTCAATAATGACATGTATTGACTACTTCCATTCTAAATATCTTGAGAACGGTTGCTCGTAGCGATTTTTACCAAGAAACATTTTTTACGTAAAAAATCATGGGAATATATATTTTTTCACTCAGTAGTTGTATACAGGTACGGACGAAAAGTTATTACTCTTCAAAACAGTTAAAACGCATGTAGGTGGCGCCCCCTACAAATAGGAGTTTTACTGACATCAAAATCAAATTTCTCATGTCAAAAAACTCCCAGACACCAATTTTCATCCAAATATTGACGTTACTTCAGAAATTATTTGGAAAAATAAAAATAAAAATGAAACTTCTACACCCTGTATCTCCGAAACTAAACATTTTAGGACATAGATTTATACGAACTTTTTTACTTATTTTTATCTGCAGAATATGCTGCCAAAGTTTCCGGAATACAGTTCGGACCACCCTGTATATTTTTGTTTAAATTAGATAAACTATATATTTATGTTTCTTGTCGACAAACACCATATAATCGAAATAAAAAAGGCGTCAAAGACGGCTAGGGAATGACAATCGATAATAATTTTGGCGAGGTCAATTTCTAGACGTCATTTCATAAAAATTGGCATAAAATTTCAAAAATTAACATTAATTATAGAAAGTTTAAAATAGAATGAATCATTCTTAGACACTCAAATCTTTTCCCAAAAAAGTATTTTTATGCAACAGCCACTACTTATACAGACATTACTCACATGTATACATGCATATAAAATAAATAATAATACACGCGCGAGTTTTTAAATTTATAATAAATTAGTGTGTTATGAATTCCCTATCATATACGCCACGAGACTTTCCTGGCAGTATTTGTGCTGTAACTAGTAGTGGGAACTATCGAATGAATACTATCGAAACATTCGATAGTTGCAATTCATTCGAATAATTCGATAGCTAGTAAAAAAACATTCGTTGAAAACTATTCGAATAAAAATTATCGAATAGATGCGTCATTTGCCTTGAAATATTGTATTCTAGTAATTCGGCAGCAAAAACCATTCATTTATAAAATTCATTCTTTTATGAAATTCATTTATTCGTCAGGATCGATTATAATAAAATATTAACTCGATTTTAGTTGTCGCCCGGCGATGTAGGTTTCTTCCGAGAAACCCGGCGGTCGGTCGGCAATGCTATGAAAGAAGCCGGCATCTTTGATTTTTGCGGAATCATATAAACATAAGGACACATTATTTTTTTTTATTGAGGTGCTAGTATTTACACAGAAAATACATTATGAAGGGCGCTGTTGCCATATATTGGTATTAGTTGATATTAACAAAGAATATTATTGTTAGGCTTTAGTTAGTTAGGGATAGTATGTCTATATATTTTGCATTTTTTTTATTAATATTCTGTTGTTGCACTACAATAATACTTGTTATTTTGGATGTAGGAAAATGATTTTTAATGTTTGTAAGCAAAGACTGGTTTAATAAAAATAATAATAACACTAATAATTTGTTATACCTATTAACAACAAAATTTAAAAATAATTAATATAAACATTTTTTTACGTAGTAGCAAAATATAAACAACAAATTAGATGTCAAAATTATTTATATTAGATCCTATTTAAAAATAATATAGTCTTTAAATTTTTGTGGCAACGTTGGTTTATTAAATAATAATAATTACAGAACTAATTTGTTATATTAACAACAAACTTTAAAATCATGAAATATAAACATTTATTAATTTTCTAAGCATGCAGTGTAATGGAAGGAAAATATAAATAAAAAATTAGAAATAAAAATTATTTATATTAGGTACTTTATACCGTATGATCGAATAAAAACGGCGTCCAGTTGGCTTGGAAATGACGATCGATGACATTTCCCATATAAATTTACATATGAAATGACAGCGATCTTCATTTCATAGCCATCGCTGACGCCGTTTTTATTCGATCATACGGTATTACTAGTTAAAAATAATATTTACTTTTACTGGCATTTACTTTAAAAAATAAATGAAATATTTCTTCGCAAAAAACTACATGTAAGAAAATTAGCATAAACAAAATACAAACATCGTTAACTTTTTTTTTTAAATTGGCACGTGTAAAACTTTCAATTTAATTTTCTCACCCCATAGTTTGAGTTCGATAACCCCATTTACTTAACCACATTACTTAAATATGATTATTAAGTTCAACTAATTCATATTATTAAAACATCTAAAATACAAATATGTACTTTTAAAATTAATTCTAAGTTCATCTCATATCTCTTAAAAATTGCTACTTCTCAAAATTTCCCATTAAACTATACTATACTAGACTATATATACCATATAAAATAAAATAATTGAGAGATCGGGCTACGGAAAATCACACAAATTTTCGGAAAAATTTAGACACCTGCACACGCACACAATCGTCAATTAAAAAAAACTACTATTTTAGTATTTTAAATATTTTAATAAACGCAAAAATAGCACAGTATTTATAAGGTGAAGTTGTAAAAATTTGGAAGAACTAATAATGCACTGACGCACACAAAAATCAAACAAATACTAAATTTCATTTATCAAAAGCATTCGATAGTCCTGGCTCAACGATAACTATTTAGTCGCACGGCGAGGTTGTCACATATGCTTTAGTATACAAATGAATGAATGATTTTATTCGAAAAAAACCATTCGATAGTTGAAATCATTCATTCAGTAACCATTCGATAGTCTAATTCATTCGATAGTTCCCATCGCTAGCTGTAACCGCCTCTGCCTGGTTAATAATTTCTTGCGGAAGATCTTCCTGAATCATTTTTCTTTAAAATCTGACTTGCTTGTTGATAATTCATTATTTTATCGTTAAAAAATTGCGATTTATCTAAATGACGTCTTAATGCCAGTGCTATTTATTATTTACAAAAAAAAACGCACATCCATATTGCATAGTAACATAAACGCACCCTGATAATTTATTAATTCGCAACAATGAAAGTAGAACTGGTAGATCCTTTTAAATAAGTTATTCTTTAGAGATTGGACATGAAACAGTTCTGCTGCTGGATAAGATTTTGTATGGCAAGATCGCGTGTTATAACATATAAGTCTCTTGTGAAAATTATCCTAAATATTTCCCAGGGTGACTTATACATATATAAGATAACACACTGGTATCTCATATTTTTAACTACATCATTTAAAAATCATTTTTACTTAATATAAAAATAAATTAAAACGTTCTTAGGGCTAACCTTTATTAAAGCAGTCACTTAAGGCAGTTAGCGCCATTAAAAAATAAATAAGAGTATGTACCAAGTAAAGGACGTCTAGGGATTGGCCTCGCCAAAATTTTTATCGATACTCATTCCACAGCCGTCTATGACGCCGTTTTTTTTTTCGATCAATGATAAATACTATTTTAAAAGTATAAAAACTTTTAAAAAAATAACTTTTTAAAACATTTTTGGAAATGTATGGAATTTTTATTATTTTAGGGGCGTATTATAATTTATTTTATTTCTATATTCTGGTATATTATTATTATAATATGCTTGCAAAAAGATAAACGACGGACGGTCTCGGTAATGAAAAATTGATGACAGATGTGTCTCTTATATTGTTGAATTGAACGAAAACATCGGACATATTTTTCCAATTTCGTGAAAATGTCGCGGACTTGGCTATACCAGACAGAATATATTAGACTGTCTATATTGGATGCAGCAAAAGCGAATATTAATAGAAAATATTTCAAATATTTCATATTGTCCTAGAGTATTTTGTAACGCATGTGTTCCTATCATTTAAATTATATAAAAAGTTGAATATCATATATTCCTCTATTTTAATTGAGTGATTTGGACAAATTATACCGGGTGCGTCTCAAAAGTGGCTCAGCCCTTTAATTTTTTTATTTTTTCAAATAAAAAAATGAGATTTGGTATGTGCGTATTTAACATAAATTAGGATTGATTGATGTATTCAGTTGTTTTCGGTCACTTTTTATTTCACCGGAAATGACTACAACTTTTGATTTTTAAATGGCACCCTCGGTATTTTTTTACTTTATTTGATAGTGAATGACACTCTGTATAGAATGACATATCATATCTCAACTTTTATTATTTTGACATATCATATTCTCGCTTAAAAAAAATGTATTTTAAATTTCAATCTAGAGTGCAATGATTCTGTTAAAAACATTCATTTTTAATCAAGAAGACTTGGAAAAATAGATTATTTGATCGTTTAATGTTTTTAGTGTCTTGTCCTGGACGGTTAAAAGATGCCCAAATCGTATTTTTAATCATATCTCATTGTTTTCAAATAGAGCAAAGGTGGCTAATTAGCATATTTGGAAAAAGTATTTTTTTACGAATAATTTGGTACACCACATTTGGTATTTCGTGTCAAATTGTCGTTATAAACCGCATGTTTATAATCTCAAATAAACCATATGCGAAAATGTTAAAAATTGACATATGATACGTCATTATATTCAGAGTGCCATTTTCTATTGAATAAAGTAAAAAAATACTGAGGGTGCCGTTTAAAAATCAAAAGTTTTAGTCATTTCCGGTGAGACAGGAAGTGATCGAAAAGAATTGAATACGTCAATCAATCCTAATTTATATCATATACTAACATACCCAATGTCGTTTTTTTATCTGAAAAAATAAAAAAGTTGTAGGGATGAGCCACTTTTAGCACGCACCCGGTTTTCTATAGATTACTTGCTATTTTTAAACTGCCATAATTTTGCTATTGGTTTATAAAAAATTGTTCTATTGATTATTCAAATTTTCAAATCAATTTTAGTAAATGCCTTGGTTCATTGTCTTATTATCAGAAAAATAAGTCACCAAATCTGTACAAATAGTATACAAAAAAAAAGGATGACAGCAGCAAACATTAACAGGAAATGTTTTACTTTAGTCTGCAGCTTTTTCGTGGCTTATATGCTTCCACTGTGCTGACGGTTCACAAAAGGAATTATTGACGTAAGAGTGGCACTAATGAAAATATAGCGTGTTGTTTTGTCGTAGTTTCAGTTTTGTAGATAGAGGTTGTTACATCAAGCTGTTTTATGTCCAAATAAACCTTTAAATAGTTCCGTCGTAGTAGAATCTTTTGTTAACGTAAAACAAAAGGATTTTAAATGTACGTTACCATAAATGGACCGATGTATCTCGTCCTTTAATTAAAATACTTTTATTAAAGATTTAAAAAAAATATAAAAATAAAATTTTAAGGACAGATATATACTTAAACTTTAGACTATTTTGTTTTACTTATTTTTTATTTTATGACAACTTAATTGAACTATTCTTCTAATAGACTTCAGTTTATGAGATGTTTGGCCCCACAAAAATTTTATCATACTATAAGTATAATTTTACATTCAGATATATCGCAAATACCAATACAGAGATTATATAAATACAAAAGAAAAAAATTAGTCGGCAAAGCCCTCAACAATCTCGTAATCGTATACATCAGTGTACACTATTGTAGACGTTCACACACAAAACAAACACACCTACATCAGTGTACAATAGTGCAACTGCATTCCAGCATCATCAGTACGGTAAGGAATCAGCAAGCGATGACAACGACTCCAAAATATAGAAACTAGGAAGCAAACGATGCACGAGGCACCGTTTGCTTCCTAGTAGATGGAAAAAAAGATGATGAAAAAACAAAAGGAGCAAACGGGAGCCTAAGGCTACAATTTATAGCCTAGAACTATAGTCGCACAGGATTGTAGGCTTCATCCAGAACAGCTGCGGAGGTAGCCAACAGCAACCCGCCGCAATACCCTTAGCCGAAGTCAAAACAAAATAAGATTGAAATAGTGAGGGGAATATATCAAAACAAAAGGAAAAATTAATCGGCAAAGCCCTCAACAAAACTCGTAACCGTATAGATCATTGAATGTCTACAATAGCGTACACTGGTGTATACGATTACGAGTTTGTTGAGAGCTTTGCCGACTAATTTTTCCTTTTGTTTTTGTATATTCTCCTCACTCTTTCAATCTTTAGATTATATAAATATATATGTCGCTTTTAAAACGTCCTTTGACGTAATGCAATGCCTAGGCGCTATTACTTCCGTTCATCCCAGTCTCCGCCACGCAGATCCCTTGAGCTCATCGCCTTCTTTGCACTCTTCATCCAGTTTGTCCTTGGTCTTCCCCGTTTCCTTCTCTTTTGTGGAAGCCAGTTTAGTACCTTCTGAGGCAGTCGCTTGTTGTCCATCCTTCTCACATATCCATACCACTTCAGTTGGGCACTCTCTATTTCCTCTACTATAGTTTTCTGTCTACCCATTTTATCCCTGATTTCTCGTTTCGTACTCTACCTAGCCTTGATATTCGTGTTAACCTCCTTATCGCGTCCATTTCTAGTGCCAGTTAATTTTCTTTTGTTATTTTCACAACGCGATTTTAACACCGCAAAAATTCTGGGAGACTGTATGTTTGACGGACGAGCGTTAGAGAGACCGACATACAGGCGGGCCACAAAAAGTCACATCTCGTCACTCCGAATAGATCATGCTATTTTTTTCTAACGCCACAAACAATTTCAAACGTCCCAAATAATATAAAAATATTTAAAAGTAATACCTTGCATGAATTACATATCGAGAAAATATGGTAACGGCTCGTTGAATTTGACACATTATGTCAGTTTAATAATATATTTTCGTATTTTTACAGGGGTGGGAAAGTGAAATTGCAAAAGCGGTTCCAACGTTTTTACGGAAATCTCAAATAAAATAGTTCTGCCCTAGTCGCTAGGTGGTAGTGCAATTAAGTTTTAGGTTAAGATGTTGCTACTAGTTATTGCCAGATGCGTTAAATCAGATTTTTTTTGTAGTTTCCAACGGCCATTTTCATACTGTTGTTAAATTCTCAAAAAATATTTTTATATTATAGTGTCTTATCTATGAAAAATATTGTCGTTGTCATAACGCCAATCATATCAAATGATTATCAAAACGAATTTCAAAGTATAATTTTTATTATATGTTGTAATTAGACAATTATTTTTGTTTGTGGCCCTAAAATATAATGTAAGCCTTTTATTTTTTCCATCATTTAAGTACCTATTTATATTTACTCCATTTAGAAAACTTTGGGTGTATTACGTTGGTCTTGTTTTATTTTAATAAACGATGTTCATATATTTGACTTCTATTATTCAATTTTATTTTTTACACAACACATATTAAAGCTTAATATTAAATTTGTTAATATTGTGTAAAAAATAACTTTTAATATGGTTTTCATATTTAAAATGATAGTTTTAAGTGAAATTATGTAAATAAGCGTATTTAAATTCAAACCTTCTCAATAGATGGCGCCACTAACATGGAACAATTTTTTGGTGAGGCTCTTTCTTTTTCTTGGTATATTCTTTGTACTTTTGTGCTTAAAGTGCTTTACTTTTTTGCCTAGGCGCAAAAATTAATACTTTTGTGACGTTTGAAAAAAACATATTTAACTAACCATAAAACTTATTTTTTAAATTAAAAAGAATAAGTAACATAAATGTAATAAAGTAAGAACACACATTTAAAAAAAAAATATTGTTATTTGTCAGTTATCAGTGTATCTTGTTGTAATATTTCAAAAGAATAAACTACAGAATCGATTATGCTATTTTATTAAACAACATTCAAAGCATACCGTTTAACCTTCTTGCTGGATAATCCCTTTTCCCTTTTATCCAGCGTGGATTAATTAATACAATTCATTGTTCTTTCAAGATTACAATATTAACAGTTTCGTTTCACTGTAGCAAGACTGGCGGTCTTGTCTCGCCATTGTTAGAAGTTATCAAAGTTGCACTTCAATAGAGTAATTTTATTAAAGGTAACTCCAGCGCTGAACTTTATCCAGTTTTGCAATCGAAGCAGCGATAATTCTTTGTGAACGGATTACTTTTAATTTTTTTTTGAAAGTAGATAAAAGTATTTTGTTCTGGTTGCTTAAAAAAAGTCACAAGAGTAATTTATTCAATTTCTAACTTTCCTTTTGTGTTAAATCAATCTCGTGATAATATATCCTGATAAAAAATAAGCTTGTGGTAACCTGTGCCATACGCGGCTAAGAAAATTACTATAATAAACTTGATATTGTACCAACCTTGTGTGCTAGGAAGTAAATTTTCATGCATATTTTCATCGATAGGTTTGTAGCTTCTAAATAACGGTCTAGGTAAAGCATCTAGCTCATTTGCCAGCTCAAAATTAGAATTTAGAGTTAGTAACTCGCATTTTCATTAGAGGACACTGTCATATTTGTTTCGAACCAATAATAATCAACGAGAATATTCGTATAATTTAATAAAAATACTGTAAATTACTATAAATAATAAATTGTTTGTAATTGAACTGTAATTTCTGTATGATTAATCCCGTAAATGATGGAGATTAACAATTATTGTTATTGAATAAAATTTTATTTTAAGATGAAACTTTTGTTAACAACATTCTGAAAATTCGAAAAATGAATTGAATAACGACAAGAATAGTGACATCTGTCTGAAAAAGACAACAATTTAGAGTGACAATTTGGTTATGTAAAATTTAGAGTAACAATTTCGATTATGAAAAACAAAAATACATATTCTACGAGTTTGTCTAAAGATCAACATTAATTTAAAAATAAATCCCTAACATGAATATTGCACAAAACATTTAAACAAAAACAGACCACACAAAACAAATTGTTGGTTAGTAGCAGTTAGTAATAGTCAGAGATATAGATGTAGTATTATTTTAGTTTAATGGCCACAGCTGCCAGGCCATCCGGCCGAGTGATAGAATTATTGTTTTTTAATAAAAATTAAAAAGCGTTATAAATTATTAAGCTAGAATATAGGGTAGTGACAATTTTGATGCTCAACACTGGCATCTCATAAACTACGAGAGCATTATTATTGCAAAAGAATAATAATAATACGTTTATTTTAAACAACAATATCTTCAGAACTATTTTATCTATTATAACGTAAGTTGGTAGTTTTATATTTTTGACCTCGGCCAATTAAATGCCGTTTTCAAAAAATTTCTAAGCCTTCTAGATTTCAAAAGTCAAGTTTATCTTTTCTTATGGCCGCCATTTTGAATTTTTTTTGGTTTTATACGATGGGCAAACCGCTGCCAAAAATGGTGTACAATAAATACAAATTTTGGGAAAAAATACCAAATTAGTATTGTTCTTTTTAGTATCTAAAGAATTTAAGATATTTGGAGCTTTAGGGCCTATTCATGTCAAACTACGATAATTAGGTCAGAAAAACATATAAGCTTAATTCGAGTTCCAAAAAAGTACGGTTCTAGAACGGTTTAAAACAATCGTACAGTCTAATTACGACAACCATTCATGTCAAAAGTTGCAAAAAATCATATTGTGCCAGTGTTTTGAACCGTTCTAGAACGGTACTTTTTGGGAACTCGGAACTCGAATAAAGCTACTATCATGACACGTTTAAAAAGTCATTTTAACGGTTCCATTAACATCGATACTTCAAAAATTTATGAAATAAAAACTAGACATAAAAAGAAATTGAATTTTTTGTTATGTGCGCTATTTGTTACTTATAAGCTCAAAAATATAATTATGTGCACAAGAAAAATAAGAAATTCTAACGAGATCCATATTATGTTTCCATGATGCGAGTTCTTTAATTTCTTGACATTTTTTCGTATGACGCTATGTACCGTTTTTGCGCAAAAACCGTTTTTATGCGTTGAAAAATTGCAAGCTTGGCAATTAATATCGGGTAAAAATCACCTTTTTTTTCAAATAGGCCAGCATCCTAACCTCGAAACACAACTAATTATTCTTAAGTATGTATATTATGAGGTATATTTTATTGTTAAGTAGGTACTTACCTTAGACACTAAATATAAAAACTTTAAAATGCTTCATATAAAATAGGGCAACACCAAAAATTTTTGATCGTGTAAGAAGCGCAAAGGCGGCTCATTTTCAATGCAAATGGGCTAGAAATGATCCGAAACGATCCGGCCGTCGCCACGTGCATCTAATCCACATCCACCGTTGCCAGATGTCCAACAAAATACCTGTTTAATACCAGTTTAATACCAAATAAAACCAGTTTATTACCAAATAATACCAAAAATACCAAATTAGTACCAAAACTATCAAAAAATACCAGTATTACCAAGTGCTTGTACAATAAATACCACCAGGGGTTTGCCCCTCGGTTTTATATTAACTGTAATTTTTTTGAAGTTTATAAAAAGATTGCAGAGTTAAAAAAACATAAAAAAATATACAGGGTGAGTTTCCTACGATGTTCTCTATGGGTATCTCGGAAACTACTGGAGATAGAGAGTCGGTTAAATGGGGAAAGAATTACAGTTTTGTGGGGTCATAAATATGCGCCTTTCAGATTTTTGAAAAAATTTATGCCTTACTAAAATTCTCCCTAATTCCATTATAAGCTATTTTAGACAAAAAGTTTTCAGATAAAAGTTGTAGATAATCACATCCTTAATGAGACTGTATCCTCCGTTTTTTTCTAAAGCCTGTCATTTTTGACATATGACACAAACATAAGTTTTTTTAAATGGAAACCACAGTTAGCCATGGCTTCATAAAAAGCGCCATTTTTTAAGCTTTTCAGCGATATAAGCTATAATATGTTTTCTTCGAAAAATTACTGAGTTATAGCCAATTCTTGTCATTTTTAAACAATTTCACTTAGTTAGCCATGGAAACAAGTTTAATCGTCTTTGCTCTCATAAATGTGAAGCTGTCACATTCAAACTTTGCAAATTAAAATAAATAAAAATTGTAAATATGTATTTTTCAAATGAAGAAAAGCGTGTAGGATTATTGGTTCAACTTTTCTTGACCATACATTTTCGAGGATACGTTGACCGGTGAATGTTACGTTTTTTAGAGAACGGTTTTCAAGGTATGTTAGAAAAGTTAAATTAAATTATAGCTAATAATTCTTATATTTAATAATAATGCCTTTATTTCCAGAAAAAAGTAAAATAAAATACAGTTAATTATTAATAGATTAAAATGGTAAGAAATCATAGAAATTAAATAATTACACCATCAGAATATATATATACATATAAATAATCAAAACCCAATTTTGGAGTGGAGCGAAATTCAGAAGCATAATGCTTCTGCTCTTCCATTTAACTCTTATTTCTTAAATAATTTCATTTAGATTGCATGATATTCTTATTCTATTGTGATTTATAACTTATAAAAAGTCAGAATATATAACTAAACGGTTCTTTACAATTTACATTACACAAACTAAAACTTAAAAAATAATATCACTACGTACACTTTAAGTTATTTTAAAAATGTTCAAAAAATCCGCTATTGTTTTGAGTTCCATGTTTTTAAAACTGAACTACTACCTATTCTCACATAAGGACCGGTCGACTTTATTAAACTTTCCTCGCACCGCCACTTCGAGTGCCTCTCTTAATTCATAAGTTCTTTAGTAAACCTTATTGTTAACTATACCGCATAAAAAAATCTAAAATGGATAGGTCAGGTGATCGAGGAGGCCCATGCAGCTAGTCCACCTCTTCCTATCCCTGCGTTTG
This sequence comes from Sitophilus oryzae, assembly GCF_002938485.1. Lineage (NCBI taxonomy): Eukaryota > Metazoa > Arthropoda > Insecta > Coleoptera > Curculionidae > Sitophilus > Sitophilus oryzae. Next base: position 3,667,484 of record NW_022147237.1, on the reverse strand, counting down.
TATAATTATGATATAAATAACTTTTAACATTTCTTTCATTATGGGGGGTGGGGGGTGGTGTGTCATAATGAAAGTCATGTTGGAACCACTCTATTGATGCGCGAGTATCTACACGCTTTTCTTCATTTTAAAAATTAATATTTACAATTTTTGTTTATTTTAATTTACAAAGTTTGGATGTGACAGCTTAGCATTTCTGAGAGCAATGGCGATTGAACCTGTTTCCATGGCTACCTAAGTGAAATTGTTTAAAATGATAAGAATTGGCTATAACTCAGTAATTTTTCGAAGAAAATATATTATAGCTTATATTGCTGAAAAGCTTAAAAAATGGCGCTTTTTATGAAGTCATCGCCAACTATGGTTTCCATTTAAAAAAAAACTATGTTTGTGTCATATGTCAAAAATGACACGCTTTAGAAAAAAACGGAGGACACAGTCTCATTAAGAATGTGATTGTCTACAACTTTTATCTGAAAACTTTTTGTCTAAAATAGCTTATAAGGGAATTAGGGATAATTTTTAAAATAGCCGAAATTTGTTTTTTCGAAATATCTAGAAAGCCATGAACTTTTTCAAAAATCTGAAAGGCGCATATTTATGACCCCACAAAACTGCAATTCTTTCCCCATTTAACCGACTCTCTATCTCCAGTAGTTTCCGAGATACCCATAGAGAACATCGTAGGAAACTCACCCTGTATATCCTTCAAATCCTTCAATTTAATAGCTGTTAGTAAGAAGTTTTACTTTAAATATGCACACACAGTGCACATTACTTTAAATATGCACACACAGTGCACATACAATTTTTTTTAAATATGTATACAATAATTAATACTAATTAATTTTAATATGATACCAGAGAAAATCAGTGAATATTATTTTACCTAATACAAAGGAATGCAAAACCATATTACAAAACATGTGTACATTATGATTGTAAACAAGGATGACAACTTGTTCGTTCAAAGCTAATTATAATTATATTAGGGTACACAAAGTTACCCAATTTCGTTGAACGACTCTTATCTGGTCCGGCATCGAAATATAATTTTAAAAGGGTCGGGTATATAATAATAGTTCCGAGGCTTACAATGGACTTTGAGTTTCCCTAATTTTACAACTTGATTAAGTGTAATTTGGACAAACAGTATTAGAGTTTCTCTCTGTATTGTGCTTAGTTCGTTGTCATTATTTTGTGATTATAATCGATATTTTTACTCAAACATAAATTTTACTTGCATTAAACTTGTTATAATAGTATATTACATACCGAGGAGAGAAGTGTTTCATTACTGTCGAGAGATTAACTAAATCTCGAGACAATAATGAAAACTTTCCTCCGAGGTTTGTATACTATTTTATTTACAACCACATCATTAATTAAAAAATAGAGACAGTATTATATTTAAAAAAAATAAATATGCGAAAATTTGTCGTTTTTTCTGTTTTGGCATTTCCATATCTATAGTTACCGGTACCAGTGGTTGTTATGGCGCAAACCTTGAACAGCAAAACAAACAACTAAGTGACAGTTTTGAATGACTTGTTCGATTTTTCGAATTTATATACATAGAAAGCCAGAATGTTGTCGGAAAGTTCTGATAAAGAAGACTACTTTAATATTGGTACTCCACCAGAACTTACAGAAGCTGCAAAAAGAGCAGAAGCCAGTTTACTTCCAGAGAAAAGTAGGGGGCGATATGAAATAGCATTGAATGTATACGAAAAATGGTGTGCCGAAAGAAATGCTAAGAATATTGCTTCGGACACAGTCTTGATGGCATATTTTAGCGATCTACTCTTTGGGCTACGTACAGCATGATACGGACAATGCAGGGAAATAAGGGAAATGACTGACATATCAAAATATCACAAACTCGTCGCTTTTTTAAAACGCCAGAATATATTTATGTTTTAAGCCAAAGGAGTCTAACAGTTTTACCTTCAACAAATAAATGTATTAAAATCTTCAATTAGTATTGTTAATCTTCTTGTTTATTTTTGTTGATGTTAGATAAGTATTTAATAAATATATTATAAGAATATTTTGCTTTAAGAAGATATTACAAGAATAATTTAACACTTTCAAATTTTTTAAAAGTCAGTAATGTCAGTATTACATATGTGGTTGTAAATAAATATCTTTAAACAACCTGGATAAACTTATTTAAATCTAATATATAAAATTCTTGTGTCACAGTTTTAGTTGCCATACTCCTCCGAAACGGATTGACCGATTTTGAATATTTATACCGATGAAATTTTATACTAAGGGTCGGCAATTCTGGTCTTGGGTGCCGGTTTTCATGTGTACGAAGAGTACGGCCAACACGCTTAGTAAAATAAGATGTACTGAATAAAGACAGAAGGCGAGTATTTTCCCAAGCGCATGGAATCGTAGTTATGTAATAAATGCTTCGTATTTTTGCTGGTATTTTTTTAAAAATTTAAGTTAAGAACTTAAGAAATGGTAAATGGTAAATATATTTTATATTTCAAGTTATAAATAATATGTATTACAAAATTGAAAAAACTTTGATCTACACTTCCTTGTTATGTTGTAAGCCTGAGTACATCATGCATTCTCAAGACAGTTGCTTGATAAGTTTTTCTCTTAGAATAGGACCAAGAATATCAGCATGTCATTAAGGAACATATTTTATTGTTTCATTAATAATAGAAATAAATTTGATTTCTGAAACCTTTAAATTATAAGAACTTTACCCTATATCAAACGACCACTCCCACACTTTTTTCCTAGAGAACGGTTATACTTTATAGCTGCCCACCGACAGCTTATGAACGGTTGAAACTGAAATCCTTATCCCGACGGGACCAACATAAATCATCAACCTCGTTTGACTTCATACCGGCAATAATTTTATTTTATCCTTATTCGCCAAGCCGGAAGAGGAAAATTGGCGGCTAGCGGATTTCCACCATACCGGGGAAAAAATAACGATAAGATATCAGGCAAATAAATTTATCCCTCGTAGGGACTCTTATCTTGAATCTTCATCGACGCCGCTCAGGCGCTCGCTGGTACAATATGGAAAAATATTAACGCAATATTTGGTTCCTAACGTTTATGGATATTACTGTTTTTCTGTTATCTTGGTTTTTGAGTGGAAAAGTATTTATACAAAAAAGAAAGTAAAGCAGCAGCTTGTCTAGAGTTTGTTGTTTAGTTGATTTAATCGCTGTTTGAAATGGGAAATGTTTCCTTAGTAAAATAATAGTAATGTTTTATTTATATAGGGTGGTTCAAGCTTCCAAAAAGCTAAATATAAAGGCAATGGTAACGCACATTTTGAAAATATTTTTGATAATATACACGATAATTCAAACATATTTTCAAACCAAAGTTGTATAAAATGTCTATATCTATATGGCGGATTCATCTCTCCAAAAAAATCCTATATGGGTATTTCGCCACTTAAAATACTCTTCAGACCACTTAACATACGAACATCTTTCAAAACACAAAATAAACTTAGATCCTTTTTATCACATACTAAACCAATGAATTTAGAACAACAAAACAAAAAATGTAATATACCAAATACCATGTAAATGCGATAAATTTTACGTTGGTGAAACATCTAGACCCCTAAATGTTAGAATTAAAGAACATAAAGATTATTTAAGAAAGGGAGATTTTCACAAATCTAAGGTTTGTCAACATTCATGGGACACAGGGCAAAGAATAAATTTTAATAACGCCAAAATTATAATGAAAGAAGCGATAGCCTCTAAAAGAAAAATAAAAGAGGGTTTTTTTAATACAATCTAATAAAAATAAATGTATTGCTCATGCATCTGTAGATGTTAGTATTGTATGGCAATCGCTTCTTTGATTTTAAAGAACATAACATACATAAAAATTAAAAATAATAATACAGAAAGTTTGGGGCTTTTTGGTTTTACTTTATTAAGTAATTGTTATCAGGTAGTAATTGTTAATTTTGAAGTTTACTTGATATAATGTCATTTTAACAGAACGTCAACGGTTTTCTTGTAGACGTATCTGTTTTAAAAAACTAACTAAGTGTTCTCAAATAGTTGAATTTAAATATTTTAAATAGTTTTATCTTTATTCTTAAAAGAAAACGTTAAGCATTTTTTTCTTTGTTAGGCAAATTTGTATAACTGTAAACATAACTTCTGACAAATAGTTTCCGTTTGGGTTTAACGCAGAAGTGTTTACAGAAAATAACTATCTTATTTTGTAGATTTTCTTGCAGTGCAGTGGCGAAATACCCATATAGGATTTTTTTGGAGACAAAGTTGTATATTTTTAAACAGAATATTATATATATTTTCTTAACTCAGTGGCTTTACCATTAAATTTCCATTTCAAAAATACCATAATTTCATATACTATACTGAGTATTGAACGTTGACCGACTGAAACGTTGTGCAACTTAAAATAAATAAAGACAAAGAAAGTCTGAAAATTTTGGCGTCAAAAAAATTCTGTTTTGAAAATGCTTAAATAAGAATATAACTTTTTCTTTGGGCCACAGCGTTCAAAGAAAAAATCAGATAAGCAATCAATTATGCGTCGCTTGTCAATGCACGCACCAGTGCCGGGTCTGAATAGGGCTTCCGGAAGGACCCTAAAAGGGTAAAAGTAAATGGCAGACCGAGAAGTCGACAACAGCTCTGGACCTTTTTGTGAAATCGTCCGGTTTGTCCCTGCCGATATCTGGAAAAAATAGGACGGCTTACGCGTGAAAAACGCCCGACCTCATCGGACAGGTCGGCCGTAATGCTTTTTCTACCTAGATTTATGGAAAATTTATTTGTATCCCTTCTGCCTTTTGCTCTTGTTGGATACGGTTCTGCAACTTGGAAAAAATATTGCAATGTTTTTGTTTTATGTGGCATTTCTTCGTGAGTTAGTTAAATATACTGTGCAAAAGAAATCTTTGATTAAATAAGATACTGTTACAGGGATTGGTTTGGGGTCATTGGTTTAAGCACCCAAAAATATAGTTTTTTCCACAGCACCTGTTAAAATAGCCTTATATCTATCAAAAATAGTAGATAAAATGGTACTTTAACCGCAAGGGTAGATTAAATTTAATGATACTTTAACAGCGAGGATAGGTTAAAAACTTTATTTCATCTCGCACGGTTTTTAATTGCTTCCATTTTTGAAAATGTTTGTATTCCTTTTCATAAGTTATTCGGGATTTAAATGGAAGTAGTTTGGATATGGCGTTTGATGTGGCTGATATGTCCTGAATACCTGTTGGTAATTTACTTATTTCGTTTTGAGCCATTTTGGCTCCAATTCAATCAGCAATCGACACGAAACAGAATTAAAAAATATTGACTCAAAACTGACAACTAAAGAGACAGCTTTATTTATTTGTCAAATTACATAGAAACCAACGCCAACCCAGCACAATATTTTTTCTACTCGTAATAAATTCCTTGAAATAATAATTTCTGAATGTTTTTTAAAACGTAACTCGCTATGGAAAAAATATTGTTTTATACACTCTCCCAAAATTAATTCACTCGCGATTTCATCGCTCGTGAATTAATCTTTTCGGTCGACGATAAAATACCATTTTATCGTCTTGTATAAAAAGTAACTATAATTAACAATTTTAATTAATAATAAACTACTTATCTATATCAAACCAAACACTGTAACGAATAAATATTGATTTCAACCACTCTTATCCGACTTCGTCTGCCTTGACCATTTATTGGAAACCCCCAAGAAATTTATAAACAACTGCCTCAGAAATATGTCTATGAATTTTTTTTCGCCAAAAAAAAAATGAAAATTTGTGATTTTTTAAAAAAATTGTTTGAATTTTTTTTTAATTTTAGGTAGTAGATTAAAATTAGACGAAAGAAAACACAAGAAAGATAAAGTGGTTTTCAAGATTTAAGCGAAAAATTATTTTATTTTTAAATTTTCAAACTAAAGTAGGTATCTCGGTTATTTTGGACATATTTGAAAAACTAAAACGAAAAAATATGTTTCAGTTATCGACATCTACCAGCCATGAAAATATTTACACTTATTTAAGACTCGCACTGTATATAGTCAGAAGTTAGCGATAAACCATTTTTTTTAATTTTCAATGTTAAATAACTCACTATTTACAATGTAAAGTAACTAACTATATTTTGGATTTATTTGACAAATGGTAAGGAGAAAATATATTTATTTTATCAAGATCTACCAGCCCTGAAAATATTTGCACTTATTTAAGACTCACTCTGTATATACCTTGAAGCTCTAAATTTTCTTGGATCTTAGAAAAATATTGTCTTACCAAACTTGTGGTTTTCATAATGAAAAAAAAAGTGTTTTAATTTTTGTTACCTATATCAATTAAAATGGTAGATTGTTTTAACTGAGATGAATACCTATAATAATCAAAATAACAAGCAATTCCTCAAATTCAACAACAAAAAATGAAAGTATAATTTAACAGAAGATTGCGAAGTGACAATTGATAACCGTAACCTAAAAATAATGTGTACCAGGTAAACCCTTTGGCGTGACAACAACAAAATTGAACATTAGTTCACCGCAAAACATGAAAACACTATTTTATACACTGGATACGCGTTTTGCGATCTTAGCTTTAGTTATCAAATTTACCGGTTATTAACATTACAATGGTATATTGGGTAGCTCATCGTCACGTCCCCCAGTTTTTTTTAACAAACAAACAATCTTCAATCAATTTTGTTAACAAAAAACTTAGTGAAACAGGTAAATACAACAGCTGAATCTGCCAGAATGAAATGAATTGAACTGTTTTATATAGCTTATTTAAAAATCTACCCCTAAATAAAAAGTTATATACCACTGAGTCTACATAAATATCAGCTCTGTTACTTCAAAATATTGTTTGATTTGAACTTCAGTTTTCCTTTATTGTGCTTGAATGAAAAAAATGCTATTTCATAAAAGGGAATATCAAATTGCATTCAAAATGCATATTGGAATACACATAAAAGCAATTTTATATTTCCATTTTATCTGCCCGTTTGAGCAAATCGAGTATCAATGATAGAATAACAGTTTTTTTTTTGAAATTCCTATACAGTGTATATTTTTTGATTGTTATCATACTTTATATGTGAAACTTCAACGGTAAATTTACAAGGGCGGCCATATATGGAAATTTATTATAAATTGTTTTTGCTTTTGCTGAAAAATATAATCAAATTTAGATATATTTTGATGCATCAAAACATTTTTTTTTCTTTCCATATTTCTTCTTTCTATTTTTTCAAATATTTACTTTAGAATACAATATTTCTTTTTATAATTTAATAATGCATATGTTCTTTTCACTGATATTTTTTTATGTATGAGAAATGTTCTCAAAAAGTAAGCGCACAAAATAAAAATCTATATAAAAAAATATTCAAAGACAGTATTTCAATATTTCGCTCTATTGATGCACACAATATTTACTTTATTCTGTTGTAGCTTCACGTATAACTCTAACACTACAGATGAGGTATAAAAATAAAATATAAAAAAATAGTAAATAAAAACTCACCTAGATGTGTCTTTTCAGTAAATTCATTCCAGGTTTAGTTGAATTTGCTTGAAATCCTACAAAAAAGGAAAAAAATGTCATTTAAATATAGTCTCCCAGAAATTTATTGAATCCCAAAGTAGTCTTTATTTGAATATCTTTATTAAACAAAAAAAAATAATTGTGATATTAATATTAAAAATAATATTATAAAATAATATAATTTGCAAAATTATTTTTTTATGATAAATAAGTTCCAATATACAGGGTGGTCCGAACTGTATTGCGGAGACCTCGGCAGCATATTCTGCAGATAAAAGTAAGTAAAAAAGTTCGTATAAATGTATGTCCTAAAATGCTTAGTTTCGGAGATACAGGGTGTAGAAGTTTCATTTTTATTTCGATTTAAAAACAAATAAAAAGATCTATGCATATTGATATTGAGAAAACGTTTTTATAAAAAAAAAGAAATAAAGCCACTACTAAAACCAAATAGGCTGTGGTATCTACAAATACACTGTTCACGTAATATGGTATCTCCTTTATGCTTTAATACCATATGTCATTTATTTTGAAAAAAAAAATCCTACAACGGTCTATTAGGAATTTTCCAAATTTAACGACGTCCCTTTATAGAGCTTTACTCTTTCTTTCTTCCGTTTCGTCTTTGAAGTAAAGTTCAGATAAAACTCAAAGCGCCCGCCTTATTTTCGTAGGATATTAGGCCAACGTCAACTACAACATGTTAACTTTAGCTGTGACGTCGTATATAAGAGGGCCAATGGCTTCCGGCCTGCGATAGCGTAAGGGCAGACCTTTCTTTAACACCCCGGGCTGAAAGTTCTTTACGATTATGCTCGGGCTTCGCCCTCTGCTAGGCCGGCGAATATTATGGTGTTTTAAGTTTACGTTTATTTGTGTGGGGGGCGGTGTATAACAGGTCTTGTAAAGTACTGGATTGCTGCTTTTATGACTTTACGACACAGCGGGAGAGATAGAAAGAAGTCAGTAAAAACATTATGGGGATTTTTTTATTTTTTGAGCGAGCAACAACATTATGTAGTGACCATGCGTCTTTAAATGCTAGATGATATTTTTGCGGTCTTTGATATTCCTCGCATTAAATTTACCTATGAAATTGAGAACAAGATAGATTACCATTTTTAGATGTACTAGTTATTAGAAATACTAAAGATTGTCTGGAATTTGATATCTATACAAAAAAAATTCTACTACACGCAAATATATTCCTAATGAGACATATCATAGTGTTGAACATAAGATGGCTAGTTTAATTTTTTTAGTTTATAGATTATTTAGTTTTCCACCTTACCGTTGTTTCCTAACCTAAACAAAAGATATGAAATAGAAATAAATTATATTAGGAAGGTAGCTGAGTGTAACGGATATTCTCCTTCATTAGTTGGTAAAATAATTAGAAAACCTAGGTATAAGTTTGTGATTTCTACAAATTCAACTGTTGTGGAGAAAAATACGTCAAAATGTTTTTCAATACCGTTTGATAGAGTAATCCTGATGATAAGTATCCTGATTTTATCTAGTCTGGGCTTTTTTTATGGGGATATGTTAAAGACAGTGTTTACAAAAGTCGACTAACTATTGTCGGCAACATGATAGAAAATATTGTAGCTGCTTTTCGAAGTAGACCACATATGCCTTTTAAAATGAAAAGATCTTTTAAAAAGACAATCGTTTTATCCAGTTAACAGGAAAGGAAGCAATTTGAGCATTTGATTTGATCTAGCTAATTTTTGCAGTAAGCAAATAAGCACAAGCACATAATTATAGGTTTATATCTAGTTTTAATTCTGTTATAATTAAAATATGTTTAAACGTGTATCTTTTTAGTACCGTTGAGTATTTTACTACACATCCTTTAATTTTTGTTAAATTAAGAAAAGGTATATTACAGCCATCTTGAATTTTTCAAATAATAAAGATCTACTGACGCAAAATCATAAAAATTAAAATATTTAGAAAAATGTTTGTCTGAGGGGTAGGCAACCTTAATAATATTTTGAAGATATATGAATTCCCTATTGAACACCGGAATAATATACTGAATGTTCGATTTAAAATAAAGGAGTAACTTGCTTTTAAAAGTTATTCTTCTTCTTAAAGTGCCTTCTCCATTCAGTGAAGATCGGCAACAACCATGGCAAATTCCTCTCTATTTTTCGCTCTTCTCAGCAAAGTATGTGACTCCAGGCCTGTCCAATCTCTGATGTTCTTCAGCCAGGAGCATTGCTGTCGTCCGGGCCCGCACTTTCCCTCAATTTTACCCTCGATGATGAAAAGTTATTAATGTTCCATATTAATTTTGTCTCACTGTGTATAACTTTTCGGGCCAAATTTTAATTTGGTTTAACATACAATGGTTACTGTAATTAAATATCAGGCTATACAGGGTCTACTAAACTTTAGGTAGCTGTAATTGAAATTTAAAATTTACTCTTCATTTTCACAAAACGCGAAATATGTCAAAATCCTTACATTTTAGGTATATGGCTTCTACTATAGCTGCTGCCCTATATGGTGCCCTATATGATCTTCAATAAAACTTATAGCTGCTGCCTTATATGGTCCGCTGCTGCTGCCCTATATGGCCCCTTATAGCTGCTGCCCTATATGGTCTGCTGCTGCTGCCCTATATGGCCCCTTATAGCTGCTGCCCTATATGGTCTTTAATAAAACTCACCTTTTTTTTTTCTTAGAATCCGAAAATCAATTAGTATATAGGGTGTTCTATTACAACGCAACATTGATGTGTAACTTTTTTTGGGGACACCCTGTATAACTCTATATATTTTTATGAAATGCTTTCAGTTAACCTGTGGTGTGTATTGAATCCTAGTATATTTTATGCCTTTTAAAATAAAAATATAAAACTGTGTATTTTGACCTTTTCCTTAATATTGCTTTATTTCACGTGACCTATAAAAAATACGGTCTTTTTATACCCTGTCTAAAGTAAAAATTTAATGAGGTCACAAGGCATAAAATAAATAGGGTCGAAAAGATGAGATTTGTAGGCCGTATTCAGATCGCTGGGTGTTTTGACCAACCAAAGCTATCCGTACACGAACTTAGATTTCTCAGAGGGATTATTAAAGCCAGTAGTAAAATCAGAAGGATTCCCTGGATATCCAAAAAGGACCAAATGGTTTGTATTTCATGTGAAATATCTGTAGCCCAATTTGCTGTTGAAATATTCGTGACGTGTGAGGAATACTTCCAGAGCTATAATACTGTGTTTAGTTTAATAAATTAACAATTACTACCTGATAACAATTACTTAATTAGGTAAAACTAAAAAGCTCAAACTTTCTGTAAGATTATTTGTTTTAATTTGTATTTAGTTTTTACTTATGTTATGTGCATTAAAATTAAAGAAGCGATTACCATACATTACTAACTTCTACTGATGCCTAAGCAATACATTCGTTTTTATTAGACTGTATTAAAAAAGCCTCTTTTATTTTGCATTGTCAAATTTGCAAAATCTACTTCGTGTCCTGTATCCCATGAATGCTGACAAATCTTAGATTTGTAAAAATCGCCCTTTCTTAAATAATCTTAATGTTTTTTAATTCGAACATTTAAGGGTCTAGATCTTTCACAAATATAAAATTTATCATATTCTCATGATATTTTGTGTATTACATTTTTTGCTTGTTGTCTAATGTTTATTGGTTTAGTGTGGGTTAAAATGGATCTAAGTATAAAAATAATATTTGACTTCTTTAGTATTTCTCTTCAATGTGTTATAGCTGTTTAAGTGTGTCCAATAAATATATTGCAATAAAAATAAAACGTTTTCAATTACTTAGCAATGAAAATAAACAAAAAAAAAATAAAGAAGAAAAGATCTACCTCAGATAAATCAGCAACATGCTCTAAAAGCATCAAATCATTACCCGCATCGGGCCAAACATGTCCTTATGATTTATTACCCATGGCCAGGAGACGCAAGTGAAATGAAAACGGTATTTTTAAATCTTTTTCTGGTAAAAAAGGTTGGAAAAGGGGACCGAAACTCGGAAGTGGACAACTACTCGACGTATCAGCAATTTTTGTTTCGCGCTGAGAGGGGACTTTGGAGATAAAGAAAAAAAGGGTGAAATAAACTTGTATTTCAATCAAAATAAATGCATGGTGGGCTGAGTTTTTGAGGGATTTTTTCTTTATACTCGGGCTTGTTTCTTTCTTGTATAAATTTACTGTACCTCTAGATGTATTTCTTTGAATCAGACAATTATCTTTGGTTTAAGTAATCCTAAAATAAAAAGGTACATTATCCCAGATATAATAATTCATATTGAGGTGTACTTGTTTATAGATATAGTTAGAATTATTATTTGAGTCGAAATAAATGCATAGTGTTATTATATATGTATAAGTCAAGACAATAACTTTTTGACAAAATAAAATTGACTGTAAAATTAAAAAAATTACACCTTAGTTATATTTGCCTGTAGTTCCGTGAATATCAAATCATCAACATCATCATTATTTTCAGCTTATTCAACCATTTCTAATCATAGTGTAGTTTTTCTCTCATATATACTCTCTTTGAAGTTGAGTCGATTGTTGTCTATTGTTGGCTATGCGGATCCAAGTTATCCCTGCTAATTTGTTAATCTCATGGTCCCATCGCAGGTTTGGACTTCTTCTAGGTCTCTTAATTCCTAGTGGATACCATGCTGTAAATTGTGTGGTCTATCTGTTGTCCGTCCTTCTAGCCATGGGACTATCTAGCCATTGTCCCATTGCCACTTGAGGAATTTGATTCTGTGGATGACATCTATTACCTGAGTCTTTTGTCGTATCCACTCTATTCTTTTATGGTCTTACTCAGCTCTCTTTGACGCTGTATTTTGTTGATTGTATGGTATCTAACATGTTTCTGCTAATTTAGTTGGAAATAAAAAGTGGATAGTAAAATATATTTGCAATTTCATAATCGATTAATGAAACATCCTCAACAAGAGAAATATGAAACTAGCAAATATTTTAACCCTCTAGTCTAACCTAACCTAACCTAACCAACATAGAAGTTCCGTTTTTTTGCCGTTTTTCTGCAATAGTAGCATATTGTGTATACATATATTACATATTATTATTAATACCGACTCCACAATAATTTCCGAACACATGGCACGACATTTCCAAAATATTGAATGGTTTTAAAGAAATTATTTTGACACCTTATAGTTTATATCGTATATTCAGGGAAATTATTTTACTAGAAATGTACTAATATTTCTTTATATTACTAAATATTTATTTCTTTTTCTACAAGAACGAAATTCGTACCAAAAAAGAACTAAAGTAAAAAATTATATTTTTAAACTTTTATTTAAAAGAAAGAATGATAAAAGTATGACAAAATCTACGCAGGAAATGGGACGCCCAAATCTCACCGTATCAACATTTTTTGTTTCCTGCTAAGAGGCATTTCTGCACCCGCAGTCGTGAGAAAAAAAGGGAGTGAAATAAACATGCGTTTCAATCAGGATAAACTTCCGGTAAAAAGCGTTTCAGAGGGGGAAAAACTTTCCTTTACACCCGCATTCGTCATGTTCGTAAGAAGTTACGCAAAACACATTTTTTCACAGAATATTTATATTTATTGTCTTTTCAAAGTAACCAGCTCCCCACACTTTTAATTTAACACCAAGTTAAACTCGTTTAATATTGATTATATATTATTGTAAAAATAATTTGTTTTATAATAATGTGTTTATACTGGATAATGAAGTTAAACTTCGGTTAATGGCAAATTAAGACGAAACAGAGTTATAAATTAATATTTGTTACAAAATTTAAAAATATAAATAAATATTTTAACTTCACCTATACCGGGTGCGTCTCAAAAGTGGCTCACCCTTGTAAATTTTTTAGTCTTTCAGATAAAAGAACTAGATTTGGTTTATTAGTATATGACATAAATTAGGATTAATTGACGTATTCAATTGTGAAAGACCAGATATGACTACAACTTTTGATTTTTAAATAACAACCTCGGTATTTGTTTAATTTATTCAATAGAGCATTATCCAGGGCGCCTGAAGAATGAAATTTAGGGGGGGGGGCAAGGTAAAAATGAATAAAAAATTGAAACACATTTTTGGTAATTATTGGGAAAACTGGAAATCGATTTTCACCAAAATTGGTATACACCCTATTTTGAAGTCGTAGATTACGAATCTAAACTTTTTTCTTGGCTGTCTCTTACCGTTTTTCAGAAAAACGGAAAATTATTTCAACATTGAATTTTTCTTAATTTCTCATATTTTTAAGGTTTTCTAGCACATATTTTGTTAGGCATTCAATAATCAATGATGTTTTTGCTATTTTCTGTTACTTTTTTAACCAATTCTATGCATAATAGAGGAAAATTTGCTAAAATAAATTTGTAAACAATCTGAAAATGTTAGGTTATAGCTTTGTTCGGGTTCTTATTATTACCGCTTCTGAACCGTCCTAGAACTCTGCAGGGCATGCGCAAATGAAATAATGTTTTCATATTTCCTTCTGCGCATACGCATCACAGTTCTAGGACGGTTCAGAATCGGTAATAAGAGAAACCCGAAGTAAGCTTATGTGTTTCTGGCATTTAAAGCAACGTTGCCAATGCTAAACCTAAATTTAGCGTGTTTTTTTTTGCTCATTCTGGAATTACGAAAGGCGGTTGCCAGAAGAACGGCTCCTTCCCATAACTGCTATTTTACCAACGAGATCTGACTACTTATAACCACGAAGTTGCACGAAAGAGTTTTGATTGCATTGGTTACAACTTCCATGCGGAGGGTGTTAATCTTTTGTTGTTATATTATATCAAAAAAAGATTAACCCCCTCCGCAAAGAAGTTAAAACCAATGCAATTAAAACCCTTCCGCGTAACTTTGTGAATATAGGTGTATATTTAATTATTGTCGATCTCATAATAAGTAATTTATTTAAAATCCCTAATCACCTGAAAAAATTGAAGATAGGGCAACGTTGTTAATTTTCAAATTCCTAGATTAGATCTAGAATGTATTTGTCTCTCTCATTACATAGGGGAGAGAAAGAAGGATATATCAAATGTCAAACTTCCATCTGGTCTCAATTTTCATTGTTATTTTGTTAAGAAAAGTGTTTTTCAGTAAAATGTTGGACATCTTTCTATCCCCAATCAAGTGTGGCTTTTAGATAAACTATAATATAATGAAAATATAGTGAAATTATTACTTTATAGGGCCGAAATAAAAAAAAATTCAATGTTGAAATAATTTTCCGTTTTTCTGAAAAACGGTAAGAGACCGCCAAGAAAAAAGTAGATTCGTAATCTACGACCTCAAAATAGTGTGTACACCAATTTTGGTAAAAATCGGACGATTTCCAGTTTTCCCAATAATTACCACATTCTTTATTATTTTACAGGTAACACCTAAAAATTTCATAATAATGATTATTTTTTTACAGATGGGTGTGAGAAGCTTTTATTTTTATTGTTTCAGTGATCAAGGAGGGGGGCAAATGCCCCCCCTCTGTCCGGCGCCCATGAGCATTATCGTTTGGACAGGGCACATTGTAAGGCTAAAAGGTGACCGATGGATGAATAAAATAATAGAATGGACACTAAGACATGATGCATTCAGGAGCAGAGGCCGTCCTCCAACCAGATGGCATGACGACTTAAGGCGTATCCACAGTAACTGGATGCAAATAGCTCAAGATAGGGAGTTATGGAAGCAAACGAGGGAGGCCTACGTCCAGCATGGACTTTAGTGGCTGGTTGATGATGATGATGATTCAATAGAAAATGACACTCTGAATAGTCTGAATAGAAGATCATAATAGACATATCATATGTCAACTTTTGACATTTTCGTATGTGGTTTATTTGATATTGTAACATGACGTTCATAACGACAATTTGACTTGAAATACGAAGTGTGTTAGTTATTTAAGTGGTACCAAATTATTCGTAATAAAAATACTTTTTCCAAATATGCTAATGAGCCACTTTGTTGCATTTGAAAAAATTGAGATATGACTAAAAATACGATTTGGGCATCTTTTAACTAGCCAGGACAAGACACGAAAAAAATAGTATTTTTAACACAGTCATGGCACTAGTCTAGAATGAAATTTAAAATAGAATTTTGTTTTAAGTGAAAATGTCAAAAGTTGGCCTATGACATGTCATTCTATTCAGAGTGTCATTTTCTATCAAATAAAGTAAAAATATACCGACGGTGTCATTTAAAAATCAAAAGTTGTAGCCATTTCTGGTGAAACAGGAAGTGGCAGAAAAAAAAATGAATACGTCAATCAATCCTAATTTAAGTCATATACTAACATACGAAATCTCGTTTTATTACTTGAAGAAATAAAAAAATTATAGGGATAAGCCACACCAGGTGTATTAAATATAGTAAGAATGTTATAAAAAGAAATAAACTTTAAAACATTTGTGATATTTTTGATATTCTTCAATACTGTTCTGATTATGATTCACACTTCTTTATTAATTTAGACACAATTTAACTACCATCAATATTAAACGTCTTTTTGTGTTATTAATTTCGAATCTATTTTAATAAATAGCAATCAATTTTACGCAAAAATGTTTTAAACGGCACAATAATTATTTCAGTAGTCAACCGACAGCTAATTATTTTAGCTAATATATTTCAGTAATTCATATTAATTAGCGATATACTATTGTGCGTTACGTAGATATATAACTGGATTATTTGTAAATTATTTCGGTACTGTAATTTTACCTTGATATATTATAATACAAAGTATTAATTAATAAATATTATATACCTAACACTGGGGTATTATTTTAATGTCGTTATATATAAAAATGTTTTTGTATAATACCAACAAAATTCAAAATTTTTGTATTTAAAAGTGAGATATAAAAAAATCTATCTAGTTAAAGAATAATTAAATATGATTATATAGTTTCTCCAAAAAATCCTATATGGGTATTTTGCCACTGAAGAAAATCTACAAAATAAAATAGTTGTTTTTTGTAAACACTTCTGCGTTAATCCCAAACGGAAACTACTTGTTAGAAGTTAGGTTTACAGATATACAAATTTGCCTAACGAACAAAAAAATGCTTAACGTTTCGGAAAGTTTATATCTTTCCGTCGTCGGAAGCAAGAAAAATACAAAGAATAAAGAAAAAAAAACGTTAACGTTTTTGTAGACGTATCTGTTTTAAAAAACTTAGTTCTTTTTCTTTATTCTTTGTATTTTTTTTGCTTCCGTCGCGACGACGGAAAGAGATAAACTTTCCGAAACGTTAAGCATTTTTTTGTTCGTTAGGCAAATTTGTATATCTGTAAACCTAACTTCTGACAAGTCGTTTCCGTTTGGGATTAACGCAGAAGTGTTTACAAAAAATAATTTAAGAGTTTAGGATACGAAAAATACCATTAACATTATTATTCTTCTCAGAAAGATGGGTGACGCAAATAAACAGAACCATTGCCTTAAGATAAAATAGTCATAACTAGGTGCGTCATTTTTAGTTTTCCTTTTTAATGCATTTACTTTCAGATGCGATGTCTGGTTTCTATTTACTTAAGATATGGTCATATTTGGCCCTTTGCAAACCTACC
The DNA here is from genome assembly GCF_002938485.1 of Sitophilus oryzae. Classification (NCBI taxonomy): domain Eukaryota; kingdom Metazoa; phylum Arthropoda; class Insecta; order Coleoptera; family Curculionidae; genus Sitophilus; species Sitophilus oryzae. The sequence goes on along the minus strand of NW_022147237.1, from coordinate 3,650,303 downwards.
ATAAAATATTATTAAGAAATAATAGGTACGCCCGTGGATTTTCGGAGAGGGCATTCTCATAAAAGCACGGTCGCAGAAGGGACCGGGATACTTCTAAAAAAGACACGCTTCAAAGTACATTCCTAAAAAATTATTTTATAGACCTAAGATTCCTGAATTCTTGTTAGTTAAAATTAGTATTTTGTATTAAAAATTTAAAATTAAAAAAAGTAATAACCAATTAGTAAGAGTTTAATTATAAAATAAATAATAACATTCCCAACACAAGTGGTGATACGAGTCAAATCACAACAAGGTGATTCAACAGAGAACTACTCCGTTTGGTGGCAGGGACTTTAAGATTGGTGACAACGGTGGTCCAACCCAGAATCACAACAATATCTCTGTTTATATGATATTTACATCAAAACAATGTTAATTAAAACATTACATGAAGCTCTTAAGCGGTTTTTATGAGCACTCCAGTAGATATTATTGAAGTATTTTGGCAGAAGAAGTCAGATACATAGTATGAGATGTAAATGAGGGTCCATGGTGGATTTCATATCTTCCACAAACAAAATAGGTCGACAATTAGCGAAAAGCTACTAACCTAAACAACTCAGTGCTATTTCTGCATGTTACTAATGCATAATGCTCTATGCCCATTCTGGATAAAAAAATTGAGCAAAAAATATTCTTTCGTCAGTTTAATCTCCAATAAAAGACGAGCGAAATGAAAACGTCTTCTAATCGCAATATGCCACTTCTTGAACGGCTTTTTTCCGCTTGCCAAGTCCAGACTCGATCGCCGAAAACCGAAAGCCGGAAGACAAATTGCGAAATCATTTTTTCAGCCGGCGGCGGGCGACGGCGTAACGATTAGTCGTCGTCCGAAATTTCTCGCTCGACCTTTTAAATAATCCCACGTCCCCGAGAGGATATCGTTTTCTCCAGAAAGAAATCGTAAAAGGAGACGGCGGCAAGCTTTGGAAGTCATTATTCTTGCCGGTGGAGTTTGCAGTTTCTTTTCGCTTTTTGCCTGTAGTGATAGAGCCCGAGCGTTATCCGGTCTATTTGAAAAGATGGGCGTTGCACACTTGCGTATATTTTTCAATATAGCTGCAGCGGTGCTCGTTGTTCGGGATTTATTTTGGCGACCCCGGATTTAGGATTGTCCTCTTTTGTGGAGGACAAATGATCGGATGACGTTATCTAAATTACGACATTGATCTTTGAACTTTGTAATACGTTTGAGTTGGATAAGGAAGACACTTACATAACGTTTTCAATAAAGAAAAGACCCAAAGTGTATATACTAAATTACCCAAGACACTAAATATAAGTTGTGATATTAAAGTTTAATGTTTACTTAACACAGGTGATTTTATTTAAATCTCAGCTGATTGTATCTTTTAAGATTCGTCTCCTAGCTTAGCAATTTATAAGTTTACAAACTAATCATATTTAATTATTGTTTAACGAGATAGATTTTAAATTTTTATATATCTGAATTTTAAAGGAAAAAGTGGCACTTTGTTATAACGACACCAAAATAATACACCGAAGACATATAATATTTATTAATTAATTCTTTGTATTATAATATATCAAGGTTAAATTACAGTACGGAAATAATTTTCAAATAATCCAGTTATACAGGGTGTTTCAAAAAACATGTGTCATCTCTCCTGGGGAGATTCCTCATGAAAAAATAGAATTTATTTTTCGTATCATCATAGGTCCGATTCTGCTTTGTACACTCTGTATATCTGTTCTCGTTCTTGCATCTATTTATTATATTTTAAAAACGAACTTTCAAATCTACTTTAAGAAAACACTGAAATCCTTCCACTTATACTAATAATGCTGCAGCTGCTACACATTTCTGTATTTCCAAATCATCTGACACAGCAATAACCTGGACGGATTAGTCTCTAAGTCACCGAGTCCGTGCAATTTAACTTCGCGTTCGCTTGAGATGCAACGCCGTTTTCGTGAAATACTTCGACCGACGATTTTCTAATTTAGTCTTAAACAAATACTGGCGCAAAGTTTAAGGGCGAGGCGTTAAGTCCGCGGCTCTCAATCGCGTCTAATGCAAAACAGTTTTAAAGTGGACCCTTTTCCTCCGTCCCAAAATAATATTTAAGCCCTTAGGTCGGAATTATTGCTATTTCGCCTGAAGAAAAGTTTCTGGTGATGCGGGAACTTGACGTGAAAGTGAATAATTGTGGGGAATGAGAGGAGATTATCTTGGTTGCTGCCTAGTGATTTAGATTTATCTTTGACCTGTTAAAGGAGGCAGCGTTATATTATAAGAATTAATTAGAGATAGATTCAAAAATATAAATATTTATGATTTTTGGAAGATATTTTGAAGAGGAATAAATTTAATAATATTACTTTTGAATGGTCATTTAAATAATATTTAATATATACAGACCGGACCACCGTAGTAGTAACATAGGCAGAACCGGACGAATTAGCGTATACCCGTCCGCCGGATAAAAAGCAGGCGAAAAAATGCGATAAAATAAAAATAGGTCGATATGTGATAAGAATGTTTCAGAATTTGTATATTTATTGGTGTTTTAATAGCCAAAACGAATACGTAGATTCTCGCGACAGTTCTCGTGTAAAATTTATTTTTTAAGTAAAATAATGGATGTTTATAAAGTTCGTGAGAAAATTCAAATTGTAAAATGGTATTTCCAAAATAGGTTTATCGGGATATATAAACAATTTTTCCACAAACTTATGTAAACAGGCCAATTCCATCTTTATCTACTATATCACTATATCAAGAGTTATTAATAATTTTGAAACACATGGGTGCGTGTCCCCACAAAAACACAAAAAGCCTGATGTGTTGATTAATGAAGAACAGGAGTTAAAGTGTTCGTTTGTGCTACCGCGGATCAAAATCCCACGTTTTCAAGTAATCAAATTGCTGAGGTGGTTTACCCTGTCCACAATGCCCCTATTGTTCATTATTTGAACAATACTTTTCCCCAACCGTTTAATTAGTGGATATGGAACTATTTTGTTGCCCGCTAGATCACCAGATCTTTCTCCCAATGATTTCTTTTTGTGGGGTTATGTAAAATCAAAGTGTATGGTCATAATAGGGCTAATAATCTGGATGAGCCTCAAGTAAAAATACGAGAGGCTTTCCAAACTATTAGCCCTAATATGTTAGCCAATGTCAGACAGGGATTTTACGACCGCCTAGGCTTCTGTCTAGCACAAGAAGGTGGTCTTTCTGAACACTTGTTATAACTTTTTTTATTTAGAGTAATATTATAGTTTTTTTTGGGTTTAGAGAATTTATTTATTTTAAGTTTTGGCTTGTAAACACACTCAAATAATAAATATTTAAGTATTTTTATTTTAAATGTTATCTTCAGTGGAGGTAAACACTTAAAATGAAAATAATAAATACTCCGCACTCCTCGCGTCATATTCCTAGTCTGTCACGACCGACCCGTCCAAGCATAACTGCAACTGCGTACTGCCTGACCAGCCGACTAGCCGGCAGTGATTCTCGAGTACGAACGCAAAACGGGTAAACGTAAATTCGTCCGGCAACTTGCTATGTTACTAGTAGCCTGGTCTTCTCTGTATATTAAAGTGTCATTCGAGTTCTTATTAAATTTTATGGACGATCAAGTTGTTGACTTAGAATGTGTGTTTAATTTTGGATACAATTATTTTACCAATACAGTAGCACTACAGTTGTTTTATTTATAATTTTCCTTTTTACTATCAGATCTGGACGGAACATAAACAATTCGGAATTAATTTCCATTAAATTAAGCAACCGGAGGCTGTACACATAAAATCAATTTAATAATTATCTGCAATAGACAGATTAATTTACACCAATTTAGATATAGGCGTAAACGCAGTTGTTAAAAGTTACAAACAAGTTAGAAATAAGTAATAGTTATTTTTCGAGCGAACTTTAAATGTACCTACGGATATTATTACCGAAACATATTAATAAACCATTATAATGGATTTTGAGATATAGAAGCTCGACGAGAAAACTGATATTAGATGTAGGTTCATCTAGTATCAGTTTTAATCGATTTTTCCTCATGGAATATATGTGATGTCAAACGCTTTTGTTCCTAAAATGAATAAATTTACTTTATACAGGGTGTCCCAATATTCTGTGGACATAGAACTACTACGTATTTTTGGAGTCAAAATAAGTTCATTGGACACAATTTACCTCTATACAGAAGTGCTTTGTTTGTCCGTTAGAAGTCATCAGACTTTAAAAAAATAAACACATTTTTTAGATTTTTAATAACCGTTATTCCGATTTGAATGAGATTTTGGGTGTTTATGTTTTGCTAAGTGCTTTAACATTTGACTTTCGTAAAAATCAAGAGAAATACTAGAAGGGCGAGATCTACTCCCACCCCTACAAAAATTTTAGTATAAATATTTTTCAACTCAACCGACGAACGAATTTTTTTTTCGTTAAACGCCTCCTCTAGTATTTACTACATTTTTTGTCTCTCAAAGCTTACTTCCAAAATATGTTTCAAGGATTAAAACAAGCAATGGAGGCGCATGAAATATATTATGCTCTATTAATCTAGTTAGCAAAATATGGAATGTTAGTATCACGAATTATATTTGACAATAAGCATCATGTAATGCTTAAAAAATTAATAAATTTTAAATTAATTAACGTTCGGATTTATTTTTGATTGATGGGTCGTCTAACGGACAAACTAAGCACTTTTGTATAAAGGTAAATTATGTGCAACTAACTTGTTATGTGCTTGCTTCATCCACGTTACCGTAGATGGAGCTAAGAAGCTAACTTATTTTGATTAAAAATATACGTAGTTGTTCTTTGTCCACGGAATATTAAAACTCCCCGTGTGGAAGACCTACAAAGTCTTCCTGGGAAAAATAAATTCTCCAAAAAAACTTTCTCAAAGACTATGCGATGTTGCATAAGAAACAAAAAATGCAGTAAATACTAGAGGGACCATTTTAGGGAAAGAAAATCTGTCATTAGTGGAGTTGGAAAATATTTATACTAACATTTGTGTAAGGGTGGGGATATTTTTTACCCTACCTGTACAATATCTGAAAAAAAAAGTGTTTATGTTTTTAAAGTTTGATGCCCTCTAGTGGACAAACCAAGCACTTTTGTATAAAAGTAAATTGTGTCCAGTGAATATATTTTGATTCAAAAAATACGTAATAGTTCTATGTCTAAGGAATATTAGGACACCCTGTATGTCTGTATGTCTTAAATTAGGGCAAATTTTTGAGGGGTTGTATATTTCGACCCCAGAAACTACTGCTACACTATTTTCACTTATAATATCACAAGAGCTTAAATTATTTTCGGAAATTTTTTTGAGGGCACGAATATTTTGCTAATATATATAATTTTCCTAAAATATTCGTGCCCGAAAGAAAATTTCCAGGAATAATTTAAGCTTGCGTGGTATTCGGTAAGAAAATTTCACACCTAAATTTGAAAAAAAAAATATTAATCCAACATGACATTTTAAAATAATTTCAATTTGTTAAGTTGGCCAAGGTATTGCTAAAACTCAAATGGGTAATATTTCAATATATAGACATTGTAGTTCATTCACATTATGATTGTAGATCTTATGTTTACCTTTTCAACTGTCAAAAAATTTCCACTAAAGTTTCGTGGCGCCTCGAAAAAATTTCCGGAAATTTTTTCAGTTGCCATGGTAACTAGTCAACATTAAAGCATGTTATTGGTTGAAAAGTAGAGGTGTGAAATTTTCACTAAAATTTATCCGTTGCCATGGTGATTTGTCAAAAAAACACGTTTTGATTGGTTAAAAATTACAGGTGTGGAATTTTCAGTGTAATCTTTGTAGGCATCCTGCATTAAAATCTACCCAGAATTTATTCCTGATATAGTTTTTTAAGCTCGAAAATTTTAGCAAATGTGAACACAAACTCTTTCTCTTTTTTACGCCTCCCAAAAGATCAGTATATCTTTACCAGTAGAAAATACCAATTTACCAAAGAAAATTTATTCGATCCAACCAAAAATACAGATGTCAGACCCGAGCTCATTGCTCAGACAAAGGTCAAACGGGCTTGTTGCTTAAAAATTCGGGCGTAGCGAGAACAGCGGCACCGTTTGAATTATGTAACCGCGACTAAAAATGCTTTCAGGGCAGGGCGCTAAATTTTCGAAATGATGTGGGACTTCATATATCAACGGTAACGCATCGGCAAAAAAAGTAACACCCCTGCGCATATTTTATCTGGGTAGGCCCATTAGCAGTTGAAATACGCTAATTTCGAATTATCTGCGTTAATATTTACGGTAAGAGAGGTTTTTTGCACGGAAATTGTTTTTTTTGTGAAAAAATGGTTCGTGTAAAGTATAACACTGCGTATAGCTGTTTTTAATACTTTATTCCATGGCCTGGAATACGAAAATATTTTTTACGCATTATGGTTGTTTTGTTAGAAACATTAGAAAATGCTTAAAATATTACTCTATACTTAAAATATTTAAATATTATTTAAAAACGCTACTTTTGTAACATTATTAATTTGTATCCTTACGATAAATACTTAGATCAAGTTTACTTTTTATCATAAAGTCTGCATTTTCTAATAATAGAGTATATTTTGTTAAGTAAAGTAATTTGGTTAGATTGTGTAAAATCTATCATACACAATAAACCTCTTTGTTTAAATAATTTCGTCTACAGTATGTCCCCAGATTGTCTTTACAAGAGGAAATTTTTTTTATTATTTGCATTTTCAGAAAGATACATTCTTCATAAAAATTTTTGCTTGTTCTAAAATGATTAATTCCATTTATACTTTTCCAATTTTCCATACTGTTTTAGAGAAAATAAAAAATAACTGAAAATATAGTTGATTTTTTTCCATAAAGTACTAAAAATCAAAACGCGTTTCTATAGTAATATAATTTTGTTTTCATTCTTTAATACGTGAATTCTTATTGATAACTTTTTTATTAACGTCATATTTTTTGTTATCTTCATATATTCTGCCGTGACCACATATAATATGCGGCATTTGGCGATTTTTAAGCGCTCATCAACGTGACTTTGCCGATCTTCGATAAGTATGAACGGGGATGTTAGAGTTCGGCGACTCGATCGCTGATTCTCGTGCGGTGTCGGTGACTTGGTACAAATTAAAGACAAGATCGGAGCTCGGCGATGACCACATGTGTGGACGGAAAGGCAAAGTCCGATGACGACCGCTCGGTAATCGCCAAATGCCGTATGTGCGATCGCGGCATTAGAGTAACAAAATTTATTTAGTTGAATTTCACGGAAAGGATGATAATATCTATCAAAAAAAATATGATACCTCCACAATAGCAAAAAATATCACGTTAATCAAAATTATTAAAAACCATCTCTAAAAGAATCAGATCGAAATTATATTACCATAGAAACACCCACTGTTTTAAAGACTTCAAACATGTTTTTTTTTTTTTTAATTTTCTCTAAAACAATATAAAATTTTGTATACACGACATTAACCATTCTTTAACTAGCAAACATTTTTATGAAGAATGCATTTATCTCAAAATGCCAATAATAAAATATTTTTTTTCTTCTTGTAAAGACAATCCGGGGACATACTGTATAATCGCATATTTTACGGTGCTTCCAGTTTCCTGCTTTTCTTTAAAACATAAAATTCATAATTTCTCTGCGTTATTTTTTATGTCCAATAGCACTCAAATGGAAACAGTTGTATCCTATTTATTAATGCCTATAACTTTGTGGCGGGATAATAAATGATAAAGCTGAGTTTGAAATAAATAAAATAAAAACAAAAATATATTTTTTCTAAAATGCTTTATTTTTGCTCAGAAGTTTGAAGCATTTAGAATAAATGGCTTAAAAATTACCACATTAATTTGACCAACTAATAAATACACTCGAATTTTCTATTCCCACTCTTAAGAAGATAAAAAAATGTGTTAAATATCTTATATATCTAAATAAAATAAAAAAAATAAAAAAATAAGAATCGATAAACTTTTGATCTACGTTTCGATTAAGCGAAACCCCATCGTATCAGTAATAATAAAAAGTTATCAATCTGATTGACATTTGATATAGAGATAAATTTGATTATGATCACCTAGACAATACATAACTCATCCGATTATGATTCACACATTCTTCTTTGTCAAATAAATTAGAATCACTAAATTCTGTGGAGGTTATATTCCTTCTAGTGGACTATGTTAGCTCTGGAAAGCATGCTATCAGGCTTATATGGTATCACTACAAATAAGACTCAAATATGAATAATTTAATTCAATTATTACTAATATCTCAATTAATAAAAAATATTATTACCAAATAGATATTAATCTGGAAGGATTATTAATTAACTACATTTTGTTAAGAATTTTTATGTATGCACTATTCAATCATATAAAAAATATTCAACCATATTTTACTATTACCATTAAGAGTTATTGCCTAACAAATTTAGCAAAGAGACAAAGATTCTAAAAGAATATTAGAAATAACTAAGTATGTATATTAAATGTTCCATAAAAAAAAGGATTTAGGCTTTTCTAAGAGAATTGTTACAAGGATTTTAATTTTCTTATTGTTTCTCACTAAAATGTTTAACGTTGTTTTTTTTTAAGATCTTATTTAAAAAATACAGATATAAAGTTGTATATAAAGCATAGAAATATATATGTCGTAGTCTCATAGTGTATTCCGTCTTTTCATTAAGACCCTAGTCACTTAATGAAAAAAACTAACCTAGTAACATAACTAAACTCGTAACCTAACCGACGCTTCATGAAGTGACCTAGGATCTTCATGAAAACATGGAATACACTATGAGACTACGATATATATAAAGCTTGGAAATACGCAGACGTAAAGTTGCAACAGTGGCATAGGCATTACTGACACTAATATAGTACCTATGAATGTCTTGTTTTATTTCAGTTTAAGTATAAAAAGAATTCGACACAGCATTCCGTATTTATGTGTGCTCCAGTAAATGCTAGTCTACCTTAAAATAGCAGTTTTTTTTCTGTGCCGTTCCTCGTGAAGCCGTAATGGCAATTTTCAATATTTACGCGACGATTTTCCCAGATCCGATAAAAGAAAACCCGTAGACGCACATAGGTCATTTTCGCCAATTTAGGCGGTAATAAATAATGCCTTAAAAATTTAAATTATTTTTTAAAACAAAATTAATTTGTTTGGTAAGAAAATAAATAAATGCGCGGAATAATGATATTTTGTTTCATTTTACGCTTGTACAGGGTGTCTTACGAAATATATTATTTTTATTTTCATTTTATTATATCGAACTCAAAACAAAAACTGTAGTTCCTTACTTTTTTGTAAGTGAATTTATTAGTATCTAGAAGGTTTACAGAAGATGTACTGTATTAGTAATTGAAAGAAAAAAATTAGCTTGAACAATGAAAAAAAAACCTAAATCATTTAACAAATATAAATAAAATGATAATAAAACTATTTTACTAGAGAAATATATGTAACAATAATATTCAATCATCAATAATGATCATCATCATCCTGACTAATATTTTAATCATTTTGTGATGCCTGTAAAGTACGCCCTCGAAGTAAATTAAGAACTACTTTGATAAGTGGTTCATTATTTGACCGTGCTCCCACACATTTAGACAAAGAGTAATAATAATAATAATTTAATTTTTTAATAATTTTCACTACTTCATTATAATGTTCGTCGTCATCATGTTGCCCTAAATTTAGCGTATTCAGAACAAATCGCAAAACAGATGCATTTTTTTCCTTCAAAGAATTGCCTTCACACCAAACAGAAAACAAGAGAGATTTTTCTATTGACATGGTACCTAAAACAATATATATATTTATTCTCTTGGCACATCTTGGCAGCTAAATTTAGGATAGATTAATCGATAAAAAGATTGTGAATACGAAAAAAATGTTCTTGAAATAAATCTGTATAAATCCTGAATTATAAGCCTTTTTGAAATACAAGGTTATGAAAAAAAACTATTTTTTTCTTATTATTAAAACATTGAATCTTTTCGCCAAGTCACAAGCTTTTTACACGGATATTATTTTTTTTAATAATAAATCTTATTTTATGGTACACAATAACACAACACTACTTTTTAAACTCACTTTCTATTCGTAATAACAAAATTCGAAACTTTATGAACTAATGACAGTAATTTTACAATGCGAAATAATTCAAACAAACTTTGATATTGTCATTCTCGCCATGGCCACCTCTGTTAATATTAAAATATAATATTGCAGAAATAATATCTATGGGGCCCCTAGCTCCAAGATGAAATATAAAAAAAATATTTTTACGACATTCATTTTTTTATTTATTAATTCCTAAAATACATAAAATGACCTATGTGAGACGTGTGGAATTTCGGCCGCTACACGCCAAATCTAATCGGAGAACTACACGGATTTTACATTCCCCCTCGGTCGACTAAACTTCGAAACATTTTATTTGCCAGCGCTTGACATTTCCGATGTTTGTTTTTCCCCCGGCCGAAAGTCATCGCGCCGGAAAATTTACGTTCCCAGTTTTCATACTTTCGAGTTTGGCGCGAGACGAACTGCTGTTTTATTTGTATTCGCATTTTAAATAAATATGCCCTGCGAACGTGATTTGTTAAAGCGGCCGTTTACATTTATGTCGCCGCTCTCTGTTTTTGACACATTAAGCGAAGAAAAAAGCCACACTGGCGAAAGATAACAAAAACTGTTTTACATTTATCATAGTGCTTAAAGAACCATATTGCAAACACGTTATTTTCATTTAAACAGGTTTTTTATTATTAATTTTTATGCACATTTTTATGCAAATTTCATGGCTCGAATAGTTGTCGTCTCGGCGCACTCAGTGATGAGATGTTTTGGTGTTTCGCAGTTCTGGCATTGGCAGTTTCTTAACTTCAATCTACTGAGGTGTTCGTTGAGTAGACAGTGTCCTGTAAAAAAACCGTCACAAACTGAAGATTAGTCATCATCACTCATCAAACAAAAGCCTCCCTTAACTCTAGCAATTTCTTTCTATTTTGTGCCACTTGAATCCAATTTCCAGCCACTCTCTTATCAGTATCTCAGTATCATCAGTCCGTCAACTAGTAGGTCGTTCTCTGCTTCTATAGATCTCGTGTCTTGGTCTCCATTCCACAAGTCTCTTTGTCCACCATCCCTCTGTTATCCTACCCACATGTCCTGCCAATTCCATTCAAGATGTAGGACAGATATCACCGCATTTCTTACTTAGTTTGATTTCGTATGGTATGATTCGGTATTTTATCTCGAAGTGTAACTCCCAACATGGACCTTTCCATTTTCCGTTGCATGACCTGTATTCTATGCATGTTCTTTTTTGTCAAAATAAGTGTTTCAGCTCCATACGTGAGGACAGACAAGACACACTTGTTAAAGACCATTCTTTTTAAACATATTGGAAGATCAGATCTCAATATATGCTTTAGTTTACCGAATGCCGCCCACGACAAACCTTATCTTAAAATTTTGTGTGTCTGATTATCCCTTCTAATATCGATCTCATGTCCTAAGTATTTATATTATGCACTAGAAGAAAATTTTTCTTATTTAAATAAAAAAAAAATATTTTTCTAAGTCGTAAGTTATGAAATTTCTTCAAGTTTCTTAGACCGTTGGAAGATTCCCATTCCAGGATGTGGATGGAGTAATTCAGCTTCTTGGGTTTCAAATAAGACGATTATTTCTTGTTTCCGATAGTTCCAAGTAAAATTTGTTAGTTATTAAAAAAACTCTAGAATTAGTTTATTATTAACGTAAATTATAATATTCTAAAATTTGAGTGCCTTTGTAACAAATACTTTATACTAAATCAATCGTTTTTATTTTGATGAATGTGCTGAAAATAGATACCTAGGTATTGTTATTCAATTCCATCAAACATTATCCAACTTGCTCGCACACGTAAATAATTGATTGGGAAAAGCTTTTGGCGCGCTAAACTGTCACAATCATAAACAAGCAATTACTTCCTTGATTAGCCAGTCAGTAACAAATTAACTGATATACACTGTAAAATATGAAATAACTTTAGTTTGCAAACATGTCAAATTTATATGTGCTTTTTTATGTAAAAATGTATTTGAAATATCACAGAGAATGTGTATGTTACATTGTGTAGATTATCAATAAAACAATTGTTTTATAAACAAATTGAAACCTATTTAAAAAACCAGCTTAGTGTATATGTATTTATTTAAAGCTATATTTATCATTTAGCTTAAAATCTTTATACATAAATTATCTCCAGATAGATGGAAACAAAAAAAAATAGTTAAAAAAATGCAACCTATTCAATTATTATTTTTTAATATACAGTCAAGTATAATATGTACAGTTAGTATTTATTATCTTACTATTTATATACTAGATTAATTAATAGTTATTGAAATTTATCAGTTTATGAAAATACGTCTTAATGAGACTTAAAATTATCATTTAAATAAGTATTCTTATAAAAATAACTTTAGTTCTGGTTAACGAGTCGTTGTAATCTTCTCTATAGCTTGTAAATTTTTAAGTGCAAGTTAGAAATACTTAAATTTTTGGTAAAAATAAGTGGAATTGAGTGTTCGACAGTGGTCGCGCTATTAGAACTCTGAATTCAAAAATCGATATCTGGAAATCCATTAGAAATAATTGATAGTGTTTTTTTCAAAAACTTTCTTAATATTTCTGCTATATTTTCCCCGCAGACAGTATGTGAAAATCTTTATAAATAAAAAAGTTACACGATTGCTGAAAATTGCTATACACTAAAAGTAAATATATGCTTGAATTTCTTCTAATTCATAACAATCATAAGCCGTTTGCATGGTAATATTATTTAGATTTCATTCTTTGATAGATAGTTATTAATTTTGATTAACGTCATATTTTTGCTGCTGTTAAAATATTATATTTTTCGATAACTATTATCACCTTGAGATGAACCGCCTATTTAAAAATAAACATCTTGTAAAAGATCCGAACTTCAAAATAAAAAAAAGTTTCAATATCTAAAGTGGTTCTTGAGTTATCGCGTGTTATGTGTTAAAAAATTGAGTTTTTAAGTTATCGCTATTACTGACGTATTTTCGTTATAAAAAAATGGACACCCAAACGGTATCCTTATAATTCAATTTTAGACACTCAGAAACATATCTAAAGTTTTTTTTTGTTATCTGTTTGAAAAAAAGTCTTTTAAAAATATGCGGTTTGCGATCGTGATTTTACTTTACTTGATAAGGAAATGCGTACCGAAAAAATGTGGCAACGCCGCAACAGCACACCGTCGCATTTGTCTGACTCCGACTTAATAAGATACCCATGCGATGTAAATGCCGACCCAAAAGTAAGAGTTGCCAGCACGGTATACTGAATTTTGTTAAATATTTTTTTTAATCAAATAAATCTGAAAAATAACTTCGCAAAATTGCATCTTTTATTTCGATTTATCAATATCAAAACAGTATACGTTACATTTTATTTCTGCTCGATCGATTAAAAAATCTGAAAAAAAAATGAAAATAAATAGACCCCAATAATTAAAAAGTTCATATGGAGCTTCAAAAAAAATCATATGCAGCCTTTGATAATACGGAAATAAATCAGTTAACTTTTTACTGCATTTTTCTGCTAAAGCGATTAATATTCAGTCGTCATTTTTTCCACGGCGTATTTAATCACCCAAATCGTCGCATCTCTTTCACCGATCAAACGCAGTTAATTTTAATTTTCACTCAACCACAATTCCCTTTGTGTTATTCGAAAAAATATACCTCACCGCTAAATGATACTAATGAAAGCCGACAAATTATTTTTTCCTGTTGTCTTTCAGCCACATAAATTCGCCCAATTATTTGTTTCATTATTTTACTGGTTTATTTTTTTGTTTTCAAATTATTAAGTAGAATTAGTATACAGGGTGGTCCAAACTGTGGTCCGGAAACTTTGGGGGCATATTCTGCAGATAAAAATAAGTAAAAAAGTTTGTATAAATGTATGTCCTAAAATGCTTAGTTTTGGAGATACAGGGTATAGAAGTTTCATTTTTACTTCGATTTTTTTCAAATAATTTCTGAATTAACGTCAATGTTGGGATGACAGTTGGTGTTGAAATGAAAGTTTCTGAATTAACATCAATATTGGGATGACATTTTTTGACATGAAAAATTTGAGTTTGGTGTCAATATGACTCCTACTTGTAGAGGGTGCCACCTACATATTTTTAATAGCTTTGAAGAATAATAACTTTTCATCTCAGTTAAATATACAGGGTGTTCCCGAAATAAGTGCAAGTATTTTAACTGATAATATAGTTCAACCCCAGAAACACGCCTATGAGGTTTTTTTCGCGAAAAAAAAAATTGAAATTTTTTGAAAATTTTTATGGATTTTTTTTAGTCTTTAGTTAAAAAACATAATTTCTTGATAATATGGCAACATAGGTATTAGATTAAATTTACAAGAAAGAAAATCCAGAAAAGATCCAGTGGTTCTCAAAATTTTAGCAAAAAATTATTTTTTTTTGGAAATTTTCAAAGTAAAATAACTCCGATATTTTGGACTTATTTGAAAAACGATAAGAGAAAATATGTTTCTTTTATCGAGATCTACCACCCCTTAAAATACTTGCACTTATTTCTGGGACACCCTGTATACATTTACGATAATTTTTACGTAAAAAAGGGTCTCTTGGTAAAAAACGCACCGAGTTCTCGTGATATTTAGAATCGAAATTATCAATACCTGTCGTCAATGACAAATTAAACATATTGACTAAACAGTTATTAGACTGAAATCATAAATTTGAAATGTTTTTATGACAAGAGCTCAACAGAAACTGTTTTGTCATTATTTTTTCCGAAAAAAAATTTGAATTTAAAAAAATTAAAATTTTTTAAAAATGATTAATTTAAAAAAATCCCAAATTTATCATTTCAGTCAAATAATTATCTACTCAACATGTTTATTTCTTGTCAATAATGACATGTATTGACTATTTCTATTCTAAATATCTTGAGAAAGGTAGCAATTTTTACCAGGAGACAATTTTACGTAGAAAATCACAGAAATGTATATTTTTTCACTCAGTAGTTTTATACAGGTACAAACGAGAAAACTTATTACTCTTCAAAACAGTTGAAACACATGTAGGTGGCGCCCCCTAAAAATAGGAGTCATATTGACATCAAAATCAAATTCATCTAAATATTGAAGTTACTTTTATAGAAACTTTTTTACTTATTGTTATCTGCAGAATATGTTTCCGAAATTTCCGGAATACAGTTCGGACCACCTTGTAGATTAGGAAGTATAGTTTGAAAATTTTCTCAACTGCTTAATAAGAATACAGAAAAAAATCGTAGCATAATATTTCTTGTTAAGAGGATCACCTCATTATTAGAGAACATTTGAACATATTTCAATTAAGTTTCAGGGAATATCTATCATATCATGAAATTTTATATAAAAAAAGTAAAATATTACTAATACAAAAAGAATGTTTAAGCAATACTTTAGAAGATAAAAAAATAATACTATATCGGACTTCCCTTGTCTATTTTTTAATTACACTACTACGGGGTTATAGATAATTTTGTCCCCCATATAATTCCGTCTATCGCATCGCTTTCAGCAATCAAACGCAGTTAATTTTCATTTTCACTCAACCAAAATCCTTTTGTGCTTTCAAAAAAATATATCTCACCGCTAAATGATACTAAGAAAAGCCGACAAATTATGTTTTCGTATTTTGTTTTGGCCACATAAATTCGTTCAATTTTTTTTTCCTAATTACCGGTTTATTTTTTTTTGTTTTAATTATTCAGTACAATTAGAATAGATTAGGAGAAAATTATAGTTCGTTTATTTAAATGTATTAAGTGCTTAAGAGCAATGTATTAAAAAAAATGCGACATTATATTTTTGTTCTGGTGGACACAGGCTTATTTTAGATTTCAAAAGATCAAAATCAAACACAAAAAAAGCAGAGAGAAAAAAAAAAGAAAAATAAGTAATTCTGTATATCACAGTATCACAGCTTAAGTAAAAACCAGCTCGGACAGTGTAGCGTGCCGCTTTGATCTTTTTACGCTCGGATTTGCGATTCGAAAGAGGGGGAACACTGGAGCGGCGAGCTCTCTCGCCAAAACCAAGAGCCGCGTAAGCGCCAGTCGGCCCAGAGATGTATTCAAAAAAATTTTACACGTGACGTAAAAAATTATTCGACTGGTGCTAGAACATAATTTAGATACACGTTTTTTAAATTGTTGACTTTAAATAAATATGCATTCTCAAAGAAAAACATTTAAAAAGTAAAATAACTCCGATATTTTGGACTTATTTGAAAAACGATAAGAGAAAATATGTTACTTTTATCGAGATCTACCACCCCTTAAAATACTTGCACTTATTTCTGGGACACCCTGTATACATTTACGATGATTAGTACGTAAAAAAGGGTCTCTTGGTAAAAAACGCACCGAGTTCTCGTGATATTTGGAATCGAAATTATCAATACCTGTCGTCAATGACAAACTAAACATATTGACTAAACAGTTATTAGACTGAAATCATAAATTTGAAATGTTTATATGACAAGAGCTCAACAGAAACTGTTTTGTCATTATTTTATCCGAAAAAAAATTTGAATTTAAAAAAATTAAAATTTTTTAAAAATGGTTAATTTAAAAAAAAAATCCCAAATTTATCACTTCAGTCAAATAATTATCTACTCAACATGTTTATTTTTTGTCCATAATGACATGTATTGACTATTTCTATTCTAAATATCTTGAGAAAGGTAGCAATTTTTACCAGGAGACAATTTTACGTAGAAAATCACGGAAATGTATATTTTTTCACTCAGTAGTTTTATACAGGTACAGACGAAAACTTATTACTCTTCAAAACAGTTAAAACACATGTAGGTGGCGCCCCCTAAAAATAGGAGTCATATTGACATCAAAATCAAATTCATCTAAATATTGAAGTTGCTTTTATACAAACTTTTTTACTTATTAATATATGCAGAATATGTTTCCGAAATTTCCGGAATACAGTTCGGACCACCTTGTAGATTAGGAAGTATAGTTTGAAAATTTTCTCAACTGCTTAATAAGAATACAGAAACAAATTGTAGCATAATATTTCTTGTTAAGAGGATCACCTCATTATTAGAGAACATTTGAACATATTTCAATTAAGTTTCAGGGAATATCTATCATATCATGAAATTTTATATCAAAAAAGTAAAATATTACTATTACAAAAAGAATGTTTAAGCAATACTTTAGAAGATAAAAAAATAATACTATATCGGACTTCCCTCGTCTTTTTTTATTTACACTACTACGGGGTTATAGATAATTCTGTCCCCCATATAATTCCGTCCATCGCATCGCTTTCAGCAATCAAACGCAGTTAATTTTCATTTTCACTCAACCAAAATCCTTTTGTGTTTTCAAAAAAATATACCTCACCGCTAAATGATACTAATAAAAGCCGACAAATTATGCTTTCGTATTTTGTTTTGGCCACATAAATTCGTACAATTATTTTTTCCTAATTACCGGTTTATTTTTTTTTGTTTTAATTATTCAGTACAATTAGAATAGATTAGGAGAAGATTATAGTTCGTTTATTTAAATTTATTAAGTGCTTAAGAGCAATGTAGGAAAAAAACATGCGACATTATATTTTTGTTCTGGTGGACACAGGCTTATTTCAGATTTCAGAAGATCAAAATCAAACACAAAAAAAAAGCAGAGAGAAAAAAAAAGAAAAATAGGTAATTCTGTATATCACAGTATCACAGTTGGATTAGAGTATCACAGGTGAGTATCACAGTTGTATATATTAATATCTTTCATAAAGGTCAAAATATTTTTAATTTTTTCTTCTTCAGTTAAAGTTTCACGAATTTCACCAGGTATATCGAATCAACTTCTTCCTGCCGTATATAGAGGATATTCACATATAATGTGAGTTAACTGTCAACTCAACATAACAGACTATGCACATTGGATGTATTTCTTTTTTAAGATATGCATGAGTCAATGCAGTATGCCCAATATGAAGACGATGCACTCTGGATTCATCCGCTCGTCCTAGTGTAAGACGTAAGGATGGAGTTGACGGATCCTGTTTAATTGCGCGAAGCTTTACCTGCCCACTCATCTTGTTATTGACTTTCTGTTTTTTTATGTAGTAATACTTTAAAATCATATTTACTTATATTAGGGAAATCAATGGTATCTCTTCTAGCAGCCTGCTGAGCAGCTTCATCTGCCATTGTGTTGCCAAGTATATTAATGTGGCTTGGGACCCATACAAACGTGAGTTTGTTTCCCTTTTCGCTGCACTCTCGAATAAGCGTTTGAATTTTTTGTTTCACAAAATCATGGACAAATATGTCATTAATTTTAGACACGACCTCTAAAGAGTCAGAAAGATCTCTATGACATAGGATAAGCTTTCCAGACCGCATAATGTTCTGTGAAGAAAGCTGATGCTTCATATCTCAAAGTCCATTGGAAAGCTGACCCGTTGATAATAATTGCACATCCAGCACCAGTTTGTGTTTAGGAGCCATCAGTATAAATGACAATTTTTTCGTTGTACTAATCCAGTATTTTCTAAAACTTTCGTTGGTATATTTCAGGTGATGCGTCTTGACGTTTTAGTTTATTCAGGTCTAATATTACTTCAGTTTCAGGTATTAGCCAACCCAAACCAAAAGTTTTTTTAATTTAATATATCTACTAATAAAGTTTGTACTAAAAAACAAACATGAATTAAGGAAATTTCTTTAATAACATTAGTCGCTCTAAAATATAAATTAACTTAAAAACATTCCTAGATTCCTAAAGCTGACTTTATTCAATATTCAAGCGACGGGATTAAGCCAGCTACTATAAAGGAATTCCCTATCTAAATGTTGTACAAATAAGAACCGCTGAACAAATTAAAGTAAATTGGATAGCAAGACGTAAGCTCGTTTATTCAATTAACAGTGGCTTTTCCTAGCGATTATCGTAAGAGCTAGCTGCAGATAAACCGGAGGTAGTGGAGGTTGGAATCGTTGAAATGTCTCATCAGAAAATACAGTTGTGACGAGAAAGACGTGTAAAAACATAAATATCAAAGAATTTAATTAAATAATACAAGCATGAATTACAATAAACTACGATACTTTTTTATCATTCTGGATACATTTTTTGCTCAATAAGAACATGATTTTGTTAATTAAATTTTTATTCTAAAATAGCCTGTTTATATACAGTATACCCCCGGATTGTCTTTACAAGACAATCCTTTACGACTTTTTTATTATTGACATTTTGAGAAAAATGCGTGCTTCATAAAAATGTTTGCTTGTTTTAGAAGGGTTAATCTCGTTTATACTTTTCCAAATTTCTATACCGTTTTAAGAAAAAAATTAAAAAGAAACCTAAAAATATGCTTGAATTTTTTCTAATTCCTAACAATCATAAGCCGTTTGTATGGTAATATTATTTAGATTTCATTCTTTGATAGATAGTTATTAATTTTGATTAACGTCATATTTTTGCTGCTGTTAAAATATTATATTTTTCGATAACTATTATCACCTTGAGATGAACTGCCTATTTAAAAATAAACATATTTCTTTAAAAAAGTTAATAATAAAAAACAGTTCCCTCTTGTAAAAAATCCGGAAACTTAAAAATCTACGGAACAAAACTTTTAATGGGTTTTGCTTGGTATTTAAAGGTTATGTATAATATAAGTTTTATTTCAACAGTTTCATTTCGCATGTAAAATATGTAATTAACTGAATTGTCTCTAATTATTCTTTTATGAGAAAAATAATCCTTCCATAATAATACATAGAGCCACATGATAAAAACTAATTATATTTTATTACATTTTTTACAAATTAGAGAAACTAGAGACTTTTATGAATATTACGCTACAAAATTAACTTTGACTTTGTTAGCGTACTCAATATAAATTCGAACATATCATTTTTATGAGAATTTATAAAGTTTATTACATAGTTTAATAAAAAATATTTCTACAAAGTAACTTTTTAAATACGTAATAAATATTAACTACTATTAAATATTACATAATTAAGGTTTTCTGTTCTTCCTCCTTGTTCATTCCAAGGTCTTCTGTTTCTTGATTGTAACTTCCACGTCATCAGGGAGGACGAGGCTTGCTGAGTATGGAATACTTACATGATTGGCTTGCTTTAGGGATGGCTTGCAAAGTCGCTGGCAGCAGAGATCCATTGTTGCATCTTGCTCGAGATCACAAAATGTGTAATATCGGAACATTTCTTTTTAAAGGAGCAGAGCGAGCAGCAAATAGATTTGGCCTAAGATTTTCGATAGAAGATTTTCAATGAATCTATCACAAAGCTGCAACACACAGACCGTTAATTCTATGATAATAATAACAGAACAGGGGAGGCTCTTGGATGATCATTGCAACAGACCTCAACATGGTGTATTCTACAGAAATATGGAAGCACTTCAACTATCTAAAAGCCAAACATTTTCATTCTTGAGGTCGGCTGGTTTAAAGTCTGAAACCAAAGGATTCTTGTTTGCCTGCCAGGATGGTGTGATTAACACCTTAGTCTGTCATAGCCAATTGTCCAACGTAAGTGACACTAACTGTGGAGCATGTGGACAACACCCTGAGACCCTGATGCCCCTATTGTCTGCTTGCTCCGTACACGCTGCCACCACCTACAACCAACGGTACAACGCAGCGTTACGTGTGCTATACTACCATCTACGGCACCAATACGGTATTGATATATTATTGGTATGACATTGAGGCGGTGCGCGGTGGTGGAGAATGGCAACTGCCGAATATATTGGAATTACGCATTTCCCACCATAACACGCATTCAGGCTAACAAACCTGACATAGTCCTGTTAGACAAACAGTGCAATTACATACACGTTATAGAATTTTCCGCCCCAGCAGAAACTAACATCGAGATCAAAAATAGAGAGAAGAAAGCCAAATATAAATAATTATATACCTTAATTATAACCTAATTATCGGTGTTTTGGGTGGAACAAAAGGCACTTTAATAACGAAACTACAGAGAATACCAAACTGTAAAGAGTCATCCGGCCACCAACATGCAGGAAGAACAAAATATAAAAAAAATAAATTGTTTACGTTTATTTTTAACAGAGAAAAATGTATGTTTCTATTAGCTACGTTAAATTTAAAAAGCCGCATTAAAGATTTATAATTTTTTTTGAATGAAAAAATGTTTTATTCAAAACCTTATAAAGTTTATCAGTTTTGCCAGCAAAACGCCGCGTGCAAAAAATCTAGTTTAAATTGCAATTTCAAATGCTTTAAATGCTTTAAAGAAATGTTATATCCAAACATCGCGGAAATGGGAATCACCGAACAAATTGCAGTAGATTAGGTAGCGAGACGAGAACTCGTTTATTCAATTATCGGTGGTTTTGCCAACAATTACGTCGGACGTAAGAGAAACATATACTGAAAGTGATGGAAGTCATGCGATCGCAATTCAAAACCGCATTGTTAATCTTTGAAATGGATAATTTTAGTATTTCTGGTAGACCAACCTACAATATTAAATACTTTTTTTTAATAAATACTTAAAATTGGTTTAAGCAATTTTGTTGTAAAATATCCAATGAATCTCGAAATTAATTAAAATTTCAATACTTAAAAATGTACGATCATTCACAACGCACCTCTAAAAAATAGAAATAAAATAAATAGAATATCAGGGCAACGGCCCAGCTACGTCGAAACACCGGTTCCCATTAGAACACCAAAGTTAAGCCACGTAAGGCAATACTAGTGGATGGACGGGTGATCGGTTCGAAACTCTGTATCGTGCTGTTGTCAAAAAAAAGGCAAAAGTGTAAAATCTATTGACATACACTGCTCATTCACGCCGGTTCGAGGCCGGATGAGATCGGATATCTCGTGAGTTCTTAATCGACTCTTGTCGATTTAGACACTTGCCAAGTCGGTAGGCCAATGACGATGATATGGCCAAGGACCGCGGTTCGGATTCCGCGTAAACAAAGTAGTCCAGATTAGCCCTGGCAGCAAAAAGGAGACTTTAACTGAAATGTTTACTTTACTTTTAATAGAATATTCTAGCAACATCTTGCGGTCCCAGCCTGGGGTCAACAAGACAGATTAGACGATCTTTTGAGTGTAGAATGTAGAATGTTTAGGAAAGGGGTTAATCACAGCAACCTTACAGATCTATTGTGTGCTCCCTTTCTTGAGTTATAACGAGTTATAACTCTCCAATAAAGTCCTGTGGGTATTTCCGCCACTGCAAGAAAATCTACAAAAAAATAGTTATTCTTTGTAAACACTGCTGCGGTAATATAATAGAGAGTAATTGTTAACAGTGACTTACTAATAAACAAGTTTGCCTAACAAACAAAAAAAAATGCTTAACGTTTCGGAAAGTATATCTCTTTCCGTCGTCGGAAGCAAAAAATATACAAAGAACAAAGAAAAAAAACTATTTAAAATATTTAAATGCAATTATTCGAGTACACTTTAGTTTTTTTAAAACAAATACGTCTACAAAAATCTTTGACGTTCTGTTAGAATGACATTATATCCAAGTTAAACTTCAAAATTAACAATTACTACCTGATTACAATTAATAAGGTAAAACCAAAAAACTTCAAACATTCTGTATGATTACTTTTAATTTGTTTTTAATTTTTACATAGGTATGTTATACTTATTCATGTAATGTTCTTTAAAATCAAAGAAGCAATTACTATACAACACTAACATCTACAGATGCATGAGCAATATGTTTATTTTTATTAGATTGTATTAAAAAAGCCTCTTTTATTTTTCTGCGCCCTGTGTCCTATGAATGTTGACAAATCTTAGGTTTGTGAAAGTCGCCCTTTCTTAAATAATCTTTATCTTCTTTATTTCGAACATTTAAGGATATTATATGTTTCACCTATATGAAATTTATAACATTTAAATGGTATTTTGTATATTACATTTTTTTGTTTGATGTCCAATGTTCATTGGTTTAGTATGCTTGTTTAGTCAAAAATATGCTGGTTTAGTAAAACGCCTTTTATGTATGGAATTGTAAGTTGTATACAGGGTTGTTCACCATATACGACACGGAGTATTGTAGCTAAACGATGAGATTTTTACAAATTGTAAGTTTTGGGTTCGATAAAGGACCTAAAGCTAAACGTATAAAATTCGCTAAAGGTATTAGAGGTACAATTTAAAAATAATTTTACAAGATACAAGAGTGTCCCAAATAAGAAAAAAATATCAAAGTTGTATTTTTTTAAATGGAACACCCTGTATATTATTACATTTTTAGTTTCTACGATTAAAATAAAGGTAAATTTGATTAAGGTTTATTACACTTAAACCTTACCGTTTTTGAAATATTTTTAATTTTGTGAAATTGCAGTAAAAATTTTAAGGCTTCATTTCTCCAAGGGTATCAAAGTTTTTAATACTAAATATTTACTGAAGTTTATTTATTGATTAGTTATTGTGTTGCAATAATAAAAATAATACTTCCTTATACAGAGTGTCTATAAAATTATTTTAAATAATTATTAGCTTCAAACGGCAATAACTTGTTTAATTTAAATAGAATACCCTGTATATTTTACAAGAATCAGATGCACAATTTAATTGTCTATCAAATTGTATTATACCATATTTTACCTATCTCTTTAAGTTTCCGTAGAAAATGCATTTCATTGTAGTTTAGAACTTATTTATCAATATACCTATGGAATATTGACATTTTAGATTATTTTACAGTACAGATACTAATATTGTCGATATAATTCGTTTATTTCATTAACAAATAAAAAAAACTCTTTAAATATTTATTAAAGAGGAGCGATTAATATGAGTCCAGTATTCAAACTACATTAACTGACTGTTTGCGTTGATTACTAATAATTGCTCCAAATACTAAAAAACTGAATTTTGTATTGGTATTAGACAGTGTGGTAAAAAGTAATACCTTAAAAATGATATTTCATTTTTTAATAAATGCTTATTTATAACAACAGAGACGTTAATTTTGATAACTTATTATTATATTGATTTCTGACTCAAATCCACATTTATTTAGAATAATTTATTAACTAACACAATTGAGTATGTAATTAATTAGTATATGGACGGAAATAATGGTGTTATATTTAACGAATGGTATACTCTTTTATAAAGATTTAAATAGTTTTCTTTATGCATACAAATGGGCAATTAATAGTAATATTATCGTTTTTAGCAAAACTAAAATATTACTAGCCTGTACATTTTGTACATTTGTTGCTTTAAAAAGAATCTAAAATGTCAATATTCCATGGGTATATTGATAAATGAGGTCTAAATTATAAGAAAATGCATTTTCTACGAAAACTTGAAGGGATAGGTAAAAAATGGTATAATACAATTTGATAGACAATTAAATTGTGCATCTGATTCTTGTAAAATATACAGGGTATTCTATTTAAATTAAACAAGTTATTGCCGTTTGAAGCTAATAATTATTTAAAATAATTTTATAGACACTCTGTATAAGGAAGTATTATTTTTATTATTGCAACACAATAACTGATCAATAAATAAACTTCAGTAAATATTTAGTATTAAAAACTTTGATACCCTTGGAGAAATGAAGCCTTAAAATTTTTACTGCAATTTCACAAAATTAAAAATATTTCAAAAACGGTAAGGTTTAAGTGTAATAAACCTTAATCAAATTTACCTTTATTTTAATCGTAGAAACTAAAAATGTAATAATATACAGGGTGTTCCATTCAAAAAATACAACTTCGATATTTTTTACTTATTTGGGACACTCTGTATCTTGTAAAATTAGTTTTAAATTGTACCTCTAATAGTCCTTCATCGAACCCAAAACTTGAAATTTGTAAAAATATAATCGTTTACCTACAATACTCCGTGTCGTATGTAGTGAACAACCCTGTATATTGTGTATTGTTATCATTGCGTGTATTTTGTCTAGGATTTGATGTTTGTATTATGTTTAATTTTTTGTCAGTAAAAGATGGTGGATGGTCGTTTTTTATTAATATATTTTTTTGTTTGGTTTATGTCCTTGTTTAGTGAATTTCGACGACGCCGACGCGCGACGGGAAGAAATATACTTCCCAAAACGTTAATCATTTTTTGTGGCAAATTTGTTTATTAGTGCTAACTACTGCTAACAAATCGTCGTTAATTTCACAAATTGACGTATCTCAAAAAATGCCTGTTTTGAGATACAGCCACAAGTGTCGTATCTCTGCGTCCTATACTTTTCCGGCAAGTAAATAATTTAGCAAATGTTTATTTACTTTAACCGATACCTATCCAAAAATTAACAAAATCTTTAAACCTTCATTCTGGAAAACTATGTGTAAAGTTACTTTGTAAAATTAACGACGAAATTAGTCTGCGTTGAATTAATGCAGCAGTGTTTAAAAAAAAATATTTTATTTTATAGGTTTTCTTACAGTGGCAAAATACCCATAGGACTTTTTTGAAGATATTATATAAAGTCAAACTTCAAACTTCGAATTAATTAATTATTTAATTCTTGCAATTTGCAAATACCGCTTAAATTTGAACCAAAGGGCTTTTTAATAACTATTATAATAAAGAGAATTCATGAAAAGCTAAGAACATTGTATATAAACTATGAATTTTAATGTATTTTTAGTAGACAGAGTAAACATATAAAAATAATTAAAATGATTCTCTTAATTACAACTTATAAGTATTAAAATTTAACTAATTATATATTAAGTTATTATTAATTAAATATATTTTAGGTTATTCTACAACATTATTTACCATATCCTTAATAAATGAGTAAAGTTTTATTTATATCTTCAGAAAATTAAAGTCACCCGCAATGTTTGAAAAAAATAGCCCTCCATCTAAATTTATATTAAAATTATGAAAATCTGCTCTTTGTTGTTTCTCAAGTAATGAAAATTCATGAAACACTCGGTCTTGCGGTGAGGTGGATTATTAAAGCTTAAGGTTACTGAATACCGAGACATTATTCTATAGCGCGAAGTTTTGATTTAAACACTCCTTCCAGTATTAGAATGGAAAATAAAAATATTGTAAATAACAAATTAACACGCTAATTTTAAATAAGATTTACGGTCGTAGAAACAAAGTAATTTAAATTAGTAATATTTTCTTATACACGCCTTTGTACACGTATTGTGTGTACACAATATATTCTATTAAATGTTGCATATCGAGGTTCTGTTATATTATGATAAATAGAAATGTACACATCCCAAAAAATTT
Source organism: Sitophilus oryzae (assembly GCF_002938485.1). Lineage (NCBI taxonomy): Eukaryota > Metazoa > Arthropoda > Insecta > Coleoptera > Curculionidae > Sitophilus > Sitophilus oryzae. The sequence goes on along the minus strand of NW_022147237.1, from coordinate 3,623,871 downwards.
CATTTTTATATAGAAAATAGTTTAAAATAAATGTAATTGCGTTTAGGAGACTGTATGTTCATAAATAAAAGTAAATTTAATGTTTTTTTTAATTAATAATTTGATAATATAGTTATAATAATTTTAATATTCTATCCGTTCTACATATAAAATTATTAATATTATAATAGGGGGGTAAAAAGCTGTTTTATGGAAAACAAAAATTATCGTGGACATAATATGAAAATTGGTCTTAATATTCCGTAAAAACGGTTGTGGTACGATACTTCTATTTATTGCATCATAAAAAGACTCCATGTAAGTGTACTACCAGTGATGATCTATGCATGCAAAACCTGGACATTTAAAACGGACTTCAATAAAAACTGCAGGCCGCACAACGCTCAATAGAAAGAAATATGCTGCGAATCACAAAGAGAGATCGTAAAATAATAGAGTGGATACGACAAAAGACCCAGGTAATAGATGTCATCCACAGAGTCAAATCCCTCAAATGGAAATGGACAAGACACCTGGCAAGAATGACGGACAACAAATTACAGCATGATACCCACGAGGAATTAAGAGACCTACAACAAGATCAAACCTGAGATGGGACCATAATATTAGCAAATTAGCAGGGATAACTTGGGCCCGCTTAACCAACAATAGACAACCAATGGGTCCAACTACAAAGAGAGTATTTAAATATGTGAGGGAGGCTACACCATAATTGGAAATGGTTGAATAAGGTGAGAATGATAATGGTGATGATGATACCAAAGTTCGTACTTTAAATCCTTGAATAAAACTATTTGTTTCATGATCAGTATTTCTGATTAATTCGATCGACACTGTAATATTTAATTACGCTGATATAATTATATACGGTTAAAATAAAGGGATCATGGTGTGAATTTTAATTGATATATTAAATTAACTATATATTTAAAAATGTGCTAGAGAGTCGTTTGTTATATAATATCATATAATTTTAATATAGATAACAATGAAGGGCCAAGGCTATATATAGTATCATAATAATATTCTGGATAATCTTTTGAAGTATTTTGATAGTGGATTTTCAAAACTATCTCGTATATCAACTGCTGTGGTGACTGATTAAAATATCGACTATAGCGTTAGCTTTCTAGGCATTTAAGGCATTTTATTTCAGATAGGAATTTCGATCAGCGACCTAACCGTAAAATTGTTTCCCTATGGTTGTCGTTTTCAAAACCTTATAGAAATATTATTTGTTCAATGCATAAAATAATCATAAAATATAAAAAATTACTAATATTATTATTTTACAACCATTTTCTTAATTATATTTTTATAAATATGTGCAGAAGTTTATTTATTTAATTCCATCAGTAAATTATTAATTAAAATATGTAAAATTTTAAAAAGTAACAAAAAATTTAGGAAAGAAAGTATATCATTGTACTTAGTTATTTTTTCTTATTACACTGATAAGACTATGGTTTAAATCTAGAATTTTGTGACTCTTTTTTATCTCTTTCTTAAACATTTCCTGAGTCCGCAGTGCAAGATAGTTTACTCAATCTGATAAAATGTTCCTGATAAAAATGTAAAAGGCGAAGTTTTATTTTAGTTGCTGAAATTGTAAAAATCAGCGGTGTTTTTAAGATCGAGGATAACTTTACCGTTCTGTGAGAAAATAAGGAAAGAGTTATAGAGAATGCTAAATTTTCTTACATTTTCTTAAATCAGAAAAAATATAATAGTTTCTTATCTTTTTTTCTATTATAATTATAATGATTTAAAAAGATTGAATCATGTTTTATAATGTAAATGATAAATTTGGGTATATCGATTTTTATCTGCATACATACTTATCGATTTTGCTACCTCGGCAGCCTGCTCTTTTACTCTTTTCAAAAACGATATATCTTGCCTAGAAACATCGTTTTATTCTACCCAGAAAATATTTTAAGATTTTGCATCATTGTGTAACGTTTTTAGTTCGTTACATGTCTTTTTTTACATATAATATATGATGTCTGGCCTATCGTCACCGGATTCCCTCTCGTTCAGGTCTGATCATTTTCTTGGTACGCTTGGCGTAATTTTTACGTTCCCTAGTCGCCAACCCTGCTATCGTTTCACTATTCTGTGGAGGCGCGCGCTGTCAACATCGCTTCTGTCAACTCTCTGTGATTTAACGGCACTTTTTGGTTTGACTGTTTGGCCTGTTAGACGCCATTAGTCCCAGTTTTTAGAAATGGTGATTATTTAAATCTTGCTTTGGTGATTATTTAAATCTGAATCGGCTGCTATTTCGAGGCTACAGGTAAAGATGAGTTATTACCTTTTATAGATTCGATATTATTATTGAATATTTTTAGGGTAGACTTACGGATGTCCCAACTTGTATTTGTATTTTGCTGGCACGTTGGCGTCCCTTTTCTTTTGTCCTCCAGAATGTCACATGGAAGAAAGGACAGGTTGTTTATTATTTATTGAGCCCTCGGAAGTATTTCGAGATAGGTTTATTTTGTTTATTAGACCTTGTTTGGTTTTAAACAAGAGTTTCATATTTTTAGGGTCCAAGGTACGGGTAGTGTCTTATGTAAGAGAAATATCGACTATAGCGTTAACTTTCTAGGCATTTAAAATTTTATTTCAGATAGAATTTCGATCTAACCTAACCGTTAAATTGTTTCCCTATGGTTGTCGTTTTCAAAACCTTATAGAAATATTATTTGTTCAATGCATAAAATAATCATAAAATATAAAAAATTACTAATATTATTATTTTACAACCATTTTCTTAATTATATTTTTTATAAATATGTGCAGAAGTTTATTTATTTAATTCCATCAGTAAATTATTAATTAAAATATGTAAAATTTTAAAAAGTAACAAAAAATTTAGGAAAGAAAGTATATCATTGTACTTAGTTATTTTTTTCTTATTACACTGATAAGACTATGGTTTAAATCTAGAATTTTGTGACTCTTTTTTTATCTCTTTCTTAAACATTTCCTGAGTCCGCAGTGCAAGATAGTTTACTCAATCTGATAAAATGTTCCTGATAAAAATGTAAAAGGCGAAGTTTTATTTTAGTTGCTGAAATTGTAAAAATCAGCGGTGTTTTTAAGATCGAGGATAACTTTACCGTTCTGTGGGAAAATAAGGAAAGAGTTATAGAGTATGGTAAATGTTCTTACATTTTCTTAAATCATAAAAAATATAATAATTTCTTATCTTTTTTTTCTATTATAATTATAATGATTTAAAAAGATTGAATCATGTTTTATAATGTAAATGATAAATTTGTATATCGATTTTTATTTGCATACATACTTATCGATTTTGCTACCTCGGCAGCCTGCTCTTTTACTCTTTTAAAAAGCGATATATCTTGCCTAGAAACATCGTTTTATTCTACCCAGAAAATATTTTAAGATTTTGCATCATTGCTAAGTTTCATTTGTAATACATTGTTATCCTCTGTTTCAATGCCTAGTATTTTCTTTTCAATTTGTCTCTGCCTGATTTTACTCTTTAGTCAAACTAGAGCTAATTTTTTTTTCTCCTTAAATTCATTTACATTTTTTTTATTTTGCACATAGTTTATTTTTTTTTTGTTCTTGGTAAATAGTTTAAATAAAGGCACACTGAGATATATATCTTCTTTGACCTTTAGCACAAAGACTTTTTACATAAGATCATAAAAAGATCATAAAAATAGTCATTCAGCTTTCTTATTTTGTTTTAGTAGCTATAAACCCGGAACTCTGAATCTGTAATGAACATCTCCTCTTTAAATAGACTTAACATAGTGTCCTTGTTGAAATTCCAGTAAATATAAAGATAATAACATCAAACTCTATAAACCTAAATAATAGGTATACAGTCACAACTACTGTATATTTATTAGAAGCATTTTAATTAGTATTGTAAAGCATATAATAACAGTAAAAAATGCCATTAAATATGCCCTTTTTAAGAAATAGGAATATTTTGCTTAGAATTTATAAGCATATCCAAATTATGTTATAATTTATAAATAAAATAAATAACAACCATTATGCTACTTTATGTTTCTATACAAAACCTTATTATCTCGCCAGTCATAATAACTAGTAATATCGTCGTCGATCTTTTGCATGATAAAATTTCGTTTGTTAAATATCTACAAAAGGAGTTTCAGATCCACTTATATTATGCAAATCTTCGCTAGAGATAGAAACTTGGAAATTTAACCGCTTTACTTCGAATTCTGACACAATATCTAGTCTCCTAATCAAACGATTCCTCACGGTTCGATTACTTCTTTTATGCAGCGCCTTCAATTTAAGAAGTAACGGGAACAAAGAGCATAAAATACCACAAACACAAAAGCAATAGGACATCTGTTAAATTTATGGAGGCGGGAAAGTATTGGAAAGTTTTGTCCTGTTTTTATTTGGACAGGAATAGACGTGACTGGCGTGATAAATAAGAACCAATTATTTTTTCTATGGATTTATTATGTCTTTGATTATTTGTAGTAGAGACTATACAAATCTTATTTTTTAATGATAGTGTTAAGTATTTGTTAAGTAGAAATAAAAATATATAAAAATCATTGTTTATGGATCACTAAGAAAGAAGAACCATGCTTGTATTTTTCCTCTATAACTTTCATGTGACTAAATTGAATGACAAATCATAAGTTTCTGTTTTAATTCCAATGTAATGTAGTGTCTACGGCTTAGACTGTTATATAATGTAAAGCATTACTACGTTAACAATATATTATGGTAATATACAATCACCGGCACGAAAAACGGACACCTTATAATATTGATGTATTTTAAAGTTTAATATATTTTGTTCTAGTGGACTGATTTTGACGATTTTTTTAAGAAATTTGTAGCTAAATTATTTGATTTCATAGTGTCTCCTTCTAAATTAAAAATTAAACTTTCTATCTGTCAATTAGGGAAAACAAAATGTTGATATTGTGGTGAAAGTTGCAAACTGAGGAATATGTTAACAATGCTAGGAATTTAAAAATCGTTTTAGCATCTAGGCACGTGTTCTCCGGATAGTTTATTTTTTTATTCATCTCAATAGCTTTATTTTATTGAAGATATTTGCTTTTGGGTAAGACAGTAACGATTTACAGCAATTTTAGTATTGATTTTGGGTCCTCATCAACACACTTTTATCATCACAGCAACATACTCAGTACTCAGACGTTGATCCTTTTGAAAAATGATTTTTGTTAATTTCTTCCGAGTGGAGTAGCATAGGAAGGAGAAAAAAACATTGACCACGGAAAATTAACCACTATTTGGTTGAATTTTACTTATACTTAACTTAATAAATTTCTTGTAGGGAATAAAGTGCGAGAAATCTAAAAATGAGGTCGTAAACTAGTTAATAATAAGTTAAAATTATGCCTTTGAAAAGTAGCAACGTTGAAGTTAGCTGGCATTGTTAAAATCTAGTTACTGATAACCTATTGGGAGCATTAAGACTACAGGGACTTAAAGTAGGTCAAATTTTACTTTATTATAACCTCAAATTTGTCGCGGGGGTCGAAGGCATTGTTTGGTTTTTAAGATAGGTTAAAATTTAGTTGTTAATAACTTTAAATGGGACCTTATTTGGAGGAGTTCAAATTAGGTTGAAAATTTAATTTATTTCGACTTCATAAGTCGCTATTATGCTTCAAAGGTAAAAGTAACTTAGTTTTTTGACTTGGAAGAAAGTCAGACATACGGCAGGTTAAAAATTACCTTTTTTAATTTCCTCGTGGTGATTTCCGTTTAAAATAGTTTTCGAGGGATTATTACGTCATAGGTCATAGCAAATTACCTTGTTCCCACTGGTGAGGAACGAAAGAATATTCAATGGGTTTCTTTTTTATTACCGACACAATCTTAAACGTTTCCATTATGTGCAATAAAAACAAAAAGTCCTCTATAATAACACTTACAATCCCAAAACACAAAACTTTTAAAAATAATAAGCAAAGAAGACTAATTTGGTTTTCTAGTTAGTTATTGTTATATTTTAGGCCAGTTCGGTAATTGCATTGGCCAGCAAAAGGATAAAAAATTGACATGTCACGTGACTCTCAATAAAGATTCTCATTTTAGGATACGTGATTACTGTGAAACGTTAATCGGATTGCTCGAAAATGTAATTACCGAACTTAGCATAAAATATCATTGACAACTGTCACTCACAGGAAATAAAAGTTTTCTATTTTACCGGCGATACTCCAACAATGTAGTCAAGACATCGACCTATTATAGCCCATTTTTTAACTTGCACCTCGAAGGAAAAATACCTTAAGCAAGAAATCTTAACCTTTGAGGTTATTAATTTAAATAAATCTTAATCTCATAAAAAGAAAGCGGACTTTAAGGTTTTAAAATGACGGAAAACCTAACTTCATAAACGAATAGTTAAAAACACCATTAGCGGCCATTTTCTTATCCAATTTGTTTTCAAAAAATATTTTTTTGTTATATTGTTCTAAACTATTGAGAAAAATAAACAGACATTTATGAATAATACTACCTACCACAAGTTAAATTAACTAATTAAGAATTTTAAAAGTGTACCAAGGAAGTTAGCTGAAAAAAGTTAGGTTAGAACCTTGAAAGTAACAATTTATTCTAAAATTAATTGTTGAAAATACATAAAATCTTAATGGCGCATAATTTTTTAGTGCCTATCATATTTACATCTCACAGAAAAATTTTCTCCGCAGACATAATAATCTTGCGAATCCAGTAATCCACTTCTTACCAATAACTTATTTACATTTACTAGGAAGTGTATATATGTAGGTATTTCATCCATATTGGATTAATGTTCAAACGGCCATGCCAGTTATTACTACACTTGTTTGTCTTCCTGGTCCATTATTGGGAAGTTCATTTACATACACATATTAAAAAGAAAAATACTTTACCTTATTATTTCTCTTTCTTTCCCATGTTAAAATGTAGGTAGTATAAATTAAGACTATTTTTAGTAAAATTTACCTCTATTTTACAATGTTATGACCTCAGGTCGGTTATTTTTGACTTCATAGCCCGTATTTCCTACAAGACATTATAACCTGTTAACCTGTTTTTAACTTACCAAATTACTTTAGTTCCCCACTTTGGGAATTTTAACGTCAATTCTTGGAAATTTCGACCAATTTCCTGTTGGTCAATAATAGTCCAGGTGGTTAATTTAACGTCATTTTACCTTCAAATGTTTGTTGGGAGTGTCTTTCTGAGCCTGAAGATGGGAATTAAATGAATCCCGAAACATGTCGCCCCACTTTTAAATCAAATTAAATTTTTAAATAAACATCATAAAAGATTGTGAGTTTTTTGAGTCCCCTGCCCCTCGTTAATATCAGCATTTTGTTTTTCCTCGTATAAATAACACATGACAACTTTCATTTTTAATTTAGAAATATATTCTAAAAAGTCAAATAATTTAGCAACAATCTGCTTAAAAGATTATCAAAATCGGTCCACTAGAACACAATATATAAAACGTTTTTCGTGCCGGTGAGTGTATTATTACTGTTATTTATAAACAAAGCAAATTTTAATGATAATATACAATAAGTAAAAGTATCTAAAAAATTTTCAAACTATTGCAGGTACTTTTCAAGCCAATACTCTGTAAAATAAATGGAGTAGGTCTTACAATTGGGAACAAAAGCTTAGATTGAACCGTAACGGCAAGGCATTGTCCAGTTTCAAGTAATTCGCTCCTATTGTGTTCAGGCAAAATCGCCGCTTATCTTTTACAAAGGATAACCAGTAAAAATCCATTGTCTAACTTCAATTGCTTTTTGTCACTTACATTTAATTTTCCAGTTAGTTTTGTATCGGATAAAACTCTGGTAGTTTTTAAACTTAACTAAACTAAGAATAAAAGAATTCGAATAAAAAATCAGATTTTTGAGCTAATATTACAAATATTTTTTATTATATTTGTAATATTAGTTATCTATCTATTATCTGTACCTTAGTTGTTGCGGTCCTACTACTAAAATAACAGATATTGTTAAATATACAGAGTGTGCAGAAATGTGCACAATAAGTAAAAAACAAATCTCAACAGGAAGTTGCCAAAGAGATGCGTAAATAAATTTAGCATGCTTCTATATAGTCTAAGAACTAGCAACGTTTTCGAGAGTAAAGAAGAGAAGTATTTTAAAACGTCTAGCTCTTTGATATATCTTTTACCATGCTCTCTGGAACAGCATGCGGCCCGTCTAGCTGCCGATACCCGTTGCGTTCACTAACTGCACATCGGAAGAAGATCCTATATTTTTTTAAATTTAGTCCTATAAATTCTAGTATTGAATATAAATCGAACATGTCTCCATAGCGCAGTGCGTAGAGTTTCCGACTACGAACCGATGATTCAGAGTTCGAATCCGGGTCAGGGCAAAGACTTTTTTATTTTATTTTCGTTTATATTCTGAAAGTAAAGTATTAAATAATTCTGGTGATTCAAAAAAAACAAATATTTAATACTTTACTATCAGAATATAAAAGAAAAGAAAATGAAAAAGTCTTTGTCCTGACCTGGATTCGAACTCTGAATTCTCGGTTCTTCGTCGGAAACTTTACGCACTGCGCTATGGAGACATGTTCGATTTATATTCAATACTAGAATTTAAAGGACCAATAAAAATATACTCGCAGGATCTTCTTTCAATGCGCAGTAGTAGGGAACGCAACGTTTACCGGCAGCCAGACGGACCGCATACTGTTCTAAAGAGCATAGTAAAAGATATATCAAAGAGCCAGACGTCTTAAAATACTTGTTTTTCCGACGTTGCTAGCTCTCGTACTAATAGGTATAGTTTTCAAATTGTAATTTTTCTCGTATTCTTAATATATTTTTTGACATATCGATAATTTCTCATATAACTCTACTTTTTGCACATACAGGGTAAGTTACTTAAATAAGTGCAAATATTTTTAGATGTAGTATATTTCGACCCCAAGTTATATAGGTAACCCACTTTTGACAAATACCCAGTATATCATTAGTCTGTGTGCAGCATTGATTCATGACTGTTTCACTGTTTGTTATTACAAAATAATATTTTTTTTATTTGTTGCCAAATTTTGGAAAACCCTGTGTAATTGTTTTGTAGGTAACGTTTTTTTTTTCAGTTCATTTTGATTATGTGAAAAAATATATTATTTAAAAAAAGAGTTTTTAGATAAAAGTCTTTCAAACGTTTTCTTTTACAGGTTTTTTAATGTGACGTTACTGTTTTAACCATTTTATGGCCAACAAGCCAACTAATGAACGACCATTTTAATAAATTTATATTTTTACGCACAGACGCTTTTTTTCATTTTAAACAGCGCGGCCGTAATTAACTGGTGAAATGTCTTTTAAGTTCCATTATTTGCAGTGAGCCCCTAAGCCAAAAAATGAAAAATAAAATGTAAAAGAAAGTATGCTGTTGACATGCTGTTTAAAAGAGAGAAGGCAATTATTTCCATAATATAGCGAAAAATGTAGTTGAAATACATAATTTTCGTTACGTTAAAAATCCCCTTCTGTCCTATGTTATTTGAATTTCAGCAATATTCTGTTCTAATAAACAAGAAGAGGCATTAAGGGCGGTCTATTGTTGCCTTTGTCAATTCGAGTTCATTTTGAAGCAGCTTTCACAGTCGCTTTTTCTAAGCGCGGTGCTAAATAAGCTAAAAATAAATGCTTAAAGGCTTATTTTCTTAAAAGACATTATTTTATTGTATTCAATCAGAATTTTAGATTATAAATGACAATGATTTAAAATATACAGGGTGTCCCAGAAATAAGTGCAAGTATTTTAACTGGTAGTTCACCCCCATAAACACGCCTGTGAGATTTTTTTCGCGAAAAAAAAAATTGAAAATTCGAAATTTTATGGAATTTTTTTTAGTTTTTAGTCAAAAAATATAATTTCTTGATAAAATGATAACATAGGTATTAGATTAAATTTACAAGAAAGAAAATCCAGAAAACATCCAGTGGTTCTCAAAATCTTAGCAAAAATATTTTTTTTTGGAAATTTTCTAAAAAAAAAGTAAAATAACTCCGTTATTTTGGACTTTGAAAAACGATAAGAGAAGAGAAAATATGTTTCTTTTATCGAGATCTACCAGCCCTTAAAATATTTGCACTTATTTCTGGGATACCCTGTATACAGGGTGGTCCGAACTGTATTATTATATTCTGCAGATAAAAATAAGTAAAAAAGTTCGTATAAATGTATGTCCTAAAATACTTAGTTTCGGAGATACAGGGTGTAGAAATTTCATTTTTATTTGGATTTTTTCGAAATAATTTCTGAAGTAACGTCAACATTTGGATGAAAATTGGTATCTGGGAGTTTTTTGACATGTGAAATTTGATTTTGATGTCAATATGACTCTTACTTGTAGAGGGCGCCACCTAGATATTTTGTTAACTGGTTTGAAGACTTTTCGTTCATACCTGTACAAAACTACTGAGTAAAAAAGTATACATTTACGACGTTTTTTACGTGAAAAAGGTCTCTTGAAAAAAATTGCTACGAGTAATGGTTTTCGAGATATTTGGAATCGAAATTACCAATACCTGTCATCATTGATATAAATTAGACATGTTGACTAAATAGTTATTAAACTGAAATCATAAATTTGAATTTTTTTGTGCTAAAAGTTCAACAGAAACGGTTTTATCATCGTTTTTTGCAGAAAAATTTATGATTAAAAAAATAAAATATTTCCAAGTTTATTATTTCAGTGAAATAACTATCTACTCAAAGTGTGTTTATTTTTCGTCAATAATGACATGGTATTGACTATTTCCATTCTAAATATCTTAAGAACGGTTGCTCGTAGCGATTTTTACAAAGAGATATTTTTTACGTAAAAGGTTACAGAGATGTATATTTTTTCGCTCGGTAGTTTTATACAGGTACGGACAAAAAGTTATTACGCTTCAAAACAGTTAAAATACATGTAGGTGGCGCCCTCTGCTAGTAGGAGACATATTGACATCAAAATCAAATTTCTCATGTCAAAAAACTCCCACACGAATTTTTATCCAATTATTGACGTTACTTCAGAAATTATTTAAAAAAAATTTAAATAAAAATGAAACTTCTACATCCTGTATCTCTGAAACTAAGCATTTTAGGACATACATTTATACGGAGTTTTTTACTTATTTTTATCTGCAGAATACGTTGCCAAAGTTTCCGGAATACAATTCGGACCACCCTGTATATATTTCGTTAATTATATTTTAATAAGTAGGAATTTTATTTTAAATCCAATTAAATTTTATTGATTTTTGTAAAGTATTGTATGTATACAGGGTGTTTTAAAAAACATGTGCCATCTCTCGTGGGAAGATTCCCCTCGTATATATAAAATTGATTTTTCACATCAACATAGGTCCGATTCTGCTTTGTTTCGTAGCTACAAGGTGTACAACAATAGTTTTAATATTTTTTCGATTTATTTTAATTTTTTTTTCAAGTTTTTTTAGCGATTCGAATGAAGTTTAACGGCAAAAATTACTATAAATGCGACATATTTTAATGCTAAAAAAGTGTAGACATATTCACCAAGAACAAGCATATGGATTATCACTGGGATATTTTTTTACAAAAGCATGTTCGCCACTGACTTTTTTTGTTGGCGAGATAGTGTAAGCCGTTTAATGCCGATTAAAAGTTGTCTCTTGATATTTTGTCGATTTCGGCCTCCTTGATAAGATAAACGCAATTTATTAATTCGCCTTGATCCAAGTCTAATAGCAACCTTTAAAAATATTTAATATCATTAATTTGCGAAAATTTTACATCAAAAGTTACAGGATGTCAAAACTTTTTAAAATTAGGTCTTTTGTAATTTTCTTCAATACGATTATATATTTATTTAAATTTATTCTAGGTTGAACTAATAGTATAATAACTAACAGTTATAATATTTAATAATAAATTAGAAAAATAAATATTTCACTAATTTTAGTTTTATTAACTGTGATTAACATAATTATTGCGTTTATCTTATCAAGAGACAGAAATCGACAAATTGTATCAATTTTGCTATCAAAAGAAAAAAGTCAGTGGCGTACATATTTTTTTCCAAAAATATTCTAGTGATAACTCATACGCACGTTCCTGATGAATCTGTGGACACTTTGTTAACATTAAAATATGTAGCAATTATAGAACTTTTGCCCTCAAAATTTCATTCAAACCACTAAAAGCACTTGAAAGAAAATTATAATAAATCAAAAAAATATTAAGACTTTAACTCTCTGTAGCTAGGAAACAAAGCAAAATCGGACCTTTGTTGATATGAAAAATAAATCTTATTTTTATTTTTATTATATGTATGTGTGTATGTATGTATGTGTGTAGGTATGAATGTATGTATGTATTCTTCTAAACTGTCCTTTTCATGACATATCCTCTATAATTTTACAAAGAATCTTTGTGAAATTTTTGGAAAGCATGTTTTATCTTTGTTAAATAAAAATAACAAAAATTGACATATAGTAAAAAAATACGAAAAAAGTAAAAAAGGAAGATAAGAATAGTAATTTTAAGTCATTAATTAAATAGATGTACATGTAATAGTGTTGAAGTGTTTTTGTTATAATGTTTATATTAGTTCAACAGTTACTTACTAAAACGTATGACTTAATCTCGAGTCAAATATGTCATTTACTTTTTTGAATAAATTTCCAAAGAAAAAAATCTAATGAGAAATCCCTTTAAGTTGAAAGTAGCGTCGTCAATTATATAAAATAATTTGAATGCCCTGAATAGGCTACTGAACGCTAGCCCTTAACCCTTTAATTACTGAATCGTAAAAACCTTTTTCCGTTTCACCACTACTAAATCTTTTAAACTCTGTACTTGGGCATTTTTAGATCGATGGCTAATTCTTTAAATGGCCATTAGTTCGGTAATGGTCGCTAATCAATTTTATTGTTGTGTTAAATTTTTATCTGTAATCGTATATTTTATATGGCTTCAGACGGATTAAGCGTTGATAAAAAAGTTGCTGCTATTTAATATCAATTAAATTATTTTATCTACGCCAGTGACTTAAAAAGCTCTTAACTCACGCATTTTGAGTGAGTTAAGAGCTTCTTAACTCACGCATTTTCATTACCGCACTCCTTGTTTAGATGACTACCAAAGAGACAAAAATATTTTGTAAAACATTTATTTTGCACTAAATTGGAAAAATATGTTATGAGTACCTTTTCATTTCCATAGTTGTGTATTTTTCTTTCTTTATATGTTCCATTGTTCAAGTTGCCCATAACAATTAACTCTAACTATATAAAAATAGACACATTGATGAAAATAACACCGTGCATCAATCATCAGTGTCATTATGACAGTAAATAATATTGATGTCTCTAGTTTAAAAAATGAACAATTTGGAAAGTGTTCCCTCTGACATTGAAGAAGAGACATTCAGAGCCATTTCTGGATTGCTTCCAGCAAGATCAAAACAGAAGTATAAATATACATACTCTAAGTATGAACAATGATGCACCGAAAAAAAAGTACACAACTATAGGTACTCATAACATATTTTTCCAATTTATCCGCTACTTATAAGCCTTCGTCTCTTTGGACTTTCTATTCAATGATACGTACTATGATATCTATTAAAATGAATATATATGCTTCATCAGGCATTTACTTGAAAGATTGTTCAAACTGTATCATTAACATTTATAATAAATAAGTTTTCATATTTTTATAATTATTATCAATAGAACAGTTTATTTCTATTTAGTAGATATTTAGTGCAAAATAAATGTTTTACAAAATATTTTTTTTCTAGAGTACGGCAATGAAAATGCGTAAGAGCTTCTTAACTCACTGACGTAGATAAATAAACTGAATTAAAACCCATCAACCATAAACACATGTATATATATTTTTTAATCAAAAATCCCTAATACTGCCTAATGGAATTCCGCGCAGGCATTCCTGATTTAGGTAAAGGGTTCCACATTAAACCATATGTATCTAAACAGCTTTGAGCGTAATGAAGCGCTTTGTTATAAATCGGTTCATTTCAAATACAGAAATGTCAATTTCGCAAAGTGCAAGCTTAGTTAAATTTCCTTACACCTAATTCTCCGTCGCGATCACAAAGGGAAACGTCATTTATTTCCAAATTTCGGAATTTAACGGTATTCCCTTCGGATTCCTTACAGATGAAAATAATTAATCACCTAATAGCTTTGTTAAAATAAAACAATTGGGCCCTTTGTTTCATTATAAATTGTGGTATTTTGGCATTTTGAAAGGATCCAATTTAGAATGGTTTTAATAAAAGCTCTTTCAGAACGAAAAATTGCGGAAAAAAATCGTCGAGAACGGGCTGTCTGAGTTTGCAGCGTGTTTTATCGTTTGATACAAATTTGGGAGATGTATTCATACTAATTTTGTTACTAAAAAAATAGACGTTGTTAAAAAGTTATTTTATTTCAGCACATTTGCCATAATTGCCTATATTTTAGTATAATCTGTTTTTAAATCGTAAAAGCTGCTTTTAATGTACTCTTTATTCTACAAGAGCTTGTTCTGAATTAATATTATTTGTGCTTGGTTTTCTTTTGACGAAGTTTAATATATTTTGATTTTACACCCGCTGCAATTTTCTTATATTTTTCAAACTAAATTTAACAATGCTACCCAATTAACTAAATTTCTTACTAGCGAAAATTAGTGATGGAAAAAACCGATTAATTTCAATAATCGAGTATTGGAGTTTCAAGCGATTGCAATAACCGAGTAATCGCTCGAGCGAAATATCACTCGTTTTTAAAAATACGTTTTTTCGCCCGTCGCTTGTTGTAAGTACTCGTTAACGCCAAGCGCCAAGAAGTAAGTTGCGTACGCAGGGCACATATTCTTTCGGTGATGAATGGCAAGTATCAAGCAACGAGCGATTCGCTTGATTTAGTTTATTTCAAAGCATTGTCGATCTAGGTCGTAAAATTTTGTTCCTCAGATACGCAACTGATAAATATATATACGGCGTCGTATAAATTTTTTACCTGCAAATTGGATTTCAATTTATTTCATTCTAGGATCGCTTACGTTCGTCGCTTGTAACTTGCATTGCTCGTTCATAATCGAGCAATGTCGGTAATTTCAAAAATCTAGTACTCGAGCGAAAATTCGCTCATGTATCAATAGTGAAAATATATAAATTTAGCCTATTTTCATAGTAGTAATACTCAGGTAAAAAATTCCTATTCTATCGCTTTTTAAAATTATTTTAAGCAATCCTTGTACAGCAAAAATCTTCCTAATTTTCACCTAATATTTCTATAAAAAATCACCTATAATTTTAAACTAGAAGAAGAACTGAAATACCCGGTATACATATAATTTTTTTCCACTTTTCCAACTCCCAGTAGATGATATATTAAGAATGTACAACTTTGAGAAACAGCTCACTTTAGTATTGAGCATTAATAAGGATTGGAAAAGAGAAACTTACTTTACTCAGCACGTAAAATACCATGCCATGATGTGGTACTGATGCCTTCAAAATCAAAATAGGAACAGGGATAAGAGTATTTGGGCCGAAAACTAAATGCTCCAAACCAATTGGCACCTACCCCATTCTTCAGCTGAAATCTACGCTATAAAAAGGTGCGTGCAACTTATCTTAGATAAGAACTATCGGAAACAAGAAATAGCCATCTTATCCAATAGTCAACCAGCATTAAAAGCGATCCACTCAGTAATCATCAATTCGAAGTTGGTCAAAAAACGCCTAGCGAAGCTGAAAAAATTAGATAAAATAATAAAATCCACCTACTCTGAGTGCAGCCCCACCAGGGGATAGAAGACAATGAAAGAGTAAAGGATCTAGCTAGAAAAAGGAGCTAACACTTCAATAACTGGATCAGAACAGTTGTACTTCCCAAGTGGAACTGAAAAACCTGGAAAACTCCATCCGTAACCTGGAATGAAAATCTTCCAACAGTCTAATACACTCAAAGAAATTTATCAGAACTTACAACCGAGAAATATCAAAGATTGACTTTGATTTAAGTAAGAACAATCTTGGTATTGTCATAAGCTTCTTAACAGTATCCTCAACGAACACCTCAGAAGATTGACGCTGAGAAAAAACGGCGAATGCAGATTCTGTAGGGAAAATAGGAAATCACCAGAACAACTCATCAATGAGTGCGCCTAGATGACAATCATTCATGTCATCAACTTTGGTATGTCTGAAATCGGAGATAGACAACTAATCTCGGTAAAACCATCTCAGATTGTGGCTTTTGAGCAGGACAAAGCCCTGAGACTGTATGATGAGTTATAACTCGTTAAAACTCAAGAAAGGGGAACACAGTAGATCTGTAAGATCGCGATTTTTAATTCCCCTGTGATACATTAATTAGAATTACGGTCCCATTATTTTAATTTAATAAGAATGTTGGTAATGGTCATTGTATTAATGTACCTACCCGAATAAATACCACATATTAAGCCAACATAATAAATTTTGTCTTTACTATTCACTAGATTATTTATATTTTATGCAATAATAAATATTAAAAAATATCTATTATAATTTATTATTATGTTTAAACAGTATATTTACGATGGAACGTGTGTAGGCCTTACTATTTAACAAATCTTACGAAATTAACATATCACCAAAAAATATTTCTATAAATTGCCTTAAATATAAATTACGTATTCATAATTTGTTGGTCCATGATGCACACTTTATATTTGTATGTTTCCTTATAATTAATTTAATTCATTAAGCTAATCAAAATAAACGTATTAATTTTCAAACCCCTTTTAATCTAAAGTAAAGCGCGACTGTCGGGCTGTCAAAATACATCGAAAAAATAGTGAAAAAACCAAATACGTATTTAAAATTGGTGAGTCAAACATGTCTTAAATTGAAAGTAGTTCGTAAAGTGGCGATAAGAAACGGTATTCAAAGTAATGTGCGCTTTTCAAGGTGTTTTGTAAATCAGTGATTCAAATAAAACAGAGAAACATGAAAGAAAACAAATATTGAATTCTAAATTACGATAAACATTTTAGGAATTTCTTTTTTGTGACCTGGTTGTGAATAATATGATGAATCATTTTCGTAAACGTCATAAACGTAATGTTTTAGTTAATTTTCGGTGGTTTTTGTTAAGTTTTATTAAAAGGGTAAGTACTAAAAATAATTAAGGTGTTTTTTTTTCTATAATATTTATTAATAATGAGCACTGATAAAAATTTAACATTCCTAATTTTTGAGTAGAAATTTTTCTATGAATTTATAAATGTAGAACTATGTAGAATGTTGATAACATAGGAGGTTACAACACTGCAAGGTTTAGATACACCGTAGAGAAATCTCAGGTGAATAAACAAGTGGCACTAAAAATTTTTTTCAAATTTCCCGGAAAATGTCAAGAAAAATGTTAAATTTTCAACATTTTTTTTTGAAAAATAACCTCATAGGCGTGTTTCTGGGGTTGAACTATACTACCAGTTAAAATATTTGCACTTATTTCTGGGACACCCTGTATATAGATTATAACAAATAAACTTTTATATGCTTTCTTTTAATCAAAATATTTTAGGAAGCAAAAATAAATTGATTATTAATATATAAACAATTATTATTTAAGATTGATATCAAATATATTAAAAGTAGTTTTTATTTACAGTATTATACTGATACAAATTAAATTACGTACAGTCCCAGGCATAATTTAAATTTAGAAATAAAATCAGCATATTTTATACAACAGACATGTGTTACTAAAATAATACAACTGCTCTTTAACCGAGTCCTAACGGTCTTTATATCTGCTCCGCGCTAGGAAATAGAAGCAAAAGGTGGATTCGAAACAAAGCTCATTCTGTAATGCAATATCGACAATTAGAACAGCCAGTTGCAAGTAACTCGAATCCCAATAGAATTTAGAGTATTATGGCTTCTCTAGACCGTGGTTTCAAACGTAATTGCCTAGAGAATACTCTTCTTGTTGTCAGCTACAACAAGGGCTAGGCTGTAGAGAATAATAAAATTAAAAAAGAAAGTCTAAGGTATGAGATTTGAGCGGAATAGATATTATATTAGGAGTGCACTTTAATCAAATTTGAGAATAAACTACAGTTGTTTTTTAAAAGAGTGATATTTGGTAGTAACTAAATTGCGATCTTACCTATATTAAATCTCTGCTATAAAAAAATTTGAAGTTGTGCATTTATTTATTTATTTCCTGACATTGTCTTTCGTTTTGACACTTTAGTTTTGTATTACGAGTTTTTGGTTTAAATAAATAGTGTTGTGATACTTTAAGCTTAAAAATGTTTACTAACAGACCTTGCAGTCGAACATTATTCTTATTCTTCATTATTCTTTTTAGTGCGAAGTGTAGATACCTTAATATCCATAAAAACTCATGGCAACTTTTATTAGAATAAAATAGAAAACAAATTTCTTGCAGTATAGGTATATAATAAAATTATATAAGGATTCTTGCCACTTAACTGCTGATATAGAAATTTAATTCTATGCTGTGTTTGTCATAATGTGGAGCAACCTGCTCTCACTACCAGTTTCGGAGCCCTACTCCATCACCAGGTGAGCTTGGGCAGATCCACAAAATGACAACCACAGCGCAGAGATAGTTAATTCCGACTTGTCGGAAAGTGTCGGTTAGATATTAAGTGCCGAACGGGAGATAGCGGCCTGCGTGCAATGGTAGTACTTTCGTACCACCGCACGGTGGGGTATTAGCATGAAAAAGGTGATCGAAATTCGAAAAAGCGAATGTGTTTAAGATTTTCCAAAAAAAGATAAATGATAAGTTAAATCATCTCTGCCATGAATAGCGTTGCTATGGGTGTGTTTAGTTGCATTTATTTGTTTCAACGAAACGTCAAAGTTGTTACTTCTCACAGATAAGAGGTAAATGGATAAATTTTATGTTTAAAATTATAAATTGTTGTTGTTGTTGTGCTCTTTTTACGTTGATATTATTGTTTTGATTGAAAATGGCTCAGCAAGCTGCAGGTATGTATTCTACAAAAACGTATTATTTATTTTGATATTCTCTATACTAACGATCTTTTTTGCAACTAAAAGTTAGGCGTTCAGAAAATTTGATTAAATTTATGACATTTTTATTATACTTAGAGATTTAGTTGCGCATTTCGAAGAATTCAGCATATTGTCTATATACGTTTTACTTAGCAAACATTGGGCTTCCATACAGTAAAATAAAATACTGCCACTTTTTTGCAATTTTGCTGATAAAATGAGAAAAACATTCTTGGTTTCCTCTAATTTGCCAATCAGTGATATACTAATGCGAGGTGTAAACCGCGATGGCATTGTTGTGTATAAAGCGATCGCATTAGTGCCATTAGCAGTATAGCACAATTTGGCATTAGTAGCGACTTTAGTGGTATGGGCATTGCTAGCGGATCAGTCGTAGAATTAGTAGTAGTAGTTGCGATATTACTACTGGCACTGACCGTGGAAACACTGGAACAGTGATTTTTCTTTCTTTTTTTAGAATCGACGAATTATCCTTTATTTTGTTCATATTATTTCCTCTTTAATTGAAAATAGCAATAATTTATATAAGGTCTACATAAAAAAAATTTCGATCAACTATCAGTGTCAAATACCCCACTGTGCACCGAGGCGCAATTATCGATAGTAAAAGGATGGTAAAAGGCTTTTTTTTCAGGCGAGCCAAATTATAAAATAGAAAACAAATTTCTTGCAGTATAGGTATACAGGGTGCTACAAATTCGAGGTACGAGCATTAGTATCTCGGTAACCGTAATAGATACGAAGATAGTTAAATTGGGGCAAACTTGCGCCTTGGGACGTTCACCAAAATGTCATCAAAAAAGTTTTAAAAATTTAAAGGATTGCTGAGTTTTTTGGAAAAAACGGATTTTTTTGAAAATCAATTTTATTTTTTCCTGTCGTTAGTTTTTAGAAAATCAAAAAACTAATTGCACATTCTCATAGCCACTTTATTAGGGCTATCTGATAGTATTTTTAGATTTTTAAATTAGCTGATAATTTGTGAGATACAGAGGCCGACTTAATTTTTTTAAATACGGACCTGCATTTTTTATTTCAGATTTTGAAAGAACTCAGTCTCCTGAGTACAATGATATGCACACTTTATACTTCTTTTTTGTTTCAGACATTTAAACACAAAATTTATTTAAATTAATATCAAGTCCGGCTCTGTTATTTAAATATTTAAATTATTCATCGTTACAATATTGATAAGCCTTCAAATTTAACTATGACGTGGGGTAAAACATTGAATACGAAAAATCAATGTCAATAAAAAAATAATTGCATTACCAGACGTCATTTGTAAAACTGTAATCAATATTTTTCAACATTTACAATAAAGAGTGTAAAATGCATTCGGAAGTATAAGAAGAAGATATGTTCAAAGAGCTATAAATAAAATTGAAAGAATAATAAATTTGTGCAATAGGCAAGGTGGTAACCCTTTCGAACATCTAGAGAATTAGAAACTATAGTTTTTAGAAAGTGATTTATTTATAATAACTACGATTAATATTATGCATATTGTTAGATCGTATACTGAGAATTTCAAATTCACAATAAAAAAAGTTAAAAATAATATCTTTAAATTGCTGAGCTGGATATTATTTATTTGAATCTTTAAATTTGCTCGATTTTCCTAATTCAATGTTAATTAGCGCTGATCAATATTGTTGCAATGAATATAATCAGATTAAATATTTTAAGAAACCAGGATTGGACTTAAGGAAAAAGTATAAAGTGTGGCATATCGTTGTACTCAGGAGACCGAGTTCTTTCAAAAACTGAAATAAAAAATGCAGGTCCGTATTTAAAAAAGTCGGCCTCTGCATCTCACAAATTATCAGCTAATTTGAAAATCTAAAAATATTGTCAGATAGGCCTAATAAAGTGGCTATGAGAATATGCAATTAGTTTTTTGATTTTCTAAAAATTAACGACAGGAAAAAATAAAATTGATTTTTAAAAAAATTCGTTTTTTCCAAAAAACTCAGCTATAACTGAAATTTTAAAAACTTTTTTGATAGCATCTTGGTGAACATCCCAAGGCGCAACTTTGCCCCAATTTAATCATCTTCGTATCTATTACGGTTTCCGAGATACAAATGCTCGTACCTCGAATTTGTAGCACCCTGTATAATAAAATTATATAAGGATTCTTGCCACTTAACTGCTGATATAGAAATTTAATTCTATGCGAAGAAGATTTCTCCGGCGAGCGCTTCGATATCGGGACAGAAAAAAAGCTCTTTCATAGTCGGCCGCCAGCGCACCGCTGGCTGGCAAAAATGACGGCGCGTCGCCAACAAAATTTCACTTCGGGTGGAGGGTTTTAACAACAGGGAACATATTTTCTTCCTTTTTCTACACAAAATCGGTTATACAAACTTTAACATTCTCTAAATATTTAAATATTAATAATTTAAATATTTTATTGATATTGGGTAATTTAAATATTTTATTGATGTGTCCATTATTTTGTTATAATTCGTTTTAAAGTAATGAATAATATCTTCGTAATCCTTCACTTATAGTAAAAAGATTTACAATTTTTCATATACATATTTTTTTGGCTAGGTATATTTTTGGGTCATAATAAAATGGACATTAAGTTAATAATTTACATAATGGGGAATTCCATAGGTCTGTTCGGTTATTTGAAAGTTTTATGGATTCGTTTTTATTACGTTTATAAATTTTTATAGACCTTAACCTTAACTTATTGGTGCTGTGTTAAGGATTTTAAAATTATTTTAAGGAAAAATATGACCAGAGTAGAAGTAATTTATATTTTTAAATTGGCTCTATTTTTGTTTTGTGCAGATGACTGATGTTTTGTGAATTTGGTATATTTTTTCCAGTTTGTATAAATTACAAAGAGAATTAACGTAATAAATGTAAAAACAATAGGAAAAATAAAAAATTATAAACATAACAAAAACAAAACGGTAAAACATTTAAATGGTCAAATAGACGGACGGAATTCATATGCCTCAAATGTAATGAATAATGGCCTCAAAAATACGAATGTCATCGTTCTCGTTAATCGTCACAGTATTATAAATATCCATAATTAATTCAGTTTGCTTGGTGCTTCTTTGAACTAGAGAAATAAACCAGACTAAACTGGTGGGCCGCCCAGAGATGGTAAGGACATGCTCCAGTCGCCGGCCGAAAATCACCGGATGGGGTTTAAACTGCGCAAGTGTTCTTCGCCTGGAGATCGACCATGAAACGGAAAAAAAATGCTTATCCAACCGCCTGCCGGCGAGAGAGCGGTTACTCTATATGACGGATGTGCGCACGCGTTACTCGGAGAGCGCTCGACTCTGAAATAAGAACGAAGAATTTTGGGAAAGCTCCCGCCAGCGATCGACTATGAATACGGCCGTTAGACATTCGCCAAGTCGGTAGGCCATTGACCGACATTCGGATTCCGCGTAAACACAGTATCCCCGTCCAGATTAGACCTAGCAGCAAAGCAGCTTAGCAGACCTAGCGGCAAAATGAGACGCTAACTTAAAATTTACTTTACCTAACGGTTAACAGATTAAGAATTTTATTACAGTTTATTTTGTAGTTATTAAACAGCATTAAAATGTTTACCGTTTAATTTTTCATTTTTTTCAAACTTTTAATCCGACATTTTGGATTCGAGAAACCTTCATTGAATTTTTTAATTTAAATGAATTTAGATATTTCTTTTTACCGTTCGATGCCCTCTATAACTACAAAATAAATTGTGACATAGTGTTAGCAACCATTTTATTTTATTTTCGCGAAATCAGGCGATTTAGAGTATTCCAAAACAACTCCATCTAGTAGCCAGTAACAACAGTGATATTTTTTTCAAAACTAGGTTCAATGAAATCTGTTAATAAAAGTAAAAAAAAGTAAAAAAATGTAATCTTTTCGAAAACAGACTAAAATAATCTGCAAAAAAACGCATATTTAATTGAAGAATAGGTACAGTGCTTATATATTTAATACTTCAATTTAGAAAATTTATGAAAAAATAGACATTTTTACTTTAATGCTGTCATACCGCTCCTTAACAGCCAATTTTTGATTTTAAACTGAAAATAAATAACAACAATTTATTTTCCTAAGTTCTCTTACTAACTGTTTCCCAGCTACAGATATGACTTTTTCTATTATTTTACCACCCTGTACGAACAACACTAATCCTGTCTTAATCTACCAATTCAAAACAGTCTTATCTTGTCAAGCAATAGCGAATCTAACTTTATCTGCATTACCAAAATTATCAAATAGAGATAAGCTGCTTTGCTCTGATAATCAGTGTTGCTTGTTCCGTAAGAAGCTTACTTGATACAATGCCATTTGAAATAATTTATTCGTTAGATTTTAAATTCAAATTTAAAGTCTGGTGTCAAATATCACGGTTAATCAGCGTTACTAAACATTAATAATGGTTTAAAAATATTGCGTTTTTTTCAATATTTTTATATCACAGTTTAAAGTCCGTTTGATAATGAACCTTTTTAACTGTAAGGTATGATTGTATTTATTATTATACACTATACATGATTATATTTATTATTATTGTAATATAAAATAATAATTAATTAAAAATAATTAGTCATAACAAGTACCACTCATAAACTCATTGATATTGTTTTAAAAGATTTGAAAATTTCCATTCCAACATTATTAAAAATGATAAAAATAATTTTATTTCATTTTTCGTTGAAAAAAGACTAATAATTTAAAATCACTCTGAAATAAAATTTCTATTGTGCCGAACTCGCCGTTCTCGTTATGCTCTGGTCAATTAATTCAATAATAGGCATTAATGGCTGTTGTTCCTTTGTGGATTTGCGCTAAACTCTATTTTCAATGCACTAATGCGGAGAATTAATCAAATCAACGAATAGAAATACGGAAATCAGGTAGGTTGACCGAAAAACAATGACATTAGGATTCCGAAAGGCCATAATAAAAGGTACTATTATGTTTTTTTTTTGTAAATTGTATACTTTTTAATAATAAAAATCAATGAGGTTATGTCCATATATAGAAAACAGCTTTTTTTATCGATTATAATGGATAAATAAATACATATATAAAATCTTATAACAGCAATACAGTAGTTAAATAAAAACGATATAAATCTATAATACCAAACTAAAAAAACTAATATTTTTAAAATATATAAATATTTACAATGGCATTGAAAACGATGCAACGTTCACATCTTAATTAAAATTCCATCGCGATATGCAGTAACAAGCTTCAAAAAATCTATTTCGCGACGTACTTACACGTTGCAGTACGTAAACTGGATTATATAGCTGAATTGTAAAGCATGAAACTATTAATCTCAAAATCGTCCCCACGTTGGACGCCAAAAATATATATGTGATGTTGTTTTTATTAGTCCATTATCTTTTTTGACTGGCATATAGTTATTTATATACCATAACCAGAAGTATACATAATTGCACTAATCAAACAAAGAAATTGAAATTATTTGAAGTTGCTAAAAATATTAATGGGTTGAAAACAAATTTCTCAGAGTAACTTTGGAATGGAGAGCGAATGTTAGATCAATCCAATATTTGCTGATGACATTCACAATCGCGTAACTTTTGTTGCTTTTTTTTCAAGCTTTCAGTATTTCTGTAATTTATAATTTTCACCTAAGCATTTCTGAACAAAAGTTCTAGAGAATTACAAAAATAATACGGTCAGCAATAAAGTAGGCCTGGATGAACTGAAAAAAATCAAGGATCACATAATTAACATATTTGAGTTACACTTGTTCTATAAAAAAACTTATAATTTGTAATAAAATCAACAATAATAATTTAAAAATGCAATAAAATTGATAACGCTAATGGAGCATTTAAATAAAAACGACATAGAACTGCAAAATCCCAGAAAAAATACATAATGCTTATTGTTAAAGTTTATAAAGACTTCAATTTGGGACCGAAACGATGCAACGTTCACATCTTAATTAAAATTTCCATCACAACATGCAGTAACAAGCTTCCAAAAATCTATTTCGCCAGCGACGTACTAACACGTAGCAGTACGTAAACCGGATTATGGGACCATATACACAGATACTATCTTGTCAAATTTATTACGTGGATTTGCAACATCTTGCTTTCGGCTAAAATTTAGTTCGCCCAACGCCGCGCCTGAAATAAAGTCTCGCATAAAGTTTCGGTTTATGCTTGGTTCGGAGTGATGTATGGAGATGAGTGGCTTATTTTACGTTTTTATCCGGTCGGTTCGTAGTTCGATTTCGTGTCGTATTTCAAGTTTGGTGGTGTGGGAAAATGCGATGCACTTCCGAGTTTAACAAGATGCACATCACATTCTGATTTAGAATGGAAGTTTTGACGAGAGATCGCTTCAACTTCAAACATCTTCAACTCTTAATTACTTATATTATTCGGGTAGATTATTATTTTAGTCTTTAGTATTTCCATGAGCTGTAATATATTTTCACAGTTTTATATATTATGTAACTGATACAATGTCCTGGGATTAACAAAAATATAAATGTGAATGTAGTTAGTTTTCTGTAAAATTGAAAGAAACTCTAAAAGTAACAGAAAAGCTCAATGGCATAATATGATATACAAATTAAGAATATAAAAAGTGACCGATTCATAGAAAATACTCCTGAGTATAACTTGGCGACCATCATTTTTAAATTAAATTATCTGTAAGACAATGTGCGTCTCCCAGGGGAGGATGTGGAAAAGTTAAAATGTTGAATTATAAATATTTATATGTATATTAATTAAAAATGTTTAACTGGCATTACAATATATTAATAGTTTGACATTTGTGTGCATGTATGTTAGGTTGCTTTTAAAATAAATAAATTGTGCATTTCTAAAGTCATATATGTGTATTATCGAATGCAGACGTCCTGTCCCGAAAACGCGTAGAAATATTTTCGTATAAAGTGCATTGTAATATCGAAAATAAAATTCTTGTGTATTATGTAGTTCCCACTCTAAATCAACATATGCTTGGCAAATAAAATCCTCAAATATACGGCACGTTTTGAGAAACATTATATCCGCTCACACAATAGACGGTTATATAAAACATGATTCATAAACAGACGTGCAGAAAATTGGTTAAGAAAACAGTGCGAATTACTTTAATTTCTTTTAGCAAACAAGTGTCTGTAAAATAATATCATGTCACTTTTTTGTAAACTTCTATCTGTATTTTAGATTTCAAGAAACGAATGTTTATTTTAATACTTTTTTTATTCTTTATATGTCTGAGCCATACTTTAGCCATGTTTAATTTCTGTGCTTTATTATAATAAATAATCGTAGTTATTTTAATATTTGCAAACTTAAGTTTTAGATTTCAATAAATAGGTATTTTCATTCATTTTTACTTCTAATAGAATCTACATAATGTGCCATTTCCTGTATCGACATACATGTGGCTGATTAGTGCCAGGAAGTCCAATATATTCGCCGTTGTCGAAGATATGAATAGAAGTTTTATACAGCAGGACGCAGTTTAAAAAAAAAATAAAAACTTTTAATCATAACTTTTTTTTAACACCCTAAGACCAAAATAACTGAGGTATTTTATGTTGAAATTTTAAAAATTGATTTCGCTTAAATTTTAAGAACCACTGGATCTTTTCTGGGTTTTCATTGTTGTAAATTTAATATACTACTTATGTTGCAACATTATGAAGATAATATGTTTTTTAATTAAAAATAATTTAAAAATTATTTTCAAAAATTTTTTTCGCGAAAAACACCTTATAGACGTGTTTCTGGGGCCGAAATATTTTAAAATATAAATATTTGCACTTATTTAAGAATCACCCTGTATATAATTTTTGCGTTTTAATAAAGAAGCCGCTTTTCAAATGTTGTTTTTGAAAATCACTTTAGACTGTAATTTTAATTAATAAAACAAGATTATAACAGTATAGAGCACAGATTAGAACAAAGAATACTTAAGCTTTACCACAAAGTATCTACTCTACAAGTGCAATAGAACAAAAGAAAGCAAAAATAACTAGAATGGTGCATTAAACGGGAATTACTTCGATCCCATCCTTACCGCGAACGAGAAATTATCGCCAAACTTTATCCACGGAATTCGCTTAAAAGTTTCGGTACGAATTTTAGTAAAATCCGACTATCTGACCGGCATATCAATTAATCGGTACCAGGAGACGATCAGACCGCGACTGAGATCAGAAACTGCGGTCACGTCTGGTTTATATTACGCTCTAATCCAATAGACGTGCACGTGCATTTGCATAGCGCGCTTACGGCGTATAGATTTCCTTTGTCGTATTAACACCGATCGCACCGTTCCGATTGCTGCCAACTTCACTTTCACTTTTTAGGGTTATCAGGTTTCTAGTTAAACTTTTTTATAAACCCACTTCTATGCATATTGTTTAGATTAATTTAGCTTAGTTTTTTGAGCAAGTATCACAGTTCAGATACCTAGGAATAGATATGTCGCACTACCATGATCCAGAGAAAGATCTGAGAAGCCAGATAAACAGAGTAACGTCAGGATGTCTGAGACAAATAGTGTGGACAAATCCCTTCATGCGAACTGTCAGCAAAATTAAAATTTATAAGACCTGCATCAGACCAATAATGACATATGGCATAGAAATCCGAGAGGAAACAAACAAGACCAAAAGTATGTTAAGAGTCGCTGAAATAAAGAACTTCAGAACCATAATGGGGAAGACTAGAAGAAACAGAATTAGAAACACAAATATCAGACAACAGTGTGGAATACAGGACGTAGTGAGATGGGTAAGTAAAGAAAAAGACAATGGTTCGCACACGTAAAATGCATGGAAGAAAACAGGCTACCACCTATAGCTCTTGAAGGGAAACCCATGGGTAAGAGACAGCCGGGAAGACCTCCAAAAAGATGGAAAGACAGTTGGCAGTCCATCACCCAAGGACTCCTACAGAGGCAACCTTAAAATTAACAGATCGAAAGATCTGAAATAAGTAAAAGAAGGAGAAGAAGTTTCTTGTACTGTAATATTTATAAATTATGCAGAAAATCTAGGGAATGCAGTTCAGTTTAAATAATAGACATTATATCTATGTCATATTATATGTTTCTAATAATTTAGTTATAAAAACGTTTCGACCACAGTCTGGTCTTCATCAGTTTCTATACAACTGTTTGAGGAAAAAGAAGAAAAATCAGGAAATAATACATTAAACAATATTTTACATTGGCTTACCTACATGTCATATTTATAAATTGTAAATCCACACACAATGTTTTCATTGACCAGTATTGTACTTTTTAGCATTGAATACTACGACCATAAACTGGACGGCTGCATTTTTTTGATTTTTCAGAAAAATATGCTAAAAATATGTTTTCACTTGATCTTTCTTCTCGCACGTTTTTTAATTGCTTCAATTTTTGAAAATTTTTGTATTCCTTTTCATAAGTTATTCGGGATTTAAATGAAAGTAGTTTGGATATGGCGTTTGTCGTTAATGTTTTGAGCCATTTTTGGCTCCAATTCAATCACCAATCGACTTGAGACTTGAATTAAAAAACATTGACTCAAAACTAACAACTAAAGAGACAGCTTTATTTATTTGTCAAATTAAATAGAAACCAAGGCCAACCCAGCACAATATTTTTTCTACTTGTAATAAATTTCTTGAAATAATAATTTCTGAATATTTTTTATAGTAATTAAGTATTAACGTAAAAAGCCCCATACTCACACTTCGTTCCTTCCTCGCGTCCCTTCCTCGCGTTACTTCCTCGCGTTACTTCGTCACTTCGCTTCCTTCCTTCGTCCATTCGATGCTTGGAAATTAGTCGATTATGCAACAACACACCACAAAATATTTGTAATATAGCAGCTACATGTTTATTACGAAATATCTAGTAACCTCTAAAATTTTTAAAAAATCCGAAAGGCGCATAATTTTTATTTTATAAAACTGCAATTGTTTGTCGTGTCAAAAATAAAAATTTAATTTTAATAATATATATGTTTTTTTAATAAATCCGAATATTTCAGTATCATGTACAAGGTATATCAGTATGAATGTACAAGGCGAGTCAACAATAGAGTAAAGTTTATTATGTAATTTATATCGAAACTATGAAATATGGCATACTAATTAAACGTTGATGTCAATCCCCATTGCTTCAGATATTTTTGTAAAAACATCATGCACACTATTTCTATTTTTTTTAAATTTTTGTCGCTACTATTACATAAATATGGACATGTATTTTTTCACAAATATGAAGATAATATTGATTTTTTCTTCCATTTTTTAGACTACTGTGTGTGAATTATTTTTATATCGACTGGCGATTGCTAGATGTACAGGATGTCCCATTTTTGTGTGTTTTATGGGGTTTCTGGTTTATGAGTAGAGATATAAAGATGCCGTTTTCACATCATTGTTCTACTTATTATGAAACTAAATATGCTACACACAGATTTATCCTAGCCTTCTTAGTTCAAAGTTATTCCTTATTTCTTTCTTTTACTTTTTATTTTTTTAATTAGTCGAAATTTTTGCATTTTCCGATAACCTTTGTATCTCGATTATCTAATAACTTATCGAAAAGGTGAAAATGATCAGCGATGGGCGGTGGGTAAGTACCCAATTTGTAGATAAATAAAATCTGGGTATATATGTATATACCTACCTGTAGATTTAGATGAACATCCTAATTTTAATAAAAGGAATTTCCGACGACCGCATAGTAAATACCCGGTAGATATAATACCGGGAATAGAAATATACCAATATATATAAGGAATATTGTAGATATACTCGTATTCTTGATATATACTGGTATTATACCGGGTATTTACTATGCGGTCGTTGAAAATACCTTTTATAAAATTAGACTGTTCATCTAAATGTACAGGTATATACCGGATACCCTGACTTTGTTTTGTTCTTACCATTGAGTACTTACCCACCGCCCGTGTCTCATTTTTCAGGTAGAATGCAGTGACGAAACTAGTTCTTCGTTGGTAGCTGTCTATTTCGAAAAATGACTCAAACTTATGTTCTTTTTTTTAAACAGGACACTCTATATATTATTTTTTATTTTATTTGCCTTGTTATGAGCTTTCTAAAATTATAATATACTCTATATTTATTTATTTAGGTACTGCTAGACTGCTAAACGGCTCTTATTTTATTTAACTTAATTTTACCAGATAACTTTGCTTTGCATCGTGATATTTTGATAAACTACACGGAAACTGAACTCGTGCTACTTTTAAATAACATGCCAATAACAAACATTTTACGTCGAATAAATTAGTTGATTGTTTTGATTACCTAATTTAAACCGGCCGACTATGTAATAAAGTTAAATAATGCATTTTTACCCCGTTTATGAAAATAAGTATTTTAGAAAGCCCGTAACAAGGAAAATAAAATAATATTCAAAATATCGCATAAAAACATATAAATTTTAATCTATTTAAAAAAGACAGATTCCATCGAAGAAATAGTTACGGCACGGGAGACCGTTTTCACCTTTTCGATAAATTATGATAAAAAGGAGATCGAAAAATGCAATAATTTCAGATTCACCCTGTATTTTAGGAAGTAAGAGAGCTAGGACATATCTGTATGTAGCATCTTTAGTTTCATAAAAAAGTAACAGCGTAATGTGAAAACCGCATCTTTGTATCTCGACTCATAAACGAGAAACCCTGCAAAACACACGAAAATGGGACACCCTCTACAGACGTACTGCAAAATCAAGAAATTATCTACGAATGAAATCCAAGATCGATTTATATATCTTATATATTTTAGTATTTTTTTGTGTTCGTGATAATTCCTTTGTTACTTCCTCCAAAAACCATAGTACACAGTACGTGGAAGGAGCGTTTCGAGGAAGTAAACGGATGAAGTAGCGTTTTGACGAAGGAGGAAGGAACACACACTCGCATAAAATCGACATTTTCCCATAGTAAATATATTCCTTTTCATAAGTTATTCGGGATTTAAATGGAAGTAGTTTGGATATGGCGTTTGTCGCCTCAGCCTGAATATCTGTTGGTAATTTACTTATTTCGTTTTGAGCCATTTCTGGCTCCAATTCAATCAGCAATCGACACGAAAGAAAATTCAAAAATATTGACTTAGAATTGACAACTAAAGAGACAGCTTTATTTATTTGTCAAATTACATAGAAACCAACGCCAACCCAGCACAATATTTTTTCTACTATTATTACTAAAAAGAGAATCTTAAATCCCAGTGCAGATTTAGAATTTCAGGATTAACAGAGTTATTAATTATAAACTGTCATAAACAAATATTTGACAGACCCTCTGCCGACCAAATTTACCGTTAATCAGTTATCCAATGAGGTATGCAGTGATAATTTCATCTGGTCTTTCCATCTGGCTTATTTCCGCAAAGATTAGAGCAGTTAATTGATATCAAATTAATTAACTGTGGAGATTTATGATAATAATCTACAGCAAACCATCAAATTCGATATGAAATTGGTTTACATGTTTATCCAATTAGGTGTAAATATATAAACCTATATTTATCACCTATTTTGGACAGTAAACAAGGTATTAAAATTGTTAAAACTCCAGAAATATGTGATATGTATATTTGTTTTCCAATATATTTTTTTTTTCTAATAATAAATATATAAAAAATATTTTTATGCTATAACGAGTTTTATTCTTCATCCTGTTTATTATTTTTATACCTAATTAGTGAACATGAATTCATATAATTATTGTGTTTACGTAATTGTTTGATACTGCACTAGGTGTTAATTTATGCAAAATACATTAATGTAGAAACACAAAATATTAAATCCTAATTATCATTCTATTAGTGGAACATTTTTATTACTTGAATATTAAAGCTTTATCTGTATTTCGAAAGGGTTATAAAATATGTAATTTTATTCATGTTAATGCAAAATAGTGATAGTTAAATATTTTATTATATGTATAACTTTATAATTATTTCTAAAACCTAGATAGATATATAACTTATATCATCATCATAATTTTTAGCTTTTAGCTAATATATTAGCAATAATATAGGGGTGTTCGATTTCAAAAAAATTCATCCCGATCCACTTACACTTTTCTGTGCCACCCTATAGAAGTTAAAATATTTTCCTGGAATCCATCCTCGAACATACTTTAGATTTTCACTTAAATAAAATTTTTAAGTTTTTAATTTTAGAAGCTACAGATGCCCGACGCACTGTTGCCAGAACCTGTATAATAGGCGTCATATAAAAATGAAGTTTCTTTGAAAAGGCTATGTTGGATCAAATTAGTTTTCCATATCAGGACCCGAGTAAAATTTACGTCAACAAGTGATAATAGATTCGCGAATCTTAGCCGAGTTTAATTTAAACATTAATCTAATAACTAACCAGGCACTAACTTTGTAAAGCTAGAAATTTATTATGCCCTAATATTAGTTTACCAAGAAGCATAATCTATTTTGCTTCTGTATTGATCTGGCGCCGTCTATGTTTCTCAGCGTCACTTGGGTTAAATTTATTTGCTGTAAGCTCTGGTCAACCTACTTTTAGTTTGGAAAGATTTGATTTGAAATAAACTTTTAGCAAAGATTGTTAAGTTTTTTTTAGCAAATCGATTTAATTTAAAATAATAATAAATTTTTCAAAAAAGTCTTCTGGGTAGTTTTTTTTTATATAGAGAGAATGTAATCTAGAAATAACAAGAACGCTACAATAAATTTTGTACAATAAAATTCGTAGAAAAAAAGGATAATAACCATCCAAAAAAATCTTATTTAATGCAATATGTCTTGGAATATTGACGCAGTATAAACTATAGATTAACCGCGCCTCAAAAGCATTCTGGAAATTTAAAAACAGGGTTTCCTACATGACTACATCATCACTTGAGCACAAAAACAAAACTTGCAGGGTACCAAGCAATAATAATCCCCACAATTTTATATGGAAGCGAAACCTGGGTGCCGTACCGCCGACACATGAACGAATTAAACAAATTTAACACCTTAGGCAACTCTTAAGAATAGAATGGTTCCACCATGTTTTAAACGTATCGGTTCTTGAAAAAACTAGCTGCGAGGGTATTGAAATCATGATTATTAAATCCCTTATTAAAATTCATTAAAATCTAACAAAGAGCACAATATTGTCAAGAGTTTGCGTAACAAAGATTGTTTCTATCTAAAAGCTGATAAGGGAAATAAGGTTGTTATATTAGATAAAAAAGACTATTACGATAAGGTTAACAACTTAATCGATAATGGCCCCTACATAAATTTGAAAAAGAATCCTTTGTCTAAATACAAAATAGCATATGCTATAAAATATTTAACAAACACTATAAAATATTTGTTTATTAAATATTCAATAATTAAAAGTTAGATATAATCAAAAGCCTCATTATAATTTGCAGGTATTCCTCCACATTATAAAAGTTCATTCCCAATAAATAATTTTTTAAGTAAAAGTCTAGAATATGCGATTCCAATCACTATCATAATTTGTCTTTCAACAAAAGTAATTCTGTAGCTCTGCCTAGGGTTCACATCTCTCACTATTTTGCATTGTAGCATTACGTCAATTTTAAACATGATGTAAAGGACCAATTTCATAGGCACTATGTAATTAAAGTAACGACTTCCACACCATGAATATCTTCACTTCCTAAAACAAAATATAAACATGAAGTTGGTGAATATAAATATCTACATTGAGTATACATTGTGAGCAAAATAAAATTGACAATCATTGACATTCACCACATAAATTTACATTTTATAAAATTACATAAATCTTCCTTTTTCAAAGCCAACCCCTATCACTGTTTTTGTTCGATGGTGAGATCTTATACAACTATAGTGTAATTTTAGTAAAATAATATTAATATATATATATATATATATATATATATATATATATATATATATATATATATATAATATATATATAAATATATATATATATATATATATATATATATATATATATATATATATATATATATATATATATATATATATATATATATATATATATATATATATATATATATATATATATATATATATATATATATATATATATATATAAATATATATATATATATATATATATATATATATATATATATATATATATATATATATATATATATATATATATATATATATATATATATATATATATATTATTTTACTAAAATTACACTATAGTTGTATAAGATCTCACCATCGAAAAAAAACAGTGATAGGGGTTGGCTTTGAAAGGAAGATTTATGTAATTTTATAAAATGTAAATTTATGTGGTGAATGTCAATGATTGTCAATTTTATTTTGCTCACAATGTATATGTATATGTATATATATATATATATATATATATATATATATATATATATATATATATATATATATATATATATATATATATATATATATATATATATATATATATATATATATATATATATATATATATATATATATATATATATATATATATATATATATATATTGAAACCTAAGTATCGTATGAAAGGCACCACCCTGTACACTTTGAATCTGTGTATACATATTACTATATAGTAATATTTTATATTAAAAAATTAAACTGTAAATATATACCGACCTGGTCATTTGATTACTGTGTATAGGATTTTAACGTGTAAGACAGAGAATAATATAAATGACCGGTTGACAGACAGAGAGACAGCATCAAAAGGGGCCGGCGAGAAGCCGGTGCGACCGATACAGTGTTGCCGGTTTTTACGGGTGTGGGCAAGTAAAGCATAAGCATGGTGGGAGAACGCATTGAGAGGGGCGGTGCTTTATGTTAAGGTTCGTATTCACTATCCGAAAGAACAAAGGAATGAAATTCGGTATATTTGGACAGCAAACCGAATGCATGCGGCCGTTCGCCATTCGGTTCGCTCCCTCATCTGTTTCCATTCGGTATATCAAAGACGTTCGCAAACGAATGAGAATTATAGAACCGCGCGAACAAGACTGGACGTTCGCTCGTTGGATAGTAGCATTCGTTCGTTCGGATAGTGAATACGCACCTTTATGTAGATGAAAAGGTGGGGAAAGGAAATAGATCACCTGAGATCCAAACTATTTTTGCATCATTCTTTTCGCCTAGCTGTTTCGGTGTGTACGTTAAGTGTTTCAAAAATGGCTATTTATACGACCGAAGAGAAGGTGCATATCGTTAAATGGTTTTACATTTCCTCAAGTGTGGAAGAGGTCATTGGGCGTTATGTGTTCACCTTTCAAGATCGCCCTGTGCCTTATGCCACAACTGTACGCAACATTGTTCATAAATTTGAGCAAACAGGCTGCATTGCGGCGTGCAGAAATTGTGACAATAAGGAAGGCGCAGAGAAGGTAATTCCCGACAAGGAAATTAATATTTGTGCCGCTGTCGAAACAAGCGAACCTTGTTCAAGCCGAAATATAGCCGAACAAGTTGGTTGCAATGCTCGAACGGTGCGCAGAGTTTTAAAAAGGCATGGATATAAGTCCTACAAAATCAGTACCACGCAAGAAATTTTTCCCGCAGATTGTAACAGACGTCTGAGTTTTGCGAGGCTGTAAGAGAAAAGAGCCGACGGAATAATTTATTTTTGGAAAATATATTATTCTCAGATGAAAGCTCGTTTCCCTTACATGGCTACCACAATCCTTCGATAGTACGTTATTGGTCTCGAGAAAATAAGCACCTTAGTATGGCACTGCGGACACAATATCCACAAAAACTAAATGTTTGGGCTGGCATGCTGCAAAATCATATCATTGGGCCTTTTTTTATTGATGGTATGTTAACAGCTGCCAAATATTTGGATATGCTACAAAACCAAATTGTACCAGCAGTTCGAAATTTGCCAATCAATTTTGAGGAAGTGTGGTTTCAGCAGGATGGCTGTCCTGCGCATAACGCGCGGAACGTAAATCTGTTCCTTCAAACCACATTTCCCAATCGGCTAATTTCCACACAAGGCACAATTAATTGGCCACCACGTTCTCCTGATTTGTCGCCCAATGACTTCTTTCTGTGGGGATATGTAAAAAACTCCATTTATGGCCATAACCATGAACGACCCATGAATATTGACGAGCTGCGATTAAAAATCGTTCAGTCGTTAGAAAATATCCCCGCTGTTATGTTAGCTAAAGTTAGGTCAGAGTTTTATAACCGTCTTGGCTATTGCGAAGCACAACAGGGAGGTATTTTTGAACCTTTGATTTAATTTTTTATAATTATTTTGCTAATTGTCCTTTTTTAAAGTTGATTTTTAGTCATTTTTTTAATGCTTGTTTTAACTTATGCTGAAACAGCAACAAAAACATGAGCAGTATAGATACAACCGGACGTTTAATTATTTTTATTGTTAAAAGATTAAACGTCTCGAGATGTATGGATAACCTTCAAAATCGTAAATATATTGTAGAATGATGTACACCCAACCCCTTTCAAAATCCGACTGATTTGATTTCTGTCTACCGTTCTAGGACTTCGATACTGTCAGTGTTGCCAGATGAAGTTTTGAAAATTTCCTGAAGCCTGGTTGGCACGGTCAATCTACCAACAAAAAATATTCTTTTAAAATCTTTATCTGATGATACTTTTAGAAATGCCAAGTTTGAGAAAACAAATTAAATACACACACTAAATTGTGTCCAAAAATATGCTTTCTAAAAAGGTATTTCCTTGATAGAAACCTTAATGTTAAGGAATATTTCCTAGACCTGGCATCTACGGCCATATTCTCTCCCACCACTTGATTTGTCTCACCCCGCCTCTCGAAATGTGGAAGCCATGCATATCTCTTCGCACGTGTCGCCACCAAACCAAACCAAACTCTTGAGTCATAGGCGTACTAATATTTTATTTTCATTTAGATTTAGTATTACAGCCAATTTTAGTTTAAAAGTTTTGCTTATGAATTCTGTAAAATTTAATTTATTAGAATTTTAATAATAATCTTTTTATGACAGCTGACAATGTTTAAGATGCAAACAGTGGAACAGCGCCTTCACCACGCTGCTTCTTAAGCCCCATACATACTCAATATAAAAAAAACTGATCGACATGATCAAAAAGTTTTATGATCAAGCGGGTTTTGTATCATAAATAAAAACAGATAAACAATTTTTATGTAAAACGACCTTTAAAATTAACATTTAAACATTATGTAACTGTTAAGTGGCATCGTTTTTATGATTCTAATTGTGCTACACTTTAAGGGGTGTGAAATAAATTACTTATTTATAATAATACTGAATTTATGCGGGGTGGTATAACTAGTGTTATAACGGTTGTAGCTATAGTATTACGGGCAACCAACGGTCCAGCTACGTCGAAACACCGGTTCCCATTAGAACACCGAAGTTAAGCGACGTAAGGCGATACTAGTGGATAGACGGGTGACCAGTTCGAAACTCTGTATCGTGCTGTTGTCCAATAAAGGCAAAAGTGTAAAATATTTTGACACACACTGCTCATTCACGCCGGTTCAAGGCCGGATGAGATCGGATATCTCGTGAGTAAGAGTCGATTTAGACACTTGCTCGGTCATTGACCGAGGACCGCTGTTCGGATTCCGCGTAAACAAAGTAGGCCCCGTCCAAATTAGCCCTGGCAGCAAAAAGGAGATGTTAACTTCAAATCTTTTACTTTACTTTATAGTATTACATTATAACATTATCATGTCATAATATTATGAAATAATATTTCCTACTACCAATTTTTTTAATATTGGTACAGCAAACTTATCAGTATAAAGTTTTACTTATCTTTATCCTTTTTATTGCTATTTATAATTCTGAATACGAGGATAAGAAATTTTAGTTTTCAGTACGCCTATGACCGAAAGCGAACGTCTACCTCCCGCTTCATCAGCGGCCATAATTGGATGGAATCAGGGATGAGTAAATATAAA
Source organism: Sitophilus oryzae (assembly GCF_002938485.1). Lineage (NCBI taxonomy): Eukaryota > Metazoa > Arthropoda > Insecta > Coleoptera > Curculionidae > Sitophilus > Sitophilus oryzae. The sequence goes on along the minus strand of NW_022147237.1, from coordinate 3,585,794 downwards.
GGACCATAAAATTAATAAATTTTGCTGGTCTGCTGCAACACGTAAGAAATATTTATTGATGGATCAGTATGACAGAGAAGTAATAAAAAGGCCGTTTTTATGAATAACAAAATGGTATTTGAACATCATAATATAATCATATTGAATTGACAATAGATTAATTTATCAGCTATCCGCAGAAAATTGACAATAATAATAAAAACATGACACATGGCAATTAATATAATTCCAAATTAAAAATGGATAAGAGTTTTCATTCATAATAGTAATACAGATATATTTCAAAGAACTTTACTTAAAATTAAGTTTTTTAATTTTGTACTAGTTTATAGCACTTGGTGGTATAACTTGACAAAATAATATCAATCATTAAATAAAGCATAAACGAACCAATAAATAAACAAAAAGGTTAATTTATTTAATAAAACGTACAACGTACGGCTTTGTATGCCGATTGTCGTGTGTATGAAGAATAAAGTCAACGTTTGTTCAGTACAATACGATATACTGAAAGAGAAAAGACTATAAAATACGGGAGAAAAATGAGAAGTTTATTACCTATCCACTTAATCCGGATCGGTCGACAATAGAATTTGTGATATTTACAACATTATGTAATTAATTGATTATCGGTCCTATTATGTAACTGAGGATGTACGTAACTAAGTAATAGAGCATATTTTTTGGTTAGTTTATTTAATGAAGCGTACACACGGCTTTGGTTGCTGATTCTCGTGTGTCAACGTGTTCAGTACAATACGATATATTGAGAGAGATGCTGATGCACTATTACGTAGACACGTACATCCTTAGTTGCATAATAAGACAGATAATCTATTAATTCCAAAACGTACTAAAAGCGCAAATTCTGTTGTTGAACAATGTAATCAGTATGATTACAGATTAAATAATTATGGAGGTGCATATGAAACATTAAACGATTCATCATTGTGTTAAGTTATACCACGTAATTTAACAAAAAGATCAATCATTTAATGTCTCACTTCACACTGGCTCATTCACACATTATTATTTAATACTGATTAGAATGGTCGACAATAGAATTTGCACTATTTACTACGTAATACAGCATATTTTTTGGTTATCTTATTTAATTATATAACCGATAATGTACACACGGCTTTGGGTGCCGATTGTCGTGCACAGAGTCTATAGACTCTGTGATTGTATAAATGAACAAAGAGAAAAGAGCAAGAATTTTCCCAAGCGTATGAAGTTGAGGATTAAGTGGATAGGTAATAATTTTCTCTCCCCGACTTACAAGATTGCCATAGCGATTCACTTGTAGACATGTAGGTAAATGATGACTAAAATAAACGACCCAAGATTTTCTCTTGCCGACCAGTATATTATCGTAGTCTTAAAGAAATTAGAATAAAATAAACTATGTTAAAAATGTTCATGTATACTACTGAAATGAAGATAATATATTTAAGCTAAATGTAATCTATTACAGTTGTAGTAAAATGAGTAACTAATTGTTGAAAATCCAGATCCAACCCTAGATGCCACATTTTTTTGAAACGTCTACTTATGCGGTTTGAAATTTTGATGCAAAATCTGGCAATACCGCTCAGAAGAAATGTTCCCACCCATACCCACCCAACTTTTTTCTCTTTTTAATACATTTGATTTGCCATTAAGCTGCCTACATCACTGTCTTACACGTTAAAATCCTATACACAGAGTTGACCTGTCCCGATGTGTATGTACTTACATATTGTGACGGAATAGATATCCTAACAAGATCATACTTCTTATCTCGTTCTATGCAGGATCCTGATATCTTAATGTTAATTTCCTAGCTGATATGGAAACAACTGAAACACCATAAATCGCGACATAAATGGCTGTGAAAATTTATCAGTTTTTAAATATTTTCTTCAATTCCTTATAAAAAAAATCAGCTGTTCTTGAGTTCTCTTTTGCTCGACTTTTTATATTATGCTATGAATAAATCCTAACAGAGAAAACCATTTAATTTTTCTCTCACTATCTTTTAGAAATCTGAAATAAAATATTTATCTTAGTAATAGAAAACGTAAATAGGCAATATTTTTTTTATAAATGTAAACATACCAATTATAATTTATGTAAACATACCAATTATTTGTATTCATAATTAAATACAAATATACGATTTTAAATCGGACAATATTGTAACAAAAATATAAAGATTACTTCTTATATTATACATAATATATTATATTCACAAAATTATATTAAAACAAATAAACAAATTTTAACAAATAGGTAAATAAAACGAGAGGTACCACAGAACAGTACTTACTTTTGAAATGACGCTCCACGATGTTTAAATTCTTTAATTCTCACACATTTCCCAGTGTGGACCCATTTTAAATGCTAATTTTGGTCCTTTATATAAAATGAAACAATTATACATTAATAGTTTATTAATAGTTAAGAAATATGGAAAAATAAAAGCACGGCAAACAGCTGATCATGCCAATCAGCTGTTTATTGACACTGTTAGCCGCGTCCAATTCCCCTACTATAGAAAATACTATAACAACAGAGCGGCGTTGTCAGATTAAAAATTAATCCTAACGGCTGATGAAAAATGACGAAATTTACAAATATTTCAAGTTTATTTTTCTTGTAAAAGGAATTTTTCGAAACTTGAATTCTAAGAGGGTGAAACTATCCCTCAAATATTAAAAGATTTTTTATTTAAAAACCGGTGAGTTTTTCGGAAAAACTCTTAAACACGTATGTTTTATTTTGTTGTTTTACATAGTTTAAGATTTTTTATAAATTTATACAGGGTGTTTTATAAAATATGACCATTGAGTAATCACGATTCTGCTTAAACTGCTTGACGTTTAAAGCTGATTTTTGGCAAACGGATTGACTGTGGGGTGTAGAGGTTCGAGAAGGAGGAGTTTCTCGAATCTCAAATTCCAAGAGGGTGAAAACGCCCCTAAAATATTACAATATTTGTTATTTAAAAAATTGTTAGTCTTTCGGGAAAACGCTTGGACATAATTTATTTGTTTTTTTTTACAAATTTTGAATTTTATAAAAATCATACAAGGTGTTCCAAAAAGTTAGGTAATTTCTTAACCACGATTCTGCTTAAACTGCTTGACGTAAAAAGCTTATTTTTGGCAAACGGATTTTTCGAAAGTCAAATTCCAACGAGATGAAACTACCCCTGAAATATTACCAAGTTATATAATAATATCGCCATATTGTTTTTTTCTCATGCTGATATAAATGTGAGAAAATTTTATCCAGTTTGTATGTTAATAGAAATTCTTGCTTTGCTTTATCATCACCATTACAAATGATTAATTCGACGCGAACGAAGTCGCTGGTACACGCTAGTAACTTATATTTTCCTACACACATTTTTCTACAAACTTAAAAATCCGGCAACACTGTATGCCGCTTTTGATTTTGTATCTCTGTCTGTCAACCGGTTATTTATGTTATTCTCTGTCACGTTCATTAAAATCCAGACCACATAAATTAGATGATCAGCAAAGTATAAAATCTTTTTGGCAATTATTTTATGTAATGTTTTACCGGCCTTTGTCCTGATGAATTTTACAACAATTCGTGTTTCTTTGCCACCCATTATTTTGCCTCCATTCCATGACTTTGAAATATTATTTGCTTTTTCATTACCCTTACTTTTAATTTAGATTACAATATTACCAAATTTTGAAAATCGGATTAATGACAATACAATAGAGTTTTTTCGCAAAACCTCTACGATTGTGCGTAATTTTCAAGCCCTTGAACTAATCGAAGATTACGTTCGCTTCTGCCGATCTATAATCACATGTATGACGAGGATTTTCCCTTTGTATATGCACATACAAACGAGTTTCATGAATAACTGATGTTCGTTCGAACTGGATAGAAGTTCTATCTTCGAGTCGGCTTTCGCAGTAATTAACGAAGACCTGGAGTAAATAACAATAGCGACCGTGAAACAGAGGATCTGGCATAATTAAAAGATGTGTAAAAAATACCGTATGTGATTACTCGCCTCATTCTGTACCGGAGAATAGAATATTTAATAATAAAATTTTGTTATATGGTATTTTATTATTAAAAATTGTTTTGTAAATTTTCTCCTTTTTTAACTAACTAATATATACAGTTCATACCAAATAAACTTTTAGTCACCTGATTAAGCTTGTCAGGCACAAAGCAGTGTTACCGTTACATGTTCAAAGGGTTACCACCCTCCCTAATACACAAATTTATTTTTCGTTCAATCTTACTTATAGCTCTTTGAACATATTATCTTCTTCTTATACTTCCGAATGTATTTTGTACTCTTTATTGTAAATATTGAAATTTATTGATTTCACTTTTACAAATGGCGTCAAGTAATACCCGCCCCTCCCCAAGGACTGTATATATTCTAAAGGACTGTTCGATTGCGTCAAATCGCCGCTGTCATAGTCGCCGTAGATGCCTACGTCACGCATGGATCAGCGCTCCACAGTGCGGCGGAAGGTTATTACCTAGCGGGACAAAATCTCAGGAGGGATGTTTGGGACTTAAAATCTAAGAACGCAGCAAATGGTCGAATATATAGCAACTATATGGTTAAATTTATTTATTTATTAACAACTTAATTTATTAATGTATAAATAAATACAAGATAATAAAACTATAATATTATTCGTACATGACACACAAAAACCGTACTGTAAACTATTGCCATATACATAAAATTATGATATCAGGTGAAATACTTACTTCAAGTAAAAACTCTTTAGACTCCCTGTATATTTTATTTTAAAAAATTCTCTTTTATTTTGAAAATAATAAATAAGATAGATATTTTAATTTTAATTTTAACACTCGGCAATTGTAAATTCATATATAGTAAGTATCTAAGACAATTTTTTAAACTTTTATTAAAACTAGTAATAATCATTTAATTTTTTTTATAAATTATCAAAAAGTAAAAAAAGGCTTTAGCATATCGTCATTCTTTATTTAACTAGAATTGGATGTTTTTGTCTTGAGGAAAATTGCCGAACTGACTATTGGTGTCATTCATTAGCTGCCCATACACGGAAAGGCCCGGCCTTCGGACTTGGCCTTGAGTCCGGGCCTTTAACCCAAAATACCATAGGTTTGCCTGAAAGGCAAAGTCCGCGGATATATTTCCGCTATGGTAATTTGGGTAAAAGCCCCGGCCTCAAGGCCAAGTCCGAAGGCCGGGCTTCTTTTCCGTGTATGGACAGCTATTAATTTTTTAAACTCGGTGCCTTTCGATGGAGTTAAGGTTTCAACAATTAACAGCAGCATCCTTACTCCCACTAGTCCTAAAACTCATAGTACATAGTACGTATAGCAAAACCCAATTCTTTTTTTGAATGCTCTTCAATTAACCCTTTAACGAGTCTTTGTTTCGTTTTTATACTATCCGATTGAAATGAAACTTTTGGGCATTCACCTGTTAAGCTTGAACTTCTTGTGACTGTGACTTCCTGTGTTAGTAACTATTGGTAACTCAAAAGATCTGCATAATTCAATATATCTGCAGTATTTGAAAAAAGTGAAAGTTTGATATCTGCAGAACAAAGGCACGAAGGATTTTAACAAATAATATACCTAAAGTAGAAAAGTACATACCTTTGGCAATCTTCAACATAATTTGGCTTTGGAATAAAATGTATAAGCACTTTTAAATATTTTGGTTTCGTATAACCTCTGCCTTGCTGAGCAAAAAACGATCAAATTTAGTTGATAAAAATGTATCGAAACACAAAGAATATATACGACCAAAAAATAATTCATGCATTTTTATATCAATTGGAATGTCTACTATTTATTTTTATCAGTACACATTTTTGGCTTATTTCTAACCAAACGGTTTTGTCCGGCTAAATTTATCTTCCGCCGCACTGTGCGCTCGTCCGTCAAACGCAAAAATAACTGTCCCTGTCTAAAATCTTTAGCGCGAACTTCAGCTCGGTCCCTAGATTACGTAAAAAAACTGACAGTACAGGAAGACAGGAATCGAACTATCCTTATTTCTATAGTATCCTTGCCCCCTCTCGCCCCCTGGCGACGGGAACCTCGCTGGCCAATATACTGCTCTACCATTTCCAATCCATCTTCCATGGAAATTATTTGATAAATCAACTTCTACAAACCAGTTTCAAATGTTCTACATGCTCAAAAGGATTACAACCCTCCCTAATACACACATTATTTTTCGTTCAATTTTATGTATATATTTGTTTTTCAACAGATCTTCTTATAATTTCGAATGCATTTTGTGCTCTTTGTCGTAAATGTTGAGGTGTATTGATTTTACTTTTAAAAATTACAAGAAATGCCCCCAAAGAAAAATATCCCTTGGCGACAGGTCCAGGAACCTCGCTGTATATTGCTCCACCATTTCCAATCCATCTTCCGGGGAAATGATTGGATTGTTTATATCATTTTTTATTATTTTACTGTATTTGAATTTCGTTATTCAATATTTTACTACACGTCATTGTTAAGTTTTAAAGCTCTACAATATTGTTACGATGAATACATTAAATATTTTAAAAAACCAGAGCTGGAATTAAAATTAGTTTAAATAAATTGTGCTTAAATGCCCGAAACAAAATAAAAATATTAAGTGCGGCATACCGTTATACTCAGGAGACCCAATTCTTGCAAAATAAAAAATTCAGGTCCGTGTTCAAAAAATGAGTTAGCCTACGTATCTCACAAATTATCAGCTAATATAAAAATCTAAAAACACTATCAGGTAATCTTAATAAAGTGGCCATGAATGAAAATGTAGAATTAACTTTAAAGTTTTTTAAAAAGTAATTTAAAAAAAATATTTTCGAAAAAATCCTTTTTTTCTAAATAACTTAGCAATCCTTGAAATTTTTATGATGGCATCTCGGCGAGTGGTTTTCGCTAATGGAATTACATGTACATTTTCTTGGCAGTTGCTGGCAGTTATTGGCAGTCTTACGGCAGTCGCCTATAATAATTACATGGCAATGATAGGCAGTCTTCTTCGTGATCATTGGCGGTCGCTTAGCAGTAGAATGATATTTTGGCAGTACATGCAAATTTTTTACCCAAGTGAGACACCCCTCGCATCTTGGTGAACATTTCAATTTAATCATGTTTGTATCTATTACGATAAGAGAAATATCAATGCTCGTTCTCCGAATTTGTAGCACCCTGTATACCTTCATTTTAAATTTCTTAAAAAATTATTTGCAAACTGAAATTTCCTAGAAAATGCAATTAGGAACCAAGACCGAACTCAAATTTCCTCAAACCCACTAGGAACTTGTTTGGAATACATATTGAAACGCTTTAAACATACCTAAAATCCGACTAATAATTTAGAACGTCGCTCTCTCTTAGAAATTGACCGGGTCCCCGTAACGCCACTAATAATTTATCAAGCACTTATAGCGTCTGAATAATTGAAACAGTTTCATGCCTTGAGTCACGGCCGCCATTATTCATTCAGCCGAAACTCCACAACTGGATGAATATTGCCTAAGGTCCTCAACGATTTGACCTCCGCTGGATTTTCTGACGTACCTTGGGTAAAGCTTTAATCGAAAATTTCAATACGGATATTCTAAATATTTTAAAATTTTATTTTTTTTACAACCACATCATTAATTGAAAAATAGGGACAGTATTTTATTTTGAAAAAAAAATAAATATGCTGTTTTGGCATTTCCATATCTATAGTTACCGGTACCAGTGGTTGTTTTGGCTTAAACCTTCAACAGCAAAACAAACATCTAAGTGACAGTTTTGGATTTCTCGTTCGCTTTATCGAATTTATAGAAACCAAGAATGTTGTCGGAAAGTTCTGATAATGACGACTACTTTAATATTGGTTGCAATACAGAGTTTCGAACCAGTCACCCGTCCATCCACCAGTATCGCCTTACGTCGCTTAACTTCGGTGAACTTAGATCGTAGCTAGGCCGTTGTTTCGGAGACAGTCTTGATGGCATATTTTAGCGACATGGCAAAGCAGAAGAAGCCATCTACTCTTTGGGCTACGCACAGCATGATACGGACAATGCTAGAATTAAGGGAAAAGACTGACATATCAAAATATCACAAACTCGTCGCTTTTTTAAAACGCCAGAATGTAGGTTTTAAGCCAAAGAAGCCTAGCATTTTTACCAGGCAAAACTTGGAGGATTTTCTCACGAAAGTACCTCCAGAATTCCTTCCTACTGAAGTAAAGCTTTTTTTAAATGTTTTCTTTCTCTGTTTTTAAATATTTCTCTTCATTGTTTTAGGTTGCGCTTATAGTAGGAATGTCGAAGTGATGAGCTACTAAAGATGAAAACTACGCATATTGATATTCTAGAACAAAATTTGCATAGAAATTCCCGATACAAAAACTTATAAGAGCAGATCATTTATGATAACTAACACAAGTTGGATAGAAATTGTAAAGAATTTATACAGTTACGAAAAGATATTGAAAATGAGAGATTTTTTGTTCAATATCGATTAGGAAAAACTCGAAATCAACCCTTTGGATACAATTCTATATCTAAGCTTCCGTATAAAATTGCTAGCTTTTTGAAACTTCCCAATGCGAAAACCTACACAGGTCATGCTTTTAGACGAACAACGGCTACGTTGCTGGTAAATAGCGGAGCTGACATTTTACAGCTGAAGCGTCTAGGGGGATGGAAATCCAGTGCTGTGGCTGAGGGTTATGTGGATGCATCTGTAGCCCACCAAACTAAAACCGCAAATATGATATCTTCAACAACATCGTTGCCATCGTCTTCCTGTAGCAATTCAAACTCTTTACCTTCTTTCGTTGACATTAGAGGACCTGGTACAAGTGAGGAGTTAAGTTTTTCCAGCAGTGAAACCTCAATGAGTGAAACAGTGAAACACATCATCAGGGCGGCCCCTTACCATTATCGATTAACGCATAGAGTAAGTCAAATTTGATCATTAATTTCAACAAATAAATGTATTAAAATCTTCAATTATTATTGTTAATCTTCTTGTTTATTTTTGTTGATGTTAGATAAGTATTTAATAAAGATAGTACAAGAATATTTTGCTTAATTAAATGAGGCGGGAAATAAGAAAAACCGAGTGAGGGAAATGGGTGAGAGAAATCGATGAGGGAAATGGGTGAGGGAAATGGAAGAGGGAAGAAATGTAGATAATTTGAGACTTTCAAATTTTTTAAAAGTCAGTTATGTCATTGTACATATATGTGGTTGTAAATAAAGCAAATTAATAAATGTATTCTGAAATTTTACCTTATTCATTTGTTTGTGTTGTTGAAGTTGAAGATGAATCAAATAAGTACCTGAAAAAAAAACAGTAAATTAGAAAATTGACCAATTCTATATTACGGAAGAGAAAGAATTAAAATAATATATCTATACTCAGATGCAAAAAAACGGATTTTTTTTTGTCAAAAGTAAAGTCTCATATTTTTATATTTTTGGGCTTATTTTCATGATTTTTTAGCAAACTATATATCAACTTTAATTCGTAAACTAAGTTATTTTTAATAAATTTTACTATTTCACTTATTATACAGGGTTAATCGAAGGGTTCTCTTTTACCCTAACTTTAAAACACCCTGTGCAACAATTTTGTCAGCAAATATTTCTAAAACACAAGTTACACAAGTTTTTTCTAAAACATACAAGTTTTTTTTTATAAAATATGTATACTCATTATATTTAACTATCTTCCACTAAATGTACTTATATCCGATAAAACAAATTGTTTCGGAACGAGGTTGATCCCTGGAACAATTTGCTCAAAATTGGAATTGCCGAACGTAGACTCGGTACACGAAATATCATGTACGAAAGCCCCGCTTCAAGATAAGCCGATAGATTTCCAGACTCGTTCAATAAGGCCTTTGAGATATTATATCCCCGGTCAAAAATAGAATTTAATCTAAAGAGTCTCCAGCGTCTCGAGAGTCGGATTTTAGAGTGTCGGCCTTGTTCTTAGTTGTACCGGAGAGTTGATTCTAGACGGAATTTTTCATATAAACAGAGAGAATTTAACTTAAAAATTCTTGACCATATATGCTTTTGTTGTTATAATATACAAATATATTTTATTATCAAAAAAGACAATTTCTTTATTCAAAACTTTATATTCTTACGATTATATTTTGTCACACACTGGTCAAAATCATCTCACACACTGGTCAAAGGTGAAGTATTTAATATTTTATAACTTTAAAATTATATCTTATTACTGCGTACTGTTCTAAAATTGTCCATGTATATTCTTTGTGTAATTTTAAAGACTTAAATTTTTTTGAATTGTATTATTTGTATTGTGTATTTTTTGTTGTTTGTATTTTTTTGTGATTTTGTTGTTTGTATTTTTTTGTGATTTTGTTGTTCGTGAGTGCTTTGTCGATGAAGCTGTTTTGGCTTTTTGCACAATAAAGCGTTGTTTGTTTGTTTGTTTGTTATCATCATTTTTTCAAAGAAAAATTTATGATTAATTTAAAAAAAATTAAAAGTTCCCAAATTTATCATTTCAGTCAAATAACTATCTACTCAACATGTTTATTTTTTGAAAATAATGACATATGTATTGACCATTTGAAATACGGCTACTCGTAGCGATTTTTATTAAGATATATTTTTTACGCAAAAAATCACGGAAATGTATGGAAATGTATATTTTTCACTCAGTAGTTTTATACAGGTACAGACGAAAAGTTATTACTCTTCAATTCATTACTCTTCGGTTCCCTCTACAAATAGTAGTCATATTGACATAAAAATCAAATGAGAAAACTCCCACCAACTTTTATCCAAATATTGACGTTATTTCAGAAATTATTTGGAAAAAATCGAAATAGAAATGAAACTTCTACCCCCTGTATCCCTAAAAGTAAGCATTTGAGAACATACATTTATACGAAATTTTTTACTTATTTTTATCTATAGAATATGCCAAAGTTTCCGGAATACCGGACTAACCTGTATAAAATATGGCTAACCATATTTCACATCGATATAAATACAAATTGATAGTTTTTATTTTTTTGATTTTAGTCATAGATTTTGTTGTTATTTTTTTTTCTTAAAAAATGAGGTGACCATTTTATTTTTATTATAACTCCGCGAGTTTTGAGCTACGAACTTGAAAAGCCCTTTTAAAAAAGCATTTAAAAGGTATTTTCAAGCACTTTGAAAACGGCCATATTAATTTTTTTCAAAAAAAATGGGTTCTTTCACCATTATTTTAGGGTGAAATGTTGCAATTTAGTTACCGAAAAAAATCACTTTACAGAGTGATAACTCGGCTATTGTTACACCTACGGTAATCAACAAAAAATGAGTCGATTCTTTATTCCAAAAGCTTCATTTTTGCTTCAAACCCAAGGTTTTTGAGATACTTATAAAAAATGGCAGAAAAATATGCAGTTTTTAGGTAAAAAATAAACATTTTCAATCCTAAATATCAATTTTCTAAAAAATGTTATAGAGTATTTTTTACTTAGAATTCATCCCCTCATTGATTTTTGCAATTAAAATGGTTGATTAATTTTTCAATCCCAAGAAAGGGTGTCACTCCTAGTGGCACTTACCCCCAGGGTGAAAGCACACATTGCTATTATGTGTCTCTACTCACTGTTAAAATTTCACGTCAATCGGTGCGCGTGTCAAGAATTCGGAGGTAATACCCTATTTTTATCCTCGCTTACTGGTCTTGATATACCGTTCTACGTGCTCAAGAAGATCCAGAAAGATCCAAGGTATGCTATAATCCTTCTTCTGCCTATTAGAAGTCAATGTTTAACTGAAAAATCAAAGATTTTCCTTGATAGGATATAAGTAAGAACAATCTTCGGAGCATCACGGGGATTTTAACAATCGGGGTCCCCTCAATGAACACCTCAGTAGATTGAGGCTAACAAACAACGGCGAATGCATATTCTGTGGGAAAAATGGGGAAACACCAGAACACCTCATCACCGAGTGCGCCGAGATAACAACCATTCATGCCATAAACTTTTGTACAACTGATATCGGAGATGGACTAACTATCTGTAAAACCGTCTCAGATACTGGTGTTTGTCAAAGCCCTGAGACTGTATGATGAGTTATAACCCAAGAAATGGGGACACAATAGATCTATACCTACCTGTAAGTTCGCAGTGATTAACCTAAATTAATATACCCTCCCGTTCAATATAACCAATTTTGGAACTAAATTAACAGAAAACAGTCACTCTAATGTAATTGAACTATTCGGACATTTTTTGCTTTTGAATTTCACAGTCTAAAATACGAATGAATCGACTGAACAACTTTTTTTAATAAAGAACCATGGCCGTCATTTGCCCAACATAAACCTTTGTGCCCTTTTTCTATTAGCAATGAAGCAGGGAATAAAATGGGAGTCAATAGATTTTACGGCCTTAGTAAAAACGTGTTTAGTGCGGAAAATATTTCGATCGTACCATTCGAGCGAGGACTGGACCGAATGCCGCTTGAATGGAACGACCCGAAAGGGAATCGAGAATAAAATGGCGGAATTTATGGACGATATGGGATATTTATAGGCGTTTAACTGGGTTTTAATGGAGCTTTTAACATTATTCCCAAGACGTTCTTAAAGAAAAAAGCAAGAAAAATTGGGCTATTTGTATTCATGAAAAAAAAATGTACTCGGAAGCACGAGAACTGATAATCATGCTGAAAACAAATAAAAATATAATTTTAAGTATCCTATTTAAATATATCTGAGAGTTTATTGTTTATAGGTACATTAATTTAAACTTTCGTGTCATTAATATCTTCATTTAATGATTAATATACAGGGTCGCTGTTATGTATGGAAACGGTCGATTATTAGGTAAAATATAGAAGGTACCGCAAAAAGTTAAACATAAAAGTTATAGGGTTTATAAATATCTATTAGCGGGTAATAAATTTAAGTATACAGGATCGGTCATAAAGTCGTGGCACATCAAAGTTTAATTTTTTTAAATGGAACCCCCTGTATATTATTGCATATTTCGGCTCTTCCTTCAATTCTAAGCAAAAATCGAAATACACACAATGTACCTCAAATCAACCGTTTCCGAGTTATTGACTTTTGAAAATATCACTTAAACAATTTGATTTAATTAATTTCGATATGTTCAGTTTCATTGAACGATGCCATTTTGCCGAAACTGTGATACTTAATAATATTTGGCATTAGTTATCAAGTTAGCATTTATAGATGTATAAAATGAGAGTATATCAAGTCTGGAAATCACAAAATTTTCGTTTAACATTTTAATTTTTCAATTTATGTACATTGTGTATTACGATTATTGCTTAAAATTGAAGGAAGAATTGAAATATGCAATAATATACAGGGGGTTTCATTTAATAAAAAAGTTTGATGTGCCACAACTTTATGACCGACCCTGTGTACTTAAATCTACTCGTAGCTAATACGAATTTAAAAACCCATTACAACAGTATCACAGTTTCGGCAGAATGGCATCATTAAATCACACCAAACACATCGAAATTAATTAAATCGAATTGTTTAAGTGATATTTTCAAAAGTCAATAACTCGGAAACGGTTGGTTTGAAGTATATTGTGTTATTTTGATTTTTCTAACAAGAAGAATTGAAATATGTAATAATATACAGGGGGTACTATTTAAAAAAAATGAAACTTTGATATGCCACGACTTTACGAACGACCTGTATACTTAAATTTATTACTCGATAATACATATTTAAAAATCCTATAACTTTTGTATTTAACTTTTTGCGGTACCTCCTATATTTTACCTAATAATCGACCGTTTCCATACATAAAAGCGACCCTGTATAATGTTTCGATATACAAATAAGCACGAACCGCATGTTTACTTGTATCTGTCTTGACAATTAAAATTACACCATAACGCTTTCAAACAATTTACTTCGTCTAAAGTGAAATTTAATCCGCTAAGAGGTTTTCCTAAAGAAACAGGGAAGCGACATTATAAATTGTATTTGTCTTATGCTTTATAGATAGAGTGTCTTAAATATATATAATAGTCGCATATTTGATGCAATGTTATTTTGTGGTATTGATTCAATTGCATTTGATGTGCAAGGGCAAAAATACGTTTATTTAAAGCCAATCGTTGCCAACCGTATATATGTTAAAATAAAAGCTGAAAATCAGTGATTGTTAACAATTACTAGTAAAAGCTCACATTCACTGATTTGCTAAGACTACGCCAGTAAAAGTTCAACAGATATTTTTGAAACCAACTGTTACTAGTGAATGCTAGCATTTCCTGGACGATAGCAGTGAGTTTGAAAGATTCAGTTAGCGCGGTTGCCACATGTTGTAAAATATAAAGATAAATAAGAATATGTAAGTTAAATAATAGGCAATATAAGAATAACATTAAATTGGGTTAAACGTTGGCAACGTTGACAGACATCTGGCATTCAATTCAATTTACACCAGAATTCGCTTTGTTTTTTTGTGGTTATGTATAATTGTTTTGTTATCCTTGTAAAAAGTGCTGTGCGGTATTTTCCCTACGGAAGAAATTTTCTGTGAAAAATTAAGTAAACTAGGCATTTGCAAGAATGTAATAGTGCTTGTTTTTCATTTTTGCAATATAATGCAGTCATAGCAAAAGGTAAGTGAGCAAGAGAAAAAATATATTAAGGAACCTAGTGACTATGAACTTATTAAACGTTTTGATATGTTTGAAGTAGCGGGTTTGAAAAAACGAATAACTCCCTTTGAAGAAAATTCGGGCATACTTTACTTTGTCTACGATGAAGAACTTTATTAAAAAAACCTTGTACCAATAAGTAATCATAGGTTTATGAATGTTTTTTTAAATTGTTTTGTACAATAGAATAACTTTTACTGGCAATCTTGAGTAAATATTACTTTCACTAGTGAATGTTAGAAATTACTAGGAAAAGTCGACAAATCTCTTTGAAATACCACATTCACTGGTCCAATGCGTAATTGCTAGCATTTCCTAGTGAATATTAACAATCACTAAATTTCCGACCTTCACTGTAACATATATAAATATACCAATCAAATATAAGCTTGGAGTTGAGCAGTAAAGTCGTTTTGTATTATTACAATTATAATATCATTAGCCACCTATGGTGAACGAGAGAGATAGAGCTGAACCGCAGCCTAGTTTGTTCTAGTTGCAATTAGATAATAAACAAAGGAAAATACACGGGTCGCGTGTATAATAACTAGAACAGAATGGAGTAGCAGATAGTGTTCGTGTATTAAGGTTTATAAGTGGAACAATATCATATATCCAGCGCAGCGGAGATTAGCGGAAATGGCACCATTTTGGCAGCATTAACTCTATCGAAGCGTCGAATAAGGTTTTGATATGAAAATAAATTCTTATAATTTGAATAGAATTGGAATTTATTATTATATATTTAAATACATTTAAAAAATAGCAGGTTTAGTCGTGACTAAGTTAAGAAAAACCTCAAAATTTAAGTGAGGATGCAGTCAATAATCGCTACACAGGCTAATAAAACTACTTTTTCAAATTTGTAAAGCTTTTGAGAATTTTATTCCCATCATCAGGACAGGTTCTAAAATGTATATATAAAGAAGGCATTAACATTTTAAAATTGTATAACAGAAAAAACAACTTACGACTGAGTCAATTAGCAAAAACAACATCCTTTGCACAAAAAGGCCTTAAAGTTAGCATCATATGACATTGGAATACAAGGAAATTTCCTTTATAAAATATTAAAATACTTATCTAACGACATTACTTCTTTAAAACAATTTTTTTTTAATTTACTAACACTAATTTCTACATTGTTGTTTCGAGCTTGATCAAACAGTGTCTGTTTTTCTCCTCATCAAAAGAGTTCTATATCTAGAACTCTCCTTATCAAAATATTTTTTGATAAGGAGAAAGACAGACACAGTACCACAATGAACTGAACATTCTAGTAGTCGCAATATTTATATTTTAGAAAATTTAAGGTGCATACTTAATAACGAGTATTTTAAACCAAATATGACAGTAAGAACAATGCAGATTAAAAACATTGTTTTATTTCAATTAACAGATTTATATCTCTGTTTCATAAAAAGGCGAATGATAGGTAAATAAATTATAAAAAAATATTACATGCTCCTCTGTACTACATTAAAATTTAATAATTATTAATTACAAATTCATAATAACTTAGCACAATTTAATGTGATTGGAAAAGAACCTAAATATTTAATAAATATTATGTTTTAATAAACAGTATGAGTCCAAAAATTTAACAAACATTATGTTTAGTTAAAAATCAATTTTTCCAACTGAAAAGTTTTAGAATGCACATATTTTTATCTTTTATTTTTAAATATATTTTTGGAACTGCTGGTTTTAGTAATTATTAAATTAAACAAACTAAAAAATAATTTTCAACCATAACCTATGCCATAACCGTATAGAATAATCAAAAAAATGCATATCTCCGTCAACGATTACTTCTTTGATTTGATGCTTCGAATGACCTTCGCGTCATGACAAGGTCATCCCCTCCCGCAGCTTCAATCAAGGCCGACTCGCGGCCTTTAATTTTTACTCCCATCGCGCGTAAAGAAGTTTCATTTCAAAAGTTCTGCATATTTCTTACGACATGATACCCCTTGATGCAACATTTGCATAATGGAATAGGGTATTAAGCTTGAAATAAACAAACAAATGAGTGTGTGTAATCAAGGTTTATGCCGACGTTGCCGCCGCCGAGCCGATACTCCCATTCCGTTATTGGTGTTGTGAATGTCTCCCGAATGAATATTACATCAGACTGCCACAAGAAACGGCTCGCCTATATATCAGGAAGGCGACGCCGATCGAAGATGGAAATGTCTTTGGCTGCATGCAATTCCTGACAAAGAGCAATTCATAACCGTAACAGAGCATTCCATTTCTAGCTCTATTGTTCAGCCTTGATGCATAATACATAATCGTCAAAGTAACTTTGGGAAAGAAGGAAAAAACGAGATGAGCAAACAAACATCGATCTCGCGAACTGCGATATATGTAAAACGTAGAATTTTCTCGCGAATTCTTTGGTATTTTGAGTGAAAATTGCTTTCTTCTTTACCATAAACGTGCTTGGCTATAAATAAAGATAGTATTGAGAAAATATAAATTCAAGCAATTCTCACTTATTGTTAGAAGGTGACACAGCGTTCTAAACAAGCTCTACATCAGATTTCCTATGTGAGAGTTTCATCTCATTTTTTTTTAAATATAAAAAATAAAAATATAAAACAGCTATAGTGTCGCAGATTTTATTTTTTTTTATATATTTACAGGATAGTACTTAAGTTAGAAATAATGTCTCACAGAGGTATGTGGCCGGTTCTTTATAAGAAACTGGCGTGTACTAGCGACTTCGTTCGCGTAGAATTAATCATTTGTAATGGTGATGACAAAGCAAAGCAAGAATTTCCTTTAACATACAAACTGGATAAAATTTTCTCACATTTATGTCAGCATGAGAAAAAACAATATGGCGATATTATTATATAACTTAATTTGTAAGGTAATATTTGAGGGGTAGTTTCATCTCGTTGGAATTTGACTTTCGAAAAATCCGTTTGCTAAAAATAAGCTTTTTACGTCAAACAGTTTAAGCAGAATCGTGGTTAAGAAATTACCCAACTTTTTAGAACACCCTGTATAATTTTTTAAAGAATTTCAAAATATGTAAAAAAACAAATAAATTATGCTTGTCCAAGCGTTTTCCCGAAAGACTACCTACCCGTTTTCTATACCTACACCCTCTCTACACCCCACGGTCAATCCGTTTGCCAAAAATCAGCTTTAACCGTCAAGCCGTTTAAGCAGAATCGTGATTACTCAATGGTCATATTTTATGAAACACCCTGTATAAATTTATAAAAAATCTTAAAATATGTAAAACAATAAAATAAAATATACGTGTTTAAGAGTTTCTCCGAAAAACTCACCGGGTTTTAAATAAAAAATATTTTAATATTTGAGGGATAGTTTCACCCCCTTAGAATTTGAGTTTCGAAAAATCACTTCTTATCGAACCTCTACACCCTAAAGTCAATCTGTTTTCCAAAAATCAGCTTTTTACGTCAAGCGCTTTAAACAGGATCGTGATTAATCAAAGACCAGATTTTTCGAAACACCCTCTAAACATTTTTAAAAAATCTTAAAATATGTAAAAAAAAACAAAATAAAATATACGTGTTTATATATATTTATATATTTGAGGGGTGGTTTCACCCTCTTGGAACTGGAATTTCGAAAAATCCCTTCTTATCGAACCTCTACCCCCTAGAATCAACCTGTAGGTATGCCAAAATTGAGCTTCTTACGTTGAGTGGTTTGAGCAGAATCGTGATTAATCAGTATGTCAGTCACTTAAGGATTTTATATATTAGTATAGATAAAAGTTAAACAAAAATTGACTTTGTTGTAATACTCTAATTTTAAAAAAACACCATACCATGTTGTAAGATATACTGAGTGGTTTTTGAAATATGATCATTTAAAATTACATTTCTGTACATTTAAGCTCTGTCAAAATTATGACATAGCAGTATTTTTATATTTCTTAATTAGAAATATCTTATAATGTAATTTTTAAAATTAAGGAGAGCAAAATATACTCAACCTATTACAGGGTAAGTGATATCAACACTCAGCAAAAACGCAACAGAGATTTTTTTCGTAAAGTTTAAATTTTTATATTTTTTTTATGAAACTGTATATATAAATCTATCATATCTTTTATTTATGAAACTGTACATATAAATCTATGCTATCAACTTTAATTCGTAAATTCAGTTTTTTTATAACTTTATTATTTCGTCTATTATACAGGGTTAATTGAAAGGTTGTTTTAACCTCAAATTTAAAACACCCTGTGCAATAATTATACACAAAGTAACTTTTTCTAAAACATTATTTTTCGATCAGAACCATGTATCCTGAGTATTTTATTTTTTGACTCATGGCAACACGTACCTTGGTTACTTTTTAAGAGTGAAATGAACTTTTTTGCCACCAAAAATTTGCAATTTTTTATTACTACTTTATGTTGTTTTTTTTAATATCACGAAGTGGTTTTGGTGACTATAGTAATGTCATATCGACACTGATTAGAACTCTGTATTAAAATTTAAAAAAACGTTAAAAGTAAAGATACTCGCTTAGTTTTAATAAATATTAGTAACAATAACAGAACTAAAGATATTAAAAAAAATAACTGTAATAACTAAGTGTAAAAAGAAACAAAAGACTTGTAAAATATACTTTTTATTACCTCCACCGGCTGCTATAGTTATAATTATAGCAGCCGGTGGTATATTATAATTATACTATTATATTCATAATGATGAATTTTAGCTGTATCAGCACCATAGACCGTATTTATATTCCCATAAAGAGAAAAATTTATTACAAAATTAATTACAGATAATTATATGTAGACGTCTGTTCATACTGTTAATGAGGCTCCAAATATATTGTGTTATGTCTTCTCATTCTTCTTCAGTATCAAGCAAATATTTATAATTTCTGCCATCTTCGACAAGTTCAATGACTTTTGCTCAATCTTCAACACTAAGAACCATATTCAATCGTACACAACAATAATCACCAAAGCCACCATTGTTCGGTATTTTTTCCATTGCCTTGTGATATTAAAAAATAACACCATAAAATAATGACAGTAGAAAAAATTGCGAATTGTTGGTGGCAAGTCTATTTTGCTCTTAAAAATTAACCAAGGCATGTGTTGACATGACTCAAAAAATAAAATATTCAGGAGACATGGTTCGGACCGAAAAATAAGTTTAGGAAAATTTTATCACGAAATTATTGCACAGGGTGTTAAAAAATAACTCTTCCCTTAACCCTGTATAACCCCCAATATAATCAAGAGAAATATTACAGTTTGTAATAAACTGGGAGTCTCGAATTAAAGTTGATATATTTATATACAGTTTGCTAAAAAATCAAGGAAATGGGGCTAAAAATAAACGAAATATAACATTTTAAACTACACACACCGGAAAAATCTGGGGATATCATTTTATTAAAGTTAAGAATAAATTACAGTTGAGGGTTGGAACCTTTGGTGTTACACACCAAAATATAAACATTAAATCACCACAATACACCAAAATACTTTTACTTTTACACAGGACGCGCGTTTCGCTAACCATGTTAGCATCATGAGCAGATGATTATAAACTCTTATGAAATAACATAAATTATAAAGTTTATAATCATCTGCTGATGATGCTAACATGGTTAGCGAAACGCGCGTCCAGTGTAACAGTAAAAGTGTTTTGGTGTTTTGTGGTGATTTAGTGTTTTTATTTTGTTAAGAATAAATGTTTTGAATAAACAAGGATATATTTGTAGGCCGATTCTTTCTACTTCGATTGAAACGAAGTAGTCACACTAGTTATTATAGGGATATTTGCAGAAGTGTTTGTGCATTTCTTCTCAAATGTATAAAAAGCACCTAGCATCAATTGTTCGAATTTAACCTGTACTGGCTATGTTTTTATGATAACTGGCCAGAATTCATTCAAATAACTCTGTTTAGTATTAAACGACATTATGGAGCGTAGACATCTTAACAGAGACGAAATGCTAAGGGCCTTGGGTATGCTCGAAGCTGGAATACGCCAAATCGACGTAGCTAGAGCATTAAATACAACGCAAAATATAATATCGCGAAGGCATCTGAAAGGCACACAGGGCGACATCGCATTAGGACCCCTCAGCAAGATCATTTTTTACAATTAAATGCTAGACGCCGACCGACTCTTACAGCACCAGAGCTTAGTTTAATTCTCCAGGAAACACATAATGTAACCGTTAGTCCTGACACTGTTCGCAGTAGATTAAGAGAGGTCAACTTAAGAAGCAGACGCCCCTGGAGAGCTCAACCCTTAACGAGAGGAAATCGAGAGGTACGATATTTGTGGGCTCAAGATCATGTTCAGTGGTCGAATGAACAATGGGCCAATGTTCTCTTCACGGATGAGTCACGCTTTGAAATTCATCCGGATTCGAGAAGACTTAGGGTATGGAGAGAACCGGGAAATCTTATTCGGTTGGATCATGTTCAGGAAGTGCACCCTTATCAAGGTGGAACAGTTATGGTCTGGGGAGGAGTCCAGTTAGGCCGAAAAACCAATCTCGTTTTTCTTGAAAAGTTTCTAATAGGAATCACATATCGTGATTTAATTTTTAAACCTGTCGTGTTACCATATGCCAATGATTTTGGGAGAAACTCCATTCCCATGCATGACAATGCACGGCCTCATACAGCCAGAGTGGTAAGTGAGTTTATCAATGCTCATCAATTAAACATCTTACCCTGGCCAGCACAATCTCCTGACCTCAACCCCATCGAGCACGTATGGGACGCGGCCCAAAGAAGAATTTTGAGAATGGGCATGCCTCGTGAAACTCGTAGGGATCTGGTTCGGGCCGTGAATGCAGCGTGACAGGCTGTACCTCAAGAAGAGATCGACAACCTCATCAGGAGCATGGAGAGACGATGTAGGGCTGTAATGAACAGTAGAGGAGGTCATACCCTTTATTAAGTAAAAATGGTTTTCTCTTTTTTTTTTAATTCACAGTTTAGAATTAAAAAAAATGTGTGTATTTTTTTGAGTTCAATAAAAATCAAGGTAAATTTGAAAAATTCGGTAAATTTCGCATTTTTATTTCCAATACATCCTGTAAACTATTTGTTTATTTTAATTTTATTATATCAGAAATACAAATAATAAAAATACTGACGATGGCTGGATAAAATTGTAATATCCCTAGACTTTTCCGGTGTGTGTACATCAAAAAATTTACGTTTTTTTTGCATTTGAGTGTAAATGTTGCTTGTTCTTCACTATTTCAAATGAAACACATCGTATTCTAGGATATAGATAAATGTTTATACAATTTTATGTCTTAATAAACAATTTTTGTATTCAAAGTTAATATGTATCTCTACTAATTTTCGGTTTCATAATGATGAATTTTACCTGTATCAGCACCATAAATCGTATTTATATTCCCATAAAGTGAAAAATTTATTATAAAATGAATTAAAATCTTTTTTATCTATTTCTAAATTTTTACTGCACATAAATATATCAGATTTAATGAGAAACGTCTTCTATTAAAAATGCGAGCTTAAAATCTTTATTGTTATTACACATAAAAACTCAAATTATATTATAGTAGATTTTATTGAAATATTATACTCATTTTTAACGTTATTGCTAATTAAAAGCTCTTTATTTATCGGCATATATTTTTATAATTATTTCACATATAAAATAATATGAGATTAAGAGGGGACAGTACTTCATATAGAATATATTTTTGAAAAATATTTTATAGAAATTTTAACCGGTAATGATAACCACAATAAATATCAATTCTACTACGAATTATATCATAATTAGACTGCCTCTTTTTAATAACAATGCACGTCAAGTTCTGCCGGAATTTCACTTCTCCCTCCAATTTAAATAACATTAATTTTAATTAAAGCGAAAGCCATACACCTCAAGCAGCTTATTCCAGTTACAGCTATATAATAAGCAAGACAAAATACACGGGTCGTATGTGTGTATAACAGCGGAACAATGGAGCTGCAGATACAGTTTACGTATTACGGTGTATAAAGTGGAACAATATCGCAAATATATCCCGAGCGGCGCAGATTACAGGAAACAGCACTATTTCGGTAACATAAACTCTATCGGAGGTACGAATAAGTTTATCAAATTAAACAGCAGAGTTGGGGTAGCTGTAGAGCTAAAAATAAGTATATATATATATATATATATATATATATATATATATATATATATATATATATATATATATATATATATATATATATATATATATATATATATATATATATATATATATATATATATATATATATATATATATATATATATATATATTTAGGTATAAGTAGGTGTGGGGGTAGTTTATATACTTTATAATACCCTCCTCATACTTTTTTTTAATTTTTGTGAGTCAAATGTTAAAGTACGTAGCAAAACATAGTCACCCAAAATCTCATTCAAATCGGAATAACGATTCTTAAAATATATGTATTGGTTCTTAATATGTATTTGTCTCATCTTCAATAATTTTGTTGTGATTTTTGTTCCTGAGGAAGATATAAACGCTATAAAGTTAAGTCACCAAAAAAGAGAGAATTTTATGAATTTTATGAAATGGTGGAGATACAAAAAAACAAAAACGCGGTAAATGATAAAAAGGACCTAAAAAATCTAAGCAAAATATATCTGTCGATCCTCTAACGCACTATAAACAGTAGACATCGGCTATTAAAACGATAAATATGTATATTTTATACGAAATGGCCTGCTAGAAAATACGTACTCTTTACTTAAGTGTGATGTCCCTAAAAAAATAATAGTTTTAATATGTGTTATTTTGCTTTTGTCCAGGATAACAATTTTAATTCTGTAGGAATTTACGTTTGGTTTGGTTTGGTTTGGTTGAAAAAGACATATACTGTGTCGAAACGTCGTCATAAAAATAAAATAATGAACAAAATCTAGTAACATCTTTGCAACCCCAACGACCTAAAGCCAAGAATAAAAAGAAAAAAAAAGTTAAGTGTTTTATATTGGTAAAGCAAACATCGTTTAACAGTAAAAAGCCATTTTTTAGCTGGTTTCCAACTGGTTTGGTTTGATATTTTAAAAGGTATTTTAAATGTTTTAGATTTATCTTTCAAAATATTAACCCTTCATAAAGGTATAAATAATACTTATTTGTAATGTACAAAATAATAAAAGTAAAGGCAAAATATTCTTGCTATGTTAAACTAAAGACGTACCTTCACAAAAAAAGCCACATAAAAGTATTTACACATTAAATCTTATCTTTTATGGCCTGTAAGCGGTTTTCCGGATCCGACGTTTTAATGTTTTTTGATCCCTGCGGTCCCATTCAGGAAAAATATAATTTCAGGCTTCAGAGAACTTGTCATTAATCCAAATAACAGGGAAAAAAAAGGTTGTTATCTCATAAGTGAAGCGGGACTATACTTTCCGTTGATGATGAGCGGTTGTTCTATTAATA
Source organism: Sitophilus oryzae (assembly GCF_002938485.1). Taxonomy (NCBI): domain Eukaryota; kingdom Metazoa; phylum Arthropoda; class Insecta; order Coleoptera; family Curculionidae; genus Sitophilus; species Sitophilus oryzae. The sequence goes on along the minus strand of NW_022147237.1, from coordinate 3,561,615 downwards.
GTAAGAGAAATTATTGCACCTTGGAGATCTACTGTGTTATGAAACAAACAACACATGCCTTTTAATTATATAAAGCAATTTATATAAAATAATATAAGATTTTTGTGTGCTGTCGTTAAATAGAACTTTTTAGGGTAGCCAATAAAAAATATACTCAAAATAAATAACTGCCAAATGACTCATATATATATATATATAAGAACGCAACGAAAGTGTCATAATTCTTAATTTTTAGCCAATTTTTGTGATTTTTTTAGCCCACTGTATATAAATATGTGACCTTCACTTCGTAAACCTTCCTCGAACTTCTTTAAATGTGACCTTCACTTTGTCTTTATTATTTAGCCTATTTTACACGATTAATCAAATGCTGGTTTTATACCCTAACTTTAAAACACCCTGTACAATAATTTCGGGAGCAAAATTTCCGCAAACATAATTTTATGGCCAGAATGACGTCTCCTGGGCACTTTGTTTTTTGGTTAATTTTTCAAAGCGAAATGAATTTGTCACCAACAATTTGCAATTTTTTCAATTATTACTTTTTGAAGCTCTTTTTTAATATGACGACGTGTCTTTTCTTACTTACGTTCATTTTGATGCCGCATTAAATATTCTATACTAAATTTTAAAAAACGTTAAAGGGTAACAACACAGCCACAGTTTTAATAGACATTATTAACAGTAACATAACTAACGATATTAAAGAAAACGTAAGTGTAATATACAAGTACACAATCAGAAAAAAAATACTTGTAAAAAACAACCTAATACTTTGCATTGCTTCTCTTGGCTACTATAAATACCTGTAGATGTCGGTTTATACTGCCAATGAGGCTGCAAATATTATATTGAGTTATGTTCTCCCATTCTCCTTCAAGAACCAAGACAATGTCAATTAACCTGCTTCCTTTAAGCCTTCTGCCAATCATTATCCGACCAAACGTGACCTACATGCTGGCTAGTTCATAGTATATAGTTCACAATAGCCATCAACGCTATCTCGTTATATTGGAAAATAACATCGCAAAGTAATAATAATTGAAAAATTTTAAAATTTTTGGTGGTAAGTCCATTTCGCTCCTAAAAATTAATCACGGCATGTGTTGTCATCAGCCAAAGTAACAAAATGTTTATTTAAAAATTTATTCACAAAATTATTGCACACGGTGTTTTAAAGTTAGAGAAAAAAGCCTTTATTTAACTGTGTATAATGTGTCGAATAAAGTTGATATTTATATACAGTTTACTAAAAAATATGAAAAAAGGTCTAAAAATAAAAGAAATATAACACTTTATTTTTGGCAAAAAAAATCCGTTTCGTTTGTTTTTCCTCTAAGTGATGAATATAAAAAATGGGAGCGGTACTTGACCGGAAAATAACTTCCCGCTGTTGCAAATTATATTTCCTTGATCACAAAAATATGAAACTGCTACTAAATAAACCAGTCGAGTCATAACACAGCGAGAATATTGTATTTGGCACAGAACTTCTCCAGAAATGATAAACTTTACACAGCAGTTTTCAGAACTTTAGTTCCGTTTTATGTTTTTCAAACTTTAAAGTTGTTTAAGCTTGCTTTGAGCTCAATGTTTCTCACAATCTAGCACAATTTTTACGGCTTGTTTGATGATTAATTAAAACAAGCGGCTTGTTAGCAAGTAAAATTTAATGTTAAATTACTGTTTTCGACATGAATGTATATTGTAAGTTAAACATTGTATTTTTATTATTATGGTTTTCTAAATCTGAATAATTTTCTCTCTTTCATAACTACTTGCGCTATGATTGTTATATTATTGTTTCTAGAACTTTATATAATTTTATAGCAAGAAAATTTGTGTATATATATATTTTTTTTATTTTCGTAGATTAGAATTTAAATATACATACTATATTGCACCTTGGAGATCTACTGTGTTATGAAACAAACAACACATGCCTTTTAATTATATAAAGCAATTTATATAAAATAATATAAGATTTTTGTGTGCTGTCGTTAAATAGAACTTTTTAGGGTAGCCAATAAAAAATATACTCAAAATAAATAACTGCCAAATCACTCATATACATAAGAAGGCAACGAAAGTGTCATAATTCTTAATTTTTAGCAAATTTTTGTGATTTTTTTAGCCCACTGTATATAAATATGTGACCTTCTCTTCGTAAACCTTCCTCGAACTTCTTTAAATGTGACCTTCACTTTGTCTTTATTATTTAGCCTATTTTACACGATTAATCAAATGGTGGTTTTATACCCTAACTTTAAAACACCCTGTACAATAATTTCGGGTGCAAAATTTCTGCAAACATAATTTTATGGCCAGAATGACGTCTCCTGGGCACTTTGTTTTTTGGTTAATTTTTAAATTTTTTAACAAAAATAAAGAAATATAACACTTAATTTTTGACAAAAAAATCCGTTTCGTTTGTTTTTCCTCTAAGTGATGAATATAAAAAACGGAAGCGGTACTTGACCGGAAAATAACTTCCCGCTGTTGCAAATTATATTTCCTTGATCACAAAAATATGAAACTGCTACTAAATAAACCAGTCGAGTCATAACACAGCGAGAATATTGTATTTGGCACAGAACTTCTCCAGAAATGATAAACTTTACACAGCAGTTTTCAGAACTTTAGTTCCGTTTTATGTTTTTCAAACTTTAAAGTTGTTTAAGCTTGCTTTGAGCTCAATGTTTCTCACAATCTAGCACAATTTTTACGGCTTGTTTGATGATTAATTAAAACAAGCGGCTTGTTAGCAAGTAAAATTTAATGTTAAATTACTGTTTTCGACATGAATGTATATTGTTAAACATTGTATTTTTATTATTATGGTTTTCTAAATCTGAATAATTTTCGCTCTTTCATAACTACTTGCGCTATGATTGTTATATTATTGTTTCTAGAACTTTATATAATTTTATAGCAAGAAAATTTGTGTATATATATATATTTTTTGATTTTCGTAGATGAGAATTTAAATATACATACATATATTACAAAATACTCATTTTTAGGATATAATTATAAATGTTATAATAAAATGAAGTTTTATATAAAATAACGATAAAAATGAAATTAGAGAAATAATTTACTGCATATCAAAGATTTAGAACACAATATTATTTAATTTAACATTAATTTGTTATAAAAGAACACAAATGTAAAATTTACATTAAACTTACCCACATATTGGCAAATGTTTGACTGATTGAAAATCCTCTTCAGATTAAAACATACAAGTAAAACAAATATATGTTGTTCCAAATTTGATGGTGATCATTGGATTCTCATTATCTATTAGAAATTCAATAGAGGTCAAATCGTGGCAGAGGTTTGCAATTTTATGTCCAATAAAATGACTTTTTAAAAGTTAGAAAATTTTGAATATTTTGAAGGAAAGAAGAAAAAAAATTGTAAAATCGTTTTAAAATTTTAAAGTAATTGACACTTTAAAATTTCCCTTTTCTCTTTATAAAACAGTTGTATTAAATCTTAAATCCAACATTTCGCTTCCAAGATACCATCATCAGCTATATATATTAAATACGGATCTAGATTTTTATTTTATTTTTTTAAGCTTACGAACTCTCCAATAAATTGATGTAACACACTTGCCAAAAAAAAAATTAAAATTAGCTAATTAATTTGTGTACATGTTATACTCACTTTGTTATTACTAGTCAATTTCTTTAGAGTTTGTCTATGCTTTTTCTAACATCTTATTTCAATGTTATACGATCATACGGTTCTTTGAAAGATGTATCGCTAAAGTTAATATACTATTCAAGCCCCAGAAATTATTCAGCAGGACGTTTCATTTGAGCATCGTAAAATTTGAGACAGCGACGCTGCAGCTCAACATTTTATCCGAGTTTTTGTGTAAGTCGATGCCAACGGTTAAAAATTTATGGCAACTAAGCATAAAACTTTACTCCTGTTTATGTTTTATACTCGTCATAAATCCGAGGATTTGGAAAATTTCTGGAGGCGTCGGCGCGTAACCCATGAACTTTATCGAACGAATGAACGATTCTGTCCAAAAAAGCAAAAATTTCAAAGTGAGAAAATGGGCGGTGTAAAATTTATATCCCGGAAACTTTTGTCAAGTGTAAAGGCGAGACCCCGGAGCGGAGAGATCTGGATTAGAAAATTGTTCTCCGACGCCGAAAATTATATTTCCGAAATGGCCCCGGATACGGAGCTACAACAACAGCAAAATAAACCGGCTCCGTGATAACAATATTGTGCTGGAGTAGAGACATAATAAAGGTAATGGAATTTATAGCCTGCAGAATTTGAGTATAACTTGTTCTTACATCAATTATTTTACTGCCAATTTTTATCCTTTCAGCTATTTTATAATAAAGAAGAGATATCTTATCGTATAGATAAATAATTATTGTTATTTTTATTAACCACCCAAGAATTTGAAACACTCTGTACAGTAAGCCATGTTGACTAATAATTTTATTCTAATATGACTACTGTCATAAGTCATATTTATTTTCTATATATAAAGACTTTTTTCGATTACATGCCTTTAGTGATGCCAGTGAATATTCAGGTCTCTTGAAAGAGAGATTACCTCGTCGATGCCAACGGTTAAAAATTTATAGCAACTAAGCGTAAAACTTTACTCCTGTTTATATTTTATACTTGTCATAAATCCAGGGATTTGGAAAATTTTTGGAGGCGTCGGCGCGTAACCGATGAACTTTATCGAACGAATGAACGATTCTCTCCGAAAAAACGAAAATTTCAAAGTGAGAAAATGGGCGGTGTAAAATTTATATCCCGGAAACTTTTGTCAAGTGTAAAGGTGAGACCCCGGAGCGGAGAGATCTGGATTAGAAAATTGTTCTCCGACGCCAAAAATTATATTTCTGAAATGGCTCCGGATACGGAGCTACAACAACAGCGAAATAAACCGGCTCCGTAAAAACAATATTGTGCTGAGTAAGGAACATAATAAAAGTTAATAAAATTTATAGCCTACGAAGTGGAAATATATTTTGTTCTTCCATCAATTATTTTACTGTCCATTTTTATCCTTTCAGCTATTTTATAATAAAGAAGAGATATCTCACTGTATCGATAAATAATTCTTGATATTTTTATTAACCACCCAAGAATTTGAAACACTCTGTACAGCAAGCCATATTGACTAATCATTTTATTGTAATATGACTACTGTTATAAGTCATATTTACTTTCTATATATAAAGACTTTTTTCGATTAAATGCCTTTAGTGATGCCAGTGAATATTGAGGTCTCTTGTGAAAGAGAGATTACCTCCATTTTTTAAACAAAATCAGCTAAGTAATTGGTGCCTAAGTAGTTATAGTCACTTTATTGTTACTACTCAATTTCTTTAGAGTTTGTCTATGATATTTCTAACATCTTATTTCAATTTTATTCCATCCAACAGTTATTTGAAAGATGTATCGCTAAAGTTCATATAATATTCAAGCCCCAAAAATTATTCAGCAGGACGTTTCACCTGAGCATCGTAAAATTGTAGGAAGCGACGCTCCAGCTCAACATTTTATCCGAGTTTTTGTGTAAGTCGATGCCAACGGTTAAAAATTTATAGCAACTAAGCGTAAAACTTTACTCCTGTTTATATTTTATACTCGTCATAAATCCGGGGATTTGGAAAATTTCTGGAGGCGTCGGCGCGTAACCGATGAACTTTATCGAACGAACGAACGATTCTCTCCGAAAAAACAAAAATTTCAAAGTGAGAAAATGGGCGGTGTAAAATTTATATCCCGGAAACTTTTGTCAAGTGTAAAGGTGAGACACCGGAGCGGAGATCTGGATTAGAAAATTGTTCTCCGACGCCAAAAATTATATTTCTGAAATGGCTCCGGATACGGAGCTACAACAACAGCGAAATAAACCGGCTCCGTAAAAACAATATTGTGCTGAGTAAGGAACATAATAAAAGTTAATAAAATTTATAGCTCATTTAGAAGTGAAATATATCTAGTTTTTACATCAATTGTTTTATTGCCAATTTTTATCCTTTTCGCTATTTTATATTAAAGACATCTGGAAATATATTTTGTTCTTTCATCAATTATTTTACATCCATTTTATCCTTTACAGCTATTTTATAATAAAGAAGAGATATCTCACTGTATCGATAAATGAATTTGTTATGTTTTATTAACCACCCAAAATTTGAAACACTCTGTACAGCAAGCCATATTGACTAATCATTTTATTGCTTAATATGACTACTGTTATAAGTCATATTTACTTTCTATATATAAAGAGCTTTTTCGATTAAATGCCTTTAGTGCTGCCAGTGAATATTGAGGTCTCTTGTGAAAGCGATTACCTCCATTTTTTAAACAAAATCAGCTAATTAATTGGTGCCTAAAGTAGTTATAGATGGCACTTTATTGTTGCTACTCAATTTCTTTAGAGTTTGTCTATGATATTTCTAACATCTTATTTCAATTTTATTCCATCCAACAGTTATTTGAAAGATGTATCGCTAAAGTTCATATAATATTCAAACCCAAAAATTATTCAGCAGGACGTTTCACCTTAGCTGTCAATATAAGAATTGTAGGAGGCGACGCTCCAGCTCAACGCATTTTATCCGAGTTTTGTGTAAGTCGATGCCAACAGTTAAAATTTATAGCAACTAAGCGTAAAACTTTACTCTGTTTATATTTTATACTCGTCATAAATCCAGGGATTGGAAAAATTTCTGGAGACGTCGGCGCGTGAACCGATGAACTTTATCGAACAGACGAACGATTCTCTCAGAAAAACGAAAATTTCAAAGTGAGAAAATGGGCGGTGTAAAAATTTATATCCCGGAAACTTTTGTCAAGTGTAAAGGTGAGACCCCCGGAGCGGAGAGAGAGTGGATTAGAAAAATTGTTCTCCGACGCCGAAATTATATTTCCGAGATGGCTCCGGATCGGGCCTACAACAACAGCGAAATAAACCGGCTCCGCGTGATAACAATATTGTGCTGAGTAAGGAACATAATAAAGGTAATAAAATTTACCTTAATACCACAGAAGTGGAAATATATCTTGTTTTTACATCAATTATTTTGTTACCACTTTTTTATCATTTCCGCTATTTTTTATTAAAGACATCTTTTCATATCCAAGATGAATTATTCAAAAAGTCCTGGACAATCATATTTTGCTTTACAACTATGAATATTTTAGTTTTGTTTATTTGATAAATATTTCTTGTTATTTTTATTAACCCGAGAATTTGAAACACCTTGTACAGTAAGCCATGGTGACAGCTAATTTTATTGTAATATAACTAGTGTCATAAGGCATATTTATTTTCTATATATAACGATTTTTTTTTCGATTAAATGCCTTTAGTGATGTCGGTGAATATTCAGGTCTGTAGAAAAAGCGATAAGCTCCATTTTTTAAAGAGAATCAGCTAATTAATTGGTGCCCAAGCTATTGTTACTACTCAATTTCTTTAGAGTTTATATATGCTATTTCTAACATCTTATTTCAATTTTATTTCATCATACAGCTCTTTGAAAGATATATCGCTAAAGTTAATATAATATTCTAGCCCCTAAAATTATTCAGCAGAACGTTTCACCTGAGCATCCTAAAATTTGAGGAGGCGACGCTCCAGCTCAACATTTTATCCGAGTTTTTGTGTAAGTCGATGCCAACGGTTAAAAATTTATAACAACTAAGAATAAAACTTTACTCCTGTTTACATTTTATACTCGTTATAAATCCGGAGATTTGGAAAATTTCTGGAGGCGTCGGCGCGTAACCAATGAACTTTATTGAATGAATCTCTCCGAAAAAACGAATATTTCAAAGTGAGAAAATGGGCGGCATAAAATTTATATCCCGGAAACTTTTGTCAAGTGTAAAGGTGAGACCCCGGAGCGGCTAGAGCTGGATTAGAAAATTGTTCTCCGGCGCCAAAAATTATATTTCCGAGATGGCTCCGGATTCGGAGCTACAACAACAGCGAAATAAACCGGCTCCGTGATAACAATATTGTGCTGAGTAAGGAACATAATAAAAGGTAATAAAATTTTTAGCCTACGAAGTGGAAATATAACTTGTTCTTACATCAATTATTTTATTGCCAATTTTTATCCTTTCAGCTATTTCATATTAAAGATAGAACAGCTTGCCATTTCTAAGATGAATTACTCAAAAAGAACCATCATATTTTCACATTGTAATAAAAAAGTAGGTTTCATTTTTAAATTTATTAAATATCAATGAGCTACATACTATCACTTTTAGATTACATGTATACAGGGTGTTTCAAAAAGCCATGATAAGAATCCTCACGTAAAAGTAATATTTATTTTTCATATGGACATGGATCCGATTCTGCTTTGTTTTGTTGCTACAGGAGGTTAAAGTCTTTTAAATTTTAATCAAAAATTGTTTATTGGTTTATTATAATTTTCTTGCAAGTGCTTTTAGCGATTAGAATGAAATTTTGGGGGTAAACGTTGTATAAAGTGCTAATTATTTTAATGCTAAAAAAAGTGTCGACAGATTCACCAGGGTTTTGCCTATTATGGGTTATCACTGGTATGTTTTTCTTAAGAAACATGTGTGCCACTGACTTTTTTTCCTCTTATTAGCAAAAGTTTGTAGAATATTTAATGTCGATTAAAGTATCTTGATATTTTGTCCATTTTAATCTCCTCGATGATTTTGAAAACGTAATTTTGTTAATCACAATTAATAAAATAAAAATAAAATTAATAAATTATTTATTTAATGTAATTTATTACTAAATTATTTGTTAAAATTTATAACACTAATGTACAGTACTGCCTATAGCAAATTCCTACAAAAAATAATGGTATTTAAGATAATTGCAAAGGGCCTATTTTTAAAAGTTTTAAAATCCTTTCAATGAGGAATCAATGAGAGCTTATTTAACATTTTTGCAAGTTAATGACATTACAATTTTTAAAGGTTACAGGATTAAGGCAAATTAATCAAATTGCGTTTATCTCATCGAGGAGATTAAAATGGATAAAATATCAAGAGACAACTTTTAATTGGCATTAAATGGCCTATATATTTTTGCTAATAAGAGAAAAAAAATCAGTGGAGCACATATGTTTTTTTAGAAAAATATTCCAGTGACCTAACCTAATCCATCTGCACATCCCTGGTGAATATGTCGACGCTTTTTTAGCATTAAAATATGTCGCACTTATAGTCACTTTTAACCTTAAAATTTCATTGGAACCGCTGAAAACATTTAGAAAATTATAATAAATCGAAAAAAGATGAAGATTTTAACCCCCTGTAACCACGAAACCAAGCAGAATCGGCCCTATAATGATATGAAAAATAAATCTTATTTTTCCCAGGAATCTTCCCACGAGAGATGGCACATGTTTGTTTTGTAAAACACTATTGTAACTTTTAATGCATCCGTAATTTTTCATATTTTTTTTTTATACTTTACTTTTGCATTGTACATTTGAAACTTTTTTAAGGCAATTTGTAAAACATTATATTTAATTATTGAGTTTGCATGTTCTGGTTAAGTTGAGTAGCTATTGCAGCTAGACTACGCCAGACTTGCAATTTCGTTACCGTCTTATGTATTTTTTTTTTCTGTAAAATAAAGGCAATTTATTACTATGTATATAGATTATAATATTCTAGACCCAAAAATTATTCAGCAGGACGTTTCACCTGAGCATCGTAAAATTTGAGGAAGCGACGCTACAGCTCAACATTTTATCCGAGTTTTTGTGTAAGTCGATGCCAACGGTTAAAAATTTATAGCAACTAAGCGTAAAACTTTACTCCTGTTTATATTTTATATTCGTCATAAATCCCGGGATTTGGAAAATTTTTAGAGGCGTCGGCGCGTAACCGATGAACCTTATTGAACGAATCTCTCCGAAAAAACGAATATTTCAAAGTGAGAAAATGGGCGGTATAAAATTTATATCCCTGAAACTTTTGTCAAGTGTAAAGGTGAGACACAGGAGCGGCTAGAGCTGGATTAGAAAATTGTTCTCCGGCACCAAAAATTATATTTCCGAGATGGCTCCGGATTCGGAGCTACAACAACAGCGAAATAAACCGGCTCCGTGATAATAATATTGTGCTGAGTAAGGAACATAATAAAAGGTAATAAAATTTATAGCCTACGAAGTGGAAATATATCTTGTTTTTACATCAATTATTTTATTGCCAATTTTTATCCTTTCCGCTATTTTATATTAAAGACATCTTTTGATATCCGAGATGAATTATTCAAAAAGTCCTGGACAATCATATTTTGCTTTACAACTATGAATATTTTAGTTTTGTTTATTTGATAAATATTTCTTGTTAGTTTTATTAACCCGAGAATTTGAAACACCTTGTACAGTAAGCCATGGTGACAGCTAATTTTATTGTAATATAACTAGTGTCATAAGTCATATTTATTTTCTATATATAACGATTTTTTTTCGATTAAATGCCTTTAGTGATGTCGGTGAATATTCAGGTCTGTAGAAAAAGCGATAAGCTCCATTTTTCTTAAGAAAATCAGCTAATTAATTGGTGCCCAAGCTATTGTTGCTACTCAATTTCTTTAGAGTTTATCTATGCTATTTCTAATATCTTATTTCAATTTTATTTCATCATACAGCTCTTTGAAAGATGTATCGCTAAAGTTAATATAATATTCTAGACCCAAAAATTATTCAGCAGGACGTTTCACCTGAGCATCGTAAAATTTGAGGAAGCGACGCTACAGCTCAACATTTTATCCGAGTTTTTGTGTAAGTCGATGCCAACGGTTAAAAATTTATAGCAACTAAGCGTAAAACTTTACTCCTGTTTATATTTTATATTCGTCATAAATCCGGGGATTTGGAAAATTTCTAGAGGCGTCGGCGCGTAACCGATGAACTTTATTGAACGAATCTCTCCGAAAAAACAAATATTTCAAAGTGAGAAAATGGGCGGTGTAAAATTTATATCCCGGAAACTTTTGTCAAGTGTAAAGGTGAGACCCCGGAGCGGAGAGGGCTGGATTAGAAAATTGTTCTCCGACGCCGAAAATTATATTTCCGAGATGGCTCCGTATCCGGAGCTACAACAACAGCGAAATAAACCGGCTCCGTGATAACAATATTGTGCTGAGTAAGGAACATAATAAAAGGTAATAAAATTTATAGCCTACGAAGTGGAAATATATCTTGTTTTTACATCAATTATTTTATTGCCAATTTTTATCCTTTCCGCTATTTTATATTAAAGACATCTTTTCATATCCAAGATGAATTATTCAAAAAGTCCTGGACAATCATATTTTGCTTTACAACTATGAATATTTTAGTTTTGTTTATTTGATAAATATTTCTTGTTATTTTTATTAACCCGAGAATTTGAAACACCTTGTACAGTAAGCCATGGTGGCAGGTAATTTTATTGTAATATAACTAGTGTCATAAGTCATATTTATTTTCTTTTTATAACGATTTTTTTTTTGATTAAATGCTTTTAGTGATGTCGGTGAATATTCAGGTCTGTAGAAAAAAGCGATAAGTTCCATTTTTCTAAAGAAAATCAGCTAATTAATTGGTGCCCAAGCTATTGTTGCTACTCAATTTCTTTAGAGTTTATCTATGCTATGTCTAACATCTTATTTTCTAACAATTTTATTTCATCATACAGCTCTTTGAAAGATGTATCACTAAAGTTAATATAATATTCTAGACCCAAAAATTATTCAGCAGGACGTTTCACCTGAGCATCGTAAAATTTGAGGAAGCGACGCTACAGCTCAACATTTTATCCGAGTTTTTGTGTAAGTCGATGCCAACGGTTAAAAATTTATAGCAACTAAGCGTAAAACTTTACTCCTGTTTATATTTTATATTCGTCATAAATCCGGGGATTTGGAAAATTTCTAGAGGCGTCGGCGCGTAACCGATGAACTTTATTGAACGAATCTCTCCGAAAAAACTAATATTTCAAAGTGAGAAAATGGGCGGTATAAAATTTATATCCCTGAAACTTTTGTCAAGTGTAAAGGTGAGACACAGGAGCGGCTAGAGCTGGATTAGAAAATTGTTCTCCGACGCCAAAAATTATATTTCCGAGATGGCTCCGGATTCGGAGCTACAACAACAGCAAAATAAACCGGCTCCGTGATTACAATATTGTGCTGAGTAAAGAACATAATAAACGGTAATAAAATTTATAGCCTACGAAATGGAAATATAACTTGTTCTTACATCAATTATCTTATTGTCAATTTTTATCCATTCTGCTATTTTATATTAAAGAAAAAACAGCTTCTCATTTCCAAGATGAATTATTCAAAAAAGACCATCATATTTCGCTTTTCAAGAACTAATATTTTGGGTTTGTTTATTTAATAAATTTTTATTTTATATTTTTACATTGCAATAGAAAAGAAGCTCTTAATTGTTCAATTTATTTATTATTATTTATTTATTTATTAAATGTCAATGAGCTACATACTATCACTTTTAGAATAAAATTGGAACAAAATAATAGCAAAACCCTGTACTACATATACATGTTACGTATATCAATTTATAGGCATATTTATGCATTAAGGCATTAAGTATGCATTATATATATATATATATATATATATATATATATATATATATATATATATATATATATATATATATATATATATATATATATATATATATATATATATATATATATGTATGTATAGGTGATTGCTATTCTCCTACTCGTAAATTTTCTCCTATTCATAAATTTACGTAAAAAATAATTTTTGATTAAAAATGCGATGAGCATAATAATCCTCCAGCCCGATCTTAGACTATTATAAGTATCATTAATAATATATTCTCGAATATATTCAAGAAAAAATCGTGGATAGGGTGTACTCCTCAAATGACCTCCTTTACCTGTTCTACTTTAAAAATCATAAATTATAAGATAGCGATGATACGGCGTAACTTTTCTCCTAAACCGACGTCTTTGTAAGTTGACTTCGCGGCTAAAAATTTATGGTACCTCACCATAAAACTTTACCTCTGTTTATATTTTATATTCGTCGTAAATTTAAAGATCCGAAAAATTCGTTCGAATGCCGGCACAGACGGGATGAAGTTTATCGACAGTTTTTCCTAACAAATTTTAAAACTGGCGGAAAAATCACGTTCAAATTTATTCCCAAAAACTTCTATCAAGTGTAAAGTTAAGACCTGCCAACTGCAAATTAAGTTAAGAGATCCAACCTGACTATTCGAGAGAATAATATTTTTATTTCATACAAATATATAGAGTGTTTTAGTAAACATGTGCGACATCTCGTGGGGAGATTCTTCACGTTAAAACAAGATTTATTTTTAATATCAACATGGCTCTGATTCTGCTTTGTTCCGTAGTTGCAGGAGGTTAAAATCTTCATTTTTTTAGTTTAGTTAGAGTTTTAATTATCTGCAGATGATTTTTTTTCCATAACAAGGGGCCGTCCTCGGCCGGAAACATTGCGACCTGCGAGGTCTATTGTATTTGTTCCCTTTCTATATCTGCACCCATTCTCCTATCCCTGTTCCTTGCACTAACTTATGCAGGTCCTTGATAAGATGGGAGCATAGTTCCTCCTGTTCTAGCTTAGCTTTCCCAAATAAAAAGTGTCGTTTGTTTTGGTTTGGTTTAAAGCTAAGCATTAGCAGTTCTTTTGCGGTTCTAAAATAAGAAAGCTAAGCTTTTATACAAGGACCTAGCTCTAAAGCTAGGTCCACGGATAAAAGCCTTGCTGTGCCTGTGCCCCTGTCTGTTTCTCCAATGGACATTCTGCTTATCCCTGATCCAGAGTTTTAGTGCACTACGGGCCATACATTTGGGTATTCCCACTACTGACTCTGGACCAAGATAGGATGCTGATGATCCTTGTCTAGCTAGCTCATCGGCTTTTTCGTTGCCTTGGATACCGCTGTGGCCCGGCACCCAGAATAATTTAATTCTGTTCCTTTGTGCCAGAGCTCCCAGTTCACCTAGGCATTCCCAGAAGAGTGTCGATGATACCTTTAGGCTCATAAACGCCCCAAGTGCCGCCCGACTGCCTGAGCATATATTGATGAACTTACCTGAATAAGCTCTTCTATTGTTTTCTCTCGCACATTGTAGAACTGCAAAGATTTCTGTCTGGAATACAGTTGAGTGTTTACCCAAGGAAAAGGATAAGCTTACCCTTGGTCTTTCCCAAAATAGTCCAGCTCCTGTTCCTTCAGCGGTCTTTGACCCCTCTGTATACCAGGTTAGTCCATCCTGAAGGAATGTTATATCTGTCCATATTCCTCATCTTTAGTTTAGTTAGAGTTTTAATTATCTATAATAATAGGGTTAGAGAGACGCGCGTCCAGTGTTTAAAATTAAAATGTTTTAGTATATTGTGGCGAATTAGTGTTTTATTTTGTTAATATTTGGGTTAGAAACTATATTTGTTTTTTGTCATTCTATTAGTTGATTCACAAGCTTCAAGGTAAGCTTTTAAAGGTAAACATAATATACCGAATGTCCCAATATTCCGTGGACATTGAACTACTACATATTTCTGGAATCAAAATAAGTTCATTGGACACAATTTACCTTTATAGAAATTTGCTTCGTTTGTCCGCGAAATGGCATCAAACTTTAAAAAAATACACACATTTTTTAAGATATTTTAAAACCATTATTTTGATTTGAATGGGAATTTGGGTGTCTATGTTTTGCAAAATGCTTTAACATTTAGCTTTCACAAAAATCAAGAAAATGTACGAGAAGGGTGAACTTCAACAACGACTGATTTTTTTTTCGTAAAACGGCTTTGTCTCTTTTCGTACAATAGTCATTTTATGTCTCTTTAAAAAAAAACCACATCGCATAGTTTTTGAGAAAAGAAAATTGGAGAGTTTTTCTTTATAAAGCAGATTTTGTATATTAGTATACAACATAAATTAGGATTGATTGTCGTATTCAATTGTCTTTGGTCGCTTCCTGTTTTACCGGAAATGGCTACAACTTTCGATTTTTTAATGGCACCCTGGGTATTTTTTTACTTTATTCCATAGAAAATGACACTCTGAATAGAATGACATATCATATGTCAACTTTTGACATTTTCGCTTAAAAACAAATCGTATTTTAGAATTCAATATAGGGTGCCATGGCTGTGTTAAATACACTAATTGTCAATCAAGGAACCTTGGAAAAATAGTTCTGCTCGTCTAATGTTTTTCGTGTCTTGTCCTGGAAGTTAAAAAATAACCAAATCGTATTTTAAATTATATCACAATTTTTTCAAATGAAACAAGGGTGGCTCATTAGCATATTTGGAAAAAGCATTTAATTTTTTACGAACAATTTGGTAGCACACATTTGGTATTTCGAGTCAAATTATCGCTATATCGATATATGAACTGCATGTTACAATTTCAAATCAACAATATGCAAAAATATCAAAAGTTGACATATGATATGTCAATCTATTCAGAATATCGTTTCCTATCGAATAAAGTAGAAATATACTCAAGGTGCCATTTAAAAATCAAATGTTGTAATGTGAAACAGGAAGTGACCAAAAACAATTGGATACAGTCTATCAATCCTAATTTATGTCATATACTAACATGCCAAATCTCGTTTCTTTATCTGAAAAAGTTATAGGGGTGAGCCACTTTTGAGACGCACCCGTTATAAAGCAGACACAGCAATATTCTGTACGTCATATTATTTTAAAGTACACTATAATAGAGTTGGTATCTAATAAAAATGTATATTTCCAGAACATAATATGAAGTATTGTATTGAATTAATAACAAAAAATATATAAAATTCAGAAAGGTAATTTAATTTCTTGTACAAGAAAATAATGTTGTGTTCGTGACAGGCATAGCGATTTTGTTTGAATAAAATTTGAAAGAGAAATTGTAAAAATGTTACAAAGTTAACCAATTCGATTGAAATAAATTGAAATTGATGTTTTTTATACTAAAATTGTACATTATTGGCAACCACCAAATAATAACAACATGAAATATGCAGATTTTTTTTTCATTCTTTATAACGTTTTGAATTTTAGATAAGCAGTTAAAAATTGTTGAAAAAATTAAATTTGGAGATCAATAAAAACAATTATGTTTCAAAGTGATATCGGTAATATCGAGATACAAAAAATCTCTATATGCATCTTACTTATAGATTTTTTTTTTAACGTAAGTGTCTTATTATTAAAAAGCCTTATTAGAAACATAGTAAAGAGAAATATTATTCTGTATTTCTATCTATTTCATCTTTCAATGTTATTTTTTCTGTAATTTTTCAAACAAACTGCTGTAGATAATACGAAAGTGAACGTGCCTTTAATCGAAAACGTTTTATTTTACTTAGATTATTTTACTTATTACCGATCAATAAAGCTGAGAAGGACAGTAATATAGAAGTTGTAAATATAGAGGGTGAGTCTTAAATAAATGCAATGTTTTCACGGTCGGTAGACCTCGAATAACTCAAAAAGACCTCAAGAAACATTTTTTCTCTTTACCGTTTTTCAAATAAGTTCTAAATAACCGAGTTATTTCACATTGAAATATTTAAAAAAACATGATTTTTTTTCTTAAATTTTGAGAACCACTGACTTTTCTTTGGTTTTCCTCTTGTAAATTTAGTGTACTAAAGGACTAAGTACTTTAACAAAAATATTATCAAAAAAATTATGATTTTTAACTAAAATCTTAAGAAAAATCTTTTTTGAGAGAAAAAATCATAGACGTGTTTCTGGGATTGAAATATACTACCACTAAAAATAGTTGCACTTATTTAAGACTCACCCTTTATATCTTCTAATGAATATAATAAAATATATTAAATATATCTTGTAACGAGACTCGTTAAATAAATTGCAATTATAAATTTTAATATAGGGAGAATATCCTTACAATATATTTCATAAATGAATATTTATTTTACAATTTAATTTTATATTCCCTTGCAAATTTTCTTTTGCATTCAATAAATTTTTTCGGTTATATTCCTACATCATTTCTACTTGCATGATTCGTCGTTTATTATTCTCACCGAAACGACCCAAGTCTAATCCATTCTTCAGAAAGTGCCAAGTAACTTTATTTTTGTTGCGTTGTTATATAATACCTGGAGAACTTAAAGAATCTATAATGGGGGAGTCGTCAAAGAATAAAGCCCAGTCCCCACTCTGCTTAATTACGATGTAAAAAATTCGGCCTGACTTGCATAAATAAATAACAGGGTGCCGGTTCATCCGGTCGCGACCTTAGCCAGTTCGCTATCTGGCCGGCGCAATTTTAATATTTAAATGCTTTTTGTTTCCTAAGCCAGGCTGAGCTTATTTCATGCTAATGTAGGTCATAGTAACGGTATATTCGATCATTTTAATTAGAATATTAATTTTTAGCGGTCCTGTGTTTTCTTTTTGAGAAGAAGTCAGACATAAAATCGTCCTATTGCTGCCAAAAGACACTAACTAACATTTTTCCGAACGACCAAATTCAATCACTAATTATGTTTTGAATCGGAGAATCGATTGCAAATGTCATTAACTACGATTTCTGGTTATTTATGTTTTATTTTAATACCGAATAGTTACTAACTATAACATCTTTATGCAATGCAATTCATCTTTAGACGGATTTTTCTCGGAAGTAATAAAAAGTAGGTTAGTGACTTTTGGCAGCAATGGGACGAAATATTAGTGTTGGGAAAAATCGGATGAATTCAATCCTCGAGTATTGATCCTCGAGGATTCCAACAATCGGATAATCATCCGAGGAATCCTCGGTCATAAAATGTTCTCTCTATAATATCTCGATCAAAACCTGAATAATACTCGCCGCTGGGTGTGAGTGATTTTGCTTGCTGTTTTTAACACGCTGTTGCCATATACTTGAATGACTTAAATAATATTCTAATAAAAATAAATACTAATTATTTTAAACACTTCTTTAATAATTTTTAATATGTTCGTGTATAATTTCATGTGGGAAATAAAATTTTCATAGGTTTTGCTTTAAATTGTGCTGATTTTGTTTCTTTAACACCGACTTTGAGGTTAATCTGGCAACCTTTCAGCACACTTTCAGGTCAAATGAAAACAAATAATTCTAGCAAATACGTGCGGCTTTTTAAAAAGGGCTCGTTATTTATTTGTCGGCGGTCGGTGAGATAAAAATATATTTTGTTTTACTTTTTAATAGCGTACTTTCACAGAAAATAAACTGTAGTACCTAATAAATTGTAGTAGTATTGTGTTATTGTGCATATTTTAAGTTTGTGTGCGATATAGTATCCAGTTTTAAAATTGAATTTACCAACTGTATTGTTTGGGCAACAGCTTAGCTAATAATCGAAAAAATTGTTAGTGATGATTGTTTCTGATTTTCAACCTCCTTCTCTTGTGAACCCTCATAATAGAAAAATATTAACTAATAAAATTTGACTTAAGGCCGAGCTTAAGGCTTACAACGAGTCAGCTGTCGCTTTAAAAACTGTTTGAAAAAAAAAATGAAATAAAATATACAGCAATATTGTTATTGTTCTTGTTGGCAAATTCCTTCATCAGAATATAGTCTCCCTACGTACTACAAGCAAAGTTTTTTTACAAGAAAACACGTAAATTGAAAATTAAAAATGCAAATAAAGCAAAATCTCCAAAGCTTTAACCCAAATAAACAACTGTGGTTTTGTCAAATGGAATTTTGAAAGTCGAAAACTGACGTATTATGAATTTTCAAATGTTTCAATTCTAAATTATTACACAGAAAAACATTTTATTATTATATCAATGGTTAAAAAACTATAAATCTTAAAATATAAAGTATGGAGAAAAAATTTTTATACTTTAAACAAATATTATAATGAATATATCCCATCTAAATATCTAAACAAAACAAAATAAGTAATGTATTTCTGTTCAAAATGCAGGTTACTACTCTGAAAACCGACTATTATTGCGAGCGATATGCGAGCAAGTGATTAAACCGTTATCCTCTGTCCCTCTATATAAAAGGTTTCAGCATAAATCGTAAAATCGCCTGTACCGTCGCGAGCAGCGAGGACGGTACACCACACTCGATGTTAGTTGCATGCCGAGTAATGCTCGGGGATCGACAAAAAGGTTTCACCATAAATCGTAAAATCGCCTGTATCGTCGCAAGCAGCGAGGATGGTACACTACACCCGATGTTAGTTGCGTGCCGAGTAATCCTCGGGGATCGACAAAAATACTCGAGACATACTGAGGATATGAATACTGGATGACTGAGTATTTTTTCACTCGAGAAATATTTTATACTCTATAAAATATTACTTGATTCTCTAGCCCTAACTATTTTAAAATAAGAATAACGTACAGTATTTAGCCTATAATAAATTTAATAAAAGAATATTTAATTTTACGATTGAATTTTATATTCCCTTTGCAAATTAAACATTCAATAAATTCTTCTTTCGTTTAGAAACCTACATAATTTCTAATTGCATGATTAGCCCTTTATTATTCTAACCAAAACGACCCAAGTCCAGAGCTTATTTCATGCTAATGTAGGTCAGAGTAACGGTATATTCAATCATTTTAATTAGAATATTAATTTTTAGCGTTCCTGTGTTTTCTTTTTTGGGAAGAAGTCAGACATAAAATATTACTTGACTCGCTAGCCCTAACTATTTTAAAATAAGAAGAATTGCCTACGATATATTTAATAAAAGAATATTTAATTTGCGATTGAATTTTATAGTGCCTTGCAAATTAAACATTCAATAAATTCTTCTTCGGTTATAAACCTACATAATATCTAATTGCACGATTCGCTTTTTATTATTCTAACCAAAACGACCCAAGTCCAGAGCTTATTTTATGCTAATGTAGGTCATAGTAACGTTGAATCATACAGTAATATTCAATCATTTTAATTAGAATATTAATTTTTAGCGGTTCTATGTTTTCTTTTGGGAATAAATCTGTCTATTAGAATTTTTAGTTTTATTATTACCGTTTACATCATATTATGTCGCTTTTTACCTTTAGTGATTATACACACTACTATGTTTTTTATTCTATTTTGGACCCATCTGTTTTGTTGTTGTATTGTTTGGTTCCGTTTTGATCTTTCTTGGCCAATATTGTAGTCCCATTTTAGATTAGGCCAACTAAGTCTTTTGCCTCTTGAGTGACACTGTGTTATTTTGCTACTATATCTTTTGCCAGTGATTTATGGTACTTGGGGTTTCTTATAAATTCTTGTTTGAGATTCTATCTAAACATGTCGGAAAAGTACGATTCAAATTAAAGAGATATGGATTTGGTATTAAAAATACTAGGTGTGAAAAATTACTGTAGATCAGATAATACAGAAAAGATACAGGTGGTTTTCCAATTTTGGAAATTTTCAAAGTAAAATAACTCGGTTAGGCATTTTGGACTTTTTTGATTTTGGACATTTGAAAACGGTAAAAATAAAATGTGTCTTTTATGGAGATCTAGCAGTCCTCAAAATATTTGCACTTTTTTAAGACTCATCCTGTATATTGTATATATTTTCTTAAATCTTATTTCAAAACTACTCTCTTTAATGTCTCAGTTAAATTTTAGAGACAAATATTCATCATCGTAAACTTAATTATTCAAACAGCGTTATAGAAACAAACAATAGCCACTAATTCCTATATCTTACCGTTATAATTAAATATTCATCAATAAAGACTTGTTTTCTTGCCGAAGACAAGGGTGTTAGTTTAGTTTCTAAAGGATTTCTGCCTTTATAACTCAGCAGGATTATAAAAAAGGATTTACGACGTAAAGTTTTTAAATTTTCATACATATTTAACTAGTTCATCATACTGTCTATATAAAAAATAATGCTCTTTTTGATATAAAACAAACAGGAAAGGAAGGGGAAAAATAAAGAAGCTCGGATTAAAATAAATAAAGATTCATCTCCATCTCTTGACATTAAAAATTACGTTAGTGTTAGGTTAGGTAATAAAAGTAAGTGTTAGGATAAGTTAGGTTATTATCAGTAATTCATTAATTAATTTTTCGTCAACTAGATGATTTATTTTGTCATATTTATCAACCAATAGCATCCGATTCTTGTGATAGAAGCAAAATTACTAATGGGAGACCGTTTGCCAGTCAAATAGTTGTCTAGTATCTAAAAAAAAATTCTTCCAGTTGGCTTGGAAATGACAATCGACGATACTCCCCATGTAATAATTTTACATATAAAATACTGCGATCTTATTTCATAGTCATCGCTGACGCAGTTATTTTTTCGATCAAATTGTTAAATTAAATATTTTGAATAAATTTATATCTTTTTACGAAGTTGAGTTTCGTTTTTAAAAATTGGCTTTGCGTGTTGCAAACTAATAGTTCCTCTATATATGGAGGTGATATCATTCCTGTATATTTCTTCTTTCTAATTACCGAACTTAAGTTTATTTTTTTAAATCAGGCCCGCCAGAGTAGTAAGTTAGTCAAACATTTTGTTATAATACGTTCATAATACGTTCATTAACAAAACTATAAGTAGGCTTTCTCAAAAATACATGTTGACATTTAGTATTGTGGAAATACTAGTATCAAGCATGTGCAAATATAAATTTCATGATGTGATCTCGATAAACGGAGAAGATATTTATATTTTACATAACTTTGTGCATCACTTTTGTGTTTTTCACAACCTGGAGTCTTAAAACGGACATTATAAAAAAACTGCAGGTTGCACAATGTTCAATGGAACGAAATATAAAGGAAGAAATAACCAAGAAAGACCTTAAAAAAATAGAGCGGATACGACAAAGACGCCATTTGATGTCATCCACAGAATCAAATTCCTCAACTAGCAATGGGGAGTATATCTGGCAAGAAGAACAAACAACAGATGGACCACAAAATTACAGTACAGTACACACGAAGAACTACGAAATCCCGAAGAAGACGAAACCCATACAGAAATTACAACCTAGACCAAACATGATATTAGGAAATTAGCAGAGATAACTTGCGCCCGCATAGCCAACACTAGACAACAATGGGCCCAACTACAAAGAGAGTATGTGAGAAAGGCTACACCATAACTGGAAATGGTTGAATAACCTGAGAATGATGATGATGATTACATCACTTTAGCCTAATTTTATACAATTAAATTTATTTTCCTTTTTAAAAACTATTAATTGATTCAATAAATTTAACTGATACCACTAGATTAATATTTGACAATATAGTTAAATATATCACAAATATCAGCCGCCTAATGATTAAAAAATTATAGAAATTTATTTTTCATCTGCATGTCTGAAAATTAGTGTGCCTTTTCAAATAGTATTTTTTTTTCAAAATTCGGCCAATAAAATCATTTACTTTTTTAAATGCCAAATCTATAACATTGTATGTATTATATTTATCAATTATCGTGTAACTGGGCTACAGTCAGTTAGTCGATAAAGGTTTTATTAACATTATTACTGTCTTTGTCATAATTTTACTGGTATAATTTTCCAATCAAAAACCTTTAAACCGTCGATCTACTAAAAATAAAAAAGATAAAAAAGAGATCGAAAGAACAAATGGGCAAGGTCAGAACGGAGTTAAATTTTGCGAGAGAGAGGTCGTCGTCGAAGTCAGTCCTGGCCCATCAATAAAACAAAACTAAAATGACAAATATTATCGAAACTCCCCAGACGGAGCGCGAGTAATTTAACAGGCCGAGCGGAAAATCCTACGTGACGTCCATACAAAGTGACCGCCGGAATATTGAACTCAATACGCCTGAGATGCCGGGGTATTACTTCGGCGTTACCAAAAATTAATGGAAATTGCATTATAGATGGTGACGTGAAATGTGGCAACAATGGGAAAAAAGACGCATTATGTTCGTTTTGTTGATTCGGGTTCACGTATTCGATGTTCACTATATGTCTGCTTCGGGTATCAATGTTCGCGACACGTTCCAGACATTCGAAGATTCAATAATAATAATTCTCTACAGCGCAGCGTTGGTATTACAGAGAGAACTAGCGTTCCAAAAAAGCTGTATATCAGGTTTTTGTTAAATCATACAATATTGCAAATTTTAGTAGGCTAAATTTTGAAGAAAACACTTTTATACTTTTTGATTTTCTGAAAAACTTTCAGAAAAAAAAGAAGAAGAAGAAGAAGAAGAAGAAGAAGAAGAAGAAGAAGAAGAAGAAGAAGAAGAAGAAGAAGAAGAAGAAGAAGAAGAAGAAGAAGAAGAAGAAGAAGAAGAAGAAGAAGAAGAAGAAGAAGAAGAAGAAGAAGAAGAAGAAGAAGACTATAGGAAATTGAATTTAAAAATGACCACATTTTAAAAACCACTCATACGGTGTACATTATGGTATATTGCAAATGAAAATTTATTGGCAAATCGTCTAAACTAAGAAAAGTAAAGAATTTCATTTAAAATATACAACTTTGTTAGAAAAGTATGCTTGGATCATTCTGTATATTGACAAAAAATATGTTTAGCATATACGCAGGAATATGCTAAACCCGCATATTTTATAAAACATTAGAGCTGATAATCAGAATCAAACCAGAAACCTGATAAAAAGTTTTTTTCAGAATTTTCTGTAACCCTATATATAGGGTGGTGGGTCTTAAATAGGTGCAAATATTTTGAGGGGTAATATACTTTGACCTCAGAAACACGATTATGTGGGTGTTTTCGTGAAAAAAATCGGAATTTTTGGACATTTTTTAGTTTTTAGTTAAAAACATAATTTCTAGATAATGTGGCAACATAGGTGGTAGATTAAATTTTATAAGAAAGAAGACCCAAGAAAGATCCCATGGTTCTTAAAATTTAGCAAAAAATATTTTTACAAGCCTTGAAAATATTTGAACTTATTTAAGACTCGCCCTGTACAATTTCAATTTTCAAAAAATACTAAGTTCATATACCGGTTGCGTCTCAAAACTGACTCACCCCTATAACTTTTTATTTTTTATATAAAAACGAGACTTGGTATGTTAGTATATAAGATAAATTAGGATTGATTGATGTTTTCAATTGTTTTGGTCACTTCTTGTTTCACCGGAAGTGCCTACAACTTTTGATTTTTAAATAGCACCTCGGTATATTATTACTTTATTTGATGGAAAATTACACTCTGAATACAATCGCATATTATCATATGTCAACTTTTGACATTTTGCTTAAAAACGAATTTTAAATTTAAATCTAGAGTGCCATGGCTGTGTCAAAAACACTAATTTTTAATCAAAGAGCCTTGGAAAAATAGATTTGATCGTCTAATCTTTTTCGTGTCTTGTCTTGGCCGGTTAAAAAATGCCCAAATCGAATTTTTTTAATCATATCTCAATTTTTTTTTTTTGAAATGGCTCATTAGATAGCATATTTGAAATAAACATTTTTTACAAAAATTTGGCACTACACACTTGGCGTTTTGAGTTAAATTGTCGTTATGAACCGCATGTTACAATTTCAAATAAACCATACGCGAAAATGTCAAAAGTTGACATATGATATGCCATTCTATTCAGAGTGTCATTTTCTACTGAATAAAGTAAAAAATACTGACGGTGCCATTTAAAAATCAAAAGTTGTAATCATTTCCGGTGGAATAGAAGTGACCAAAAAGAATTGAATACGTCAATCAATTCTAATTTATGTCACATACTAACATACCAAATCTCATTTTTATGTGAAAAGAAATAAAAAAAAGTTAGACGGTTGATACTGTATACGTCAATGAAAGAAATTTATATTATAATAGACATCATCAATTTCGACGATCGAAAGTCATAAATCAGTATGACAGATCAGTAATACTGATTTATAATTTATTTAGATAAGATTACAGACTAAGTCTACAAAAAGATCACTCAAAATTAAGCCCATATACTTTTTTTAAGCCCAGATCATTTATTTACTTTTTATTACATGTCCAGTCTACCAAACAGAAGTTACTTAAAATTTTCTTTTAAAAGAAAATTCAGAACTCTCAGTTATTAGGATCAACATGGCGACGAATATAATTTTATTTTCCAATTTTTACATTTCCAAGACGTAAGTATTTGGTAAAATATACCTATTATAATTTTAGATTTAAATATATTAAAGTTTATTAATATTTATTTTTATTTCAAAGCACCTGTCATCCTTTATTAAACCATTTGGTATAAAAAATGATAAAAAATATGAAATTCTTTATTATTCGAAACTCTGTGGAAGCCGTAACTCCTTTACGACGTAAAAAAGACGTTAATACGCTTCTGCCTCTTCTCATAACGTAATATAGACGTCAGGAGATAAAACCAGTTTCAGTTTAAATGTATTCCAAATAAACGACATTGATATGGAAAATGTTTCTTCCGTCATGTTGTAGCGCGGCTTTATGAGTAAAGACATCCGAGATTTATTCACACTAAAATTGACATCGAATTTAATATTTCAGAGCGACCTGTCGTCGGCCGACGCTGAAGCCGCAGTGAAATAAGTATTTTTGGAATAATAAAAAAATCTATAGAATACAGTGAATGGGGGAGGATGAATGTGCCCAGTTTAACTCTGGCAAGTTGGTAAAAGAACAAAATTACTTGTATTGTGCCTGTGGCGCAAGCAGGTGGGTTATAGTTGAAGAGATATCAAATATTTCTCTAATAAAGACTTTTAAAAGAGTTCTATGTAAAATAAAACATTTTCCAAATTTAGACTGTATCATGTTCATTGAAACTCGACCTTTGGTCTCCTTTTGTTAGGATGTTTTTCGGTGCAAGGCAAATAGAAAAACGAGATAATTTATACTAATATATAAAATCCTTAAGTGACTGACATACTGATTAATCACGATCGTGCTCAAACCACTCAACGTAAGAAGCTCAATGTTAGCATACGTTGATTCTAGGGTGTAGAGGTTCGATAAGAAGGGATTTTTCGAAATTCTAAAAATTTGGAAAACGGATTGACTTTAGGGTGTAGAGGTTCGATAAGAAAGTTTCAAAACTCGAATTCTAAGGGGGTGAAACTATCCCTCAAATATAAAAATATTTTTTATTTAAAACCGGTGAGTTTTTCGGAAAAACTCTTAAACAGGTATATTTTTATTTTGTTGTTTTACATATTTTAAGATATTTTAAAAATTTATACAGGGTGTTTCATAAAATATGACCATTAAGTAATCACGATTCTGCTTAAACTGCTTTGATGTCTGAAGCTGACTTTTGGCAAACGGATTGATTGTGGGGTGTAGGTTCGATAAGGAGGGGTTTCTCGAATCTCAAATTCCAAGAGGATGAAAACGCCCCTCAAATATTACAATATTTGTTATTTAAAAACGGTTAGTCTTTCGAGAAAACGCTTGGACACGCATAATTTATTTTGCTTTTTACATATTTTGATTTTTTTAAAAATAATACAGGGTGTTCCAAAAAGTTAGGTAATTGATTAACCACGATTCTGCTTAAACTGCTAGACGTAAAAAGCTTATTTTTGGCAAACGGATTTTTCTGAAAGTCAAATTCCAACGAGATGAAACTACCCCTCAAATATTACCATGTTATATAATAATATCGCCATATTGTTTTTCTCATGCTGACATAAATGTGAGAAAATTTTATTCAGTTTTTATGTTAATGGAAATTCTTGCTTTGCTTTATCATCACCATTACAAATGATTAATTCAACGCGAACAAAGTCGCGGGTACACGCTAGTAAAATATAAGAAATATATGTGGATAAACTATTGGAAAGAATTAATTAAACCGTCTTCAACTAATTCTCAAATTTTTTGTAGATTTTTACGTATGAAATATACGAAAAATCTTATGAATGTTTTTTAAATTGGAAATATTGGGTTTGAAACCACAAAATAGTTTAACTCTTTTAATTCCAAATCTATACTATTTTGAGATCATCATTAATAAATGTAAATCAGATAGATTGTTCACATTAAAACTGAAAGCAAAATAACGTAATTACCGCATGATGAATAATAGTAGTTCATATAGTATATTCTTTTTTATTGAAATTATAGTTATGCTAATATTATTAGTTAACATACACATCATTATTAGATACCTATAGATGGACAACGAGATATATTTGAATAATGTTCTGTTTTTACGCTTAGTTAGTAATAATATAATATACCTAGTTAGTGTTATAATAAAAAAATAATTATATAAAGTCAAAAATATACAGGGTGGTCCCATTTGTATTGGGAAAAAATTGCAGCATATTTTGCAGATAAAAATAAGTAACAAAGTTCGAATAAAACCATGTCCGTTTCGGAGATACAGGGTGTGGAAATTTCATTTTAGTTCGGTCTTTTCCAAATAGTTTCTGAACAATAGTCAATAATTGATATAATTGATGGGTGTTTTTTGACATGAGAAATTTGGATTTTGATATTAACATGACTCGTAAGGGGCGCCAACTATATGTATTTTAAACTGTTTTGAAAAGTAATAATTTTTTTCGTCCATACCTGTGTAAAACTACTGATTGAAAAAAATATACATCTCCTTCATTTTTTCTTAAAAAATGTCTCTTGGTAAAAAATCGCTACGAGCAACCGTTCTCAACATATTTAGAATGGAAACTGTCAATACGTGTCACTATTGACTAAAAATTAACAGGTTAAATAGATAGTTATTTGTCTGCAATGATCAATTTGGGAACTTTTATTTTTTTTTTAAATGATGAAAAGTATCCACGACTGTTTTATCATAATTTTTCGAAAAAATTTATGACAAAAGAGTTTCTGTTAAACTTTTGGTACAAAAGCATTTCAAATTTATTATTTCAGTCTAACAACTATTTAGTCAACATGTTTAATTTATGTCAGTGATGATAGATATTGATAATTTCCATTCCACATATCTCAAGAAATATTACTCGTATCTACCGATTTTACCAAGAGACCTTATTTACGTAGAAAACGTCGTAAATGTATATTTGTTTAATTATTGGTTTTATACAGGTACTGACAAAAAAAGTTATTACTCTTCAAACCAATTAAAACTTATGTAGGTGGTTCCCTCTACAGTTAAGAGTAATATTGATGTCAAAATTAAATTTATCATGTCAAACACACCCAGACGCCAATTTTTATCCAAATATCGACGTTAGTTCAGAAATTATTTGAAAAAAAACGAAATAATTAAATTTCCCCACACCCTGTATCTCCAAAACTAAACATTTTAGGACATATATTTATAAAAACTTTATTATTTATTTTTATCTGCCGAAGTTTCCTGAATACAATTCGACCAGCCTGTATAAATCATCTATTAATTATTATTACTGAGCATTTCCTATTATTTTATGGAGCTTTTTATTCCTTATTATTGACATATTTATTATCTCATTGTTCTCATCTTTCAATCGTACTGAAGCAGTCTAACTGATTGTGTTACTGAAAGATTAAGGCAATTTGTAAAACATTATATTTAATTATTGAGTTTGCATGTTCTGGTTAAGTTGAGTAGCTATTGCAGCTAGACTACGCCAGACTTGCAATTTCGTTACCGTCTTATGTATTTTTTTTTTCTGTAAAATAAAGGCAATTTATTACTATGTATATAGATTTTTCTCAAAAAAAAATAAAACAAATAGAAAATAATAATAGAAAAACGTAAATTAAAATCGCAAATGTTCCACTTTAGCCAAAAATCTTTAGAATTTTTAACATTTTAATCAGTCTCTCTTCTCTTCTGGAATTTGGGACACAATGTACACGTGCTCTACTGGGGTCTAAGTACTGCAATCTTTTTGCTACCGTTCCTCCACTAATCAAATCAGATCAGATCTTCTAATCAAAAACATCTTATACTGTTTAACTACCAAATATCATAATTATTATAATATCATTAATAATATATTCAACAAAAAATCGTGGATAAGCTCTACTTTTCAAAAGACGTGTACCTGTTCTAATTTAAAAATCATAAATTATAAGATAGCGATGATACGGCGTAACTTTTCTCCTAAACCGACGTCTTTGTAAGTTGACTTCGCGGCTAAAAATTTATGGTACCTCACCATAAAACTTTACCTCTGTTTATATTTTATATTCGTCGTAAATTTAAAGATCCGAAAAATTCGTTCGAATGCCGGCACAGACGGGATGAAGTTTATCGACAGTTTTTCCTAACAAATTTTAAAACTGGCGGAAAAATCACGTTCAAATTTATTCCCAAAAACTTCTATCAAGTGTAAAGTTAAGACCTGCCAACTGCAAATTAAGTTAAGAGATCCAACCTGACTATTCGAGAGAATAATATTTTTATTTCATACAAATATATAGAGTGTTTTAGTAAACATGTGCGATATCTCGTGGGGAGATTCTTCACGTTAAAATAAGATTTATTTTTAATATCAACATGGCTCTGATTCTGCTTTGTTCCGTAGTTGCAGGAGGTTAAAATCTTCATTTTTTTAGTTTAGTTAGAGTTTTAATTATCTGCAGATGATTTTTTTTTCCATAACAAGGGGCCGTCCTCTGCCGGAAACATTGCGACCTGCGAGGTCTATTGTATTTGTTCCCTTTCTATATCTGCACCCATTCTCTTATCCCTGTTCCCTGCACTAACTTATGTAGGTCCTTGATAAGATGGGAGCATAGTTGCGAGATAGGATGTGGGCATGGAGGCATGGCGGTATGTGCGAGGTAGGATAGAGATAAGATGGGAGCATAGCATCCTCCTGTTCTAGCTTAGCTTTCCCAAATAAAAAGTGTCGTTTGTTTTGGTTTGGTTTAAAGCTAAGCATTAGCAGTTCTTTTGCGGTTCTAAAATAAGAAAGCTAAGCTTTTATACAAGGACCTAGCTCTACAGCTAGGTCCACGGATAAAAGCCTTGCTGTGCCTGTGCCCCTGTCTGTTTCTCCAATGGACATTCTGCTTATCCCTGATCCAGAGTTTTAGTGCACTACAGGCCATACATTTTGATATTCCCAGTAGTGGCTCTGGACCAAGATAGGATGTCGATGATCCTTGCCTAGCTAGCTCATCGGCTTTTCGTTGCCTTGGATACCGTTGTGGCCCGGCACCCAGAATAATTTAATTCTGTTCCTTTGTGCCTGAGCTCCCGGTTTACCTAGGCATTCCCAGAAGAGTGTCGACGATACCTTTAGGCTCATAAACGCCCCAAGTGCCGCCCGACTGCCTGAGCATATATTGATGAACTTACCTGAATAAGCTCTTCTATTGTTTTCTCTCGCACATTGTTGAACTGCGAAGATTTCTGACTGGAATACGGTTGAGTGTTTACCCAAGGAAAAGGATAAGCTTACCCTTGGTCTTTCCCAAAATAGTCCAGCTCCTGTTCCTTCAGCGGTCTTTGACCCCTCTGTATACCAGGTTAGTCCATCCTGAAGGAATATTATATCTGTCCATATTCCCCATCTTTAGTTTAGTGAGAATTTTAATTATCTGCTGATTATGCTAACAGGGTTAGAGAGAGGCGCGTCCAGTGTTTAAAATTAAAATCTTTTAGTATATTGTGGCGAATTAGTGTTTTATTTTGTTAATATTTGGGTTAGAAACTATATTTATTTTTTGTCATTCTATTAGTTGATTCTCCAGCTTCAAGGTAAGCTTTTAAAGGTAAACATAATATACCGGATGTCCCAATATTCCGTGGACATAGAACTACTACATATTTCTGGAATCAAAATAAGTTCATTGGACACAATTTACCTTTATACAAATTTGCTTCGTTTGTCCGCGAAATGGCATCAAACTTTAAAAAAATAAACACATTTTTAAGGATATTTTAACACCATTATTTTGATTTGAATGGGAATTTGGGTGTCTATGTTTTGCAAAATGCTTTAACATTTAGCTTTCACAAAAATCAAGAAAAAGTACGAGTAGGGTGAACTTCAACAATGACTGTTTTTTTTTTCGTACAACGGGTTTATCTCTTTTCGTAAAATAGTAATTTTATGTCTCTTTAAAAAAAACCACATCGCATAGTTTTTGAGAAAAAAAAATTGGAGAGTTTATCTTTATAAAGCAGATTTTGTATATTAGTATACGACATAAATTAGGATTGATTGTCGTATTCAATTGTCTTTGGTCGCTTCCTGTTTTACCGGAAATGGCTACAACTTTCGATTTTTAAATAGCACCCTGGGTATTTTTTTACTTTATTCTATAGAAAATGACACTCTGAATCGAATGACATATCATATGTCAACTTTTGACATTTTCGCTTAAAAACAAATCGTATTTTAGAATTCAATATAGGGTGCCATAGCTGTGTTAAATACACTAATTGTCAATCAAGGAACCTTGGAAAAATAGTTCTGCTCGTCTAATGTTTTTCGTGTCTTGTCCTGGAAGTTAAAAAATAGCCAAATCGTGTTTTAAATTATATCACAATTTTTTCAAATGAAACAAGGATGGCTCATTAGCATATTTGGAAAAAGCATTTAATTTTTTTACGAACAATTTGGTAGCACACAAGGTGCCATTTAAAAATCAAATGTTGTAATTTCCGGTGAAACAGGAAGTGACCAAAAACAATTGGATACCGTCTATCAATCCTAATTTATGTCATATACTAACATGCCAAATCTCGTTTCTTTATCTGAAAAAATAAAAAAGTTATAGGGGGTGAGCCACTTTTGAGACGCCACCCGGTATAAAGCAGACACAGCAATATTCTGTACGTCATATTATTTTAAAGTACACTATAATAGAGTTGGTATCTAATAAAAATGTATATTTCCAGAACATAATATGAAGTATTGTATTGAATTAATAACAAAAAATATATAAAATTCAGAAAAGGTAATTTAATTTCTTGTACAAGAAAATAATGTTGTGTTCGTGACAGGCATAGCGATTTTGTTTGAATAAAATTTGAAAGAGAAATTGTAAAAATGTTACAAAGTTAACCAATTCGATTGAAATAAATTGAAATTGATGTTTTTTTATACTAAAATTGTACATTATTGGCAACCACCAAATAATAACAACATGAAATATGCAGATTTTTTTTTCATTCTTTATAACGTTTTGAATTTTAGATAAGCAGTTAAAAATTGTTGAAAAAATTAAATTTGGAGATCAATAAAAACAATTATGTTTCAAAGTGATATCGGTACATCGAGATACAAAAAAATCTCTATATGCATCTTACTTATAGATTTTTTTAACGTAAGTGTCTTATTATTAAAAGCCTTATTAGAAACATAGTAAAGAGAAATATTATTCTGTATTTCTATCTATTTCATCTTTCAATGTTATTTTTTCTGTAATTTTTCAAACAAACTGCTGTAGATAATACGAAAGTGAACGTGCCTTTAATCGAAAACGTTTTATTTTACTTAGATTATTTTACTTATTACCGATCAATAAAGCTGAGAAGGACAGTAATATAGAAGTTGTAAATATAGAGGGTGAGTCTTAAATAAATGCAAATGTTTTCACGGTCGGTAGACCTCGAATAACTCAAAAGACCTCAAGAAACATTTTTTCTCTTTACCGTTTTTCAAATAAGTTCTAAATAACCGAGTTATTTCACATTGAAATATTTAAAAAAACATGATTTTTTTCTTAAATTTTGAGAACCACTGGACTTTTCTTGGGTTTTCCCTCTTGTAAATTTAGTGTACTAAAGGACTAAGTACTTTAACAAAAATATTATCAAAAAATTATGATTTTTAACTAAAATCTTAAGAAAAATCTTTTTTTTTGAGAAAAAAAATCATAGACGTGTTTCTGGGATTGAAATATACTACCACTAAAATAGTTGCACTTATTTAAGACTCACCCTTTATATCTTCTAATGAATATAATAAAATATATTAAATATATCTTGTAACGAGACTCGTTAAATAAATTGCAATTATAAATTTTAATATAGGGAGAATATCCTACAATATATTTCATAAATGAATATTTATTTTACAATTTAATTTTATATTCCCTTGCAAATTTTCTTTTGCATTCAATAAATTTTTCGGTTATATTCCTACATCATTTCTACTTGCATGATTCGTCGTTTATTATTCTCACCGAAACGACCCAAGTCTAATCCATTCTTCAGAAAGTGCCAAGTAACTTTATTTTGTTGCGTTGTTATATAATACCTGGAGAACTTAAAGAATCTATAATGGGGGAGTCGTCAAAGAATAAAGCCCAGTCCCCACTCTGCTTAATTACGATGTAAAATTCGGCCTGACTTGCATAAATAAATAACAGGGTGCCGGTTCATCCGGTCGCGACCTTAGCCAGTTCGCTATCTGGCCGGCGCAATTTTAATATTTAAATGCCTTTTGTTCCCTAAGTCAGGCTGAGCTTATTTCATGCTAATGTAGGTCATAGTAACGGTATATTCGATCATTTTAATTAGAATATTAATTTTTAGCGGTCCTGTGTTTTCTTTTTGAGAAGAAGTCAGACATAAAATCGTCCTATTGCTGCCAAAAGACACTAACTAACATTTTTCCGAACGACCAAATTC
Organism: Sitophilus oryzae; assembly: GCF_002938485.1. NCBI lineage: Eukaryota > Metazoa > Arthropoda > Insecta > Coleoptera > Curculionidae > Sitophilus > Sitophilus oryzae. The sequence continues at coordinate 3,528,104 of NW_022147237.1, read as the reverse complement.
AATCACTAATTATGTTTTGAATCGGAGAATCGATTGCAAATGTCATTAACTACGATTTCTGGTTATTTATGTTTTATTTTAATACCGAATAGTTACTAACTATAACATCTTTATGCAATGCAATTCATCTTTAGACGCATTTTTCTCGGAAATAATAAAAAGTAAGTTAGTGACTTTTGCAGCAATGAGACGAAATATTAGTGTTGGGAAAAATCGGATGAATTAAATCCTCGAGTATTGATCCTCGAGGATTCCAACAATCGGATGATCATCCGAGGAATCCTCGGTCATAAAATGTTCTCTCTATAATATCTCGATCAAAACCTGAATAATACTCGCCGCTGGGTGTGAGTGATTTTGCTTGCTGTTTTTAACACGCTGTTGCCATATACTTGAATGACTTAAACAATATTCTAATAAAAATAAATACTAATTATTTTAAACACTTCTTTAATAATTTTTAATATGTTCGTGTATAATTTCATGTGGGAAATAAAATTTTCATAGGTTTTGCTTTAAATTGTGCTGATTTTGTTTCTTTAACACCGACTTTGAGGCTAATCTGGCAACCTTTCAGCACACTTTCAGGTCAAATGAAAACAAATAATTCTAGCAAATACGTGCGGCTTTTTAAAAAGGGCTCGTTATTTATTTGTCGGCGGTCGGTGAGATAAAAAATATATTTTGTTTTACTTTTTAATAGCGTACTTTCACAGAAAATAAACTGTAGTACCTAATAAATTGTAGTAGTATTGTGTTATTGTGCATATTTTAAGTTTGTGTGCGATATAGTATCCAGTTTTAAAATTGAATTTACCAACTGTATTGTTTGGGCACAGCTTAGCTAATAATCGAAAAAAAATTGTTAGTGATGATTGTTTCGGATTTTCAACCTCCTTCTCTTGTGAACCCTCATAATAGAAAAATATTAACTAATAAAATTTGACTTAAGGCCGAGCTTAAGGCTTACAACGAGTCAGCTGTCGCTTTAAAAACTGTTTGAAAAAAAATGAAATAAAATATACAGCAATATTGTTATTGTTCTTGTTGGCAAATTCCTTCATCAGAATATAGTCTCCCTACGTACTACAAGCAAAGTTTTTTTTTACAAGAAAACACGTAAATTGAAAATTAAAAATGCAAATAAAGCAAAATCTCCAAAGCTTTAACCCAAATAAACAACTGTGGTTTTGTCAAATGGAATTTTGAAAGTCGAAAACTGACGTATTATGAATTTTCAAATGTTTCAATTCTAAATTATTACACAGAAAAAACATTTTATTATTATATCAATGGTTAAAAAACTATAAATCTTAAAATATAAAGTATGGAGAAAAAATTTTTATACTTTAAACAAATATTATAATGAATATATCCCATCTAAATATCTAAACAAAACAAAAATAAGTAATGTATTTCTGTTCAAAAATGCAGGTTACTACTCTGAAAACCGACTATTATTGCGAGCGATATGCGAGCAAGTGATTAAACCGTTATCCTCTGTCCTCTATATAAAAGGTTTCAGCATAAATCGTAAAATCGCCTGTACCGTCGCGAGCAGCGAGGACGGTACACCACACTCGATGTTAGTTGCATGCCGAGTAATGCTCGGGGATCGACAAAAAAAGGTTTCACCATAAATCGTAAAATCGCCTGTATCGTCGCAAGCAGCGAGGATGGTACACTACACCCGATGTTAGTTGCGTGCCGAGTAATCCTCGGGGATCGACAAAAATACTCGAGACATACTGAGGATATGAATACTCGGATGACCGAGTATTTTTCACTCGAGAAATATTTTATACTCTATAAAATATTACTTGATTCTCTAGCCCTAACTATTTTAAAATAAGAATAACGTACAGTATTTAGCCTATAATAAATTTAATAAAAGAATATTTAATTTACGATTGAATTTTATATTCCCTTGCAAATTAAACATTCAATAAATTCTTCTTCGTTTAGAAACCTACATAATTTCTAATTGCATGATTAGCCCTTTATTATTCTAACCAAAACGACCCAAGTCCAGAGCTTATTTCATGCTAATGTAGGTCAGAGTAACGGTATATTCAATCATTTTAATTAGAATATTAATTTTTAGCGTTCCTGTGTTTTCTTTTTGGGAAGAAGTCAGACATAAAATATTACTTGACTCGCTAGCCCTAACTATTTTAAAATAAGAAGAATTGCCTACGATATATTTAATAAAAGAATATTTAATTTGCGATTGAATTTTATAGTGCCTTGCAAATTAAACATTCAATAAATTCTTCTTCGGTTATAAACCTACATAATATCTAATTGCACGATTCGCTTTTTATTATTCTAACCAAAACGACCCAAGTCCAGAGCTTATTTTATGCTAATGTAGGTCATAGTAACGTTGAATCATACAGTAATATTCAATCATTTTAATTAGAATATTAATTTTTAGCGGTTCTATGTTTTCTTTTTGGGAATAAATCTGTCTATTAGAATTTTTAGTTTTATTATTACCGTTTACATCATATTATGTCGCTTTTTACCTTTAGTGATTATACACACTACTATGTTTTTTATTCTATTTTGGACCCATCTGTTTTGTTGTTGTATTGTTTGGTTCCGTTTTGATCTTTCTTGGCCAATATTGTAGTCCCATTTTAGATTAGGCCAACTAAGTCTTTTTTGCCTCTTGAGTGACACTGTGTTATTTTGCTACTATATCTTTTGCCAGTGATTTATGGTACTTGGGGTTTCTTATAAATTCTTGTTTGAGATTCTATCTAAACATGTCGGAAAAGTACGATTCAAATTAAAGAGATATGGATTTGGTATTAAAAATACTAGGTGTGAAAAAATTACTGTAGATCAGATAATACAGAAAAGATACAGGTGGTTTTCCAATTTTGGAAATTTTCAAAGTAAAATAACTCGGTTAGGCATTTTGGACTTTTTTGATTTTGGACATTTGAAAAACGGTAAAAATAAAATGTGTCTTTTATGGAGATCTAGCAGTCCTCAAAATATTTGCACTTTTTTAAGACTCATCCTGTATATTGTATATATTTTCTTAAATCTTATTTCAAAACTACTCTCTTTAATGTCTCAGTTAAATTTTAGAGACAAATATTCATCATCGTAAACTTAATTATTCAAACAGCGTTATAGAAACAAACAATAGCCACTAATTCCTATATCTTACCGTTATAATTAAATATTCATCAATAAAAGACTTGTTTTCTTGCCGAAGACAAGGGTGTTAGTTTAGTTTCTAAAGGATTTCTGCCTTTATAACTCAGCAGGATTATAAAAAGGATTTACGACGTAAAGTTTTTAAATTTTCATACATATTTAACTAGTTCATCATACTGTCTATATAAAAAATAATGCTCTTTTTGATATAAAACAAACAGGAAAGGAAGGGGAAAAATAAAGAAGCTCGGATTAAAATAAATAAAGATTCATCTCCATCTCTTGACATTAAAAATTACGTTAGTGTTAGGTTAGGTAATAAAAGTAAGTGTTAGGATAAGTTAGGTTATTATCAGTAATTCATTAATTAATTTTTCGTCAACTAGATGATTTATTTTGTCATATTTATCAACCAATAGCATCCGATTCTTGTGATAGAAGCAAAAATTACTAATGGGAGACCGTTTGCCAGTCAAATAGTTGTCTAGTATCTAAAAAAAAAATTCTTCCAGTTGGCTTGGAAATGACAATCGACGATACTCCCCATGTAATAATTTTACATATAAAATACTGCGATCTTATTTCATAGTCATCGCTGACGCAGTTATTTTTTCGATCAAATTGTTAAATTAAATATTTTGAATAAATTTATATCTTTTTACGAAGTTGAGTTTCGTTTTTAAAAAATTGGCTTGCGTGTTGCAAACTAATAGTTCCTCTATATATGGAGGTGATATCATTCCTGTATATTTCTTCTTTCTAATTACCGAACTTAAGTTTATTTTTTTTAAATCAGGCCCGCCAGAGTAGTAAGTTAGTCAAACATTTTGTTATAATACGTTCATAATACGTTCATTAACAAAACTATAAGTAGGCTTTCAAAAATACATGTTGACATTTAGTATTGTGGAAATACTAGTATCAAGCATGTGCAAATATAAATTTCATGATGTGATCTCGATAAACGGAGAAGATATTTATATTTTACATAACTTTTGTGCATCACTTTTGTGTTTTTCACAACCTGGAGTCTTAAAACGGACATTATAAAAAAAACTGCAGGTTGCACAATGTTCAATGGAACGAAATATAAAGGAAGAAATAACCAAGAAAGACCTTAAAAAATAGAGCGGATACGACAAAAGACGCCATTTGATGTCATCCACAGAATCAAATTCCTCAACTAGCAATGGGGAGTATATCTGGCAAGAAGAACAAACAACAGATGGACCACAAAAATTACAGTACAGTACACACGAAGAACTACGAAATCCCGAAGAAGACGAAACCCATACAGAAATTACAACCTAGACCAAACATGATATTAGGAAATTAGCAGAGATAACTTGCGCCCGCATAGCCAACACTAGACAACAATGGGCCCAACTACAAAGAGAGTATGTGAGAAAGGCTACACCATAACTGGAAATGGTTGAATAACCTGAGAATGATGATGATGATTACATCACTTTAGCCTAATTTTATACAATTAAATTTATTTTCCTTTAAAAACTATTAATTGATTCAATAAATTTAACTGATACCACTAGATTAATATTTGACAATATAGTTAAATATATCACAAATATCAGCCGCCTAATGATTAAAAATTATAGAAATTTATTTTTCATCTGCATGTCTGAAAATTAGTGTGCCTTTTCAAATAGTATTTTTTTTTTCAAAATTCGGCCAATAAAATCATTTACTTTTTTAAATGCCAAATCTATAACATTGTATGTATTATATTTATCAATTATCGTGTAACTGGGCTACAGTCAGTTAGTCGATAAAGGTTTTATTAACATTATTACTGTCTTTGTCATAATTTTACTGGTATAATTTTCCAATCAAAACCTTTAAACCGTCGATCTACTAAAATAAAAAGATAAAAAAGAGATCGAAAGAACAAATGGGCAAGGTCAGAACGGAGTTAAATTTTGCGAGAGAGAGGTCGTCGTCGAAGTCAGTCCTGGCCCATCAATAAAACAAAACTAAAATGACAAATATTATCGAAATCCCCCAGACGGAGCGCGAGTAATTTAACAGGCCGAGCGGAAAATCCTACGTGACGTCCATACAAAGTGACCGCCGGAATATTGAACTCAATACGCCTGAGATGCCGGGGTATTACTTCGGCGTTACCAAAAATTAATGGAAATTGCATTATAGATGGTGACGTGAAATGTGGCAACAATGGGAAAAAAGACGCATTATGTTCGTTTTGTTGATTCGGGTTCACGTATTCGATGTTCACTATATGTCTGCTTCGGGTATCAATGTTCGCGACACGTTCCAGACATTCGAAGATTCAATAATAATAATTCTCTACAGCGCAGCGTTGGTATTACAGAGAGAACTAGCGTTCCAAAAAAGCTGTATATCAGGTTTTTGTTAAATCATACAATATTGCAAATTTTAGTAGGCTAAATTTTGAAGAAAACACTTTTATATATACTTTTGATTTTCTGAAAAAAACTTTCAGAAAAAAAGAAGAAGAAGAAGAAGAAGAAGAAGAAGAAGAAGAAGAAGAAGAAGAAGAAGAAGAAGAAGAAGAAGAAGAAGAAGAAGAAGAAGAAGAAGAAGAAGAAGAAGAAGAAGAAGACTATAGGAAATTGAATTTAAAAATGACCACATTTTAAAAACCACTCATACGGTGTACATTATGGTATATTGCAAATGAAAATTTATTGGCAAATCGTCTAAACTAAGAAAAGTAAAGAATTTCATTTAAAAATATACAACTCTGTTAGAAAAGTATGCTTGGATCATTCTGTATATTGACAAAAATATGTTTAGCATATACGCAGGAATATGCTAAACCCGCATATTTTATAAAACATTAGAGCTGATAATCAGAATCAAACCAGAAACCTGATAAAAAGTTTTTTTCAGAATTTTCTGTAACCCTATATATAGGGTGGGTCTTAAATAGGTGCAAATATTTTGAGGGGTAATATACTTTGACCTCAGAAACACGATTATGTGGGTGTTTTCGTGAAAAAAAATCGGAATTTTTTGGACATTTTTTTAGTTTTTAGTTAAAAAACATAATTTCTAGATAATGTGGCAACATAGGTGGTAGATTAAATTTATAAGAAAGAAGACCCAAGAAAGATCCCATGGTTCTTAAAATTTAGCAAAAAATATTTTTTACAAGCCTTGAAAATATTTGAACTTATTTAAGACTCGCCCTGTACAATTTCAATTTTCAAAAATACTAAGTTCATATACCGGTTGCGTCTCAAAACTGACTCACCCCTATAACTTTTTTATTTTTTTATATAAAAAACGAGACTTGGTATGTTAGTATATAAGATAAATTAGGATTGATTGATGTTTTCAATTGTTTTTGGTCACTTCTTGTTTCACCGGAAGTGCCTACAACTTTTGATTTTTAAATAGCACCCTCGGTATATTATTACTTTATTTGATGGAAAATTACACTCCGAATACAATCGCATATTATCATATGTCAACTTTTGACATTTTTGCTTAAAAAACGAATTTTAAATTTAAATCTAGAGTGCCATGGCTGTGTCAAAAACACTAATTTTTAATCAAAGAGCCTTGGAAAAATAGATTTGATCGTCTAATCTTTTTCGTGTCTTGTCTTGGCCGGTTAAAAAATGCCCAAATCGAATTTTTAATCATATCTCAATTTTTTTTTTAAATGGCTCATTAGATAGCATATTTGAAATAAACATTTTTTTACAAAAATTTGGCACTACACACTTGGCGTTTTGAGTTAAATTGTCGTTATGAACCGCATGTTACAATTTCAAATAAACCATACGCGAAAATGTCAAAAGTTGACATATGATATGCCATTCTATTCAGAGTGTCATTTTCTACTGAATAAAGTAAAAAAATACCGACGGTGCCATTTAAAAATCAAAAGTTGTAATCATTTCCGGTGGAATAGGAAGTGACCAAAAAGAATTGAATACGTCAATCAATTCTAATTTATGTCACATACTAACATACCAAATCTCATTTTTTATGTGAAAAAGAAATAAAAAAAGTTAGACGGTTGATACTGTATACGTCAATGAAAGAAATTTATATTATAATAGACATCATCAATTTCGACGATCGAAAGTCATAAATCAGTATGACAGATCAGTAATACTGATTTATAATTTATTTAGATAAGATTACAGACTAAGTCTACAAAAGATCACTCAAAATTAAGCCCATATACTTTTTTTAAGCCCAGATCATTTATTTACTTTTTATTACATGTCCAGTCTACCAAACAGAAGTTACTTAAAAATTTCTTTAAAAGAAAATTCAGAACTCTCAGTTATTAGGATCAACATGGCGACGAATATAATTTTATTTTCCAATTTTTTACATTTCCAAGACGTAAGTATTTGGTAAAATATACCTATTATAATTTTAGATTTAAATATATTAAAGTTTATTAATATTTATTTTTATTTCAAAGCACCTGTCATCCTTTATTAAACCATTTGGTATAAAAATGATAAAAAAATATGAAATTCTTTATTATTCGAAACTCTGTGGAAGCCGTAACTCCTTTACGACGTAAAAAAGACGTTAATACGCTTCTGCCTCTTCTCATAACGTAATATAGACGTCAGGAGATAAACCAGTTTCAGTTTAAATGTATTCCAAATAAACGACATTGATATGGAAAATGTTTCTTCCGTCATGTTGTAGCGCGGCTTTATGAGTAAAGACATCCGAGATTTATTCACACTAAAATTGACATCGAATTTAATATTTCAGAGCGACCTGTCGTCGGCCGACGCTGAAGCCGCAGTGAAATAAGTATTTTTTGGAATAATAAAAAAATCTATAGAATACAGTGAATGGGGGGAGGATGAATGTGCCCAGTTTAACTCTGGCAAGTTGGTAAAAGAACAAAAATTACTTGTATTGTGCCTGTGGCGCAAGCAGGTGGGTTATAGTTGAAGAGATATCAAATATTTCTCTAATAAAGACTTTTAAAAAGAGTTCTATGTAAAATAAAACATTTTCCAAATTTAGACTGTATCATGTTCATTGAAACTCGACCTTTTGGTCTCCTTTGTTAGGATGTTTTTCGGTGCAAGGCAAATAGAAAAACGAGATAATTTATACTAATATATAAAATCCTTAAGTGACTGACATACTGATTAATCACGATCGTGCTCAAACCACTCAACGTAAGAAGCTCAATGTTAGCATACGTTGATTCTAGGGTGTAGAGGTTCGATAAGAAGGGATTTTTCGAAATTCTAAAAATTTGGAAAACGGATTGACTTTAGGGTGTAGAGGTTCGATAAGAAAGTTTCAAAACTCGAATTCTAAGGGGGTGAAACTATCCCTCAAATATAAAAATATTTTTTATTTAAAAACCGGTGAGTTTTTCGGAAAAACTCTTAAACAGGTATATTTTATTTTGTTGTTTTACATATTTTAAGATATTTTAAAAATTTATACAGGGTGTTTCATAAAATATGACCATTAAGTAATCACGATTCTGCTTAAACTGCTTGATGTCTGAAGCTGACTTTTGGCAAACGGATTGATTGTGGGGTGTAGGTTCGATAAGGAGGGGTTTCTCGAATCTCAAATTCCAAGAGGATGAAAACGCCCCTCAAATATTACAATATTTGTTATTTAAAAAACGGTTAGTCTTTCGAGAAAACGCTTGGACACGCATAATTTATTTTGCTTTTTTACATATTTTGATTTTTTTTTAAAAAATAATACAGGGTGTTCCAAAAAGTTAGGTAATTGATTAACCACGATTCTGCTTAAACTGCTAGACGTAAAAAGCTTATTTTTGGCAAACGGATTTTTCGAAAGTCAAATTCCAACGAGATGAAACTACCCCTCAAATATTACCATGTTATATAATAATATCGCCATATTGTTTTTTCTCATGCTGACATAAATGTGAGAAAATTTTATTCAGTTTTTATGTTAATGGAAATTCTTGCTTTGCTTTATCATCACCATTACAAATGATTAATTCAACGCGAACAAAGTCGCGGGTACACGCTAGTAAAATATAAGAAATATATGTGGATAAACTATTGGAAAGAATTAATTAAACCGTCTTCAACTAATTCTCAAATTTTTTGTAGATTTTTTTACGTATGAAATATACGAAAAATCTTATGAATGTTTTTTAAATTGGAAATATTGGGTTTGAAACCACAAAATAGTTTAACTCTTTTAATTCCAAATCTATACTATTTTGAGATCATCATTAATAAATGTAAATCAGATAGATTGTTCACATTAAAACTGAAAGCAAAATAACGTAATTACCGCATGATGAATAATAGTAGTTCATATAGTATATTCTTTTTATTGAAATTATAGTTATGCTAATATTATTAGTTAACATACACATCATTATTAGATACCTATAGATGGACAACGAGATATATTTGAATAATGTTCTGTTTTTACGCTTAGTTAGTAATAATATAATATACCTAGTTAGTGTTATAATAAAAAAAATAATTATATAAAGTCAAAAATATACAGGGTGGTCCCATTTGTATTGGGAAAAAAATTGCAGCATATTTTGCAGATAAAAATAAGTAACAAAGTTCGAATAAAACCATGTCCGTTTCGGAGATACAGGGTGTGGAAATTTCATTTTAGTTCGGTCTTTTCCAAATAGTTTCTGAACAATAGTCAATAATTGGATAAAAATTGATGGGGTGTTTTTTGACATGAGAAATTTGGATTTTGATATTAACATGACTCGTAAGGGGCGCCAACTATATGTATTTTAACTGTTTTGAAAAGTAATAATTTTTCGTCCATACCTGTGTAAAACTACTGATTGAAAAAATATACATCTCCTTCATTTTTTCTTAAAAAATGTCTCTTGGTAAAAATCGCTACGAGCAACCGTTCTCAACATATTTAGAATGGAAACTGTCAATACGTGTCACTATTGACTAAAAATTAACAGGTTAAATAGATAGTTATTTGTCTGCAATGATCAATTTGGGAACTTTTTATTTTTTTTTAAATGATGAAAAGTATCCACGACTGTTTTATCATAATTTTTTCGAAAAAAAATTTATGACAAAAGAGTTTCTGTTAAACTTTTGGTACAAAAGCATTTCAAATTTATTATTTCAGTCTAACAACTATTTAGTCAACATGTTTAATTTATGTCAGTGATGATAGATATTGATAATTTCCATTCCACATATCTCAAGAAATATTACTCGTATCTACCGATTTTTACCAAGAGACCTTATTTACGTAGAAAACGTCGTAAATGTATATTTGTTTAATTATTGGTTTTATACAGGTACTGACAAAAAGTTATTACTCTTCAAACCAATTAAAACTTATGTAGGTGGTTCCCTCTACAGTTAAGAGTAATATTGATGTCAAAATTAAATTTATCATGTCAAAACACACCCAGACGCCAATTTTTATCCAAATATCGACGTTAGTTCAGAAATTATTTGAAAAAAAACGAAATAATTAAATTTCCACACCCTGTATCTCCAAAACTAAACATTTTAGGACATATATTTATAAAAACTTTATTATTTATTTTTATCTGCCGAAGTTTCCTGAATACAATTCGGACCAGCCTGTATAAATCATCTATTAATTATTATTACTGAGCATTTCCTATTATTTTATGGAGCTTTTTATTCCTTATTATTGACATATTTATTATCTCATTGTTCTCATCTTTCAATCGTACTGAAGCAGTCTAACTGATTGTGTTACTGAAAGATGGATAGCAGCGCTTGTGTTCACATTTTTCATTTTGCTGGTTGAATACATTCACTGGGTCTAAGACATATTTTGCTAATCCCATAAACACATCTGAAGTTGTTGAATTTTCAAAATTGCAATATTAGTTAAGCAGGGTATCTATCTAAAACTAAAAAACATAGCAAATGGTCTATCAAGCAAAAAAAATGTGGCTCTCAAGTATAAAGTATAGCTTGTAGTATAGCACTGTAAGAAGAAAATTTTTATTTCATTGATTTAATATAATATACTATTAATGAACTACAAATATTATTCTATATACTAAAATTAACAACTAAAATATCAAATAGAGCGAATACAAAATACTTCTTAATAAATATAACATCCTAACGGAAGTTTTTATTAAATTTTATTTAATTAATACTTATTTTTAAACAAAGCATATTCAATATAATTCGAAACACGTAAAAAATAACAAAATGTATATTAAATTATACGAAAGGCTTCGACGTTAATAATACAGTCGTATTTGTATAATAATTGATTTTGTGTTTTATATCAATATTAAATTTAAAATTTATTTGCAGATACTTACTTGAAATGTAACCCAGATATAATGATATTTCCTGCTTTAATAAAGTTAAATTTATAATGTAATAAAATGTTCAATTTTAGTCGTTTCCGTATTTCAATATTATATTTACCATATTTAGATTTTAAAATTAACAATATTTCTACGTCCTCTATTGAAAATATAGTCCGGAAAGAATCGTATGGTTGTAGATTTATTTAAATATTAAAATAATTTTCAAAAGTCGTAAAATTAATAGAAGGCATAAGAGATAATGTTGATAATATTGAAATAAAAATATTAAACTGTAAAACTGGGTTTTGTTATTAGTCCAATTTTGTTTTGAACATATCCGTGATGTTTAGATAAAAGAATGATGAACAGGTAACATTTATTCATATTAAAAGTTGAATTTAAATGTGTATGTGTTATAAATCAAGTCGCGTTTTAGATAGAATTATTATTTGTGTTTATCCCTATACAGGTTGTTAATTTTTTTATTACTCGCGGCAAGAGCTTTATGATTGAAATATGGCCCGCACGTCGATAGACGACGCGACGGGACGAGTCGACAGAAAACCCAATAGGTGCATGCGTTCTCAATAGGCAGTGTTGCCATTATGTTTCCCTATAAGTAACTGTCCAGTTAACAACCTGTATAGTAAATGTTCCAGTTATATCGTCACATTTAGGGGATATTTTATTTCAGTTAGACATAAAATCCGAATTATTAGTGTTAAGGCTTACAATAAAATTAAATATGGCACTAGAGGATATTTTAATTTAAAATTTAAATAAAACTTTAATAACATGGCTGATATTTTCGATTATTGTCAAAAAAAACTACAATTGCTCTAAATATTGTCACCTCTCTACCTATATTGTCACCAGCTTGTCCCATTTTTCGTCATATTTTTTTATGTCATCTCACACAAAAACCATTGTTTTTTATAAAAGTTTATTTAGAAATAGTGAAACATTGAAAAAAAAGTAAAACTACAATTAAACATTTAAAAAAAATAAGCGTACAAAATAAAATCTTAATTAAGAATATCTCCGATATCAACTCAAAAATAATGCAGTTATCAGCATTAATAGTGAATACGAAGTATCAAACATTTTTATAAAATAGAATAAACAAAAAACAGTAACATCATATTAGTAAATAAATATTAGTACTACCTCCTCTTTCTAACTAGAAAAATTATTATAATTTTGACAAAAACCTCTTTTATTTATTTTTGTGTTAATAAGTCATTTATTATAGTAACTTACAACTTTACCATAACTTGGTATTTTTTTTTTATTTTTTTTAAATTTTTTTTTTTTTTTTTTTTTTTTTATATATATATATATATATATATATATATATATATATATATATATTATATTATTCAGTCCGACAAGAATCCTCACGTTTATTTTATATTGCCACCACAGATTTTCTTAGATATATTTTATATCTTTAACCCTTCATAAAAGTTACTTTGGCTCACCACCCTTACACAATGATACCGCCCTATTTAATCCATATTGTGACGCATCGACGAGTTTATTATATTTACATTTCAGAAAGCAGTCTTAATTTACGGAAAGTTTTGATTTACGGTTTGTTTAAGTTAACAAAGTTATATCTTGTTTTGTCGAAAACCTCAAGTACTTTTCTTTCAATCAAGGAAACTGGGATATTTGATTCTCTGTTTGTTTTGATATTTCGCGGAGAAAGATAAATTTGCTATACCTTAATTTTATGTCCTTTATATAATTAATTATATGATTTATAGTAATTGATACATCTTATATACAGGGTGTCCCAGAAATAAGTTCAAGTATTTTAACTGGTAGTATATTTCGACCTCAGAAACACGCCTATGAGTTTTTTTGCGAAAAAAAAAAGTGAAAATATGGAATTTTTTGAAAAAGTTTTTGGATTTTTTTGAGTTTTAAGATAAAAAACATAATTTCTTGATAATTTGACAACACAGGCTGTAGATTAAATTTACATGAAAGAAAATCGAGAAAATATCCAGTGGTTCTCAAAATTTAAGCAAAAAAGCATTTTTTGTTTAAATTTTCAAAGTAAAATAACTCGGTTATTTTGGACTTATTTGAAAAATCGTAAAGAGAAAAAATGTTTCTTTTGACCAGATCTACCACCCCTTAAAATACTTGCACTTATTTCTGGGACACCCTGTATATTTACATTGTAGGAGCATATACATTAGGGTGTCCGTTATTTCCCAAATTGATTTTTTTTGCTGCCATTTCAAAGGGCAATTTTAGTTTTTGATTTAAAAAAATTATCCAACGTAAACAAGCTCTTAATTGTTAATTTAAACCGTGCTGGAATCATGATACTTTTCCCATTTAAATAACATGAGATTTTCTGACCTTTTACATTTATTTTTTTTATTTCCAAAGCAAATGAATCTACAGCTTCGACAAAGACATAATACAAAATTTTACGCTCTACAAAAAAGATCTCTTTAGTTTTTTCCATAAAAACATTCCTTTAAAAGTTATTCACGGTCAAAGTTATGAACATGGTTTATAATCAAATGTTTCTATCATTCACTGCAAATTCTAATAGCGCCGTTTGATTTTGACTAAAAAAGTGTTCGTAAATATTATTTACGAACACTGAAATATTATATAGTTTTCTATATTAAAGTTGGTAAAGAAATATTGTTTTATTGAAAAAAGTATTGTTCGGTTTGGTTAAGTATTGCTCTAGATAGTTTTTTAGTCAAAATCAAAAGGCGCAATTAGAATTTTCAGTGAATGATAGAAAAATTTGATTATAAACTATGTGCACAACTTTGACCGCGAATTATTTTTTTTAAGGAAAAAACCAAAGAGACCTTTTTTGTAGAGCATAAAATTTTGTAGTAGAATATGTCGAAGCTGTAGGTTCATTCACTTTGGTGATAAAAAATTAAATGCAAAAGGTCAGAAAATCTCATGTTATTAAATGGGAAATGTATCGTGATTCCGACACGGTTTAAATTAAAAATTAAGAGCTTCTTTACGTTGGATAATTTTTTTAGAGAAAAAACTAAAATTTTAGAGAGCGGCAGCAAAAAAAATCAACTTGGGAAATAACGGACACCCTAATATACATATTATTATAGCGATGTCGTATATGGTTTTTGTAAATGTCTGCGTATGCTGAATACACAATTTGCATAATTTTGTACAAGCCGATTTTAAGTAATTTAAGAAAAACTGCATCCATTTTTAAATTAAAACTAAAGATGTAACAATGCAAAACCAAGCAAACGCAAACGTACCTTAATTTGTCAACCTATAGTTTTGTCAATGTCAAATTGTATTTTCTAAACGTTAAGCTTTTGCCTAATTCGAATCAGTTTTACATTACAAAAATACATTTCGGGGACACTATAGGTACTATAACTTAGAGCCTAAGAGCTGACGACATATTTAGAGAACATATTTTAGGCAAGCTAAAATAACTAAAAATGTATAGTTTATTAACTGGTGAACCCAGAATCCTAAGTCTGGCTGGGAGGTTAGGGGTATTTCGCTACTGCGCAACCCATAACATTTGCAAAAATATAAATCCAAAAAACATTCTTTAGGCAACTTGAAATTTGTTTATTCTTAAATTTTAGCATCTATTTAAGCTAGAAATAAGTATGCCAGACTTTTTTTTCGGGTTTAAAGTGTAACCAGACCATTCCAAATATGTTTAATTATTATACCTGGAAAATATACTTTAGGCATTCTAAAATTTTTACAGCGTGTTTATTAGATAATATTAAAAAATATGTGTTAATTGCCAGACAAATTCAATGGGATTTAATACTTGCCAGACACGAATAAAGATTTTAAATGAGCGCGATAAGAAAGTCTTATGAGTATCTATAAGCGCGAGAAAGATAGTTTATTGAGACCCGTCGGCAGCCGATGCGGCTGACGTAACAGCATTTTGGAGTCGTAAAAACTTAAAAAAAGTAACTAATATTGAATAAATAAAAAGAAACATTTTTTAATAAAAATGTATGATTGAAATCCTTTCAATAAGAAGACTTTTTAATTTAAGTATTTTGTATCTGAAAGAATAAAAAGACGAATAATTATTTAAAAATTAGCATAATATAAAATATATTTTTTTCAAACGTCACAAAAGTATAATTATTATTATACTTTTGTGACATATTATATTATTATTAATTTTTGCGATCTGATTGACAATATAAAAGTCATTTTAACGCCTAAGCATAAAAGTAAAGCACTTTTACTTACTTTTGAATCTATTAGAAAGATTAATGCCCACTTGCACCGTTTGTATAAACTTTGTTTAAAGGCTAAACAGTGATTAACTATAAATAAGATATTAATAGTTAATCACTGTTTAGCCTTTAAACAAAGTTTATACAAACGGTGCAAGTGGGCATAACAATAGTACTTTAATAAAATTCCAGATTACTTATTTTTTAGCACTGTACAGTTGAACAAATATAGGAAGATGGATCTTACGTCTCTAGCTACACTTGTTAAGTTGCACATGGTACCCTTTTGTCGGGACTACGTTTTCTGGTAAAACCACTTCTTTAAATTTTAAACCATGTTGTTGGCGCACTTTTAAAAATTCTTTGCATTTTTGTAGTCTGCCTTCATCAAAAACAATAACTTCGTCACTAATAACTTTTTTACAAACTACACAACTTAAATGTTTTTTATCCATTGTGATTTAGTAGTTAGTAGCGAAATTAGTAGTTACTAAAATATTAATTTGCAGTAATTATTCTAAACTATTTACACTATGCACGTCAATATTTAATTTATAAATACATATTTGTACATGGTAACTTAATTCCAACAAAATAATCTCTGAATTAAAAGCCTGCAAATAATTGAAATGAAACCAAAAAAAAATGTTTTTAGGAAAATTTGATGTACTCCAAAATACTGTTACGTCAGCCGCATCGGCTGCCGACGGGTCTCAATAAACTATCTTTTTTGTCGCGCTCATTTAAAATCTTTATTCACGTCTGGCAAGTATTAAATCCCATTGAATTCGTCTG
The DNA here is from genome assembly GCF_002938485.1 of Sitophilus oryzae. Taxonomy (NCBI): domain Eukaryota; kingdom Metazoa; phylum Arthropoda; class Insecta; order Coleoptera; family Curculionidae; genus Sitophilus; species Sitophilus oryzae. Next base: position 3,511,598 of record NW_022147237.1, on the reverse strand, counting down.
GCAATTAACACATATTTTTTAATATCATCTAATAAACACGCTGTAAAAATTTTAGAATGCCTAAAGTATGTTTTCCAGGTATAATAAGTCTGGTTACACTTTAAACCCGAAAAAAAAGTCTGGCACACTTATTTCTAGGTTAAATAGATGCTAAAATTTAAAAATAAACAAATTTTAAGTTGCCTAAAGAATGTTTTATGGATTTATTTTTTTGTAAATGTTATGGGTTGCGCGGTAGCGAAATACCCCCAACCCCCCAGCCAGACTTAGGATTCTGGGTTCACAAGTTATTAAACTTTATTTTTTTTGGTATTCTAACTTGCCTAAAATATGTTCTCTAAATTTGTCGCCAGCTCTCCAGCTATTAGTAGTGTAGACAGCACAACAAATTACATTTGACAATGATAATATCATAGGTTGACAACTTAAAGTATATTTACATTTGAGTTGAGTTTTAATTTAACAATAGGTACAGTTTTTCTTAAATTACTTAAAATTGGCTTGTCTAAAATTATTCAAATTTTGCATGTGTATTCAGCATAGACAGACCTTTAAAAAACCTAATTATGTCTTTCCTGTAAAATAAATAGGGGAGCCAATATTTGGACAGTTTAAACACATCAGCCATAACATGAACCCAACAACAGCCATAACATTAACAAGTGTAGAAGAAAATCATTTCTTCTACACTTGTTAACGTTATGGCTGTTGTTGGGTTTACATTACGTTAATGTGTTATATTACGTTAATGTTATGGCTTTTGGTAAATTTACATTTACCAAAAAACATACTTCCTGCATGCAAAGCTTTTTTCCTTACTTTGTATTTTGTATTTAACATAACAAAATTTTGTTTTGTGGGAATACGCAAAAATATACGCATTTATCTCTCAATTAAAGGAAATTGTACACATGGGTCTGCGTAATTGTTTTGATACGTCACGGAGGGTGGAACAAGGCAATTTAACTAGATGATCAAAAAAGCTTTTAGGTGCCGTAAAATATTCGACGCTGTGGTATTACGTCCGCCTTAATTTCGAATGTATGAGCTGCCTCCGCGGTTAATTTGAGAGATGGGTGTTTGATTACGGTGGAGGAACTCTTTATAAAACTTTTAGTGCGGTAAAATCGTTTCTCTCTTTTTTTAGTGAATCGAAAATAAAAAAAAATGTTCTTAATTATAATAATTAATAAGAACCACACAAGCACGTTTAATAGACTACACTTTCTGTTATATTTAATAGTATAATATTCTATCAGTATTATTTGTAATCAAGAATAATTTTAAGTAGATATAGGCTGTATTATGTTTCTAACCTGGATATTATTTTCTGTTTCATTTCTATGTTTTGTCTGATTTTTTTATGGGACACTGGTCATAACTGACATTATTACTGATAAATAACTGACATTATTATCACCAAATTAAGCAAAATACAAAAGCCAGTTTTTCTTGTTGGTTAATTAATAAGATGATATTATACCGGATGCGTCTCATCAAAGTGGCTCACCTCTATAACTTTTTTTATTTTTTCAGATAACAAAAACAAGATTTGTTATGTTTAGTATATGACAAAAATTAGGATTGATTCACGGAAGTGACTGCAACCATTGATTTTTAAATGGCACGCTCCGTATTTATTTTTACTTTATTCGTTAAAAAATGACACTCTGAATAAAACGAGATCTCATACGTCAACCTTTGACATTTTCGCTTAAAAAGGCGAATTTTAAATTTCAATCTGAGTGTGCCATGGCTGTGTTAAAAACACTAATTTTTAATCAAGGACCATTGCCTTTAGTGTCTTGTCCTAGTACGTTAAAAGATACCTAAATCGTATTTTTAATCATTTTTTTTTAATGGAACCAGAGTGGCTTATTCGCATATTTGGAATAATCATTTTTATACGAATAATTCGGTAGGTACCATACTTGGTATTTCGACTCAAATTGTCGTTATGAACCGCATGTTACAATTTCAAATAAAACATATCCGAAAATGTCAAAAGTTGACATATGATATGTCATGCTATTCAAAGTATCATTCGTAAGTACCCATTTAAAAATCAAAAGTTGTATTCATTTCCGGTGAAACAGGAAACGACCGAAAACAATAATTATTATTGAATACGTCAATCAATACTAATTTAGGCCATATACTAACATACCAAATTTCGTCTTTTTTTTTGTGTGAAAAAATAAAAAGTTATGACCTGAGCCACTTTTCAGACGCACCCGATCAAATCGCTTTTTTGTTTCAAAAAGAGTTTGAGCAATCTGCCAAGTTGACAGCAGAACAACTCATTTACAAATTATTTTTCAACATTAATCTTCATTGAAATGATGAACCAAGTATGAAATAAAAAAATACCTTTTTCTCAAAATGTCAGTAATAAAAATATTTTTTTTTCCTCTTGTAAAGACAATCCGGGAACATACTCTATAGTTAAAAATGTGCAGAATAAAACTTTTATAAACATTACCAAAATATTAATTTTCCCTCAAATATACAATATTACAACTTTCTAATTATTAATCCGTTTATTGATCTTGGTTTTAAATTATAATTTATGCATTTAGCTATCGCTATCAGATACAATAATTATTTTTTTATTTCACGATATTTTTTGCTTTTATTTGCTCAGTGTTCTAGAACATCGACCTAGGAAATTTTTATTATTTAATTGAACGGACAAAATAAAGAATTCGAATTTGTATTTTCAGTCAGTTTTTTTAATTAGAACAAAACTCGCCAATTAAAAACAATATTGTAGGAAAATTTAATTGCTCTTCATTCGATATCCCGCTAACCCCGAGGGCTGTGCGATACCAATTTTAACGAATTCAAAATACTCCAATAATTTTTTTCTTAACTTAATTAAAATCTTATTTTAATTAAAATTAACTCGTTAAATTGAATACAGGTAGTTTTTCAATTTACAGTAAATTAAAATAGGTTTATTTATTTTTTCTGTTAAGTTAATGTACAGGGTCGCTGTGTAGAGTGGCACCTCTCATTCGCCGTAGAGCTCCAAGGTGAACGGGAGTTTATATCAAAATGAAATTTTGGCAGCATATGTAGGTTAACTGAAAGCATTTTATAAAAATATATAGTACTATACCCAATGGGGTGTTCCCAAAAAAAAGTTACACATCAAAGCTGTGCTTTTTCTAATGGAACACCCTATATATTAATTGATTTTCGGATTTTAGGAAGAAAATAAAGGTGAGTTTTATTAAAGAAGCATATACCTAAAATCTTAGGATTTTGATATATTTCACATTTTGTGAAAATAAAGAGTAAATTTTAAATTTCGATAACAGCTACCTAAATTTTACTTGACGTTATATAGCTTGATATTTAATTACAGTAACCATTGTATGTTAAACCATATTGAAATTTGACCCGAAAAGTTATACAAGGTGAGACAAAATTAATGTGGAACATTAGTCACTTTTAAAAGCAAGTTACTCCTTTATTTAAAATGGAACACCCAGTATATTATTCCGGTGTTCAATAAGGAATTTATATATCTTCAAAATATTATTAAGGTTGCCTACCCCTCAGACAAAGATTTTTCTTGTGACTGTGATATACCTTTTGTTAATTTAACAAAAATTAAAGATTGTAGAGTAAAATACTGAACGGTAATAAAAAGATACACATTTAGAACATATTTTAATTATTATAGAATTAAAACTCGATATAAACCTACAAATTATGTGACAAAAATTAACTACATGAAATGAAATACTCAAAATGCTTCCTTTCCTGTTAACTTTTTAAAATGATCTTTTTATTTTAAAAGGCGTATGTGGAGTTCTACCTCGAAAAGTATTAATTCATAATTTCTCTCATGTTGTCGACAATAGTTGGTCGAGTTTTGTAAACACTGTCTTTAACATGTCCCCATAAAAAAAGTACTCGTATATGAGAGCGGGGGTAATTTGATGGGAATCTAGACCATTTTTGATTCCAGATTGAATGTACTATTATTTCCTTGATTTCTTTTGTTAAGGAATGAATCTTGAAGATATTTGATTGAATTGAAAGAAAATCAACATCTTGAAGATATTAGATAACCTTATAAAGATTATCATATAAAACAACATCCAATGAAAGTAAAAATATCTCAACAGATTTTCTACCATACGAAATATCGGCCACACAATTCGCATTCACGTCCAATCGAAACTACGTAATTCAATTCCGAAAGCAAAAATAAACAAAATAAGCACGAGTTTCGGTGCCAAATGAACACCTCCTCTTACACGGCCAAATTGAAAATCTGAATTCTTCGTGCTCTTGTTATCTCGACTCAAATAATAGAGCGACTGGGGCAAACTTCGCACCGAGAATGCCAAGAACAATTGACATTCCAAAACAAAAGAGAGCTGGTTTAGAGCTGCCGATGTCCCGTGCGCCATTATTAAGGACCACTGTAACTTGAGCCAGTAAAGAGATAGAGATAAAATTTTAAACAGAAAAGTTTCGTATTGATAAGAAAGAGGTCCAGAAGAAAGGAAAAAGAAGACGAGGTACATATCTAAAACTTTTCTTAAAAAAGAATTAAAATAAAAACAGAAAGACCTTATAAATTTTAGTTTTAAAATACTGCAACTGCTTTTATTTGGGATTTTATAAATTGCAATCCTAAGAAAAGTTTCTTTTTGGCAATAGAAAAAAAATTGTAGCTAGGAATATTTTTTTTAATACTCATTGTACGGGGTGGTCCAAACTTTATTCCGGAAACTTTGGCAGCATATTCTGCAGATAAACAAAAGTTCGTATAAATGTAGGGTGTAAAATGCTTAGTTTCAGAGATACAGAGTGTAGAAGTTTCATTTTTTTTCGATTTTTTCCAAATAGTTTCTGAAGTAACATCAAAATTTTGATGAAAATTGGTGTCTGGGGGTTTCTTGACGTGAGAAATTTTATTTTGATGACAATATGACTCCTAATTGTAGAGGGCGTCACCTACATATTTTTTAACTGGTTTGAAAAGTGATAAATTTTCGTCCATACCTGTATAAACTACTGAGTAAAAAAATATACATTTAAGACGTTTTTTACGTTTTAGATAAAAATCGTAATGAGTAATGGTTCTCGAGATATTTGGAATCGAAATTTTTCTTCGAAAAAATGATGATAAAACAGTCGAGGATACATGTGTGAGGCAGGCAGGACATTGAAGAAGATGTTCCATATCCTGAACGACGCCGCATTAGCATTTGTCGTCTTTTCTGACCAGCAAACCCCATTTGATTAGGTTGGATTTTACAGGGGCCACCCCAGTTCTGATACGGTGGAGCATTCTCCAGGTTTTCCAGTCGTTAGAAACACCATTTCGTGGGTCCTCTCTAAGTGGGTAGTGGGATGGATAGGGTTCATCCAGATGGCGGGCTTAGAAAACGGCGTCTGGATTTAAGTCTGCTTGGGCGGCAAGTGGATCGATGGTGATGATTTTTTAAGCAATTTGAAGCTAAATTATTTGACTTTTTAGTATCTCTTTTTAAATTGAAAATGAAAGTTTCCATCTGTCAATTATACGAGGGAAAATAGAGTTTTTACATTTTGGTAAAAGTTTGAAACACCTTGTGGAGTACGTTAACAAAGCAAATAACTTAAAGATCATTTTATCATCTAGGTATATCTTTTCTCTATAGTTGGTTTTTTGATTCATCTCAATAGCTTTATTTTTTTGAGATATTCGCTTTTGAACAAGACAGTAACATTTTTCGGCTTTTTACATTAAAACCATGCCTTTGCTTTTGGTCCTAACCTACAAAATAGTGTTTATAATTTATTTAATATATCACAGTCTTTGAAAAATTATATTATTATTGTCTGTCGGGCAGTTACTGTAGCAGATATGGTTTTAAGTCCATAATTTGATAAATACGCCCATTTAAAAAGCCCGCGCTTCGATCCATTTAAAACAAGCCCTACTCAATAGATGGCGCCAGTTCTGTAGGACCACTTTTCAGTATGGCAGAGTCCATTCTTTTTCTAGCTAGGTATATTCTTTGGTAATTGCTGCTTTAATTGATCATGACAGAGATCAAATTATGGACTTAAAACCATATCTGCTACAGTAACTGCCCGACAGACAATAATAATATAATTTTTCAAAGACTGTGATATATTAAATAAATTATAAACACTATTTTGTAGGTTAGGACCAAAAGCAAAGGCATGGTTTTAATGTAAAAAGCCGAAAAATGTTACTGTCTTGTTCAAAAGCGAATATCTCAAAAAAAAATAAAGCTATTGAGATGAATCAAAAAACCAACTATAGAGAAAAGATATACCTAGATGATAAAATGATCTTTAAGTTATTTGCTTTGTTAACGTACTCCACAAGGTGTTTCAAACTTTTACCAAAATGTAAAACTCTATTTTCCCTCGTATAATTGACAGATGGAAACTTTCATTTTCAATTTAAAAAGAGATACTAAAAGTCAAATAATTTAGCTTCAAATTGCTTAAAAAAATCATCACCATCGATCCACTTGCCGCCCAAGCAGACATATATATATATATATATATATATATATATATATATATATATATATATATATATATATATATATATATATATATATATATATATAAAATTAATTAATTAATAATGTTTTAATTATTAATTAAAACAATATATAAATTTGATTATTAAATATTATTTTTTACACAAATTCAACAATACTAATAACAAGTATCGTTGTGATGTGTAAAAAATAAGATTTAACAGTATAATTTATACAATTATTATTAAATAAAATTAAAGCCAAACGTGTAAATATTATATATTATTTAAAGTTTTTATTTATAAGTCAAATGTTTAAACATCGTTAATTATAATAAAACAAGACCAACGTAATACGCCCAAAGTTTTGTAAATGGAGTAAATATAAAGAGGTACTTAAATGATGGCAAAAATAAAATACTTACATTATATTTTTAGGGCCACAAACAAAAGGAATTGTCTAATTAAAACACATACCTATAACAAATTATAGTTTGAAAAACGTTTTGATACTTGTTGCATTTATATATGCGTTTTGATAATCATTTGATAATATTGCGCTATGACAACGACAATATTATTTGAGAATTTGACAATAGTATGACAACGGCCGTTGGAAACTATGGCAACTACAAAAAATTCTGATTTAACGCCATCTGGCAATAACTAGTAGCAACTTCTTAACCTAAAATTTAATTGCACACCTAGCGCCTGAGGCTGGAACTATTTTATTTGAAATTTCCGTGGAAACGGTGGAACCGCTTTTGCTATTTCACTTTCCCGCCCCTGGCAATTACTTCAGAACTTAAAACCATCTCTACTAGAGTAAACGTCAATAAACAATAATAATATGACTTTTCGATGACAGTGTCATTACAAAAACAATAAACACTATTTGTAACATAAAATGTAATAATAAACACTATTAGTGTTTTGATGAGGATTTTCAATGCTAAAATTGTTGGAAATCGTTACTGTTTTATTCAAAAGCGAATAACTCCATTAAAAGTAAAGCTATTGTGATGAATCAAAAAATAAACTATGAAGAAAAGACGTATCCAGATGATAAAATGGTTTTTAAATTTAACATATCCCACGGGGTCTTTCAAACTTTCACCAAAATATTAACCTTTTTTTTTACCTAGTATAATTGACATATGGCAACTTTTATTTTTAATTTAGAAAGAGATACTAAAAAGTAAAATAATTTAGCTACAAATTGCTTAAAAAATCATCAAAATCGGCCCATTAGAACAAAATATATTAAACTTTAAAATATATTAAAATTTTGAAGGTGCCCGTTTTTTTCGTACCGATGGGTGTATAATAAATTATGTAATGCTGTAATTTTAAAGCTGCATTTGTAATATTATTTTTAAACGACATGAACCCCACTAACCAAACTTAACACGAAACACACCAAAGTCATTATAACAAGACACAAGTAATTATTAGGTTACCTTCTGTAAATTATATAGGAAAGGCAAACAGAGAGCTAGAACACGACCAGTTTAGTCTGGGCCAAAGGTTAGAAACATCAACGGCAACTGTAAAACAAACACCGACCAAACTTAGAACAACAGTCCCGGATTGGCTGTTGCTCCTCCTCCTTTTAACAATACGGGAAATTATGTAGGCTATTGTTACGGTTCCGGCTGTATCATTAATTATGAAATAATCCTGATTAGTTTTAACGAAAGCAAAAAGGGAAAAGAGCCGACAGCAAAAATTAAAGGCAAACAACGCTGTTTAACTTCGACGAAGAAATTTGCATTTATAACGAGGATTTATCGGTGTGTTTCTTAAAGGGGTTATTTAGGATCGTAAGGTCGAACCAAAGCCGCTTTTTAGAATTTTTAAGAAGAAAATAGTGTTTTTTTAATTTTTTTTTGTTCTAAGTGGTTTTAATATGCATTTTTACGCTATACGTCCAGTAAATCAATTTTTACAGTAAGATTGTTTAACTTCGACGAAGTGTGTTTTTTTAAAATGGACTAAGTGACGTAGGTGCCTAGTCCAGAATTTTGAAATGAATACTGTAAAAGTCCCTCTACATGCCTCTATACTACTCTCAACTCCCACTACTATTCCCGAAATATTTCACAAAATATTTCCTGAAACATTTAACGAAGCAATTTTCGAAATACTTTCAAAAGAAACCAAATAATTATTAAAAGTAACTGTTATCTGTTTCTTTTTTTATTTTGGGAGCCATTAATAAATCCTTTATATATGAGGAAAACTTAACTCTCTACCGCTATTTGTAAATCTTAGAAGCTATGGTACCGTAACTTTTAGATATTCCCTTAGATAATTTACGCGAAACGTACTTTCAGCAAGATGGGGCTCACAACTTTGAAAATATTAGGATTTTGTTAAATGACTATTTATCAAATTAATGAACTGAGACCAATGGACCCATACAATAGCCTCCCTGATTCTCATATTTGTCCATTCTCAATTTCTGTGTTTAGGGATATTTGAAATATGAAATATATCGGGGGCAACTACAACAATGTCGAAGACCTGGAAAATACTATCAGGTAAGCTTTTAGATATTTGCAAACCCATCTGGTTATAATAAATCTCGTTTAAAAAAAGAAGAAAAACATATTCTGAAATTCAGTTGGTAACAGTTTAAAAGTAAAATATTTCAGTTCCAAATAAAATTTTAATAATGTAGGACTATTTTAGTAAATACCATTTTGATTTTTTTGGTATATATCACGGCTTACTGATAATAAAATTATATCATTATATCTCTCAAATATTGCAGTAAATAGTGAAACGTACGTATAGTTATGCATTCTACGTAAAAAGGTCTACAAGAATAAGTTTTCGCCTTCTCGATACCTTTTACAATAACGAAGATACGGAGGCTGTCTCAAACTGGAAAATTTTCAAAAAGACCCTGTAGCTCAGAAATGAAGAGGGTTATGAAAATTTTGTTGACAGCATTTTCGGTTTGACAAAAAGTGGCACAGGTTTGTGCAAACCGCATCTTTCTATCTTTACTATTATCGAAGATACCGTATGATTTCAACTAAACTGGGACGCCCATTACATTACAATACAGGGTGCTACAAATTCGAGGTATGAGCATTGGTATCACGGTAACCGTAATAGTTACGAATATGGTTAAATTGGGACAAATTTGCATTTTGGGATGTTTATCAAGATGCCATAAAAAAAGTTTGAAAAATTTTAAGAATTGCTTCTTTTTGGAAAAAACTGATTTTTTTGAAAATTAATTTTATTTTTTCCTTCCGTTACTTTTTAGAAAATCAAAAAACTAATTGCACATTCTCATAGCCACTCTTTTTTTACGATGTAGCGTTTTTTATAAACATTATCACTGCGAACGGCAGTTTTTCATCGGAGAGCAGTCGTGGATAAGGTATTTCACTGGAAAGAAAACTAATTAATAACAATAAACAAAAAAAATAGATATTGGGCGCCAGGCATGTACTGAGAAAGAAAACACAGTTGTATATTACTTAAAACTAATGGCTATATTTATTCATGATGAATTCTGATGGTAAATAGCATTGTACAATTTTAATAATTATTATAGTGGTCAAATACTATTACAAGGGGTAATGTAATGAAACCTAAGATCTAAATCATATTGTAACTACTAAATCGACATAAATATTCTTAATAATCTAACCACTAAATATAGTCTGTACGATATTATTTAAAATGTACATTATTAAGTTAAGACTGAAAATCAACTCAAAAGCTGAACCTAAATCTACAGTTAGCTGTTCTTGAGGCAATCCTGTTTCGAAGAGTAGTAGCGTGAGGTGGGCTCATATCTCTGTACTGTCTGTCGGCGATCCTGTTGGCCAAAACAACAAAAGGGGCCAGAATGAGGACACCATGAATCAATACAGCCGTAGCTACTGACTAGGCTTAGAAATGGGAGCGAAGCAGCATGGGGCTTACGCTGTATCCATACTGTGACAATATGGGGACACTACCCGTACCTTGGAACACTACTAGGACCTCGAATAATGTCCGTAACTTGGACCATAACCTTGGACACAGTCCGTCCATAAGATAACGGTACAGGGGAACACTACCCGTACCTTGGACACAGTCCCTCCATAAGACAATGTACGTCCATAAGATAATGTACGTCCATAAGATAACGGTACAGGGGAACACTACCCGTACCTTGGACACAGTCCGTCCATAAGACCCTAAAAATACGAAACTCTTGTTTAAAACCAAACAAGGTCTAATAAACACAATAAACCTACCTCGAAATACTTCCGAGGGCTCAATAACAAACAAAAGAACTGTCCTTTCTTCCATTTAACACTCTGGAGGACAAAAGAAAACCAACGTGTCGATATCGAAAATTCGTGTGTATATCGATTCCAAAAAGATAATATCTCATTTTTACCTGTAGCTTCGAAATGGCAGCTGATTCAAATTATACGGCAAGATTTATATAATTGCAATTTCTCTAAACAGGGGACTAAGCGTCCGGCCAAAGGCCAGACAAAAAGTGACGTTCCCTCGCGGAGAGACCTTGGAGCGATGTTGACAGCGCTCCACAGAACAGTGAAACGATAGCGGGGTTGGCGACTAGGGAACGTAAAATTTACGCCAAGCGTGCCAAATAAATTATCAGGCCTGAACGATACGGAATCCGATGACGATACGCCAGACATCATATATATCATATATAACAAAGACATGTAACGAACTAAAAACGTTACAAGGGCTATCTGATAAAATTTTTAGATTTTCAAATTAGCTGATAATTTGTGAGATACAGAGACCAATTTAATTTGCCTGCATTTTTTATTTCAGGGGTTGAAAGAACTGGGTCTCCTGACAATAAAATGATATACCACACTGAATATTTTTTTTTTGTTTCAGACATTTTAACACAATTTATTTAAGCAATCCTTGAAAATTTTCAAACTTTTTTGATGGCATCTGGGTGAAAATCCCATAGCGTAACTTTGCCCCAATTTAACCATGTTCGTATCTATTACGGTTACCGCGATACCAATCCTCGTACCTCGAATTTGTAGCACCCTGTATAATGGAACACCCATTACATATAAGAAACGACATTCAAATGATGACTACAGATAGATCAACTAAGTATAATATTAGTATAATATTCAACTGTTATAATATTTTGAAACTGTGCTTGCCATATTTATGAAAATGACACTAACCATCATTACCATTTCCTAACACTTGTAGCGTTTTCTTAATAGCTTCTTTCTATAATGAAACATTATTCATATCATGTTTTCATGATCATCGCAAGACCAGTATTTTTTTACTACATCCTAAATAAACTATTAATGAAAAATTCCTGGAATTTTATTTTATTTTTTTTTTCATTTTTCTCGACACATAAAGGTCATCAACACCACAGCTGCATTATTTTCCACTTCAATCATCGATTCTCTTCGTCTACTATACATTTTTCAAGCGAACAAATAAAAGTGTAAAATACTGATGTATCTGGAAAACAATAAAATTAAAGTAAGATCAAGCGGGGCCATTTCTGGAACGGTGTCGTGCCGTTGGCTGCAGATGTCTTCGGCACATGTTTCTAATGTTCTCATAGGAAATCGGTAAGGATTTAACGGTTTAAACGATGGACTTCGCTTATTTTAATGCCACACCGCCTCTGCTTCGGAAACAAAAAGGAGTTTTCCTTTCAACTTACTACTCGGAATGTACGTTTGGATAATAGGTACGCTTTTCATAATTAAGCGTGGCAAATAAAATATAATTTGCTCGAAAGGAACTTTAGGAAGTTTGAAAATTTAGTCTGTCTAATATGAATGTTGATAACTTGGATTCAGGAAAGTTACTATTTGAACGAACTAAGTTAGTGCTAATAAAATCACAGTTGTGACCAGTGGCGGTTCCCCAAAAAGTGTTTTGGGGTTCACATGTGCATGTAAATGAGGGTGATCGTCTGGGCCGTGCTGTTGCTTAATAACAAGAGTGGAAAAATCTACTGACACACACTACCCATTCCCGTCAGTTCGAGGCAGGATGAGATCGGATATCTCACGAGTAAGAGTCGATTTTGACAATCGCCAAGTCGGTAGACCATTGACAAAGATATGGCCGAGCACCGTGGTTCGGATTCCAAGTAGAAAAAGTCCAAATTAGCCTCAGCAGCAAAATTGAGACCTTGACTTAAAATACTTGAAAGCTTAATATGATAAACAAAATCAATGTCAAACCACTATCAAAAAATTCTCTATTTGTGACCGGTTTTCATCATACAATAGCATTACTAAAACAAACGGCTGTATCTTTTCTCTATAGTTTGTTTTTTTAATTAATCTCAATAGCTGTATCTCTTTTGTTTTTTTTTTGCCTAATTTATTGGACCCCCAGGAGTCCACGACACGACACAAATTTCCATCGTTAGATATAATCTTCACATCTATTGACGTTTTGGGAATATGGAAGAAATGTAGCAGCTTACGAGTGCCCTAGAGTGCTCTACGAGAAAAAATTGGGAACCTCTGCTCTAAACAAAGAATCAGAGGCTTTTCTGGTTTATTTAAATCTAAATAAATGTACTTATTGGTCAAGCATCTGTATATGTTTATAATTATTATCTTAGTACATCTAGATATTTTAAATCGTTTTTCAACATTCTTATTGTTTTTTACTTCTGACAAAAACGAGGGGATGAGATAAGAAAAACAATAAATCCCCGAGTTAAGCTAAAATCGAAATTAAAATCGAATCTTTTAAAATGTGGATATACACAAGAATATTTAAAATATGACCAGAACCAGAAGTGAAGAAGTTCTTTGAAGAATGGAGCACGACAGACTACTTCTGGATATTAGCAAGCGACGAAAACTTGAATACCTTGGCCTTCCCAGAGGACCACAATATGAATTTCTCCGACTGATCCTTAACGGAACAAACAAAGGAAGAAACTGGATTTGGAGCAAGAAATTTTCGTGTTTAAGAAACTTGCGACAATGGACAGGCTTAAACGTCGATGAATTATTAAGCTTTATTTTAATGCGTCCGTTATCCGTTGATACGATGGTAAGATGGCGCCGCGCCGCACAATGGATCGAAGCATAAGAAAATAGAGACATTGGCTGTTTTTGAAGAGTTCCAAATTTAAATATTTTTTTTGCATATTTATGTTAAAGAGATATTCTAGTCTTGTAAAACATATACAGTATGTCTGTTTGTTATTTACTTATTGAGCATATGAGCACCATTTGAAGTAAATTGAAAAATCATTCAAATTGGTAGATACAGAGTCTAACATTTGATTGTAATTTTAAAATGGATGTAAAATATATTCGTTTGTTATATATAACGATTTATAAGAAGCGTTCTTGGACTATAGTATTGGATTGTTAAATTTAAAAAAAAGTCATACCAGAAGTGAAAAACTCATTTGTTTTTATTTATGTCATTAAGAGTTAAAAATATAAAGTTTTCTTGAATTACAAAAAAATGTAAGCGGATGTAAGTGGAGATATTACGTGCAATGTAAAGAGCCACCTTTACTAGCACGTATCATAAAAAAATTGGCTGCCCCAAAGTGCCACTGCAAAAAATATAATGTTTTTAATGTCAAAATCCTTGAATGTATGCAATGCACGCACAGTGCACCTCAAATAATTTGTAATTTGCCGATATACATAGTATATTCGTCGAAGAATATTGGAATGGGACTAAATTACGCTAAAATACATAAGGCATATAGGTTGAAAGGCCCAGAAACGTTTTCGTTAATACCATTAATTTTTAGGTAGTTAAGATAAACAAGAGGCACCGAACACGAATGAGTCGAAGTTCAGGTTTTGTCTTTTTATCAATACAGAAATGATATAATATTTATACATTTGTAATACAGTGCGCTTAGCTTAGCAATTTCGTCACTCAGATATCAAGTTTGCCATGGAATAACAATCAAGCACATTGTGAAAAGCAATTTCTCTTTTGTTATAATGTTTTTGTTTTCTTTTTTATTTAGAGATTAGTTTTTTGTGAGTCACCCTGTATATTTTGTTAACTATTTGGTACAAAAGGCCATATTAATCTAGATTTAACAGAGAAAAGTAATTTCTCATTTGTTATAAAGTTTTGTTTTCTTTTATGTTTATAGATGAGCTCTTTTTGTAAGACACCCTGTATATTTTTTAAAATATCTTGTACAAAAGGCCATATTAATTTAGATTTAACAGAGAAAGCAATTTCCCTTTTGTTATAATATTTTTGTTTTCTTTTTTGTTTAGATATTAGTTCTTTTTTTGAGACACCCTTTATATTTTGTAAACTGTATAGTACAAAATGCCATATTAATTTAGATTTTTGTTGTATTTATTGAAGTCGTACATAAAAAGCAATAAAATAAAAGTATTAATTTCAAAATAAATCAATGTCCCTATTTTCTTAGGCTTCGAACCATTGTGCGCCGGCGCTCTGATTGGTCATAGGGTTTTCACGCAACTTTTCATCCGTAAATTTTTTACTCCGGCCCATCAACGGAGAAATATCGTACGATAACCAAAGTTTTGATACTTTTTGAGAAATTTAATCTAACCTTAATGAAAATATTATAGGACAAGAGCTAGCACCGTCGCGTCGTCGGGAACGCGAGAATTTTAAGAAAGCGGTTTCTTTAATATATCTTTTGCTACGCTCTCCTGACTAAAGGGCCGTCCGGCTGCCGGTAGATTACTGCGCATCACAGGCTATCTGTACAGGGTATCCCATTTTCGTATGTTTTATGGGACTTCTCTTTTATGAATAGAGATACAATGGTGCGATTTTCACATTACTTTGCTACTTTTTTTTGAAACTAAATATGTTACACATATGTTTACCCTAGCCTCCTTAGTTCCCGAAATAGAGCGCGAATTTGTGATGCGCAGTAGTGAACAGATGTTGGGTACAGATATGGGATGCGCAGTAGTAAACGCAACGTCTACCGGCTGCTTTTTTTCTCTCACAAAAACGTTGCTAGCTCTTAGACTATAAGTAAAACAGCGAAATCGTTATGGAAATGAAAATATAAAATGACACCAATCACAAGCAAATCGTACATCCGATGAGCGGATACATGAAAATGAAAATAAATTCAATAACCAGGTAATTTTCTAACCAATCGAAGTCTTTAAGTTCAACCAATAAAATTAATATCTTATTATCGGATAACGGATGCATGAAAATCAAGCTTTACTGCATGTAGGACACGATCGATAGCGATTACAGATATATCGTGAACTTAGCAGTCGTCAATGTTCATTAGGAACATGACACTTGAAGAAGAGGCTGGTTAAGCAAAAGTTTTTATGATTTTTATTTTCTTTTGTGCTATTTTTAAAGAAACCACTGACAAGCTGGCTCCGTTTGGATTCTGGCACAGTGGCATTTTACAGACCACATAACATGGTTTAGGTTTTTTTTCAGTGTTATTTCATAAAACACTTTCTTTCGGCCGTCCATTTATGCGGTCATATTGCGTACCGCCGTCTGTTCAATAATTCAGAAGTTTTCGCAAATGTTTGCCGTTGGCGACCGAAACAAAATTATACTATCCCTAGGCGAGACCCGACCTTCGGAAAAATCCGCCAGTTTGTCCTTCCCAGACCAGAAACTCAATTTGTCTAGCCGGTTAAAGTAAATTTGTAATTCTAAAACAACATCGAGGTTGAATTTTTTGTCTAAGTTCTAAGGGTAGTATTGATAAACGTGATACATATTACTCCCCTCTTTTCTTATACAGCATCCTTAAGAAAACTAACATCGTAGGGAAAAAATATGTTAGGACTACGAAAAAAACTAAGGTAGTTAAGTCCAATATTTTTTTTATATTTAAAGACGGAAGATGCGTCAATAATTTGGAATCACCAAGTTTGCCAGTTTTGTTGTGTGTCTTTGACTTTTCATGTGACAAATTTGAATTTACAGGGCTTGCGCATTTCTATGTTTATTTTATATTATCATTTATTTATTTTTTTACAAATAAGAAGAGGAAGGCAGATCAGAAAGAACCTTCAAATATAGTTATTTATGTGGTTTGTTTATTTTTTTTACTGTGCAGAGTTCCTGATTTCTCATACTTTTTACGGTTTCGTACCCAAAGGGTAAAAACGGAAACCCTATTACTAAGACTTCGCTGTCCGTCCGTCCGTCCGTCTGTCACAAAGATCTATCTTATGAACCGTTATAGCTAGATAGTTGAAATTTTTACAGATAATGTATCTATGTTGCCGCTATAAGAACAAATACTAAAAACAGAATTAAATAAATGTTTATAAATAAAAAAGTACTTTCACTTGTAATCCCTAAAAGATTCAAGACAAAATTTATGTAGTTTGGCGAAGGAACTATCCTAACTTTGTTAGTACTTGCACAATCGTTGCGACATCAGGCGCACATTACACTAAATGACATAATAAAATTTTAATGTGGGAAGATTAACTTTGATAATTTACCTGTAATAATTAAGTTAATAGGAGAATATACCCTTTATATTGTTTTATCCTATGCAAATCGTATGTCTAATACAGTGCATCATAAAAGCGACGAAATACAAATTAAAGCATATAAAAATAAACGTGCATGGAAACAATGAATGAAATGTATATGGGCAGTCCTAGCCATTAACAGCGCAAAAAAGAATTTTTGATAAGTTGCATTACATTTCGTACCTTCAGAAACTTTTATACACCAGGTGCGACCTAAAACCATCTGAAAAGTATTGTTTTAAAGTTTTTAAAAACAGATAAGCCGAGGCCAGTGGAGAAAAGGACAAACTTTGCGATAGGTTTGAAGGAGACTAAACTAGTCCTAAACTTTTCTTGCAAATGTCATTTCAATACTGGCCGATCCAAACCTAATTTCTACTTTAAAAATAAACTGAATCAATAAATACATATTGGCAGATGATTTTGATTATAATTATCATATGCAGTTTTATTCTACTGTAAGTTAAGTTGGGGGTACAGCCATATATATTTCTTTTATTTGCGGATTTTTGGTTTGTTCTTGGTGATTCTTGTATCCCAGTGTCGTAGTTTCATCTTGGCGAATAAGGCATTTTATTTCTTACTTATCGGACCTATAGCTCTAAAACCACAAAAGAAGTGTTAATGCTTAGCAGGTATAAAGTGGGAACTATCGAATGAATTAGACTATCGAATGGTTAATGAATGAATGATTTCAACTATCGAATGGTTTTATTCGAATAAAATAATTCATTCATTTGTATACTAAAGCATATGTGACAACCTCGCCGTGCGACTAAATGGTTATCGTTGAGCCACGACTATCGAATGCTTTTGATAAATGAAATTTAGTATTCGTTTGATTTTTGTATGCGTCAGTGCATTATTAGTTCTTCCAAATTTTTATAACTTCGCCGTATAAATACTGTGCTATTTTCGCGTTTATTAAAATAGTTAAAATACTAAAATAGTAGTTATTTTTTAATTTTATTTATTGACGATTGTGTGCATGTGCAGGTGGTCAAAATTTATATATTATATTTTTACATATATATTTTATATGGTATATGGTCTATTTTTTTAATGGGAAATTTTGAGAAGTAGCAATTTTTAAGAGAGATGAGATGAACTTACACAATTAATTTTAAAAATACATATTTGTATTTTAGATGTTTTAATAATATGAATTAGTTGAACTTAATAATCATATTTAAGTAATGTGGTTAAGTAAATGTGGTTATCGAACTCAAACTTTGGGGTGAGAAAATTAAAATGAAAGTTTTACACGTGCCAATTTAAAAAAAAAGTTAACGATGTTTGTATTTTGTTTATGCTAATTCTCTTACATGTAGTTTTTGCGAAGAAATATTTAATTTATTTTTTAAAGTAAATGCCAGTAAAAGTAAATATAATTTTTAAATAGAAATATAAAGCACCTAATATAAATAATTTTGATTTCTAATTTTTATTTATATTTTCCTTCCATTACACTGCATGCTTAGAAAATTAATAAATGTTTATATTTCGTGATTTTAAAATTTGTTGTTAATATAACAAATTAGTTCTGTAATTATTATTATTTAATAAACCAACGTTGCCACACACACATCAAAAAATTTAGAGACTATTTTATTTTTAAATAGGATCTAATATAAATAATTTTGACATCTAATTTGTTGTTTATATTTTGCTACTGCTTAAAAAAAATATTTATATTAAATGATTTTA
The DNA here is from genome assembly GCF_002938485.1 of Sitophilus oryzae. Lineage (NCBI taxonomy): Eukaryota > Metazoa > Arthropoda > Insecta > Coleoptera > Curculionidae > Sitophilus > Sitophilus oryzae. The sequence continues at coordinate 3,492,857 of NW_022147237.1, read as the reverse complement.
AATTTTGTTGTTAATAGGTATAACAAATTATTACTGTTATTATTATTTATTAAACCAGTCTTTGCTTAAAAACATTAAAAATCATTTTCCTACATCCAAAATAACAAGTATTATTGCAGTGTAACAACAGAATATTAATAAAAAAAATGCAGAATATATAGACATACTAACCCTAACTAACTAAAGCCAAACAATAATATTCTTTGCTAATATCAACTAATACCAAAATATGGCAACAGCGCCCTTCATAATGTATTTTCTGTGTAAATACTAGCACCTCAATAAAAAAAATAATGTGTCCTTATCTATATCTGAGTCCACAAAAAATCAAAGATGCCGGCTTCTTTCATAGCATTGCCACCGACCGCTGTCGGGTTTCTCGGAAAGAAACCTACGTCGCCGGGCAACAACTAAAATTCAGTTAATATTTTATTATAATCGATCCTGACGAATAAATGAATTTCAAAAATGAATGAATTTTATAAATGAATGGTTTTTGCTGCCGAATTACTAGAATACAATATTTCAAGGCAGATGACGGATCTATTCGATAATTTTTATTCGAATAGTTTTCAACGAATGTTTTCTCACTAACTATCGAATTATTCGAATGAATTGCAACTATCGAATGTTTCGATAGTATTCATTCGATAGTTCCCACTACTAGTATAAAGTGCGGATTTTCAACAGGCCCCCTGACAGGACACATGGCTGTCAAGTGTTACCTGAACAAGCTCAACCTGTATCAAGGAAGTCTTGGCTGCAGACTCTGCGATAAAGATCCTGAAACAGCGGAGCACATAATATGTCGCTGCGAAGCTCTGGATCGCTAGCGACACTTTTTATTTGGGAAAGCTAGGCTAGAACCGGAGGAACTATGCTGCCATCCTATCAAGGACGTGTATAAGTTAGTGCAGGGTAAAGGGATAGGAGAATAGGTGCAGATATAAAAGGGGGACAAACACAAAGGGCCTCACAGGTCGCAGTGTTTCCGGCAAAGGACGGCCGTTTGTTATGGAAAAAAATGTGATGAAGGCTACACCATAATTGGAAATAAGCTGAAAATGATGATGATGATGATAATGTTTATAGTACCATCTATATCTTCTTCTTATAGTACCATCTTCTTTTAATGAAGGTTGGCAACAATCGCGGCGAAACACTGTCTGTCCTGTGCAGCTCGACACAGTTCGTGTGAGTTCAGTCCAGTCCAGTCTCGTAAGTTTTTCAACCAAGAGTGCTTGCGTCTCCCAAGTCTTCTTCTGCCTTCTACCTTTCCATCTATAATCAACTTCAGAAGCTTTGCTCTGCTATTGCGCATGACATAGCCTAGGTATGTTGTCTTTCGTTTTTTTTTATATTTGCAAGTAATTCTCTTTCCTTGTTAAGCCTCCTAAGAACCTCTTCATTGCGTACATGATCTGTCCAGAGTATTTTCAAGAGTCTTCTGTATATCTATATCTATCCGTATAAGAGGATTGTGTTTACATAACAATGGACAAAACGCAGACGTATATTGATGTTGAGTGATCGGTTGCATAATCGGTTTCTCATTTTGTTAAACATTGATCTAGCTTGTTCTATACGCGATGTAATTTCTAAGTCGGGGTCAAGGTACGATGTTAGTCCCAGGTATTTAAACTTATTTACCGTATGTTGGGTGGTGGAATATTTCTCCTGCTAACGACCATTATCTTGGTTTTTGCCGTGTTTATTTTAAGGCCCATTGGATCTTCTGCCCGAACTATGTCGTCTAGAAGTTCTTGAAGAGCCTCAGGGTTGTCAGCGATAATCGCGGCGTCGTCTGCATACCTAGGGTTGTTAATTGGGACGCCATTTATTTTTATGCCAATGCCTTTATAAATAAATATATTTTTATTCTACTGTAAATTAAGCTGGAGGTACTCCTTAGCATAGTTTTTCGTACTTTTACAACATTTTTATTCTAATCAAAATTAAATAAAATAAAAGAGCAAAAATAGAATAAAATAAATGGCAAACCGACAACAGAGACCGGGAAAACAATGTCCGCTACCATTTTGCTGAAATAACAGACACGTGTTCTCGTTGATCTTTATTGTAATTTCGGAATTCCGAGCCTGATCCTCTTCGAATTTAACGCGGCACTAAAATGTTACGACACTGCTTGTTGCGACTACTCGAAAATCCCCAGCACCGGATCTTCAAACTTTCCTACTTTCGGCGAGTTTGATTTTTGTGTAAGCGAGACGTAGATACGTCAAATGTCTTTTTGTTTTTTGTTGGAAAACAACAATCATTTGTAATGGAAACAGATTTCGTCCTTGCCGATAAGAATAATAAATAGATGCCTAGAGCCACAGATAAAATGCTCATATCAAAGACATCATATACTAGAGTTCATATCAAATAATTTTTTTTTAGTCACGTGATTAAGCTTGATCGACACAGCGTTGCCCACTTTTACATATTTTCTTTAATCAAAATATTTTAGGAAACAAAAATAAATTAATTATAAATATATAAAGAGTTATTATTTACATCAACAAAGCTCACCTTCTTAGCAGCACATAAGGGACCCATTACTACCGCTTTCCCGTTCAAAATATTCTAATAAAGTTTCGATGAGTTTTTTACGGCTATTAATCTGTCTAGTACACTCCGCACCAAAATAGGTTATAAAGAACAATGTGCGACTGCAAGGTGTGCTAGTAAATATGTTTAAGCTTAAAGTATCACAACACTATTTATTTAAACCAAAAACTCGCAATACAAAACTAAAATGTCAAAAAGGAAATGACAATGTCAGGAAAAAACTTGACATTTTTTATTGAAATTTAAATTTCAGTTAGTCAGCCCGGCGCCGAATATGTCCATGATTGACAACAATGATTTTAAGAATCGCGCCCTCGATTACGTAACTAAAAGTTTAATTGGTATAATATAGATATATTTTTTAACAATTGACTTAGTTGAATTCGGCATTAGCACCCCCTTTACAAGAGCAGTTTAAAGCTAGTTAGGGAGTCTTCTAAAATCAGCGCAAAGTTTGTATTTCTTCCTTGGAGCATCGGCTTTTCTGTTTTCAAAAGTTTAAAACACAATACTGATTTGGTATGTGAGAGAACGCACTTGTGTGTGTGAAAGTTCACCAAGAAACAAATTGTTAAAAACTTGAGAAAACCGGAGTTATTGTCTTCTATTTGTGTTTATATCTGGTAAGTATATCTAGGAACTAACTTTGCTTTGCACTGTAATGTTTCTTATTTATGTTATTTGTCTGAGCTCTCCAATGAACTGAATTTATTTAACAAAATAAAAAGTTTTAAATATTTACGTAAACATTGATATTGTTCTCCCTATTCTAATCTATTTACATATATGGTTACTTTTTAAAGTTTGAATTCAAATTATATCCCCAGTTCAAGAAATGTTTAAGGCTAGTTGAGTCTCATCTAAAGCCGAAGCAAAGTTTGTATTTCCGTTCAACGGTCTCGGCTTAGCCAGCCTTCAAAAGTTTAAAACAATAGCCCTTTGGAATTTTAAAGGGCACACACCTACATAGTGGAGTTTGCGAAGGACGAAATAAATAAAACGCCAGATATTAAAAATTCTTTTTGACGATGTCCAGACACGTTCGGAACGTTTACCTTTCTTCCATTGTTCCTAGATTTTCTTTTGTGTGCTGGAATACCCGTGTCTCGTGGCTCGTGGAAGTTTTAATAAACATCTGGTATTATGTAAATTGTTTTATAAAGCGTAATAAAGCGAGTGAATGTATTTTTCTATTATTTTATTTTCAATTATAAATAGATTTAGAGACCTTTCCGACAACATATTCTGCTTGACTAGACCATGTTAAATTTTGATCAAGTATCGCTCCCAAAAATTTTATATCTTTGAAAGACGTCAATTCAAGATCATCCAGCAAAATCTGCTGAGGCTTTGCCAATCTTGATATGTTTGGCGCCACCTCCTGGCGTTGTACATAGATTGACTTGATCTTTGAAGCAAAACATCTAAACTTTTTCCATCTACCGAGACATTTGTTTCGTCAGCATATGCTGTAAGTCTGTACCACTGATTCTCTATATGTATTTCACTAATATCATTTACGTAAATAATAAAAAGTAGTGGTCCTAATACACTACCCTGAGGTATTCCTAGTAACTTTCTGTTTTCTGTCTGTTGGAAATGATTTATAAGCTCTTGAAATTATTTATCGAAGAAAAGATAGAAGGGCAGAAGAGGATTTGAGTGAACCAAACACTCGTGGTTGAAATAACGATATTAGAGATTGGACTTGTTTAGACTCACACGCAGTGCTGCACCAGACAGACAATGCGATAACAACAAGGAAGCAGACATGGCCTCTAAGTGTATTTGATTCAAATACACATTAACTGTGTCAACCAAGCTTAAACAGATAGGTACTGAACGTGAGAACAAATTTACAATGAAAATTATCAGTACATTTCTACATTTAGTAAAAGTGGAAGCTAGTTCTACTTTTGTTCATTTGGGCTAAAGAATTAAAATCATCATCATCATTTTCAGCTTATTCAACAATTTCCAATTATTGTGTAGTATCCCTCACATATCTAGATACTCTATAGTTGGGCCCATTGTTGTCTATTGTTGGCTATACGGCCCAAGTTATCCCTGCTAATTTCCTAATTCCTTCTCCGAGGTCTTTTAATTCCTCGTGGGTACCATGCTGCAATTTTTGTGGGTCATTTGTTGTCCGTCCTTCTTGCCAGGTATCCTGCCCATTGCCACTTGACAGATTAGACTCATTATCTGGGTCTTTTGACATCTATTATCTGGGTCTTTTGTCGTTTTCACTCTATTCTTTTACGGCCTCTCTTGATTATTCCCATCATATTTCGTTCCATTGAATGTTGTGCGACTTGCAGTTTCCTTATGATCGTCCGTTTTAAGCGTGCAGGTTTCGCATGCATAGGTCATGACTGGTAGTACACATTGGTCGAATGTTTTCTTCTTTAGATAAAGTGGCATTCTAGATTTGAATATGATTGAGTTTCTTCCATAACTACTCCATGCTAACTAGTAGAGATCCCGTGCTGTGTATTAGAATAAAACATAACTATTCATAAATTGTTATTATTAAATATGGTTAGTATACCGTTTAGACAGGTCTATGAACGCATTAATATAATCATTGTTCAAGTTTTTTTCTTTAACTTCTTCCATCATCGTTAAATAAGACTAGATAAAAACGATATGAAATCTCAAAAGGCAAAAAACTCTCCTGATTTCTTTTAGATCAAAATGCGATTTATAACTTCTAACAAACTCTAAAGCGGAAAGAATAAAAATGTCCGTGTAAGCTGGGCGTAATCTGGCCGCATCTATTCCCAGTTATAGTTAATTTTTAAAGTTTTTAAAGTTAAAATTAAAGTTAAACCGTCCAGTGCGGAAATGCCATTTACAAGGAAAGTTTAAGCTTAGTTTAGTCTCTTCTAAAGCTAACACAAAGTTTGTCTTCCTCTCCAACCATCCCGGCCATATCTGTTTTTAAAAGTTTAAGACAATACCCCTTTGAAAAGTTAGAGAAGGGGTTACTGCTTTTTTACATTGTGTTTCCTAACTGTTGAAAGTTATATTAGACATGACTTATTATCAGAGATGTGACTGATTTTAGATAAAAGTAGGGTAGACTCGGGCAAAACCGATATATCGGGCAATAACGATCACTAATATATTTCTAACCCTGCAAAAAATTAAATTTCGCAACATTGCCATTTTAAAAGTGGTGCTTATATTCTGATAAATACCGGTAGTTTTTTGCTGAATTGGTAAGTAATATTAGTTTAATTCCTTTAAAACGTTATTGCAAGACGTAAAATACTTGGTTTTCTTCCACATTAATGATGATTTTTAGCTTAAACTTCTTATTTCATATAGAATTTTTGGGTTGATCGAAAGGATATTGTTTCCTTTACACATAACCTTAAAAATTTATATTCTAAAGTATTGTTGCCATATATTTAATAAAATAAGGAGATTTAGTTAATTCTAGGAGCAAGACCGATCAGGCAAAACCGATCATGATCAGTTTTGCCCTAACTAACTAACTATTATTGTTGAATTGCCTATTTAATAATAATTGGATATAGTTAGATTCATTGCAAAATCGTCCGTTTATGTTTTTATTTGGAGCTTGGTTTTAATTTGTAGCATGGTAAAGATGGTTTTCAAATATAAGCGAATATCTTCCAGGGAGATTCATGGAGTGAGCAGACAATGTCTTTAGCATTAAATGACTTAAAGCAAGGGAAGATATCTATTAGGGGGCTTCAAAAAAATATGGAATTCCCTATTCTACTCTGGCCGACCACAAAAATTAAATACTTCAAAAAGAAGTTAGGAAGATATTCTAAAGTTTTTTCCGAGGCAGAAGAAAAAGAGCTTGTTGAATATCTGAAAGAATTAGATAAGCGATTCTATGGTTTAACCAAGAGAGATTTTTGTAAATTAGCTTACCAGTATGCGGAGGAAAAACATATTCACCATCCATTTACGAATAATGAAGCGGGTGAGCAGTGGTACGCTAATTTTATGCTGCGACATCAAGAGTTAAGTTTAAGAACTCCAGAACCTACTAGCGTCGCACGGGCTTGCGGATTCAACAGAGTTCAGGTCGAAATTTTAAAAATCTGTCTCAAATTCTGGAAAAGCATCATATTACTACGGACAATATATATAATGTCGATGAGACGGGGATCCAGACGTCAGCTAAAAAACCACCAAAAGTTTTATCCGTAAGAGGCAAGAAGCAAGTTGGCTCAATTTCGTCATCTGAACGCGGTACCCTGATAACGTCGTTATTTTGATGTTCAGCAACCGGAAAATTTATTTCTCCAACTTTAGTATTTCCTCGAAAGAAGAAAAATCCCCGTTATCTTGAAGGAACCCCTCCAGGAACATTAATGTTAGTAACGGACAATGGCTGGATTAATTCTGATGCTTTTTAGAATGGCTGAAGTTTTTTGTGGCGAGTGTAAGACCGACGGAACAGCATAAATGTTTTCTTATACTAGACAATCACGTGTCACATCGGTCCTTAAAAGGTTTTACAGTATGCATCCGAAAATCATGTGGTCATTCTGTCAGTTCCGCCCCACTCGACCCACAAACTCCAGCCGTTGGACGTTGCTGTATACGGCCCATTCGGAAAATATTTTGAGAGAGCCCTGGATAAATGGCAAAAAAAGCTCATCCAGCCCAGAGAGTCACTTTTTTTGATATAGGCTCAATATTTACCGAAGCCTATTTAAATAGCGCTACTCCTGTTAATGCCATAAGTGGATTTAAAAAACAGGAATCACAAATTGTGATATTTCCGTTTTTACAGACCTTGACTTCGCACCCTCAATCGTAACCGAAATAAACCCATTGGAATCAACGAAAACACCTAAAAATATTTACTGTACAGAAGTCAGCGAAATTGCGGCCTCTAGAAGTACTGCCTCTGAAACGACTGATGGTGCTGGACCATCCAGAGTATTGAAAGAAAATTTAGTCCAGGTTACAGATGGCTTACAAATTATATCTGCCAGTAATATAGAGAAAGATCCAACAAATATGAATAAAAATATTATGACGCCTGAAAAAAAGATTACCGTTATTTCCGATATATTGATAGTACCAAAAGCTGACTCTAAACAAAACACACGAAGAAGAAAGTCACAGAAGTCGGAAATTTTGACTTCTACACCTGTTAAAGAAGAAATTTCTCAAAAAGGAAATACAAAAAAGGAGAGTGTTACAAGAGAAAATAAAAATAGACGATGGACCAAGAATAAAAATTAAGAAAACCCTAAAACTGACGAGAAAACAATAAAAGCTAGAACGAAAAAAACAAAACAGGAGCTTATTTATCCTAAGCCACCAAAGAAGAATGTCCAGGGAGGATGTTAAATGTTTAGAATGTTATGGATTATTCTCTAATTCACGTCCACGAGAAGTGTGGATACAGTGTAATATTTGCTGCAATTGGGCGCATAAATTATGCACATATTACATAACAGGGGTATACATTTGTGACCAATGCAAAGACACTATTGTGTCTAATAGATATTAATATTAACTAGGGTTCCCAACTTGAGCATCGGCGATTCCGGGACAATTATTTTTAAGTTTTTAAATAATTGAAACAAAACATTAAATATTAGAAATTCAAATATATTATATGTAAATGTGATTTTTTTTGGTCCCGGCCAAGGCAAAATTTTCACCGGGACAAACTTTCTGATTCCTGGTTAATCCCGATCAAACCGGGACGGTTGGGAACCCTAATATTAACCAACCAAACCAAACCAAACCAACCCAAGTTGTTTCTACATGTTTCAAAATTACGTATTTTTTACATTTAAGTCACCAAAGTTTTGTTCGTTTGCTAATAAAGTGTTTTTGTGCTTATTAACCGTTTTATTTAAAAAAAGTACTTTAAAAGTAATTTGAAATTCCTGATCGCTTTTTCCCTAGTGACATAGGATATGATCGGTTTTACCCTGGGGTACTGGGCAAAACCGATATTCCGCAAGTTTTAATTTTAATTTTTGTCATCCTTATTTTTCACTATTTTGTTGTTAACGTTTTTAACACTTGTATATAACATGTTAATTTATTCACATTTGAAATCCCGATCAGATTGAAGTAAGTTTAAACATTTTATAATAGGTCAATATAAGGTGATCGGCGCTGCCCGAGTCTCCCCTATTTGAAATACTTCTAATACTAAGATACAAAATACGTATCTTAATCTAATATACCTATAAAATTCTCGTGTCACAGTTTTAGTTATAATACTCCTCCGAAACGGCTTATGATTGGGGCTCGTAAAACCAAAATATTTCTGGCTTGTAGGACCAAAATGTATCTTGGCGGAGAACCAAAATCTGGATGATTCTGGTAGTCGGACTGTCGAAGGACCAGTTGAAATAACATTCAACAACGATAACTTTTACACACTTATATTGTAGACAAATAACACAAGTGAAACTTATTAATTATACTTAAAATAACAACGTTTAAAATTTCTCGTAACAATATTATAAAAGCCAAAGAAAAAACTGTCGATATGCGGATGGCGTCTTTCGACGCGTCGTGCGTACTCTGGACGCGTAAAGCGTACTCTGGACGCCTGAAGCGGACTCTCTCTAGAACCACGTTCCAGTCTCTTAAATAATGTCTCACAAAAATAGCCATAGGCGTACAATACAATTTTCATGTTCTTAAATCTAACATTCATAACAGTGGACGACACTGCCCTAAACTTACATTGTTTAGATAGACAGACGTCTGCGACAGCTATATAGTTTTACGATCAAAATTCCCAGTGGTAATAGTTAAGTTAAAGTTATAATTTTACGAATATAAAGTAGGGTCGTTTATCATCTTAAAGGTAAAGTACCTTAATAAGGTTTTTATAATGGGAAATTTCTTCAACTTTCTTAACAGAGTAGAGTAACTTTAAACTATAAACAATTATTATAATCTAACAAAAAATGTCTTAGCTAGCCTGAACATGCCGGCCCCCTTGAAAAGGTCCGAGCTTTTCAACACAAATCAAGGATAAATCAGTGATCTAGTTTATCTTCGTCTGGCAAGGGTAGAACACACACTTTCTTGATTGAACGTCTGGTAACGTGACCGTTTGGTAATCGCACTGACACTACTCGCACAATGTTGTCTTGACCTCTATGTAGTTCGGTAATGCGTGCCATGGGCCATCTAAGCGGAGATATGTCATCTTCAACCAAAACCACAAGGGATCCAATTTTCACTTTCTGGTCTTCGTCGGTTTTCCATTTGTTTCTTGTTTGCAAAGTCGCCAGATATTCTCTGGACCATCTTCTCCAAAACTGAGTATACAGCACTTGTATTCGTTGATAACGAGTGAGACGGTTCATTCTTTCTTCAGAAATCGTTTGTTCGGGCATACTTCTTAGAGAATCGCCAATAATGAAATGCGCTGGGGTTAATGGAGTAAAATCTAGGATATCATTGGACAAGGGCGTTAAAGGACGCGAATTTAAACACGCTTCGATAGATACAAGAACAGTGTAAGTCTCCTCATACGTTAAAGAAGCGTCACCAATTGTACGTTTTAAATGATATTTTATTGACTTAACCGCGCTCTCCCACAAACCACCCATATGTGGAGATTTCGCGGGAATGAAATTCCATTTTATAGAATCCCGAGCCAAAAAATTGTCCACCTCTAAATTATGTTGTTTGTTATTAATCAACTTATAAAGTTCCAAAAATTGATTATTTGCACCAACAAAGTTCAATCCGTTATCGCTAAAAATTTGACTTGATTTACCTCGTCGTGAAAAGAACCGCTTTAAAGCATTGATAAAACTGTTTGTACTTAAATCAAAAACTAATTCGATATGTATTGCGCGCGTGGAAAGACATACAAAAACAGCTATATATGTTTTAATTAACTTAGACTTTCTTAAGGTACTTTCTTTGACATAAATCGGACCTGCGTAGTCCACAGAACAAATTGAAAATACTCTGCTAGGGTTTACACGTGCTTTCGGCAATTCCCCCATTAGAAATTCACAAGGTTTAGGTTGTACTTTGTAACAGATAAGGCAAAATTTCATGATTCGTTTTATCGCATTTTTTCCGTTAACAGGCCAATATTTTAAACGTAGAATTGATAGTAAAGTCTGAATTCCAGCATGGAAGTTTCTAATATGTGAATCTAAAATTATTAAGTCCATTAACTTGTGTTTGCAGGGTAATATTATCGGGTGTTGCTGATCGTAACTGACATTTGCGTTTGATAATCTACCGCCGACTCGTAATATGCCTTTAGAATCTAAGAACGGGTGTAAGCTTAGTATTTTACTATTTTTATGTACGTTTCTACTATTTTTCGATTCAAGTAATGATATTTCCTCCGTAAAACATTCGCGCTGTGCTAGTCGTATTAACATTTCCTGTGTTTCGTTAAGTTCCTGTATGCTAAGATTTTCTGATGATATAGGGACTTTCAATAAACAACGATTTTTTAATCTACGCACGTATCCAAAAACACGTACTAATTTCCAAAAAGATGTATATTTTTCGAAAATTGTAAACACCGTTATATCATTGTTGTCAAATTTAGTTTGCTCAGTAACGTTTAAGCTTAATGTGTTCTTTTTTAATTCGGGTAAAATTTCTAAATCAAAGTTACTTTGTATATCACTGTCTAAATTTTTCAACCTTAAAAATTGAGGTCCGAAAAACCACATATTGTTTTCAGAAAGTTCCTTTGGATTAACACCACGCGATATGATGTCTGCCGCATTATCTTTACTTTTTACGTGTCTCCAATCGTGAATGTTTGAAATTTCAATAATATTTGCTACCCTGTTGGCAACAAAGGTTTTTAAATTACATGGTTCGGTTTTTAGCCATGCTAGAACAATTGTCGAATCCGTAAAATATATTGTTCTAGATATTTCGATATCCAAAGTATTTTTTATCTTATAAACTAACTCTGCTAACAAATGAGCTGCTAAAAGTTCAAGTCGTGGTAGTGTTTGTTTTTTAAGCGGAGCAACACGTGATTTTGCCGTTAAAAGTTTAATTTCTTTTTCACCGTTTTTTATTGAAGCTAAATAGATACAAGCACCATATGCTATTTCGCTACTATCACTAAACCCATACATCTCCACCATTTCTACGTTAATTGTCAAAACGTGACGATCGATTCTTACGTTATTAAGATGCTTGATTTCTGATAAAAATTGTAACCAACGTTCTTTTAGATCATTCGGTATATCTTGGTCCCAATCTAGTTTAAGGTGCCACAATTTTTGTATTATTAATTTGCTTTAATTATGGCTGGACTAATCAATCCAAGCGGATCGTAAATACCAGAAATTATAGATAACACAGATCGTTTTGTTACCTTTTCTTCGCTCTTTGTGATCTTTATTGAATATTTTAAAACATCTTCGTTAGGGCTCCACGCAATACCTAAAGTTTTTAACTCCTTGTCGTCGTGAAATAATACTAACTTGTCGTCATATTTCTCACTTGTACTTAAAATATAATTTAATACTTTTTCGCTATTCGACGACCATTTTCGTAATTCGAATTTCGCGCTCGATAAAATATCTACTAGCTCGTGATAAATTTCCATAGCTTCTTGTTCTGTATCTATACTAATCAACAAGTCGTCAATGTAAAAGGAATTATTAATTATTGATGCAGTACGTGGAAACTTAAGTATATTCATTTCTGACAGCTCTTTTAAACATCTTGTGGCTTGGTATGGAGCGCTTGCGGTTCCGTAGGTTACGGTTTTTAAATCGAAAACTTTAATTTTTTCTTTCGGATCGTCTCTCCATAAAATTTTTTGAAAACTTTGTTTGCTTTTGTCAATTAAAATACATCGGTACATTTGTTTAACATCTGCACTTAAGACAAATTTTCTTAACCGCAACCGAATTAAAATGCTGTATAGATCGTCTTGAACAGTCGGGCCTACTATCATAAGATCATTCAGGGATACGCCTGATTCACTTTTCGCACTCGCGTCGAATACAACCCTACACCGTGTAGTAATTGAGTCTTTTATTACCGCACTGTGAGGTAAAAAGAACGATTCCTTTTCTATTGATTTGTCATCTTCTAAATAACAATTAAATTGCATGTGATCTAAATCTTCGTATTCGTGTTTGAAATTTGTATAAAGATCTTTAAAATTTCCATTTTTCTTAAAACGAGTTTCCAAATTATAAAACCGTTTTAATGCACATTTCTTCGAATTGCCTAACTGATAATTTAAATTTTGTCTAAATGGATATTTAACTATAAATTGACCCACTGAATTTCGCCTTGTTGTCATCTTAAAGTATTCTTCGCAGTATTTTTCGTCTTTCGACAAATGCTTTTTATTTTCTAACTCTTCAATCTGCCAAAATTTCATTAAAGATTTATCAAGATCTTGGTTCGTTAATTCCGAGACAAAATTACAGATCGGTTTGTCGTTAACTATATGATTTTCTGTAACATTTTTGTTATTTAAATCCGTTTCAATTCGGTCAGTATTCCGGTCTACGATGCACATAGTATGCCTAACGTTTTCTTCTCCAAAATTCACCTGTTCATTTCTTTGAGATGCAGGGTTGGCTGGGCCATCGGTTTGCTGTCGTACCTGCGATCCGTTATTGCTTGGACTATGTGGTACATTGTTGGCGCTTCTATTATTTTTTACGTGCGTGTTAATTATTGCTCTTCGATTTTCATAACGCTTCCTTAATAGTTCTATGGCAACCGAGTAATTACTTGCCGTGACGTCTAGCGATTCTATTAATTTTAAGGCATCTCCCTTACATGATAACCTCAAATATATAAATTTGTCTACATCCGATAGATCCGTGTGATTATTAACAATCGAGTCGAAAGTGTCAATAAAACTAAACCAGCTCTCGTAATTGCCAAAAAATGTAGGCAGACCTAAATGTGGTAACCTCGCAACTGCAGAGCCTTGCGTTCCTTGTTGCGTGCGAGATGAATTGAAATTTACTTTATTTTCGATTATCTCTTGCTGAGATTTGTTAAAACATGATATTATCTTTTTTGCCAACGATATTTCCGAATAAAATAACGTTTCCAAATGTAAGCCTTGATCATCTTCATCTGGTACTAAGTACTCTAGACGGGTTTGAATTCGATTAAATTTACTCATATCCTCTTCCACGATTTTTAACCTGCTTTCAATTTGAAATACATCAACGTCTAGAATATTTTCGATATCTTCCTGAATTTTTAAAAACTGAGAAAAACGAGATAAATGAGCTGAAATTACCTTACGTGCGTGTATAAGTTCTGATTTTTCATCATCGTTTGAATTAGAGTTACTGTTAGTTTTCGACGATTTGTTTCGTGGCATTTTGACTTACGATTCGTATAAAATGGCTTTTCAATATTGATTCGAGAACGAGAACTTATTCTAGCGAGTATATACGTGCGAGATAACGATTAAATCAATAAATATAATGCGAGACGAGAATCAACTTATTATTCGTGAAGTTCGAGAAATTCGTGACGTTCGAGAAATTCGAGAAAATACGTATTTTTTAAACCAAAACGTGCATTGATTAACGAGAAACGATTGAAAAACGATGCTATAACAATTGTACGAGGATTAAATTTCTTTCGAGAATAAATCGTTACGTGTAGTATACTATTTAAACTAATAATATACGAGATATTTCAATACAAGATATTACGAGACGTGATTACGAGAAATAAACAACAAGAAAATATATTTTTACGTGAAATATGTCTATTTGACATCTAGAAATACGAGATATATATGCTACAATTTTACGCTGAACTAACAAATACGAGATTATGAAAAATAAGGAAGGAGTAGGTAAAAGGAAATAAGGATATAGCGCTAATCAAAAACGATCTCACCAAATCATCTTCTTCAATCTTCAAACTGCTTCGATATCTTCATAACATCAATTTTCCATAGGTTTTTCTGATTCCTTGATCCGGGCGAAGTGACCAAAATGGTTGGGGCTCGTAAAACCAAAATGTTTCTGGCTTGTAGGACCAAAATGTATCTTGGCGGAGAACCAAAATCTGGATGATTCTGGTAGTCGGACTGTCGAAGGACCAGTTGAAATAACATTCAACAACGATAACTTTTACACACTTATATTGTAGACAAATAACACAAGTGAAACTTATTAATTATACTTAAAATAACAACGTTTAAAATTTCTCGTAACAATATTATAAAAGCCAAAGAAAAATTGTCGATATGCGGATGGCGTCTTTCGACGCGTCGTGCGTACTCTGGACGCGTAAAGCGTACTCTCGACGCCTGAAGCGGACTCTCTCTAGAACCACGTTCCAGTCTCTTAAATAATGTCTCACAAAAATAGCCATAGGCGTACAATACAATTTTCATGTTCTTAAATCTAACATTCATAACAGTGGACGACACTGCCCTAAACTTACATTGTTTAGATAGACAGACGTCTGCGACAGCTATATAGTTTTACGATCAAAATTCCCAGTGGTAATAGTTAAGTTAAAGTTATAATTTTACGAATATAAAGTAGGGTCGTTTATCATCTTAAAGGTAAAGTACCTTAATAAGGTTTTTATAATGGGAAATTTCTTCAACTTTCTTAACAGAGTAGAGTAACTTTAAACTATAAACAATTATTATAATCTAACAAAAAATGTCTTAGCTAGCCTGAACAGCTTATATTCAGTAGGTCTGAGAATAGGTTGTTATTATTTTTTTTCAACAACCTCAACCTGTATATAACTACTAGTAGAGGTATGGGCAAAGATTGAACGAGTCGTTCATTTGAAAGAGAGAAATGAATCATGAGATTCGATTCATTGCTTGCAATACGATTCGTTCAATTGAATTGTGGCCAGCACGGATCTATAAGATTTGAATGATGAACCGTAAAAAAGAATTGTGAGAATTGAATCGAATCACAATGCGATCGTGGGTTCAAAGAGTTGAGAGAATTGATTCATTGCTTACAATAGGGTTCGTTCAATTGAATCGTGGCCAGCACGGATCCATAAGATTTGAACGCTGAGCCGTAAAAAAGAATCGGATCACAATGCGATCGCTCGTTTCTACCGGCTCCGGCGGTGATATGGCATAAATGCAGGCACCAATATTTAGACTTGAACAAAAGCCCTAAACAAACATCATAGGCCTAAAATGCAAACGATAAGAAAGTTAATTATAGGAAAAAAAACTTGTTTATACTGTGCTTAATTTTCACGTTAATATTTTTGTTAAAATATAACGACTATTAAATGTCGAACTAAAAGACGAAATCGTGTTTTTCTGCAACCCCAAATAAATATTGTTGGCTTCTGCTGATAAAAAAAACGGCGTCAGCGATGGTTATAAATGAAGAACGCTGTCATTTTATATGTAAAATTATATGGGAAATGTTCATTTTCAAGCCAACTGGACGTCATTTTTTTTTCGATTATGCGATATTATATACTAATGATTATGATTATTAAATATGGAATTAAAATATGGCTCTAAAAATATTAAATTGATATTAAAAAGTCTTTAATAAATAGTATATATAAATTGGATTGATAATTTAATATTATTGGTAAAATAATCAATCCAATTACGCCAGTGTCAGAAAGTGTTCAAAAACAAATGAAAGAACTGTATATTTCTTTTTCTGGTCCCTTAAGTAATTGTCCTACCAAATTATCGCCGGTAGTGCTAGTTACGATTCTTGTCTTTATAAAACGTAAATTGTGCATGTGGTTCGTTCAAATGAATGAATCGTAGGAGTCTATTCAATATGAGAAATTGAATCGTTTGATTCGATTCACTAAAAAGAATCGTAATGCCCATCACTAACTACTAGGTAGTTTTCAAAATAGACTTACTTTTATCAAATTATAGGAAAACTTCTTCAGCAGTACACGTTATATTATACGATGTTCGTTAATACAACTTTTTTGACAACCTATAGCATTTTTATGTTTACATCTGGTTTGAATATCTTGGGTTAGAGACCTGCACGGGCCGGTTTTTTGTAGCCCGACCCGGCCCGGCCCGAGAAGAGAAGTAGGTTTTGTAAGCCCGGCCCGGTTTGTGGAAAGTTAAAACTTAAACTAGTCCGGCCCGGCCCGAACCATTAAAATTAAAAATGATCAAAATAAAATTACAAAAATCCTTTCAATTACAATTATTCCAAGTAGTTCTTTGTCGATTCCAGACAATCTATCAATTTCACAAAAAACATAGTCTAAAAACACCTATTATAAAACAGGGTGTCTCAAAAACATGTACAGAAGCAAAGTTGTGTTTATTTAAAGTGCGGAACCGGCCCGGCCCGAGGCCCGACCTCTATTGACAGTGCGAAACCGGCCCGGCCCGTGGCCCGTATTCGGGCCGGGCCTGGCCTGAGGCCCGTTCGGGCTACCCGGCCCGTGCAGATCTCTATCTTGGGTACCTTTATTTTATACAGTAACGTTTGTCTATATTATTGCTCTGAGGTTTTATTTATCTAATGAAAAGGATAAACAAGTTGATATATCTATGGAGAAATATTTTTATTATAAGTCTTCAGAATTTTCAATGAGCAAATTACAGAGTAACATTACATTATATAACGTCACATTATGACTAATAAAACAATTTATGTAATGCCTCCCCATAACTATTAAAACTTTCAAGAGTTAAAAACACAGGAATTACAGCACATAAAAGCGAATGTAGGAACAATGAAAGAAAAGTAAATGGTCCGACCGGGAGTCCGACAACATCAAAAAGATTTTTTAATAGTTCGCCTTTTATTTGTTTGTTTCTTCGCGAACTTTGCGATTTCAGGTGCGCCGTTCTCCAACTTTTCCAAAAAGTATTGTTTTAAAGTTTTAAAAACAGATAAGCCGAGATGTTGGAGAGGAAGGAAGTTTACGTCGGTTACGAGAAAAACTCAACTAGCATTAAATTTGCCTTGAAATCGTATTTCCGTACTTGTTGGTTTAACTTAAGTTTTAACATTTAAAATAAAATTAAATAGCAAAGAGTTTAACTGGCAATTAATTATTAAGTAACAACAAGACAACAATGACACTTTGGCGACATCAGGAAGCAATCTTCGAATTCTAAACTTATGTGCAATATACACGTGCATATATACACGTATCGTTTCTGATAAGTAGCGTTTCTGTTCCAGCAACCGGACTGTGGATTCGCTTACTGTATACAGGGTGATTTATGAAGAAATGTCAATACTTCAGGTACGTTTTCAGGACCAATAAATAACATAAAAGTCGATATAAATAAGTGTCATTAAGCTTGTCATTAAGTGTTAAAAAGCCTTCATTTTCCAGACATAGGGTTTAACATTTTCTTTTTGCTTTTTTAATAAAATCTATGATGTAAATTAAAAAAATGCTTGTAAATGTAAATATTTGAGTGAAAAGAGCAAGATATAAACGATTAACACTCTCTATCTCAATATTCGAAAATATTCGGAAATATTCGAAAATATTTGAAAATATTCGAAACTATTTGAAAATATTATAAAACATTAGAAAATATTAGAAAATATTAGGAAATATTAGGAAATACTACAAAATATTAGAAAATATTAGAGATGTTAGAAAATATTAGCAAATATTAGAAAATATTAGCAAATATTAGAAAATATTAGCAAATATTAGAAAATATTAGAAAATATTAGAAAATGTTAGAAATTATTAGAAACTATTAGAAAATAGTAGAAAATATTAGAAAATATTAGAAAATGTTAGAAAATATTAGAAAATATTAGAAAATATTAGAAAATATTAGAAAATAGAAAATATTAGAAAATATTTAAAACTATTAGAAAATCTTAGAAAATATTAGAAAATTAATTCCAAAAAATTCTTCTAATAATAATGAAACTATTCAAAAGCAAATTTAATTTTTCATTTTAAATAAGTTGCGTTGGTGGTGAACACACAAAAATGAAAAAAAAATTAAATTTTAAAATTGTTTTTAATAAATTAACTCACTAAATTTGGTGTGGATCCAGTGCCCAGAACCAGAGATCTATTACCATTCTACCAGCCTCCCCTGACTTAAATAGATTTGCTCTATTTTTCATTTGTTACTGAAACTGAAGTTGTCTTATTACTTTTGTTAGTTATAATTTATTTTCTTTGTATCTATCTGATTATATTCCATGCCAAACTGCTGTTGTATTTTTTACAAAAAAAAAATAAATTATATATTACCCATTTGTATAATAAAATAATTTATGCAAGACTATATATCTGCTGTTGTGTATATCTGCTCAAAGATTGAAATATTATAAAACAGAGGAATTACTGCCCTTAAAAGTAAATCTGGAGACAATAGAATAAAATAAACGGTCCCACAAAGTAAAAAATAATTTTTAATGTCTCAAGCCTTATCTGCTTTTTCTTTGCAAACTTTACCACTTTACGTGTCCCCTCTAGCACATCAAAAGGTCAATATTTGCAACTTTAAAAATACTAAACTATAGCTCCATGATTTCTTTTTGGTTTAACTTTATTTTGACTTAAAAAAGCAACTATAACCGAAAATAACAATGTAAACAGATTATTTTTAAACGATTTCAAGGTTTTCTTGATATTTTTATTCTCTCTTATTTCTTATTTTACAGTTTGTTCAAAGCCGTAAAGCCGACTTGGTTCGTCCCGTGATGAACTAAGCTTTATTTGTTTTGAGGTTAAAATGGCTGAAAAAATATTATTGCTAGGTATATTTTTCAAAAAATTCTTCTCTTCGTTCAATTCCTTTTCATCGAGTTTTATAAAAAGAAAATCTGTAATAGAGGAAGGTTTGTGTAACTACAAAGAAATTACTTTTTCTTTACTAAAAAATCAATTCCTCGATTTCTCATAAGCTTCTAAAGCTTCCCGTTTCGATCAGCTAATATTCTAAAAATGATATATAACTGTAACAATATTGTAACTTTAGCTAGCAATTTATTTAAACTATTTTATTACAATACAAATAATTATTTTATTTTGTAGATTTTGCAGAGTGCAAGTGGCGAAATACCCATAGGACTTTTTTGAAGTTGTTGAACAGGTTTCCATAGAAATTAACTAAAAAAACTGACTTGGTTTTACATGGGAGAGAACTGCTTTTCGAGACATTTTAGACCGTCATTTTTATAAATTTTATGTTTTTGATGGGATTTTTTTTTTCTGTTTGTTCCTGTAGTCTATCTTTTATAATTCAAATTTTCTTTATCCAAAAGGCTTCAGTAATTACAAGTTAGAAAAGAATGGAACGGTCATGCTTCTAGATAGCATACTTATTCATTATGTAGTAATTTCCATCCACACAAAGAATTTTATATTTTTATACTGGAGCCTTTTATTTCAAAGAGTCTTGATGTCATTTGCATTTGTTATGAGTAGTTAGGCTAAGAGTAGGCGTTTATTGTAACTTGATTATACTCTGTTGTAGAGTTATATAAATGTGTATATATTTTTATTTTTATTTAATCTACTACAAGGCTAAAGATTTTTATATGACAATGAAATGGAGAGGCTTTTAATCTAATTAATTAATGTTAAATAAATAATCCATATGAAATATAACAACAATCTTAGTGTTTTATTGGTAGTATACATTCTATACATCTATAGTCTGTCCAAATAGAGAACCCATGACAATGACAGTTGTGTTTGTCATTCTAAATCACAGGTCAATTGAAATTTCTTTCAGTTATTCGATTTCGTCTCTCCAATTATTTCCTGCGTTTATTTCAGCTGTTCTTGTATAACTTAGTTTTGGATTTACTATGAATACTATAACATAAGACATACTTCTATGAATACTATAGAACACACTTCTTCAATGTAAACATAGCTTCAAAGTTAGAAAATGTGTAAACAAGGTCCTCGAAAAGAAAAGAAAGTCTTACTAACTTTCCCCCAATTCTTCGACCATCCACTAGGAACGTAAAGTTACCCCAGAAGTTCTACTTCCTAAATTGAATTATATTTGAACATATATACAGGAGAGAATTCGCTGTATCTCTAGAGAAACTTTTATTATTGCACTAGAAATGCAAGCCTCTCCAGCAAGTTGTTTAAATATCATTGTTATTATAGCTAATTTGAATAAGGTTTCGTCTTAACAATTCTGTAATCATTTTCTGTGTAATATACAGGGTGAACCATGTGTGTAATATCGTAACCACCGTAATAACAAGGCCGAACAGCTGTGACGTAAAAATCTTGTGACGTCACCAACTGGAGGCCCAACTTTATTTAGCAGCGTTGATAATTACCCGATAAAAGTTCAAATTGTGGATCGTTTTTCACTCACCAGATATATTTCGAACTTTTAAAATGTTTTTTTCCGAGTTTTTAAAAATATTTTAGTATATAAAAATAGTTTTAATAGAATACGGAAAAAATCATACCAGTCAATAAATCTTTATCTCTCACTTTTTATCAATCAAATTTAATAAAGGAATATTTTAAGTTCACAATAATATAAAAGGAAAGTATACTTTGGTTTATCATATATACAGATAAAAAATCCTGCTTTTTTTAATTATTAAATACATACATTTAGATCTGAAATTAGAAATCTATTTATATTGCCAAAATACTACAGTCCAGGTAAATGAACTAAAAACACCATTTGAAAAATGTATTATAAATGAAATTAATAGTTTATTTCTTGATTCACTTGTTTTACAAAGCTAATAGTAATCAGGGTTCGGAAGTAGTTAATTAAGACGTAATTTACCTGATTAAGTACGTGTAGTTCTTCTTCAAAAACTACCTTTTTCCCGTTCATTAACTACATAAAAACTACTTTAATAAACTACATATTAATATTACGAAAAAAATATCCTGTAGGTTAATTTTGATAGAAATAATGTAATGCATATTGCTTTTTATTTAAGTAAAGAATTATTTATACATTCATAAAAAAACAGAATATAATGTAGGTACACAATATATTAAAATTATTAAAAAATATGAAAACTCAAAACATTTTAATATCTATAAGTCACCTAGTTAGTAATCTTTGTCAAGACTTTGTAGAAAGTACAATATGATCAAAAAAAAAACGGCGTCAGCGATGGCTAAGAAATAAAGATCGCTGTCATTTTATATGTAAAATTATATGGGGAATGTCATCGATCATCATTTCCAAGCCAACTAGACGCCGTTTTTTTGTTTCGATCATATGGTATTTTTCAACCTGATTTATAATATGGTCATCAGTTTAATAATTTTCCGTTTTAGGAGGGGTCTAAATAATAAGATGTGAATATTATATTTAAAGCTATATTTCTTCTGTTTTCTCAAATATGTTTATATGTATTTTCTAAAGCTTTCACTTATCTTTTACCTCACCTCAAACCTTTCATATTTGAAAGTTACATAAACTACACCCTCCACATCGATTTACTACATGTAATATAGTTTATGTAGTTTTTAAGAGTAACATGTAGTTTTCCGAACCCTGATAATAATACTGATCAAAGTATCAGTCATGCTTGTTATTTTCTAAATTCTTTAAAATGCAATGAAAATAAAAAAAAACATTTCTAACTTTTATCTGTGTTCAATATTAAAGTTATTAACTTGAGTTGAGAAACAGGTTGAGCTTGAAGTAATAAAATATTGTTTTAATGAGTAAAATACGAGGTATATTTTACTAGAGAACTTGCAAACTGATCCTCTTGAAAGTAGCTTTGGAAAATATAGACAGTTAGCTGGGAGTTAGTACAGTATTTGTGTGGAAATAAAAGAAACTTAGACACACTTACAGCATAAATAAATACAATGACGATGGGTAATGTGAGATGGGATATCAATCGCATGTTTTTAAAATTTCATGTTTAATTATTATTTATTAAAAATTCGGTGCAATTAAAGTTTATATCCATTATATACGTATAAAGTGTATCAAATGCAATAAAAGTTTAGGCCTCCAGTTGATGACGTCACGAATAAGCTGTTCGGCCTTGTTATTACGGTGGTTACGGTAATATACAGGAAGGAACTCAGTTATATTAGAATGCCACTTTATCTAGAGAAGAAAACATTCGACCAACATGTACTACCAGTCATGACCTATGCATGCGAAACATGGACACGTAAAACGAGCATTATAAGGAAACTGCAAGTCGTACAATGCTCAATGGAACGAAATATGCTGGAAATAACCAAGAAAGACCCTAAAAGAATACAGTGGAAACGACAAAGGGCCCAGGTAATAGATGTCATCCACAGAATCCAATCCCTCAAGTGGCAATGGGCAGGACACCTGGCAAGAAGGACGGACAACAGATGTACAAAAAAAAATACAGCGTGATACCCATGAGGAATTAAGAGACCTAGAAGAAGACCAAACCTGAGGTGGAACCATAATATTAGACAATTGGCAGGCATAAGTATGCGGGCCATAGCCAACAATAGACAACAATGGGCCCAACTACAAAGAGGGTATCTAAATTATGGAGGGAGGTCTAAATTTAATCTTCTCTGTGCTAATACCTATGTTGTCACATTTTCAAAATATTATGTAAATATAAAAATAAATGTGAAAATAATTAAACATATTTTTTTTTCGTAAAAAAACCTCAAAGACGTATTCCTGGAATGGACTTCTAAAAATATGTGCAGTTATTTAAGACTCATCCTATGTCTTGTACAAGTGTTACGTTAAATCTAATTTAATATACAAAATAATAATGCATAGTATTTGAAAACCGCAGCTTCTCCATATAAATCGATTATTCAAATTTGAATCGCAAAGTTAAAACAACAGAGCTTTATTGTGCCGAATTCCTCCTTTTGGAAAAGGCGTTGTTATGCCAGCCAGCAGCGCTGCAAAGCCCTATACAAGTCAATACTTAATCATATCAAGCTCTCTCAAAAAGAGAGGGAAAAAAGAGAAGAGCTTACAATGCGTTCTCGATATTTAGATTAGAGCAGCCAAAAGCGAATTTTTTGCTAGACCGACTTCAAAGGTCCTTTATGGACGGTAATTCTGACGGTTTTCGAAAATACCGTCTATGGTTTTGGAATAAAGTGAGCTAATATTTGCAAATACGCTTTTTGGTGGGTTTAAAAAATCATGGCTTAAAATCGTTACTAGAAATTTAAAAGTTTAATGTACAGTATGTCCCCGGATTGTCTTTACAAGTGGAAAAGCTTTTTTATTATTGACATTCTTAAAAAACGCAAATGCTGCTTATTCTAAAATGGTTAATCCCGTTTATACTTTTTCAAATTTCCATACCGTTTTAGAGAAAATTAAAAAAAACATGAAAATAATTTATAATTTTTCCTAAAAATCAAAACTCATATTTCATATAATTTATTTTTTATTTTTTGAGACTATTATTGATAGAATTTAAATTAATGTCATATTCTTTGCTGTTCTAACATATTTAAAAAGTACAAAATTTATTAACTTCAATGCTACGGAGAGGGTGATAATAGTTATCGGAAACTGTGATACTTTAACAACAGCAAAAATATGACGTTAATCACAATTAATAATAACCATCCATCAAAAAATGAAATCGAAGTTATGTCACTATAGAAAGCCATTTGAATTTTAGGAGTTGTGAAAAGATAATTTAACTCTATTTGCCTGTTTTTTTTTAAACGATATGGTAATTTGGAAAAGTATAAAAGTTATTCACCATTTTAGAACCATTAAAAATCTTTATAAGGAATGTATTTTTCTCATAATGTCAATAATATAAAAGTTTTTCCTCTCGTAAAGACAATCCGGAGACATACTGTATATTATTTCAAATTCAGTAGCCTGAATTATGTAACTTAGAAAACGCTAAGCGCTTTTAGATGCTCAGCCTATATGACGTTAATTTTCGCATAACGCGCACTTAACTACCGATTTGGGTATTCTCATCTGACGCGCTTAGCGTCTTTACTGATTGCGCTAAGCGATTCCAAAAACTGCTACCTTAATGGATCGTTTTGCTTGTCGCACTGGCAGTGAAAATAGAAAAAAAAATCCAATTTTTTGTGTTCTCTTGCTATTTAGTGAAAACCAATTCTTTTTCTATAAATTTCTCAATAAAGGGAGGGGAGGCAATTGGTAATTTACGACTTGATAGCTATAACTATCGTTCAAATCATGGAAAACGCTGAGAAGCGTCTTTAACATTTCCCTCGTATAATAAGAATAATGACATATCCATAGAAAAATAGGTTGACGTAACACAACAATAGGTTATGAAATTCACGTAACATTGACATTTTTCATTGTTTTACCCACATTTGTCTATTAGTTATCTGAGAAGTTGCGATGCAGCCAATATGTGCTCAACGCGTATCCAGAAAACTATCCGCACGGCAACGAGATTACCAAAATCACCTGCTTGGCGTTCCGCTAATCGAATACTTTCGCTTACCGCTTTGAAAGCGTAACGTTTTTATGTCGAAGTTCGAGACTGATATTGACACATGATACAGATTTTGAAATACTTTATAGTTATTTTTTATACAAGACGATAAAATGGTATTGAAATCGTGGGTGAGTTAAGTTCGGGAGACGATAATGCAATTTTATCGTCGTGTATAAAACAATATTTCTTTCCATAGCGAGTTACGTTTTAAAAAATATTCAGAAATTATTATTTCAAGGAATTTATTACGAGTAGAAAAAATATTGTGCTGGGTTGGCGTTAGTTTCTATGTAATTTGACAAATAAATAAAGCTGTCTCTTTAGTTGTCAGTTTCGAGTCAATATCTTTTAATTCCCTTTCATGTCGATTGCTGATTGAATTGGAGCCAGAAATGGCTCAAAACGAAATAAGTAAATTACTAACAGATATTCAGGCTGAGGCGACAAACGCCATATCCAAACTACTTCCATTTAAATCCCGAATAACTTATGAAAAGGAATACAAAAATTTTCCAAAATGTACGCAATTACAAAACGTGCGAGAAGAAAGATCAAGTAAAAACATACTTTTAGCACATTTTTTTTGAAAAATCAAGGAAAATGCAGCCGTCCAGTTTATGGTCGCACTATTCAATGCTAAAAAGTACAATACTGGTCAATGAAAACATTGATATTTCAAGGTTATAAGCTATTACAACTATAAGATATTATAAGCTATACCGTTTAAATTTCCGTAGTAGTATAGTAACATCTAAACTTTGTAGAAATAGCAAGCTAATAGCTTTCTTGAAGCAGTCATGTAGCGGTTACAAACCGAAAACGTCAAAAATTTTAAACCCAGAAGATGTTGTGAAATTTCTCTGCACTGCTTTTTTGCATTTAATCTACCCTTGCGGTTAAAGTTCTAGTTTATCTACTATTTTTGATAGACATAAGGCAATTTTGACAGTTGCTATGGAAAAAAATATAAAAAATGTTCATTTTTTATATTTAACTAAAAAAAATCTAACAATTTAACTTTTTGATGTTTATTAACATTAGTAATTTTATAAATCAATTATATAATTAATAACTAATTACTCTAAATCAACTTATCGTTGCTTCATTATAATTTTCATTCTTGTCCCTGTAAGGTAGCAGTAACGTTAAAGTCCTCGTTCCCTCCGAATACAAAACCAAATAATTACTTATATAATAATTAATGAGACTGTTCAAATTAGCGAAACACTTCTCGTTGCTCTTCTCCGTCCCTAAGGCGATCAAACTGTCCTTTTCCCGTCTTCTGACGTTCAAATGGTAAACCTTGCAGTCCTGGACCAAAGATAAAGTCGCCAAATTGGCATTTTTCGACGGTCTTATAATGAACGTCCCGTTCTGTTTATTCTCGAGAAGTTTTTCGGCTGCCTCTCTGCTGACGTTCTGATAGAAAGATTCGGTTGACTCCCTAATCAGCTCTGGAAAAGATATTGAGAAAAGTCGACTTTTTTTAAACGTCTAGATAGAGGTAAAAATATTGTGATAAAGAAGAAAGTTTGTCTTGCTTTTTGTCTCCCTTTTTTTAAAAAAGTTTCGATAAAACTCTCTAGAAAACTTTACTGCTTTTTTATCTTTGGTTAAACTTTTATTACATTTATTTAGGTGGAAGAAGTTTCATTTAAGGGATATTAAAAAAGTTTGCATAAATTGATTTTGTTGATGTCAGAATATGTTTTGTAAATGATAAAATGAAAATAAAAATAATATTAGCTAATCTAATTAACAAAATTCTCGTGCCACAGTGTTAGTTACCATACTCGGCTTGATTTTTATGAAATTTTATATGTATGTATATTCATTGTTTCGTAGACTATAAAAAAAGCTTTCGATAAAGTCAGATGGCATCACCTGTGGAATATCTTAAAGGAAGTGGGGGTACCGCAACACCTTATTTCACTTATCATTGAGTTGTATCAGCACACTACAGGATCAGCTAGAATACTGGATTCAGCTTCAAAGGAATGTTTCCCTCGAACAAGGAGTCAGACAGGGGTGTATATTGTCTCCTCAACTATTTAACATATACGAAGAATACATAATGAGAAGGTCGCTAGAAACATGGGAAGGAGGCATTTCAATAAATGGCCAAACAATAAATAATCTACGCTTTGCAGATGATACAGCACTACTCGCTAACAGTCAAGAAGAGTTAACCAATTTAGTAAATAGGGTAGAAAACGAAAGCAATCGCCTCGGTCTGGAACTAAATACGCAAAAAAAAAACAAAATTATGATAGTTGATAGGCAACATAACAACCATCCAAATATAAGTCATATCGACCGCTTTGAAGTCGTTAAGTCATACGTATACCTGGGATCACTATTGACAAATACAGGCACATCGGAAGAAGAGGTGAAGCGTAGGTGCAACATGGCAAAGGTAGCTGTTGGGAGACTGACCAAGATCTGGAAAGACCGCCAGATTTCAAGAGCCACCAAAAACCGGCTAGGCAACTGTTTGGTACTCCCAATATTGACGTATGGCTGCGAATCGTGGACTCTCAGGCAGGCGGAACGTAAGAAGATCGATGCTACCGAGATGTATTGTTATAGACGTATGCTCCGTATCCCATGGACTGAAAGCCGTACAAACGTTTCCATTATAAATGAACTTGATATTACTAACACAGGCTTTCCTGTAAAATCCGACTAAAACAACTAAAATATTTTGGACATATAATGAGAAAAAGTCCGGACAATCCTGGAAAGACTCATAATTCAAGGCAAGGTGGAGGGACGTAGACCACGTGGCCGCTCTCCAACTCGATGGATAGACCAGATCACGACTAGCTGTAGCAAGCCAATGCACGATGTCATCGAGATGACAAAAGACAGAGGCGCATGGAGAAAAATCATCCATGATGTCATGTACGCTGACCACTACACTCCCTAATGGGGGTCAGGACTGAAGAGAGAGATTCAGTAGGCCTGAGAATACGTTGTTATCTATTTTTTATATCCCTAAGTGATAAGGGTGGTGCACCCCAATTTTTTTTTTATTTTTTGAACGAAATTTTTTATTTTTATTTCTTTACACTCACCGGCACGAAAAATGGGCAGCTTAAAATTTTCATGTATTTTGAAGTTTTTTTTATATTGGATTCCAGTGCACAGATTTTGATATTTTTAAGCAATTTTTAGCTAAACTATTTGAATTTTTAGTATATCTTTCTAAATTAAAAATGAAAGTTTTCTGTCTATTTATACGAGGGACAACAAAATCTTGATATTTTGGTGAAAGTTTGGAACACCCTGTGGAGTACGTTAACAATGCAAAGGATTTAAAAATTATTTTATCATCTAGGTGTATCTCTTCTCAATTGTTTGTTTTTTGATTTATCTCAATAGCTGTAGTTCTTTTGGAGATATTCGCTTTTGAAGACGACACTAACAGTTTTTCGTATTTTTTATATTAAAACCATGCCTTTGCTTTTGGTCCTAGTTAACAGACCTATAAAATAGTGTTTATGATTTGTGTAATGACACTGTCTTTGAAAAATCATATTATTATTGCCTGTTGTGCAGTTATTCTAGGAGATATGATTTTAAGTCAAGGTTGATCTCTACCATGATCAATTAAAGCAGCAATAGCCGATACTTCAGTAAGAAAAAAAAAAGAAATATATTAAAATTATACATAAATATTCCTACAAGAATGTTCTATTTTTTGCTAACAGAATAGATTTTTTAATAATATAATAAAAAGTAAAAATTTTTACTTTTTTTATATATAAAAAGTTTTCGGTGAGTTTCTTAAAAATTGTTCATGATTTTTTATTTGTAAATTTTTTTATTAAGTTTATTTCGTAAAATTTTTGCTCGGATATGAAAAGAAAAAGTTTTGCTAAATATTGATATTACAAAGTATAAAAAATTAGAAGGTGAAAAAATATTTGTTGAAAATTATTAAGATTCATAATATAGAGATTTTTATAAGGAGTTATGAGCGAGGCTGGTCTTAGTCTTGATCAAGACCAAGCATGCAAGACTTTTGCGGTCTTGAAAAAAAAGGCTGATTCAATATAACATATTAAAAAAAATATTTTAATATAAGAATTTCTTTCTTAATAGTTTTATTTGCATTTAATTACTAAAAATACTATTTATTTAAAGATTTTCTATGTAGAAAATGTACCTAGTAAAATCTATTAAAAAAATGCAGGATTAAAAAACATAAAATGTTAGAACTTTGTTGTTAGTGTGACTTTCATTAGACAAGTATTGGCGACGTCTTTTAAATAATATTGTCAGGCCAATAAATCAAGCTGTTACCACTTAAGCAGTATGTTATATAACCACTTAAGCCTTTTCTTCTACAATTGCCTTTAGTTAGATGAAATTATCATTTTATAAGCCTGATAATATAATTTGCAGGTGAAATATACAGGAGGTACAGCTGGTTCCAATAAAATTGACTACGATTTAAAACATATTTTTATTATTTCGGGCAGTATATTCTATGATACCTGTCCCCCATTTCTCTACTCATGTCATGCTGACGTTCTGAAAAATGTATTTGCCACTTTGTCAAAAGCAAAGTTGTTTTATACAATGTCACAATAACCTTAACATGTCCAAATACTTGACACATAAATATACACTGCTCAAATATTCGAAAAGAATGTGTAAAGAGTCGTATTCATTTTTTTTGGAACCAGCTGTACATGAATAAATGCGAAGAAATTCAAGGTATTATTCTATTGCAAAATAAAATCACTAAATCACCACAATACACCAAAACACTTTTACTTTTACACTGGACGCGCGTTTCGCTAACCATTTTAGCATCATCAGCAGATGATTATAAACTAAAGCTCAACTGTAATATTATTCTATTTCTAAATATAAATAACATTTTTCTTTTTAATTTTGAATTTGATGATTCCCTACAACGTTATTTACTTGTACAGGGTGAATCAAAACCACAATATTATCGAAATTTTCAAAAAGAGATTTGTACTAAAAAGTTGATAGTTAGATTTGCCGCATACAGGGTAGTCAAACAGCTATTTAAACTTTTTTCGCAATATGTTTACAATTTTATTATCTACAGGGTGGTCCAAACTGTATTCCGGAAACTTCGGCAGCATATTTTGTAGATGAAAATAAATAAAAAAATTCATATAAATGTCATATGATTGTGTTCGTATGTCCTAAAATGCTTAGTTTCTGAGATACAGAGTGTAAAAGTTTCATTTTTATTTCTATTTTTTCCAAATAATTTCTAAGTAACGTTAATATTTGGATGAAAATTGGTGTCTGGGAGTTTTGTGACATGAGAAATTTGATTTTCATGTCAGTATTACTTCTACTTGTAGAGGGCGCCACCTACATATTTTTTAACTGGTTTGAAGAGTAATAACTTTTCTTCCATACCTGTATAAAACTACTGAGTAAAAAAATATACATTTACGATTTTTTTAGGTAAAAAAGATCTCTTGGTAAATATCGCTATGATTAATGTATTATTATTGTACGATATTTGGAATCGAGATCAATACCTGTCAATATTGCCATAAACATGTTAACTAAAAACTTATTAATTAAAATCAAAATGTGTCATTAAAATCAAAATTTAAAATATTTTTGCGCCAAAAGTTCAACAGAAACTGTTATATAATTTAAATTTATAAATTTATAATTAATTTAAAAAAAATAAAAATGTATTATTTCAGTCAAATAACTATACTCAATAATGACATGTATTGACTATTTCCATTCTAAATATCTCGAGAACGGTTGCTCGCAGCGATTTTGTATATTTTTTCACTCAGTAGTTTTATACAGATATGGACGAGAGAAGAAAAAAAAAAGTTATTATTACTCTTCAAAACAGTTAAAACACATGTAGGTGGCGCCCCCACAAATAGGAGTCATATTGACATCAAAATCAAATTTCTTGTGTCACAAAAATCCCAGACACCAATTTTCCTCCAAATATCGATGTTACTTCAGAAGTTATTTGCAAAAAAGCGAAATAAAAATGAAACTTTTACACCCTATATCTTCGAAACTAAGCATTTTAGGACATACATTTATACGGAGTTTTTTACTTATTTTTACCTGCAGAATATGCTGCAGAAGTTTCGGGTATACAGTTCGGACCACCCTGTTTATAACTTTATATGAAAACGCAAAACTGATAAATTTTATACGAAAAAAAAACAATTTATTTTTATAATATAGAAAATATGTACCTTCGAATTTTTTCGCACTTTTATTTACTCATTTTATTGTATAGTTTTTTTTTCTTAAATTTTATTTTGATTTTATATTGTAATTTTTGTAAATAAATACCGTTTATGTTATCTAGGACAGAAAGTAATAGAGAAATAGTAAGTAAGGATGGTAAATTATTCGCAATAAGAATCACAATTAACGCAAAGTAGTGTAGAAGGTACATTTATTAAAATCCTCCACCGTTGTTTTTACTTACTGCATTCAACCTCCTCAGCTATATCTTCTCTTCTCTTGCAACAACAGAACAAACACATCCTATACACGACATCTACCAATTCCGACTTTATTCTTACGATAAGGTTGGCCAGCACGCGAAAAAATACCTTGAAACACAGACACATCTGCTTAGACTCGCAACTCATTGCTCACATTGTCTTGCCATTACTGTCATAGAGTCGAAAGAGACCAAGACCCCGTTTTGGGATAAGTAATGAATATGTGTGTTTTGTTTTGATCCGTCCATCTGCACGCAGAAGGGCCTGTGCTTTTTTTGATTAGACAATAAGAGGAGATTTCCACCAACGGTCGAAGGAGTAGATATGTATTTACTAATATTAACTGTATATTAACTTAGTTTAGAATATTAATAAGTATTTTGCTGTAAAATGAGATGATTTTTGTAATTGTATATGTCCAAATATAAATATTATATTTATATAAACTTCTAAAATCACATTGTAATTTAAAATTTTCTTACGCTCACTCTATAAATGTAATAAATTTCGCTTTTTCTATTTTTTTTGTTTAAATTCAGAATTTTAAAGAATTGACTAATATCTAACCTAAATTAATGTATGAGTTATTTTAAAAATTACATAGTATTGCATTTAAAATGACGTTTCAAAAGTTTTTATTTAAAATAAATATTTAAAATAGACCAGCAATATTTGATCAATTTTTTTGAAAAAATGAAATAAAATACCGGGTGTTCAATAAGAGAAAATATAACTTTGGTGTGGATCTTCGTACTGACATACCCTGTACATTTCAAAATAATCTTAAATTATGCACATTGCCTTCCCACATATACCCATAAAATATTTTGTTTCTACATCTTTCCATTTTCGTATAATCAACTGAGGTGAATTAGGTGCGCCACCCTGTATACCTTATGATCGAAAATAGAACGACGGCGACGTCAAATGGTCATTCTCTACCCATCTTTGACGCCGTTTTTTTTTCGATCGTATGGTAGTATAACATACATATAATGTATTGTGTTTTTAGGGTTATTTTTATCTTTTTTTACTAAATATCAATTTTAATCTTATTAGCATTACACAGGGTGAGTTTTAAAAAAGGGCAATTTGGAATTTTTTGGAAAAAAAATGTTTTTTATAATTCTAAGTTGAAAACATAATATATTCATAATGTGACAATATCCGTATAGTAGATTATATTCACAAGAAAGAAAACCCAGAAAAGATACCACTGTATTTACAGTGGTTTTTTTTAACCAATTTTTTTTTCATAAATTATCAAAGCAAAATAACTCGATTATTTTGGAGTTATTTGAAAAGCGGCAAAGAGAATATATATGTTTCTTTTATCGTGATCTACCAGCCCTAAAAATATTTGCAAAAACTATTTAAGACTCACCCTATATAATTAACAATAATAACAAATTTTAACTTATAATATATATTACCATTATGAAGAATAAATCTTGATATTTATTTTAAGCACTTTTTACAGATCTCAACTTTTATGTGTTTCATAAACCACTGGCGCTATAACCCGCCGCCATAATGTCATTTGATACGGTAATTTCATCATAGCAACTGCAGTCGCATCGGCCTTATAGAACCGTCTGTTTTTTACCTTTTCCAGAGAACATTTGTTTGTCTTCATAGAAGCTTTAATAACACTCTTTCAATACACGCTCACATTTGCAATAAAAATATCTATGAGAAATGCGTTTATGGAATGGGAATATGAGAATGTTGAGTAATAATGCATTTATAAGAAGTAAATAGAGATATTATGAAACACAAAATTTAATTTATTTTTTATTTTGTTTTTCTTTAAGGAAGATTTTAAAATTATATTTTATATAATTATTAAGGTAAGGAAAAATGCGCATTTAAGTGCATTGAATTTTGTGTGAAAAGAAATTCTAAAAATATCCAATTATTCCTCAATTATTTTGAATATTATTGTGATTTTAGAAAATCCAAACTTTTATTCATTTCATAAAATTATACATAATTAATTAAATAAAATGGTTAACAAAACTATGCCAAACAGTATATTAAACATAAATCATATACTTACAATATACTTACAATAATTTTAGAAACAATTAATTTCTAAGTAAGTTTATTTTAAGTTTTCTAGAATGAAACTTTGACTTTTGACAATAAGGCTTTATCATTTGTTTCACGAATTATGGCAATTCTAGTCATCTGGGTTTTTCCCGAGCCCCGTTTTATATTGTCTATTTACCAATACATAGAGAAACTGTATACTCTGTTTTTTTTTCTCACGTAAGATTTCGACAGACGATGACAGAAGAAAAGCAGAGGACGTCCCATACCAATCTATTTATTTTACTAAAAAAAGTTTCTAATAATTTTTAAGTTATCTATGGATGGGTTTAAATATAAATCCGACATGCGTCGGGTCTTGTTGTTTTTAACCAGTTTTATTGGTTTATTTAAAAAATGACAGATCGTATTTCAATTTTATTGGTTTGACGGAACGATGAACGATAAACGGACGCCGATGCGTGTGAACTCGCCTTTAGATTTTTGTCATTTTTGGCGCTTGTCAAAGTCTTGCCAAATTATAGGTTATAATTTTGTGTCAACTTTTGTTAAATACCCTGCGTTTTGGAAGATGATGCTTTTTGATTCGTATTACGTGTGTTTTGTGTCTTTTGAAGTCAAGTGGAGAAAAAATCGAGTGAAAATTAACTGTAGACCCAGAGCACAGTTTATGGTTAATACTCGCTGCCCAGGCAGAAAGTCTTATACACCAATGAAGTTGCCATCGATAAAGTTTGTATACCATTTCGTCGTAGATAAGTGCATCTCGTATATGGTAGAAGGATCAAACTAAACACATACTAAAAACTGGAGTAGCTGTAAAATATCGACATCACACGATAGGTAAATAATGGATTTTAGTACTACAGAAAAATAATGTCAAAAGGTACAGGTTTAAAAAAATTAAGATTAAAGTTAATTAATCGACCTTTAAGGTATAAAATTTGGTAGGTGTTATTATTAATAAAATAGTTTGTTTTATTTACCTATGTTGTTTTATTTATTCCTGTGGAATATTACAAATTTGTATTTGTACATAAGTTATATTGATAAATATAATCATAAATGCGGGTAGTTTCATAAAGCTTGAAAGTAAAAAATAGTTCTTTTTTATATTTTTTTTGGTATGTAGTGTCTTTTTCTTGTTTGTTTTGTATTAACACATACCGGTTTTATTAAATAAAATAACTCGATTACATTTTTTCAGTTTTATACAGTTTTTTTCACAATATTTTGAAGTAATCACTTGTCATCTTGTCAATCAAATTTTAAATATTTCCTGCTATGCGTTCCAGTTGTACCAACTTATTTCTTTGTAAAATAAAATATACTACTTTGAAATTAAAATGACAGACACATCTATCACTGTCAAGGATCTTCTCGTTGGACAGACTATACCAGTATTAGGTACAATTTAACCAGGTAGTTTATTACAGACCCAGGAAAATACCATATGATCGGAAATAACGGCATCCAGTTGGCTTGGAAATGAACATCGACGACATTGCCTATATAATTTTCATTTATAAAAAATATCAGCTATCTTCATTTCATAGCCATCGCTGACGCCGTTTTTTTTTTCGATTATATTGTAGTTAGCCTATTCGCTTCATATATTGTTTTCACTTTGGTAACTAAAAAAATCGGCCCAAAAATATAAAATTAATTTAGTTAATAGAACACGGAAACTCAATAAACATAATAGTAAACAAGATGGAAATACGCACACAACATGCTTCACCCCTGATAAAACCTGGATGATGGCTTATTTAAATCGCACACAAACAGGTAAAATTAGCTATTTATCTCTGTCTGGGTAAAGTTAGGGTTTCCAAAATAAAATAAATGGCATGTAGGGCCCTTTTGTATGCTGTAGGTGTGGTGTGTACTTTAGTTTAACGGCTTTATTGATTACACTCGCTGGAAAATTATACCGTCGATTGTTTTCGGATTGATAAATTTATAATGAACACAGATCTTTTCAAATAAAATATTAAAAGTTTAATTATTTCGTACCTACCGTTTGTTATTTTTAAATTGGCCCACCAAAAAATAGAAAAGTGCTTTAAATAATAGATAGATATTGAAAACAAGAATTTATATTAGAGTTCTCAGGTGGCTATCGGCCCGTTTCACTGTGACATTTTCAGAAGTATTTTCAGCATTTTTTAGAAGTACTAAAAATCGTCACATTAAAAATATTATGACATTAATTAAAATTCTATTAATAACAATCTATATTCTATATATACACTGTTTTTTTTTACTCAGGTAAAATTTCGACAGACGATGACAGAAGAAAAGCAGATGACGTCCCATACCAATCTATTTATTTTACTAAAAACAGTTTTTTTATTTTACTAAAAAAATCCGTCATGCGTCTCTTGTTGTTTTTAACCAGTTTTATTCGTTTATTTCAAAAATGACAGATCATATTTCAATTTTATTGGTTTGACGGAACGATGAACGACAAACGGACGCCGATGCGTATGAACTCGCCTTTAGATTTTTGAGGCTTGTCAAAGACTTGCCAAATTATAGGTTATAATTTTATGTCAACTTATGTCAAATACCTGCGTTTTGCAAGATCATGAATTTTGATTCATGTTATTGCGTGAGTTTAGTGTCTTTTGAAATTAAGTGGAGCAAAAATCGAGGGAAAATTAACTGTAGATCCAGAGCACAGTTTATAGTTAATACTCGCTGCCCAGGCAGAAAGTCACACCAATAAAGTTACCGTCAATAAAGTTTGTATACCGTCGTAGATAAGTGCATCTCGTATATGGTACAAGGATCGTACTAAACATATTGTAAAATATGGAACATCACACGATAGGTAAAGAATGGATTTTAGCACTGCAAAAAAATAATGTCAAAAGGTACTGGTTTAAAAAAATTAAGACTAAATTTAATTAATCAACCTTTAAAGTATAAAATTTAGTAAGTGTTTATTATTAATAAAATAGTTTGTTTTATTTATTCCGGTGGAATATTACAAATTTGTATTTGTACATAAGTTACATTGATAAATATAACATTAAATGCGGGAAGTTTCTTGAAGCTTGAAAGTAAGAACTAGTTCTTTTTATATTTTTTTGGTATGCGGTGTTTTGTTCTTGTTTGTTTTGTATTAACACATACCGTTTTTTAAATAAAATAACTCGATTACATTTTTTCAGTTTTATACAGTTTTTTTCAAAAATTTTGAAGTAATCACTTATCAGTCAAATTTTAAATATATTAATTTCCTGCTATTCGTTCCAGTTGTATCAACTTATTTCTTTGTAAAATAAAATAAACTACTTTGAAATTAAAATGACAGAATATCTATCTGTGACAAGGATCTTGTCGTTGGACAGACTATATCAAAGAATGGGGGGAAAACGAAATTATATTATATTTATTATATTATAGAAACGGGTTTTGATTTTTAAAACTAGGAAAAATTAATTATATTTTCATTTTTTTTAATTTTCTCTAAAACGGTATGGAAATTTGATAAAATATAGACGAGAATA
Source organism: Sitophilus oryzae (assembly GCF_002938485.1). Lineage (NCBI taxonomy): Eukaryota > Metazoa > Arthropoda > Insecta > Coleoptera > Curculionidae > Sitophilus > Sitophilus oryzae. Next base: position 3,455,858 of record NW_022147237.1, on the reverse strand, counting down.
ATCAATATAGAATAAGCATTTTTTTTATAATGAATGCATTTTTTCAAATTGTCAATACCTAATTAAAAAGTTATTTTCACTTATATAATCCAGGGACGTACTGCATATTTTTATGATTTAATTAAAAATGTATAGTTTGCAGGTTTTTCCCTATACTTGTAGTACAAGACGGTAGTAGAAGTTTGTTCCTTTAATTTCAATGTAAGCATTCAGAACGTCAAAATCAGTAGTAGATATTTTCAATTAGTAGAAAAAGTTATTATTAAAATTTTCCACTAATTATACTTCAAAATTTGCGAGAAATGTCATTTTGGCCTTGGATTATCTTCCGTCAAGAGAAATTGTAGTTAGAAATCAAAAGTTTTATAAGCTAAATATTAGGCTTTCTCTATGGATACAACTAACTAACGCAAGCTGTTGGTAGGATATTCTATTAATTTTAATTTTGTTTTTTAAATATTGTAAAGTAAAGATTTCAGTTAACGTCGCCTTTTTGCTGCCAGGGCTAATCTGGACGGGGCCTACTTTGTTTACGCGGGATCCGAACCGCGGTCCTCGGCCATATCCTGTGTATGGTCAATAGCCTACCGACTTGACAAGTGCCTAAATCGACTCTTACTCACGAGAGATACGATCTCATCTAGCCTCTTTTTTTGGACAACAGCACGATACAGAGTTTCGAACCGGTCACCCGTCCATCCACTAGTATCGCCTTGCGTCGCTTAACTTCGGTGTTCTAATGGGAACCGGTGTTTCGACGTAGCTGGGCCGTTGCCCTTTTAAATATTATGAATGATCGTAAAAAATAACTAAAAAGTATAAAGTATGACTGAAACCACTAATTTATTTCACTAATTGCGAGGTTCTGAATGAAGTTTTAAGCGAAATAACTCCCATTTGCAACCAAAATGGGTCATACTGTACAATATATAACTATTAAATGGAAAATTCTATTTTAAAGAACAAAATGGGTATACAAAAAGAAAATAGTAATAAAACAACTTTGGCAAAATTCTCATCACGAAATTTCATAAAAGCTTACGCTGATAAGTCGGGGTGATTCAAAAGGATATCCTCCCACTCAGTCACCGGCCACTTTCCCCTTTTTTTTTAGTAAAAATACCCAATTTCCCGACAGATAAGAGCTGTTTTATGAACCATTCGATAAGCATCTGTTTCACTTTCGAGAAAGGACTTCGTAAAAACAATAAAAACAATTTTGGAAATGAGCTCGATTTACTTTAATACTTTTTTTCCGAATTATAGATTAACATAAAGGAAATAGGAACTTCTTTTTTATTTTTGCATTACATTTTTTACTGTTTATACAATGTTTGTAAATGAATTGTAAAAGTTTGTCTATGATTCCTGACAGTGGCAGGTGGGTGTCTGTCACTTTACTTCACAGGTAAGTGGTAATATCTGTCAATTTTTGAATTTCGTCTGTTGAAATCTTCCTCGGGTCGTTGGACAGACTATGGGGTAAATTTACAGACACTACGTCACCTTAGAATTAGGTTGTTCTATATCCACTTTTGGGGTAAAATGAGTTACATACACCATTTTTTTATGCAGAATTAGCTTGTTCTATTTCTACAAAAACAATATAGCCAAATTAACAAAATAAATAAAGAAAAAAAATCTAATATTTTGTACTATATCCATATTAATTTGAAAGTCGCGAAACCATGTAATGGCCTACATCCAAAAATCACTATTTAAGGCTACAGTAAAAAAAGTAGAATTATTGTGTTTTCTTTTGTCTTTATCCTAAGAACTGGATATGGAACGAAAATACCAGATCAAAAAATATGTTACTATGCATAAAAATTAGATTGTTCTATATCCATTTGTTCTCGATCTCTTTCTCTCTAACATACAATGGATATATCTGTTTTTATTTAAATTTAAGGCTTTTGTTTTAAGCGGTTGAAATTGCACCACTAAACGTTCGTTTGTCAAATAGGCGGTAAATCGGTTCGTTTGAAAGGCACTGGTTGCCTGATTTGTTAGCAAATTCGAATGTTTCACACTTTGGAATTTCGTGAAACCAGCTGCTTCAACTCAATTGACTGCTCAATCGTTCGTTTGAAAAGCACTGATTGCCTGATTTGTTAACAAATTCGAATGATTCGCACTTTGGAATTTCGTGAAGCTGCTTCAACTCAATTGACTGCTCAATCGTTCTTTGAAAAACACTGATTGCCTGATTTGTTAGCAAATTCGAATGTTTCACACTTTGGAATTTCGCGAAACCAGCTGCTTCAACTCAGTTGACTACTCAATCGTTCGTTTGAAAAGCACTGATTGCCTGATTTTTTAGCAAATTCGAATGTTTCACACTTTGGAATTTTGTGAAACCAGCTGCTTCAACTCAGTTGACTGCTCAATCGTTCGTTTGAAAAGCACTGATTGCCTGATTTGTTAGCAAATTCGAATGTTAAATAAATCAGCTTAAAATGAGTATTATATTATTCTATATCCCCTTATTTTGTTCTATATCCCTAAAATCGGCTCAATGCACAGCTAATAGACCAATTTGTTCTATATCCAAATCTAAAATCACTAATATCTTTTAAATAAAGCTTCTGAAAGTAAAATAAATACATATGTTTGATAGGTTATCATATTATCTTTAATTTAAATGTTTAATAGAACCATTTTGGTATATAGTGTTCACGGATATCCAGTTTAAACTTTAAACCTTGTTTTCTCAATTTCATCGAAATGGTATATAGAACAATCTTATTCTAGGGTGACGACTATACAGGGTGGTCCGAACTGTATTCCGGAAACTTTGGCAGTATATTCTGCAGATAAAAATAAGCAAAAAATTTCTTATAAATGTATGTCCTAAAATGCTTGGTATCGAAAATACAAGGTGTAGAAGTTTCATTTTTATGTCTCCATTTTTTTAAATAATTTCTGAAGTAACGTCAATATTTGGAAGAATGAAATTGGAATCTGGAGTGTTTTTTGACATTTAAAATTTGATTTTGATGTCAATATGACTCCTACTGGTAGAGGGCGCCACCTACATATTTTAACTGGTTTGAAGAGTAACAATTTTTCGTCCGTACCTGTATAAAATTACTCAGTAAAAAGTATACATTTACGACGTTTTCTACGTAAAAAGATCTCTTGGTAAAAATCGCTACGAGCAACCTTTCTCAAGATTTTTAAAATGAAACTAGTCAATACATATCATTATATTGACAAAAAATAAATATGTTAGTTATGAGTATAGATATAGTTATTTGACTGAAAAGATAAATTTGAAAACTTTTTATTTTTTTAAATTAATCATAAATTTTTCTTCAAAAAAATTATTATAAAACAGTTTCTTTTGGACTTTTGCTACAAACACACAAATTTATGATTTCAGTCTAATAACTATTTAGTCAACATGTTTAATTTGTCACTGATGACCAGGTATAATAGATAATTTAGATTCCAAATATCTCGAGAACCATTACTCGTAGCGATTTTTACCACGAGATTTTTTTTACGTAAGAAACGTCGTAAATGTATATTTTTTTACTCAGTAGTTTTATACAGGTACGGAAGAAAAGTTATTAGTCTACATACCAGTTAAAATATATAGGTGGCGCCCTCTGCAAGTAGGAAGACATCAAAATCAAAATTCTCATGTCAAAAAACTGCCAGATACCAATTTTCATCCAAATATATAAAATTTCTACACCCTGTATCTCTGAAACTAAGCATCTTAGGACATACATTTATACGAACTTTTTTACAGGCTTTTTTACTTATTTTTATCTGCAGAATATGCTGCTGAAATTTCCGGAATACGGTTCAGACCACCAAATCATCTAGTTACACCACCAAACGAATTAGGTAAACCAAAATAATTAGCCACGATGATTAGGTTATTAGTTTATTAATATTGGTTTAAAGTTTTTATGTTTAAAGATTCGTGTTTATTTATTATTTATTAGAATACAAAAAATAATCTGTTCTTCTTATTCTTCTATTAATGTCAAAGTAAATAATATTTCAAAAAGCAATTTATTAAAGTAAATAACTGTTTCCCCCATTATGATGGAACTTTTCATTGGATTAAAGTATTAAACTAAAAATTTACTGTATAGTTGAGTAACCTAAATCGATTAAATGGTATATAAATGACCCTACTTTAAAACTTTTAAGTCTAGATAAAATTAGATAAGTTTAATATATTTATCACAAACTAAGACTAGTTTAGGACTAAACATAAACATGTACTTACAATATTAGGTGTATAGCCAAAATGTATGACGCTTACCTGAAAATAAGAAAAAATAATAATAATTATGTATTATACTACAATATAATTGTATTTGACAGTGCACCGTAAACATTTCTTGAAATATTTTTAACACCCTATATTTAATATATTTTTAAAAAAATTTAGTATTTTGTATGCAAAGAATTTTAAGTAAGGTGGGTGGATCATAGAAGGTCATGCTCCTTTGAAGGCCAACTATAAAAATAGTCATAGTTACTGTCATGTGATGACAAATTCCTTCCACTCAAACTAAACTCCATTAAACTCAAAAACAGAAGTCACTTGCTATTTTGTTAGTGCGATCCCTCGCTTCGTAGACTTCGGTCGTCGATGTTAAAATTGTAATTCTCGCGCATATGAAAAATAGGGTTTTATGTAAATAACCTAATATCTTTTTTTTACCATAAATTATCATATAAGTATTTGTTATGGTTCTAAAGAAAAAAATAATAATTTTGATTTTAGTTAAAATATCGGTAGTGTTCCTATGAAAGCCGGTGGTTCCTTATAAGGCTAATCAAAAATTTGACGGTTGGCCTTTCTAGGGTACATGGGCCGTACTAGGAACGTTTACAAATCATGAAAATATGAACATTTAGTTATAAATACGTACCGGTAAAGTTGAAACAATGATTTATGTTTATAATTTTATTATTTGTAAGTTAAGTTACTTTTTTACTAAAAAAGCATTTTGGTCTTACAAAGAACAAACCCATAAAAAAGGCCATTATAGGTAATCTTTGTTTTTTGTAATTTTATTAAAACCAAACGCATTATCAACTTATTCGTTATCGATATAATACTCATTACTATAATTTTTAAATAATTTCCATTAATATACTCTCAGTTGCACAGAGATTAAAAAAAACTATAATATATAGTTCTCGATATAGTGTTAGTAAAAGCGGATATTTTGATTAATACAACTCTAATTTTAAGAGTGTATTACGCTGTACTTTCGGGTCGCTCTCAGGGGTCGGGTAAAGCAGGTGTGTGGCCCAAGGAAATATATATTATATGCCAGAAATCTGCCTAAGGCTTAGCCCGATCCTGTCGCGTTAAGCCACATCCAAAATTCCAAACACACGTGCTTTGATTAAGGCTTGATTAAGATTTGCAGAGCTTCAGCATTTGCCATAAAATAACGAGCAATTTGTTACAAAACTATATAAATTATATATCACTGTAATCACAAAACTTCAATCTATTTCCGTGTTTTAACTGAATTTTAAATTATGTCCTTATTTTCGACAAAATTTAGTTCAAACATAAGGATCATTTTGTGGATATTTGACCATCAAAATCTTAAAGATAAAGAAGTTGTGAGAAGAAAATGTGCTACAACACGGATATAGTATAATCCTTTATCTTTAATTTCCTTCTTCATTTGTGTAAAAATACCTAGCCAGTTTTACATAAAACGTTAAGTTCCGAAGACTTATTTTGCTACTTTTTCGGACTAGTGAAATGGACTTTTAAGTTGAACAACTGATTTATAATATTGGCCTTGTATGGAGCCCTGTTCCTTGCAAGGCCGTTTGGAAGAGCTCAAATTTAATAAATAGTGATTACATAGAATCATAGAATAAAGAACCAGAATTTTTCACTGGAATAAAAAAATATCACTAGAATAAAAAAAGTAATGTATATGTTACACTATAAAACGAAGTGTTAATTAATAATATGCACACCTTCTTATTTTAGATGTTCTTTAAAGTGACTCATTTACCTATATTTCGTATATGAGATGAAAATCGGAAGAACCGAAATTAACTTCATTTTCTATTGTGGCTGCTTAGAACACAACGGCTCAGGTGTAATTCTTCAGTCCAATTTACCTTCTGGTAATTAAGGGCCTTTCAATCTAAAAGTCCAGCCCTGTATCCGATGGAGCGTTCAGGTAGAGAGACGACCCAAAATACGGTCAAACAGTTTCCTTGATAAAGAAATCTGGCCCGCAAACCGAATTGTAATCAGGCAGAGTGGAAATTTGATCCTAATGCCTAAATTAATGGTTTGATGGATCGGTAATCGCCTCAAATAAATTCGGTTTGGGCTAAGGGTCAATAGCTAACAGAACAGCTGTGTAGAGCTTCAGTATGATTTATAAATAGTCAGGATTGGAACGTTCTATATTATAGAATATAGCTCAGCAATCATGAGTTTAATAGTAATAATTTTTGGGCTAATTTTATTTAATGTGGTTTATAATTTCTGTTTCTCAATACCGGGTGCGTCTCAAACATAAATTTTTCACCCCTATAACTTTTTTCTTTTTTCAGATAAAAAAACGAGATTTGGTTTGTTAGTATACAGGGTGATAATTTGAAAACGAACAGTATTTAATATTACCTCTACCGATGATAGTATGAAAATTTGGCGAAATACGTCAATTTACATATTAAGGAGGACAACTTTTGAGGCATTTGTTGTCGTGTTACTTTCAACCCTTTGACCCCCAGGGCACCTACCCCTAAAATTTTAAATGGCAACACCTATTTCTTTTATCATTTTTGTGTTCCTTATAAAATTCTGCATAAACTGCATTATTATTTTATCAAAATGGTGATACTTAACCTCACAAATGAATGAAATGTATTTAATATCTAATTTTAAAAGGAATTGCATTCACGGCCTCATAAGACTTCATTTAAAAATGTTTGTACCTACTACTACTATAAATTCCAAATTCCTTTATTTATTTACATTTCGTCTTCGATGTCGCCACTACAAAACATAAAGTAATTTAATTTTTTTGCCGTTTTTTGCCAAGACTGCTCAATGAAGCCGCCCAGATTGAGGTTCTTAGTGAAGTTCGTTGCTATGGCTCCCACTACGTCTCTTCGTAAAGTTGCAGATCAAACTAGACTGTCGCGTGAGTCAGTCAGGAAAGTATTAATGCTTCACAAATTTCATCCATACAAACTCATAATTACTCAAGAATATGGGGACGATAACCCGGACAGACGTATTGAGTTTTGCGAAATTATGACGGACAAGATTATTACTCAGCCCAGGTTAATAAAGAATATCTGTTCCAGTGACGAATGCACTTTTTACTTAAATGGCAAGGTAAACAAACAAAACTGTCGTTATTGAAGCGACATCAGTCCTCACATTATTAGAGATGAGCATACGCAATACCCTCAAAAAATAAATGTCTGGGCGGTTATAAGAGGCAATAGTATCATCGGTCCTCTCTTCATTACTGAACATCTAAATGGTGAAATTTATGCAGAAATGTGAGATACAGCTATAGAACCTCTTATAATTCGTGAGGTGGACATCAATGGAAATCTTTTTCTAGATAAGCATTTGCTGCACTTCCAACAGGACGGAGCGCCTCCGCATTATGTACGCCCAGTAAGAGAGTGGTTGGATAATCATTACCCAGAGCAGTGGATTGGTAGGAGGGGACCCATAGAATGGACACCGCTAGATTTTTTCTTATGGGGCTACTTACAATCCGTTGTATTTAAAACTCAACCAGACTCCATTGAACAATTTACAACAAAGAATTGTACAGGAGTGTAGAGCTATTTCACCTGAAACTTTTCAAAACGTCCGAGAACAGTTTGAATACCGGTTGTACTTGTGCTTGGCGAATAATGGAACCCATTTTGAAAAATTCATAAAGTAGTATAGGTAAGCCTTCCAGTATTTCATTATCATTATCATAATTTTTCAAGGAGATGCATTATTTTAATGTACATAAAATACATTTCATTGATTTGTGAGGTTAAGTATCACAATTTTGACAAAAAAATAATACAGTTTATGTAGAATTCTATAAAAAACAGAAAAATGGTAAAAAATAGGGGTTGCTATTTAAAATTTTAGGGATAGGTGCCCTGGAGGTCAAGGGGTTGAAAGTAACACAACAACAAATGCCTCAAAAATTGTTCCCCTTGATATGTAAATTGACGTGTTTTGCCAAATTTTCATACTATCATAGGTAGAGGCAATATTAAATACTGTTCGTTTTCAAATTGTCACCCTGTATGACATAAATTAGGATTGATTGTCGTATTCAATTGTTTTTGGTCACTTCCTGTTTTACCGGAAATGACCACAACTTTTAAATGGCACCCTCGGTATGTTTTTACTTCATTCGATAGAAAATGACACTCTGAATAGAAAAACATATAATATGTCAGCTTTTGACATTTTCACTTAAAAAAATTGTGTGTGCGAATTTTTTACTAACAACTATTAAATTGAAGGATTTAAAGGATATATATATATATATATATATATATATATATATATATATATATATATATATATATATATATATATATATATATATATATATATATATATATATATATATATATTTTTTTTAGTGCATTTTACAAGTTTTACACAAATTATAGTTAATATAAAACCGAATACTATTCTAGCTTTATAATTTCATAATGTTTTTTTTAATTTTTATTAAAAAACGATAATTCTGTTACCCGGCCGGATAGCTGTGGTCATTAAACCAAAATACTACTACATCTATATCTCTGACTACTACTACTACTAACCAGCAATTTGTTTTGTGTTATCTGTGGTCTGTTTTTGTTTAAATGTTTTGTTCATTATTCATATTGGGTATTTATGTTTAAATTAATGTTATTCCTTAGGCAACCAGTATTTCTTTTGCATAATCAAAATTCTCACTCTAAATTTTACATAACCAAATTGTCACTCTAAATCGCAGACTTTTTTAGACAGATGTCACTTGTCTTGTCATTATTCAATTCATTATTCGAATTCTCAGAATGTTGTTACCAAAAGTTTCAACTTAAAATAAAATTTTAATCAATCACAATTGTTTATCTCCATGATTTACCGGATTAATAATACAGAAATTACAGCTCAATTACAAACAAAACATGATTTATAGTGATTTACAGTAATTTTATTAAATCATACGAATATTCTCGTTGATTATTGGTTTGAAATAAATATAACAGTGTCTTACAGTGAAAATACGAGTTGCTAACTCTAAATTCTAATTCTGAACTGGCAAATGAACTAGATGCTTTACCTAGACCGTTGTTCAGATGATACAAACCTACCGATGAAAATATGCATGAAATCAAAGTTGGTACAGTTTTAAGTTTATTATAATGATTTTTTTAGACGCGTATGGCACAGATCGTTACCGAGTGTTGCCACAAGCTTATTTTTAATCGGGGTAGATTATCACGAGATAACGGGGTTAAATTGTTTTGCAAAGGGGTAACTGTGGCAACTCTGTGGTATTTCGCTGTGGTATTTATTGTGGTGTTTTTTCTCGAAAAAAAAATTGAAAATTTGGAATTATTTGAAGAAATATTTAGATTTTTTTTAGTTTTTAGTGAAAAAACATACTTTCTTGATAATATGGCAACATATGTAGTAGATTAAATTTACAAGAAAGGAAACCTTGAAAAGATCCAGTGGTTCTCAAAATTTAAACAAAAAAATGTTTTTTTTTTGGAATTTTTCCAAGTAAAATAACTCGGTTATTTTGGACTTATTTGAAAAACGGTAAAGAAAATATGTTTCTTTTATCGAAATCTACCGCCCCTGAAAATATTTGAACTTATCTAAGACTCACCCTGTATATTTTTTTAACCCAGTATTCTCTAAATACCTTTTATTTGGTACGTTAGCTTGTTTTAGCACGCTTTATCATCTATTCCATTTTTTGTTCCGCAAATTCCTGCGGAGTGTAAAAACTTTACGAATTAACTTCGCCTGCAGGCTACGTGACAGATTGGCGCGCGGCAAAAACATATTTCGGGTCATCCGGCATCATTGTTTTTGTTCGGTTTCCGCGCTATCGGGACATGTTTGAATTTTGCAGGACAAATTCGAGCGAAAAACTTTCGGACAACAGAACGTCCGAACGAGAATGCGCTTTTCCGAACTACGGCTGATCAGTATCCATTGAAAAGGGAAATAAAAGAGCGTTTTTAGTTTCTGGAACAATGGGGCCAATGGAAAGGTTGATTTTAGTTGACTTCAGTATTAGTGCAGCTTGCGCTGTATAGGTTATTTGTGATATACATAGAGAAAAAAAAAACACGTTTTGTTCCCTTGTTTGCAAAAATCTACAAGATCTAAAAAGATTGTTTTTTTTTCAAACGTCACAAAAGTATTAACTTTTGCGACGGGATTGACAATATAAAAACGTTATTTTAACGCCTAAACACAAAAGTACGAAAATATATTATTAAACTGACATAAAGTGTCAAATTCAACAAGCGTAACCATACTTTCTCGACATATAATTACTTACAAGGTATTACTTTTAAATATTTTCATACAACCGTTACTATATTAACACCAAAAGTTTTGTATTGTAATAATGGCAGCACTAACAAGTACCAACTTTTATAGTAGTGATTAACAACACGCGTACATACATATTTTGCTGTGTAACACCAAAGGTTCCAACCCTCAACTGTAAATAGGGTTACCACAAATCCTATATAACTCATTAATGTTCCCTTCGGTAAAGATAACTAAAAGTTTTATAAAATGGTGATGGAAAATTTTATATCACCTTGTTATAATATATCTGTAGGTTATAGTCACCGTATAAACTTAATATATTACTGAGGTAATATTATAAAACCCTTAAAAATGTATGTATACCTTTGTTACCTTTATATATGTTTACGTTACCATAAGTCGTGACAAATATTTATTGGGATAGACCCGACTTACCCCTAAACTGGATGTATAGTTCATATCAAATAAACTTTTAGTCGCGTGATTAAGCTTGGCCGATACAGCGTTGCCCACTTTTAGATATTTTCTTCTAATCAAAATATTTTAGGGGACAAAAATAAATTAATTAATAAAATAAATATGTAAACAGTTATTATTTACATCAACAAAACTCACCTTCTTAACAGCACTTAAAGGACATAAAGGGTCATAACAATGTCAGGAGATAAATAAATAAATGTGGCAACTTCACATATTTCACAGCAAAGCTACCACCTGAATCCACAGCTGGAAATTTAAATTCCAGTTAGTCAGCCCGGTTACGTCTATGGTTGGCAACAATGAATTTAAAAATCGATTACGTATCTAAAAGTTTAATTGGTATGGAATATATAATAATAATTTACAATAGCCAGGAGCCAGAAATACAGTAATAAATTGAAAAGCCACAAAAACCAACAAAATATCCATCAAATTCACTTAAAGCATCCCAAATAGAATGGAATATTCGGAAGATGGTCTTCTTCCTCTAATATTAATGCGCATCCGGAGATGCAGCGTGATGTATGGTTGCGCCGTTGACACCGCGAAGATTTATTATATTCTTGAAAAGCACTTGATAGAAACATATCGAATCATTTGGAAAATTGCAGCTCCGGAACTCGGTTGTTTAAAACCACCGGACCGCATCTAATTCTAAAGGATTGTTTCCAAAAATTCGATTAAGATGATATATCGTCTGGTAAATTTAAAATCAGTAATATATTTTTATGTCGTTTAATATTCTGAATTAAGAAAAATCATGTAAATAATAGTTATTTTTTTATACAAGACGATAAATTAATTTATTAGAAAAGATTAATTTACGTGCGATGAAATCGCGAGTGTATTAATTTCGGGAGACTATAATGCAATTTTATCGTCGTGTATAAAACAATATTTTTTCCATAGCGAGTTGCGTTTTAAAAAATATTTAGAAATTATTATTTCAAGGAATTCATTACGAGTAGAAAAAATATTGTGCTGGGTTGGCGTTGGTTTCTATGTAATTTGACAAATAAATAAAGCTGTCTCTTTAGTTGTCAGTTTTGAGTCAATATTTTTTAATTCTTTTTCGTGTCGATTGCTGATTGGATTGGAGTCAAAGATGGTTCAAAACGAAATAAGTAAATTACCAACAGATATTCAGGCTGAGGCGACAAAAGCCATATCCAAACTACTTTCGTTTAAATCCCGAATAACTTATGAAAAGGAATAAAAAAAATTCAAAAATGGAAGCAATTAAGAAACGTGCGAAAAGAAATAAAGTTTTTAACCTATCCTCTACCCTTGCCGTTAAAGTACTATTTTAACTACTATTTTTGATAGATATAAGGCAATTTTGACAGTTGCTATGGAAAAAATATTATTTTCAACTCGCCTAATTAGAATAAATGTCGCTATCAATATTAGTATTATACAACTACGCAACTGAAACTATTATATATATATCGCCAAAAGTGTTGTGATATTTCTGGTTTCCATACGCGTAATATAGCTTAGTTTGTCATATACGCTTTAACCAACAGAAACTTTATGAAATTGCCAGAAGCGTTGGCGCTAGGTTTGACAGTATAATTATGTATAATGCACCTCATTATTGCAGCGTACAATTTGGGTTCGTGATTCTAATAGATTTACCATGCTTTTGTGTCGAAAGTTTGAACCAACTAATTTTAACTTTGCCCAGCGCCGCACTTGTTTTTCGCCTAAAAAATGTTGCGGTTTATTAACTTCGCAACAGTGTTTCCTACCTATGAGCTAACTTCAGAAATTGTTACGGGCTCAATTAATAGTTGAGCATATTTAGATGGAGTATTTAGTTAAAATATAAGGTATATGTAGTTTCAATTTTCTGGTATTAATTGCCTGTTAAATACTTGTCCTCAGACAAATATTGGACAAAATTTGTGATGATTATATATTTATGATATAAAATACAAGCAGAAATTAACGAACTAAATACAGCCAGCAATAAAGTAGGTCTCAAAATAAATTTAGCAAAAACTAAAGTAATGTACAGGGTGGTCGAAATTGGTCTGTTTTAACAAAGAAAACCTATTTCCTGACTAGATAGAGCAAAACCAACATAGATGTTCTGAGATCGATTTCTATCTATCAAACCGCCTGTTGATATTTTCACTGCCAACTGACATACGGGGTCTTTTTGATTTTTTTACCATTTTGAAAATTGCCCGTAACTTTTTGCCCATAACAATTCATATTGACATCAAAATTAAATTTAGCATGGCAAAAAACTCCCACACACCAATTTTCATCCAAATATTAAAGTTTCTTTAGAAATTATTTGGAAAAGATCAAAATAAAAATGGAATTTCTACACCCTGTATCTCCTTACTAAACATTTTAGGACATACATTTATATGAACTTTTTTACTTGCCGAAGTTTTCTGAATACAGTTCGCACCACCCTGTATATCTCAGTAACTTAATAAACAGTCTGTATAAAACTCAATCCCCATTAAACCATTACAGGTCGGAAATGTAATTACCCATTTCTAATATACACGATTCACTACTAACCATAATTTCGCTCCTACAATCGTTTAATCAACTCGGATCCTTGGAGGAAATATTTACGTTTACTACACGCACCAGAATTGCTTTGCCAGAAGAGGGCTTCGATAATAAATTTATTATCCTAAAATGGCCAATGAGGAGGGTTAAGACCTTCTCTACGAAACTTTGGCCTAAATCAATAAATTCAGTTATTAATTCTAGACCATTTATCCAACTTGAGGCGTGCCTCTAGAAGGATTAAAATTACCAATCTATAAATTTATATCTAAGCTTCTTAATAGGCGCGGCTACTTAAGCACTTTTGAAATCGAATTTATTGTACTTGGAAACCTGCGCTTAAGAGCCGTAGTGGACCAATAACGACTAATCGACGGCTTTGGTGCATAATACCGTATGAGATATTAGACGGTTGTAAGAAAATATAATTACCTAAGTAACATTTTTAGACACAAAATCGAAACAAAATCTCTCCTGAGAAACATTGCGAAACAGTTTTGTCACATTATTGATACATATGTTTCGTAACATAAATCGCTTTTTGTTTCAAAATATTTTACCAAAATATGGTTTTGCTACATAAGTTATAGCAATAAAGAATGTTGCTCACATTTACAAATTTCATATCCGTTTTGTGCCTGAAAAGTTTCCATAATTTATTTGATATTCGGTCAAATATGACAACATAACCTTACTTTATTGTTTGGATTTTGTTCTGCAGTTTTTGCATTCTTCAAGTTTTTTTAGTAGAAGTTGTTCACCTAGCAACAACTAGCTAGTTGGAAAATAAGTCAACAACTAGCTAGTTGGAAATTTCTACACAGATAGCGCTAAATCGAAACATTGTACATATAATTGTGAAGTTGTGCTCTCCAGTGATTATTCCTTTTCTAGCCCACATATTTAATGAATGTATAACTTCCAGAGTTTATCCGACTCAATGGAAGGTAGCTACTGTAACGCCTATTCCTAAAATAAATAATCCTGGTAGTTTTTCAGATTTAAGACCCATAAGCCTTTTACCTACCTTGTCAAAGATATTTGAAAAGACGATATACATACAACTTGTTAGTTATCTGAACGATTTGAACCTTATACCGCCCACTCAGTCAGGCTTTCGAAAGGGATATAGCGCAGCTTCTGTGTTATTAAGTGTGCTTGACGACATTATATCTGCAGCTGATGAAGGTCGAACTTCTGCTTTGATAATGCTGGATTATAGTAAGGCATTTGACACGTTGGACCACATGTTGCTTTGTGCTAAACTTAGGTATTACGGGTTCTCTGTGGCTGCTGTTAATTTCTTTCACAGCTATCTAGTTGATAGGTCCCAAGTTGTTTCGATTAATGGTAATCAATCGGAGGCAAAGTTTACTACTAAGGGCGTTCCTCAGGGATCCATTCTCGGCCCGTTACTTTTTATTATATACACCATCGACATGGCAGTGGACGATAACCACTGCAAAATGCATAGATATGCCGACGATACCCAATTACATTTAAGTTTTAGAAAATCAGAAGCATACGAAGCCTAGAACAAGGTTGAACAGTGTTTAGAAAAAATATACACTTATTCCAGCAAGAACGGGTTAAAACTAAATCCGACAAAGTCAGTAATCGTTTACTTCGAACCAAATAATAACTGGGCGGCCCAGAACATGAAAATAAAAATGTCTGATTCGATTATCTCCGTAGAAAGGGAATCAAAATATTTAGGACTTATATTTGACTCGCAGTTGAGGTTTAGATCTCAAGTGAGTAAAGTGGTCAGGGCATCGTTCATCTCCTTAAGAAACCTATACAAAAACAAAGATTTTCTAAACTATAAATTAAAAAGCAATTATGTGAGGCTCTTGTATTATCACAGTCCAATTATTGTAATTTTGTTTACGGGCCTTGTCTCGATCAAAAATCTAAGAGACAGTTACAGAAAGTACAGAATTCATGTATTCGCTTAATATACGGATTAAGATCGAGAGACCATGTTACATATAAACTAGATATGTTGAATTGGCTAAATATTGAAGACAGACAAAAGTTACATTTTGCATGTTTTTACACAGAATTTTGCGGAATGGTTTTCCTGAGTATTTAACTAATAAACTTAAATTTCGATACTCTAACTATGCTATAAGGCAGTGTAATAATATGGAAATTCCCAAACATCGCACGGCGCTATATCAGCGTTCTTTCTCCTACCTGGCAACCAAGATGTACAATTCCAACTTGAATCTATACTCCCTTGATTTAAAGACGTTCACTTTCAAAACAAAATTAAAACTTATATGTTGAGCGGATATAGAATTACACAATAATTTGATTTATTAATTTTTGTATCCTTTACGGAACAATTTTCATTTTTTACTGTTTTTGCTTTAACTTATTAAGTTGTTGATTTTTCCTTATCTAAAGTATATTGTTAATTTTCATTTTTCTTACTAATTCTTTTTTCTTTGAATGTTATTTTTTAAGAATGTATTATATTATTTACTTTTTTTATATGCTCGGTTAACTTAACAGCTCTGCTGAATTTCGCCGAGTAAAAAATAAAGACGTTATTTATTTATTTATTTATTTATTTATTTTGGAAACAAGGTTTCCATTTATTGCCGATTCATTTTCGAAACACGAGTTTCTCTTTTTAGACCCAAATATCATATAATGTAGATGATTTGTGTCCGACTCCATATCAATTTTATAAAATAATGAATTAAAATCCCGCCATGTTAGCTAGTGATAACGTTTTTAACTACAAATATATATTTTTTATCTGATGTTGAGCTCTTAAACTCATAAGAACGCGTTCTACTTACGTTGATTTGTATATTTTTATTTCAGAACTATGGTATAGAAATAAAAATCTATATTTCAAACACAAAAATATTTTGGAGAAACAAATAATGATATATAGAAGGGCATTAAAAATATGAAAGTACATTATTAAACTAAACGATGAATTTGCTTTTGCCAGATATTTTTTTGTGCGAGAAAACCTACAAACAAAGACAAAAAAATTATGGCGGAGGTCGACATTGTTGATAGTTGTTTTCATTTTGAAATCAATACATAGACATAGACTATTTTAGTTTGGTATTTTGTTTCAACGCATTTAGAAACAGTGGCTGCTCAAAACAGAAACATCTTGGACACAAATTGTAGAAAATGTTTCGAAACATTTCTTCTAAAAGTTTTGATTCCGCATCGAAACATTTCAGGAAACGGCTAGTGCCATCACGTTGGAAGCACATGTAATAAAGCCATATAAAATATATAGGTTTCGAAAATGTTTCCTATTTGTAGCATACCGTTTCCATTTTATGTCAAGAAACAGACACAATTATTAGAAAAATTACCTAAAATGTGTCCAAAATTGCTACTTGGGTAGAATAATTTTTTTCAAGTGGCTATATAGGCACCCATTATTCAATTGCAACCTGTAGATATCAATTGTGGTCCCTTTTTTCTTAGGTTAAATTCTCCAATAGAATCTGTTCTTGGAGACTGAACCCTCCATATGCTTATGTGCCACTGGGATATGGATGTATAGTACAAGACATTTGAAAAACGCACATTTGCCAGACTATCGCAAGGTCATAGATAGTGATAAGCTAGACTGGCCTTGGTCTTGGTCTTGGACAAAAAGCAAGATAAAAACAAAACCAAGACTGGTCTTTGATCTACATAACCAAGATTATTGCATTGCATTGTAAGTATGTAAAACTTTTGGCGATCGTTTTAGAAACAGATTATTCAGAATTTTTTTAGTATAAAAATAAGCATAAAAAGAAAATAGGTATCTTCTTCTACTTACTTGAGATATAGTCGATCTGTTAGTTTTAAGGTTGTCTTTGTTAGTTTTAGATTATTCAGTTTGTTAGGTATAAAAAATGAGCATTCAAAAAAAATATCTTCTACTTATTTGAGATTTAGTCGATCTGTTAGTTTTAAGGTTGCTTCTGTGGGAGTTCTTAGGAGATGGACTGCCAACTGTCTTTCCATCTTTGTGGAAGTCTTCCCGGCTGTCTCTATCCCATGCGTTTCCCTTCAAGAGCTATGCGTGGTAGCCTGTTTTCTTCCATGCGTTTTACGTGTACGAACCATTGTCTTTTTCTTTGCCTAACCCATCTCACTACGTCCGGTATTCCACATTGTTGTCTGATATTTGTGATCCTAATTCTGTCTCTTCTAGTCTTCCCCATTATGGTTCTTAGGTTTTTAATTTCAGCGACTCTTAACATGCTTTTGGTTTTATTTGTTTTCTCTCGGATTTTTACGCCATATATCATTATTGATGTGAAGACGGTCTTATAAATTTTATTTTCGCTGTCTGTTCACATAAAGGGGTTTGTCCACACTATTTGCCTCAGACATCCTGACATGGCCGTTGCTCTGTTTACTTGGCTTCTCAGGTATTTCTCTATATCATGGTACTACGACATATCTATTGCTAGGTATCTAAACTGTGATACTTGCTCAATAATTTTGTTTTCTATTACCAGTTTGCATCTTACCGGATCTTTAGAGAAAATTAAGCATTTAGTTTCCTCTGTAGAGATAGTCATATTATATATCGGCTTACTTGATAGCTTGATAGAATTTATGAAGCTGTCGCTGCATATCGTCCTCTGTCTCCGCGATAATGATAGCATCACCATTCTAACTCTGTTGTGTCCCATTCGATAACCGATATTCATCGAGGTCACCTTTTCTGTGATGATGTCCATTAAGAGATTGAATAAGAAGGGACTAAGGCTCTCTCCTTGTCTAATGCCTCCAACAAAAGAAAATATAATTTAAATATTTATGCGAATTTTTATGTACGTATGAAGTAGTAAAATAAATACATCTGTGTCTCTACCCCCAGTTACAAAAAATAATACGTCTAGCACGTGTGATAAAAAGTAAACTTAAATTTAAATATTTATAAGTTTTACCCGGTACATAGTTGAAGTCGCTTTGATCTTGACAGCAAAACCGACATCAGACGCTTGGTGAGTTGCATTCGAGCTTAAAATGTCGTATGCTCGTTAAGCTGGAACCTTGCTGCATCGGAATTTGCGGCTGACTAGCAAATAGTCACCGATGTTAAAACGGAAGGATTAACAGAATTAAACTTATTGGAACTACACTGCAGGAAGCAACTTACTGTACTGGTGACACAATTTGTCCTTTAAATTTGTCAATTAAATTGCAACATGGCGAGTTTGTTCCAGAAAAAAAAGGTAATTATTTCGCTCATAAAATAAAAAACTAACAATAAAAAATATTTTGGTATTCTTTTTTCTGCAAACCAACTTGCTACAAACAAAAAAGCTTAACATTTAAAGGAATCTCCCACCATTGTTGCAAGAAAAAAAGGTCTATAGTTGATTATCTTATCTGGTTCCATAAGTATGAACAATTTCGAATTATCACAGGGTTTTTAACAGGACACTGTCTCCCCAGTAAATACCTCAGTAGATTGAAGCTAAGAAACAACAGCGAGTACAATTTCTGTGGGAAAATGGGAAACACCAGAACACCTCATCACTGAGTGCGCCGAGACGACAGCCATTCGTGCCATAAACTTTGGTACGACTGATATCGGAGATAAAGAATTAACCTCTATAAAGCTTTCTCACATACTGGCTTTTGTCACAACCCTGAGACTGTATGATGAGTTATAACACAAGAAATGGGGACACAATAGATCTATAAGTTCGCCATGGTTAACTTTCCCCCTTCCACACATTCTACATTGTACAACTAGTTTCATAAAATTTTATTTTTATTAACAGAACCATTGAAATTAACAATTACTACATAATGAGTTATAAGATCAAAAAGCATATCGGAACGCAGGGTGTCCCAGGCTGATTGTAGAAGAAGAATAGATAGTAGAATAGGTAGTAGAATAGGTAGCAGAATAGGTAGTAGAAGTTTCTGAAGAACTACAATATCAAGATCGGAGATTTTTTGCACATCATTGTTTTACAATGAGATATATCGATAAAAATATTTTCAATATGACGGCACTTCCGGAAATACCGGAAGTCGACGGCAACTTTTTTGTTTTAAATGGATGCCCCCGTTTTTTATTACATATTTAAATTCTCTGTCAAATTCTGCGAATATTGATATTAAACACTCTGTACCTAATATTAACCGTTTTTGAGAAAAAAAATATTTAAAATTTTTAAACGAAAAAAACTGCCTGTCAAAAAAAATTGTATAGCCTAAAAGTCAAATTTAGTGATTACCACAGCCACTGTGACATAGAGAGAAGACCTGTGGCTATCTATTCCAAAAATTAAATTATTCGAATATCATATGATAACGGCGGTAGCTGTCATGGAATTGAGCGATTAAAAAAATAGTCATAAATAATTTTTTCCAAATAGAAACCCCCTTTTTTATTTCATTATTGAAAAGGTTTTTCAAATCGTAACTTTTTGACTATACATGTTCCTATACCTAAAACAAATCGTTTTTAAGTTATTTAAGATTTAGTTTTAAAACGTATATTTTTCTTGATTTGTGCAAGTAAAAGTTTCTGCTTGTTTTGTCTCAAGTGCAAATATTTTAGGGGACTCCAGACACTTTATTCGACTCCAGAAACAGGACTTACAAAATTTTAAAAATGTTCAATCTTTTCAATTTTTTTTTTAATTTTTAGTTAAAAAACATAACATATTCATAATATGGCAACATAGGTAGTGGATTAAATTTACAAGAAAGGAAACCGATTAAACATAGAGTGGTTCTCAAAGTTTAAGCAAAAAAACATTTTTTGAAATTTTTAATGTAAAATATCTCACGTTATTTTGACATTATTTGAAAAACTGTAAAGAAAAAATATGTTTCTTTTATCGAGGTCTGCCGGCCCTGAAAATATTTGCACTTATTTAAGTTTCACCCTGTATAATATAAGGAGGTAAATTTATTTAGTGGAACATTTTACTAATTTTGTTGTGCATGCGATAAAAAGCTTTATGTAACATAATTTATTTCACAGTACTGCTTTACAAACATTTACGTCCTCATTCTTTGACACCCTCAAATCAATCCATCTACTCATTATTTTATGCTCGTGTAAAATTACTATTTTATCTACAGAAACACATTGACAACAGCTTGGCACACCATGAACAATTTAAATTCCAAAACAAACAGCCGACAAGGCCGTCCCCAGCCGCCCATTTTAGCAAAATTAATTACAACGCATCTGGCCTAATTCGTTACACGCCACCTCCAGCGAACCTTGCCTCAATTTCGACGAAGCCGTGCCACGGTGCCAACCGTTTAAAGGTCCGCTTGCAGTGAAAACGCTTTATGTGGCTACGGCTCCAGATAAGTAATCCCCGATGTTGGAACGGTTTACCATTATTTGGCTGGCAATAAAAGAGGACGCTTAAAAATGGATAAATGGGGATATTTATCGATCTCTGTGAAGGCACAAAACGATAAAAATGTCTATAAAATGATAAAGTGTGCTGTTGTATTTTTCCCGTAAGTATGGGTAAAGAAATGGTGCCCGTGAATAAAAATAGGTCTTTGATTCTTCTTTATAGACGATATTTTTTGCATGTTTTGTTGGTTAAATATCAAACACATAACATTGTATAAGTTACATTTAATATAGTTAACATTTTATAAGTTACTGCAGATACTCGATTATAGTGGTAATACTTCATTACATAAATGGATTATCCCACTATTAGAACCTTGCAGTTTTCACCGACCTAACCTATTTTTTTGTGAATCCGAAAACAAAATTGTCATGGCCTCCTTAAAAAAATAAGATGTGAGAACAAACCAAATGGATAACTTTTCGAAATAAGATATATTACGTTCTTTTATTTTAAGAAATGAAACTGTGAATGTGGCTATTAGTGGGAAATAGTATATGGTACCAAATAAATAATTAGTTTTTGGCTATATTTAAAAGGATTTAATACTATTGTTTAATTGATACTTATTTAGATATATGAGAAACGTCTACCAACAAAATAAATAATTTTATATTTTTGTCAATTATGAAAAAAATTAATTAAGTGTAAATTATTAAACCACATTAAAATCACAAATAATTAACAACAAGTTATAGATTAAAATATATAAATAATTATTTTATAATTTATCAAAACAAAATTTGAGAACTGTCAGTTTCCACCAAATAAATCATAACACATGCATACCATAAATGATTATTTTACATGGCCTACTGCAAAATTATCGCAGTATCTTATATAAAGATTTCGATTTTTGGCGTGTTTATTAAAATATACCTATACTGTTAATAGTTATGAAAAGAAATTAATTTCTTCGCAAATATGCAGGGTGTTCCAATTAAAAACCTAAACATTGTTTAATATCTTAAAAACAGAAAGAGTTAGAAAAAAAAACAAGCTATTGAATTCCTCGTAAAATGATCTGTCAAGATCCTTTTTTACCTTTTTAATAAGTTGTCAGACAAATGAGATACGAGAGACATACCTTAATTTACACCATTTTCACAATTACATTCATGAAAACTAACAAGCCTATGACAATTGTGATAATTTTGTTTAACATTTTTTAATTTCACAAGAAAGAAATCAATACAACATCTACCTAACCTATGCTAGAGATACTTCAGCCAAAACATCAAAAACAAAGACAATACTCAGAACAATAGAAATAAAAGAACCAATAGAATTAAGAACCATACGCGTACAAGACATAGTGAGGTGAGAAAGACCAAAAAAGCGTCATTGGAAAGAGCATGTTGAAAGAATGGATCACGATAGAAGAGCAAAATGGGCAACACAAATACAAAACACACACAGACCACCTGGCAGATCACCAAAAAGATGGTACGAAAGTTGGGCATCCGTTTTACAAGAGGCTTAATTAGTTGTTTTACACAGGGATAACCCTATTGCAAGAAGAAGAAAAAACTAATCAGGTTTGCAAAATCTGCAAGGTTCTATCTTTACTAATAAACGATATAACCCCCACTCATGTGAAAATATAGTATAAAGAGAAATGGCTAATCAGATACTGTGGAGTTATGTAAATAATTAAAAAGAGCAAAGTACTGCAATGTAAACTATAAAAAGAGCTTCATTAGAGTTTTATAATTAAAAAATATATTAAAAATTAATATATTCTAAATACAAAATCTGGATATTACGGTAAATGTCCGATATATGTAAAAAGAACAAAACACTAGTTATTTTTGCTATCTACGATGTTTCATAATAAATACAGAACAACTAATAAAAATAACAGAAAACATATCGTATATAAGCTTTTAAAATAGCACAACAACTCGGAAAACCACTTTACAATGCATGCTTTCAAATAAATTATCTCTCAAATTTATTACCACGAAAAACGTTCCGCCGTAAGCTAGGCAGAAGGCGCCAACGTTAAAACTTCAACTTTAATTATTGTTCGAGCTGATACGAGTTTACATTGCACGGTCACGCCGAAGTTTTAATGACTGAAAGCCACTTTGGTCAGTTGCTAAGCGGTTGCAGATTCCTATCATGCGAGATTTAGCTCGAAGAGGTGCTCTTAATGACGTGGCACTCTTTGCCCGCCGCATTACGAACTTAAATACTCGCTCGGAGTGACCAAATTGACTTTTCAGTTTCCGGTTTTGGAACGATCTACGTTTGTCGATCACCTATAAAGATCGTTTGGTCAAAAGAAATAAATAAGTTGAACTTACTAATTTTTCGTTTGAAATTGGTAATATCTTGATTTATAAATTGTTAAAATTATTTTATTTGAATTTAGAAGCATTAAAACTTTATATTTTCAAACCACATTTACCTCGTGGTTGATTTATTATAATTTTCTTCATGTATTTTAGCGATTTGAATGAAATTTAGTTACTATAAGTGCGACATATGTTAATGCTAAAAAAGTGCCGACATATCCACCAGGGACGTTCATTTGGGTTATCAATGAAATATTTTTCTAAATAAAGCATGTACGCCACTGACTTTTTTCTCTTGTTAGCGAAATAGTGTATGTTTAATGTCGATTAAAATTGTCTTTTGATATTTCGTCAATTTTGGCCTCCTTGACAGGAAAAAAGCAATTATATTAATTTACCTTAATTCAAGTCTAATAGCAGCTTTTAATAAAAAATAATATCATTAACGACAGTGTTAAATAGGTATTCATTGTTTCCTCAACAAAAAAAAACGAAAAACTTTTTAAAATTAGGTCTTTTGTAATCATCTTAAATAAAATTATTTTTTATTTGAACTTAGACTAATATTAATAATATTTAATAATAAAAAATAAATAATTTATCAATTTTATTTTAATTTTATTAATTGTGATTAACTGTGATGAATTGTGATTAATTGTGATTAATTGTGATTAATTGTGATTAATTGTAATTAATTGTGAGTAATTGTGATTAATAAATTTGCGTTTATTTCATCAAGGAGATCGAAATCGACAAGATATCAAGATACAACTTTTAATTGGCCTTAAACAGCCTATACAATTTGGCTATCAAAAGAAAAACGTCCAGTAAGGCTAATGCTATAAGACTATCAAAAGGTAAAAGTAACCCATATGTACGTCCCTCATGAATCTGTTGACACTTTTTTAGAATCAAAATATGTAGCACTTATTATTATCTATACTCTCAAAATTTGATTGGAATCGCTAAAACACTTGGAAGAAAATTATAATAAATGAAAGAAAAAAACTGATTTATTATTAAAAGCTTTAACGCCCTGTAGCTATGAAACAAAGCAGAATTAGACCTATGTTAATATAAAAAATAAATATTATTTTTACACGGAGAATCTCACTACGAGCGATAGCACATGATTTTTGAAACACCCTGTATATAGGATACTAAATGTGGTTAATTATTAATAGCACTTAAGTTAACCAAGAGATATGTAGTCGATTTTTTTGTACAAATATATTAAAACAAAATTAATCTTCTAATAGATAGGCCGGTTAATATTAGTGTAAAATTTTAATTTCAAATTAAATTTTATTTAAAGCTATTAGCAATGACAGTTTATTTTGCATCATACAATCAACATGTAAAATATTACTAATATCAAATCAAAAATATATTTTCACTATAAATGTGTTCTAATTAAAAGGCTATTTTGAATACGTAACATAATTATAATTTTAATAATTTACAATTAATTATATTTTATTCCATTTCTATACAAGGTATTAATACACATTAAATTTTTTATAAATAATAGCTGCTCTATTATTACATTGTAATACAATATTACATAGAATAACTCTATTATTATTGAGAAAATAGTTGTTGACCTGTTTTAATAATGAAAACATGGCTTGATGCTCTCTCTCCGTTAGTACAAACATGGAAATTTTAATTGTTTTACAAGCAGAAGGGCGGATCGTTATTTCTACTTTGACGAAGTTATGGTTCTAAATGCTTGTTACAAAAGTAAAATGGTCGTTAACGAAACTAGACTATAAAATTTTGGATTCTGGTTTCTAGATTACGGTTTATTATCCTATAAAAATATTTCAAATTTCTAAAATTCTAATAAAATTATAGTGCTTACTCAATGTTATAGTTAATTTTGAGTATCAATACAAAATCAGTAGTTTAGTATAACAGCAATCTAAAAAACAATATCATAAACTCTAGAGGTATTTATAAAAAAATGATGAAATGATTTCGGATAAGGAAAAAAATATACGAGGACGAATTCCATTCTGGAAACTTTGGCAGCATATTCTGCAGTTAAAAATAGGTAACCAAGTTCCTATAACTTTATGTCCTAAATGCTTCGTTTCGGAGATACGGGGTGTAGAAGTCTTATTTTTATTTCGATTTTTTTCAAATAATTTCTGAACTAATGTCAATATTTGGATGATCATAATTGGTCAATCCGTAATATTCTTGTAATGCAATATTTACTCTAAAAATATAGAACATTTTTTTTAAAAACAAGTAATAGAAACATTAAATTAAACACAGAAATAAATAATATCAATTACAATATTCAGTAAGAGAGAAAAGAGAAGAAAAAATCTACAAAAGTATACCGGGTGAGTCTCAAAACTGGCTCACCCCTATAACTTTTTTATTTTTTCAGTTAAAAAAACGAGATTTGGTATATTAGTATATAACATAAATTAGGATTGATTGACGTAGTCAATTGTTTTCGGTTACTTCCTGTTTTACCGGATACCACTACAACTTTTGATTTTTAAATGGCACCCTCGGTATTTTTTTATTTTATTCGGAAGAAAATAACACTCTGAATAGAATGACATATCATACATATCATATGTCAACTTTTGACATTTTTGCATATGGTTTATTTGAAATTATAACTGGCGGTTCGTAATGAAAATTTGACTCGAAATGCCAAGTGTGTGGTATCAAATAATTATTCGTAAAAAATGCTTTTTCCAAATATGCTAATGAGCCACCCTCGTTCCATTTGAAAAAATTGAGATATTATTAAAAATACGATTTGAGCATTTTTTAACTGGCCAGGACAAGACACTAAAAACATTAGACGATCAAATCTATTTTTCAAGGCTCCTTGATTAAGAATAAGTGTTTTTAACATAGCCATGGCACTCTAGATTGAATTTTAAAATACGATTTTTTATTAAGCGAGAATGTCAAAAGTTGACATATGATATGTCATTCTATTCAGAATGTCATTTTCTATCGAATAAAGTAAAAAATGCCGAGGATGCCATTTAAAAATCAAAAGTTGTAGTAATTTCCGGTGAAACAGGAAGTGACGAAAGACAATTGAATACGTCAATCAGTCCTAATTTATGTCATAGACTAACATACCAACTCTCGTTTTTTTTTATCTGAAGAAATAAAATAGTTATAGGAGTGAGCCACTTTTGAGAGGCACCCGGTATTCTCAATGAATTTAGGGCTGTTTTCGTTGTATTTCTTTATCGAATATTTTAGATAGATACTCGAAATTTTAAAGTTAAACATACTGAAGTAAGAATTTATTATGATTCTTTTATTAAAATTATTTACTATAAATACAAACTAAAATATATACAGGATGTCCCAGTATTCCGTGGACATAGAACTATTACGTATTTTTCGAATCAAAATCGGAATTAATAAAAAAGTTTATTGGACACAATTTACCTCTATACAAAGTGCTTCGTTTGTCCGCTAGAGGGCATCAAACTTTAAAAAAATAAACACATTTTTTCAGATATTTTAAGAAGCCGTTATTCCGACTTGAATGAGATTTTGGATATGTAAGTTTTGCTAAGTGCTTTAACATTTTACTTTTACAAAAATCAAAGAAAAATACGGGAAGGGTAAAAAATACCCCCGCCCCGACCATAAAATTTAGTATAAACATTTTCCAACTCAACATACAACCAATTTTTTTTTTCGTAAAATTTTTTTTGTCTGGTAAAAAGACGCCACATCGCATAGTTTTTGAAAAAAAATTCGAGAATTTATTTTTCCAAAGCAGACCTACAAAATATAGAGAGAATTCAAATATTCCTTGGAAATAGAATAAGTACGTAATTTTCGAATCAAAATAAGTTAAATGCACACAATTTACCTCTATACAAAAATGATGAAAGTTTGGTTTGGTTGAAATAAACCCGAACATTAATTAATTTAAAATATATTAATTTTTGAAGCTTTTTATGAAGCATATTGTCAAATATAAATTTTTGTACCAACATAAAATTCCATATTTTCGCCAAATAGATTACTAGGGCACAATAAATTGTATTCGCCTCCATAACTTGATGTAACAACTTGTGTGCGCGGTGGCGTTTTTTACAAGAGACAGAAAATGTAGTAAATACTAGAAGTAAAATAAAAAAAAACAATCAATTATACTAAAATTTATGTAGGGTTGAGAGTAGTTTTCACCCTTCCTGTACTTTTTCTATATTTTTCAGAAAGTCAAATGTTAAAGCACTTAGCAAAACATAGACGCCCAAAATCTCATTCAAATCGGGATAACGGTTCTTAAAATATCTAAAAAAACAAAATTCTTAGATTTTGCAAATATTTTAAATAAACAATTTCTCTCCACATTTTCCCCTTACAAAAACCTCTTCAACTTATTAACTCAATTTGTTCGCCTCAAAACCCAAGAAACCCCCATAAAAACTTTACCACCAGCAAAATAACACGAAGGAGCATTTTTTGCCGGTCTTAACGAGGCCCAGGACCGCTGGCAAAAAAGCCGTTCGCGTGAAAATCAAATTAAATTCGTAGGCACGCAATTTCTGAAGTTGGCACTGGCAAAAACTATTAATAATGGCGAGGGAATAGAGCAAAGAACGCTAATGTTTGAGATCCAAGATGTCAATTACACGGTTAAGGACGTCGTCGTGAGCGAGTTAATACGACGCTTTTTTTCGGAATAAATTAGGTCAAGCATATTAAAGATCGCCCTTTTGCAAGAAGTTCTAAGAGAGAACTATGTCAGAACTTTTATTGCGAAGTAGTCATGATTAATTTTCTTTTGTTTGATGAGGGTTGGTAATATTGCGAAGATAAGCAAAAAAAATAATTTTTAGAATTTCAAATTGTTTTATTGGAATAAAGTAAAATATTGATATACAGGTTGAGTCTTAAATAAGTGCAAATATTTTCAGAGGTGGTAGATCTCTATAAAAGAAACATATTTTCTCTTTACCGTTTTTCAAATAAGTCCAAAAAAGTTTTAAGCTTTTTTGCTTAAATGTTGAGAACCACTGGATCTTTTCTGTGTCTTCTTTCTTCTATATTTAATGTACTATCTATGTTGCCATATTACCAAGAAATTATATTTTTAACAAAGCATTAAAAAAATACAAAAAATTTTTAAAAAAATGTTCAATTTTTTTTAGCGAAAGAAACCTGTGTCTAGGGTAGAAATATACTACCCCTAAAATTATTTGCACTTATTTAAGACTCACCCTGTATAATAAAACAACAGTAAACTTAAAAAATGTCATTAGGCGGTAATCGTATTTTTAGTACACGTAGAACTTATTACAAGAACAGTATAATTAAGGTCGTGGTTTAAAAATTAGGAAACGCGCCATATTTAGGTAAATAATAAGATATTCAAATAAAACTATTAAAAACTTATATTCAGTCAGTTTTCTCGTTAGAAACATTTAACACGAGATCATTCCTATAATTAGTATAATCTTTGTGTAATGAATCATGAAAAAAACTGAAATCCATTGTCTATTTTTGAGGTTCAAAACTATTGAAACTGACTAGCAAACTTTTGTCCGGTGACATCAGTATGAAATAACAAGCGTTCGACTCAATAGAAAAATATGTCTCTTTAAATTGCTACTGCTGTATAAAATATAAAACAATACTATAAAAACGAATATTTAATTAAATATAAACAAGGAAGTTTACAATTACCAAACAAGGAGAAAGTCACATATTAGAAGCCATAAAGTAAAAAATAAGACATTAACATAGAGACTAACAACAAAAACAATTCAAACATTCAATAGTTTAGCAGAGGAGGTAAAAAAATTGAAATTTATACAATTCAAAAAAATAATTAAATGGTTAATATTAAATAGAACCATACACTAATTAATTAAGAAAAGAATGCCTTCGATACCATCTGGCCAGGATCTGGTACCAACAGGTCACTGATGCTGCGACAGATGAAGAAGGACGACACCCAGATCTTCTATGATATGTATATGCTGTACATTATTTATGTGTTGTATATATGTTTTATATGAGAGAATAAATAAATTGATTAAAAAAAATTAAGCTGGTATAAGAAGATTACCAGTTTTTTCGGGGAGATAAATTTAAACACACGCAGGGGTAATAATGAGATAAAGGTGGGAGTAAATATGAAAAAACTAAATATCATATACATTTTTAAATTTTAGTCACAGACTAAGCAAATAGATCTTAAAAAGATCAGAAAAAGATCTTAAAAAGTTTTTTTTTCTCAATAACAAGAGGCCGTCCTCTGCCGGAAACACTGCGACCTGTGAGGCCTATTGTGTTTGTAATCTGCACCCATTCTACTATCCCTGGGCCCATGCAGGTCCTTGATAGGATGGGAGCATAGTTCCTCCAGATCTAGCCTAGCTTTCCCAAATAAAAAGTGTCGCTTGCGATCCAAAGCCTCGCAGTGACAAATGTACTCCGCTGTTTCAGGATCTTTATCGCAAAGTCTGCAGCAAAGACTTCCTTGATGCAGGTTGAGCTTGTTCAGGTAACACTTGACAGCCATGAGTCCTGTCAAGAGGCCTGTTGTAATATCATTTCTTTATTTCTGCTAAGCATTAACAGTTCTTTTGCGGTTTTATAGCTAGGCCCTTGGATAAAGGCCTTGCTGTGCCTGTGACCTTAAAAAAATGTTAAAAAGTTAATTAGCAGCGGATATGCCACCAAAGTTTTTCACATTGATAAATCAAAACTCTAGTTACTGAGATAAATATTGTTTTATAGAAAGATATTGTTTTAAAATTACCATCACACACACAAATTTGCATGGCCGGACTGCTAGAATTGCGGAGATGTGTGTAAATCTAACCAACTTTCAATAGATTTTGAGATATAATATCTTTGTTCTATTCTTTAAGAGAGAATATTAATATTTTAACTCACTTTTTTGTCAGTTTTTTAACTACATTTTTTTCATTTTTAATTTAAAATATATGCAAGTGATTTTTATTAGTTTAGATATTATTTTACAAATTATTATAATGATTACAAAATTGAAGATAAATTTCTTTGTCTAATTTCTAACATTCTATTCACATATTTACTTTAGTATATAGATAAATATTGTTTTATAGAAAGATATTGTTTTAAAATTACCATCACACACACAAATTTGCATGGCCGGACTGCTAGAATTGCGGAGATGTGTGTAAATCTAACCAACTTTCAATAGATTTTGAGATATAATATCTTTGTTCTATTCTTTAAGAGAGAATATTAATATTTTAACTCACTTTTTTGTCAGTTTTTTAACTACATTTTTTTCATTTTTAATTTAAAATATATGCAAGTGATTTTTATTAGTTTAGATATTATTTTACAAATTATTATAATGATTACAAAATTGAAGATAAATTTCTTTGTCTAATTTCTAACATTCTATTCACATATTTACTTTAGTATATAGATAGCAGAGCCTTTAAACGTGAATTTTGTGATTTTTATTTTGTATTTAATCCAGCATGTCCCATTTTTAAACTTTTTATGGGTTAAACATGAAACACTCTCTTCTGCATACTGAATTTTTGTATATTTTTACTTTTCTAATAGTTTCGTCACCATCAAAAGCCTTTTATAGAAGAAACATTTTGTATTTAAATGGTTGTAACTGATGAAAAAAATTTGAAAAATTTCTCATTTTTATATCACTTGACCCTAAATTATATTTGTAGATTAGTATTAATATAAAATATTCTGAATAAAAGACAATAAGTACATCGTATACACAACAAAAAACGCTTGATTGACAGACAACTTATTAGACAATGACAAAAAAGCGGAATATTTCTTGGACATAAATTTATTATATGGCTGTCCAATACCATCAATATCCCAGACACAAACACATTTGTAACATATCCCTTTTTTCCAAGAGATAAAAAAGCACAATGTTCGATCTTCATACATCGCATCGGTCAAAATTAATTTGAACAGCTTCCAGTATTTTTGGAATTGGAAAAATATAACTTTGAAAAAGATTATGGAGTAAAAAACTTTTATTGTAAAAAATATAAAATATATAGTAAAATAATTATATTTCATACATTTTTACTTCACAAAGGTATGAATTAATTTGATTAGTAGTTAAAATTGTTGTAATTGCAAAAAAATCCCTTGTAGGAAAAAGTACAATCCAAAAATTTGTGAAATTGCTGTAGTCTGTATTCTATAATAAAACTTTTAAATTTCAAGTAAAAAATGTAATAATTAAAAATCTAAATAAGCTTTTCAACATTAAAAGCATAGTAACTTAGTTTAATCCATTAAATATTCAACCCTGTTATTCTCCAAAAAAATCAATTTTCAATATTTTTCCACAATATAAATATCATACATATTTTGATATTAAATTTATAAACACTTTTTCAGCACATACAGTACCATCATTCTTCTATGATTTATTATTGCCATTTATTTTATTGCATATAACCACTGAAATATGCAGGCTGCGTAAATATCAAAAATATTCGAAAAAATAACATTGGAAAAATTTGATTTGCTAATAAAAACAAAAGGCAATTAACTGAAACAATTCAATTATAAAATATATACTTCGAGAGTATCAATAAAAAAAATAAAAAAGTGATTTATGTGACAGAACAGTATATAAATATAGTGACCTCGAATATGCCAGTTTTAGGCAATTGTATAAATCTATTAATCATGCTGGACATTTGCGATGGAGTAATTTGAATAGCAATTGCTATAATTTGAGATAAATTTACTGTAAATTAACAATTTCTAACACTTTTAATTTTCCTTTAAAAATGCAGGAAATATAAGTAATACATTTTCCCACCATTGGCTAAAAGAAGGTACTAAAAAATTGTCTTTATTGGTAACTGTTATGTATTTAAACATAATTAATAATTTAATTTCAATACTTAAATAACTATTTTATAACAGACTTTAACTTAACCAAACATTTTTTGCTCTTTTGAGCTTGAAACAATTATAGTGAATGTCTGAAACAAAAAGAATAGCAGATAACAAAAGAGAACAGTATTAAAAGATTACTTGAAACCTTTTGTTCTTCCTTTTTAATATTAGCTTCAACAGCTGAGAATTTGCAAACGTTCCAAATTAGATCCTAATTCTAAATTTAGAAGGTTGTTTACCGTGATGGGGGTGAATTTTTTGAACCGCTAATAATTGCTCCTTCATAATTATAAATGCTTCATTTGGCAAGGTTATATTATTAAAATAAATGCTTGGTATAAACTTATGTTCATTAATGTTGTTTACCCAATTTTGGTTAGGATGAGTTCAAGCATATAAGTAACAATATTAAATAGGTATTTTTAAGTGTACTAAACCTAATTTTACATTTACTTACCTTTTAGATATAGTATAAATAGAATATATTAAAATTATGTACCTTTAAAGTTAAAATATATGCATAATTTATCAAAATATGATAACCTTTTTTTTCTGAAACAATTTATTTAATAGAATTGAGATAAAGTTATTTCAGCGTTAATATGATATGCTTTTTATGCAAACAAAATTAATTAGTGTGGTGAAAAAAGTAGTATTTTAAAGTGAAACACAGAGTTAAGAAAAAATAGTTAAAGAAGAGAATATCAAATCTGATATTCTATCTGTAATTTTCTCAATACATCACCAAAATTAAGCGACGTTAGGCGATGCATGTGGATGGACGGATGACCGTCAGGAAACTCTGTTGTGCTGTTGTTCCATGATAAAAGTGCAAAATCTATTGATACACACTACTCATTCACGCCGGTTTGAGGCTGGATGATATCGGATATCTACTGAGTAAGAGAGAATTTTGATACTCGCCAAGTTTGTAGGTCATTGACCATTGTCAATGACCTACCGACTTGTTATGGCTGAGGACTATCCTTCCGATGCCTCTTAAACAAAGAAGGTCCCGTCTAGATTACCCTTAGCAACAAAAAGGAGACGTGAACTTCAAAAACTTTACTTTTTGGTCTTAACATTATTAACATTTCAAAATGGGTTGTGATTTTTACAAATACCAAACCCTTTATTCCTTATTTTGGTGAAATACTGATGGCTATTTGATTTCCAAAGTAAAAAATCGTTTAGAACTTATAAAGACTTACTTACCGTTAGAACTTATAAAGAAATACAAATATCACCATCCATTTTGTTTTCATACGGTCTTACCAGAAAGTTTATACCGAACCATCTTTAATAATATACAAAATAAACAAACAATTATGTTATATTAAATTTTATTACAGGGAAATTTTAATGCCCATAATAAAATATTTAAAATAACTGGAATAACAATCATCCACAAGATTTGACCTATACTGTCAAGGAGAGAGACCTATGTCAAGTCAAAAGAAGGAAAAAATCCTAGATTTAATTAAGAACAATATTTAGTAGATTGAAGCTAAGAAACAATGGCAAATGCAGATTCTGTGGGGAAAATGGGGAAACACCAAAATACCCCATTACTGAGTGCGCCGAGATGACAACCATCCTTTGGTTGTTAAACTTTAAGTTAAACTTTGGTACACCTTGGTACTACTGATATTGGAAATGGAGAGCTACCCTCTGTAAAACCATCTCAGATACTGACATTTGTCAAAGCCCTACAACTGTATAATGAGATATAACTCAAGAAAGGGGAACATAATAGATCTGTGAGAGCGGGGTGATTAACACTCCTACCCTACATTCTACGGGCTACATTCTGTATCGAGAAAAATAAAAATAAATATTGCAGTATAACAACCCAAATTCGTCAACAAAGTGGAAAAGCTAATATTTTGGCCAACTGTATAACAAGAAATTTAAATGAAAGAAAGGAACCTACGTTGTTTTAAATATTTTTTTATTGTGATTACCTCGGGTGCGCCTCGACAGAAGCAATATTTTGGGAAATTTGAGGAGAATAGGTTATGTAAATAAAACGCTAAATTTGTAAATAGCCCTACTTATTTTATTAAATGAAATGTATGGAGTGCCATACTTTGCCTGGAATTCACGAGTAAAATAGCACGGCAGAGAAAACCCCAATCACTATTCCAGAGAATCTAACTATGCTGTCCTGAACTTTAATTAAAGAGAAATAATAATAATATAGAAACTCTCCTCATATAGTATACTTAACAAAACTTTGGTTGCACATCATAATACGACCACCAGCAAACTCCATAAGACGACGCATGGTGTCATTGATGACGTGCAACCAAAGTTTTGTTAAATATACTATACATGGGTTTGTAGTTTCATACATTCAAAACATGTCACATTTATATCATTCAAAACTAAAGAGTTTTTGGTTTGGTTAGTTCGCAGGTCGCCGCCTCCAGGTACTAAGGTCCTGGTTTCTGATCTCAAAGCTAAAGTTGGATGTTTGGTGTAAATATCTTAATATTATATTTATTGTTTTTAGTAGCCCTCTGCGAGCTAAGATATTCGCCCAGTCACGGTCGAAAAATATTAGTAAATTCAACAAGGCCCTTATTGTCACACTGAACCAAAAACGTCGGCACGACTGGACAGTAAATGATTGTACTTAGATTACTTTTAAACTGAAATTATTCATCAATAGATTCCATTAAATGCATACACATGTTACATAATAATTTAAGATGATAATTAAGATAATTCTCAGATGATTATTATATTATTATTTATGTATACAGAGTGTCTTAAAACTGAATATTTTAGATTTAAAGAAATATGTCTATTTTTAAATAGACGGTTCATCTCGATACGAATTTTTATTTTAATTTTCGATGAATTAAAGCAAAATATAATTTGTACCATAGTGATGTTTACATTTATAAAAGTTCATTTATTTACGTTTATTTGTTATGTTAGTCCTGATCCAACAATATTTGTGTTTATATTTTAAATAACTACAGCGTTTAAATTAATATTTATCACAGCTCTAAATGAATTTGTCGAAGAAAACAATTATTTTAATTTAACTCTAGCATTGCCCGTTAACAAACATTCCGTCCGAAGTAATTACTATAAACGGCTCGTTCTATGTAAAACCGTCTTCGGCATAAAATAAACACGATAATTACAATTTGTATTTTAACGGGACGGTGGAGTTTAAAACAAATTTAAATCGAAGCGGCTCTAGCTGAGAAACATAATCTAGCAAAGCTAACGTTGTCGCATCTCGTTGCACTCTCTCTATATTTAATTACAATCTAGCTAGGAGCTCGGTTTAAGCAAAGTTGTCTTGTAAAAGATATCTTTACGTCCATCAGACTCAATTAGTGTACCGACTCAATAATCTTTTATTGCAATCGAACGCCGAGCTCGCGATACCCGTGCTGAATTTTAATAGAAGTTCTTTGCATGTTTTGAATAGTAATTTAAAAATCTGGAGGCCGTAGATACGGCTTTGCGACGACATTTTGTCTTTATTTTACTACGAAATAAAATGTAATTTTGTTTAGCCGGGGCGACGCATGAATTTTGTATTAAAAATCAAAAAGCCAAGACAAGAGAAGGTACAGAATTTGAAATTCGTATTATGTTTCTAATAACATTTTTTTAAAGTTGTTGTTTTGTTGGATCTGGGTCAAATAAAGCTCAGGTTTATTGTTTAGTAATTAGTCAATGGTTTCGACAAATACATTCTCTTCCTCAGGGCTCTAAAAACGAATTCAAGTTTACTTCTTTTTTCTTTATATTTGATTTTACAGGACACCCGTAAAATACATCTAATGCATTTAACACATTCTGTTTTTATAAGCGGAGTAAATAAAAATCAAAAAATACAAATTCTCCATCAAATTTATTAGTTATACACTAGCAAATTACTAAATTGCTTTAATTTACAATTTTCAAATAATTACGAACCGTTTATTTCATTATACATTTAACCTCCATTAGCATATTTATTACTTATACTTAAATTAATCAAATAAATAGCTGTTTATTAATCCTATTTGCGGTTAATAAATAATAATATACATACTTAATGTATGAATAAATGGAAAGAGTTAATTGAAATCATCTATAATTATAATCAGCAATAGTTTATAATTCCGGTATTATGAATTGGCACTTAGATAAACATATATAATCTACTTAATTCGGCGGGTTTTATGTAGATGCATTAGTGTGTGAAAAGCAATGTGTTGGAATAGATAAACATATGAAACTAGCAGTAGCTACACCAAAATTAGCTTGTTTATTTAAATTATAAAAGAGGATATATTTTGGCAATGGATATATGTGATAAAATATATATTACTAAGCCTAAAGGAGAGAACAAATACTTAGACAGGAATAGCGCCAACATAATACTTATTAATAAAAACAGGAAAGAAAACCCCGGAAACTATAGACCAATAAGCCTACTACCAGTAACTTAACAAGATATTCACAAATAAAACACAAATAAATACAAAACACATTGGACGCTACACAACCACGAGAACAAGCAGGCTTTAGAAGCGGCTTCAGCACAATTGGTCACATACATACACTAACAGAAACTACAGTATGATCCAAAGAAATAGAGTGGATACGAAAAAACGCCCAGGTAAATTGATATCATTCACAAAATCAAATCCCTTAAGTGGCAATGAATAGGACACATGACAAGAAGGATACAAGACATACAAAAAATGTGAAAGGGACATAAGCATAGACTTAAAATAAAATATAGACTAAGCATCTCATTCATAAATAGCTGGAACATGCGGTCAGACAATGTCTTGTTATTGTTGTGTTATTGTTTTAGGTTATAACGAGTGCGACACGAGCGATAGATAGGTTGTCTCTGTCGTAACGGTCGTTCCCTGACGACTCTGCCGAGAAACACAACACTGTCTTTCGTTTCTCAAGTACACTTGAACTCTCCGTATCATAGCCGGGTAATTTTTTTTATTTTAATGAAGCTATAATTAAATCAAAAATATATCGTATTTAAACTTTTTTATATTTTATTAAGATTTAGGACAGGTTTTTTAAATAAAAGTTTAGAAAAAACGTCTTAGAGTCCAAAAAGGATAAAAATAATAAAATACACGTTATAGAAGGAATTTTATAATCGATATTACGTAATTTTTGAAATTAATAATAAATTATTAATTTTAGTCAAACAACCCCTAATATTAATCAAAACAGGATCTATTCTACAGATATAATAGAATCGGCGACAGGGAGAGAAAAAAAATATATGATTGTTGTAATTTTTTTTCTGGTTAAGTGATGTCTTATTATGTAAATTAGAGAAAACATAAATCTGTTCCATTAAAGCAAGAAAGGTGATAGTGAAGTGGATAAAATGAAAACTACATTTATTTAACTCGGTACTGTCTTTATTATACCGGGCGCGTCCCAAAAGTGGCCCATCCCCATAATTTTTTTATATTTTCAAATAAAAAAACAAGATTTAGTATGTTAGTATATGACATGAATTAGGATTGATTGACGCATTCAATTGTTTTTGGTCACTTCCTGTTTCACCGGAAATGACTATAACTTTTAATTTTTAAACGGCACCCTCGGTATTTTTCTACTTTATTCGATAGAAAATGACACTCTGAATAGAATGACATATCATATGTCAACTTTTGACATTTTCGCATATGGTTTAATTGTAACTGTAACACGCGGTTCATAACGACAATTTGACTCGAAATACCAAGCGTGTGGTATCAATATATTCATAAAAAAATGCTTTTTCCAAATATGCTAATGAGTCACCCTTGTTCCATTTGAAAAAATGGACATATGTATGATTAAAAATACGATTTGTACGTCTTTTAACCGGCCTAGACAAGACACAAAACCTATTAGACGATCAAAACTATTTTTCCAAAGCTCCTTGATTAAAACGTAGTGTTTTTAACAACACCATGGCACCCTGGATTGAAATTTAAAATACGATTTGTTTTTAAGCGACAATGTCAAAAGTTGACATACCTATGATATGTCATTCTATTCAGAGTGTCATATTTTATCGAATAAAGTAGCAATATACCGAAGGTGTCTTTAAAAATCAAAAGATGTAATCATTTCGGTGAAGAAGGTAGAGACCAAAAACAATTGAATACGTCAATATATCCTAATTTATGTCATATACCTACTAACATACAAATCTGTTTTTTTTATCTGAAAAAATAAAAAAGTTATAGGGGGTGAGCCACTTTTGAGACGACCCGGTATATTAAAAAATATTGTTTCATAATGTAATATCATTTTTAAATTTTTGTATGTTATTTTAGATTCTGAAGATAATTTTAGAATAAACCGGAATATATTTTTAATAAAAACATTATTAATTATTAACAGGGTTATAATTATGATTTTGTTACAATGTAAGTAAGTAAATAATGCAATGTAAGAGAAAAAATTCAGATTTTACATTTTACTAAAATATTATCTAAATAAGTGCCTTTCTACATACAATGCCACTGACTCCCAATGGGTAAATTGAGAGTTGCCTACCGGTCGAAAGTTGTTTCAAGACTTAAATGGATTATTTAAGTCAAATTTCTTGCAAATTTGGCACTGGCGAACCATATTTTATAGTTCTTGAACAGAAAAAGTCAATAAAATAAATAGTTAAGGACTACAAGCTAAGGAAATGCGTTAATACAGCCGGGGACATAGCGGCAACAAAGCTTTACCGCACACGTGCGACGCGTACTACAAGGTAATAAATGAATGAATAGGCTCCCTCGCCTCTAATCGGTGTTGTCATATTGTAAAGAACTTATTCTTTTTAAACAGTATCCGACTTATAATTTAGTAGTATAAGGACTATTTAATACATCTATGGAATATTAAAACCTACTTTATTAAACTGTAGTATTAATATCTCAATATATGTGTATAACAAGAAAAAAAATATTGATAATATTAAAGACGTGACAACATAGGCTGGATGAGGAAGGCTCGGTCGACTGTACCCAGATGTAAACTGCGTTGAGATGTAAATAGTGTAGTCTATATTTTATTTTAAGTCTATGGACATAAGCGATTTGCAAATGGGGTTCAGACAAGGGAAGCACCAGGGAAGCGATAGTTGCAACACAGGTGCTTGTCCAGAACTGCTACGATCAAAGAAAGGATGTGTGCCTGTGTTTCATAGACTACGAAAAGGCATTCGATCGCGTACAGCACCACAAATTAATGCAGCTCCTGAAAAGACTTGATATAGATCATAAAGGCATCCAATGCATTGAGAAGTTATACTGGAACCAAACAGCACAAATAAAATTGTCCAATACCATGTCCAATCCCATACAAGTTAGAAGGGGGGCGACACGGTTGCGTGCTGTCTCCACTCCAATTTAATTTATACTCAGAAGCTATTTTCCAAGAGGCTCTGGAGGACGTGGAAATGGGGGTCGATGTTAATGGAGTTTGGATTAATAATATCCGCTATGCCGACGATACGGTCTTAATTGCAAACAATATACACGACCTACAACAACTGGTCAACAAGGTAGGAGAACAGAGCAAAGCAATGGGTTTAAACATCAACATCAAGAAAACCAAATTTATGATTATATCCAGAAACCCAGATGTGTTAATAAACTACATCCTAACATTTAACTCAAGGCCCATAGAAAGAGTAGATAAATTTAAGTACTTGGGCATCTGGCTCTCCGAAGATTGGACATCAGACAAGGAAATTAAATGTCGCATCGAACAAGCTCGACAGACATTCTTGAGGTTTCGAAAAGTACTTGTCTGTTCTGATTTTGACCTTAGCCTTAGATTAAGATTCGTAAAGTGTTATGTGTGGTCGGTGCTCCTTTATGGTATGGAAGGTTGGACATTGAAAACAGCTACCATCAACAAATTGGAGGCTTTTGAGATATGGCTAAGATACCTTGGACGGCTAGATTGACAAATGAGGAAGTTCTCAGATGCGTTGACAAAAAGCGTGAATTATTTGAATTGATTAAAAAGAAAAAGACCGCATACCTGAATATTAGACAGTGGACAGGGCTACTCGATGTTCAGTCGTTAATACACACCGCCCGGAACAGAGAAGCAATGGAAAATGTTATCTCAAACATCCATTAATGGATCTGCACTAGAAGAAGAAGACAAGATGGAATGGCACTAGACGGACCACAAAAATTACAGTATTGTACCCACAATGAATTAATAGACCTAGAAGAACATCAAATCTAAGATAATGAACACCATGATACTAGATAATTAGCTAGACCCACATAGTCAACAATAGACAACAATGGGTCCAATTACAACGAGATCATCTAAATAAGGGAAGCTACGTCATAATTAGAAATAGTTGAATAACCTGAAATTGATGATGATAACGATATATTACTAAACCCCAATACAAAACCAGAAAAAAATACATTATTACTAAACTAAATACGAAGCTTTATTGCTAAATTAAAAATTCACAGACTGTTTAAACCATATTGCGGTTCCAGTTAGAACTTTTAGCATCACAACAATAAAATAAAACACTTATTCACCAAAGTACACCAAAACAATTTACTTTGAACTCTGGATACGAGTTTTTCTTATTATATTGGCACAATTATTAGATGGATTATACTTGTTTATAAGGTATATTTTTGAATATAGACTTTCAAAATTTTTAAATATATTTCTATTAAATAATATCTCAATATATGATGAGCTTATTAGATAACCAAAAATACATAATAAAAAATAATGTCACAAGTACAAAGCTTAAGGGCACAAACATAGTGAGGCATCTCGATGCGATGCTCGCCAAGATGTTGGCCGCGCTGCTCGCCAGGATTCTGTGGCGAATAAGTGCGCGTAGGCATACGAAGTATTAAAAAATAAGTGAAATAGAATTCGAACTAGGCGGCGTGTTGTGTTGTACAATTTCAAATGTTAATAAAATTGCCGATAAAATGTTAACACGTAAAGGAGAGCGTAATTAAGGCATTGTTGCGTGAATCAATTAGTGATTAAAGTACTTACTATAAATTTAAATAAAGTCCATAAACAAATTTCGATTTTGAAAATAGCTACTAACCGTCACTAGAAGCTTGCCATGTCGACATCAGCCCTCTTGATTGCCATTTTATGGAAAAATTGCTCTTTATTCAAAATCTGAGCTTGTTAGGTATAGGACACTCTAATATAGTTTGAAAGAGCATTTGAATCTGCTTCGATTTATTTAAAACAAATACAGGATATTGTATTTGAAATAACAAAGTTTTTATGTAAAATAAATATTTAAAATAAATCACCAATTTTTGGTACCCCTGTGTAAATTTAAGGGGACAATACAATTTTTCAGTAAAGTTTATTTCTCTATCTTTAAACTCAGCACAAGAATTAATTCTAAAAAATAATATACAGAGTGTTGATAATCTATTCAATTTTAGCATGCATATTTAAATATCTTTAAATATTTCAAAAACCAAAGCTTGTAAACATATTTAACCTTTATAATAAATGATAGAAAAAAAGGTGCTAAAGTTGGCTTAAAAATGACGATCGATATGACACTTTATATGTAAAATTATCATGGCGTATGCCATCGATCGTCAATTCAAAGATAATTGCATGCGGTTTTTTTCGATCATACGGCTTGTATTTCCATAGACCAGATGCCGATACGTGCTGCATATATGACGAACAAGAGGTCATGTTTATTTCCAATACCGCTACAGAGACATGTTCGACATAGGTTATGGAATCCCCAATTTAAGAATTCATATTGGCAATACACAGGAGACATGTCTATATGTCATGAAGAAAGGGCTTCTCTTGGATACCACAAAATTTTTATCGACTTTACGTGTATGTACTAAATTTAAAGAAGATGCAATGAAACAATCAGTGAAAAGTATCAATTTTTTGATAGAAAATGTTAACTTGAAAACAACAAAAAAAATTTTGAAAAAAAATCTGGATTTTAGTCTTAAAACTATGTTTTTGAAAGTTTTCAATAAATTTATTTTGATTCCAAAAATACCTAGTAGTTTTATGTCCACGGAATATTGGGACACACTGTAGGGGGTGAGTCTTAAATAAATGAAAATATTTTAGAGGTAGTATTTTGACACCAAAAAAAAATTTGGAATATTTTAAAAAAAGTTTTTGGAAAACATTTTTTAGTTTTTAGTTAAAAAACATAATTTCTTATTAATATGGCATATGGCAAACATAGGTAGTAGATTAAACTTTCAAGAAAACCCAGAACAAATCCAGTGCTTCTCAAAATTTAAAGAAAAAATCAATTTTTTGGAAATTTTCAAAGTGAAATATCTCGGTTGTTTTGGAGTTATTTGAAAAACGGTAAAGAGAAAATATGTTTCTTTTATCGAGATCTACCTGCCCTGAAAATATTTGCACTTATTTAAAACTCACTCTGTATGTACAGGAAAATAAAGATACATATTAAGAATCTACTGAATTCACACTATTTATTTTGAATGAGGTATACTGATCGTTATCAAAAAGTGTAAACTGTATTACTGATACTGTACAAATTAATAATTATCAGTATACCGTAGTTCTTTTAGTATCCTATTTAAATTCAGTTCGACAAATATACTATTTCAAAAATAACATTGTAAATGCTTTCACGCAATCTGCTACAGAACGGCAATGTTCAAACGGCGCCAACTTTTCCCGGATTAAAATATTCAAATGGAATTGAAACTTCATGCGATGGACGACAAATGTGACAACTGACCGTAGTTCAAATTGGCGAACAGCCTGCGTATAAGTTACAACAATATTACGCATATTTCTACATCTACTTCAGCTGTCGGTTCCCACGTCCACTGTCGCTTCAACGGGAAACCGGTATTACTATCGGATATAGGCGAAAATGATCAAATACGAATAGAAATATTAAACACGAATATGTTATGATATACAAGTTGGTCCGAACTGTATTCCGGAAACTTCGCAAGCATATTCTGCAGATAAAAATAAGTATAAAATTTCGTATAAATGTTTGTCCTAAAATGCTTAGTTTCGGAGATACAGGGTGTAGAAGTTTCATTTTTATTTCGATTTTTATGACGTCAATATTTGGATGAAAATTGGTGTCTGGGAGTTTTTTGACATGAGAAATTCGATTTTGATATCAATATGACTCCTTTTTGTAGAGAGTGCCACCTACATGTGTTTGAACCAATGACTAAAAATACAAGGACATATAACACCCGAGACCAAATTGTTAACATGGCTCCAAACAGTGCCGTATATTTTTCTTAGCTTAGGTGCTTGAAGGGACATTTATATTTTTGATAAATGTTTTGACTACGCCTATGGTGTAGGCGGTGGTATCGTATTAATTACGAAAAAAACGTATTAAAATGTTAATAAAAGGTACAAAACTAGTATCGACGATTAGCACATATCAAATACATATAGTATCAGAAAAATAATTACCAAATTCAATAAGAAAAGGCTCAAAAGGTGGAGTGAACTCTTTATTTACTTATGAATCGCAACTCCTGACTCTTTCTTATCATTGCAACTTTTACACTTAAAAGCTGAACACCATCACCATTGTAATAAAGTTTATAGAAAGTTCACTACACACAACAAAAAAAAATCGCTAAAATTGTCGCTGTTGACAAGGTGGTGACTAATCAGTAGGCTCCAATATGATGGCGTCTAACGTAACAAATTCTGCTGTAGCCCGTATATGGGCGTTACGTGTCCTTATATTCTTTACTCATTGGTTTGAACTGTTTTGAAGAGTAATAATTTTTTGTCTGTACCTGTATAAAACTACTGGGTGAAAAAGTGTACATTTCCGTGACTTTTTACGTCCCTTGGTAAAAATCGCTACGAGCAACGATATTTAGAATGGAAATAGTCAATACATGTGATTATTGACAAAAATAAACTGGTTGAGCTAATAACTATCTAGTTATTTGACTGAAATAATAAATATGTGAAATTTTTATTTTTTTAAATTAATCATAAATTTTTCTGCAAAAAATGATAATAAAACAGTTTCTGTTGAATTTTTGGAACAAAAACATTTCTAATTTGAATTTGGACTAGGGACACTTTGGACTAGGCTACTATAAATGCGTTTTTTTTGTGGATCTTTTAATTTGTTTATTCCGGAAAAGGGAGTTCAATGTTCTGGTTACTGTTCTACCCTTATTTACTCTTTCTTGTATTTCATTTTCGCTGTTTCCTTATTTATTAAATATTATTCCAAGGTATTTACTCAATTTCACTCCTTTTATCGTGCCAGTGTCTAAGATTAGGTCATTTATCTCTTTATTGCCTACTATAAGCTATTCACATTTCGAGAGATTCATCTGAAGACCTGCGGCTTCGTATTCTTCTTGGAGTTTTCTAACCATATAACTGAGATCTTCTTCGTCTTCAGAAATAACTATGTGATCATATGCGAAGAACAATGTAAATAATGTGTCATCCCCCACTCTTAGCCCCATATTTTTGCATTTTTTCACCCAATTCACCAGAGCTCTGTCCAAGTAGATTTTGAACAGTGTAGGA
The DNA here is from genome assembly GCF_002938485.1 of Sitophilus oryzae. Lineage (NCBI taxonomy): Eukaryota > Metazoa > Arthropoda > Insecta > Coleoptera > Curculionidae > Sitophilus > Sitophilus oryzae. Next base: position 3,411,120 of record NW_022147237.1, on the reverse strand, counting down.
GATAAGCAGCATCCTTGTCTTAATCCTTTTGTTGTGTTAAAAGAGTTGGTAACCTCATTTCCTATCTTAATTCTTGCAGAGTTATTTTTATAATAGGTCTGTGTAGCCCGAATCAACACTGGATTGATCTCTTTTGAAGATTTCCATCTCCTTCCACAACCTTGAGATAGGTATACTATCGTAAGCTTTCCCGAAATCTATGAAAACGACATGGGTCTCTCTGCTACGCTGTATTCTTTTCTCCAGAGTGATTTTGAGAGTAAAAGCATTGTCCACAGTCGATCGTCCAGCTCGAAAACCCGCCTGTTCTTCTGTCTGTTTCTGTTATCTCCTCTTCGATTTTGTTTTTAAGAACCCTCGAGTAGATTTTGCCTATGGTTGGTATTACAGCGATTCCTCTGTAATTTTTTGGTTCGTTTTTTTTCCACCTTTTATACCGCCTATCCACACAAGGCGATATATACGCTTGTCTCCATTCTGTAGGTATAGTCGAGGAGGCCGGGTGGACAACTCAAAAGGTTCAAGGATATTGTTCACGAAAACTTAAAGGGAATTAACAAGCAGAATGAGTGGGAAGAGGCAGCTCACAATAGAACGGAATGGAGAAGGATTGTAAAGTCAGTTAAGAGCGACAACCAAAAAAAAAACAAGGGGCAAAAAGGCAACAAAAATAAAGAGGCAACAAAGCAATGAGATTTTTGAATGTCTGGAGTGCGGTAGACAGATAACATCACGTATCGGGCTTTTCAGTCACAGAAAAGCTCATTAAAGAAAACGCCTTGCGTGACCATATTCTGATGCGTGTCAAATACTCGTCAGCGAGTAATGGCGGTATATATGTATGTAGGTATAGTTTCCCCATTTAGGTATCTCTCAAATAGTTCTCTAAGCATTTCGAAGAGTTTTGGTGGGCCATATTTGATCAGCTCTGATAGGTATAGGACATGTATTCCACCTGGTCCAGGAGATTTTTTTTAGTTTGGTTCCTTTGACTGCTTCTATTATTTGTTCGATAGATAGCTGGATTCCCTCTAAAACAGTGCATTTTTCTTCTTCCAGATAATTTGTTCTAGTTGGTGATCTGATATATTATTTAGCACGTTGTTTGTTTTATTTGTTGTTCTAACTGATTTTATTGTTTTCCAGGCTTCGGAGCATCTTGCGCCTCCTATTTGTCTGTCAATATATTCACATTTGTTTTCCCAGGCTTTATTTTTCTTTCTTATTATTGTTTCACTTCCCTGTTTATTCTTTTATATTCTGTTTTGGTATCTTCATCTTTCTGTTGTAGTTGGTAATTTTTGATACGTTTCCTTCTTTTGTTTTATTTTTTCTTCAATTTCTCTGTCGCACCAATTTGCCCTTTTTATCTTCCGATCTTCTAGTCTGATTCTTCTAGTCCGATTAGACTTCTAGTCAATTTTGTATAAATATTCAAGTACAGTATATTCCTTTCTTTCAAATTTCATTTTAGAATAGAAGGAAATATACCTTGCTCACGTAGAACAACAAATTTTCTCTTGGTATTCCCTTTATATAGGACCACCTTCTTATTAAGACTCTCTCATATTGTATTCTTATAAAGTTATAGAGTCACGCTCCATATGAAAACACGTTCAGAAGACAATAGACCTTATAGCGACATGGCGGTTTTAATTAAAATTTGCACAAAGAAAACGGAGGTTCTTGTTGTATATTCGCGATATAACGTTAAATTACATGATCAACACTGGCGGGAAACGTTGCATTATTTGGAATTCATTTTTAAATAAACAAAATATATTTATGTTTTACTTATACAGGGTGAATCTTAAATAAGTGCAAATATTTTCAGTGCTGGTAGATCTCGATAAAAGAAACATGTTTTTTCTTTGCCGTTTTTCAAATAAGTCCAAAATAACCGAGTTATTGTACTTTGAAAATTTCCAAAATAAGTGATTTCTTGTTTAAATTTTCAGAACCACTGGATGTTTTCTGGGTTTTCTTTCTTCTAAATTTAATCTACTACCTATATCACCATATTATTAAGAAATTATATTTTTTAACTAAAAACTAGAAAATTTCAAAAAATTCCAAATTTTGAAAAAAAAATGGAAATGCAAGGATTGCTGAGATTTTTGGAAAAAACTGTCATCACAAGCAGCATTTGGACGTCGGGACAACGTTGTGTCACGCGATCAAACGTCGGGGCGCAACGTCGGCACAACCTCGTGCCAACCCTAGTCTGCACTAGTTTGGAGAATAATTTTTGGGTCGAGACGACGTTGGGTACCGACGTTGGCTAGCAGCCTAATTTAGTACAAACTGTAACGTTGTTTAAAATCCTAATTCACAGAAATACAAAACTATAATAATATGGTGTCTAGTTTTATCCTAAATTGGGATAATTATAGTAAAAATATTATTTTTATGATTTAGAAGAGACATATGCCAGATAGCAGTAAAGGAAAACAAAACAAAAGTATTTAAGTGTGGAGGGTATTTGAAGATCATAATTATTGAAACACTTTAACCAACTCTGTAACTTGTTACCCAAGGTAAAAAAGTTAAACGCAAACAACTTTATTGAAAAATGTATTGTTTCTACTTTGAAAAATACTAATGGGCCTTAAAATTAAAGAAGTTTTAAAAAATTTCTTGAATTTTTTTTAGTAAAATAAGAATAATTTATTCGCAGTCAAAAAAATTGTTTCCGCGTATTGTTTCGAGTCAAATTTTGTGTAATTCATACTAAAAACTTTTTGCTTCTAACTTGTTAATATAAAATTTCCATATTCCAGATCCAAGTTTTTATCACATTTAAATTGCCTTACTGCCAAACTGCAGTATTTAATATCGATTAAATATTATCTTTGAAGTCTATGTATTTGCCCCAGATATTTCTAGTTTATTAAACGATCGATTTGAAATACTCGAACTATCTGAACGAGCTTAAAAGTTTTAAATTGTTAAGCTATGTGAAATAAAACGAATATTCAAATTTCTGTTGGATAAACAAGCCAGTTAACTTTGTTTTTGTTTTGTTTTGTTTTATCGAAGAAACTTTTAAATAGCATTTTTGAAAATGTAGAACTTTGAATAAATAGCTGTTAGGTGTATTAATCTTATCGCTAATATACAGGGTAAGTCTTAAATAGGTGCAAATATTTTCAGGGCTGGTAGATCTAGATGAAAGAAACATAATTTCTCTTTACCGTTTTTGAAATAGATCCAAAATAACCGAGTTATCTTTAGAAAACTAAAAAAAACATTTTTTGCTTAATTTTTGAGAACCACAGGGTCTTTTCTGAGTTTTCTTTCTTGTAAATTTAATCTATGGCCTACGTTGCCATATTATCAAGGTATTTTGGTTTTTAACTAAAAACTAAAAAAAAATCCAAAAAAATCACGAAAAAACTTCATAATCGTGTTTCTAGTGTCAAAATATACTACCCCTAAAAATATTTGCACTTATTTAAGACTCTGTATCGCCTGTATCTCCTATTGTATTAATCTTATTTGCTAACAAGGTAGTAATAAACGATATCTTGATGATTTTTAATTTATCTTTTAATTTATTATTAATGTCAAAAATAAAGCTATTGACAAGTGTTGAAAGACCATCTATCCAGAAATTATGCACCTTGAAGAAAATTCTCTCTAAATGTCTTCTACAGGATGCAGCAAATCTAAAAATTCTGTTAAATTGTTCCACAGGGTGCAGCAAATTTTCCAAACTTTTATAAATATTTTAATATTGTGTTTAACCTCGTATAATACACAAACGAGAACTTTTATTTTCAATTTAGATTAGAACCTAGATAGTGATTAACCCCATCTCAAACATTCTACATTCTAAAGTGCTGTTGATATCAAAATAATCATCAGGGTGTATGAAACATTTTACATAGTCCGGTAATTTTTTATTACTCTGCATAGGCTTATATTCTGGACTAAATCAAGTATGTAAAGGTGTATTATTATGTGCTCTGTCTGAAAGAAAACAGTTTACAAGCCAGTGTTTCCTCAATTAACATAATGAAATAAGATATTATACAAAATCTGCCACAGAATAACATTTTCCTGTAATATGATAAAACAAAACAAAAAATTTAAAATTAGTTTTTATACATCTGAGAATTTATTGCATTACGTAAAAAAAAGGAGGAAATAAAACTGTGCGACTCTACGATGCTTCAGTGTGAAATCTATCTAGAATTTTTAAGTGTTCTTGGACCGAGAGTGTCTCTCAGAAGAGACGCCTCATTATATTTTGATATGGCGTCGCTTTGTTGAAAATTCGGAAGGGTGGAAATTCTTTTTGTTTTTAAAAAGTAGTCGCGCTTATATTTAAAAACGAAATCCCTTTGAATTTGTAATTGAAATAATGGATTTCTTGCGTTCGCCTTTGCAACTCGTCAAGAGTTTATTCGGAAGAGCGCTATTTCCGTCAAGAGTTTTTCAGCTCCTTTTTTCGTTACTCTGAAAAATGGAATATTTTATTTAGCCTCTAAATGATATTACATTTGCATATTAACGGCTAGAAGGTGTTTGCACTTTAATGTAGAATATATATTTAAGGGGAAACTATACCCTAAGATCTGTTGAAGTTGCAAACAGTGACAAAACACAGTGAGCAAAAAAAGTATGAATCTATTTCTGTATTTGAGATATATTTTAGCAAACATGGCTTGTAGTTTGCACCTAGCATATCGTAACATTTTTTTTTGAAGTAGAAGGTGATAGTTTGAGGCAGAAGTCCAAGGAATGTTTAGTTAATAGCCATTTTCCAAATTTTCCTATATTTACTATAATCCTTTTTTTCACTAACATTGCTGGGCTCGTTGCTTTATGGTTTTATGTCCTTTTCCAACGCTTATGGTTTCAGACAACATGGCATATTGGCACCTTTTTTAAACTTTTATGGTATTTCTAATAGAATGATCCCACCTCTGATGTTACAGTATAACTTGTATTTTCGAAATAAAATACTGGAATTTCTTCATAACTCCTTTATTTCATCGTCGAACTCAGGATTTCTTTCTTTGGCATTGTAAAAAATTATAAGAGCGACCCGACATTCTTAGGCGCCTGTTCTTAACTAACTATATCAATCGTAGTGTTTCTACCTGCCCTATCGCTCAGTTTCGTTATACAGGGTGTCCCAGAAATCAGTACAAGTATTTTAACTGGTAGTATAGTTCAACCCCAGAACCACGCCTATGAGGTTAAATTAATATAAAATATTATACATTTGAAAATTCGAAATATTTTAAAAAAATTTTTGGAAATGTTTTTAGTTTTTAGTTAAAAAACATAATTTCTTGATAATATGGCAACATAGGTTTTAGATTAAATTTACAAGAAAGGAAATCCAGAAAAGATCCAGTGGTTCTCAAAATTTTCAAAGTGAAATAACTCCATTATTTTGGACTTATTTGAAAATCGATAAAGAGAAAATATGTTTCTTTTATGGAGACCTACCACCCCTTAAAATATTTGCATATATTTCTGGGACACCCTGTATAATATCTTATTTAGTCATTCTCTTAATTATCAAGACCTGAATCTAACATCTAAGTAAGTGTTTCTTCATGTAAAAAATACAACACAATAACACAGCGCACAGATTCCATAATAATATTAAATATATTGTATATTTTTAAAATTTTTAGTTAAAAATACTATGCATCTTTTTAACTTGATGATATGGTAACAGCAGTAGTAGCTAAAATTTACAATAAATACACAGGAAAGATCCAGTGATTTTGACAATTTTAGCAAAAAATAGTTTTTATTTCAATTTTCAAAGAAAAATAACTCAGTTATTCTGAGCTTATTTGGAAAACGGAAAAAAGTATTAGTATTTTTTCGAAAGCAGAAAAGAAGAGCACACCATTCGGTTGTCATCTATACAAAAATTCACAGTCCTTTACAAAGATGCAACCGGGGGGGCATTGAAAATGATGAATAAAAATGTAAAATTATGATGAGTGTTAATATGAGTGTATTACATACATATGTTTAAATAACAAACTTAACAAAAAACAACAGTTTAAAGATTCACTGAAAAAGTAGTAATGTTAACATTAAATAAAACATTATCACTAATAATTATGTGATCGCACCTATCCGTAAAACAAACAAGCAAAAAAACAAAATAACATACAAAACATCAGGTTAACATGATGACAGATCATGATCGATGACAGATAAAGAATTCTTACGGAAAGTTACACTTTACGATATAATTTTTTAACTGTTAAAGGCAAACCCCATTTAAACACAAAACTTTTTAATACCTACTACTGTATCTAAAAGATATATTTTTAAATTACTAAATTCTTAGCCACGCTTCTGTTTTTTCTTGGCTGTTGTGCGTCACGTCACAGATTAACATGCCCACGTTTGCACCACAAGGCGATGCTGCAGACCACTAGGTAGACAATTTATGTTATACAACTTGTAGTCAATCTACACTATCTAGCTTTTTTTCTTTTAAAATGTGTTCAGATTTTGTAAAAAGTATAGGTCAAAATCGCAAATCTTAAATTTGATATGAGTTTCTTAGTTTTTAACTAATATAGTGGCGAATTACAAAAATTCCTTTTCTATGAAAATTAATGAGTTAAATAAAATAATTTAATAAATTACTAGCTTTTTCCCGCGACTACGTTCGCGTTACACCTCAGATCGTTCATGCATTGATTTAAATGATTTTTTACTTCTTTATAGAGAGCTAGTGAGCATAGATGTTTTTTATTTTTCATCTTTTTTTTTATTTATTAAGAGCACTAATACTCTCTTTATAGGTTATTTTTTATTCTTTGAAGGATACTTGAGGAAGATATATTTCGTTATGATGTCACTAACTGAACCCTTGTATAAAATTTTATACTGTCTGGTTTATAATGTTATAGTATTGCATTTTCGTACAGCAAACTTTCATTCCCTATTCTACTCCCTAAGTGTATAAATTTCATAAATTCGCTTTATCTTTGTGCCAATTTTTATGTGTATAATCCAGAGGTCACCAAGTTTTATATAAATTTTTACTAACTTTACCCATTTGGTTGATGACTTTCAAAAATTTCTTCTAATTCTTTTTGTAGGATTTCATTCTTCTAGACCAAATAGTAAGGAATTTTCATACAACAAACTGTTCTGACATAATTTTACTCTCTAAGAGGATGAATTTCCTAAAATCGCTTTGTGTAGCTCATTCACTAATGTCGTTTAAACGAACATTTGTGCTAATCACACCACTGATAATGACAAATAATTTATTTCTGGAGGTATTGTGTGTAGGTGTTTTTCAGGTAGTATTTAGTCGTTTTACACAAAGAAATAGTCATTAAGCACTATAAAAATACTTCATAACAAATCTACACATATATACCTTTCATTTAAAAAAGAATAATCAAGATTGGTGAAGCGGTTTCGGCGGGATGGATGCAACAAAAAAACCCTTTGAGCTTTTATATATGTATGGATTAATTATTTTTCCAACATATTTTACTATAACAAATTTTTATAAATATTCAGACTCGCCAATATTGTAGTCCACCGTGTCCCGCCTGTTTAGCCAAACGTAGGCCGATTCCTCTTCGGCGGCGCGCGGCGTCGTGACTCTGGCCAATGGAAGAGTCTTGAAGACGCTCATCCGCGCATAGGAACAAGTTGACTGCGTAGCGTATTGCGTATTAATAGATTATGAAACTTTCTATCTCATGTATAACATGTTATGCAAGTTTATTATTTTAATCTCGATTTTAATAGATAAATATGTGAAATGCCACCTGAATATCTTCCGCCATGACATATTTTTACTTTTATGTTATGGTAAAGTGATTTGTATAAACTTTATTCAATAACTTATATTTTCCTCACTCTACTTATTAATTCACATAACTTGAAGAATATCTACTTTTAATAATGAACACTTCAGAAATACACCAGCAAAAAACATTTATTATTTGAGATTAAAACTCGAATTAAATTATAAATATTAGTTACCTATGTTGTTATAGCTTTTATAGTCCTGTTTAACGACTTAATAAGTTACCTAGCGAAAAAATCTGTGCGCGTACCTACCACTATTGTTACAGGTTAATTTTTTAAAGAAATATGTTACACAAATTAAAAACGCTAAAATTTTAATGGTATTACTTGGGCATTATTGGCCTTATAATGCAATTAGTTGGAATTATATCTTCTTTAAATATATATATATATATATATATATATATATATATATATATATATATATATATATATATATATATATATATATATACACTTTTTAATGACTTTTAAGTTACCTAGGAAAAAATCTGTGCACGTACCTACCACCATTGTTACAGGTTAATTCGTTAAACAAATGTGTTACATATTATTCGTGGTATTAGTGGTATTATATTGGAATCAGCTTGGCATTAGGGGGGCATTATATGAGAAATTTTGGTATTTAATTTGTATTTTTGGCATTACTTTGGCATTAGTATACAGACATTTGTCAGCGGTTTACTCCTTGTAGATAATCAAAAAGTTTTTAGATAAAATTTGCTTTTATGTCAGATCATTTCTATGAAAAATTACATTAGATTTTTATTAAGGACGCTGGGTAATTAAAACATTGACTAATAAAGCTTGTCCACTTTAAATAAAGGGTCACGAAATATCCGCCTTGGAGTGTTTGGGTTAAGGGGTGTATAATAAATTAATACAAACCAATCAAGAAAAACCAATCAGGAAAAAATCCAAAACCTACCGTTATAGGAGGTATAAGATGATTAAACTTATATAATGACAACTACTTATCGGATAACAAATTAATTACTACTGTCAGCTACTGTCTAGATAGAATATACCTAGAGTACCTACACCTACCTATGATGTAGGTAGATTAAAGCTTATTTTGACTTTACGTCTCACTTCGGTGTCACAAGCTGAATTTTTCAGGGATGGAAGTACAGTACATGATATGGGGACCCTTATTCCGAAAGTAGTACAAAATTAGACCGGGTAAAAGGGCAATCATCAAAAATCGATATATTAATACCACCGTATAGAGAAAACAAATACTTATTTTTTGATCCAGTACACAATAAAGTCTTCGTAGGTAGTAATTTTTTATAATTATTTACAAAACAACATTTCCATTAGCGCTTATGACAAAAAAAAACGTTAAACACGAATAACTCATTTCAATCATGCGAAAATTTGGTTTAAAAATAGACTTTTTTTAATATAACTTTCATTTAACAAAAAACGAAGGCCTAAATGAAAAATAGAAACAATTTAAAAGTTTCGCTTATGTTTTGACAAGGCATCAAAGCAAACCCCATATTTTTTGCTTTTAAACTAATAAAGATATATCAATAAACAATTAGCGATGTAATGGTTTTTGCGCGCGCTGGCCGAATGCCGCCGCTGCGCCGAGATTTCCTATACCCTTGTATATATGACGTCATGGTGTGGCAAATGTAGCATTTTAATTCGATTTGGGCTCCCTTATATAGGATAACAGAAACATTTTCAATGTTAACAGTCTAGCAGATCTAAAGGTACTCTGTTCCACAAGAGGCCAATTCTGGATTAGTGTGGAATTGTGAGGTTGTTTACATACTCTAAGCACATTGTATGAGCGTAGCCTGTATACAGAGCATGACTGTAGCCTGTATACAGAGGTACAAAGGTCACAAGGGTAACAAAAATGTAGATAAAATGGCCAAGGCAGTGGAAATGGTAGGTAAAATAGACCTCACAAACTAGAAAAACTGTATCTGTGTGTCTACCTTTAGTATTAAAATTTAACATATTTCTTGTGTCAATTATTTCATTAAGTTGGAATTTTTTACGATAACTAACTGAAATATTTCTAAAAAATAAAAAGTTAAATCAAGAATATGTAAATATTCTCTTAATTTGCCAACTAAAAGTTCCTCTATATTTAGTAACATTTTTGAAAGAATTTAAAATTTTCTTCTTTCAGACTGCCCGTTCAATTTAAAATTGAAATAGAAATATTGTACCGCCTAATAATTTAAAAGTTTCTCTTTTATCTGTGAGTATTCTTCCAGAAATGAATAAAGTTCTTTTACGTTTTATTAAATTATGCTAATCACTAAAGAAACTAAAAAAAACTGAAAGAATAAAAATAAATATTGTTCTTATTTATTATTACAATTCAAATATTTTATTTCTTAATAATAGAACATCCATAATATTCTTATTATTTATTACTTATAAAGTGAATTTAATTAATAGAGAATATTACAGAGAAAGCCATAATATTTTTCGTCGAAAAATAATAACTCAGCAAAAGCGAAGAATTTCCGATCCGGCTTTAAGAAGACAACTCCTCGATAACTTAAGAATAGAGGCAATGACAAATTACGTTCTCCACGTAGAGCTCTTCCTTAACGACTGGTCTATTCTCCTGCCAATTAAGCAAATTCCCTTCCCATTTCTTAGAATATGTTCGTCGAAATTCAAGAATTACAATAAATCGACCACTTATTATTAGGTTGTTTTTCTTTATTTGAATAGAGAGATATTAATAATGGATGGATAATAAAGCAGTAATATACTAAATACTGATATAATGTGTACTGATTGGTGAAAATATATACAAAAATTACATTAGTTAAGGAGAATATTAATTATTTCAATAAATTACTATTTATTAACTGAACTTATACAGCTGTGTAACATATTATGCATTTTAATAATTTTGTTTATTAGCCTTATTCTTCATTACAGTTCTCGGTTACATCCATTATCTGCTACAATTTGAGGATCTTTAAGACCAGGGCAGATGGTATCGAAGGTATTGCTTTTTTTCTTGACATCGACCAAATTATGCTCGATGTCATCTGCTTTTATTTTATTCTCTTAAATATCATATTTTTAATTTATTTTTTAGAATTTTTATAATTTAATTCTGTTGTTTCTTCGTGTAATATATTGTATTTGTGGTAGTTTCTGTTGTTAGTTTTTGTTAAATGTTTTTTTCAGTTTCTCTTTGATGTTCTGATGTTTGATTCTTCTAGATTTGTAAGTGCGTATTTGTTTAATTCATTTTTATTTTCTAATGTTCAGTTATTTTTTGTTTACTTCTTTTGTTGGTGTTAGTCTATCTAAATGAAATATTATTTTTAATATTTTATTTTGTATTGTCTATCTAGCACGTTTCTCTGCTGTATTGTTCCAGGTTTTAATTAAATAAATTTTCTTATGCGAAAATAAGGCATAATATAGCTATCGGTTTCCTCATTTTTGATGGTATTATGTTTTATAAATATCCTTAGGGGTGTGGCTATGGTTATGGCGTTTATTTTCTCTTTATATATTATTTCCCTCATTTTAAATTAATACGAATTTTTATTTCTACTTAATTAACTATCAATATTTATTTTATATTTTACTTCTTTATAGTTAAATTTAAATCTCTTAATTGTTTTATATTGAATATTATAACATACTATATAATAGTCTACTTACAGCCTTATATTTATTAACGAAACATACATACATACTTTTAAACAATGTTTGGTTTAGTTTTGTGTGATAAATTTGTAAATTAATACTGTTAAAACGATCATTACCTTTTGAAGATGTTAGTGGTTTGCGATGGTTGATGGTTAGCGAAATATGCGTTCAGTGATATTGTTATAACGGAATATTGTTGAATTGTAAAAAATTCTGTCATACAGTTTCTATGTTTTGTGGTGTGTTGTGGTTTTTAATAGAATGGAAATCATTTAAGACACATAGATTATAAATGAACAGAATTAAATATATATTTCTGAAAATATAAGTTTTAATTATTTTATTTTTACAATCCATTTATATTATTTATTTCGATATTACAAATATTTATTAAATTATTTTTCGAAATAAATTAATATAATTTCATATAAAATTTAATATCAGAGCTCCAAACCAAAAATATTAAAATCCTTTTTATAAAATGATATGTATAATATATGACTCCAAAATTAAATAATACCATTAATATATTAAATAACAAAGTCAAACAAAACGCACTTTTCATATTAGGGTTTATTTAATTTAGTAAAATTTTGTAAATGCATTTTTGATCTATATAATAAATAATACAGAGATTACACAATAAAGAATACATAAATTCAATGACATAAAAACAAAGCTCAGCATCTCGTTGATGATACCGTTTTTTTCAAGAGTAAGGCATTTATTTGTATAAGAAATATTTTAAGCTGGTTCAACGTGTCAAAATTATACAGAATTATTTCTTTGATATACATGACGTCGAATATATTTGGTGAATTGTATATACTGCATTACTTCACTTAGATGCATAAACTTTTATTATTTGCTAATGCTATTATATTCACAAGATTTTAGCTTATCGGATTGCTAATCATTTCAACTGGACGTTAAGGAAATAGACAATAATCTTTCATAAACAGAGGGAAACACTCTAATTCATTGTTCTGCGTTGAGATTGCATCGGCAAGATTTATGGTAATCTGCTTTAATGCAATCTAACAGAACTTCTGCTCCATTTACATTTAACAGAGATTCTACTGCACTGATTTGACGATATAGGCAATTTATTAAATTAAAAAGTTAATTTCAATATAAACCATTATATTTATTTTATATATTAAAATACACTGAATAAATTATTACCAAAAAATTTTTGTTCGGTTTACCCAGTTAGTTCGAATGTTGGATACTTCGAACTAATTAGATATCAATAAAATTAATGATAAAATTCCAGATGCGACTAAATTAAAATTAGTGCCTTAATTTATTATTTATGCGTTATTAGTCAGTTGGTACTTGTTTACTAAAAGTTAATATTGGTTAATGGTTTTAATATTTAAAATTACCATTAATACGTTTCAATTTTATTGTATTTCAATAGAAGTGGCTAACTTTATTGTAAAAAATATGTATTCATCATCATCATTATTTTCAGCTTATTATATATATATATATATATATATATATATATATATATATATATATATATATATATATATATATATATTGCCATTTCCAATAATGGTGTAGCCTCCCTCACATATTCAGATACTCCATAGTAGTAGTTGGGTCCATTGTTGTCTATTGTTGGCTATGCGGGCCTAAGTTATCCCTTCTAATTTCCTAATATCATCCCATTTCAGGTTTGGTAGGTCTAGTTCTCTTAATTCCTCGTGGGTACCATACTGTAGTTTTGGTGGTCCATCTGTTGTCCATCCTTCTTGCCAGGTGTCCAGGGTTATTTGTCGTATCCGCTTTATTCTTCTACTGTCACTCTTGGTTATTCCCAGCATATTTCGTTCCATTAAGCATTGTGCGACCTGCAGTTTCCTTATGATGTCCGTTTTAAGTGTCCAGGTTTCGCATGTATAGGTCATGACAGGTAGTACACATTGGTCGAATGTTTTCTTCTTTAGATAAAGTGATATTCTAGATTTTATGATTGAGTTTTTTCCATAACTGTATTGTTTATAATTATTTTAATAAGAAGGAAATGAGATTTATTAAATTATCATGCCTCAAAAAGTTCGGTATTTTGTATTTAAATAAAAGCTTTAATATTTGTGTTTGGTAAAATGCCACTGAGTTAGACTGAGATACAAACTATTACGGAGATATTCTAAAACCTGCGACATACAAAAATAAATACTTTAGTATTTAAATCTAATTTAAATAATAAATACCAATAAAATATAAGTAACTCTAAACTATATATCAGGATGATATATACCAGGGATAAATCGGCACATTTACCATATAACCTATTATCAATCCTTCAATCTTGTCTAACTTAGAACAGGCCCCTACAATTGATCGCCCCAGTACCGTGACTGTGGAAATATTACCTTAACGGTCCCCCGTAGCCATACGCTCCCCTAAGCCTAGGTTTAGTGCCTAACCTAAAACCCACTTAAGCGTGCTCATGAACTACGTCTGAAGACCAAAAACCTCATTTGAGAGGATAAATCCCCGGAGCCGTTCATTTTAGTGAAAACGTTTATAGATTCTCCAGCTGAAATTTAGATTTCTTTGTGCCCGATTCCGGTTTGGAAAATACTTATTTTAAGATTACTTTCATTTTTTTATCATAATTTACAAAGGTATGATTGCCCTGTTGTTAATACCAGTTTGACTATAATAATTAAACAGATATTTATAGTTTAATTTTAATCAATGGGCTTAAAACAAAATTTTATTTAATAACATAATTTTTTTTATATAACATAGGATATAATTTCTATTTCGATAAGGTATTCAGGTAATATTTCGAAAGGTATTTCACATACATATACATATATACCTCATATAAAATAAAGTTTCTTGTATGCAACACTGTATTCGATTTATAAAATTAAAAGAAAATAATAATAAATTTCAATACATAATATATGGCGAAATACCGATCCGAAATTATCAAAAGCTTTATGTCGCGACCGTTGCAAGAATAGCGTCAAATAGTGTTTACATTGTCCTTATGGGCACTTCCCAATCTAAACTTGTTTTATTTTTCTATGATTTTTGAGGCTTGTCAAACTCTTACCAAATTATAGGTTATAATTTGTGTTAAATTATATCAAATGCCTCTTTGCGAATTGCTTTTGCATTTTAATTCGTGTTATTAGTTGTGTTTTGTGTTTTTTGAAGTTAATTGGAGGAAAAATTGAGGTCAAAATAACTGTAGACCCAGAGCACAGTTTAAAGTTAATATTCGGTTCCCAAAGAGCCACAAATAACCACTAACAGTGTTTCATACAATCTCGTATATGGAGTAGCTGTAAAATAACGATATCACGCGAAAGGTCTAAAATTCAGTAAGTAGTGTAATTATTAATAAAATATTTTGTTTTATGTATTCCTGTACAATATTAAAAAAAAATATTTGTACATAAGTTATATTGATATTATAAAAATAAATTATAAAAAACTATAAAAACCAAAGATGGAATTTAAAAAAACAATATATTAAAAGCAGAAATGTGTATTTTTATAATACGCCAGGCATTTTCTACAACTAAAATGATTATAATTGCGCTTTATTAAAAATTTTATTTAGTTCTTCATAATCTACATTTTATTTTGCGTTCAGGTACGCAATTTATAAACATAATATATTACTAAAACACAAAAATTAAAAATGAAATAAAATTTATTACGTCCTTTGAAGCATCCAGATAAATTTTATTTTATGAAAATATTTTCTACACAGCTTTGTAGTTCAAAGGAAGTATAATGATATATCTCCCGACTGAAACCAGATAATTTAATGTGAATCTGAAGCGAATGAAAATTTTTACGGAGTTTGTAAACGTCTTGTTATATGAATTTGAATATAAATTATATTGACGGGTAATAGGATATGTCTTTATTTTGTTTAAGACGTAAAAACATAATTTAAATACAAAATAATAATGATATTAATAAAGTAGGTCTCAAAATAAAATTAACAAAAACTATAGTAATGTACAACGAACTAGTAAACAGAAAAGACATTCTAATAAATAACACAAAACTGGAAATAGTAGAAGAATGCCATATGATATATTTGGGACAACTAATACACATTGATCGGGATCTCTACTACCAGAAATTAACCGAAGGATTAAGTTAGCATGCAGTACTTATGGAACAATCTTAATCATATTCAAATCTATAAAGCCGCTTTATCTTACTATCTCAACCAATGTGTACTACAAGTCCTAACATATCAAATCAAATCAAATCTTTTTATTAGGCCCCAATATAAAAAATATACAAAATACAAACCATACTTTGGCTGACTAATAGCCTAATAGCCTAATAAGGAATGCACGGCGGTTATAAAACCGATTCACTGATTGCCAAAGGGATCAGTGTGGCACACTCCCTGTGAAAAATAACTAAACATAATTTCATTTTCAGTACAATAATATACCAACAACAAACAAACCCGTAACAAAAACAGAGGACCACCGGCAAAGCAAAAAGAAACCCCGAGCGCACAGAACAAAGCGTCTGCAAGACGAACAAAGCGACTGCAAGACAATTTAGCAATTTTAAAAAGTATATAAATACAATTTCAACACATACACAAATATTTTCCAAAATTGTAAAGCTGAGCAGTGAGCCAGTCAAAATCATATCAAATTAAAGGCCCGTTCACCACAGTTTGCCAAAATAACAAAAGATAGAAGATAAATTTAGAAATAAGTTCTATATTATATTCGATTGTAAAGCCAGCAAATTATGCTTAACATATTTATTAAAATAATGTGATTTAAAGCATTTAACACTGATGGAAGAGAATTCCATAATTGCGGCGCAAGAAAAGAAAACGATTTCTGAAAGCCAGCCGTCCTATGTTGAGGTATTCTGAAACAATGTAAGTTTCTTGTTACATGAGTGTGGTCAAAAGGTATAAACAATGATTTTAAATAAGGCGGTTGGCCAGTCTGTAAGATACGGTAGATAAATGTTAACATATGAAGTTTTCGCCTATTTACCATAGACAGAATATTAAATTGATTTAAATATGGTGTAATATGTGTTCGAAATGAAATATTATACGAAAATCTCATGCAAGAATTTTGAAGTTTCTGAATGGATCTGGCAACCATTTGAGTCAATGAAGAGCCGTATCGTCTATAGCGAATTGCACAAATAATATTTTGTATTCTGAGGAAGATGTTTCTTAAAATAAACCAAACCTGTTAGTCGCATATATGCAGTTTTCAATTTATTTTTTACATGTATATCAAATTTTAAATTAGAGTCAAAATATATGCCGAGATTTCTAGCGTCCTTAACTATTGGTATTTTAGTATTATTAACACATATATCAAGATTGTCTGATAGATAACTGAGAATAGTCTGATTATTTCCAAGCAGCATAATACACGATTCGGATGCATTTAATTTTAGATTATGTTCCATTGAATATTTGTATATGTTATGAATATCTGTTTTAAAGTTTTCTTCAGCTTGTTTTAAATTATCAGATGCGAAAGCACAGTAAATTTGTGAATCGTCTGCATACTGTTGTAATGTAGAAAACTCTATTTCTTTATTCATATCGGCAACATATAATGAAAATAACAATGGCCCTAATATGGATCCTTGAGGAATTCCACATTCCATAGAAACGTAATTTGATGACATTTGATGACATATGCATGAGAAACCTAGACTCTTAAAACGGACATTATAAGAAAACTCCAGGTCATACGACACTCAATGGAACGAAATATGCTGGAAATAACCAAGAAAGACCATAAAGAATAGAGTGGATATGACAAAGGACCCAGGTAATATATATCATCCACAGAATGAAATCCCTCAAGTGGCAGTGGGCAGGACACCTGGCAAGAAGGATGGAGAATCAATGGATGGACCACAAAAATTGCAGTATAGCACCCACGAGGAATTGAGAGACCTAGAGAAAAACCAAACCTGAGATGGGACCATGATATTAGGAAATGACCAGGGATAACTTGGGCCCGATATAGCCAACAATAGACAACAATGGGCCCAAGTCCAAAGAGAGTATCTAAATATGTGAGGGAAGCTACATTATAATTGGAAATGGTTCAATAAGCTGGGAATGAGGAATTATACTAATAGGAAATAATAAGTAAATAAGATACGTAGATAGATTCTAAGAACAGAAACAAAAAATGTAAAAGAGAAATAAGGGCACACTAACCTAGAATAAATCGACCCAAATAAAATTTTAATAAATACGGGGTCGGTTATTTGCCTCTAATTTTAAAAGTAAAGATATATTACATCCGCATCAAGTGTAATAAATCCTGGGAAAAATTTATTGAGGCTCTGGAGATTTGCTCTATATTTTTAAGGTAATGTATGTTGCTTTACGTACGGAATTTAAACGTAAAATTGCTTCTTCTTTCTATTTGCTGGATCAATATAGACTATAGACTGTGTTCGGTATATTGTCGGTCTCTGAGTTATGTCTTTTTTGTTGTTTTTTCTCTGATTTTATAAACAACTAGGTAGGAGATGTTGATTTTTTCTCTTACAAATACTCTTTTATAAAACCAATTAATATGTATACACTTAGATTTTATGCCTGTTTGTGTTAGATATTAAAATATATAAACACTATACAGTATGTCCCCGGATTGTCTTTACAAGAGGAAAAAAAATATTATTAATATTTTGAGAAAATTGCATTCTTCATAACAAATTTTGCTTCTTTGGAATGGTTAATTCCCTTTATATTTAACTACGGTTTTAGAAGAAATTAAAAAAATATGAAAATATATTTGAAGTCCTAAAAATCAGAACGCGTTTTTATGGTAGTATAATTTAGTGATCCTTCTTTGATAGATTGTTGTTGATAGAATTTTAATTAACGTCATATTTCTTGCTGTTTTTAAATGTTAAAAAAACACAACGTTTATTTAGTTCTATGCTACTGAGAGAAGTTATCGGAAAATGTGATACTTTAACAACAGCAAAAAATATGACGTTAACCAAAATTAATAATAAGCATCTATAAAAGAATAAAATGGAATTTGTAATGTATAAACGCCTTGTGATTTCTAAGAATTAGAAAATATTCAACCATATTTTTCATGTATTCTTTAATTTTCTCTCAAACGGTATGGAAATTTGAAAAGGCCTAAACGGGATTAACCATTTTAGAACAAGCAAATTTTTTTAAAAATAATGCAATATTCTCAAAATGTTAATAATAAAAAGTTTCTCCTCTTGTAAGGACAATCCGGGGACATACTGTATATTAATACAGCTGGCCTCTGTAGAGCCGTCTTAAATACTGGCTTTTGTTGAAGCCCTGAGACTGTATGATCAGTCAACTCGTTATATCTCAAGAAAGGGGAACACACAATACATCTGTCAGATCGCGGTGATAAACTCCTTTCCTAAACATTCTAAATTCTACATATATAACAAAACAAAATTCACTACAATACCATCAATATGCTTTACTTAAACATTAGACTCGTTTTTTATAATTATATTTAATATTAATATTATATAATTTTTTAATATAGTTATTATATAATACATTATAATAAGATAATAAAATTAAACTCATCTGGTTTTGATCTGTAATTAAGTATATGCGTCTCTCAAACGCAAACTATACTTTGATACCAATTTAAAAAAAAATAAGGAGTTGTTCTAATTCAATCAAGCCAAATAGGCTTTTCCTTTCCTTGCTCTGGGGCTCTGTAAGGCTCTGTAATTATTCAAAGCATTATACTCTACAGAAATTAAATTTTATTGAATATCTAGATATATCATATACCTATAGAAGTTTCAAAGATGTTTGATCCTTACTTCCTCAGGTGTAACTGTATTTAGGTAATTGTTATTTTGAAAGCTGCTGATTATGTAGTTTTGTTGACAGGCCACTGATAAACCAATTGCCATTTAGACTCTAACCGAGAGTCAGTGGAGTTATACAAAACAAATCTTATAAATAATTGAAAATTATCATATACGTACATGTATATTAATTATAAAAATATTGTATGTAAAATTATCATAACCGTATACGTTAAAATTATTATTTAATAGTATACATTATTTTGTTAGCCAGTGTACCTACAAAAATTATTTATGTTTAACTAATGCCGTACAAAAACATTGTAAGAAACTGGGAGAGCACAAGAGGCCAAAAAGGCATCAAATAAATCATAATTAAAGGATTAATGCTTTCAGAACAAAAATCCTTTTCTAAATTGAGGATTTTCCCAGGTAGTTCAAATAGAGACATTAAAAAGCAAACTACAAATCTCACTGATAATTTAATTTCTGGCATCTAAATTTAATTTAAAACCGGCTAAAAATATTATAAAATTTATGAAATAAAATGTTTAACAAAGTGAATTACATTAATTTATTTTCTCTTTACATTTACATTTTTTATATTTTCTATATTATAATTAATTTAACGCAGAATAAAATATAATTTAAAACTGAATAGACAGATTAATTTTCCCATATGCAGGGAGAATGTAATTATTGAAATATATTTTTGATATTTTTAAATAAAAGTAAAGTAAATCTGAATATTCTATCTCATTGCATTTAATTATATCCTACATTAATAAATATAATAAAATTATATAAGAATTCTTGCCATTTAACTGCTGATAGAGAAATTTAATACCACACTGTGTTTGTCATAATGTAAAAGTAAAGGGTAAAGATTTCAGTTAACGTCTCCTTTCTGCTGCCAGGGTTAATCTGGACGGGGCCTACTTTGTTTACGCGGAATCCGAACAGCGCTCATGGTCAGTGGCCTACCGACTTAGGAAGTGTCTAAATTAACTCTTACTCACGAGATATCCGATCTCATCCGGCCTCGAACCGGCATGAATGAGCAGTGTGTATCAATAGATTTTACACTTTTCCCTCGGACAACAGCACGATTTTTGAACCGGTCACCCGTCCATCCACCAGTATCGCTTTACGTCGCTTAACTTTCATGTTCTAATGGAAACCGGTGTTTCAACGTAGATAGGCCGTTGCCCTCTTGTCATAATGTGGATCAACCTGCTCTCACTACCGGTTTCGGAGCTCTACTCCATCATCAAGTGAGCTCGGGTCGATTCCCCAAGTCCACCGGTAGTGAGAGCAGGTTGACCCACATTATGACAAATAGAGTATGGAATTAAATTTCCATATCAGCAGTTAAACGGTAAGAATTCTTATATCATTTTATTATATACCTGTAATACTGCAAGAAATTTATTTTCCATTTTATAATTTGGCTTACCTGAAAAGAAGTCTTTTTACTATCGATAGTTGCACCTCGGTGGCACGAAAGTACTACCATTGCACGCAAGCCGCTATCTCCCTTGCGGTACTTAATATCTAACCTCTTCTTTCCGACTAGCCAGAATTAGGAACTCTACGCTGCGTTTGTCATTTTGTAGAATCGACCCAAGCTCACTTGATGATGGAGTAGGGCTCCGAAACCGGTAGCGAGAGCAGGTTGATCTGTGTGAGCGAGAGGTGTGTGATATTATGACAAACACAGTGTGGAACTAAATTTTTATCTTAGCAGTCAAATGGCAAGAATTTTATTATATACCTATACTGCAAGAAATTTGTTTTCCATTTAATAAATATAATGTTTTATATTTTTAAATTTGACATTATAAATATTATTATAAAAATAAATATGTCCTGTGCTTGTCAAAAATAAAGCAAATGCCTAGAGGGTGTTAAATATTTTCAGTTTTGAATATTTCAATTTTATTAAAGCAAATGACGATGAAAAGAGAAATATCAATATTAAATAAATTTATTTTGGTTTATCCATATATCTGGTTGATATAGTTGTTTTTCAAAAAATATACTTTATTAAAAAAGAATAATTTTCAAGCACGAGTAACTTAGTAAAAGGTATTTTAGTACACAAAACATCTACAATAATTATAGGTAGACATATATTTATTTGAGACTTGGTGTCACAAGCTAGTATAAAAAGGAATGTATAAGCATTTACAATATATCAGATTATATTACAGCAGTTTTGGTTTGTCATACATATTACGTATTACTTACAGTACAATTAATTATAAGAGGCGAATCATAGACCCCCAAATTATGGATTTTAAATTAAATTGCCATAAAATAAAAAATTAATTTTATAAGTAGCAAAAAATACATAATCATAAAATTTTACTACTGAGGCCTGTATTAGACTACAAAATTTCTTTGTCAAATATTTTATTTAAAAGATATTTCATGAAGAATTTGACAGTGTAATATGTGCGATTTTATAAAATATTGTATATTACCACTGTCAAATTTTTCTTTTATAAAAAAATTTTGACAAAATTTTATTGTGTGGCCTTATTTGGATAAAAATAAAACAAAATAATGAAAATTATATAATATATATTACATTATGTCCTCGGGAATTTGGGAATCATAGACTATTATTAACTAATTATAAGAGGAGAATCATATAAAATTATGGATTTTAAATTAAATTGCCATAAAGTGAAAAATTAATTTTATAAGTAGTAAAAAATATATAATCATAAAATTTTACTACTGAGGCCTGTATTAGACTACAAAATTTCTTTGTCAAAGATTTTATTTAAAAGATATTTTATGAAGAATTTGACAGTGTAATATGTGCGATTTTATAAAATATTGTATATTACCACTGTCAAATTTTTCTATTATAAAAAATGTTTGACAAAATTTTATTGTGGGGCCTTATTAGGATAAAAATAAAACAAAATAATGAAAATGATATAATATATATTACATTATGTCCCCGGATTATCTTTACAACAGAAAAATATTTTTATTATTGACATTTTGAGAAAAATGCATTCTTCATAAAAAAATTTCTTGTTCTAAAATGGTTACTCGCATTTACACTTTTCCAAATTTCCATACTGTTTTAGAATTTTTGAAAGTCCTAAAATTCAAAACGCGTTTCTATGGTAATATAATTTCGTTTTCATTCTTTGATAGATTTTTATTGATTGCACAAAATTTATTTTGTTCAGTGCAACGTAAAGGGTGATAACAATCATCGGAAAATCTAATACTTTAACAACAGCAAAAAATATGATGTTAATCAAAATTAATAATAAACATCTATCAAAGAATGAAATCGAAATTATTATCATAGAAACGGTTTTTGATTTTGAAGACTTTCAAAAATTCCAAAACAGTATGGAGATATGGAAAAGTGTAAATGCGATTAACCATTTTAGAACAAGCAAAAATGTTTAAGAAGAATGCATTTTTCTCCAAATGTCAATAATGTAATTTGAATTGAGATGTCAATAATTTTTTCCCTTATACCTCCCAAACTGACATTTAACGTTCTCAAAATATTCAATAAAAATACAACTTACCTCCTACAAGAGTTTGAAGAGTACAGTACATCTGCTGGATCTGTGTCTATGAAAGGAATGCGGACAAAAACATTTAAATAAACAGCAATATATTTTATATGTCGACTTGACGAGTACGTCACCGTAAATCGCTTCGCCCACTCATTTTATTGGCTACTTGCAAATCTGTCGAATTTTTATTGAACGACGCGTCCCGTCTAATTTTTTACGAGAAACATCGAGAGAATATCGTTTCCCCTCTCACGGATACCCCGTAGCTACAGAACGGACAGACGTACTGTATAATACCAAATTAAAAACAACACACTATTGTTGTTAAAAAAGTTAAAAAAGCTAATTTAAAAAAAAACACTTGTTAAATAAAATATTGTTAAAAACATATTTATTTGCCAAAAGCAACAAAGGAGTTTTGATTATCCTTCTAAACGCTCTAATTAAATATACTTAGAGTATATTGTAATATCAAAACTAAATTAAAAGCCAATTACAAGAAGGGCCCCTACGCCCTTGTAGATTTAATTTTCTACCTTCTTTGGTTTGTCAATTTTAGTTAGAGAGCTATTGTTACGAATAGGGAAACATCGCAGCGAAGCGTAACGTATGCTCTCAGCGTATAGCAAATAAACAATATCATTTCATTTTAGCTAGCGACACAATAACGCTTTGTATTTCGGGATAATGAAGTGTATCCTAGACAAGACGGCCCTACAGCGGCTGTAGGATTTACGGCTGGCTCAAATTTGACGTATATTGCCGCAATATTCGAATCGACCCTAATTGTTTTGGCGGTAAGCGCGGCGGTATAGAGACATCTATATTACTCCGCAAACAGCGACACATAAACCGCCGCTTAACTACTCTAGTAAATATGTTGCTTGTTGGAGAGAAGACTGGTTTATGTTTTAAAAACTGGAGCGTATCAGTTTTATGTGGATTACTAAAGTACATTGGTTTAATATTTATAGTAGTATTTTATTACTTAAAAATTACCTCTACCAGTATACATTGTGCTACAGATTCGAGGTACGAGCATTGGTATCTCGGTAACCGTAATAGATACAAACATGATCAAATTGGGGCAAAGTTGCGCTTTGGGATGTTCACCAAGATGCCATCTAAAAAGTTTTAAAAATTTTAAGGAATGCTGAGTTTTTTGAAAAAAACATACTTTCTGGAAAACCAATTTTATTTTTTGCTTTTTGTTACTTTTTAGAAAATCGAAAAACTAATTGCATATTATTATAACCACTTTATTAGGGCTATCTGATAGTATTTTTAGAAATTGCTGATAATTTGTGAGATACAGAGGCTACGTAAATTTGTTTAAATACGGACCTGCATTTTTTAGTTCAGGTTTTGAAAGAACTCGGTCTCCTGAGTGCAATGCTATTGCCACACTAAATTTTTTTGTTTGTTTTGGATGTTTGAATACAATTTATTTAAACAAATTTCAAGTCCCGCTCTGCTCTTTTTAATATATCTATTCACCGTTACAATAATCATTGATAAAACATTGAATACAGAAAATGAAATGCTATAAAGTAATAAAAAATAATATAAAATAAATAATATAAATATAATATAATATAAATAATCAAATCATTTCCCTGGAAGATGGTAGAGTAGTATAATGACCAGCGAGGTTCCTGAACCTGTCGCCAAGGGCCGGGGAGGGGGGGACGTTACTTGACGTCATTTTTAAAAGTGAAATCAATACATCTCAACATTTACAATAAAGAGTACAAAATGCATTCGGAAGTGTAAGAAGCAAGTTCAAAGAGCTATAAATAAAATTGAACGAAAAATAATTGTGTGCAATAGGGAGGGTGGTAACCCTCTCGAACATGTAGAGCATTAAAAACTAGTTTTTAAAAGTTGATTTATTTATAATAACTACGATTAATATTATGCATATTGTTAGATCGCATGCTGAGAATTCAAATTTACAATAGAAAAAGTTAAAAATAATATGTTTAAATTGCTGACCTGGATATTATTTATTTGAATCTTCTAATTGGCTCGAGTTTCCTTATTCATTGTTAAATAGCGCTGATCAATATTGTTGCGATGAATATAATCAGATTACATAGTTTAAAAAACCTGAGTCGTACTTGAAATTATTTTAAATAATATTTGAATAGTTTTGTTGTTATTAAGGTACCCAAAACAAAAAAAGTATCAAGTGTGACATACTCAGGAGACCGAGTTCTTTCAAAACCTGAAATAAAAAATGCAGGTCCGTATTTAAAAAAAATAAGTTGGCCTCTGTATCTCACAAATTATCAGCTAATTTGAAAATCTAAAGGTACTATCAGATAGCCCTAATAAAGTGGCTAAGAGAATGTGTAATTAGTTTTTTGATTTTCTAAAAAGTAACGACAGGAAAAAATAAAATTGAGTTTCCAAAAAATCCGTTTTTCTCAAAAAACTCAGCAATCCTTGAAATTTTTAAAACTTTTTTTATAGTATCTTGGTGAACATCTCAAGGCGCAGCTTTGCCCCAATTTATCCATCTTCGTATCTATTGTTTCCGAGATACAAATGCTCGTACCTCGAATTTGTAGCACCCCGTATAAGCTTTCTGACACCACGAAGTCTTTTGTGCCTTTCTAATTATAATATTTATCTTCTACTAATGCTGTAGGCTTTCTCAAAATAAAAACTAAACATTTTTTAGAACAAACGGAGGTACGGTCACTGACAATCACACACATTATTGTTTTATTAATCAACTTTTATTAACCATTATATCTCGTTACTATTAAAAAAATATTCAATAATTTCAAGAGGCAATAACTTGAAGCAAGGAATGAGGTAATTAGAAAGCAAATAGTAAAAGCAGTGGCGTTAAAGTTTGGAATTAATTTGTTATAAGTGCAATGCGGAAAGCTAGTCTACTCTATTTTCTATTTCCGTCAGGAAAATTCACGGGTTTATTAGGCTTTCAAGAGTCTAGCAAGGCAGTAATCAAAAGATTATAAAATTTTAGATTGGTTCATAACTCCGAACTAAAATTTATAATGTAAGAAATAAAAAAATTAAAATAATTACACTAGAGTTTCTACTGCAACTGATTGTATGTGTTGGTCTCTCACTGTTTTCATATGTTCTGGATATACCCTGGGGTATACTCTGTGTTAAAAATTCGTTTATTTTATTTGAAAATTTAATTTTATAACATGTACACGTATTTGATAGAATTAATTTTTGCAGTCAATAATATCTAGATTATGTTAACACTAAGTGTAATTCTTTACTATTTGTTCGTGCTGAGATTTTTGCTTAAAAATGGTTTAGTGTGATAGCATGAGCCTTGGTGATACTTCAGGTCAGCGAACTTTCCGGCCGTCATTAGGTCTCCCGTTCGCTGTTTTAGTCGGTGGGTGATGCGGTTTCTGAAACACATTGCGGTATAAGTTAAAAAATATAGTCGCGCGTCGCGATGATCGATTCTGAGTGCAGTTGTAAAACAGAACAAAATTTACAAAAGTATTCTTTAAAAGCTAATGTTTTCAACAAAAAAACGCTATTGAGATGAATCAAAAAACTATTATCGAAAAAAGAAAAAGTAGGAAAGAGGGTTCTAAATTAATTACTTTGTTATAAATTATTACACAGGGTGTTTCAAAGATTCGCCAAAATATCAACATTTGGTTTTCCCTTGCATAATATAGACAGATGGTTGACTTTTAATTCTTAATTTGAAAAACAAACTAACAATTCAAATAATTTAGCTACAAATTGCTTAAAAAATAATCAAAATTGGCTTACTAGAACAAAGTATATCAAACTTTGTCTCAATGTTAGCAACATAGGTTAGCATGCCAGTCGGTGTAGTTATAACAAATTTTATATCTTCTTCTTACAGTGCCATACTCTATATAGAGCGTCGGCTACCTCACGCACGTACTTGTGATGTGCGTCATTATTATTTCACAAGTACACGGGACCTACAGTTTATTGCCGAATCCGAACGGCACTATTTGAGAGGCTGTACAAGGCAAATATACTCAAGGTGGTTTGCCATTGCCTTCCTTGAGGTGGCGGCTCGTTGGTCGCTCTATTTAGATAAATAAATATTTTTATTTAAATAGATAAAGCGACCGTACTGGCTGGGGATCGAACCCAGTACCTTCCGCTCCGCAGATCGACACACTAACGCTGGAGCTACGGCCGGCCACCAAAATTTTATATATTTCATATCAATTAAACTTTTAGTAACGTAATCGAAGGAGAATTTCTCGTAATCGATTTTTAAATTCATTGTTGCCAACCATGGACATATTCGGCGCCGTGCTGACTAACTGGAATTTAAATTTCGCGCTGGAGATTCAGGTGGTAGCTCTGCTGTAAAAATGCCAATTTATTTATTTATTTCCTGACATTGTCATTCGCATTTTGACATTTTAGTTTTGAAAAAGCAGTTTTTGGTTTAAATAATTAGTGTGTGATACTTTAAGCTTGAAAATGTTTACTTGCAGTCGAACATTGTTCTTTTTAGAACCTTCTTTAGTGCGAAGTGTACAAGATCTCAAATAGAAGAAACTCGTCGCAACTTTATTAGAATATTATGAACGGGAAAGCGGTAGTAATGGCCCTTTATGTCCCATAAGTGCCGTTAAGAAGGTGAGTTTTGTTGATGTAAATAATAACTGTTTATATATTTATAATTCGTTTATTTTTGTTTCCTAAAATATTTTGATTAAAAGAAAATATATAAAAGTGGGCAACGCTGTGCCGGTGAAGCTTCTTCACGCGACTAAACGTTTATTTGGTATGAACTGTAACTGTATAAGTTGATATCGCTTATGAGAAAAATACGAGAGAGAATACGGTCAGCATTATATTCTTCTTGAGGGCGAAATCCATCACTCTGATTTTTCTAAGGAACATTTCACCTATTCTCCACCGCTACCACAATAAAATATATAGTAACTCAACTTTTTTACATTCAATTGACCCAAACAAATGGTTTCTTTTATTTCATAGGGCCTTATCTCTCCGACCATTCAGGAACCTCTCAGATTATTTCGCTGAATTGAATCCATCAAGGTAATCTAAAAAGGTAGCACTGCGCGCGCGGCCTTTTTAGCAATTTTCCTTTAAGAGTGGCTTTTCATCATCCGTTCTATGTACCTATGTGTACATTTTCCGGGATTTTGTTTCGTGGTCGGAATATCTAAGTATTAGGGCCGAGCCACTTATGGCAAATAGGCCAACTAGTTTGGAACATTTTCCACATTTTTAGTCGATTTAAATTTCCTACTCGGAAATAGTTTGGCGGAGCTCGTTTTGCATAATCTGGAAAATGTACAGTGATCTTCCCGGCGTACGAGAATGTAATACAACGGACCGCAATAAAAATTGAATTATTTTAAGAAATAATAATATTTTAAAAATGAATTCAATCTTAATTGATTTTAGTATTTGTTAGTAGTTGCTCTGCTTTTTGACTACCCTCTAGACTACTATCTTCAAACCATGATTAGAACCAATCGATAAAGCAGGTCACTGAAAATTTGCCGTGAGACATTTAATTTTAAATGAATCCATTTCAAAGGAATCAAATTTTTTGCACATTGTCATTACGTAACAAAATAAACTTATAAACTTTGCCAGCAAAAAATAAAGTAATGCACAATGAATTAATGGGCAGAAAAGACATTCTAATAAATAATACAGCACTGGAAAAAGTAAAAGAATACATATATTTGGGACAACTAATACACAGCTCGATATCTCTACTACCAGAAATCAACAGAAGAATTAAGTTGGCATGGAGTACTTATTGAAGAAACTCAATCATATTCAAATCTCGAATACCACTTTCTCTAAAGAAGAAAACATTCGACCAATGTGTACTGTAGCGCTTTTATAAAACATTACCACTGCGAACGGCAGCTTCTCGTTGGTACAGCAGTCGTAGATAAGTTATTTCTTTGGAAGGAAAACTAATCAATAACAATAAACAAAAAATATAGATATTGGGCGCCAGGCATGAACAGGGAAAGAAAACACAGTTGTTTATTACTTAAAACTAGTGACTATGTTCATTCATGATGTATTCTGATGGTAAATAGCATTGTACATTTTTAATAATTATTATAGTGGTTATATGTCGAGTAAAAGCTATGTATGTAAATAATATTAAATATGTTCTATAAAAAGACTATGGAAAAATACAATGCGTGTAAAGTTATAGAAAATACCGTATGATCGAGAAAAAACGGCGTCCAGTTGGCTGGGAAATGAAGATCGCTGTCATTTTATATGTAAATTTATATGGGAAATGTCATCGATCGTCATTTCCCAGCCAACTGGACGCCATTTTTTTTCGATCATACGGTAAAAGGTAGGTAGCATTACTTTATTTAACCTATCAAACTTTACGCGATGTTAAATCTGAGATGATGCAACCCGTAGATTCTAGAATCTATGTTTTGTTATTCATCTGTTAAAATAGTGCAATAATAATATCTATGAAAGTAATACTATTACAAGAAGTAATGTAATGAAACCTAAGATCTAAATCATATTTTAAATACTAAATCTACATGAATGTTCCTAACGATCTAACCACTAAACATAGTCTGTACGATATTATTCAAGATGTATGTTATTGTTTAAGACTGAAAATGTTTTAAATGTTAAATGTAAAACTAGAACTTAAACCTACATTTAGCTGTTCTTGAGGCTATCCTGTTTCAGAGAGTAGCAGCGTGAGGTGGGCTCATATCTCTGTACTGTCTCTCAGCTATCCTGTTGGCCAGTGCAACAAAAGGGGCCAGAATGAGGACACCATGAATCAATACAGCCGTAACTATTGACTAGGCTTAGAAATAGGAAAGAAGCAGCATGGGGATCAAGCTACATTCACGCTGGGGCAGATTCACGCTGGGCTATATATAAGATAAATCATTCCAACTTGGGACACTCGTCCACAGGACATCCGTACATAGGGCATCCAACCATACGACAATGTCGTAACTTGGACATCCGTCCATAAGATAACGGTACAGGGGAACACTACCCGTACCTTGAAACACTACTAGGACCTTGGATAATACCCATACCTTGGACCCTAAAAATATGAAACTCTTGTTTAAAACCAAACAAGGTCTAATAAGCAAAATAAACCTACCTCGAATTACTTCCGAGGGCTCAATAATAAACAAAGAAACTGTCCTTTCTTCCATGTAACATTCAGGAGGACAAAAGAAAATCACCGTGCCGGCAAACACCAAATACGAGTTTTGTTGGGTCAATCCAAAACTCTACCCTAAAAATAGTCCATAATAATATCGAATCTAAAGAAGATAATAACTCATCTATACCTGTGGCTTCGAAATAGCAGCTGATTCAGATTTTGCAGCAAGATTTAAATTACCATTTCTAAAAGCTGGGGTACAACAGAGCGGCAAAACAAAGTGAGGTTAAGCACGGAGACCTTGGAGCGATGTTGACAGCGCCTCCACAGCAGTCAAACGATAACAGGGTTGTGGACTAGAAAACGTAAAAATTACGCCAAGCGCGTCAAATAAATTATCCGGCCTGAACGATAGGGAATCCGGTGATGATACGCCAGATATCATATATCACATACAAAGACATGTAACGAACTAAAAACATTACAGTACTACAGGTTATGACCTGGGAGTAACCAAGAGAGACCGTAAAAGAATAAAGTGAAACCAAAACAACAGATGAACCACAAAAATTACAGGAATTAAGAGACCTCGAAGAATACCGAACCTGAAATGGGACCATGATATTAGGAAATTAGCAGGGATAACTTGGGCCCGTATAGCCAACAGTAGACAACTTGGCTCAACCACAAAGAAAGTATCTAAATCTGTGAGAGAGGCTATACCAAAATTGGAAATGGTTGAATAAGCTGAAAATGAAGATGATGATGATATTAAGATCTTTAGATAGGGCATGCAGATTCACGTGCAATACATTTGTTCATATATCTCTCATGAATAAATTAATTTAATAGCTTCCAGTCTTAACAATATAAAATTTGCAATACTTTAATAGTATTAGAGTTCTCTTATTTTTATTCTGTAATTGTCAGTTAATCAATACGAATATACGTTTATTTTATGTTATAAAATCATGTGCGTGTATTAAACGGTTTTTTATTATTATTTTAATCGTCGTTACTTACAAAGAGTATTTCTAATTATTTATTTTTTTACCTAACCAAAATAATAGAAAATATATTTTTTTCATAGCAACTGTTAAAATTGCCTTATATCTATCAAAAATAGTAGATAAAATAGTACTTTAATCACAAGGGTAGATTAAATGATACTTTAACAGCGAGGATAGGTTAAAAACTTTATTTCTTCTTGCGCGTTTTTTAATTGCTTCCATTTTTGAAAAATTTTGTATTCCTTTTCATAAGTTATTCGGGATTTAAATGGAAGTAGTTTGGATATGGCGTTTGTCGCCGCAGCCTGAATATCTGTTGGTAATTTACTTATTTCATGTTGAGCCATTTCTGGCTCCAATTCAATCAGCAATCGACACGAAAAAGAATTAAAAAATATTTATACAAAACTGACAACTAAAGAGACAGCTTTATTTATTTGTCAAATTACATAGAAACCAACGCCAACCCAGCACAATATTTTTTCTACTCGTAATAAATTCCTTGAAATAATAATTTCTGAATATTTTTTAAAACGTAACTCGCTATGGAAAAAAATATTGTTTTATACACGACGATAAAATTGCATTATCGTCTCCTGAAATTAATTCACTCGCGATGTCATCGCTTGTGAATTAATCTTTTGGGTCGACGATAAAATACTATTTTATCGTCTTCATATAAAAAATAACTATTATTTCAAGTATATATCAGTCTCTTAGAAATGGATTTATATTTAAAACACTAATAACAAGCTGTTTCTCCTATGCTTATTTTCTTAACACAACCAAAGAAAATATAGTCATATAATTAGAGGAATTCACACTAAGGTCTATTATTCTGTATGTTTTATTAACACAAAACAAAACCTTTTCATAAAATTGAGAGAGTCAACAACAAAGGCCCTTCGCTAACAAGAAAGTCGGATCCTAATTTAATAAAAAACAATTTTATTCTAGTCATATCACCTACTCGAAGAAACACACGTCTCGGGCGAAATAGAAATTTAATTAAAGCTGATTTCTGCACGCCATATTTTTTATCCTCCCGACCCGCTGTACATCTGAACAACTTTTCTTATTTAGGAGCTTTCGCTTTTCATCTCTTACCTTATTTTATTGTGTTTTTTTGTTTGGAAGGTTCTTATCAAAAAAGTTACGAAATCTCCGGATATCCGATATAACAAAGAGAGTTTGCAAAATATACTTTTGTGTTTTATTGTGAAATACACAGTTAGTCACAACAATATTTTGTGATACTGTTCATGATTTAATTTATTTTACGGATAGTCCATTTTACTAGTATATATATATATTTCATTATTTCGTATTTAAATATTTGCTACATTTTATGATAGATCTTGGTAATTTGTTTTAACTTTGAATTTAATATTTATTAAACGAATCCAGTACATTTTGGACTTTTCAATCAGTACACTTTTTCCATACACCTCCCTTTTGATATCTCTTGTTCTGTGCATTTATATTTTACTTAATTATTTACTGAGCTAGCTGGAACCTATTTGTAACCGAGCCTGGTGAATCTGAGTTCTCATTATAAACTTTTTCACCCAAGGTGGCGTTATAAGATACAGTGAACAATATTTTATAAATATATAGGGTGAGTCTTAAATAAGTGCAAATATTTTCAGGGCTGGTTAGATTTCTATAAAAGAAACATATATTCTCTTTACTGTTTTTTTCAAATCAGTCTAAAATAACCGAGTTATTTTACTTTGAAAATTTCCAAACAAAGGATTTTTGCTTAAATTTTGAGAACCACTTGTGTTTTCTTTGGTGCAAATTTAATCATTTGAAATAGTCCCAATTCTCTTGTTTAACAAAACGCGACCAAAACCATATTTAGATAGGTATATTTCAGAACAATAAAAATATAAAAACTTATATATAATTAAGTCAAAATAAGTATTATGTCATGTCGATAGAAATGATAGGAAACAATAAAGACGAACGTCCCAAACGACAGAGTTAATTGCAATAGAACGCGACACCCTACATCAATATCTATCTGGTCCGTGCTAAAGAACAGATTTATCGCCCGAAATAAGGCCCTAATTATTGCGAAAGGCCATCGCCAAAAAGCGAAATTTGATACGAACAATAACGGGGCCTTCGAGAGAAAGATAATGGCCCTAATTTTCTGGCCGTTAGGAAAACGGCGCCGTCTTCAAAATTAATGAACGCAATCCATCGCGAGTTTGCTTAGGGATACGTATGACTGACGGGGGTATTGTTAGGCCAAACAAGAAGACAGGCCGCTATTTTCTGTGCCGTTGAATTTCTTCCGGTTTTATTTTTGTAAAGGATTCTTATTTTCTGGATAAAAGGGTTAGGTTAAATTAGGCACTGTAATTGAGCACTGTTCTTATCCTAAACTTATCTTGTAGATTGTGGACGATTGTAGTAGTACTATCTTAGATAGGAACTATCGGAAACAAGAAATAGCCATCTTATTTGATAGTCAGGCAGCCTTAACAGTGATGAACTCAGTAACAATCAATTCGAAGTTGGTTAAAGAATGCCTAGAAAAGCTCAACAAAATAGATAAAGAAAATAAAGTCCTCCTACTTTGGATGCCAGACCACCAAGGAATAGGAGGTAATCAAAAAGGATCTAGCTAGAAAAGGAGCAAACACTTTACTAACGGAACCAGAACAGTTCTGCGTCCCAAGTGAAACTTGAAACCTTTGTCCTAACTTAAGAGTCCATTTCACTAGTCCGAAAAAGTAGCAAAATAAGCGTTCAGCATTTAAAGTTTTATGTAAAACTGGCTAGGTATTTTTACACAAATGAAGAAGAAAATTATAGATAAGGGATTATAGTATATCCGTATTGTAGCACATTTTTAGACAACTTCTTTTCCTTCCTTAATTTCCTTCGACCATACACCCGCTTTACCCGACTCCTGAGAGCGATCCGAACAGTACAGCGTAATAGATTCTTAAATCAGAACCCAAAAATCTGGAAAACTCCATCCGTAACCTAGAATGGGAATCCCCCCAAGACAGCCGAAGAAATTTTTCAGGACTTACAACCGAGAAAGATCAAAAATTTTCCTTGATTTGGGTAAGGACAATCTTTGGATACTCTCTCCTCAATGAATACATCAGTAGATTGCTAAGAAATAACGGCAAACGCAGATTCTATGGGAAAAAGAGTTCTGTTCAACACTGCTGCCTAATTATGCAATATTACACAAAATACATATAACACAAAACAAATATTTCTCTAATAGTTTGCTGTTTCCATGACAATATATATTTTACAGTACGTTATTAACCCACTGGGAAGTAAAACGATTTAACTCTTTCTGTTTTGTTTTGGAAAATGATGCTTCCATAGACCCGTCTCGCATTGGCCGCCAAGGGTGGGGCTGGTTGAGTAATGACAGAATATCCGGTGTTATTTTGTTCATAAAATAGTAGTAGATCTCCCATATTATATAAAAATACATGATTTTAAATAGCAAAATTCATCTGGCTAACGATTAGTGGGCTGTATCATTGCTACTCCTAAATCATTGTATATTAGCTACTTAGCTAATACAAATATAACAAAATATAACAATATTCGGTAGAGGGATCAATATTTTTGAATATGTGGACGCCGGAGTGTTAGTTAACCGAGAGGGGCTTAAAAGGGATAACGGAGAAAGGCTATTATATAGTTCACTCTACCGTTGTGCTTGCTGATTTCCTCGGAGGTTCCCAAGAACTGATGAATCGTGTAGTTAGCGCCAGCACTACAGACTACCTCTTAATATATAAAAAACAATTTCATGGTAATTAATAGACATAATATATATACCTGTAAATTGTTATCCACTCTTTATCAATAATCTAGTTACACATATTTGGGTATTATTACACAACTTTGGGTAGTGCATAGAGAATGCCACATAGAGAAAGCAAGAGCCCCCTTCGTTAGAATGGGAAATCAGTTCAAGAGAAGAGATCTTAATTTACAAACGAAACTAAGACTACTTAATTATTGTTATGTCTGGTCTGTTCTTCTGTATGGTTCCAAGTTCTGGACATTGACAGAAGCTTGTAGCCTTTGAGGTGTGGTTATACAAACGAATTGTTAGAATCTCTTGGCTAGACCACATAACAAGACAATTTTAGAAATGTTTCAAAAAGAGTACGAAATAGTGGACATTGGACATGTAGAATGTTTGGGAGGGGAGTTAATAATAATAAATAATCACCGCGACCTTACAGATCTATTGTGTCCTGGTATCAGTATCTTGGTATCAGTGATAACTCCTCATACAGTCTGAGGGCTTTAACAAAAGCCAATATTTTAGACGGCTACACAGAGGCCAGCTCTCCAATTCTGGCATCAGCCGCTAATGGACATTAATTAACAAAGAAAATTAGAAGATCTAGGACACATAATGAGAAACCCAAATAGATACGATCTATTTCAGTTGATACTCTTGGAAAAGGTAGGAAAAGACAGAAGAGGACCAGGAATTCGCAGAATCTACTGGTTGGAAAACCTTATATCTTAGTTTTCCTTGTCTAAACGGGGATTATTTAGAGCAGTAGTCAGTAAAGTTTGAATCGCTTTGCCAACATCCGAAACAAATAGCCAACATCCGAAACGGATATACTCAATACTCAGAAGAAGAAGATCCAATTCAGTTGACACCCGCTTCTCTGTCTCTTCTCGTTTTTTATTTCCTTGATAAACATATTATTTAAAATAACAACTAAATGAAAGCTTCGATGAGAACCAAAATTTGCCTTAATATCCCTGATCCGCGGATCTTCTCAGCTTGCACGCGTCTAAATTTTCCCACCCGAAGGAGTAAAATATCTAAACGAAAGTTTCTATTGCCTATTTCGACGGCGAATTTTGCATATAAAATTTATGTAGCGCCGCGCGTATGCTAATACGGAAAGCGAGCGGCAGAATCGACAGGCTTTGCAGCAGGAGGAAGAAGAAGAGGGCAAAATGACAAAAAAGACGCCGCCTCGAATAGATAACGCTCAATCCTTTTCCTGTCTCGGATTGAAGGCGCGGATGCCCCGGGAGGAA
The DNA here is from genome assembly GCF_002938485.1 of Sitophilus oryzae. Taxonomy (NCBI): domain Eukaryota; kingdom Metazoa; phylum Arthropoda; class Insecta; order Coleoptera; family Curculionidae; genus Sitophilus; species Sitophilus oryzae. The sequence goes on along the minus strand of NW_022147237.1, from coordinate 3,375,031 downwards.
AGATTACCATCGCCGACTCCGTTTTTTCCTGCGGAGGATCTGGAGTGTCGCCGTTTCAAATAAAAAGATCATCTCGCTGATGGAATCGGAAAAAGTGAGACATACGCTTTATGATCTAGAAGGAGTATCAGGAAATCTTTAGTGTTCAATAGAATTTTTCTACTTTGAAATTGACATTAAATAACAACCTTTTTAGTAATTTATTATTTCTTTGAATCACTGGCATGTAAGTACTTATATACCTGTATACTTTCATATACAGGGTGGTCCAAACTGTATTCCGGAAACTTCAGCAACAAATTCTGCAGACAAAAATAAGTAAAAAAGTTTTTTATAAAGGTATGTCCTAAAATGCTTAGTTTCAGAAACACAGGGTGTAGAGATTTCATTTTTATTTTGATTTTTTTCCAAATACATAATATTATGTTTCTACGTCAATATTTAGATGAAAATTGGTGTCTGGGAGATTTTTGGCGTGAGAAATTTGATTTTAATGTCAATATGATTGCTATTTGTAGTGGGGGGAAGGGCACCTACATACATACCGGGTGTTGCATCGTCGAGCAGGACATAGGAAATCCCATTTAAATTTTAATGGGGTCAATTATTGGCTTCCCTAATTATTTTAGGGAATAATTCTATTTAGGTTTATTGAAGAGCACTAAAACCCACATTCAAAAGAATAACTTTAGATATTTTTGATTAGCCCGTTTACGAGTTATCGCCGATTTCTTTTTAAATATTTCTCCTTTCTTATGGCCCTGTATTTACTTATGAGCACAAGTCAAGGTAAAAGATAACTGTCAAATGAAGTTGTCATTTTAGAAATTTATCTATTTAGTGCTTTATTATTATTATTAAAAACTCATACCTACATCGAAAGCCATGAATTACACTACCCAAGAAAAAGTATTGATGATTAAATGGTATTATCAAGGAAATAGTTATCAAAAGGTGTCGGACATGTTTGCTGCTCTGTATCCGAATAGACCGATACCTGAAAAATTTACAATCGCAAGGAATATTCTGAGATTTGAGACCAAAGGTACCCTATTAAATAACTGCAGATATGAAGTAAGGCAGAAACAAAGAGAAGATGCAAGAAATGATACCGACTTGGAAGTTTTATTGTGCGTGGAAGAGAACGATGGAAAGATCAGCACAAAGAAACTTGAGGATGAAATAGGAATAGATCACACTACAGCGTTTCAAATTTTGAAACGACAAAAATACTATTCCTTCAAATATGAAAAGCACCAGGAACTACGAGATGGGGACGAAATACGGCAGCAGGCGTTTTGTTTTGATATGATGGAAAGAGCAAGCACGGATAGGGATTTTTAAAAAACATATATTTCACTGACGAATGCACGTTTCCCTTAAATAATGAACCCAATGTTCAACATTATCGATATTGGAACAAAGAAAACCAACACAGGTTTGTCGAAACAAGGACGCAATATCCACAGAAAGTAAATATTTTGGGCAGGGATATTCGGATACAATATTATCGGGCCATTATTTCTTACGCGAAATTTAAATGCAGAATATTATTTGGAACTACTCGAAAATCATATTTTACCTGCTTTACATGATGCCGCTACGGAAAATCAGGAAGTTTGGTACCAAATGGATGGCTGCCCGGCACATAGTACCCTGGCTGTTCGGGAATATTTAGACAATAGTTTTAACGGAAACGTTATTGGCCTAAATCATACAGTAAATTGGCCAGCAAGGCCAGCAAGATATTTTGCCAAATTATTTCTTTCTCTGGGGCCATTTAAAAAACAGGATATACAAGGATAAAAAATACCCAAATCTAGACGAGTTAAAAAATGCTATTTCTGCCGAATGCAATAGAATTTCAGTTTACCAACTAGCGAATGTAAGAAGAGAATTTTATGATCGCCTGGGTTATTGTCTAGCAGTCGATGGAGGAATATTTGAACATCTTAAATCCTAAAGTTCTAACAATTTAATAGTACCTAAATTAATAAGTTATTGAATATTGTAATAATACTATAATTAACCTTGTAATTGATTACTTTATTTTACTTTAATTCATATTAATTTGTATTTATAAATACATCTTTAAGATTTTCGATGTAGGAATGAGTTTTCAATAATAATAAAGCACTAAATAGGTAAATTTCGGAAATGACTACTTCATTTGACAGTTATCTTTTACCTTGATTGGTGCTCATAAGTAAATACAGGGCCATAAGAAAGGAGAAATATTTAAAAAGAAATCGGCGATAACTCGTAAACGAGCTAATCAAAAATATCTAAAGGTATTCTTTTGAATGTGGGTTTTAGTGCTCTTCAATAAATCTAAATAGAATTATTCTCTAAAATAATTAGGGAAGCCAATAATTGACCCCATTAAAATTTACATGGGATTTCCAATGTCCCGTCCGACGATGCAACACCCGGTATGTCGAAGTAAACTGTTTTGAAGAGTAATAACTTTTCGTCCGTACTTGTATAAAACTACTGGGTGAAGAAATATACAGTTCCGTGATTTTTTACGTAAACAATATCTCTTGGTAAAAATCGCTACGAGCAACCGTCATCAAGATATTTAGAAATGAATCAATACATGTCATTATTGACAAAGAATAAACATGTTGAATAGATAGTTATTTGACTGAAATAATAAATTTGGGAACTTTTTATATTTTTAAATTAATCATAAATTTTTCCTCGAAAAAATGATAATAAAACAGTTCCCTGAAGTTGATCTTGGCACAAAAACATTTCAAATTTATGATTTCAGTCTAATAACTACTTAGTCAACGTGTTTATTTCAATAATTACTCAATGGTGACAGGTATTGATAATTTCGATTCAAAATATCTCGAAAACCATTACTCGTAGCAATTTTTACCAAGGGACCTTTTGTTTGTGTGCCACGGCCTTGAATTTTTACTCCCAGCGTAAAAAAATTTCACTTCAAAAATGTTAAAGGTAAAAACATATTTTTTACGCCAAGTCCAGTGCCGTAGTTAGTTGTTTCCTTAATATTTTCATTTTTGATATATTCACCAGTGTTTATATTTTTTACAAATAGCACCGTGATTGAGCACGTGACATTAATATGCATTTTTACAAACCTCTCAAAAGGATATAAGAGTATGGATCTATTTTAAAACTTTAGAAAAATCATAATTTAAAATTTATCAACCATGAAAACAAACATATTCGTTATTCTTTGATTAGATGAGGTGAAGAAAGCGAATAATTTATAGTATGTAACTTGATAAAACTTCATCTGCGAAGCGCAAGAGATATTATTATAAATTTACTTTACTCTCATTTATTTTCATTTACTGCTCATTTCAATTTAACAGGACTTTCAACCGATATATCAATTTTAAATCATTAAATAGTTTCCAACTCTATGGTTTCCAATGTGACAAACAGAATTTTACATTATATCAACGCGAACATGATTGATTACATATTCCACAAAAATACAATGAATATAAATTCAACATATAGACGTACATTATTCATTATAGTTCGTCTAAATTATAGATTTTTGATATATAGTAATAACTTTACATATCAAAATTATAGTTCACATGTATCACATAGTAACATTGTATAATTTATGTCAAAGCTAGGCAATAATAATTTGTACGGTTCCTTTTCAATGTAAATTTCCTAAATTTGGAATAAATCATTTGAGACCGCAACGATACGTTGACGTCATTTCCGTTTTAAGCTCCGACACACTAACGCAAACTGCGAGCCCAAGTTTGGAAAACTCGAGTTATTAAATTAAGAAAACGAACCAAGCCAGCTAGTTAATTTTAATCCCAGATTTATCCGGATTTACAAGAAGCAAAACAGTATCAACGAAGCAAGTTGAGATTTAGTTGTTCTACTTACACGCAATCTACTAGAGGATTATAGCAAATACGCATGTTTAAATAAGTTTCCTTTCGTAATTTTTTTACACGGTGAACCGAAGTTTCATTTTTATTTTTTGTTTTTTTTCCAAATAATTTCTGAAATAACGTCAATATTTGGATGAAAATTGGTGTCTAGGAGTTTTTTGACATGAGAAATTTTGATGTCAATATGACTCCTGTAGAGGGCGTCTATACCTGTATAAAAATACTGAGTAAAAAAATATACATTTATGATTTTTTGGCGTAAAAAAAGTCTCTTGGTAAAAACCGCTATGAGTAATGGTTCTTGAGGTATTTGGAATCGAAAATATCAATACAATGTCATAATTGACATAAATATTTAAACTTGTTGACTAAATATTTATTAGATTGAAACCATAAATTTGAAACGTTTTTGTGCCAAAAGTTCAATAGAAACTGCTTTATCGTCATTTTTTCGAAGAAAAAATTATGATTAATTTAAAAAAATGAAAAGTTCCTAAATCTCGTAACTATCTACCCAACATGTTTATTTTTAGTCAATAATGACATCTTAAGAACGGATGCTCGTAGCGATTTTTCCCAAGATACATTTTTTACGTAAAAAATCACGAAAATGAACATTTTTTTACTAAGTAGTTTTATACAGGTACGGACAAAAAGTTATTAGCCTTTAAAACAGTTAAAACACATGTAGGTTGCACCACCTACAAATTGGAGTCATATTGACATCAAAATCAAATTTCTCATTTCAAAAAACTTCCAAATTAATTGGAAAAAATAAAAATAAAAATGAAATTTGTACACCTTGTATCTCCGAAACTAAGCATTTTAGGACACATATTTATACGAACTTTTTTACTTATTTTAATCAGCAGAACATGCTGCCGAAGTTTCCGGAATACACTTCGGATCACCTTGTATATTAGGTACAAGAATAAAAATTATTTATGTATGTGGTTGGGGTATATAAAGAAAAAAATATACAAAATAAAGTATTTATTTTATGATTTGAATTATTATCATTCCAAAAAAAGAAATCAAGTAACCTTAGAGAGTGTATTATTATTTTTTTGGCGGTGGAAATAAGTTATCCTATGTTAATTATGTTATGCTTTTGTTATATCTCACAAATATAATAAAAGTTAGTATGTTTATTAGAAAGTTGAGATTCTTGGACCTAATTTTGATAGTATTTCTCAATAATGCGTTATAAACGTGTAACTTATAAAAAAGTAAAAAAGTAACGTGCTCCGTTGTTTTAGAATCTTTATCGCAGAGTCTGCAGCAAAGACTTTCTTAATACAGGTTGAGATTGATACTTGTTCAAGTAGCAGTTGACAGCCATGTGTCCTTGACAACCATGACAGCCAAAGAGACCTGTTGTTATTCCTGCTAAACATTAACAGTTCCTTTGTGGTTTTGGAGCTAGGTCCTTGAGTAAAGGGTTTGCTATGCCTGTGTAATGTTTCTCCAGTGGACATTCTGCTTTTCCCTGATCCAGAGCTTTAATGCACTACGGACCATACATTTGAGTATTGTAAGTCTGTACCAAAATAGGGATGCCGATGATCCTTGCCTAGCTAGTTCATTGGCTTTTTTGTTGCCTTGGATGCCGCTGTGGCCCGGATCCCAGAATAATTTAATTCTGTTCCTTCGTGCCACAGCCCCCAGTTCACCCAGGCATTCCCAGACGATAGTAGATCGACGATAGAGTCTCCACGATACCTTTGAGCTCTTAAGCGCCCCAAGTGCTTCCTGACTGTCTGAGCATATTTATGAGCTTACCTGAATAAGTCCTTCGGTTGTCTTCCCTCGCACATTGTAGCATGGTCAAGATGTCTGCCTAGAATACGGTTGAGTATTCCCCAAGGAAAAGGATAATCTTGCCCTTAGTCCATCCTGGAGGAATGCTGTATCTGTCCATATTCCTCGATCTATTTTATTCACCTCGAATGGTTTGTGGTAATGATAAAGAAGGGTCATTTGGTTAGGTTAGGTTTTGTACTTTTTATTTTGTTGTAGTTGCGTAACACAATTTTTTTCGAAGGTTTTGAACCTCCTATCCTAGAAATATTTTTCAAATTCCTTCAAAGTATTGAGCCACATAAAAATTAAATATTTTTTATATATCAATATTTTATATTATTTTATTTTATAGCATAATGACGCAGCGACATTTTTTATAGACAGATAATAATTTACGACTGCCGTCCGCAAATAAATAATGTCTGTCATAACAGAACACATAAATTACGACTTTTTTTCTGAAGACAAGATGGTCTGGAAACACAAAAAAGGCATTCATTTTGATAAAAGCACTGAGAGAACGCTCTATGGTCTTTATGCACGTCTGCCCATTTGTATATAAGTGGCCAGTTATGACACATGTTCCGTTTTACTTTGATTTCTTTTCTTTTTGTTATTCAAGTTACATCACAATATACGCTCTTATAAAATGGACAACATCAAGTCAATTTCGTAATATTCGTTTTAGTAAACGACATGATATTGTCATGTTGCATATATGTCTCCTTCGAATTCTTGACTTAGATACACGTATTTTTCCATGTCATATTGAAACAAAAAAAAAAAAACATAGGAAATGAACCAAAAACACCCAAACGTATTTTAATCATATACCCGGTGCGTCTCAAAAGTGGCTTACCCCTATAACTTTTTAATTTTTTTCAGATAAATATACGAGATTTGGTATGTTAGTATACAACATAACTTAGGATTGACTCACGTATTCAATTCTTTTCGGTCACTTTCTGTTTTACCGGAAATTACTACAACCAAAGATAATTCTACTACGTGTTAACTATAATATTCTTTGCTACAACTTTTGATTTTTAAATGGCACTCTTGTTTTTTTTACTTTATTCGATAGAAAATGACACTCTGAATCGACTGGTAATACTTCGCACGAACTATGAATAGAATAGAATAGAATAGAATAGAATAGAATAGAATAATTTATTGATGTCAATACCATACAAATAGTGGCGTACATAAGTCAAAATATAAAATAAAATACATATATAAAACACAATTAACTTAAAAATTAACACAAAAGACATAAAGTTAAAACCATCACATTAGATGGGTATACAATGACAGTTATATATTCTAGTTAATACATTGTAATATAAATATAGGGTGGGAGTGGCTATATGGTAATAAGCCACCCTCATTCCATTTGAAAAAAAATGAGATATGATTAAAAATACCTACGATTTGGGTGTTTTAACTGGCCAGGATATTTTTAAGCCGAGAATGCCAAAAAAGTTGATATATGATATGTCATTCAATTCAGAGTGTCATTTTCTATCGAATAAAGTAAAAAAATACCCAGGGTGCCATTGAAAAATCAAAAGTTGTAGTGATTTCCGGAAGGAACAGGGACAAAAGGAAGTAACCGAAAAGAACTGAATACGTGAGTCAATCCTAAGTTATGTTGTATACTAACACACAAAAGCTCGGTATTTTTTATCGGAAAAAATAAAAAAGTTATAAGAGTGAGCCACTTGAGACGCACCCGGTATACCAATAATTAACTATTTTATTTTTTTTTTCGAGTTTAGTATACATTTTTTATTAGTTTATAATTAAAATTATTTAATTAGTTGAATTTAAAATGCGCAAATAAATGAGTGCTTGCACTAATTTCATTAAAATAATGAGTTGTATTATTAATTCATTATAACATTGTTTATATAATTTATATTTTGTTTAAGTAAAAAACAATGGTTAATTATACCGCAATATTTTGGGTCAGTTGTTGGCAAACAATATCTCTAAATAAAAAATTAATACTAGTAAATGTACAATGTCCCTGAATTCGAATTCTTTAGCTATATTCTTGTGCATTGTATTTGTATTTATTATTATTACTTTTTGTATTACCCCCATTTCTCAACACTGTTCTGTATATACCGGGTACGTCTCGGATAAAAAAAAACGAGATTTGGTATGTTAGTATATGACATAAATTAGTATTGATTGGCATATTCAATTGTATCAGTCACTTCCGGTTTCACCGGAAATGAATACAACTTATAAGTTTTAAATGACACCCTCGGTATTTTTTTTTACTTTATTCGATAGAAAATGACATTCTGAATAACATGACATATCATATGTCAACTTTGGACATTTTCGCTTATGGTTTATTTGATAATTCCCAATTAAGTATCGTTGTTAAATATATTTTACAGACGGCCAAGCAGTCCTAAAGGCACTCGGTTCCACAAAGGTTAAATCTAGATTAGTGTGGAATTGTGTGTTAGATTGTGTCAGATCAGATTAATACAATCTGTGATCGTAGTTAGTTGTTTCTGATCGAAGTTTTTTGAGTGACCAACAAAATCTCTAGAATCGAAAAATTCAGCATAGCAGAACATTTGTCAATATTTACGGCAGACCTCATAAGCTAATGCTATTGACGGACAAAGCCATGTGCATATTTTCTGAATTTGAAGAAGAAACGACAGAATACATTTTATGTCAGTGTGACATCTTTGTGATAGCATGACAGTCTGGTAACTGTGCGGTTCTTTGAGTTAGTCAATCACAAGTCATTGACAAAGAGCTATATGGAGAATTCACTTTGAAAAAGATGGGATTTTAAAATGTAACCCAGAGATCAAAAGAAGACCACTATACAATTAAAAACAGTGAATATATCATTACTCCGTCAAAACTTCATACGAAAATACATAATTTTAAACTTCATATCTTAATGAAACCCGTGAATATTTTTGGAATTAATGTCTCAGTAAGTAATAAAATATAACAGAAACCTGGATGGTTACCTCTCCAAAAATATACCTAATTTCGATAGATTTTTGATTCATTATTTGAAAATTGTTAAATAATAAATAAGATATCATTTTTTGCAAACAAACCAGTTTAATTACAATACATCTAAATTTTGATTTTTTGCAGCATTTTTTCGCGTTTTGAAGCGATAACAATCCAGAAATAGTTCAAAAATTCTTTAAAATGATTATGGCACCGGAAGAATGATGATTCACCCTTCCTCATAGATCTCATTCTTTTACGGAATCGATGTAAGCAGACCGAACAAATAAATCAGTAACCTAGAAGAGTTGAGACGCGTTCGGAAAACCGGTCAATAGAAGAAATATATTACCTATAGTGCCGACTTTGATAGAATCCATCAATAAAAGGATCTGCATAAATCTTCGGCAGTTCGGCGGTTTCCGAGCATTTATAACGGGGGCGCGAGAAGCTGCGAAGTAAACACTGTGTTTACTGGACCATGAACAATTCGGAACGACTTGGGTGGGAAAAGCTTTGTTTCGTCGTAATGTGTTCCGTAATTCCAATTGAAATAAGTAATAGGGAGGAAAAGCAATCACAGCAGCGGGATTTTTTCGATTTTTTCCATTTTGTTTTCTCAATAGATGTTTTGATTATAATAATTAAATATAAAGGTTTTAAAAGTATTAGATTGTAATCTGCAGAATAGAAAAGTCAATCAACAAAACTCACCTCCTTAGAAGTACTTATATACAGGGTCCGGCAATAGTGCGTCGGACATCTATAGCTCCTAGAATAAAAAAACTTGGAAATTTTGTTTAAGTGCAAACCTAAAGTATGTACTAGGATGTATTTCAGGAAAATATTTTAACTTCTCTAGGGTGGCTCAAAAAAGTGAGAGTGGATCGGCATGATTTTTTTTAAATGGAACACCCTGTATATTATTGCATTTTTGGCTTCCTGTTAGATCACTTTACATAGTCCTAAGACATAAGTAAATATATTTCGATAATTTCAGAGATATTAATAAATAAATAAAAATTATATATTTTTTAGCCTTTCTTAAAAAAATTATTAATAATACAAGAACTGTCCTGAAATCAAAACTATATTAGATATTTACTTTAGATGGTCTGTACTTACTTTGCTATAAATATGGAAATCGTAAATCGTATAGGATGTTCAAAATTCTACGCCAAACTTTCTAAAATATAAAATAATTTTTCTTTGTTTTTAAAACACCCTGTATATTATTTTTTCAATAGATGGAGAATTAAAAAATGAACATTTTTTGCATTTAGAGTATTTCAAAATTTTTAACAATTTCGCAGATATTCCCGGTTTTGTATTTCATACGGCATTTTCCACAGTAAATTTTTATCAAAGCCACCCAATGATTTTTCTCTCGTATTTTACCATTGAAAGCGCCATATGAAATAATACTGCGTGTATCCGGAAAACTATTTAAATTTTTGAAATACCTTAAATACAAAAAATGTTCATTTTTTAATTCTCTATCAAATAGAAAAAGAATGTACAGGGTGTTCCATTTAAAAAAACCAACAAAAATTATTTTATATTTTTGAAAGTTTGGCGTAAAATATTGAACATCCTGTATGATTTACGATTACCATATTTATAGCAAAGTAAGAACAGACCCTCTAAAGTAAATATCTTAATATAGTTTTGATTTCAGAACAGTTCTTGTATTTTTAATATTTTTTTTTTTAAAAGTGTTGAAAAAATATATTTTTGATTTATTTTTTAATATCTCTGAAACTATCGAAATAGATTTACTCATATCTTAAGATTATGTAAAGTGATGTGAAAGGAAGCCAAAAATGCAATAATATACAGGGTGTTCCATTTAAAAAAAATCATCCAGATCCACTCACACTTTTTGAGCCACCCTATAGAAGTTAAAATATTTTCCGGAAATACATCCTCATACATACTTTAGGTTTATACTTAAACAAAATTCTCAAGTTTTTTATTCTAGGAGCTACAGATGCCCGACGCACTATTGCCGGACCCTGTATATATATAAAGCGGGGGTCCTACAGCTTCTGCCGCATCCCGCATTTCGACCTCCATATTGCTCGATTTTACCATTCTTCCTGGTTAATAGCTCTGTCTCTCATGTACTGGTCTACTCCATCTAACCACGTAGTTGTAGGTCTTCCTCTTTTCCTTCTGCTTTGGGGACGATACTCCATTGCCCTTTTTAGCCATCTTTCCCCTCCCATTCGTTTTACGTGCCCATACCATAGTAGCTGTCTCGATTCGATGTTGTCGGTGCTGGTATATATTCGCCTTGTTCTTTGCCTGATCTCCTCATTTCTAATGTGTTCCATCCTTGATATGCGACATGCTCTTCTGAGAAAGTCCATTTCCACTGACTCGACCATCCTTCTTTCTTTTGCTGTAAATTGCCAGCATTCGGCACCGCATGTTAAAATTGGCTCTACGATTGCTTTGTAAGATCTTTAGCAGTACTTAAGGGACTTAAAGGACCATTACTACCGTTTTCCCGTTCAAAATATTCTAATAAGGTTGCGATGAGTTTTTGCACTGGCTCTTAAGCTATTAAGCTTGTACACTTTGCACTAAAAGAGGTTCTAAAAAGAAAAATGTTCGACTGCAAGATCTGCTAGTAAAAAAAATTACCTAAGTTTAAAGTATCACGAGACAAATCATTTAAACCAAAAACTCGTAAAACAAAACTAAAGTGTCAAAACGAATGGCAATGTCAGGAAATAAATAAGTAAATGTGGCAACTTGACATAGAGCTACTACCTGAATCTCCGCGAAAAATTTAAATACCAGTTTGTCAAGCTCGGCGCCGAATATGTCCATGGTTGGCAACAACGAATTTAAAAATCGTGCCCTGGATTACGTAACTAAAAGTTTAATTGGTAACGCTTGTATTAAATGTTGAATACCGTTAGAGAGTTGGAACCTTGGATGTTACAACAATAAAGTAATTCACCACAATACACCACATTACATTAATGTAATATTAGACGCGTAATTTGCTCGCCATTTATCAGATGATTAAAACTGTTTAAAAAGTTTAATCATCTGTGCTGACTTTTAGTTTTAAACATCTGCTGATGATTTACAAATTTTAAGGGAGAGAGAACCTAGATATATTGTGTTCCCCTTTCTTGAGTTATAACTCATCATACAGTCTCTGGGCTTGACAAAAAAAATGACAAAAGCCAGTATCTGAGACTGTTCAGGGCCACTATTCCACTATCAAATTTCTTTGTTAAAAATTTTATTTAAAATATATTTTATAAAGTTTATATAATTCTGTAAAATATTGTATTATATAACACTGTTAAATTTTCCATCAAATATATTTTATAAAAGATCTTTGACAAAGAAATTTGATAGTGTAATAGTGGCCTTATAGATGTTAGTTCTCCATCTCCGATATCAGTTGTACCTTTGTAGAGTGTAAGTGATGAGGTGTTCTGGTGTTATCCCATATTCCCCTCAGAATCTGCATTCGCTGTTTTTCTTAGTTCCAAATTACTGAGGTTTTCATCGACAATACAGTGTCATTTTAAAAAACCCGTGGCAATCCGAAGTACTGATGTGAAAATTGTTAAAGAGGACGCACAGTGATAAACATAAAGTGTTCTGGTGAATTAGTGATCTATTTTGACATTAAATATTGTCGCTAACTGAGCCTTTAGGCCGCGTTCGGACAGGCGACTTTGTGCATTATCTTTTCATGACATTTTAACGACGAGATTTGACGAGTTTAGTGCACTATGAAACCCCATCATCAATGGCGAAAAAATCGTCAGATTTAATGGGTCTTTGAACTGTCGTAACTCGGGTCCTATGTGAGCTACAGGGCTGAAACTCGGAATATAGATGGGCCTCAAAGAATTTTTATTTTGACGACGTTTCGTGAATTTAGAACTCCCATCATCAATGAATCAAATAAAAAAATCGTCAGATTTAAATGAAATATGGTATGCTGATAAATTGGACCAAGGCCAACTTGAACGTGTACAACACGCGTCACAGTTTTGACGTAAGGAACGATAAGTTTTTCGATTTTGCGACCAAATTTGGTGGGTAGGCTATGTGAGCGACGGTGCACACGGTCCCACCCTGCAAAGTTGGTTACGACGTTTCGTTTACATTTTCATCAGGGTAGGACGAAAGGTTTGATATTGAAGAAAAATGTGGATCGATTTCGGCGTAATTTGGGATGGGCTACAGGATGACAGAACTTTTCTTAATTATGAGTCGTTTGGAACTAAACTCGGCAAGTGAATAGAAGTACCCGAATGGAGTCCTCAGACGAACAAAGGGACAGACAGACAGACGGGCATACAGACAATAAGAAATTAATTTTAAGTTTGTGGAATTATAATTGTATTTTTTTCCTTGGACTTAATAAATACTTGTAAAAATTATTCTGTTGTACTTTTATTTATATTAAACTACACTGATACTTTCTGGTTAGATTTCCTAAGAATATGATATTCGTTCAGAATGGGTAAATGTTTTATATTCAAAAATATATGAATTTTGAAAATATGAAGTTTTAAAATTAATATTCAAATTTGGCGCTTGGACGATAGTTCCTCGATAAGGAAAGATAGAATAGACGCACCGCGTGTGCAACAAAGAAAGAAAAAAAATGTAATTCGTTGATACGTTTGATATGATCTATAGGGTCTAAACTAAAGAAAAGGTGGAAAAGAATGGTTAAGTTTGACCATCATTCGGTATGGTCGTCACGTTTACGGAACTTTCAGGTTTTATTTCTGAAGCCGGTTTGCTGGTGACCGTGTCCTATATTTTTATCGGTTTTGTCAAATTGATTGGTTAAATAAAGCCTCCGAAATGGCAGGAAGGGCGAAAAGGAAGAGAAAAAAGCGATTCGCGCCAAATATTGAACGGGATGGAATATATGAAACGAAAATAATGGACATTGTTTTCTCAGCCATTTCAATAAAATAAGGTTGGTTTATTGGTGGGGCGTGATCCTTAACTATTATAGTATTAAACTTGAGGTTATTGTGTAACCCTTATAAAATACGTAGAGATATTTTTTGTTAGATATTGTAGCGGTTTATTATAAACGAGAAAAAAAGAAATATTTTGTGTGTTGTTGAAATTTATTAAAATTATTGTTAGTAACATACTAGTTTGGAGGCTAACCCACGTATATGAAGGAACTTATTTAAATATATCTATAAATTTCTATATTATTTAATTATGATTAGATTGTTTTTGAATTAAATTTTCTAATAAATAGATTGAATAAGAAATAACCCTATCACAGTTTAACAACGCAACCATCAGTATTGTACAGGGTGGGTCAAATTGGACGCTTTTAAAGGGAAACACCCTTTTCTATAGGAGATAGACGAAAACTAATATCAGTGTCTGAGCTCAATTTTTATCAAAAACATGACGGCGAAAACCGCACATCGATATCTGTTACCTTTTCGGAGTTACGCGGTGTTTTTCAAAAATGTGCATTTTTAAAAAATCGCTATAACTTTTTTGCTATAGAAAATGTTGTATTTTTGTGAAAACATTTCCAAAGCACCTTTTTACGTAGAATTTAATGGTTTAAGTATAATTTTTTTAAAATTAATAATTTAAGAATTATCAACAAAAAATGTGATTTTTTATATGGAACACCCTGTATATTTTTAATTAGTTGAAAAGAATTTAAAATTACCTTTCCAAAAATATAGCATACTTCATATCTTACTCGATTCCTCTTCGAGTTATAGAGTTTTTAAAAATTCGCCCACTTTGAATAAGTAGGCTTTGAACGACGCTGGCTGTAATGCAATAAAATTCCAGCTGTGAGCAGCAATTAAAACGAAAATAATATATACAATGAGTGATGCAGAAGAAAGAATTTAAAATTACCTCTCCAAAAATATAACACACTTGATACTTCGCTCCATTCCTCTTCGAGATATAGAGTATATAAAAATTCGCCCGCTTTAAATAAGTAGGCTTTGAACGGCACCCGCTGTAATGCAAAAAAAATCTAGCTGTGAACATCAATTAAAACGAAAATAATAGTTGCAGATGAGAGATGCAGAATTTTATTACAATTTAAGCTATATTTAACAACATCAACATATATAAACTATATATATAAACAATAAAAATTAATAGCCAACCAAGACATGAGATTTTGCTACAGGTGTTCGACATGTCGAACGTCTTCTGTTATGGACAGACGGGACCGTTTTTGAACATTTCTCGCGGAATTTATTAACTGAGTGAGGGTGAAAGATATCCTCGCCTAACCGCTAAGGACTTCTAATTCTCGTTCAGATTATACGGGCAATTTTAAAATAAGAACCTCTAAGATAAAAAATCAACTAAAGATAACAGGCACTAAGTCCGGCGGCCTCGATGGCCAACGGCTGGGATCTTGGTTAGATATTCAATTATTCTCGAAATTGGCTGCAAAAATTTGCTGATAACTTCAGCGTTCTGAGGCGGAGTCTCGTCTTGCTGGAAAAATATGTTTTCGAGTTCTATTAGGGGCAGATCATCAATAAGGTGTTCAAAGCCTACTAGTTAAAAGTAGCGAACTTTAAAAAATTCTGTATTTCTAAGAGGAGTAAAGCAAAATATCAAGTGTGCTATATTTTTGGAAAGTTAATTTAAGTTCTTTTCACTTAATTAAAAATATACAGGGTTTCCCGAATAAAAAATCATTTTTTCTGTTGATAACTCTTAAATTATTAATTTTAAGAAAATTATACTTATACTATTAAATTCTACGTAAGAAGATGCTTTGGAAATGTTTTATAAAAATACAAAATTTTCCATAGCCAAAAACCGTAACTCCGAAACGGTAACAGATATAGATATGCGGTTTTCACCATCATGTTTTTGATAAAAATTGAGCTCCAGACACCGATATTAGTTTTCGTCTATCTCCTGTAGAAAAGGGTGTTTCCCTTTAAAAGCGTCGAATTTGACCCACCCTGTACACAAGAAAGATGATGCTACAGACCTCGCTACAGACCTTAAAAACTATAGACCGATCAGCCATCTTAGCCACGTATACAAATTATTTACCAAAATACTCACCAAGCGATTCACAAATAAAACAGACCTTTTTTTTTCAAGCGAACAGCCAGGTTTCCGATCACGTTAAACTGTTATTAATTTTCTAGGCATTGTTTTATCAGTCAGGGCATAAAAGTGTTTTACATTCTTTGCGGTGAATATTATAAATGGGATTTTTGCGTGTACTACATAATATTTTTGTTTTTCTGTTACGTGATCTGGCGCAAAAGCCGCATCTTCGGTTTGAATTTTGTTGAATCTCTTTAGCAGGTTATTTAGGAATTGTGGCATTGCTTTCGGCAAGAAATAAATCTATTACTGTAAATTTCAGTTTTTCGAAGAAGTTAAGTAATGTTACACATCTCTGTTTTTCCTACAATTCACAGTAAAATATAACATTTATTTGTAATTTCTAGAAACTGAGTATGCTTAAAATACGTTTGTAATAAAAATTTAACACATTACGAACTTTGGAAATAATAATAATTGACAACTTAAACAATTAATATTAGACAATACAGGGTGAGTCTTAAATAAGCGCAAATATTTTTAAGGGTAGTATATCGACCTTAGAAACATGGGTTATGAGATTTTTCGGAAAAAAATTGAAAATTTGGAATTTCTTTAAAACATTTTTGGAAATTTTTTAGTTAAAAACCATAATTTCTTGATAATATGGCAATATATAGGTAGTAGATTAAATTTACAAGAAAGAAAACCCTGAAAAGATCCAGTGGTTCTCAAAATTTCAAATAATTTTTTTGGAAATTTTCAAAGTAAAATAACGGCAAAGAGAAAATATGTTTCTTTTATAAATATCTACCAGCCCTGAAAATATTTGCACTTATTTAAGACTCATCCTGTATAATAAGTTAACATTTAACATAGTATTGAACAATTTTACTTTTTAGTTTTGCATTAAAACTATTTGAATTTTTGATATAAACGCGTTTACCAAATCTTTTATTCTTATATAGGTAATACAAGATATGTGCGTCTCCCTGATTTTCTCCTTGATAGAGTGGAAAAAAGTGCTGTTTCTTGTCTTTGGACCAAAAAATTTATGAGTAAAGAATGTAAGAATAAACTAATTTTTAAATTTCTGTTAAAACTGTGTTATTTCAGTTAAAACAATGCTTCTCTTAGTTTGACGAGGAACCTAGTTAAAGTTATCCTTGCTTTTCGCTTCAAGAACTCGTTCGAGATAGTTTTCAAGAGAAAAAACGTAATGAATTTTCCTGATTAACCAAAGAAATACTCGTTAGTCTGTCTAACCTTTACATTTTACAGTGCAAGAAAAATCAAATCGATTCTGTTTGAAAGAAAACATTTACTTAAGAAACGAATAGATTGCTAACTCTTTCCTTTGAGCTCGATTTAAAATTTGAATTTTTTAATTAAAGGAATATTGCAATTTCTGTACTTTCTTTTATATAGTTTAGCAGAAAGTAGTTAAATTATTATTAGTTCAGTATTTTATATTCTTTTGGGAATATCTGAGTAAAATTAACTTATTGCTTGAATTTGGTAGAGGAAACGAAGGTAATTCAGAATTGTGTTGGCAATTTGAAATACTCACTTATTGAAGTTATGCGTGGCGCTATTTGTTAAAATATGGTATAAACTATTAGTTCGGCTTGTAATTAGTGGGTAACAAATTTACTTTACAAAAACTTAGTAGGTAACAAATTTTGTAGTTATTTAACTCGCTCCAGAATTTGTTTCAAATAGAGAGCTAGAGAAGACTATAGCTTCGTTCGGGTTCTTGTTATTTCCGATTCTGAACTGTCCTAGAACTCTGTAGCGTATGCGCAAATTAAATACTTTTTTCATGTTTCCTTCTGCGCTTGCGTATCACAGTTATAGGACAGTTCAGAATCGGTAATAAGAAAAACCCAAAGTAAGCTGTTATGTTTTTTTCGGCCAAGGAAAAGTACAAAGGAAGAATAGTGGGATCAGTGCCTCACATGCGAATCGTGAGTGCATCTGTTTCGGATATGATGCCAGAACGTATATGTGTGCGACTACTGTAAATATTCTACTTAATTTTTTTTTAATAAATATTTGGATACTATCTTAACAATGTTTTGTTTACCTTTTTAATATAAACAACATATCTGCTACTATTTTGGTGGTATTCCAAATTACCTGCATGTTACGTCGTCAGATTTTTTGCACTTTTTTTTATGAGTGAAAAAATCCATTTAAATTTCTTTAAATACTTTGAAACTTTCGTTTGGCCTACAACATATGTTGATCTAAGGCACGCTATTTATTTTACTCAAAATAATGAACATTTAAATTTTTTCCAATTTTTTTTGTTTTATAACTACTATTCCAAAATACCCTTCACTTCCTCTCTGTTCTATCTATCTATTTAGCCTCTTCGGTCCATCGTTGGACATAGGCCTTCCCCAATCTCTTCCACTCTTCCCTCTCTATCGCCATGCTCATCCATCTTGTGCCTGCATGTTTCCTCAGATCGTCCGTCCATCTCATCTGAGGTCTTCCTCTACTTCTTCTATTCTCTGTGATTAATTAACAGTATTAATTGACATTTTTGAAAATGTATCAATTTTCAGATGCAATTAAAAATCAACCTTCTTGGCGATACTGTATAGCGACGCGTTCCATGTATTAAGCTGGCACATGTGCACACGTCATCTGTGCACTTACTTGTAGTTCGCTATTGAAATTATCAGCGTCAGACTGAAATTTCACCTATAAAAATGGCATTAGCGTGCAATATCTAAAGCCAATACAATTTAGTAGATGGGATTTATAATTTTTATACTTTGAATAAAATAAGATCCATGAATTTTCAGTTCTCAAAAGTGACGATTTAATAGCCAAAAACTGTTGTGTACCCCAAAAGTATTGAACAGAGCTCCAATTATAAGTATAACAAATTTCTTAAAAGCATTAGCTTAAAAGTAAAATTTTAATATATTTTCATACATTCATATCATCTTCATATCAAAGCAACATACAAACGAGACAGTATTTAAATCCTCAAACAATTTTCAAGCAACCAAAATGAGAATTATTTAAAAGCCTTTTCAACGGTGAAATATTACGCAAAATCAATAGGTGGCTTTGATAAAAAAATACTGTTGAAAACCCCATATGTATTATAATACCACGAATATCCAAAAAATTGTTAAAAATTTTGTAATACTTTAAATACAAACATAGTCCTTTTTTAATTCTCCATCTAACAAAGAAATAATATAGTGTGTTCCGTTAAAAAAAAACGAAGAAAAACTATTTTATAATTTAGAATAGAATTTTGAAAACCCTGTATGATTTAAGAATACGATATTCATCGCAAAGCCAAGTACAGACCAACTATAGTCAATAACTTATAATAGTAACTAAAAGTTAACTAATAATAGTTTTGGTTTTTGGACATTTTTTGTGTTTTTATAACTTTTTTTAAAGACTGAAAAAATATATATTTTTTTAATTTATTTATTAATATCTCTGAAACTATCAAAAACAAATTTAACAATATCTTAGAATTATGTAAAGTGATTATAAAGAAAGCCAAAAATACAATAATATACATGGATTTTCAATTAAACAAAACCATCCCGATCCACTAACACTTTTTTGAGCCACCCTGTTGAAGTTAAAATATTTTCCTGAGATATATTCTTAATTTCTAAAATTTTTTTATATGAGTTTCTTTTATTATATGAACCCTGTTTAGACAAAAAAATAAACATAACTAAAGTTAAAAATCTAAAACAAATTAATATTGGTCCACCGTTGTTTTAGAACTACTCAATTTTAATTAATATACTATAATCCATAATTTAGCTAACATTCCTGAAATATATGTCGTAACATCGAAATTGAAACAAAACTTTATTACGCTATTTACTAAAAGGCTTCCCCACCTAATTGAAAAATTAAAATTAGTCATTCCAGTTATTTTACATCTAATTAATTATTGTAGCAACGATCTCTAAAAGCATTTCGTTCTGGTCGACTATTATTCCGCCATACTCAAATGTTTAATTTATTTCGGGATAATACGCATTTGCAATTTTAATATTGACAATGCGATTTAATTATTTTATCCAAAAAGGACTAATTAAAATAATAGTTCGGCTCGAATATATTCATCATATTCGTATTGGAAGAGGCTTCTGTGTTTCGATTGGGGCTC
The DNA here is from genome assembly GCF_002938485.1 of Sitophilus oryzae. Classification (NCBI taxonomy): domain Eukaryota; kingdom Metazoa; phylum Arthropoda; class Insecta; order Coleoptera; family Curculionidae; genus Sitophilus; species Sitophilus oryzae. The sequence continues at coordinate 3,355,093 of NW_022147237.1, read as the reverse complement.
ACTGAGCTTGAAATACAAGACGACTCAGGCTGTGTTCAGAAAAACGTCCATATCTGGTTTTCTATTTTATACCTTTATACTCCATTTCAGATAAAAGATATACAGGGTGTCCCAAGCTGAGCGTGCATTAGAAGTTTCTGGAGAACTACAACATCTAGCTCGGAGATTTTTAGCACATCATAGTTTCAAAACGGGATCTATCGATTAAAAGTATTTTCAATATGGCGGCACTTCCGGAAATACCGGAAGTTGACAGCAACTTTCTTATTTTAAATGGGTGCCTCCATTTTTTATTACATACTTAAATTTTCTGTAAAATTTTATGAATTTTGATTTTAAACACTGTATATCTAACATTGACCGTTTTTGAGAAAAAAAATATTTAAAATTTTTGAACTAAAAAAACTGCCTGTCAAAAATATGTGTATAGCCTAAACGTCAAATTTAGTGATTACCACAGCCACTTTGCCACAAAGAGAAAACATGTGGCTATCTATTTCAAAAATTAAATTGTTCGAATGTCATATAATAATGGCCGCAGCTGTCATAGAATTGAGCGATTTAAAAATTATCATAAGTCATTTTTTTCAAAGGGAAACCCACTTTTTTATTTCACTAGTGAAAAGGCTTTTCAATTCGTTACTTTTTGACTATACACATGTTCCTATACCTAAAATAAATCATTTTTAGGTTATTTAAGATTTAGTTTTAAAGCGTATATTTTACTTGATTTTAACCAGTAGCCTATGACTTTAAACGTCAAGTAATGTAAAACAATAGATCTGGCCATTTCATATTGTGACGCTTTGTTCAAAAAGCAGCATCATTTCCGAGGCAACTTTGCGCTGTTTTTTTTTTCGATCATACGGAATATTATTAATAATATCAACTATTAGATATCACTAAAGCCAAAGCTAAAGAGCGAAAATACGAGTTTTTTTATAAATACACTTTTTAAACTTCTTGGTCTTGGTCTTGTTGCAAGACTCTTATAGGCTTGCGTTTTTTTAAACAATCTTTAAATCATTATAGTCCAGTAAATAAAGGTTGAATCCTCGGCCTAATTCGTCGACCGGCACTCTTTAGGCCGATTGTGTATCTTTAAGAGAGTAGTTTTAGGGCGGGGGATTGTAACGCCGTGCTAGCATTGGCCGCAAAAATGCAATGCAATTTATGCAAAACATGCAATTTACAAAATTTTTCTTGGAATGAAAAATGGTCCTTATAATTTTTTACGTAGAATTAGTAGTTTTCAAAATATTCCGCTCCGGAGATCCCTGAATTTTCTCTCATTTTTTCGCTTAACGTCTTAACGCTCCGAAGATAGACTTCATAAGCGTATCATTGATTGATAGGAACCCTGCAGGCAGTATTTATACTATAGGAAATTCAAATAATTCATTTTCTGACAGATGGAAATAAATTTTCTGACCGTTTCACACTTAATGTCAAAGGAAGCTAGATAAAATCAAGAAAAATATACGTTTTCAAATTAAATCTTAAATAAGGTATAGGAACATGTATAGCTAGAAAGTAACAAATTGAAAAACCTTTTCATTAGTGAAATGAAAAAAGTAGGTTTCTATTTGAAAAAAAATAATTTATGTTAATTTTTTAATCGCTCAATTCCATGACAGCTACCGCTTTTATTATATGACATTTGAACATTTTCGTTTTTGAAATAGATAACCATATGTCTTCTCTTTATGTCATAGTGGCTGTGGTAATCACTAAGATTGACTTTTAGGCTATATAATTTTTTTGACAGGTAGTTTTTTTCATCCAAAAATTTAAAATATTTTTTTTCTCAAAAACGGTTAATGGTAGATATAAAGTGTTTAACATCAATATTCATAGAATTTTACAGATTATTTAAGTATTTAATAAAAAATGGGGGCACCCATTTAAAACAAGAAAGTTGCTGTCAACTTCCGGTACTTCCGGAAGTGCCGACATATTGAAAATATTTTTAATCGATAAATCTCATTGTGAAACAATGATGTGCAAAAAATCTCAGATCTAGATATTGTGGTTCTCTAGAAACTTCTAATGCACGCTCAGCTTGGGACACCCTGTCTAGAAGACTAGCCCCTACTACCTAACCTAACCTAACCTAACCTAACCGGATTCTGGACATTCAAAAATCTCATTACTTTGTTACCTACTTATTGGTTGTCGTTGTTAACTGTGTTTACAATTCTCTTCCATTGCATTTTATTGTGCGTTGCTTCCTCCCACTAATTTTGCATGCTTATCCCTTTTAGGTTTTTGTTGGAAATATCCTTGTACCTTTTAAGTTGTCAACCAAATGTGTGTCAGCAAGATCTGCAAGGCAGTTTTCTTGAATCCTGCATACATTACCAGCCCATCTTAAGCGGGATTTAGTAATCATGACTTCAGCGCTCTCGCAGCTAGATTTTTCAAAGACCGATACGTTTGAGACATGGTGGAACGATTAGATTCTTAACATTTGTCTAAGATGTCTCTGTTGCAACTTGTTTAATGCGTTTGTGTGCCGGCGGTACGGCACCCAGGTTTCGCTTCCATATAACATAGCGGGGATTATTATTGCTCGGTACACTGCAAGTTTCGTTTTTGTACTCTAGTCATGTTTGTACAAAACCTTGTTTTTTAATTTCCAAAACGCTCTTGAGGCGTTGCTAATCCTGTGCTGAATTTCAGCTTCAATGTTGGCCTTTGCTGAAATCAAACTACCGAGATAATTAAATTCCGCTCCATATTTCAATAGTTCGTCTCCCAATTTTATAGCATTGTTGTGATATTCCGTTTGTGGTCTTCCGGGGGTAGATGTTCACCCCTCGGAGGATGAACAGTTGTTGTCATAGGAGGATGGGAAATACAATTTCCCCCTTATCCCTATAAAAATTGACATCAACCTATTTATAAAACTAAAACTCGAGTGAGGAAATATTTAAAAACGTGCATGTAGTTTGTAAAGAAGATTGGAGATAATCTCAGAAAGAAAACCTAATATGGAATATTTTTGAAACATTGAGGCCACTTTGTATATTCATCCAATTTGTATTGAAAAGATTTATGTTTTTTGATTGGTGTTCATCCAGCGTAAAATATTAATAAAACCGTAGATGCTATGCGCAATTTATGCCTTATTTTTAATAAAGAAAATATTAAACTTTTAATCGCGTTTTATGGTTGACCTGATGCGCAAAATGATTAAATTTCGACGTGGATAGTAGGGGATCGCTGGAGCTCGTAAAAAATGTAGTTAACGGCTATACTCTTTAGATTAATATATTCTTTTTAAGCATAAACAATGCTTAAATAAGAATTCAGCACAAAATACCTCGATTACGTTTTGAGAATAGGATATACTTCGTTTTTTTTAATAGAAAAAAAAACTGAGTATTTTATCATTGATAAAAATAATTAAATAAGTTTTCTTTTGTAAAATTCTACTGGGTTAAATCCAAATGTAAACCAGCTCCTCATAGTTTTTTACTTGTAAACAACAAGAACAATTTAAGTTATATCTCCTCTTCTTGAGAAGCAAAAACAAAAATAATAAAAAAATGTTAAAAAAAAATATTTAAAATGACAAAATCTAAGTTTTTCAAAAACACTTTTCATTTCATTTGACACAGATATGTTAATAAAACCATTGGGCGTTTTTTCATTTTAAATAGTTTTTCCATAATTTTTATCGGTCACTTCCTGTTTCACCGGAAATGGCTACAACTTTTGAATTTTTAATGGCACCCTCATTATTTTTTTACTTTACTCGATCGAAAATGACACTCTGAATAGAATGACATAATATATGTCAACTTTTGACATTCTCGCTTAAATTTCAATCTAGAGTGCCATTTAGAGTTATTCAGAGGATCATTTTCTATCCAACAAAGTAATTAAAATACTAAAAAGTTATTGTGATGAGCCACTGTTGAGAAACATCCGGTATAATCAAAATATTATCTTTAATATAATAACTGCTTTAGTTGGTTTATTGATAGAGACATATTATAATTACAAAATTTATTAAACGATCCAATAAACCAGCAATTATGAATTAATTAGTAGTATATTGGTCATATAATTGAAATATTTTCTATTAAACGCAAATATATATGTTTTCAGTTTATTGCTAAATAATTTTGTCACTTCCTTTTTGGTATTATTGCACTAAAGTGGCTTTATATATCCAACATACTAAATGATTAATAATAACTTTTAAAATTATTATAAAATTAACAAGAGTTTATTAAAAAAATAGAATTGTAACGAGAGAAATAAAAAATTAAGATTTGAGTAAAAAATATTTATATGAATATTTCATTCTTAGCTTTTCTATTCTTTTAGTGACGAATCACTATTTCTATATTTTGATGTTTTTTATGTATGTTTTTTCTTACGTATGTTTTTTTTTACGCATGTTTTAATTAAGAATAGGGAAAGATTTTTAGTTTAACTCTCCAAAAAAATCCTTAATGTGTATTTCGCCACTGCACTGCAAGAAAATCTACAAAATAAAATAATTATTTTTTGTAAACACTTCTTGCTTAACGTTTCGGAAAGTTATCTCTTTCCGTCGTTGGAAGCAAGGAAAATACAAAGAATAAAGAAAAAAAATTATTTAAAATATTTAAATTCAACTATTCGAGAACACTTTACTTTTTTAAAAAGAAACCGTTGACGTTCTGTTAAAATGACATATTTTTTGACATAGGTATAGACTTTTTTTAGTTTAAGTTTAAAATAGGAAAAAAAAACGCTAAAATATATTGAGTAAAAACAATTTTTAAATAGTGTAGTAGTAATGGAAGCGTTTTATCCTTTTTAGTGCTAGTGGATAGGTGGATACTGTAATGAAATATTTGTTCTGTTTGTATCCTAAAGGTCAACAAATTAATAAATAAAAATAAATAATCTTTCTATAATTACGTTAATCTTTGACAAGTTTATGTCAATTCTTAGTTAATGACGTCTAGATATTGACCTCGCTAAAATTATAATCGATAATCATTCCCCAGCCGTCTTTGACGCCCTTTTTTTTCGAATATATTGTTATTAATTAAGCATGACATTACGTTTGCCATAACATATTCACCTTAAATTCCACAATTAATAATTAGCAGAAATGATAAGAAATAATTTTTATATCGGTTTTTTGATTAAAAGTAATTATCTAATATTTCATAATATTTATTTCTCCTTAAACCCCCTTTACCGAACCAGACGATAAAAAAGACGTCTAGAAATGCTCATTAAACTCCAAATATTTCTTTCCACGTTCGTTTTTTTTGCAAAAAAAAAACAATTTGGATGAAAGCACTGCGGAAAGTTTTTCCATTAATCCTTGTACTTTTGATATAAGAAGCCAATGAGACGCTTGATTTCGGATAAGATTAAATCGCTTCGGTGTGATCCTCGGTGATCCGTCCGTTTATCTTAACTCGAGCGCAGTTCCAATTTCGATTATTCAACTCGAAAACGGCTCAATTCGTTTATTTTTTAATACATTGAATGAAATTCACTAAACATTTTTGGAATGTTTGGAATTCAGAATATCAATATTACTGGTAATGATTTTGAAACTCACAATAGAAAATCATACAGGATATTAACAAATAAACTTGGAGAATTTTAGTACTCGATGTATACCGTCGTGAGTTTGATAAGGTACTGACTGATAAGGTACTAACTGAAGTGGACCTCTGATACATTGGCCAAGGAAAGGATTTACTCTCTTCCCTTAATATCAATTTTCTTACCTTATCTCTGGGTTATCAGGTACTCTCAAATATGTAAAATTCTCCACATGTTATATTATGTGTTAATAAAGTAAGACGACAGAAATTGTTGGATATATTTCTTAAACAGTTTTTAAAGCCTGGTTATTAAGTCATATAAAATTAGATATTGTACTTCAATTATTTATTATCTTTCAAGTCAAAATATGAAAATCATTTATTAGAATAAAATAAATATTACTAAGGCCAAACACTCACTATTCGTTGATGCGGCACGTCGATACGATGCGTCAATTTGGTAAGCCAATGCGTCGATGCGTTGGGTTGTGTGACAGTTTCATCAAACGAAATATTTGTGTTCCTACCTAAAATGAAACAGAGAATCAAACATTGTTTAATTAAAGATATAATTTGAAATTTTACATAATATAAGATTTTATGATATGCGCCTTATTTATTTCTTAAGGAAAATAACGAATCTACCACTATACACTAAACATACTATAAACTAGATATTCTATACTTTATAAGTTTTAGTCTTGATAGTATCACTCTACTACAGTTTATTCCTTCATACCCAACGAAATAAAGTAGGTCATTTCTACAAGAAAACTGCCTTTCATAACTGTAAAAAATCTACAAAATAAAAAAAATATAACTTACAAATAATAATTAATAACAAATATCCTTCAAAACTCAAAATACACTTAGATCCATTTTAACCCACATTAAACCAATGAACACTAACACTGGAAAACAAAGAATAAATGTAATATTCAAAATACCATGTGAATGTGAGAAATTTCATATTGGAGAAACATCTACACCGCCATAACTGTTTTTCTGCCGAGGAGCAAGGGGAAAAACACCACCTACCTGCTGAGCCTTATCCAAGGTCAGAACTTCAATGTAAGAACATCGAGTTGGCGAGTCATCAACTCGAGGGAGGAGGGTCATGGTCAGGTCCTCACAATAGGAATTGACCTCAAATCCAAGGAGGCAATAGAGAAAGAGGGACATATCCTCTATTATAGATACGGGACAACACCAGTATTAGGTCTAAGGAGAGACCAAGTTAAAGAGGTGGAGAAAATGGAGACAGATCCTCTAGCCTCCACCTCACGGGTTTCTCAGCCGGGGGCAAGCTCCTCGACTGTGAAGAGCGGCACGGAGCGGAGGGCCAAACTCCAACCGTGGAAGAGTGTGTACCCTCGGAGGAAGAACTGTTGTCAGAGGAGGATGATGGGAAATACCCTGTCCCCTCTACAACAGGGGTATGATGGGTTATAGATTGTATGATGACTCAAGGAAGGGGGGCACAATAGATCTTTATTAAAGTCGCAGTGATTAACCCCCCCTCTTACTCATTCTACATTCATTCTACAACATCTACACCCTTAAATGTTCAAATTAAAAAAACAAAGATTATTGAAGAAAGGGCAATTTTCACAAATCTAAGGTTTGTCAGCATTCGTGGTAGATTTCAACAATGCAAAAATTATTATGAAAGAAACGATAGTTTCTAAAGTTGGTTTTTTTAATACAGCCTGATAAAAATAAATGTATTGCTCAGGCATTTATAGAGATTAGTAATGTATGGCAATCACTTCCTTGATTTTAATGAATATAACATAAGTAAAAATTAAAAAGAAAATTAAAAATTATCTTACAGGAAGTTTGAGGCTTTTTGTGGTTTTACTTCATTAAGTAATTGTTATAATGTAGCAATTGAAGGGGTGGCTGCAATAACCAGGCAGCTTCATTTTACTAAATTTGTGAGAAATCGAAAAAGAGCTGCTCGGTTCTTGCTGCAAACCCAACTGTTGCAGGAAACAATCGGCCAATTTTCTTAAAGAGTAATTCATTAAAAATCTTGATATAAATGTCATTTTAGCAGAACGTCAACGGTTTTTATAGACGTGTCTGTTGAAAAAACGTGTTCTTGAATAGTTGTATGATACTTCCAAAAACTTTAAGCATTTTTTGTCCGTTAGGCAAATATGTTTAATAGTAAATCACTGCTGACAAGGTGATCTCCATCAGATTAATGCAGCAGTGTTTACAAAAATAACTATTTCATTTTCTAGATTCTCTTACAGTAGCAAAATACCTATAAGACTTTTTTAAATGCGTTGTGAATCAGCCACAAAGGTATAGACATTTTTTTAGGTAATTTCTAATTAGCAACTAAAATAAATTTACGATACTAAAATAAATACTTAGCATATATATTCGAAAACCATCAAACAGTATCTCCCAACATTCTACAAGAAACTCGCAAATATTTGAAAGTATAATTGATTTCACAAAAAGAAAATACTATTCAAATAAAGAAAATCCTCTCTACTGTTTGTCCATTTCCATATCCTTTTTCCTATTGTTCAAAGGAACACTCTAGGGAGCTAAAGCAATATAAAAAATTAACCGTCCGCCAAAGCACAGAAAAAAAGAAGTCACTATACAAAGAAACAAAGTTAAAAGGTATTGTTTTAGAACGGGGGACAAGATAAACATTGCATTTTAATATTTGTCTTCCTTAACTGGGTCGGAAAACTCTCTCAGTCAAATCTAATACGCCTCCAAATAAAAAATGTATGAAAATATTTCGGAGCAGTCTTTTCTTTGGATTATTTTTATTGTAGGATAACTTTATTTCTCAAGAAAATCCACTCGAATTCTTTTTAGGATTCGTTTCAGTTCGTGTAATAGCTTCGAGCAAATACACTCCAATATTTTATTTTAGTGTTATTCGAAGAGATCTGATTACAAGGCTTAGACATAAAAGCTTGGAATGCAATTGAAGTACGAATGTAATATTAAGAAAGAAAATCTATAAAATCATCTGAAAACCGTAATGATCTTTAGAGAAATATAAGCTTATTTTTAAATTAAATATCACCAGGATTTTTTTGTGGGGAAAAATCTCCAAACCAGAGCCAGAAACCGTATACGGTACTGTCGGGGTGTTTGAGGTTCCTTACCGACTAAAAAAACCACCACAAGCCGCTTTGAGTATCTCTCCGAGGAACTACCTTTCGGCATTACTTCTCGAGGAGGCGGTTTTAGTGTGATGTTTTAGTTACTTCCTATTGCTTCTTTCTCTTTTATATTATCCATAAAAATGTGAACTCCATAAAAATGTGAACACTATTCCAATTTTTTGGAGATCGAATCATCTCTGGAACTAGATCGGAAATCTTAATTTTATCGACTCTTAGTTTTTTGTATAACACTCTTCGTTCAGCTGTCCATCGGTTATATTCCAAAAGGGTATGCTTCACTGTATCAGCATTGGAGTCGCCATAGAAACATCTCGGGGTAGCAATTAACTTTATTTTATATAGGTAATACTTGGAACAACCCTGGCCAGAAAGAAATCGACTCATGGCGTAGCTCAATTCTCCATATTCTCTATTTATCCAACACTCGAGGTTCTTTATAAGTGTTCTAGTCAATTTACCGTTTCCATTTCTGTTTTCACTCTATTTTCTACACCATATTTCTAAAGCACTATTTCTACTTTCTTCCGCTGTTCTTCCTGAATGTGCTTGCCTTTCTATTCTTTCTTCAATTACTATTTTCTACAATTCAAGAAGAGATCACCAGGATTTACTCTCGAAATATATAATCTAACTTAACTAAATTAGCTTAAGCATGATTATAAGTTACTACCACGCCATTATACTAAATAGATATTAACTTAAAGAGAATTAAAACTCATTATATCTTTTTAAAGTTTTTTTTCAGTAGTTTTGTTTTCTATAGTCTACTGATTTATAAATAAATAAGTTTAGAATAAATAATGTTTTTAGAAAATTAATAGATTTAAAACTTGAAGTTTGAGAACAAAAACAGTGAAGAGAGATTAAAGTATTATACTATTTCCAGGACGTGTCGATTTCTATACCCGAGTCAAAGGACTTTTTTTCATAAATCACAGTAAACCTAAATATTTCTAAAATTTCTATTGTTACGATGATATTTTGTTAATTCCATCGGGTTTTATGTTAATATATATCCTACAAAATTAATATTTGAACACGCATTTATAATATGTATAGTAGATTTTTAAGAAAAAAAACTTTTTAGTTAATCTGCAGAAATATAATTACAATATTTGTATTATTTCATTTTATTATAACGAATTAGTATACAAAAATTGTGTATGTTATGATTGTTTACGGCCTTAACTGATTAATGTAACAGTGGAATAGCTTGATGAGCATTAGTATCATCACAATAAATCGAGTTGATTGAGAAAATTATTGATCGACCCGATGTCAATAAAAGTATGGTCCACGGACATTTTTAAAAAGCAGTGTTCCCTTATTGCTTTTAATAAAAAACTGTAAACGATACTTTTGTTAGCGCACAGCATGGTGTGAATCCATTAAATATAATAAATAATTAGACGATTTTTTAAATAGTTAGTACTCTTCAAAACAGTTAATAAATATGTAGGTGGCGCCCCTCATACTGACATCGAAATCAATTCTCTCATGTCAAAAAAACACCCAGACACCAATTTTGATCCAAAAATCGGCGTTACCTCAAAAATTGTTTGGAAAAAAATGAAATAAAAATGAAATTTCTTCACCCTGTACGAAGCATTTTAAAACCTAAATTTATAAGAACTTTTTTACTTATAGTTATCTGCAGAATATACTATCAAAGTTTCCAGAATACAATTCGGAGCGCCCTGTATAAACCCATACAGAGTTAACTTAAAACAAAAAAAAACTTTTTAATGAAAAATGGAAAAATTAGTCATCTGCCATTTTTTCTGTCATTTTCTTTCGTAATATTCCCTAAGCCGTTTTACTATAGTTCCCAGCAGACATGAATTTGATAACTAAATATACTTAAATTTGAGACTTTTAACCAACCCTGTAAAAATATTCCCACAAATTTTATTTCTACTCTTATATTGTATTTAATGATTGTTTTGTTCCAACTACGGTTTTTTTTGCTATTTTTCAGGGATTATTTGAAAAATGTTATTCCACAAGCCGTTAAGCCAAGCAAGTATTCAAACAAATATAGAATGGGCTTTGTTTTGTTATAACATTCGCTCTAGTTTTATTAAAGATTTAATAAAATCAACAAGAGGAAAAAAAACAAAGAAAATCTTCTCTACAGCAGGCGAGGCTGGATATTAGGAAGAAAATTCTTTGTACGGTTTTCATATTTTTTGAATAGAAAAACTAGATTAATGTATTAATAAATACTTTTTACAAAAAGAAAGATGAGAGTAAGCTTTATAGAAGGATTCGTATATATATATATTGAATTTTAATGCATAATACACAGGAAATATTTAAATCAGATTACCGTTTCTGTACATTTCTGTTTTCTGTTTTTACTTAGTTATTTTTTTTAATATAATAAAAATTCCCTTCGCTTATAATCCACCATGTGTATGTGAATTTTTAGTAATACAAAAGAAAATAAAAGAAAAAAAAACAGAAATATAAGAAATAATAGTTATTTCTTGTAAAATTCTACTACATAGAATTCTAACAAAAAACAACCGGTTAGCATTTTTTGCTCGATATTTTTTTTTAAATATCTTCTTCTTCGGGTTCCATCTCCTAATGGAGGTTGGAAATCATCATGGCAATTCTAACTTTGTTAACGGCTGTTCTGAATAACTGGTTTGAGTGTTGTGTTCACAGTAAAGTTTGTTTTGGTATTCCGTGATCGGACATTCGTTGCACATGACCAAACCATATGAGTTGTTTTGTTCTTATGTCGTCCACAATTGTGTGTTCTGCTCCCATAATCTCCCTTACTCTGTTGTTGGTTATTTGTTCTCTTTTCGATTTTCCAGCAGATCTCCTCCAGTAATCCATTTCGGTCGCTAATAGCATGTTCTCTGTTCTGCTTTTCAACTGCCATACTTCGCTTCCGTAAGTTATTATGCTTTTTACTACCGTATTATATATGTTTTTCTTATTAGCTTTAGAGATTCCTTGATCCCACAGTACACCATTCAACATTCGATCTTTTATACCCTCGTCGAATTTTCCATCGTTAGTTATTTTTATATCTAACCTAATCAAAAATGCTTAATGTTTACGTCTCCCCCCATCATTCAAAACCAAAAAAAAATAAATAAGACAGCTATGTAAAATACCCATATGCAACTACTTTAGTCTTCACTTTTAACATTCTATGAACATATACCAAGTGTTTTTAAAAGGTGGCTCACTCATAGAAGTTATAGAACTTCTTTATTTTTTCAAATAAAAAACGAAATTTGATTTGTTAGTACGTATATAACATAAGTTAGGGTGGATTGACTTACTCAATTATTTTCGGTCACTTCCTGTTTCACCGGAAATGACTACAACTTTTGATTTTCAAATGACACAGGGTAATTTTTACTTCATTTGATAGAAAATGACATTCTAAATAAATTGACATATCATACTTTTGACATTTTCAACTAAGAAATATATATGCTAATGAACTTCGTCCCATTTAAAAAAATTGAATTATTAAAAATAGTATATTTATTATAAATACGATTTGAGCATATTTTAATCGGTCAGAACCAAACACGAAAAACATCAGCCGATCAAATCTATTTTTTCAAGACTCCTTGGCTAAAAATTATGGAAAAAATTGAGTTTTAACACAGCCATAGCACTCTAAATTAAAATTATTTAAAATACGATTTTTTAAGCGAGAATGTCAAAAATTCACATATGATAGGTATGTTCTATTCAGTGTGGCATTTTCTATCGAGAATATAATTTTCTATCGAATAAAGTAAAAAAGTACCGAGGGCGACATTTAAAAATCAAAAGTTGTAGTCGTTTCTGTTGAAACAAGAAGTGGTCGAAAACAATTGAATAAATCCGTCAATCCTTATTTATGTCATATACTAACGTAACAAATCTCATTTATTTATCTGAAAAAATAAAGTTAAGTTAATATTTTACGTTATAGGGGTGATCCACTTTAGAGAAATACCCGGTATACGTGAATTTGTTAAAATTTAATTAATATCCCTGTTCTATAATATATCCAAATAAAATAATTTAACTTCACAAACAAACTATAAATAACATTAGGCAGTGTTCTTTACTTTCAAATTTTGTTTAAAGTACTTTTATGCGATTTACTCTCAATAAACAAACTTAAAACAACGATGCGCGTTTCTTGCAACATCTTGAAAAGTATGTTGTGAATTCTAAACTAATGATATTAAATTTTAAAAAGTGTATTATATATAAAAGTTTATAACTGGTATTTACGGTCTTCATCATTATTTTCCCAGTATAAAACATTAGATCTATATGTAATTAGTAAAATTCTTTTTATAATAAGATGTAACCTGTTATATTTATGAAACATTCTGTTTTTTTTTTATTTCCTGAGAAATGCAACGTGTTTATTGTGGCAAAAAAATTAATTTATATACATGATTATTTGACATATTATTTGCTCTCGTAGATTATATGCCTTATTTTTATACAATTGAACTGTTGATTTGATGTCTAAGACATTCCTCTACGTGGCAATACTTCCAAAAGTGTGGAGAAATTTAAACATATCCGATAAAGATATTGTATAGTTTAATTATTTATTTCAGTTATATATTTTCAAATTTATACTTTGAAATGCAATATTTATAAGAAGATAATGCATATTTAATTAAATATATTTATTGTAAGTTGATTTTAATAGATAGTAATATATGCACCATAATTTAACATGTAGGAAAAAAAATATGTATCATAGATTCTTAAGTTATGAAACATGTAATATTTTATTTATAAATTTTGGTAATATCCATTTAAATAATAACGCAATAAGTTCATTGTTAGAAAAGATATTTATTTTTTGTAGTTAACTGTCCATAAAACTTTACTTTTAAATTCCTACCCCATAAATAAATGTCCAAATTAATGTGTATGTTTTTATCAGGTCGAATTTTTAAAGCGGAAATTTCTTCTTTTGCCTCCGTACATTTTTCTAGGACAATTAGCCAGGCTTGGCAAAATTTCAACGTATTTCTTATCCCGCAGTTTAATTTACTTTAGACCTTAATCACGTATAATGGCTTTACTTCCTTAATATATTTTTCGGAAAATCTAAAAATAAACGTAATCCTAAAACATTTAGCATATTAAATGTTCAATCTTGTTTATGTTTGCTTACATTTTAGTTAATAGTAGATTCTAGAAATTTGAAGAATATAAATATATACATTGCTTTTAATGAAATGAATATAAATAACTTGCTTTTTATTACATACACTTTAAATTATAGTTTGTTTAAAGATATACTTGATTCTTAGGATCAATATAACATTCTCCTCGTTTAATACATTTGGCTTGCAGCCAAGTCGGTCATTTCTCTGCAGTATATGTCAAGGAATCTCTTTATGATTTATTTGTTTCTAATTTGATGCATATTATAATAAAAATAAAATTTTGGTTTACACGTTAAATCGTTTATTTTTTATAGTCTAGAAAAACTACATTGAAAATAGATTTCTATTATTAATAAAAGTGGTTTAGATTATTTTTGTTAAGTTAATAGCTTCGTAATTTTAATATAAAAATTCAATTTTTTTTCTAAAATTTTATTTTATTCTTATTTTTAGTTTTGTTGTTGGACCAGATTATTCGTATCATCTAATGGTAAATTAAATTTTCTTAGATCAAAGAGTAGATGTAGTAGTAGTTTAGGGTGTTATATTTTTAACTATTCAAAAATGAAAATAAGTAAAAAGTAACTGAGGAGTTTATCTTAAAAAAAATTTAATTTAAATTTTTATCTATTTTAATTGTGATATTGCCAGAAAATTGCAGAAAAACCTATAAGTAGCCCCAATAAAATAATTATTAAATAGAGCAAATTAAAGAATAAAATAAATTTATTTAATACATAAATAATAAAATAAGTAGAAAAATAAATTATAAAAAAAGTTATCAACTGATTGTCTTTTACTATTACTTGGTTTAAATGCTTTTTAATATGTACTACAACCCAAATATGAAATTAATTAATAAATTAGTATATACACTCTAAACCCTGCAAAATTACCAAACATTGATTGCAAATAATATTAGGTTATAACATAAAATTTTAGTTACAATTATCAGAGCTCTAGTAACAAATTGAAATGGTCAGTGTATGCTTGCTATAACACTAATTACCAAACATTTTTGGGGTTTATAAAACAAGCTGTATTTTGTGATTGTGAATATATATGATTCTGTTTCCGTTAGCGCTGCAAATAGTTTAGGGCTGTTATTGGGCTTGTAAATTTAAACAAAAACTAACAATACACATGAAAAATAATTACTCTATGGTTAGAATTAGCTTGTTTAAAACAACTAAATAAGTTCTATGATTTTATTTTAATTAATTTACCGATTAAAATCATCTTGATTGAATTACTAGAAAAAAGTCTTTAGACAACATAAATACCGTTAAAATTTATGGATTATACTCACTTAATTTGAAAGAAAAGTGAATTTATGCAACTAAGTAATTTCATTCAATTTTCATGCTCCCACATGAAAATAAATATTCAAACTAAATTTAATACACTTTTATGTCTGCAGCAGTTCGAGAATTCAAGTTAGCAACGACATAAAATATATAGTTGTATCAAATTGAAAGAGGTTAAATAAATTAGAAACTTTCATATCCAGAAATGGTTAGGACAAACCCGACTTGGATCCAGGCCAACCATATTAAGTAAAAAGATAAATTGAAAGGCATAATTTTTGAACAAAAATGTTTCCTGAAATATGATTATGTAACTGAAAATTGCACAACAAAGTAAACAGTCGAGAAACACAAATAAAGTATTATAAAATATAAAAAACGTAAAAAAAAATAATTTTATTAAAAAGGAAAATATGTATTAAATTTAAATGTAAAAAATAATTATTTAATGGCCATTTGGTAATTCAAAAATATCTGGTATTAAAAAAGGTTGATGTCAACGTTCAGAACGAATAAAAATACATAAAATTTTTAAATAGCTATATATATTCAAATATGAAAAACAATTGAATATATTAATAACAGTAATTTAAATTTATATTGGTTATTTGTAATATCCACTTTAATAAATATTCTACGATACATGCTTGTTTTAATTCTTCCAAAATTTTACCAACAATTTTACGTTCAAAAATATTTTTGTAGCATAATATTTCAGACAATTTTCGATATAAATAAAAATTATTTTATTTTTCGCACTCGGGTTAAAAATGGAGACTAAATAATTTAATAAATAATTTAAATACAGCATTTTTAATGGAATTGCTTAGAAATGATGGGAAAACACCAGAACACTTTATTACTGAGTGCGCCGAGACAACTGTTCTTGCCATAAACGTTGATACGGCTGATATCGAAGATGGAAAGCCTCTGTGGAGGCGTCTCAGATACTGGTTTTTGTCAAAGCCCTGAGACTGTATGATGAGTTATAACTCGTACAATAGATCTGTAAGGTCGCGGTGATTAACCTCATAAACATTCTACATTCTACAATGGAATTGCTTGCAAAAATAATGTTTACGAATAAAATTAATATTAAATATAATATATAGGAATCAATTTTACTCAATATTATGTAGCTTTTTAATAACAACTATCAGTTTCAAATTTTTTAAGTTGAGAATTATATCCAGATTACTAAGAAGCTCGTTTCAGTTGAATTTAAACCTGTGTGTAGAATTATTTTCGAAAGAACTATTTTTAATTTTTAAGTCTTCTATTTCAGTTGCAAAAAATATATACCGGGTCCATCTCACCTCTACAACTTTTTTATTTTTTCAGGTTGTATAAATTAGGATTGATTGACATATTTAATCGTTATCGGTTACTTCCGGTTTCACCGGAAATGACTACAAGTTTTGGTTTTTAAATGGCACCCTCTATATATTTTTACTTTATTCGATAGAAAATGACACTCTAAATCGAATGGCATATCATATGTCAACTTTTGACATTTTATTTTATTATATTATTTCTCAGTTGGGGGCAATGGAATAGCTATGTATAAAAAGACAAGTATAATTATGTATGAGTTATTTTTTTAAATATTTTTTTAATTTTTGTTTTATCTTAAAACTTGCCTTTAACCAAAGAATATTATAATTTTAAGAACGCTCGTGTGGAAGCTTCAGTGATTTGTCACACGGTGGCGCTTTTAAACATAATGGAAGCCTGAAAATGCTAATATTTTAAATTTTAAGGACTACGCGCGGCGATATTTCGTACGGTGTAGCCAAAATATATTTTATTTCTCGATATTTAAAGAAATATGTATTGATTATATATTTCGTATTCCTTAGTACATGAGGCATCCTAAGGCTATAAAAACGTAGCTATGAAAATAAAATTTTAGATTTTTAATTTTTTTGTATGTGCTAATATAAATTACTTCTATTCCAATAAAAAATTAACTAGTTTTAGGAAACTGGAGTAAATACGGAGAATAATAATTCGTTCTTTAAGATGAGGACTACTAAGTATTTTTTTTTTAAATTCGACCCATAAGGGGGTGTAATTATACAAAAAAAATCTGTACTAGGAGTATGAACTTTTGAACAGAGTTGGCGTTGATTTGAACATTTGAACATTGATAAGCGATTTTTGGAAATTTATATCCTAACGGTTGTGAAACTGGGGGTGAAATTGTGTACACAAAAAATTGTAGTTCTAGGAGAATGAAATTTTGTACAGAGTTTCGTTAAGTGACGAAAGAGAGTACCTAGAAGCTAATTTTTGGCATTCATCCCCTAGAAATAAGGGATGCAGTTCAAACATGGTTCAAACAACAATTTGACTCGAAATACCAAGTATGTGGTATCAAATTATTCGTAAAAAAATGCTTTTCCAAATATGCTAATGAGCCACCCTCGTTCCATTTGAAAAAAATGAGATATGATTAAAAATACGACTAGAGCATTTTTTAACCGGCCAGGACAAGACACTAAACACATTAGACGATCAAATTTATTTTTCCGAGGCTCTTTGATTAAAAATTAGTGTTTTTGACACAGATATGGCACTCTAGACTGAAATATAAAGTACAATTTTTTTTGAGTGACTATGTCAAAAGTTGACATATGATATGTCATTCAATTCAGAGTGTCATTTTCTATCGTATAAAGTAAAAAAATACCAAGGGTACCATTTAAAAATCAAAAGTTGTAGTCATTTCCGGTAAAACTGAAAGTGACCAAAAACGATAATTGAATACGTCAATCAATCCCAATTTATGTTATATATCAACACACCAAATCTCGTTGTTTTTTATAAAAAAATAAAAAAGTTGTAGGGGTGAGCCACATTTGAGACGCACGCGGTATACAGATATATTTTACAGTCCCGATATCTATAAATATTATTTTTATTGTGTAAATTATAATACTATAAATAATATAATATCAAAACTAATAGTAAAGCAACGCTAAAGGCACTTGATTATCCAGAGGTCAATTTTAGGCTGAGATTATAGAAGAGCGGCGAGGAAAGAGGGTAGCGACGAGGAAAGAGGATAGCGGTGCGATAAACGGCGAGGATAGCGTCGCAAAACTTATAGCAAAAGCTCAGAGGATAGAGAAAATATGTCGCACAATTTTGACATATTTTCTAGTAGCAATTCGACAATGGCCCGATTAAGTAATCGAAAGCGAAATCACTTACTTACCGAAAATACAGCTGCTAAATTTTGTATCTTGCATAATTATTCCCAGCAAAGAAGAATTAGGAGATGGTCTGTTCATAGTATTCATCCCGCTAACAGAGTTCGAAGAGAAAACGGAGAGTTTAGTCGTCTTTATTTTAAATTGAGACTATATATGAGGAAAAGTTCGGTCTTTCTATACCTCAGGTGGCTACGATCTTCTACGAATGTTGACGATCCCTCCTGACCGCGATCCTCGACGCTATTAAAAACAAACATTTTTGTTTCTCTTAGCACCGCTATGTGCATTGCCTTCCTCTACTCTCGCCTCGTCGCTTTCACTATACGCACCTGCATATGAACACATAGGTTTGATTAAAAGAGGACGAACCGCGCCGCTCATCTCTCCGCTATACTCTATCCTCGCCGCTCCACTATAATCGCAGATTTAGGCTGAGATTATAGTGGAGCGGGGCGAGGAAAGAGGGTAGCGACGAGGAAAAAGGATAGCGGCCCGGTAAACGGCGAGGAGAGCGTCGCAAAACTTATAGTAAAAGCTGAGAGGATAGAGCAAAAATTGTGCGACATATTTTCCAGTAGCAATTCGACAATGGTCCGATTAAGTAATCGAAAGCGAAAGCTCTGACTTACCGAAAATACAGCTGGTAAATTTTGTATCTTGCATAATTATTCCCAGTAAAGAAGAATTAGGAGATGGTCTGTTCATAGTGTTCATCCCGCTAACAGAGGTCGAAGAGAAAACGGAGAGTTTAGTCGTCTTTATTTTAAATTGAGACTATATATGAGGAAAAGTTCGGTCATTCTACACCTCAGGTGGCTACGAACTTATACGAATGTTGACGATCCCTCCTGACGGCGATCCTCGACGCTATTAAAAAGAAACAGTTTTGTTTCTCTTAGCACCGCTATGTGCACCGCCTTGCTCTACTCTCGCCTCGTCGCTTTCACTATACGCACCTGCATATGAACACATAGGTTTGATTAAAAGAGGACGAACCGCGCCGCTCATCTCTCCGGTATACTCTATCCTCGCCGCTCCACTATAATCGCAGATTTAGGCTGAGATTATAGTGGAGCGGCGAGGAAAGAGGGTAGCGACGAGGAAAGAGGATAGCGGCCCGGTAAACGGCGAGGAGAGCGTCGCAAAACTTATAGTAAAAGCTGAGAGGATAGAGCAAAAATTGTGCGACAAATTTTCCAGTAGCAATTCGACAATGGTCCGATTAAGTAATCGAAAGCGAAAGCTCTTACTTACCGAAAATACAGCTGGTAAATTTTGTATCTTGCATAATTATTCCCAGTAAAGAAGAATTAGGAGATGGTCTGTTCATAGTGTTCATCCCGCTAACAGAGGTCGAAGAGAAAACGGAGAGTTTAGTCGTCTTTATTTTAAATTGAGACTATATATGAGAAAAGTTCGGTCATTCTACACCTCAGGTGGCTACGAACTTATACGAATGTTGACGATCCCTCCTGACGGCGATCCTCGACGCTATTAAAAAGAAACAGTTTTGTTTCTCTTAGCACCGCTATGTGCACCGCCTTCCTCTACTCTCGCCTCGTCGCTTTCACTATACGCACCTGCATATGAACACATAGGTTTGATTAAAAGAGGACGAACCGCGCCGCTCATCTCTCCGCTATACTCTATCCTCGCCGCTCCACTATAATCGCAGATTTAGGCTGATATTATAGTGGAGCGGCGAGGAAAGAGGGTAGCGACGAGGAAAGAGGATAGCGGCCCGGTAAACGGCGAGGAGAGCGTCGCAAAACTTATAGTAAAAGCTGAGAGGTTAGAGCAAAAATTGTGCGACATATTTTCCAGTAGCAATTCGACAATGGTCCGATTAAGTAATCGAAAGCGAAAGCTCTTACTTACCGAAAATACAGCTGGTAAATTTTGTATCTTGCATAATTATTCCCAGTAAAGAAGAATTAGGAGATGGTCTGTTCACAGTGTTCATCCCGCTAACAGAGGTCGAAGAGAAAACGGAGAGTTTAGTCGTCTTTATTTTAAATTGAGACTATATATGAGGAAAAGTTCGGTCATTCTACACCTCAGGTGGCTACGAACTTATACGAATGTTGACGATCCCTCCTGACGGCGATCCTCGACGCTATTAAAAAGAAACAGTTTTGTTTCTCTTGTGCACCGCCTTCCTCTACTCTCGCCTCGTCGCTTTCACTATACGCACCTGCATATGAACACATAGGTTTGATTAAAAGAGGACGAACCGCGCCGCTCATCTCTCCGCTATCCTCTATCCTCGCCGCTCCAATATAATCGCAGACTTAGACTAGTAAGGGACAATCCTAGACAATTGTGTGCTCTAAATACATTGTGCGAACGAAACAAGTTTAAGTTACCTTGGATACCGGTGCACGAAGGGTGCACGAAGGTCACAAGGGTACAAAAACGCAGATGAAATAGTAACAAGGTTCGTTAATGTCATTCATACGCTCATAACGCTTTTGTGGCGCTGCAAAAGCAGTTACAAGGATGGCTACAGAACACTCAGTGGCCAAGAAATATTTAGAATGGTTTTCTAATGGTAATTTAATCTAATACCAAAAACCAACTAGCGTATAATAAACGGAAATAACACGACGGTAGCCATGAAGAATTTATTTCAATTCACTTATGATTTATTTCTGACTTAAACATTTTAAAAGATTGCCTTTTACCTCGCTGAAATTGTGTACGCCAAACGACGTGTAAAAAGTCCCATTTAGAGCACGAAAAAACCTGTTATTTAACATTTAACTTACGGAGGCAAATTGGTGCTGTATAAAACAAAAGGCTTAATTTATGTTGCGCTTGCACGCGGCACCAAAAAAATCGTAATTAGTTTTGCCATTATACACTTGTGTTTCGAGCAACTAAATTAAAAGTGAAGAATAATAAGCGGTCAAAAAATAAATTTGTTATAGAATTTTAATCCGCTGTAAGATAGACTTGTTTTTAAGTAATTTACTTTGAGCTACATCTAGACTCCAGCTCAAGGAAGGCAAAGTTACGTTACCTTGAGTAAAATATACTTGCCTAGAATAACTACCGATGACACATATCACACGTACATTCGATTGGTCGCCTACGCTCTATACCGGGTGCGTCTCAAAAGTGGCTCACCCCCTATAACTTTTTTATTTTTTCAGATAAAAAAACGAGATTTGGTGTGTTAGTACATGACATAAATTAGGATTGATTCACATATTCAATTGTTTTTGGTCACTTCCTATTTCACCGGAAATGAATACAACTTTTGATTTTTAAATGGCACCCTCGGTATTTTTTACTTTATTCGATAGAAAATGACATTCTGAATAGAATGACATATCACATGTCAACTTTTGATATTCTCGCTTAATAAAAAATCGTATTTTAAAATTCAATCTAGAGTGCCATGGCTATGTTAAAGACACTAATTCTTAATCAAGGAGCCTTGGAAAAATAGATTTGATCGCGTAATGTTTTTAGTGTTTTGTCCTGACCAGTTAGAAAATGCTCAAATCGTATTTTTAATCATATCCCAATTTTTTCAAATGGATCGAGGGTAGCTCATTAGAATATTTGGAAAAAGCATTTTTTTACGTATAATTAGATACCACAC
This sequence comes from Sitophilus oryzae, assembly GCF_002938485.1. Classification (NCBI taxonomy): domain Eukaryota; kingdom Metazoa; phylum Arthropoda; class Insecta; order Coleoptera; family Curculionidae; genus Sitophilus; species Sitophilus oryzae. The sequence continues at coordinate 3,333,065 of NW_022147237.1, read as the reverse complement.
ACTTGGTATTTCGAGTCAAATTTTCGTTACGAACCGCATGCTTTAATATCAAATAAACCATATGTGAAAATGTCAAAAGTTGACATATGAAATGTCATTCTATTCAGAATGTCATTTTCCATCGACTAAAGTAAAAAAATACCGAGGGTGCCATTTAAAAATCAAAAGTTGTAGTCATTTCCGGTGAAACAGGACGTGACCGAAAAAAAATGAATACGTCAATCAATCCTCATTTATATCATATTCTAACATACCAAATCTGTTTTTTTTAACTGAAAAAATAAAAAGTTATAGGGGTGAGCCACTTTTGAGACGCACCCGGTATAGAGCATGTCTGTGTATGAAGATCATGAATTTGTTTGATAATAAGAGGATCCCTGCCAGTGACAGTTGCATCTGTAATTTTAATTAACAAGAGAATTGTATTTTCTAACATATTCTGCATGTCGTCTATCGAAATTTGCCCTGTTTAGTTGGCTAGACTATACCATATCCAGTCCATTTCAGTTGCTAAAAGCTTTCCTTCCATAGACTTGCTCATCTGCCATACTTCAGCGCCATAAGTAAGTGTGCTCTTAACTATAGTGTCTTGTATAGTATAGTAACCGAGTCATTTAACTTTGAAAATTTTCAAAAAAATTGTTATTTGCTTAAATTTTGAGAACCACTGGATCTTTTCTGTATTTTCTTTCTTGTAAATTGAATCTACTACCTATATTGCTATATTATCAAGAAATTGTCGTTTATAATAAAAACTAAAGAAAAAATCCAAAGAACCTGATTATTGTGTTTCTGGGGCCGTTTTTTTTTATTATTCGTTCAGTCAGTCTGCTTCAGTAAAACTGATAGGTCATATCTCGCATATTATTAAAAGCTTGTAATAAATACTACGAGACCTAGATAATAAGACAAAAATTCTTCAACCTTATAAAATTAGGCTAGTAAATTAAAACACCACGAAATGAATTCCAGTGGAAAAAGAGCGAATTTTGCAAGTCCATTTCCGACTATGAAATATGACTCGCCTAATACATAAATATGGAACCGTAAGGAGCGGATTTAAATTCAGAGTTTTCAATTAGCGGTCTAAATTACTTTTTTAATTTATTTCTTAATAACGTCCAGCCACCGTGGACGGAATTTTTTCGCTTTCGTCCACTTTTTTGCCGGCGAATTGCGAGAATTTCATTCGAACTGGAGACGACGCTAATAAAATAATCTAATTGCCATCAGAAACTTTCGCAACAATGATGGTAACGCAATTTCATTTTTCGTCAGGCGTTTTTTAATTTACAACCTATTCTAGCTACGAACTTTCTGATTAACTAGTGAGTAATTTGAGAAGGATTTATAGGACAAAGTTAGGACAAAATAGTAATTCCTTAAAATTTATTAGGTATACTTGATCTAACAATATACAACTGGTTAGACAGTGAGAGTTACATTTTAGTTAGTATTTACATTTAGAAGTATACTGTCAATTTCTGGATGTCATATGTCAAAGTTTCTCTTTTCGTTGGGCAGGCAAAATGACAACAACTGTCAATTCGATCGGTTTCACTCATTTCAATATAGATTTGAAATTTTAAAATAGTTATCAAGCGGTTTTTGAGATATAACTAGTGATGGGCAAAACTGTTATTTTTAGATAACAGTTGAAACTGTTATAGTTATTTATAAAAAACAGCTTAAAATAACAGCTTAAAAATAACAGGTTTCTTTATTTTACTGCTAAATATCTGAAAGAGTATGAGGCGGTCACTGCCAGGCGTATTAACGCAGTTGCAAGTTGCAACAATGACGTACTCGGTGGTAGTATTTCCAGGGTGTCAAAACATTTCTAAATATCGATTGTTATCTAAAATACCTCTCTAAAAACGGTGGTTGTTTACAAATAAGCGCTGTTTACAAATTGCGATATAAAAAAAGCCAAAATTCCGCCACTCGTCTATACCTATACATTCCGGTCTACCTACGCCCTGCCCCTCGAACCGCGTAGATCCTGAATTGCGTAGCAGTGTACAGGGTGCATCTCACTCGACGGGCAAGAAGCTCTTAGTTATGATTTTACCATTTGCGGTCAAAAAATAGCAATATAAGAAAATGTGTAGTATATTCTTCATAAGTAAACCAACTACACACTAGAGTTCGAAGTAATTTTACACTTAAACTAGCGTGTGTCCGCGACTTCGTTTGCGTCGAATTAATAATTTCTAATGGTGATGACAAAGCAAAACAAGAATTTCCATTAACATACAAACTGGATAAAATTTTCTCACATTTGCCAAAAATAAGCTTTCTAACGTCGAGCAGTTTAAGCAGAATCCTGGTTAATCAATTATTCAACTTTTTGGAACACCCTGTATGATTTTTTAAAAAAATTTAAAATATGTAAAAAAACAAAATAAATTATGCGTGTCCAGGCGTTTTCCCGAAAGACTAACCGTTTTTTAAATAACAAATATTGTAATATTTGAGGGGCGTTTTCACCCTGTTGGAATTTGAGATTCGAGAAACCCCTCCTTATCGAACCTCAACCCCACAGTCAATCCGTTTACGAAAAATCAGCTTTAAACGTCAAGCAGTTTAAGCAGAATAGTGATTACTCAATGGTCATATTTTATGAAACACCCTGTACATATTTTTAAAAAATCTTAAAATATGTAAAACAACATAATAAAATATACGTGTTTTTAGAGTTTTTCCGAAAAACTCACCGGTTTTAAATAAAAAATATTCTAATATTTGAAAGTAGTTTCACCCCCTTAGAATTCGAGTTTCGAAAAATCCCTTCTTATCGAACCTGTACACACTAAAGTCAATCCGTTTTCCAAAAATCAGCTTTTTACGTCAAGGGCTTTAAGCAGGATCGTGATTAATCAATGACCAGATTTTTCAAAACACCCTGTATACATTTTTAAAAAATCTTAAAATATTATTCTGAAAATATTTCAGAATAAATAAATATCTAAATATTTATTACCTAAATAACTTAATAAGTAAGTACTGAAACAAACAGCGCCATAATATCTCGACCTCCGCCCGTTATGCTCGTAACAGGTTGATACAGAATGTATCTAAAAGAACTGATGGCGTTGTTCTCCAACCTGTTTCTAACCTCCATCGACAATCGACCGATGCAGCAGCGTTCCTTTCCCACTCCGATTATTCGACCGCCGCCCTGTTATGCTCGTAACAGGTTGAAAAACAACGCATCTAAAATGACTGCTTCTCCTACCCGTTGCGAGCCTCCATCGACAATCGACCGATGCAGCAGCGTTTCTTTCCCACTGCGATTATCTCGACCGCCGCCCTGTTATGCTCGTAACAGGTTGAAAAACAACGTATCTAAAATGACTGCTTCTCCAACCCGTTGCGAGCCTCCATCGACAATCGACCGAAGCAGCTACGTTCGCCGTAGCGCTTTTCCCACTCCGTTGTCCGTTGTCCGTTGTCCGTTGTCTCGCCGCCTGTATCGATGGTTGACGAAATAACATGTTTTCCATCCATACTAGTTGTTTTTTGGAATTGCTTCGAGCAGCATAGAATTTCGTGACGGTGCAGAGCGCCGACTTCGTTTTTCGTTTCACAGCGGCCGACGTTTTGTCGTTATTTTATATCTGTTATTTTTTAGAAGTAGTAACGGTTGCGTTATGTTATTTATAAATAATTGTTATAAAATAACAGATAGTTAAATAACAACCCATCACTAAATATAACTAGTTTAGACTATGCAGGGTGCGTTTCCTATTATGTTCCCTATGGGTATATCGGAAACTACTGAACATAGAGAATCGGTTAAATGGGGAAATAATTGCAGTTTTGTGGGGTCATAAATATGCGCTGTTCAGAATTTTGAAAAAGTTCATGGCTTACTAGATATTGAAAATAAAAACAAATTTTGGCTATTTTAAAAATTGCATAATTCCATTATAATCTATTTTAGACAAGAAGTTTTCAGATAAAAGTTGTATATAATCACATCCCTAATGAGTTTGTGTTCTCCGATTTTTTCTAAAGCCTGTCATTTTTGACATGACACAAACATGTGTTTTTTTTTAAACGGAAATCATAGTTGGCCATGACTTCATAAGAATATATTTTTTTACAAAATTACTAGCCAATTCTTATCTTTTTTAATAATTTCACTTAGTTGGCATGGTGTTAGTAATTGAGAAACTGTTAATTAATTGAAAATTGTTGTCAATTAATTGAAAACTGTTAATTGATATTTTCCAAATCATTTAGCAAAACACTATGAATTTTGTATGATTAAATTATTCCGTATTTTGTTCTAAAAATATTATATTGTGTTAAACATTTTCTATAAACAAAAGAGATATTTACTGAACAATTTTGTATTTTTAAATATTAATATCAGCTATTCAAATATTATAAATCCTTAATAAGCATTATTACTGCCCGCATAGTTTTGCAAATAAATTATAATCCGTATAAATTCGTATTTATATTTGACTAAAAATAAAATTTATATATAAATAAATAATGTGAATACCAATTATAATTATATTAAATTATATAAAATATTATATAATCCCAATTAAAAATAAGTATAAATAAGTATAAATAAGTTACAAGTATCATATGGCTTTTTCGGAACAGTCACTAGATAATATCAACTCTAATTCTTTATTATATTTCCTTCCCAGTCTGTATCACCAAAGGACATACATTTTAACTGGTTACTATTGTTTCATAACACTAACTAGGAGCAAATGTTATTGTTTTAAGGCTGAAAGGTGAGGTCTCTGCGATATTTGAGTCTATTCGCTTTGTTCCATAACAAAAAGAGGGATGTTGCAGAAACAGAATTACTAATTAAACATTTATGTTTCACAGGCCTAAGTTAATATTAATTAATTATACTCTCTCTCTATTTTATACTAGATTGTGATTGTAATAAACTATAAAAACTTAAAATAAGGCGCATATGTATATGGTTTTGTTATCTCTAAAACTAATAAAGTCAAGGTCAAAAAGACAAGCTCATCAAAAAGCCCCAGTAAAAACAACCATTTATAATAAATAAAATAAAATCAAAATTTTCCCAATGTGGTTTTAAAACTTCAAAAAATAAACTGAACGTTTAACGCTAGGCAAGCCTATTTACATTTACAAGCCTTTTTGGGGCAAAGTTGCGCCTTGGGCTGTTCACCAAAATGCCACCAAAAAAGTTTTTAAAAATTCAAGGATTGCTGAGTTTTTTGGAAAAAACGGATTTTTTTGAAAACTAATTTTATTTTTTCCTGTCGATATTTTTAAGAAATCAAAAAACTAATTGCACATTCTCATGGCCACTTTATTAGGGCTATCTGATAGTATTTTTATATTTTCAAATTAGCTGATAATTTGTGAGATACAAAGGCCAACTTAATTTTTTTAAATACGGACCTGCATTTTTTATTTCATATTTTGAAAGAACTTAGTCTCCTGAGTACAATGATATGCCACACTTTATACTTTTTTTTGTTTTGGGTACCTTAACAGCAACAAAACTATTTAATTATTATTTAAAAAAATTTCAAGTCCGACTCTGTTTTTTAAAATATTTAATCTGATTATATTCATTGCAACAATATTGATCAGTGCTAATTAACATTGAATAAGGAAAATTGAGCCAATTGAAAGATTCAAATAAATAATATCCAGATCAGCAATAATTTAAAGATATTTTTAACTTTTCTTATTGTGAATTTGAAATTCTCAGTGTACGATCTAATAATTTGCATAATATTAATCGTAGTTATTATGAATAAATTAATTTCTACAAACTAGTTTCTAGCGCTGTACATAGTCTACATGTTCGAACGGGTTACCACCCTCCCTATTCGACAAATTTATTTTTCGTTCAATTTTATTTATAGCTTTTGAATAGATCTTCTTATACTTTCGAATGCATTTTGTACTCTTTATTGTAACTGCAGAGATGTGTTGATTTCACTTTTTTGTAAAATTTGGACCTGTCGAATTACTTGACGTTATCAGACCGTCCAGGTACCTCGCTGGCCATTATACTGCTCTACCATTTCCAATCAAAATTCCGGGGAAATGATTTGATTGTTTATATTACATTTTATTTATATTATTTTTTATTATTTTATTGCATTTGATTTTCTGTATTCAACCCACGTCACTGTTAAGTTTGAGAGCTTATCAATATTGTAACGATGAATATATTAAATATTAAAAAAAAAAGAGCCGGGCTTGAAATTAGTTTAAATAAATTGTGTTCAAAAAAAATTAAGTGTGGCATATCATTGTACTAAGGAGAGCGAGTTCTTTCAAATTCTGAAATAAAAAATGCAGGTCCGTGTTTAAAAAAATTAAGTTGGCCTCTGTATCTCACAAATTATCAGCCGATTTGAAAATATAAAAATATTATCAGATAGCCCTAATAAAGTGGCTATGAGAATGTGCAATTAGTTTTTTGATTTTCTAAAAAGTATCGACAGGAAAAAATAAAATTGATTTTTAATAATATCCGTTTTTTTCTAAAAAAACTGAGCAATCCTTGAAATTTTTAAAACTTTTTTAATGGTATCTTGGTGAACATCCCAAAGCGCAACTTTGTCCCAATTTAACCATGTTCGTATCTATTACGGTTACCGAGTTACCAATGCTCGTACCTCAAATTTGTAGCACCCTGTATATCGATAAAAGAAACAAATTTTCTCTAAAAGTTTTTGAAATAAGTCTAAAATAAGCTATTTTACTTTGAAAATTTCCAAAAAAATATTTTTGCTTATATTTTGAGAACAACCACTGGATTTTTTCTGGGTTTTATTTCTTGTAAATTTAATCTACTACCTATGTTGTCATATTATCAAGAAATTAAGGTTTTTAGCTAAAAACTAAAAAAATTTACAATTTTTTTTCAAAAATTTAAAATTTTCAAAATTATTCTTTTGCGAAAAAAAACTCATAATCGTGTTTCTGGGGTTGAAATATATTACCCCTAAAAATATTTGCACTAATTTAAGACTCACCCTGTATAAAGACTTGTAAATATGCAATCGACTACTTAAAAAATAGCTAAAAGATAAAATATAAAAACAAAAGGAAAGAAAGAAATATAATAAAAGATATAGTGAGAAAAAAAAAATTTAGAGAGAAAAAGTATGCTTCAAGTTTCTGAAGAAGTATTTTTTCAAGTATATTCAAGTATTACAAAATGAAATCTATCTCACTATCAAGAACTAAAATTAAAACCCGAGATGGAGTTGTGGATATTTATGAAATTCACGTAAAATATAATATTTTAATTAGCCAAATTAATATAACCTTTCCGTTTGATTTAATAAAGTAAAGATTTCAAGTTAATGTCTCCTTTTTGCTGCCAGGGCTAATCTGGACGGGACCCACTTTGTTTACGCGGAATCCGAACCGCGGTCCTCGGCCATAGTTAATGGCCTACCGACTTGGCAAGTGTCTAAATTGACTCTTACTCACGAGATGTCCGATCTCATACGGCCTCGAACTGGCGTGAATGAGCAGTGTATGTCAATAGATTTTACACTTTTGTCTTTATTAGACAACAGCACGATACAGAGTTTCGAACCAGTCACCCGTCCATCTACTAGTATGGCCTTACGTTGCTTCGGTGTTCTTATAGGAACCGGTATTTTGACGTAGCTGGGCCGTTGCTGTTTGATTTAATGTCGGTCAACAGATTTGGTCTAGTCATTCAATGTCATTTTCAATGTCTTACTGCCTCAGTGAGAGTCATCAAAGATAGAGTATACATAAGGTAGTGTACATAGAGTAATTTTTGTGCAAGTACCTATTTTTCTTCTTATACTTTTAAAGGTAAAACTTTTTATACAGATTCCCATATAGACTTTACAACCTTCAGTAAATTAATATATTTTAATAATTTTCTAGCTCTTTTTGTGGTCTATTCTGTGCCCGTAAACCCTCAAAGACTTGAGTCGCAACATTATAACCAGAAAATTTACATAAATAAATAACTATACCAAATTAGACCGTAGAAAATTACTTTAGGACAGAAAAGGATCAAATTAGGTTTCTTGAGCCGTACGGTTTTTTTATTCGCCACAAAAACCGAACAGGATAAGAGCCGTAATCAACACAATTTCGTTTTTGTTCTAGAATTAGATCGACCACCTACCGTGCTCAATCTCTCGAATCGTCCCTAATTTAAATTTGGACCCCGCTCGCGCTCGTTAGAAATCAAATTAAACCCTGTGTGAAACCGAATAGAACGCGCGCCATAAAAAAGATTCGCCTCGATACGATCGCTGCTTTTTTAAGTAATTATATTCGACCGTATTTCGTTTTAATGATGTTTAAAAGGGAAACCAACTCTCTTGATGCTATTGTTTGAAATGGCCTTTTTTAAGTTCACACAGGATATTTAATATAATTATTTTCGTACAATGGATAAATCGATTATAGCGTGAAGCGTCTTTAGCGACTGAAGCAAAATAACAAGATAATATAAAAGTGGCCACACCAAAAGCGTGGAGCGTTCGGCGTGTCTCGCAAAAAACGCAAAAGAAAACAAATCAATTTGCTTTCTGTCTGTCTTTAGCGTTTTCTAAGATAAGACCCCGTCATAGGCGGACGTTATATTTAATAATACAATAAAAATAAATTAAGTAGTATGCATTTTTTTCATTTTAGAGTATTATCTAAAAATATTTTTATAAAGAATATCTACTGTTTAGGAAGATTCTATTAAATTCAAAAATTTTAAGGAAATGTTTGAAAAAGTGTAGTTTGAAATGTCGAAAAAGTAATAAATTAAAGGAATATTTTCTTACGCGTAAAAAATAGTTTTTTCTGCGTAAAAAAGTTTTTTTTAACAGAAACAAATAGTTTTTGACGCGTAAGAAATAGTTTTTTTCCTGTAACAAATAGTTTTTTACACGCAAAAAATATTTTTTTTTGGGGTAAAAGAGTTTATACTAGAAACATTGAAGTTTTTGACGCGTAAAAATTAGTTTTTTACGTGTAAAAAATAGTTTTATACACGTAAAAAATATTTTTTTTTGCGTAACAAAAGCTTTTTTTACCAAAAACAATAATTTTTTGGCGCGTAAAAAATTTTTTTACGTATAACAAATAGTTTTTTACACGTAACAAATAGTTCTATACGCGTAAAAAATAATTTTTTCCGTGTAACAAATAGTTTTTTACACGTAAAAAATAGTTTTATACGCGTAAAAAATAATTTTTTACGTGTAACAAATAGTTTTTTACATAGCAAATAATAATTATTATTTTTACACACACCACTGGCACTAGCAGTAGATTGCGTTTGTCTCCGAATATATGCCCCGGCCCGTCCACAATTCAATCCCAGCATCTTTTATCTTCGTCTCTTCAACGCTAACGGCGCCGATCTTGCCTATCTCTTTCTCACAGGATTGATTGTTGGACGGGCCGGGAATCAACGAGCTTGCGACGTTACTAATTGACATATTGATAGAAACCGCAGACCTTCCGCGTCTTTTGCGTGTTTTTAATGGACACAAATCGAAAAAAAGCGCTTAAAACGGTAAAATCGCAAAAAGCGCTTGAAACGCAAAACACACAAAACGCTAAAAACGCTTTCTGTGTGGCCGTGGGCTTATACAGTGTGGCGCACCTCATTTGCCTTGGTTAATTATACAAAAACGGAAAGATGCAGAAACAGAAATTTTTATAGGTATATGTAGAGAGGCAATGTGCATAATTTAAAATTATTTTCAAATGTACAGGGTGTGTCAGAATTAAGATTCATCCCAAAGCAAATTTTTTTCTTATGGAACACCCGGTATTTTATTTCATTTTTGGATTCTTAGGCATACAATAAGACATTTATTATAAGGGTTTAATATGTTTTAATGCTTTCGTTTTTGAGATATTTAAAGATATTTAAATGTGCATGCAATCATAAAGAACTTTGTCAACACCCTGTACATTACTTTTCAGAGTTAATTCTTGTGCCTGACTTTGAAGCCAGAGAAATAAACTTTATTAAAAAATCTTATTACTTCCTTAGATGTATACAGGGGTATCTAAAATTGCTGGTCTATTTTAAATATTTATTTTATATAAAAACTTTGTTATTTCAAATTCAACACTATGTATTTTTTTAAATAAGTCGAAGCAGATTTAAATGCTCTTTCATACTATATTAGGGTTTCCTATAGCTATTTGGCTCAGATTTTGAACAAAAAGAAATTTTTCAATAAAATGGCAATCAAGATGGGTGGTGTCGCCATGGCAATTTGCTAATGACAGTTAGTAAGTATTTTAAAAATCAACATTATTTTATGGACTGTATTAAAATTTATGACAGTTTACTTTTATTTAATTTGCCTACAATAGTTTAATAAGTAAGAATTTATTATTTTATCAAGAAAAATAAAGAAGTAGTTCTTTGATTTACATTACGATGACTTGTAGATACATTGGATTTTCTATAGAGGAACCAATTAAGGTAAATTCATTTTCTTCACTTCCAGCGATAGGTTTCTACCTAATAGGTTTTTCATATACCACACTATCAGCTCTGCGAAATAGGAAAAGTAGTTTTTCAATGGAACGCTTGTCAAGGAAATTCGTATTTGGATGTCTTTGAGCATAAAAATAAAACCTTTAGGCCAACAAGCAATTGTCTTCAACAAATAAAATCACTAGTAACATAGAAAGAATTCCTTCCGCCAGCAGATACTGCTTCATTTTTGTTGATAAAATAATAAATACTTACTTATTAACCTTATTGTAGGTAAATTAAATAAAAATAACTTATTATAAACTTAAATAAAATCCCTAAACTAATGTCTATTTTGAAGATAACTACTAACTGTCACTAGAAAATTGCCATGGCGACACCAACCATCTTGATTACAATTTTATTGAAATATTGCTTTTTATTCAAAATCTGAGCCAGATAGGTATAGAAAATCCTATTATAGTTTGAAAGAGCATTTAAATCTGCTTCGACTTATTTAAAAAAATACATAGTGTTGCATTTGAAATAACGAAGTTTTTATGTAAAATAAATATTTAAAATAGACCAGCAATTTTTGTTACCCCTGTATACATTTAATGAAGCAATACGATTTTTTAGTAAAGTTTATTTCTCTGGCTTCAAAATCAGCACTAGAATTAACTCTGAAAAGTAATGTACAGGGTGTTGACAAACTTTTTTATTATAGCATGCATATTTGAACATCTTTAAATATATCAAAAACCAAAGCATTTAAACATATTAAAGCCTTACAATAAGTGCCTTGTTTTATGTCCAAAAATCCGAAAATGAAATAAAATACCGTGTGTTCCATAAGAAAAAATATAACTTTGGTATGGATCTTAGTTCTGACACACCCTGTACATTTCAAAATAATTTTAAGTTATGCACATTGCATTCTCACATATACCCATAAAATATTTTGTTTCTACATTTTTCCGTTTTCATATAATCAACCGAAGCGAATGAGGTGCGCCGCCCTGTATAATAATTATTGACCTTATAATAAATTGATATTATCTTATTACAAAATTAACAAACGCTCCTAATATAAAAACAGTCTAATACAGCTGTTGATAACGTGATAGATTCTTCTGAATTGAAAGGTGTTTCAATATACCTACTCGTTACTCTGTAAAAATATTCTTGTCATTGTTAATACAATTAAATTATGACAAAAAGGTAGACACTTACTTCGCTGGTATTAACACGGTCTGTGATATAAACGCATTTTTTGGAAAAATGAAAATGGTTATCAGAGTCAGATAAATAATGAAAGTAAAAGAATTTCGGACTTTTTTTTATTTATTTTTTCGACTCTTTAGTTAAATTAATTTAAATTGGCTCAATTTAAAATTGTTATAATTAAAGGTGTTCCAGCACTAGTTTTAATTCGATGAAGCATGATTACTAATAAAAGTCAACTCGTGCGCTACCAATTTAAAATAATCATGCGAGCGCCGGAGCTCTAATGCCTCGAGCGTAGAAAAGCCGAAGCGTAACGGCATCGAGCAAGACAGAGCCGGTTTAAATGGATTAGAGAGAAAGAGGTAGGTGTACACAAGCGTGTGTAAATTATTTCGGCTGCACGGACATCCAACGGAATGGCCAAAGGTCAGTATCGCAGTAAGGCCGGACGCTGCAACGTACCGTTTCTAATCAAGCTTATATCTGCATTATTTGTGTAGATTAATGAACTATAAGGAAGTAGATTGTTAGTGTACTGGTACAATATTAGCTCGTACTCTGATAGTGTTAATATGGCTTATGGGAATTCGCCCCTGTTTGTATTGTTCAATAAGATTAGTACAAATTATTGCTAGTTGAATTAAATTGGGGAATGACTGTCTTATCTATTATTGGATCGATTACAAGTCAGTTAGTAATTTAGTTATTATCGATTTTATTATATTTTAGTTCATGTCAACAATAATCATTTTATAAATTTATTGAGTTCATATATTTTTTATTTATTCTGAATATTTTTTTATGTAATTCTTGGAGAAAAGTAAATTCTAAAGCTACGTAATAACTGTACAGGTATAGGCGGTCTGGAATCTGGGATTATGGTATCTTGAGATTATAAATATATAAACAGTTATTACTTACATCAACAAAACTCACCTTCTTAACAGCACTTAAGAGACATAAATGACCATTACTAGCGGTTTGCTATTCAAAATATTCTAATAAAGTTGCGATGATTTTTTACGGCTATTAAGCTATCTTGTACACTTCGCACTAAAAGAGGTTCAAAAAAGAACAATGTTCGACTGCAAGGTCTGCTAGTAAACATTTTTAAGCTTAAAGTATCACAACACTATTTATTTAAACCACAATCTCTTAATACAAAACTAAAGTGTCAAAACCAATGACAATATTAGGAAATAAATAAATATTGACTACTTGACATTTTTTACAGTAGAGCGGTAAAACTAAAAAAAACTTTAAAAAAAGCTTGTACGCCACTGAATTTTTATTTTCTTGTTTTCGAAATAGTGTAAGCAGTGCTGATTAAAAGTTGTCTCTTGATATTTTGTAGATTTCGGTCTCCTTGATGAGATAAACGCAATTTTATTAATTTGCTTTGATCCAAGTATCCAAGTAATAGCAACCTTTAAAAAAAATAATATTATTAACTTGCGAAGGTTTTAAATAAGTACTCGTTGATTCCTCATCAAAAAATATGAAAAAAGTTCCTATAAGTATCGGTATTGAAATTAATAATTTTAGAGTTACAGGATGTTAAAACTTTTTAAAATTAGTTTTTTGTAATTATCTTAAATACCATTATTTTTTTATCTGACATTGCTGTAGGTTGGATTAATAGTAATAATAACTAATAGTAATAATATCTAAAAATAAATTAGGTAAAATATATAATTTATTAGTTTTATTTTTATTTTAAATGTATTAATTGTGATTAATAAAATTGCATTTATCTCATCAAAGAGGCCAAATTCGACAAAATATCAATATATAGAGATAACTTTTAATTGCCATTAAACGATCTACACAATTTTGACATCAAAAGAAAAAGTCAGTGGCGCACATGTTTTTTTTGAAAAATATTCCAGAAATATTCCAGTAATAACCCATATCCACGTCACTGATGAATTTATCGACACTTTTTTAACATTAAAATCACTTATAGTAACTTTTACCCTCAAAATTTCATTCGAATCACTAAAAGTGCTTAGAAGAAAATTATATTAAATCTAAAGATTATTAAGACTTTAACACCCTGTAGCTACGAAACAAAGCGGAATCGGACCTATGTTGATATGAAAAATAAATCTTATTTTTACGTGAGGAATTTCCCCACGAGAGATGGCATATGTTTTTTGAAACACACTGTATAATGTCCGAAAATAATTGTAACTTTAACAATTAATAAATGAATCCAATTTGTTTGCCAATAAATATAAGAAATTTTAGCCCCTAAATAAAATTGTCTTTATTCATAATTGACCAATACGCGATTCACATTTCTTTATTTCATGGAATATAATTAAATATCAAATCTCGGCGACCTTTTCTTCTTCAAATTCAGGCCAAACCAGATAGCTCCAGTTGATTGAATTCTCGGTTGGAATAAGGATATTTTTCTTAAAAAGACTAAAAATATTTTCTTTGCCCGCGCAGATAAGAGGATTGATTTGATTATTGAAAGAGCCGAATGAAAATTGTCTTGGAACGGAAATAAGTTCAATCAGGTTAGATTTTTCTCTTTTTTTTTCTGGGAAAGAAAAATGTGGCAATCTTGGACATTCGAGGAAAAAGCTGACAACTGATTTAATTAAGTTTTATTGTTGTTCGTATTTATATTTATTTTATCTTTCTAAAAAATGAGAATTTTGCCGCCTTTTTAACCCTTCTACTAAACATCTGTCTTGAATAACTGTTAATTTTTAGAAGTAAGAAAATTGCCCGAAACAACTAAACGAAGAAAAATTACCCGAAAAAATTGACCGAAAAGAAAATTATCAAAAGTGATAGTTGCTCTAAACGAAACATCACTGAATTACAATTCACAGAAAAAAAAATTCTCGAAATGTCGATTTTTGGTAAAAGATTGCTCTAGAATAAAATAACGAACAAACAAAATAAAACCAAAACATATTAAAAAAAAGGGAGACTTCTTGCATATACTGATGTTTATCTACTTCTCTAGCATCAGCAATATAATTATATGGGCCACTTTACTTCATAATAGTGATCATATCTAATATTATACTAGCATTAAACTTTTTTTTGTAATAGTTACATTTTCAATAAATTGTTCTTCATCCTTGCCTCTTTTATACAAATATCTGTGGAGTTACAGTTTTTGTTTTCCCTTTTTACTGACTACAATTACCTTTGCCATTCTACGTGTTTATATTCGGATGACGAGAAGCGCAATAACACATATTTACTTAAGTTGGTAGAGATGGAAATGACACTGGCCTGACAATGACCTAACAATATTATTATTGATTTTTTCGGGCAAATTCCTTGTACGGTAAAATGTTCTTAGAATAATTATTTCTCTGGGCAATTTTCCATTGGGACAATCTTCGTTTGGGTGATATGCTTTCGGTCAATTTTCTTTCAGTGATGCTAATTATTGTATATCTATACCGAATACTCTAATGAACATAATCCATATCAATAGCAGGAAAAATGGTCTATCTTTGGTTGGTACAGGGACTAGACTATCTCCGGTCCTAAGACAACAATTTAGAAAGCTGTTTTACTCTAACAATATTTAAATGACAGTTGCGCATGTCTGTTTCTCATAAAAAATATTCTGAAGCGATAGTCATTCATCATAAAATCTAAGAATATACCATATGATCGAAAAAAAACCGCTGTCATTTTATATGTAAGTTATATGGGAAATGTCATCGATCATCGATTCCCAGCCAACTGAACGCAGTTTTTTTCGATCATACGGTATAATTAACCAGGTCACTGAATAGTGGTTTCATTTCATCATTGCTTTAATTCATTTACTTGATTTTATGGAATTATACTTAAAAGGCAAAAAGTGACACATGATTTTAAAATTGAGTTATTTTTGGTAAAATACATACGTCGAATGAAAAAAAAATTAATTGAATATTAGATTTGGTCTGACAATTAAAATTATATTGAAATGTAGCTAATTTCAATAACTATCCTCTTTTCTATTTTTCCCAAATTTGTTCTCTTGTAGAAAAACGGTTCCAAAATAATGTTTTTTTAATCATTCGAAAGACGATGGTAGGAAAAACGAAGGAAAACAGCAAGTTTTAGCTTATATTTGTTAAAATTTATTTTACCGGCGTTATTTAAGGTAACTCATACTGTATACTTGTCGATATAATCACATATACTTTTCTTCTAATGCACAAATTATTTGGGTTCTACTAAATTTCTAAAAAATGTATTAGGTACGCTATATTATCCTATACAAAATAACATCTGACTCTATATCGTGTTCCGATTTTAGTATCCTCATTTCATTTAGAAAGAAGATATTTTAGATAGATTAGAATATTGCTAAAGTCTATCGAGAAAATACATGACAGACATTTTTTTGTTTTTGTCATTTTCTCAAAAAGTGTCGTTTAATACTCTAATAAAGATGACTTTAATAAAGTCAGCGTTCTCTACATGTAGAGTAATATTTATAAAAATAGTTCAAAAGCATGTCGATGATTCAGAAATGAATGTATGTTTATAAAAAATCAATAAATTTCAATAAACCTATCATATCCACAAAAATACAGATTTGTTATAACTGTTCTTTCTTATTGATAAATAAGTGTGTCTCATAGATAAACAAATTGTGTAAATGTTATTATTTTTGTATTAAAATTATAAAACTAAATAGAAAGATACTTTTCTGTAAAAAAATAGTAGAAACACACAAAACATAATATATTTTTTTAGTCTAAATCATTGACAGCTGTAAGGGCTTTTCCAGTTTTAACGAAAACCTGAAATACGGTATTTCTTTTTGTATAGAAATACTTTGTACTTTATTACTTATATTGTCAAAATAAATTACAAAAAAAGATTTCTTTTAATAAACCTAAGTAGCAATATTATTCTCTACCCCTTTCATATAAGACACTATATTTATACTATCTTAAATAAAAGGACTTTGTACAAAAATTTACTCTACTAATATACAAAAAAACACACTGAGATTGTTATAAATATTAAGCAGATAATAATGACTCATTTATTGTACTTTAACTAACAACTAATATATTCCAATCAAAACTTTATAATAAATAAATATGCTGAAGCTCCAAACTAGTTTACATTCTATTTATACCTTCACCGCCGCTTCATGCTAATCAATTACGCCTACACGTACGATTCCGTTGCACTAATAAACACTATCGTAACAGCCAAGGACAACATAACCTTACCTGCTTTAAAATCAGCACAGCGCTCAATCAGCTGCGACCAACAACACACTAACCCTTAATCATAATCCAACTCACGCGTGCAAGCGGCACATTGTCACTCACCGGCAGGCAGCGCGCTACGACCTAACCTCGATCGGGGCACTCGACACCTGTCAATCTCTAACTCAATCTGTCAGTGGTAGTCGTAAGGGGCTCGTAAAAGCGTCAACGGGCGCCGGATACAGTATCCGGTTCGAGCACTGTTCTCCGGAACAGATACCGGAGCGGACTGCGCGGCTCCGAGTTGTCGTAACCTCTCGCCGATTCCGGGGAGGGTCGCCTGCGCAATGCGATCGATTCGGTGCTGGACCAACCTGGCCTCCTCTCGTGCCGCTGCTCCTGGCACTCCAGGACGAAAGTTGATCTGTCGGATGGACGCGGACGGGTCGGCTTGGTTCTGTTGAGATGCGGGCTCTCGAGGTGGTGAGGACTGAAGACGCCGGACGGTGTGATTTTGAGGAAGCGCTCTATTCTTGAGATCTTAAATGATTGTTATTTTTATAGCTTTCGGTTTTTTTACTTAATTGCGTATACATTTAAAAAAGAGGCTTAGGTTTTAAGTAAACAGAGTATCCTAATATAGAGTATCCTATTGAAGTTTGCCTCAAAATTTTGTGAACATATAAGTAGGTATTACGTATTTTTTTGTTAATTTAATCCAAATAAATTAATTGAACACTAGTTATCTCTAAACAAAAGTGTTTAGTTTGTCTGGGGTAAAAAGCATCAAATTTTTAAAAAATAACACATTTTTTAAGGCATTTTAAGAAACGTTATTCCGATTTGAATAAGGTTTAGGCTGACTATATTTTACTAGGCGCTTTAACATTCGACTTTTACATAGAAAAGAGAGAAAGAGAACTACTCTCACTTCTACATATAAATTCTAGCAGAAATGTTTTGCAACTTCAATGACGACTAATTTTTTTGTAGGTACTAAAGTAGGTACTACTAGAATTTACTATAATTTTTGTCTGTTATTAAAAAGCCACCTCACATAAATTTTAGGTAAAAAATGTTTTTCCGAAGCTGACCCACATAAAATATTCCTTGTTAGGTACATCAAGCATTAAAATCTAGTAGGCGATAATGGTGTAATTGGCAAAAATGCGAAATTTTATGCCAGTGTCACAAGTCACAAATTATTTATGACAATAAGATTCATAAATTTAAAAGGAATTAACATTTGAGCTCCTCTGATGGATAGACGGAGCCCTTTTGTATAGATGTAAGTTGTGCCCAATTAGCTTATTTTTAAATAATAATAACAATAACTAAATAACTTTTCATTTTTAATAACTAAATAATATTAACAATAACTAAATAACTTTTAATTTTCATTCAGACGTCATAACTTTTTTTCGATCATACGACATATTCAGGACCTATAAAAGAATTTTTATTGTTCTTGTTTATTCTATGTTTAACACGAATAAATGTTCAATACATAAACGCGGATTTTTCATCCAAAGATATTTTTGTTAACCGTATTACAGATATTATACATTTTAATATGGCAACACTGTCGCTTTCAGATCCACACGTGATATGCGTCGATATGCTTTTGCTGCCGAATTAGAGAAAAGAAGTATTTTATGCGTTGATCGCAGAACGATTGGTGTGTCCACCGTACAGCATTTGAGACGTAAGGGAAAATCAAATCAACCTTGTCACGGATTCGCCCATTGGGTTGCTTATATTTCCAATTCTTTCAATCAACGCCTGTATGTAAAAAAGGTCTCTTGACAAAAATCGCTTCGAGTAATGGTTCTTAAGATATTTGGAATGGAAATAGTTAATACATGTCATAATTGAAGTAATAAATTTGAAACGGTTTTATGCCAAAGATTCAACAGAAATTCTTTTATCGTATTGTTTTCTAAAAAAATTATTATAGTTTAGAAAATAAAGTTTCTTTATATATTATTTCGGTTTAATAAATATCTAGTGAACTACTACTTGACTATTTCCATTCCAAATATATTGAAAATAGTTTCCCGTAGTTTTTTACCAAGAGACATTACGGAAATGTATATTTTTTCATTCATTAATTTTATACAGGAACGGACGAAAAGTTATTACTCCTCAAACAAGGTGGCACCACCTACAAGTAGGAGCCATATCGATATCGAAATCAAGTTTCTCATCTCAAATAACACTCAAACATCAATTTTCATCCAAATATCGACGATAGTTCAGAAATTATTTGGAAAAAATAAAATAAAAATGAAATTTCTACTCCCTGTATCTCCGAAACGACTCATTTGATGACATACACTTATTCAAACTTTTTGCTTATTTCGATTTGCAGAATATGCTTCCGAAGTGT
The DNA here is from genome assembly GCF_002938485.1 of Sitophilus oryzae. Taxonomy (NCBI): domain Eukaryota; kingdom Metazoa; phylum Arthropoda; class Insecta; order Coleoptera; family Curculionidae; genus Sitophilus; species Sitophilus oryzae. The sequence goes on along the minus strand of NW_022147237.1, from coordinate 3,313,789 downwards.
TTCGCACACAATTCGGACCATCCTGCATATTAGATTTTTTAAATATTTCAATGTTTCTAATATTATTTTCATCATATACATATATTTAGTAAGAGTAAGATAGAATATTTGGTGTGTTAAAAAGTAGTACACAGTGTAAATAACATGCATATTATGAGGGAAATAATAATTTTAAATATATAAAAATAATAATTAATGTTATTAATAAGTTTTTTTTAATTTATTTCGAATATAACAGGAAAAGAAAGATTTTAATCGACATTTCTGGAAACTTAATAACGTGAAATTTATTAATTACTTTCGAAAATTATTTTCCAGACGGGAAAAAAGTCTAGACACCAAATTAATAAGTAATTAAATGGCAATTAATCTTTTGATATTTTTATATTTTTTAACCATTTATTTTCTCAAAAAATATTAAATTATCTAATTTAGAACAACGTCGAACATAATAGTATATTTATATTAGACCTAAAATAGCCGAATAGAAGAAAAAATTTATAAAGTTTTGATATGTTGAGATTAGACGCACCAAAAGAAGACTTTTCAAAATCAAAAGAGTTCTTAATTCTAAAGTGTGAGCTTAACCCCAAAAAACCACTCCCAATACGCCCTTCGATGATTTTTCGCTTTTTTCGCAGAACCCGTTGGTCCCACAAAAAATTTTATACTTACCAAAAATATTCCTTATAATATTTTCTACAAGAAAGGTTCTATTCATTATTTATATTTATCCAATGCATATCGAGCAATATCCGTTTGAAAAATAGAGTACAAAAAAAAATACAGGTCGCCTTTCAAATTATAGTCTCCCAAGGTATTTTAACGTGCTAAATATACACGTAACAGATATAATACTGTATAATATAAACAAAAACATTGCCTATTCCACTAAACTAACATTCATACTTTCATCTATATATTGTCATCGTATATAGTTTCTAGAATGTGCTCAGTATTCGAACAACTTTGCCCACGGCAGGTTCCGCACATAGTTGTACATTTCATGCCGGCTTTAATGCAACTGCATCTTTTTACACAATCTTGTTTGCAGTTGCACGTTATTAATGACATAACTGAAGCAGGGGCGGGCAATTCTGTTGTATATAAAGGCGACAGGTTGTTGCTGATTTTCTTCCAGCCCAACTGCTCGGATTTTATAGGTTGTTCTTGCCATATTTGTACTTGAACATATGTTCTCCGGGAATGTTGCCTAGCTGCAGTAGATGTGGGAGGCAATTTTGATAAAAGTACCGTGCTGTTTGCTTGACCAACTAACTTTCAATAAGTTAGTTAATAAGCGTATCTTAGTTTCAACAAGCGTATCTTTGCTCAATAAGGCTCCCTTCAGATGATTGAAGTTTGTATAGTTTCAGTATAAACGTCTCTCCAGCTTTTTCAATTTCTTCAGGTGTTGACTTTGCGTTGTTAAAAATATCGACGATACTATCAAGGTCTTTTTCTTTATTAAATATTTGTACGTCTTGTTTTCCTTTTCCAAAAAATCCTGATGTGTCACACCCGCTAATAGCGCGAATAAATAAAACTGATTTTTTTAAATTACGTATAATACTGGATGATTGCAAGTCTCTCGAACTATACATTCGTTGTTTCACATTACCTATGGCTTCTTTCAGAAAAAGAATGTCCTTTTCATCGGAGGAAAGTGCTGCTAATAAAACAACAAGATCGACATCTTGTTCAACGACTAGAACTTGTTTATTTTTCTCAGATATTTGGATGGCAGTACGAATAATTTGAACATCAGCAAACAAGATTGTGTAAAAAGATGCAGTTGCATTAAAGCCGGCATGAAATGTACAACTATATGCGGAACCTGTCGTGGGAAAAGTTGTTCGAATACTGAGCACATTCTAGAAGCTATAGACGATGACAATATGTAGATGAAAGTATGCATGTTAGTTTAGCGGAATAGCCAACGTTTTTGTTTATATTATACAGTATCATATCTATTGCGTGTATATTTAACACGTTAAAATATACCTTGGGAGATTATAATTTGAACGGCGACCTGTTTTTTTTGTATTCCATTTTTCAAACGGTTATTTCTCGAAATACATTGGATAAATATAAATAATGAATAGAACCTTTTTTGTAGCAAATTTATAGGCAATATTTTTTATAAGAATAACATTTTCTGTGCGACTAATGGTTTTCGATAAAACCGAGAAAAACCACCGCAGTGCGTATTGGGGGTGGTTTTGGGGGGTGAAGCTCACACTTTACAGTTAGGAACTCATTTGATTTTAAAAAGTCTCCTTTTAGTACGTATAACCTCAACATATCAAAACTTTATAATTTTTTTTTCTAAATATGCTAATATCAACGTACTATAAAAAACGTAGGTATATGAAAATATATCATATGTTTTTCAAAATAATTTTTTTAAAAATATAATCAAATTATTCATAAAAATATATTACTCTATTTGTTCTAACATAATAAGTTTTTGTAATAAAACAAATTTTGATTTTATAGAAAAATTTGAACAATATATTCTTAAACACCCCGTATAAATGAAATAAAAGACGGAATAAAATTAATTATTACTATATTACCAGCTGGTACGTCTCGTGGAAAAGAAATTACGGTTCCGCAGCAATGGATTTTCTCTGTAACAGAGACGTTCAAAGAGACAAGTTTAAATCTCGGAAGAATCCCTTATGAATTTGCAAAATCGAGATTAAAGATAGACGGTCTAAAATAACTGCAAAAACGTCAGGGCGTGTAATTTGGTAGCTTTAAAGATCCCGAGTTCCTGAACTTCGCTCGAGCTTTTTATTACTTTGGGGTTTAGACTTAATTGCATTGGTGAAAAGACGTATCTATAATATAAAAAAGTTATCACTATTGAACATTTGGTGTTTGAAGCTCCATTTGCTAGCTTAGAATTAGAATTATTAGAGTTAAGCAACTCACATTTTCATTGAAGGACATCGTCTGATTAATTTCAAACCAATAGTCGACGAGAATATTCGTATAATTTAACAAAATTACTGTAAACAAGGTGTAAACCCAAGATTACTAAAAAATAAGGTTGTCTCGTAACTCGATACGCCATTATCGAAAACGTCATCTACTACTTCATAGAAATGCTACCACGATACTACCATACCATATACCGTATGATCGAAAAAAAACGGAGTCCAGTTGGCTATGAAATGAAGATCGCTGTCATTTTATATGTAAAATTATATGGAAAATGTCATCGATGTTCATTTCCAAGCCAACTGGACTCCGTTTTTTTTCGATCATACGGTACATAGGATGCTACCATCGATATTCATTGTGTACTTTATTGTTTAAAGTGTATGGCGTCAATAGTTTTCAGTTGTTTGACGTGTGTTTTCTTTATTGTATTTTGTTTTATTGTGTTTTCTTTATTGTATTTTGTTTTATTGTGTTTTCTTTATTGTATTTTTTTTATTGTTTATCTCTCTTTGTCGGTTCCATTTTATTTTTTATTCCTATTTAGAATTAGAATGCACATGCACAGCATTCACCAACTAATAGAATCATATCAATTCTCTCTGATGTAGGATAAGTTTGCATTTTTGGCAAATTCCTGAGAAATTATTTTGTTTTAACTCACACAAAATGATAAATAGTTGTTAAAGTTGGACTAATTAGACAGCTATGTTGAAGTAAGGTCAGACATATCACAGCCACCTAGATTTTATCAAATAATAAAGATCTACGCAGATCAAATCATGTAAATGAAAATATCTAGGAAAATATTTGTTTTAGAGGTAGGTAACCTTAATAGTATTTTGAAGAGACATGAATTCTCCATTATATATTGTATAATGAACAGTGCTTTCCATAAAATCAATAAAATGAAAAATATACGAAATAATATACATGTACTGATTTCTTTCGAAAATCGACAACTATGAAACTATGAACCCTTCCCGGACACAAACGGTACATTGTGAGACAGGAAATTGTAGAGAGAAACAAGCCCTATAATATAGGATACAACATTTTAATGAATAGTGCTTTCCCTAAAATCAATAAAATGAAAAATATACGAAAAAATATACATGTACTGATTTCTTTCGAAAATCGACAACTATGAAACTATGAATCCTTCCCGGACACAAACGGTACATTGTGAGACAGGAAATTGTAGAGAAAAACAAGCCCTATAACATAGGATTCAACATTTTAATGAACAGTGCTTTCCATAAAATCAACAAAATGAAAAATATACGAAATAATATACATGTACTGATTTCTTTCGAAAATCGACAACTATAAAACTATGAACACTTCTAGGACACAAACGGTACATTGTGAGACAGGAAATTGTAGAGAGAAACAAGCCCTATAACATAGGAGATAGGATACAACATTTTAAGGAACAGTGCTTTCCATAAAATCAATAAAATGAAAAATATACGAAATAATATACATGTACTGATTTCTTTCGGAAATCGACAACTATGAATTTATGAACCCTTCCCGGACACAAACGGTACATTGTGAGACAGGAAATTGTAGAGAGAAACAAGCCTATAACACAGGATACAGCATTTTATTGAACAGTGCTTTCCATAAAATCAATAAAATGAAAAATGAATATCGGAATAATATATTGTGTATTCCATTTAAAATAAAAGAGTACATGCTTTTAAACGTGACCAATGTTCAATATTGATTTTGTCTCACCCTGTATAACTTTTTGGATCAAGTTTTAATTTGATTTAAAGTACAATAGTTAATTTAAATACATATTAGGCTATACCGGGTAAATTACAATTTAGGTAGCTTTTATTGTAATTTAAAAATTGTTCTTTATTTCTAGAACATGTTAAATATGTCAAAAACCTTACATTTTAGTCATATACTTCTCTTATAAAACTTACCTTAATTTTTCCCCAGAATCCGAAAATCAATTAATATAATATAGGGTGTTCTATTACAAAAAACAAAACTTTGATATGTAACTTTTTTGGGGACGCCCTTTAGAACTCTCTATATTTTTGAAAAGTGTTCTGAATTACCTACATATACTCACAAAATTTAATTTCAATACAAACTATCGTTCTCCTTGGAACCTCCCCGGCGTATGAAAGGCGCCAACCCTGTAAGGATTGCTCTTTACTAATAGTGGGAATTTTTAATAATATAATTTTTAATTAATGGGAATTTCAATACGCACAATATTGTCCCCAATGGATTTACAGCTTTGAGGAAAACCAATTTTAAACATTTATTTTTTCCATTCGTATAATTATTTAAAACCTTCAAATTGTTAAAGGACTTTCTGAAAAATATCTGCAAATATTTTAAGACTAAATCTTACTTGATAGCTCAGGCCATTTTTCAAAGAGAGAGCAAAAAACCCTCAAACTTGTTATTTATCCGCGGCAATTTACATAACACAATCTGTCTCGCAGCAAAATAATTAACCACCGAAAAACTTGTCCACTTTTATTACGTTTAAACCTCCCACGTCACCGGTGTTTTCTTTTTGGGGTGGGGAGACACTCAGGGGAAACACTCTGTTTAATTACACAGTTCCATTAAAAGACGACGGGCAAGCGACGCCGCCTTTCGCGAGATTAAGAATTTGATGAATCCCAAAAAAGGCGTTTGCAGTTGCTTCGAAATGCTAAATCTTTCTTATCCCGGCTGGAGTACCTGTGTTAAGTAAATGAAAGCGTTTTTCTGGAAATATCGTTTGGGATAAGCGAATCGTGCCGGATTATTTTAGAATTATTCAGAGAGGGACCGTCCCGTCCGTCGCGTCGTCATAACGGCGTTTTTAATGGGTGATCGTTCTTCAGGGTCTCGATTCGAAAGGATTGAAAATTAGTTCGTCTTACCAAATAATTAAGCATTTTAAATATATAATTATTTAAGAAAGTAGTTGTAAAAATAAAATAGTGCGAGCTTGTTAATTGCCAATGTACAGGGTGGTCCGAATTGTATTCCGGAAACTTCGGCAGCATATTCTGCATATAAAAATAGATAAAAAAGTTCGTATAAATGTAGGTCCTAAAATGCTTAGTTCCGGAGATACAGGGTGTAGAAATTTCATTTCTATTTCGATTTTTCCCAAGTAATATCAATATTTAGTTAAAAATTGGTGTTTCGGAGTTTTTTGACATGAGAAATTTGATTTTGATGTCAATATGACTCCTACTGATAGAGGGCGCCACCTACTTGTGTTTTAACTGTTTTAAAGTGTAATAACTTTTTGTCCGTACCTGTATAAAACTACCGAGGGAAAGAATATACATCTCTGTGATTTTTTATGTAAAAAATATCCCTTTGTAAAAATCGCTACGAGTAACCGTTCTCAAGATATTTAGAATGGAACTAGTCAATACATGCCATTATTAACGAAAAATAAACACGTTGAGTAGATAGTTATTTCATTGAAATAATAAATTTGGGAAATTTTTATTTTTTTAAATTAATCATATTTTTTCTGCAAAAAAAAAGATGATAAAACAGTTTTTTTTTAACTTCTGGTACAAAAACATTTCAAATTTATGATCTCAGTCTAATAACTATTTAGTCAACATGTTTAATTTATGTCAGTGATGATAAGTATTGATAATTTCGGTTCCAAATATCTCGAAAACCATTACTCGTAGCGATTTTTACCAAGAGTAGGTATTTACTTATTACTTATTAGTAGCGATTTACCAAGTTTTTACGTAAAAAGCGTCGTAAATGTATATTTTTTTACTCAGTAGTTTTATACAGGTACGGACGAAAAGTTATTACTCTTCAAACCAGTTAAAATATATGTAGGTGGCGCCCTCTACTAGTAGGAGTCATATTGACATCAAAATCAAATTTCTCATGTCAAAAAACTCCCAGACACCAATTTTAATCCAAATATTGACGAATCTACTAAATTATTTAGAAAAAATCGAAATAAAAATGAAACTTCTACACCCTGTATCTCTGAAAGTAAGCATTTTAGGACATACATTTATACGAACTTTTATACTTATTTTGATCTGCAGAATATGCTGCCGAAGTTTCCGGAATACAGTTCGGACCACCCTGTATAACCGAAATTTATAAAAATGATTTTATTTCACATATGTTTTTCAATTATATTAATCTTTGCCATGTTTTAAATATATAAAGTAGTAAAAACAAAATGAATAAATGATTTTAGATTCTGAGAGACAAACCGAGAGAAAAAAAAACATATCTATTAACTACCGTAAAATTGGCATTTACGAATAACACATAATTCTTTAATACTAAATATGTACTTACATTAATTTATGGATGAACATTATCACTAGCTCGAGGGTAGTGTCAGGGCTTCAAACGTCAATGCCGGAATCTCCACCGCGACCTTATCGAACATCAATTCTCGACTATCAACTGACTGTCTTACTGTCTGATTGTCCCCCCAACAGGTGACATTTTTGTATTTATTGGTTCGTTACATCGAATCATCGAATCAGCATTATTGGTCTATCGGTGCGATGACCGGTGCAATGACCGGTGCGATGACCGGTGCAATGACTGGTGCGATGACCGGTGCAATGACCGGTGCGATGACCGGTGCGATGACCTGTGCGATGACCGGTGCGATGACCGCGTTAGTGCTGATTTGATGATTTTGTAAATTCGGAATATTGAAAGGAAATATTTTCGCAATTGCCAATTATGCTTATAGCTTTGATTTTTAAAACTTTACTTTTGTTGCGTAAATGCCAATGAACTTTAAATCTGTACTAATATATAAAATCCTTAAGTGACTGACATACTGATTAATCACGAGCCTGCTCAAGCCACTCAACGTAAGAAGCTCAATTTTGGCATACAGGTTGATTTTAGAGTGTAGAGGTTCGATAAGAATTCCGGTTCCAAGTGGGTGAAACCACCCCTCAAATATTACAATATTTTTTATTTAAAAAACGGTCAAGTTTCCGAAAAAACGCTTAAACACGTATATTTTATTATGTTTTTTTACATATTTTAAGATTTTTTAAAAATGTATACAGGGTGTTTCGAAAAATCTGGTGATTTAATTAATCACGATCCTGCTAAAATCCGCTTGACGTAAAAAGCTGATTTTTGGAAAACAGATTGACTTTAGGATGTAGAGGTTCGATAAGAAGGGGGTGAAATTATTCCTCAAATATCAAATATTAAAATATTTTTTATTTAAAAACCGGTGAGTTTTTCGGAAAAACTCTTAAACACGTATATTTTATTTTGTTGTTTTACATATTTTAAGATTTTTTATAAATTTATACAGGGTGTTTAATAAGAGGCTGTATAATTTGCCAAATACTAAAGTTAATAAAAAAACTGAGTATACGAATTAAAGTTGATATCATTATATACAGCTTGCTAAAAAAAATCATAAAAATAGGTCTAAAAATAACAAAAATATTACACTTTAAATTTGACCAACAATTTCTCCGTTGCGTTTTTTATGCATCTGAGTGTATATGTGCGTTTTGTTTTTTTTTGTAAATAATAAATAGCACTGACATTAAGACGTCATTTAGATAAATCGCGATTTTTTAACGCTAAAATAATGAATTATCAATCACCAGCAAGCCATATTTTTAAGAAACATGATTCAGGAAGATCTTCCGCACGAAATTATTAACCAGGCAGAGGCGGCGCCGGCGGCTACAGCACAAATACTTCTAGAAAAGTCTAGTGGCGTATATGATAGAGAATTCAAGGCGTTTGAAGAGTGGATGAAAGTAAAACATGTCAAAGGTTTAAACGAAACTATCTTGCTTGCTTACTTTATCGAACTACAGAAGAAATTTGTTCCATCATCCTTATGGACTAAGTATTAAATTATTATTATTTTTAGTATTAATTTCATTTAATGTTAATGTTAATTTAAATAAAAAATTGAATTAGTAATTTATGAATACAGCTTAATAATTTCTATAAAATGGTGTGGCTTTGAAGTTATAACACACTAGTTTGTTATAACTTCCAAAAACTCACGTGTGTGTTATTATTTATTTTATATGCATGTATACATGTGAGTAATGTCTGTATAAGTAGTGGCTGTTGGACAAAAGATTTTTATTTCAGTTAAATTATTTACACACTGGTCTATTCACTTTTTATTCCAGCTATAACTTCGTCTACTAGTCTATAAAATTCCGGTGAATGTTTGATGGGCGGAACTGACCTGTCAACTAGTTCCGTTATATGCTCTCCTGCGGATCAAATGCTTGTCATTTATCGCCCGCACGCCTAAATAATTATAGGACGGTGTCGGTCAACGTCATCAATCATTCAAAAATGCCTTAATTATATTGAACCGCGGTCTTGTTTCGACAAATTTCGGATGTCAAGCCTAAAAGCTTAACGTAATTTGTATTTAGAATAATGATAATAATATGAATAATATTTCAAGATTAATTTAAATATATAAGGCATATAAGTCCTTAAAAACAATCTAAAATGTCAATATTCCATTGGTATATTGATAAATGAGGTCTAAATTACAAGAAAATACATTTTCTACGAAAACTTGAAGGGATATGTAAAAAGTGGTATAATACAATTTGATAGACAATTAAATTGTGCATCTGATTCTTCTAAAATATACAGGGCGTTCTATTTATATTAAACAAGTTATTGCCGTTTAAAGGTAGAAATCATTTAAAATAAATTTTTAGACACTCTGTATTATTTTTATTATTGCAACACAATAACTGATCAATAAATAGACTTCAGTAAATATTTAGTATTAAAAACTTTGATACCCTTGGAGAAATGAAGCCTTAAAATTTTTACTGCAATTTCACAAAATTGAAAATATTTCAAAAACGGTAAGGTTTAAGTGTAATAAAACTTGATCAAATTTACCCGTATTTTAATGGTAGAAACTAAAATTGTAATAATATACAGGGTGTTCCATTTAAAAAATACATATATACATATAATATACAGGGTGGTCCGAACTGTATTCCGGAAACTTCGGCAGCATATTCTGCAGATAAAAATAAGTAAAAAAGTTCGTATAAATGTATGTCCTAAAATGCTTAGTTTTGGAGATACAGGGTGTAGAGATTTCATTTTTATTTCAAATTTTTTTCCCAATAATTTCTGAAGTAACGTCAATATTTAGATGAAAATTGGTGTCTGGGAGTTTTTTGACATGAGAAATTTGATTTTGATGTCAACATGGCTCCTACTAGTAGAGGGCGCCACCTACATATTTTTTAACTGGTTTGAAGAGTAATAACTTTTTGTCCGTACCTGTATAAAACTACTGAATAAAAAAATATACATTTACGACATTTTTGACGTGAAGAAGGTCTCTTGGTAAAAATCGCTACGAGTAATGGTTTTCGAGATATTTGGAATCGAAATTATCAATACCTGTCATCATTGACATAAATTAAACATGTTGGCTAAATATAGTTATTAGACTGAAATCATAAACTATGAACCCTTCCCGAACACAAACGGTACATTGTGAGACAGGAAATTGTAGAGAGAAACAAGCCCTATAACATAGGATACAACACTTTAATGAACAGTGCTTTCCATAAAATCAATAAAATGAAAAATATACGAAATAATATACATGTACTGATTTCTTTCGAAAATCGACAACTATGAAACTATGATCCCGTCCCCGACACAAACGGTACATTGTGAGACAGGAAATTGTAGAGCGACACAAGCCCTATAACATAGGATAGAACATTTTAATGAACAGTGCTTTCCATAAAATCAATAAAATGAAAAATATACGAAATAATATACATGTACTGATTTCTTTCGAAAATCAACAACTATGAAACTATGAACCCTTCCCGGACACAAACGGTACATTGTGAGACAGGAAATTGTAGAGAGAAACAAGCCCTATAACATAGGATACAACACTTTAATGAACAGTGTTTTCCATAAAATCAATAAAATGAAAAATATACAAAATAATATACATGTACTGATTTCTTTCGAAAATCGACAACTATGAAACTATGAACCCTTCCCGGACACAAACGGTACATTGTGAGACAGAAAATTGTAGAGAGAAACAAGCCCTATAACATAGGATACAACATTTTAATGAACAGTGCTTTCCATAAAATCAATGAAATGAAAAATATACGAAATAATATACATGTACTGATTTCTTTCGAAAATAGACAACTATGAAACTATGAACCCTTCCCGGACACAAACGGTACATTGTGAGACAGGAAATTGTAGAGAAAAACAAGCCCTATATCATAGGATACAACATTTTAATGAACAGTGCTTTCCATAAAATCAATAAAATGAAAAATATACGAAATAATATACATGTACTGATTTATTTCGAAAATCGACAACTATGAAACTATGATCCCTTCCCCGACACAAACGGTATATTGTGAGACAGGAAATTGTAGAGAGAAACAAGCCCTATAACATAAAATACAACATTTTAATGTACAGTGCTTTCCAAAAAATCAATAAAATAAAAAATATACGAAATAATATATGCATGCACTGATTTCTGTAAAATCGACAACTATGAAACTGTGATCCCTTCCTCGACACAAACGGTATATTGTGAGACAGGAAATGTAGAGAGAAACAAGCCCTATAACATAGGATACAACATTTTAATGAACACTGCTTTCCATAAAATGAATAAAATGAAAAATAAATAGATGAGATCATTGTGTTGCCGGCAGATTGCTCTAGACTTATTTTTTCGGTGTGGCCAACGCAAAAACGACGCTAAGCAAACTTTATCCTATGATGTATGTTTAAGTATTTGTTTATTAACAAGAAAGCGTATCGGTTTTTTGTTACAAAGTACTGATTGACACTTCGATCTTGCGCCCCCAAAATGTTGCACCTACGTGCGTGCACGCACTGCACGCTCGCCAGGAACGGCCCTGCATATATCAGAGACATTTCTTCTCCTAGGAGATGCAAGACCTTATCGTTGGTGGGGAAGCTCCTGGTCAGGTGCTGGGGGGAATCCCCCCTAGCACTTGGCTTGGTCTAAGAAGCATCTCACTCATCGTCTTGTCTCTGACTGTAGTGTCGTGGCCAGGGAATTGCACCAAGACATACAGGGTCCGGCAATAGTGCGTCGGGCATCTGTAGCTCCTAGAATAAAAAACTTGGGAATTTTGTTTAAGTGAAAACCTAAAGTATGTATGAGGATGTATTTCGGGAAAATATTTTAACTTCTATAGGGTGGCTCAAAAAAGTGTGAGTGGATCGGGATGATTTTTTTTAAATGGAACACCCTCTATATTATTGCATTTTTGGCTTTCTTTCAGATCACTTTACATAATCTCCTAAGATATGAGTAAATCTATTTCGATAGTTTAGAGATATTAAAAAAAATAAAATATTTTTCAATCCTTCTTAAAAAAATATTAAAATAAAATACAAGAACTGTTCTGAACTCAAAACTATATTAGATATTTACTTTAGATAGTCTGTTCTTACTTTGTTATAAATATGGTAATCGTAAATCACACAGGATGTTCAATATTTTACGCCAAACTTTCAAAAATATAAAATAACTTTTCTTCGTTTTTTTAAATGGAACACCCTGTATATTATTTTTTTATTTGATGGAGAATTAAAAAATGAACATTTTTTGTATTTAAAGTATTATAAAATTTTTAATACTTTTCCGGATACACGCAGTATTATTTCATATGGCGCTTTCAATGGTAAAATACGAGGGAAAAATCATTGGGTGGCTTTGATAAAAATTTACTGTGGAAAATGCTCATATGATACAAAATTTGGAATATCTGCAAAACCGTTAAAAATTTTGAAATACTCTAAATGCAAAAAATGTTCATTTTTTAATTTTCCGTCTATTGAAAAAATAATATACAGGGTATTCCATTTAAAAAAACAAAGAAAAATTATTTTATATTTTAGAAAGTTTGGCGTAGAATTTTAAATATCCTGTATGATTTACGATATCCATATTTATAGCAAAGTAAGTACAGACCATCTAAAGTAAATATCTAATATAGTTTTGAGTTCAGAACAGTTCTTGTATTTTTAATATATTTTTTTAAGAAGGATTGAAAAATATTTTATTTTTTTTAATATCTCTGAAACTATCGAAATAGATTTACTCATATCTTAGGATTATGTAAAGTGATCTGAAAGAAAGCCAAAAATGCAATAATATAGAGGGTGTTCCATTTAAAAAAAATCATCCCGATCCACTCACACTTTTTTGAGCCACCCTATAGAAGTTAAAATATTTTCCCGAAATACATCCTCATACATACTTTAGGTTTTCACTTAAACAAAATTCCCAAGTTTTTTATTCTAGGAGCTACAGATGCCCGACGCACTATTGCCGGACCCTGTATAACGATACCGGGCGGGGCTACGGACAGCCTCAACCTTGGGGCACCGGGGAGCACCCCATTGTATTTTACCCCTTACTTCTACATGCGGGGCTCTGTAGAAGTGGACCGACTGTCCCTAGCGACTCATAGGAACACTATGAGATCTGGTAATAATAGTAATAAAAACATCACCGGTGAAGCTGTGGGAAACCCCTAGCGACACTGGGAACAGTAACAATGAAAGTTCCAAGGGGCCAAACCCAAAGAGAACTACATGAGAGGTGGCTGACACTTGCGTGAGACCATCCTCCGCAAGTGGCATACAAGCTACCACCTCCTCCAAGGGTCGGGAGCCTACCTCCTACCTCTAAACCCAACAGGCGACACAAGCTACCGTTTCGTCTACCCGGCCTGGGTCGTAGCTCCTCGTGAGGGATACGGGTCTCCGTAGGAAGTCCTGGGACTGTATGATGAGTTATAACTCAAGAAAGGGGGACACAATAGATCTCTAAGGTCGCAGAGATTAACCCCCCTCCCACTTATTCTAAATTCTAATTCTAATTCAGAGACATTTGTACAGAAATAGTTTATCAGAAGGATTTGCTTGAAAGTAATAAGTCAAGTCGTAGCTATAGACATTGATGAAATTCGTAATAAGATATTTAATTTGACTGATATTATCGTTTAGTCCCTTAACCGTCCATTTTACTAATCCGAAAAAGTAGCAAAATAAGCGTTCGGCATTTAACGTTTTATGTAAAACTGGCAAGGTATTTTTACACAAATGTAGAAGGAAATTAAAGATAAAGGATTATATATACTAAATCCGTATTGTAGCGCATTTTTAGACAACTTCTTAATTTTTAAGATTTTGATATGGTCAAACATCCCCCAAAATATTTCTTATATTTGGACTAAATTTCCCCGAAAATAAAGAATTAACGTAAAATTCTGTTAAAATACGGAAATAGATTGAAGTTTTTAAATTTTCTCGAAAATACAGACATAATGTAAAATTCCTTGACAATACAGAAATAAATTGAAGTTTTGTAATTACAGTGATATAGGTATAATTTATATGGTTTTGTAACAAATTGCTCGCTATTTTATGGCAAATGCTGAAGCTCTGAAAACCTTAATCAAGTCGTGGCCAGGGAATTGCACCAAGACGTATAACGATGCCGGATGGAACTACCCTCTCCGTCATACCAGGCACCCTCTAGGAGTACTGCAACGAATTTTTAATGAAGTGCGTGGTTCAACTTATATTGACAAAATAAAGATACTTTTACCAAATACGGGTCAAGGCAAAGAGTCAAGAAATATAAGAAAACTATATATGTTACGGCTAAAATGGATACTTGGCTAGTTTTCAAACTAGCCAGAATTTAAATATTACAGTTGAGGGTTGGAACCTTTGGTGTTAAACAGCAAAATAAAAACACTAAATCACCACAATACACCAAAACACTTTTACTTTTACACTGGACGCGCGTTTCGCTAACCATGTTAGCATCATCAGCAGATGATTATAAACTAACTCAGTTTATAATCATCTGCTGATGATGCTAACATGGTTAGCGAAACGCGCGTCCAGTGTAAAAGTAAAAGTGTTTTGGTGTATTGTGGTGATTTAGTGTTTTTATTTAGCCAGATTTTGCAAAAAGCGCTGTTATTTGTTATTTTGTTGGTTAGGTTTTAGTTTGCTGTGGTGGTTGTGTTATTGTGTTGTTTGTTTGTAAAATAGCTGGCTAGTTTGAAAACTAGCCAAATACCTATCCATTTTGGCCGTAACATATATAACGCCACAAAGTCTCATACCGCAGAACATGTATGTATGGGGTAATCAACTTATACAGAGTGGTTGGAAGGCAAAATTGATCTGTACTTACTACGTGAATACTATAATATTATTCGTCAATATTTATGTTTTATATCGTGTACCTAATTTCCAGTAGGTTTAAATCAGCTTTATCTATGGTTTAAACCCAAGAACGGTAAACTAATAGGATTGCTCATCCTCATAGGATACATTAAAATACGCAACCAACCGTCATTGAACCGTCCAATCAGATCAAAGGAGTAATCGTCGTAGATCGTGCGTTATCGATAATGTTCGGTGCCTGGAGAAAATTGACAATTGACAAGAGAATTGTTTATTATTTTTGACTTTTTAGTTCGTTTAATTTAATAATTACTAAAACCAGTAGTTCGAAAGATATATTTAAAAATAAAAGATAAAAATCCAAAAAGATTAATTATCTATTAACGTGGATTTGGACGACAATAGGTAAGAACACTAAATTTATTTCTATATTCGATATAAACTTGTTTATTAGGTTTTTAGTTTGTGATGTTTCATTGATGATCATTTTCATGTTCATCGTCTTTGAATTGACATGAGGATATCTATGGAAAAGTAACTAATCTGAAAGTAAGCCAACATATCGTTTGTCCTTTGTGTGCTAAAGAAAAGATTTTCTTTTCGCATCATGAGGAAGTATTACATCAATTAAAAAATGTTAGGAAGTTGATTACTTGTCATGGAAAAGTATACCAATGGAAATTATTTGTTAAAGAAGTATAATTCTAAGGGTAAATTTTATTATAATTAGTAACCTGTCTATTTTTTATACGTAGATGTTTCAGGTTTTAAGAATAAATTGGTTGAACCCAAAATCTGGAGGAAGTACCTATATCCATACACAGAATATGCCCATTAAAAATACTAGTCCAAATTTGCTTTAATGGTAGACAATTATTCAATACAAATTAACTTTTTAAGTGACTGAAATATTAAATAGTTTAGAATATGGTATAACAATGTAAAAAAATATTATTTTCAGGAACGATTAGGGCCCGATATATTTGAAACTCATGTTGGACATAGTATTGAGTTGGGTAGAATATTATTCTACGTTAAGTGAGGGTATCAGATACCTATTATTGTACTGTATTTTAATATATACATTAGAATTGTTGGTTTTTTCATATTTGTTTTATTTATTATTTTACTTACAAGTTATATAAAGTTAACACTAAAATCTACTTTTTGACTTATATAAGTTAGTCTGTGGTTTAATGCGTGATTACATCCACATGATTTCAAGTTTTTAAAATATAAATATTATAACTGGCTTTAAAAACTCCATTAAACTGTTAAAAGTGTAATTTATTTCAAAATAAATATACATATATAGGTATATATTAATATCGAAAAACATTTTTATTCCTTAACACCAATTTAATCATCACATACATATGTATAAACATTTATTTACGTTATTTCAAATGAAGACCACAGGAAAAACCAGCTTTGTTCATTTTAACTGGAGCCGAGAAAATGCAATTACGAGTGAACTACTCTGGTTTTTCTCCTGTAGGGCAAAATAACTAAGCTGTAATATCTCTGGGACTAAGCATATTATTATTGCTTTCTTTGATGGTGCCTCGAATAATGCACTTGCCTATAAAATTGTCTCGCTATCAATTTCTATGAAAATGTAACATATTATCTGGTTTTTTCCGTGTAGTCTTCAAATGATCTAAAAATTCAGCAGGAATGATCCATTATGCAGCAAACACACTGATGTTGAATCATTGGAAGCTTTTTTGTGGGCATTTCACAAATAAAATGAAATATCTGATCAAAAACTGAAAATGCAAATCAGATAGTAAGCTTTATAAATACATACATATATATAAATAATCATACCTACATCTATTTATGTCGTACAATCCAACCGATATTTTAATATCCTAGCCCAAGTAAATAATCAAAAATGCACTTTTTATATCAAAAGCAGTAATGTTATCAAGGGTTCCAATTAATATCCAGGATTTAAAAAAAAACACGATCCTAATTCTTATTATTTTTCTAAATACGTATTGTCTGATAGGCAATTACAAAATATAAATCTGATGTGAATAGAAAAATAAAGTAAAAACTGTAAAAACAGGTAAAAACAACAACAAAAATTCTAACCAAAGATTTAACCGTCATACGACATGAGCATCACGTGATTGCACAATACCCAACGATAGGGTACGTACCTCTTTCATCTGATTGGACGGTTGGTTGCGTATTTTAATGTATCCTCATCCTCATAAGACGTACGTTCACCTCTTCCCGCGCTTCAGCTGACAGTTGTGACGTCATTGCAGTCCTTGTCAAAGCCTTGTTGGCCTTGTCATGATAGTGTGTATTATTAGTTGCCTGTGGTAAACTTATAAAGGTAAAGGTGTGGATCCGGTGGCTGACCTTGATGCCCATATTTGCTGCATTTGATCATCGATACTACGCAAGCGCACATCGTCGATGTTGCCAAATTGCAGTTTATTTTCGAATTATTTGTAGTTGAAATTTTTTTTTTGAGTGTTAATCAATAATAATACAAATTCTATAATTAATTTTATAATTTCAGATTTATCTTCATATCCAAAATTAAGGAATGATATATAAAATTGAATATATAAAATTGTAATAATAATAACATTTATTTATATATTTACATTAGAATTAAAAATTATATCATTTACGGATTTTTTCTTAATGGTTTTAAACTTCTGAGAATTATTTTATTTCTTTAAAGTCATTTAATTTCTAGTTATTTACAGGCAACAATAGTTTTGATTATATGTATTGATGTATTGAAGTACTACCATGACGAGTCTTATAGAAAAATACAGGTGAATGGGAGATAGAGGTAACATTTTACCTATAATGTTACTAATATAATATACTTTAATTATAATGTTTGTATCATAATTTCTTAAAAATATCAAGTTAGTGGATTAATAGCAATTTTAGACATATATTTTATCGAAGAGTGTGGTGATAAGACAAAAATAAGCTTTATGTTTTATCTTTTTCTCTTTAGAAGGGAGATGGTTTGTGTCGTAGAATACATTACAGTATTTAATATCGTGTACTTTGATATTCTTTTCTTAATTTACTGTAATTTCTTGTTTCCTATAATGCCAAATCTTGACAATATGGTGAAGGTTGAGTTTTGATCTTATTAGTTTTATACCTGTGTTTATACAAGACCAAATTAAGACTTAGTTAGTTTGTGATTTATATTAAGATCTTTCTTATAATATTTGTTATGTCTTAATCTTAATACTATATTATGCTTTGTCTGGAAAATAAATGTTAAAATATCTTAATTTTGCATATCCTATTCCATCCTTCCATTAGGAAAAATATGGTTTATAAATCACATATACAGGGTCCGGCAATAGTGCGTCGGGCATCTGTAGCTCCTAAAATAAAAAACTTGAGAATTTTGTTTAAGTGCAAACCTAACGTATGTACTAGGATGTATTTTAGGAAAATATTTTAATTTCTATAGGGTGGCTCAAAAAAGTGTGAGTGGATCGGGATGATTTTTTTAAATGGAACATCCTGTATATTATTGCATTTTTGGCTTCCTTTCAGATCACTTTGTATAATCCTAAGACATGAGTCAATATATTTCAATAATTTCAGAGATATTAATAAGTAAATAAAAATTATATATTTTTCAGCCTTTCTTAAAAAAATATTAATAATACAAGAACTGTCCTAAAATCAAAACTATATTAGATATTTACTTTAGAGGGTCTGTACTTGCTTTGCTATAAATATGGAAATCGTAAATCTTACAGGATGTTCAAAATTCTACGCCAAACTTTCTAAAATATAAAATAATTTTTCTTTGTTTTTTTAAACGGAACACCCTGTATATTATTTTTTCAATAGATGGAGAATTAAAAAATGAACACTTTTTGCATTTAGAGTATTTCAAAATTTTCAACGGTTTCGCAGATATTCCCGGTTTTGTATTTCATATGGCATTTTCCACAGTAAATTTTATCAAAGCCACCTAATGATTGTTCTCTCGTATTTTACCATTGAAAGCGCCATATGAAATAATACTGCGTGTATCCGGAAAACTATTAAAAATTTTGATATACTTTAAATACAAAAAATGTTCATTCTTTAATTCTCCATTAAATAAAAAATAATATACAGGGTGTTCCATTTAAAAAAACGAAGAAAATTTATTTTATATTTTTGAAAGTTTGGCGTAAAATATTGAACATCCTGTATGATTTACGATTACCATATTTATAGCAAAGTAAGAACGGACCATCTAAAGTAAATATCTAATATAGTTTTGATTTCAGAACAGTTCTTGTATTTTTCATATTTTTTTTAAGAAGGGTTGAAAAATATATATTTTTGATTTATTTTTTAATATCTCTGAAACTATCGAAATAGATACTCATAATACTCATATCTTAGGATTATGTAAAGTGATATGAAAGGAAGCCAAAAATGCAATAATATTGGTGTTCCATTTCAAAAAAATCATCCCAATCCACTCACATTTTTTTGAGCCACCCTATAGAAGTTAAAATATTTTCCGGAAATACATCCTTATACATACTTTAGGTTTGCACTTAAACAGAATACTCAAGTTTCTTATTCTAGGAGCTACAGATGCCCGACACACTATTGCCGGACCCTGTAGGTGTAAGAATAGAGAAATCTTAAGGTAGCAGAAAAAATAATGCAATATATGTATAAGCAGAATTAAACAAGGTAACTGTTAATGTTGCTGAAGCTCATTCTACAATTTTAATTACGGAGGCTAAAAGGCCTTTTAAGGTCTCCGTAGCGTTGATGGAATGTTAAAAAAACTATTATGAACATGACATGGAGCTATTGCATTTAAAAATTAAAAAAAAAGAAAAAACTTGGACACATCCCTTTTAATTTCCCGAATTTTTAATAAAGCCCTTTTTTTAAACGTAGCATAATATTCTAGAGCAATTAGATTAATTATAGGAATCTAGAGTTTTATTTCTATTTAATTTTATTGACTATGAAAATACATAATAAGCGTTCACGTGTTGTGCGAAATATTAAAATAATAATATAAATAATATACCGCGTACTATGATTGAAAAAAAATGGCGTCAGCGATGACTATGAAATGAAGATCGCTGTCATTTTATATGGGAAATGTCCTCAATCGTCATTTCCCAGCCAACTGGACGCCGTTTTTTCGATCATACGGTATATATTGACAAAAGAACACTGAAAAGCACATATTTGTTTTCTACTGAAAATAATTCCAAAATAACTTGCAATCTGGCAACATCGAAGATGTGCGCATGCGTAGTGTCTGTGACTATATGCAGCAAAAACTAGTTTCAAGGTCAGCCACCGGATCCACACCCTTATAAAAATAACAGCTGAGAAATTTTGAGTTAATTATTTTGTCAATTTTAAATGTGAAAAAGGTGTCTTTAAAGTTTTTAGAGCTATAGAGTGTATAAATACGTTCATTTTGTGTTGTGGATTGTGACAAACTGCTTACTAAGTGCCCACGATTTTGGTTATTAATTATTTTAAAGCAAAATATGGAAGTACTCTAAAAAGAATGCTTGCAAAAGGTGATGCTGCGAACTGCTGTTCTTAAAAATGCATTATCCGAGTATTTAATACGATTTATACAGTTAATTTTCTATACTGCATACATATAAGGTGTTTAAATAAATAAACTAAATAATGAACGTTTTGCATTCGGCAACCAATAATGCACGTGTGTGTATTATTGGTTGCCGGATAAGGACTAATAACCACAATAACCATGACGAGGACTACAATGACGTCACAATGCGAGTAGTTTTCGCATGCACCTGGCGGACACTTTTGGCTGAATGAGCAGCACTATTAGGTTAACTGTTCTTGGTTTAAACCATGTTTAAACGGTAAAATAAGGCACCGATCCAATCAATAATCTATGAACTTATATTAGATTAGATTTTTATTTAACTTATCTTATTTTTCGATATTTGCGTATTAGTAAAGTAAAATAGTATATTGTAACTAGCAATTTATCCTGGGGTGGGCCTGGGGGTGGCCTGGGTTTGAGTCCAGGGGGGGCCTAGGACCTTTGTTTTTTTAAAAATGAGAAATAATTTTAAAAAATACATTTTTTTAATAAAACGTAAAACGTTTTACATGAATTTCTCTATCAATGAATTTCATAGACTTGGTTATCAAACCGTGTTCCCGTAGATTACTTAAATACCTACAAATTTTCTAAAAAAAATTAACACGTTTTTTGAACAAAACAAAATAATATTAACTAAACAAAACTAGAAAACGTCATTTTTACTACATCAGCAGCAAATAAAAATTAATACGTAGACAAGAGTCATAAAATTCAAGATTTCTGTAGTTACGCTAATGAGTATATTCTAGTAAAATTGTAAATCTATTTATTCTTTAGTCATAGCACGGCATTATAAATATGCTGTGGTCATAGTGTAAAACTCAATGTAAAACCACTCCTTGAACCACCCCCATTGTGTTAATTTATGATTAGGCAACCAGATATATCAAATAACTTCTTTTTAAAAAAATAACGACTCTTACAAAATACAAAGATTACAATAAATAGTAATCAGATTGCTTACATCTAATAACCCTTATTTTAAAATCAATAATTATGATTATACTGTATGATGGAAAAAAACGGCGTCCAGTTGGCTTGTAAATGAACATCGATGCCATTCTCCTTATAATTAGACATAAAAATGACAACGATCTTTATTTCATAGCCATCTCTGACGCCGTTTTTTCTCAATCATATCATATTTAGAAAATCCTTTTTAAATTACTTAATAAAGACTATCAAATGCTTCCAGTTTGTTTATAAAGGTGATAATCTTAAACAGATTACTTCATATTAAAATTAAAAATGCATTATCAACTATTTATTTGAATCATTTTAAATGATAACAGTTATCAAAGTAAATAATTTAAGTTAATTCCTAGAAATTCTTAACATACAAAACACCTTAATTATTTTTATACTTTACAAAAAAAATAAAACATTACATAATAATATTTATGAAATTTAACAAGCCTTCTTGAATTCTTCATCGACCTCATCGACGGATGCTTTAAAGCGTTGCCATTGTTCTCCAGTTAACATTATACCCTTCTTGCCAGGCTTCAGATCCCCATCGGCATTGTAAAACTCACGAATATTTACGTAAACTTTACCTTTAAATTCCGAAATTTTGACAAATTTTTTATTCCCTAAATCCCATGTAGGTTCCTTGGCGTCAGTACGCAATGAACCATCACTCTTCACCTTCTTTTTCACTGGCTCCCTCTAAAATAGAGTTATATTTAAGTTCTACTTCAAAATATCGAAGCAATATTATTTATCAATACATTATAAAAATAAAATGAAGGATTGAAACAATCTTACTAAAGAAAACAAGGTAAAAAAAATACAAGAAAAAAATTAGGCAGGCCCACTAATGGACGTAGGTGTAGTATCAGTAATAAAATAGTTTATCGGTTCAACAAAATAAATATGTACTTACATCCTCTGGGCCTGAATCAGATGAAGAATCAGAGGTGTCTTCCTTCTTTGATTTTTTAGGCATGTTAATAGTAATTGAATATCTTGTTTAGTAGAAATAAATCAAAGCAGAGAGCTAAAGAAAATCCACCAAAATTGGGTAACCCAAAATTATATACTTGTTTCACAAAATAGAAATTGAGTTGATTTCTATTTTGTGCTTGTTTGTTGAAAATTGTTAATTGTAAACTACACACAGCAACACAGCAAAAACCAGGCAAAACAATCAGCAACGACGGCAAATATAGCAAAGCAAATGGCGGCAAAGTCGGCAAACAGCGGTTAGGTTAGTTTTGGCGCCTTATTTAAAACGTCGTGAGCTTTACTGTCATTAAAAACACAATACATACATACATGTCTCATTTCAATTCATAAAGAAAATAGAAAAAATAACTTGACTTTTATATGATTCAAGTTCCAAATAAGAGATTAATATTCTTTGCAACATGAGGCCGAAAAAAAGTTCCAAATAAGCAAATACGTTTAAATAAAATATACGACGGCCTCCCCATAAGAGCAATGAGAGGATTTACGTCCCAGTATTGAAGGATGACAGAAAATCGAGTCGAATGTTCAAGACATAGGTTCATCCTTGTTTAGTCAAACCTCCTACAAACCAAGGATAGACTTATGTAGGAAATGCATTGAAATTCTATAGCCATCCTTCAATATCGGGACAGGAATTTAAGCGGTACCCTCCGTATACTTTATTTTAAACGTATTTGCAAATAAGATATTACTATCCATAGTTACTATCCTTTGTAACGTAAGGACGCAAATCTACCACATTAAAGAAGTACATATTATTATCTTTACCTTACATTAAAATAAAGACATCCCTATCAGAGTCCCTACTTATTATACATATATAATAATCTGTCTTATTATTAAAGAACAAAATCATGTTAAAAAAATAAGTACATTTTATTCATTATAAGGAGGATACAACACTATTTTTATGGTAACAATACATTGAAAAGCATTTTGAAGATCATCCTGTACACTTTGAGTTATCTGTTTCAGTTTCCCATCTGAAACACCCGCTATCAATTTTGCTTTTCTAGCTGATGGGCATTTTACAAGGACAACAGTATTAATAATCCCTAAAGAAAGTATATTATTTATAAAAGTTACTGATTAAATTCAAATAAAATTTATTACCTTCATCATTTACATCAAAATATTCAATTTCTGTTTGTAAACCGTAAGGAATCTCTTGAGGTAAAAAGTCCAATAATTTGGCACGTACTGATGTTACAATAATATTTTCAGCACTTTGATCTGTCCAAATTTCCTCACGAAACATCCATTTACCTAATTTTGCATTCGCTATCAAATGTTTTTTGACTTCAGCTAATCCATCACCTTAAATATATATCCATGGGTAATTTTCATGTAATTTCACAGTTTTAAAACAATAGGAAACAGTGGTGATTGCTTAATAAGTATTACTTCTTAAAAATAAATAACATCTTGATAGAAAATGTATCAAGTTTCATATTTTATAGCTATATTTTTCTAAATTAAGTATTCTTTTTAATTTTACAAAGCCATATTGTTTGACAGAGATAATCCAGTGTCTCCCATACAAAAAGACAATCATCAATACCTGTTAAAGCTGAAACCATGAATATTTCCTCAAAATTAGGCCAACCTCTCATTTTATCTGTTGAAGATAAATGTTTTGACTTTATTTGACCTGGTATAGGCTTCCCTCTTATACAATTATTTGTTATAATTCTGGTCAAGTCCAATAACTTCCGTTTTGATTTTAATATGTCTACCTTAAATTTATTTCTAAAATAAATATCATAGCAATCTGAAAAACTAGTTTATAAATTACGTGCAGTTTTTAATTATTCTTAATTGTCATATTTTAAATTTGTTAGACCAGACTTACCTTATTAAAAATTAGAAAACTAGGTTTTTCTTTATGAAATTCGAGCAATTTTATAATTTTTAGGTCCAGTCTTTCTCTTCTACTTATATTGGACACATCATGAATAACACCTATCATATCTGCATCTTTTAATGCTTTTTTCGTGTCTCTTTTAAATGAGTTTTCAAGATTGTATCTACAAGGAGAAGTATGAGTTTATATAGGTATTTTGTTGATAGTGAAATTGTAACTAACCGATTCTGTTCCTTTTCACTAACTAATCCTGGCGTATCAAGAAATACAACTTGAGTGTCGCGTTCAGTATATATTGCCATTGACTTCGATCTTGTTGTGTGCGCTTTACTTGATGACGGACAAACCTACAAACCTTTCAAAATAGTATGCCTTATTCGGCTTACAATAAACCTACCTCACCATTCTGTTCACTAAATTATTAATTAATGTACTTTTTCCTGCATTAGGAACGCCTATAATTCCAACTTTTAAGATCTTAGTATCATATTCAGGAACCTCAAGGTTTCTAGCATTGCTTGTAAGCGAAGAACAACGCCTTAGTAAACTTATAATAGAAGTGGATTTTAAAAGTTCACATCTTATAGAATATATAAACATATTAACTTGGGACATTAATTATCTATATATTAAACTTTTGAATACCACTTTCAATGACTCTGGAAACAGAAGATTGTATGTTTTTTTTAAATGAGAGTATGTGTATACAAGAAGTAATATTTTAATGTGCCTAAATTGAGGCCATAAATTATTAAAGGGAATATTTATAAAAGATACCTAGTATATGAGATGAAAAATTGTGAATTTCTCTCTTAACTTGCTCTTAACCTTACTATTGCTAATGACAAATGACATATTGCATGTTGACAGTTGACACATGACGGCTAAAATTTCAAATCCATTGTAATCCATTGATCGATACTGGAGAAAAAGGCTGGGTGTTTCTTTAAATTTTTATAGGCAGCGATAAATGTACTTAAAAAGACATAGAAATCGCAAACAAATAAAAAAATAATAAAAAACTTATGATGAAGACATTTAATTTCCAGAAACATCTGCGTTTAAAACATTTTTTACACGTAAAATAAATTGATTTTAAGTTGCCTATCAAAACCAAATTAAAATAAAGTCCCTAAATATTAGGTAAATGTTCTGTGGTGCCAGGACTGCCAGGCTAATAAATATAAATTCCAAAGATACAAGCAGGGTTCGGAAAACTACATGTTACTTTTAAAAACTACATAAACCACATTACATGTAGTTAATGTAGTTTATGTAGAGGGTGTAGTTTATGTAACCTATGTATGTAACTTTCAAATATCAAAGGTTTGAGGTGAAGTTATAATAAGTTGAAGCTTTAAAAACACATAATGTATTTAAGAAAACAGAAGAAATATGGCTTTAAATATAATATTTACATCATATTATCTTACACCTCATACAAATGAAAATTATTCATAATATCAATACATAGTTTATTAACGTAGTTTTCATGTAATTAATGAACGGGAAAATTAATATTTCGGCTGAAATTTATAAATATAAAGGTAATAAAGTATATAAAATATAAATTACATGAAGAATCCTGGAGAAAATGACGTTTCTGCAGTAGTAGGTATGTCCCATGTATATCAAAAATAGGTAGTAAATAAACACTGTTTTTACATTTTTTAGATGCAAGAAAATGGTGTTATAATCTCTTTGATCGGCGATTTTTTTGAAAATGGAAACAATTTACAGCAAGGTAAGATCATTTTTAACTATAGCCAACATTAGTTATCTCCAGTATGTGCGATTTATTGTCAATAAAGCAATAAATCGGACTGATAATCTGATTATGTTATCCGACTAAAAGTCTCTTTTTGCATCTTTTTGATTTATAAGCCAGGTTCTTTGGGAATAATGGACGCTTTTTTTAAACAGTTTATTTATATTTTATACCTATTGATATTTTTACATTGTTAATTTTTGTATAAAAAAATTGTTTTTCTGTTTTCAGGTTTTTGTATAAGGCTCCCGTTTTCATGTTCCTGTGTCCGTTTTCTGTCCTTGAAGTTTGCGAATGCGTGTGTTTATTTACAAATTACTGTAAGTCATGCTTATACCTTAACTAATTTACGTTAAAAGTGCATATAATTAACTAATTGGTATTGAAACAATACAATCCTCTATATTTTTATATTTATTTAGTCACGTTGTTCCATATTTCAAATAAATATATGTGAATAATTATTTTTTGGTTTTATTTATGAAGCTTTAAAAACACATAATGTATTTAAGAAAACAGAAGAAATATGGCTTTAAATATAATATTTACATCATATTATCTCTATTACACCTCATACAAATGAAAATTATTCATAATATCAATACATAGTTTATTAACGTAGTTTTCATGTAGTTAATGAACGGGAAAAGACGTAGTTTTTGAAGAAAAACTACACGTAGTTAATCAGGTAAATTACGTCTTAATTAACTACTTCCGAACCCTGGATACAAGTAAATTATAAACTTGTGTTATAAACTCTGATAGCCCAGTTGACAGTTGACATTTTCCTGGTTGTCCCGATTTTTCACATTTTATTTATAGTAAATAGCTGATAATTGTTTATAATTTATATGCTAGTTACCTCGTGGTTTCAAATATAACTGGTGTCGAAACATTCTTAGGTAATTAAGAAATAGTTGTAAAATATAGTATAGCTTCTTATTTATTATTACTCAATTTATAAAACAGATTTGCAATGGCGGTCCTCGCTGCAGCTCAATTGTTGGACGAGCTTATGGGAAGGCATCGAAATGTTGCTCCTAATGAAGAAGTTAAAAGAACAAACTGGGAAGATTCTGAGGTAAGTTAATCCATTAATACGTTAATATATAAAGCGACGATTTATTGTGTTAAAATTTTAGTTTTGCAGTTATTTTATGGTAAAATTTTGTCCCCACGATTTGTTTGTTAATACTAGAGCCGATTTAGGGCCTTGCGCAAAAACTCATGATGAGGAAGCGAGAAAGCTTTTTCAAGAAGCTAAGAAGACCCATTATAAGAAATTACAATATTTTGATGATTTTATAAGATTTTGTTCTTCAATGATTAATGAGGTGGACAGGAAAATCGTAAAAGGCAAACAAAGATTAGCTCTTAGTGGTCGAAACGCCATAAACAACGCCAATCCTGTTCAGAACGAAAAAGATAAGGAAAAAATAGATATTCTAAATGAACGAATTAATGAATTAGAAAAAGAAGCTGAGCAAGCTGGCACTGATGGTAATGTGGAGCAGGCTCAAGGCTTGATGAAACTTTGTGATCAATTGAAAGAAGAACGAGATGTTTTAAAGAAACATTCCGAAATTGGTCATTTAAACATGACTGCTCAGTTAGCTGTTGAGCAAGAAAAGCAAATGGAGGTATGTGAAGTTTGTGGGGCTTTTTTAATTGTCGGAGACGCCCAGCAAAGGATTGATGATCATTTAATGGGCAAGCAACATATGGGATATATGAGGCTCAAAAGTGCTGTAGAGGAAATTATGGCAATTGTTAAGGAAGTCAAGGAGGGTCCCCGTAGGAATAAAGATAGGGATCGGGAAAAGAGAAGAGAACCAACAAGGGAAAAAGAGAAGGAAAGGGAAAGGAGTCGGTCAGGGCACAGGTAGTACTTTGATTTAGAGGTTTCTATTTTTATTTGTTATATTTTTGTTATAATATCTTCTAGAGACAAGCATAGGGAGAAGGACAAGGAACGTGAAAAGAAAGACAAAGATTATGAGAAAAGGAAGACCGAAGAGAAGGAGAGAAGGGAGAGGGATCGAGATCATGAAAAGGAGAGGGACCGTGAGAGGGGTAGAGAAAAAGAAAGAAGATATCGCTCTGACCGTGAAGGTAAATATATGAAACATTTTCTAACTTTTTAAAACATGAGTATATTTCTGCTATACTTCATTTGATTCGGATTATGTGAATATGTTCTTATTAGATCTATCGTATGAGTGAAAAAGAAATGGTGTCAACAATGGCTATGAAATAAAGATCGCTATCATTTCATATTTAAAATTATATTCATTTCCAAGCCAACTGAACGTGTTTTTTTTTCGATCATAGAGTATAACTATGTACTTAGTACTGGGAGTATTAGTACTGGGAGAATTGTCAGATCAGGGGCTTGGAACACCCTCAAAAAGGAAATACCACTTCTGCAACTCCCAGTGGACGATATGCCAAGAACGTACAACTTTGACAAACATGTCAATGTAGTATTGAGCAATAAGAAGGATTGGAAGAGCGAAACGCTTGCCCAGCAGTTAAAAGACCATACCATAACTTGGTATACAGATGCTTCCAAAACCAATACGGGAACAGGGATCGGAGTGTTTGGGCCGATAGCTAATTACTCCGAACCAATGGGCACTTACCCTAGTATCTTACAGGCAGAAATCTACGCTATCGAGAGATGCGTACAACTTATCTTAGATAGGAACTATCGGAAACAAGAAATAGCCATCTTATCTGATAGTCAAGCAGCGTTAAAGGCGATCAACTCAGTATCAATCAATTGAAATTGGTCAAAGAATGCATAGAGAAGCTGAATAAATTAGGCAAAGAAAACAAAGTCCTCCTACACTGGGTGCCTGCTCACCAAGGGATAGAAGGCAATGAAAAAGCAAATAATCTAGCTAGGAAAGGAGCGAACACTCCACTAACTGGACCAGAACCGTTCTGCTTTCCAAGTGGTAACCAACTCAAGGCGGAACTCAAGAATGAAAATCTTGCAATGGTCTAGGACACTCGAAGAAGTTTCTGAGGGCTTATGATCAAGAAAAATCACAGATCTTCCTGGGTCTGAGTAAGAACAATCTTCGGATTTTCACGGGGTTTTTAACAGGACACTGTCTCCTCAATGAACACCTCAGTAGATTGAAACTAAGAAGAAACGGCGAATGCAGATTCTGTGGGGAAGATGGTGAAACACCAGTACACCTCATCACTGAGTGCGCCGAGACGACAACCATTCGTGCCATGAATTTTGGTACGACTGATATTGGAGATGGAGAACTAGCCTCTATAAAACCGTCCCAGATACTGGCTTTTGTCAAAGCCCTGGGACTGTATGATGAGTTATGATTCAAGAAAGGGGGACACAATGGATCTGGAAGGTCGAAGTGATTAACCCCCCTCCCACTCATTCTAAATTCTAAAAATTCTAATAACTATGTACAGGGTGATCCAGTGTTTTGAAATAGTTTTCTGTGCTGTTTTCTATTTGAGTTTTTTAGTCTAATCTTTTTTACAAAAAAATATGGGAATTGGTAGTGTATATTTTAAAAATATATTTTATAGATTGCTTGATTCAAATATATTTTTATATTAAAAAAATTGGCGCCGGGAGGCACATATAGACACCCATACTAAAATATGTTAATATCTCAAAAACTGCGACTTTCACTGATTTTGATGTTATTACAAATTTTGTTGCAAATATTATTCCTAATCTTAATTTGAAAACCGCGTTTCTCTAGCTACGGTAATTTAGGAGTTACGGTTTTTTAAAATTTTTAACCCCCTTCCATACCCCCTTACCAACCACCCACCCCCACCAAAAATTAATGGCCAGATTCTCGGGTGCCACAGTATTTTTGTGCCAAATTTGGTTAAAATCGGTTCAGCGGTTTTTGAGTTATCGTGTTACAGACGGACAGACAGACAGACAGACACCATGAAAATATTTTGTATTTAGGTCATTTATGACCCAAATAACTCATTTTGAGTGAAATTAAAAAAACTTTTTTTGCTGATCTTAATAGCCTACCATACCTATTGGTATGGTCGGCTAATATAGTTTTTCAAATAGAATGCAATATTTTTTTCAGAGGGTATATTTGCTATAAAATTCCTATGTATTCGAAAAATACACATGATCTACCAAGTGCGTTTTTAGGAGTTTTAGCAATATTTTTAAAATAACAAATTCAATTTTTTTTTCAAATGTAAATATTTTATAACAGTGTTTTTTTTTAAATATTCAATTCATTATAGCATAATAGAGTATATTACATAAACATGTTTAAAACAAGTAAGATGTTTTAAAGGCATTTAAAAACACTGGTTTTTAAATAGAATATTTACAACGCCTCTATAACTTTTTTATTTTTTCAGATAAAAGATCTAGATTTGGTATGTTGGTATATGGCATAAATTAGAATTGATTAACGTATTCAATTCTTTTCGGCCACTTACTGTGTCACCGGAAATGACTACAACTTTTGATTTTTAAATGGTACCCTTTGTATTTTTTTTACTTTACTTGATAGAAAATGGCATTCTGAATAGAGAACTTTTGACATTTTCACTTAAAACAAAATTGTATTTTAATTTCAATCTAGAGTGCCATGGCTGTATTAAAAACACTAATTTTTAATCAAGGAGCCTGGGAAAAATAGATTTGATCATCTAATGTTTTTAGTGTCTTGTCCTGGCCAGTTAAAAGATGCCTAAATAGTATTTTTAATCATATCTCAATTTTTTCAAATGGACCCAGGGTGGCTGATTAACATATTTGGAAAAGGCATTGCTTTGCAATTAATTTGGTACCACACATTTGGTATTTCGAGTCAAATTGTAGTTATGAATCGCATGTTGCAATCTCAAATAAACCATATTCGAAATTGTCAAAAGTTGACATATGATATGTCATTCTATTCAGAGTGTCATTTTCTATCGAATAAGGTAACAAAATACCGAGGGTGCCATTTAAAAATCAAAAGTTGTAGTCATTTCCCGTGAAACAGGAAGCGACTCATAACAATTGAATACGTCAATCAATCTTAATTTATATCATATACTAGCATACCAAATCTCGATTTTTTTACTGAAAAAATAAAAAAGTTATTTCCAGAAATATTTACATTTTTTTTACAGAGCGCCACAGACACCACCACCACCATCACCACGGTTCTCACAGGCATCGACGTTAATATCTTCAAAACGTAGTTGACCAGTAAGATCATCTACCACAGGTAGGTGTTATTTTAGTTGAGATATAATTAAAATTTTCTTCCAGGCTTAGTGCAGGTTAGTGAAATGAATTCATTCACCTAGTAATTCACTTTCTAAAAAAAAACAAAATTGAAAGGTGATTTTTTTTAAATTAAGTTCTATATTAATTACCAACAACCTGAATGGAGTTTTTCAGTAAAATTTTAGATTAATGTCAAATTTCTAGTCATTTATTTTTATTTTTATTTGTATCTGGTCATTCTGAAATTGGTGGTTTGGATTTTGATGTATAAGATATAATGGAGATACGCTAATGTAAATATAAATGTCTTAGGAGAGGAAAAGTTGGTTGATACGTTTCTTCTATGCAGTATTGCCAGATTTTTCATTAAAAATGTAAAATAAAACAAGAAAACATTTCTAAGAGGAAACCAAAACTTAATATTATGGAGGCGTTATAACGTTACCACATGCCGCTTTTTTACTTAGAGAAGACGCTATGAAAATTGTGACATTTTGTTACATTGTGTTATAAATTGAGATACTGTATTTATTAAAAAATATAAGTAAATATTAATGAAACGAAAATAATTCTTACAGCTTTAGTGTATATTAATAAATAATATTTTCTTGCCTTTAGCTGTGTATTTTTTTTAATTTCGAAAAATCGAAAGTAGAGAAAAAAAATAAAAAGTAAAAAGAAAATTGTTTTGCTTGTCGTAAAGGGGGGAACCAAGCTCCATTCCCACAACCGGTTTCTGGGCCTACCCTTCATCAGGTGGTCTGTCCAGAGGCTGATTCTCACCGATACGGCAAGCAAAACTTCTTCATACATACAACATAATTCTTACAGCTTTAGTGTATATTAATAAATAATATTTTCTTACCTTTAGCTGTGTATTTTTTCTAATTTCGAAAAATCGAAAGTAGAGAAAAAAAAGTAAAAAGAAAATTGTTTTGCTTGTCGTATAGGGGGGAACCAAGCTCCACTCCCACAACCGGTTTCTGGGCCTACCCTTCATCAGGTGGGCTGTCCAGGGGCTGGTTCTCACCGATACGGCAAGCAAAACTTCTTCTATATCTACAGACGATGTCGTAAAGTGTCGGACAGCCCACCTGATGAAGGGTAGGCCCAGAAACCGGTTGTGGGAGTGGAGCTTGGTTCCCCCCTTTACGACAAGCAAAAGAATTTTCTTTTTACTTTTTATTTTTTCTCTACTTTCGATTTTTCGAAATTAAAAAAATACACAACTAAAGACAAGAAAATATTATTTATTAATATACACTAAAGCTGTAAGAATTATGTTCATTCATATATATTTGAGCGGGCCGAAAAACGCTCTTTACCATCTTTGACGGGAGATGCACTAATATCTCACCGACACTTTACGACATCGTCTGTTGATATAGAAGAAGTTTTGCTTGCCGTATCGGTGAGAACCAGCCCCTGGACAGCCCACCTGATGAAGGGTAGGCCCAGAAACCGGTTGTGGGAGTGGAGCTTGGTTCCCCCCTTTACGACAAGCAAAACAATTTTCTTTTTACTTTTTATTTTTTTTTCTACTTTCGATTTTTCAAAATTAGAAAAAATACACAGCTAAAGGCAAGAAAATATTATTTATTAGTAAATACTAATTAACTTAAAATATACTCTTTTCATACTTATAGTAGAATTGTGGCGGTGTTGTACTCACATATTTTTCAGGTCTTCACTAAAGTCTATTTTACGTTGCTAGTCATTCTAAGTAGTTACTGAAGCTGAAGTTATCTATCATTATATTTGTCTTGCTCATTAAAATATGGACCACCAATTTAGAATAACCAGGCTGGTATGTTACTGAAGGACTCCCAAAATTGTTAATCAAGTAACTAGTAAATGTAAATAAGAACCCAACTTTTTGGTGTGGTTAATCATATTTTATATATATAGATACTCTTTATGTATAATAGGACTTGGTAAAAAACGCCAATGTGTCTTATAAGTTTTCAGCAGTGAAACGTCCAGACGCTACAAACAGTTGGCAACACTGTCCGCGATTTTTTGTACTTTTGTACCACGAGGTATTTATAGCTTAAGTTTGAAAAAAGTTTTATATAAAATTAGTTTATGTTGTGGCAAATGCTCACTATCTCCGTACCTACACCACACGAAACATTCGATATCGGTTTCATCATTTTTAAATGAGGTATTTATTCATTTATATATTGATAAGTCTATGAAATACTTTTAATTTTGATTATAGTACGTTTAATATATGTATCATTCAGAAGATATTATATCACTCTGTACAGTTTGATGTATACTCTTGTGATAAATAAGGTTGTTTGGTTTGACGTTTTGAGTGACGTGAAATTAGACAGATGTAGCTGGTCTTCCATAGGGTTGTTCTGTAACAACAAGTCAAAATTTATGATTGGAAAATATTTTATTGTAATTTCTGACCTTTTTTTTTAATTATTTATTTCTGTTTGTTTCTAAATAGTACTCTTAGTTCTATTCTGTCTAGTACTAAATTGTTATTCTAGAAACCCACATGTCTTTGGGGTAATAATGTTAATAATTATAAATATGCAAGTATAGAGTTATAAGCAAGAAGTACAAAATTGAATACAAAAATAACTGCTTAAGGCATTACTTTATTTTACTACATTTTCCGATAAAATTTAAGATTTTTTAATAACAATGGAATTTTTTAAACTCTTTTTCATATTTATTGAACTGACATTCTCTAGAGTGAATGGACTTGTACAGGGTGGCGCCTCTCATACGCCGCGGAGGCTCCAAGGAGAACGACAGTTTGTATTGAAATTAAATTTTGTGAGCATATGTAGGTTAATTCAGAGGACTTTTTAAAAATATAGAGAGTTCTACAGGGTGTCCCCAAAAAAAGTTACACATCAAAGTTGTGTTTTTTGTAATGGAACACCTTATATATTAATTGATTTTCGGATTCTGGGAGAAAAATAAAGGTGAGTTTTATAAGAGAAGTATATGACTAAAATGTAAGGTTTTTGACATATTAAACATTTTCTAGAAATAAAGAACAATTTTTAAATTACAATAAAAGCTACCTAAATTGGAATTTACTCGGTATAGCTTTTTTTGTAGTTAAATTAACTATTGTACTTTAAATCAAATTAAAACTTAAAAGCATATTACTTTTATTTTAAATGGAAGACCCAGTATATTATTCCGATATTCAATGGATAATTCATGTCTCTTCAAAATACTATTAAGGTTGCCTACCCCTGAAACAAAGATTTTCATAGATATTTTCATTTACATGACTTGATCTGAGTAGATAGATCTTCAGAAAATGCAAACTTATCATACATCAGAGAGAATTGATATGATTGTATTAGTTGGTGAATGCAGTGTGCATTCACCAATTAATAGAATACTTAAATACTCCTGATTTTATCTAGTCTGTTTTTTATGGGGATATGTTAAAGCCAGTGTTTACAAAACTCGACCAACTATTGTCGACAACATGAGAGAAATTATTGTATCTACTTTTCGAGGTAGAACTTCTTTTAAAATGAAAAGATCCTTTTGAAAAGACAATTATTTTATGCAGTTAACAGGAAAGGAAACATTTTGAGCATTTGATTTTATCTAGCTAATTTTTATCACATAATTATAGGTTTATATCTAGTTTTTATTCTGTAATAATTAAAATATGTTTTGAACGTGTATCTTTTTATAACCGTTGAGTATTTTATTCTACAATCTTTAATTTTTGTTAAATTAACAAATGGTATACACAGCCACCCTGGATCTTTTTAAATAACAAAGACCTACTGACGCAAAATCATAAAAATTAAAATATCTAAGAAAATCTTTGTCTGAGGGATAGGCACCTTAATAATATTTTGAAGATATATAAATTCGCCATTAAACACCGGAAAAATATATTAGGTATTCCATTTAAAATAAAGGAATAACTTGCTTTTAAAAGCGACTAATGTTCCATATTAATTTTGTCTCACCCTGTATAACTTTTCGGGTCAAATTTCAATTTGGTTTAACATACAATGGTTACTGTAATTAAATATCAGGCTATACAAGGTCAACTAAAATTTAGGTAGCTGTTGTCAAAATTTAAAATTTACTCTTCATTTTCACAAAATGTGAAATAAGCCAAAATCCTTAGATTTTAGGTATATGCTTCTTTAATAAAACTCACCTTTATTTTTTGCCTAGAATCCGAAAATCAATTAATATATAGGGTGTTCCATTAGAAAAAACACAACTTTGATGTGTAACTTTTTTTGGGGACACCCTGTATAATTCTATATATTTTTATAAGATGGTTTCAGTTAACCTACATATGCTGCCAAAATTTCGTTTCGATATAAACTACCGTTCTCCGTGGAGCTTCGGCGGCTTATGAGAGGCGCCACCTTGTATGTAAAATTCTATAAATTTTTATAAAAGAAGAAGGGGTCGAAAAGTAATTATCATATTAAACGTTTTATCCAAATAAATATTTAACCGTTACCAAATCAGAGTAATTCATAAAATATGGTTTCTAACATTTATTTCTGTTTTTCTGCTACTGATATTTTTGTATTAGAAACAACGGGGCAATATTCGGTTGTTGCTATATTTCTATTGCCTACATAATTTTTTTCGTAGTGTTACAACAATAATAGTTTTACATACATTTTTAATAAACAAAATAACTTTAAAATATTTTCTTACGAATTTATATCTTTTCAATTTATTTTGTTAACTAAAAACTACTCCAAAATATAATTTACTCTTCATTATTAATTTAGAACATATTTTTAAATTGTGTTTAAGAAAACACATATTGGAACATATTTCTGTGAAATGTTCACATAATTTAGAAGAATAATTTTTTTCAAATCTTTATTAATACACAGATATACAGTTTCTTATTTATTGTATCTGAAAAATTAAAAATTATGTAATATTTAAAATTAAGTACTATATTTTTGCTTATGGACCTTGATATATTTTACACAGTACATCTTTACGCTCTCTTGATTGTTAAACCAAACAAGCGTACCAAATACTTTCGAACAAGTGATATTTTTTTTCACTACCTCTATAGGCTTGATGCATTCTTCGACGGTGCTGCCACCATCGGAATTTCTCGTAAAAAATGACTTATATACAAATATGCGAGCTTAAATAGCGAATACACGAAAATTTTGTTATAATAATTGAAAAGTAAGTTATTTTTTGTGAAAATTCAAAAAAAGGTAAATATTTTTATATCGTCAGTAGGTCTAACGTGTATTATAATTTATTATTCGAGTTATAAACTTTTTAGGTCAGTTCAACTATGATAGCGAGCATAGTTTTACGTACCGGTTTTGCCAGTGGGTCATAACTGGGGCTATTTGGGTTGTAACTACATTTTCTAAAGGTACATAATTATAATTTTGGAAGATGTTCATCAAAAATTTAAGTATTAGTTGCTTTAAAAAATTACTATTAATATTGATCAAATTATATTTTATCCCTATAGCATATTCCTATTTAATTTTTTGATTATGTAAAAGGCACTTTGTCTACTCACTTGTTTCAATGAACTGCCTGAATCCATTTTTGCTTTTGGGAGAGTTGTATTTAATGTTATTGCACCGAACAACCACACAATTACGCCCTCTTTTTTATGTTATGAACTTTATAGATTTTATTATTATTTGAAATTGTCACAACCCAACCCTACGCCCAATTCAAGTTATTTTTCGCCTAATTTTTACTACCCGAAACAGCGTTACATCACCCATACTTTATACCTGAGAAGTTTATAGTTTCAATAACTGGCATTAGTAAAAACCAAAATACTTAAATATTATGACATAGCCATAGCCATGATTTCAATATTATTTCAATGCTATCAACTCGAACGTTTGAATGAACATGAACAGTTCTGATTTATGCCGTACCGAGCGCTGCTCTCGCAATTTAAAAAAAAATCGGTTGTAATGCACCAAGCCTATACAAGCTTCTTTTATCATATAGACGCTGTAAGTTAATGCAAATTGTCATTTTAAATGCTCGAGGCAATATTTAGCCCTATATATTTTAATAATATATTCAAAGTATTCACTAGGCAATTAAAACAACTTGCAGATCATGAAAAATTAAAAGTATTTTATGACAATTAAGTCTGGTTCCAACCGACGGAGGGCCCTCTCTCATGCAATCGTCTGGATCTTTACAGTTACCAACAGGTGAGGTCATAGGAAGATCAAATCTCTCGGTGGTTTTGTAATAAAATGACTGGTCCTCTCAACTTGCTTGCACTCTCTGAAGCCTTCCAAAGTTCGGATCGTTCAGCCGTTAATTCCAGGTGATTTAGCATAGTAGATATTTTAGATTTAAACTTTCTCACAATTTTTTCCGTAATACATGCATTGGCTTCATATGTTTTAAATATAATATTTAATATTGTTAATTTAAGTTATTTGTATCAAATTAAATAATTACAAATAAATGAATAGTTGGTGGATTTGTTTTACTTAATTGTCCTACTTTGACATACAGATTTGATCACCGTTGGAGCGTGGTTTAGAATTTAACGTGTAAGATAGTGATGGAGATAGTTTACTAAACAATTAAACGTATTAAAGAGAGCAAAAAAGTTGGGTTGATACATTCTGTGCCGTATACCGTCCTAGTAAGCGTTTATGGAAAAAGTCACATCTAGGGTTGGATTTTTAATTTCCACAATTACCCATTTTACTACAGCTGTAATAGATTCTGTAATAGAAGTCTTGGTCTCAGAACTACGTTGTGTTGCTGGCGAAACTACGAAAACAAACAATCATAGTTGTTAGTTTAGTAACTAAAGTCAAAATTGACAGCTGTTACATATTATTTACACTGAAAAGTCTTTAATTAGTGACACTGAGAAGTCTGTACCACAAAACATCCCCCATTAAAACATTTTCTGTAATGGCAATGACTGGAAGTAAAAGCTATACTGTGCGAACAAACACTAGAGGCGCTGCTAGTCATTGAAAAAATAACAAATATTTATTTGTTTTTTAAATATGTCAATATTTTTATTTCGTTGTGTGATTTTGGCAATGTCCTCATTAATTACTGGTGTATTTGTGCCTATTTTACCAAGTACATTTTATTTTAATTATTCATATTTAATTGCTATGGCTTTTTTCGACCGAGAACGCAAACCTGCAAAGAAGAACTGTAGCGTTCCTAATTGCGACAACAAAAATGGCTCTTTTTTTCGTTTTCCAAATCCCGGAGAGATTCCAATCGTTTTGTACTTTTTTTCAGTTTATAGGTATGTAAACTACATAATTTACAATAACATCAATAATTGTTTTATCTCTTTAAACGTTCAATTGGGTATTGATAAACATTTTTTTTTATTGTGACAAAATAAAATTAAATTATGTCATATATAAATTACAATTTTTTATTGTAATTTTTAATACCGGGTGCGTCTCAAAAGAGGCTCACCCCTATATTATCTGACAAACGGATCTAAAACAGCAAGAGGAATGCGGGCAAAAAAAGGCGACGTTGTCACGTTTAATAATAGAGAAGCAAAGTTGCTCAATATTACCTATAAATTGAATATATTTTAGTTTCAGCATACATAATTATATATATGCTAATATCTTGACGTTGTTCTTATTGTATTAATGTATATTTATCTAATTAACTGATCTCCCTCATTCTGCCTATTATAAAAGGCAAAGTATTTCCTAAAAATAACGTCCGCTTAGGGCAAGCTGGCAACGCTGACAAAATTCATCATGGTTGAATCCGGGATATTCAACCAATCTGATTGGTCGAGATTCTCGCACGTCTTGCCGCCATTACCCCCAACTTTATGCCCCTCTCTAGGAATAGTAGAAACAGCCACTACTACTGAAAAATCCAGTGGCGGTGTATTATATTGTGTTTTATGCCTTTAACTTTATTTCTGCTTATTGTAATTAGTACACGCGTTTTAACAAATATTACTATATATGACAAATGACTAAACAAAATCTAGGTACATTTAAAGTAAAATAATATTATAAACTTTACTGGAAAATATAAAAATTCCTGATATATTTTTATGAAACACCGTACGCTCCTGGATATTTTATGAATGAAATCGGTCATGATTTCACAAGATTGCGATCCCCTTACCGTTGCCCTGTTGTTTCAGATCCGTTTGTCAGACTGTAACTTTTTTATTTTTTCAGATAAAAAAACGAGATTTGGTATGTTAGTATATGACAGAAATTAGGATTGATTGACGTATTCCATTGTTTTTGGTCACTTCCTGTTTCACCGGAAATGACTTCAACTTTGATTTTTAAATGGCACCCTCAGCATTTTTTTACTTTATTCGATAGAAAATTAAATTCTGAATAGAATGACATATTATATGTCAACTTTTGACATTCTCACTTAATAAAAAATCGTATTTTAAAATTCAATCTAGAGTGCCATGGCTATGTTAAAAACAGTAATTCTTAATCAAGGAGCCTTGGAAAAATAGATTTGATCGTCTAATGTTCTTAGTGTCTTGTCCTGGTCAATTAGAAAATGCCCAAAATCGTATTTTTAATCATATCTCAATTTTTTCAAATGGAACGGGGGTGGCTCATTAGCATATTTGGGAAAAGCATTTTTTTATAAATAATTTGATACCACACACTTGGTATTTCGAATCAAATTTTCGTTACGAACCGCAAGTTATAATTTCAATTAAACCATATGCGAAAATGTCAAAAGTTGACATACGATATGTCATTCTATTCAGTTTTAATTTATATCGAATAAAGTAAAAAAATACCGAGGGTGCGATTTAAAAATCAAAAGTTGTAGTCGTTTCCGTTCAAACAGGAAGTGACCAAAAACAATTGAATACGTCAACCAATCCTAATTTATGTCATATACTGATATACCAAAATTCGTTTTTTTAACTGAAAAAATAAAAAAGTTATAGGGGTGAGTCACTTTTGAGACGCACCCGGTATATAATGAAATATTTTAATATACCTATATCGTTACAATTAAAAAATGTTTCTGTATTGTTAAAAAAAATTAAATTAAATATAGAGATCGATATTTCATGACTTTAGTGCAACGAACGAACTCAAGGGGGCGCTTCTTTTCCTTTCATTTTATGACGTATAAGTCGAAATTCTAAAGGGGGATGTTTTGTGGTCTGTACTATTAAACTAGGGTTAATCCGTGAAATACGAAAATTGGAAACCCTAGTCTGTACCCATATGTCTCCAAATAAAGCCATATAAGGGTGGTTGTCTTATAGCTTTACAGATGTAAAAAAACTCTTGAAGCACTTATTTTAATACTTTATTGACCTTTTACAATAACTAGTGACATTTTAAATGCTAGATTCTAATTACAAATAGTAACGAAGATGTACAAGATTCAATGTACAGACAGAAGGCACAGGTTATAAACAAAATACAGTTAGAAAAGCAGGTTACCGCAGTTATTCCAAAATAAAATATAGCAATTTTAACTGCTCTAATCTGCTGGTAAATAAAAATATAGGTAACTAAGAACAGTACAATAGTGAAGATGCTAAAGACCCGAGTAATTGTTATTTTTTTACATGTTTAGAAAATGAAAGTGAAATAAAGGCAATCTAGAAATAAAATAAAATCACTATGAAGGAGGACTAAAAATATCACAGACAAGACATCAAAAAATTTGATTTTTACTAAATTGTAGGCCATCAGAAATATATTTTTAAGTTGAATATTAATATTGTTAGGGAACTTTGCTATGAGAATTATTGTTTTTTTTCAAGTATACGTAGTCAAGTATCGTCGTTTCAAGTATATACAAGGTTTTCGGAATAACATGGTTATTTTTCCAGCATATATCATATGTTAAAATATTTTTATTTTTACATATCAATATGCCGGAAAAGTTTACGACACCTAGTACATAAGATGAAATATGCTTGGTAGTTATATTGTAGGTAACAAGATTTCATATTTGATAAGTACAGTTTTACAAACTGTGTCTTTAGTAAGCATATAATATTAAAAATAAGAGAAAAAAAATCATTTTTTTTGTTAATATACACAAATAATTATTTATAATAAAAACCAAATATTTTACAGGTGAAAAAAAAATCTTGAGATCTGAAATTTTCGTTAATATTTAAGTTTATAATCCAATTTTTTTTGTAGAAGTTTTATAAGTCGTAAATCGTCTTTTTATAAGTCGTAAATTATGTAGAAATATTCTTAATAAAAAATAGAAAGAAATTGCTGTAAACAGTATTTATAATGAAATATTTAATGACCTATGCAAAATGTTAAAAATCATTTTTATTGACTAACCATTAGAAAAATTAACAAATAAACTACAGAAGTTTTCCCTTCAAGTTCGCCTATAATCCTTTTAAGAAATTGTTTGAAGTACGTTCATGTCTTTTTGGCCTTGCAAGTATCTTATACGTTTTCTCTTTTGATTGATTTTTATTAATTGACATCCCAACCAGTACATTTGACTTCAACAGGAAGACATACGACATGAACGTACCCGATATATTTTCGATCTTCTTGCCCTTAAATGCAAGGTAACTGAAATCTTGTATTATCTTTATTCTTGGATAATACAGTCTCGCAGTTAAATGCTAGAAGATCGCTTTGCAGTTTTAAGCTAGTATATTTAGGACCTAAGCTCCGAAATGAAGATTAGATAGTTTAGATTGTCTCATTTAAATTCATATCTTTAGCTTCTAATACCTAAGTTGACTACTATTGTGTTTATTAAATACTTTTTTATTTTCCAAGATCAACCCTGTAAAGTTTATATACTAAGGGCTGGCAAAGGTTAGTCTTGGGTCGAGATTTCCGTATGTAAGAAGAGTACAATTCGTTTATAATGTACTGAACAAAGAGAGGACAGTAACCACGTTGCCAAACGTATGAAATAAACGGAGAAACTGTGCACATCGCTAAGAGACGTGGAAGGGGATAAGCAGATTTGTCGCAGTTGACCGGTCGACCCAATCAATACCTCTGTCAGTACTTAAAGTTCTAGGGAAAGGTGTACGTCATGCGTTCAGCTTTACGATTTAATTACGTCTCGTGATACTTAATTTGTTTATTTATTAAGTCGTAATTTTCCCTATAGCTTGAATTTTTTTAAGTGCAAGCTAGAAACACTTGCATTTTTGGTAAAAATAAGTCGAATTGAGTGGGTATTCGATAGTGGTCGCGCTATTAGAACTCTGAATTCAAAAATCGATATCTCGAAATCTATTAGAAATAATAGATTGTAGTTTTTTTCAAGAACTTTGTTAATATTTCTGCTGTATTTTCTTTTAGACAGTATGGGAAAATCTTTATTAATAAAAAAATTACACGATTGCTGAAAATTGCTATGCTCTAAAAGTAAATGGATGGATTGTTTACAATTTTTGAATGGAAAAAACAACCTTATCGAATTTTTCTTATGTAAACATATTGTAAAATATCCGATCTTGAAAATAAAAAAAAAGTTTCAATATCTAAAGTGGTTCTTGAGTTATGGCCTGTTATGTGTTAAAAAGTTGAGTTTTTACATTATCGCGATTACTGACGTTTTCACGTTATAAAAAAATGATACCTTAACGATATCCTTATAATTCCATTTCAGATGCTCAGTAACATGTCCAATGATTTTATCTAGTTATCTCTTGAAAAAAAAGTCTTTTAAAAATAAGCGGTTTGCGATCGCGATTTTACTTTACTTGATAGGGAAAGGCGAATCGGCAACGCCGCAACAGCACACCGTCGCGCGTCGCGTCTGTCGGTCGCATTTATCTCACTCCGACTTAATAAGATCCCTATGCGATTTACTTCCACACATGTAAATGCCGACCCAAAAGTAACAGTTGCCAGCACGGTATTCGAAATAGTACAAGAACCAGCAGCTTTCAGAAATACACATTATATTCTGTGATCAAGAAATTTTATCAACAGGCCTCTTTGATTTTGAGAATTAAACAAATTCTGATGTAATTTCTCACAAGACATTTTGACATCATTTATCACATTGTTCTTTTATTATGATATATTTGCTAAATCCTTCATTACAACGATGTTGACAAGCGATGGCTTGTAAATGATGACCAATGACATTTGCCATATAACATGAAAGCGATCTTCATTTCAAAGCTAGCTCTGACTCTATTTTTTTTCGATCGTATGGTATTCTAGATTGCTTCTGGTTCTAGTCTTAATAGATTGAGAAATTATTCAATATTCGGCAATGTTAATATCTTTAGCGACGAAGAATTAATATTGCGAATGTATTTAACAAAACTATAAGAGTAATTTACTCTACATTTCGAACTATCTAATAGATTACAATTGGTTCACATCTACTACAATACTTCAATAAAATATAGAATATTAACTCATTTATAAGTGTGTTTCTGCCGTATAAGTTTCGAGTAACTGTGGTTTGAATGAGCTTTTTTGAAGTTATCCTGAGATAAGAAAATATAGATAGATTATCTAATTCAAACGAATTCTTCACAATTTTGAATTACCTACTAACTAAACTGTATGTCAGATAATTTATCCATATTAAAAGACAATATTTCTATCGTAAAACTACACATATTTTGAAGTCGCGCCATTATATCCTACTATCAATCACATACATGTAGATTTTAATGATATT
Organism: Sitophilus oryzae; assembly: GCF_002938485.1. Taxonomy (NCBI): domain Eukaryota; kingdom Metazoa; phylum Arthropoda; class Insecta; order Coleoptera; family Curculionidae; genus Sitophilus; species Sitophilus oryzae. The sequence goes on along the minus strand of NW_022147237.1, from coordinate 3,269,463 downwards.
TAAAAAAATGTTTAATATGTAATACCTTTAAACGAAAATTAGGTTCATTTTTAGCACAGCCTATTCATCATACAGCTTGTCCGTTTTGATAGTTTTTCAGTAATCCGCGCTTAATGTTGCCAACCATGTACAGGGTGGACCATTTTGGTTATATTCTTTAGTTATGTTCCATTATAGGGTATCTAGGAAACCGTGAGAAATATTCAAATTTTGATACTGTAGTCTCGGGTTCTTTTTTGAAAAAATTACAATGGCGCAAACGGATCGTGGCTATCTTGATCGGTTTCGAAGCTACAGGGGGATTCTCAAATTTTGTACTTTTTGAAGATGTTCGATAGTTTGTTTATTTTAGCAACTATGCAAAAATGAATTATACATTCTAAAGGCACTTTTCTGTTTAGAATGCAGTGACGTAGTCAGACTTTTTTGGAAAAAAATATTTTTTTAGATATTAAATATTCGTCTGTTTTTTAAATACAACCCCCTGTATATTTTTAAATTTTCTTATTTAGTTTGGCATGGGCTTCTCGAAAATATTTAACACTCTATATTTATTTTCACTACTAACCTCAACATTTCAAATTTTTCTTAAAATATCCATTTAGTGGATAGTAGGCCGCGCCGAGGAACAAAGTAAACGGTTGTCATGGTGATCGGAACATACCGTTGATGGATGCGGGACATTTCATTTCAACAGATTGAAGTGTGTATTTTAAATAATTAAAAAATGAGTAAATTGGAAAATTTTGAGAAATATAATAATATGTTAGAATGTTATATTGAGTCTAACAAACATAAGCAAATGGCAGCTGATTTATATTTTGAGTGGTATCCAGAGCGCGAGCAACCAAACCCAGCCATTTTTAAAAGGTTAGAAGATAGTTTAATCAATTTTGGATCTTTTCAAAAACCGGGCCTGAAAAATTATCAGAAAGAAGATGAATAAAATCAATATATTAATGTCCTCGAAGCCGTAACAATAGATCCAACAACATCAAGTAGAGCTGTTGAAATTCTGTTAGAGGCGCGCGGCGGCGTGCGGAGACGGTACCAACTCTGTCTAGATAATAATGGGCAGCAGTCTGAACATTTAATGTAGTCTTTGTGTTTCTATTTTTTTTTATATTAACTGAGAAGCCCGATTGAAGTAACCTCTTGAGTTTATATTAAAATATGTTTTTTTTTTGTTTCTGTCACACTTATTTTTTATTTGCTTGGTATTGTTCCATTTTATTTAACTCCGAGGGCAATAATATATTGATTTTCTTCATCTTCTTTCTGATAACTTTTTGGGACGCTGTTTTTGAAAAGATCCAAAATTGATTAAACTATCTTCTAACCTTTTAAAAATGGCTGGGTTTGGTTGCTCTCGCTCTGGATACCGCTCAAAATATAAATCAGCTGCCATTTGCATATTTTTGTTAGACTCAATATAACATTCTAATATATTATATTCCTCAAAATTTTCAAATTTACTCATTTTTTTTATTATTTAAAATACACACATTTCAATCTGTTGAAATGAAATGTTCCGCATCCATCAAAGGTATGTTCCGATCACCATGATAACCGTTTACTTTGTTCCTCGGCGCGGCCTACTATCCACTAAGTGAACATTTTAAGAAAAATTTGAAATGTTGAGGTTAATAGTGAAAATAAATATAGAGAGTTATATATTTTCGAGAAGCCCATGCCAAGCTGAATAAGAAAATTTAAAAATATACAGGGGGTTCTATTTAAAAAAAAAACATAAGTATAGTTAATATCTCAAAAAATATTTTTTTCGAAAAAAGTCTGACTACGCCACTGCATTCTACACAGAAAAGTGCCTCCGTGGTTGCTGAAATAAACAAACTATCGAACATCTTCAAAAAGTACAAAATTTGAGAATCCCCCTGTAGCTTCGAAACCGATCAAGATAGCCACGATCCGTTTGCGCCATTGTAATTTTTTCAAAAAAAGAACCCGAGATTGCAGTATCAAAATTTGAATATTTCTCACGGTTTCCTAGATACCCTATAGAAACAACCAAAATGGTCCACCCTGTACATATTTGGCGCCGGGCTGACTAACTGAAATTTAAATTTCCCGCTAGGTATTCAGGTGGTAGCTCTGCTGTAAAAAAGGTCAAGTTGCCACATTTATTTATTTATTTTCTGACAGTGTCATTCGTTTTGACACTTTAATTTTGTATTACGAATCTTTTGGTTTAAATGAACAGTGTTGGTGATACTTTAAGCTTAAAAAGGTTTTCTAGCAGACCTTGCAGTCGAACATTGTTCTTTTTAGATCGACTTTAAGTGCGAAGTGGTACAAGATTAGCTTAATAGCCGTAAAAAACTCATCGCAACTTTATTAGTATATTTTGAAGGGGAAAGCGGTAGTAATGGCCCTTTATGTTCCTTAAGTGCTGTTAAGGTGAGTTTTTTGATGTAAATTATAACTCTTTATGTTTATATATTTATAATTAATTTATTTTTGTTTCATAAAATATTTTGATTAAAAGAAAATATAAAAGTGAGCAACGTTGTGCCCGTCAAGCTTAATCACGTGACTAAAAGTTTATTTGATATGAACTATAGGTAAGCTGTAAATGATGTCGTCTGGCTGTGTAATGAATAGCCTGTGATTTTTAGTTAATATGAAAATTGGCAAATTAATGATTTATTATCTATTACTGATTAAAAGAAAATTTTGTATAACATATAGTATTTATCAAACTAATGCAAATTTATATGTTACTGTATTGTTTATGGTTGTGTAATTATTTTTTTCTTTAAACTTACTTATTTCATCTACCATTAGGAACACCATGTGTAACTTTCTTGTTCTACATTGTACATTCTTATCCATTTAATACTAAAAGTTATTTTTACATCGTTTTCTTAAACTAACGACCTCGTCTAATGAACAATTACGTCTTATATTATCTACATAGAAAAAATACCATTAAGTATATCTATTTTACAATATGTCCACAATTCCTAAAAAACATTTTTCACATTTAGCTTACCTAAGTAGTAAACGTTTAAAAGATATGTAAAAATAAACAAGACTAATATTAATACTATACAGATTTTATACACCTAAATTAATACTATAAAATTCACTGAGCGATTTATACTAGGATGCTCACAACACATTTTGAGAGTATTAGACATCGCTGATCTAAAAAGTATAGTTATTGACATCAACAGAGTCCAGCAATAGCGCATCGAGCATCTATAGATCCCATAATAAAGAACTTTGGGATTTCGTTTGACTGCAACCCTAAACTGTGTACTAAGATGTATTTCAGGAAAATATGTTCACTTCTACCAGGTGTCTCAAAAAACTGAGTGGGTTTGGGTCGATTTTTTTTAAAAAGGTTTAGGCTTTGTAGTAGATTGTTTGTAGTTTATTATATTTTTGTTTTTTTACATAATACTATATTATTATAGAATTCGTTTGTTATTAAATAGTTCCAGAGAAATAAATTAATAATTAAAAAAGTCTGTTGTGTGGCATTTCTTTAAAAAATAATTAAAATTATATAGGATCTTCAAAAATTAATGTCAAAATTGTTAAAAATATAAAGTATTTTTAAATGGAACGCCCTATACTAAGGGCTGGCAAAGGTTAGATTTGAGTCGAGATTATCGTATGTAAGAAGAGTACAATGCGTTTATAATCAAATATAATTTGTTAAATAATGTACTGAACAAAGAGAGAAGAGTAAAAACGTTGCCAAACGTATGAAATAAACGTGAATAAACCAAGAAACTGTGCACATTGCTAAGAGACGTGGAAGGGGATATTGCAGATTCGTCGCGATCGACCAGTTCTTCAGTAATTCTAGGTAAGGGTGTACATCATGCGGTCAGCCTCACGATTTAATTGCGTCTCGTGATACTTTTATTTGTTTATTTATGAACAAGTCGTAATTTTTCCTATAGCTTGTAAATTTTTAAGTGCAAGTTAGAAATGCTTGCACTTTTGTTAAAAATAAGTAGAATTCTGTTGGTGTTCGACAGTGCTCGCGCTATTAGAAATCTGAATTCAAAAATCGATATCTCGAAATCCATTAGAAATAATTGATTGTAGTTTTTTTCAAAAACTTTCTTAATATTTCTGCTATATTTTCTTCGCAGACAGTATGTGGAAATCTCTATAAATAAAAAAGTTACACTATTGCTGAAAATTGCTATGCACTAAAAGTAAATGAACGTTTTTTTTAATTTTTGAATGAAAATAAAACAAGCCTATCGAATTTTTCTTATTTAAATATATTACATAATAAAAAAAATACTTTATATTTTAGCACTTCTGACATTTTTTGAGCACCCTGTATACTTTACAATTATAATTACTTATAATTAATTAAGAACAGACCAACTGCAGTACAACCAACTCCGAGCTTGTTTTGATTTCAGTACGCCAATTCAAACTATTTTTTTATTCTTGCTCTATTTATCTTGAATTATCAAACAAATTTTTTTAATAATAATTTAGTATTAACTAAATATATCAGGAAGTACATAATCACAACATTTTTTTCCGAACGTAGTACCTAGCCTAGTACACAGTAGAGTTTCTGTCATTAATGAAAGTTCTCTTTTATAAATGCTATAGATGCCCTATAGACGCAGTGTTGCAGGACCCTGTATATTCCTCTAAAGAATGTCAACTGGGATGAAGTCGGCCAAGAAGAATGTGTATTTGATGACTCTTCCTCCTTGTTCTGTTTTGTTGGGTTCGAATTTTTACCTGGACTTCAGTCAATATTTTTTTAGGTAGTCATAAAACATTTAGAAACACCATGCTGTCAGTCAGAAACACCAGCTCATCAGTTCCCTAATAACTGACGTCATCCCAATTGACGGTACTTATCTAACACAACCGAGTACCGAACTAACAATTTTCATTCTTACTGTCGTTGCTTCTATCCTTATCAACTAAGTTCTCTTCGCTGCTATGTTTTGTGTCGAAAATGTCGTAATGATCAAATTCCTTCAAGTTTTCGTCTAGTTTTCTTCGTTCAGTAATAATTCGTTGGACACTCTCCTGACTGTCGTGTTTGGGTAATCTGGATGAGCATTCCCCCTCGTTACTGGGTATATGTTTTGCCTCACCTGGAAAGAGGAATGGAGTTTCTTCGTATACTTCCATGCTAAGTTGTTTGGTGAAAAGGTGCTTAGTGCTGCCGTAATGTCTGCTAACGGGTTTAGTTTCCGAAGGAATAGACAGTCTATTATTGCTCTCTTGCATTTCGTTTATTCTTTTCAATTCTTTCTGATCCTCGAACTTTGGCACTTTGAGCTGATACGATGTGAGCGACTCTATAGGAGGATACGTTATGATTTCGTCTACGTTTAGCTTTATCGATTCTCGACAAGTTCTGTGTTCTTCGGGCGAGTCTTCGAAGTTGACCACCTCTTGGATACTGTAAATGTCCGAGATGGAGTCGTCGATGTTTTTCATGTCGTCCAGATTGGAAAGGATGATTGGCAGGTGGCTGTGAAGGGTTTGGCGACGTGACTGGGATGGCTGCCTTTCCAGGATTGCTTTTGCCGTGTTGGAGGAATCGAATGTGAAATTTGATGGTAAGGAAAGGACCTATAAGAAATTTAATTATTAACTATTAACTCTTTTTATGAATTATGCTAGAAAGAAGCGTCTGACAAAAAATTTTAGAAAATTATTTCACTTTAATAATATGGAATCGAGTAGTTTATAGACGGAGAGCTGGCTACATAATAAATCTTATCATCGTTACGTGGCCAATTTTTCTTGGGAAGCAACCTTTTGTGTAGCCATTCTGAAATAGTCATGTCCGCCAGCGCGATCCCGGGGCTTAAAGCGGGGGCGGCCAAACGAAAGGGTGAAATTTTGACCATATATATTTTTTTATTATTAAGAAACGTGGAAAATTGTTGTCAGATATTTTTCTCGTCGCTAAAATGCCGGCAGACAACTTAATCCTTATTTATGTCATATACTAACATAATAATCTTGTTTCTTTGAGACCACTTTGAGACGCACCCGGTATAGAAATTTAAGTCGAATGTAGTATGAACTAAAATTTGCAATATATTGTTTGGACAAGATGCCAAAAAGTGTCAAAGAAATGTTTATAATCCGATTTTACGCCCATGTGTCAATTTGAATACATACAGTAATTTAAAAATAAATAATTTTTGACTTGCTCTGGAAGGATTAAAAAAATCGTTTGATAAGCCTGAAAATATTGTAGTTTGAAATGTAGACTGAAATCTTCATTTACAGAAAGGTGTAGTAAAGGAAATTAACGACTTAACATGCTTAGCAGATGAACAGCAAGGTTTCAGATCGGGCAGATCATGCACAGACGCGGTTTTTGTTATAAGACAGATAACAGAAAAATCAATCGAATATAACAAACCAGCGTATATGTGTTTTATTGATTTAAATAAAGCGTTCGACCGTGTGCAGCTAAGAGACGTTGACACCTTCTTTACAATAGGCAAATCCCACACAACCTCGTTAAAACCATACAAAACATATATGAAGCGAACCAAATTCAAGCTAAAATTGTGGTATTCGACAAGGTGACTCCCTGAGCCCTCTTCTTTTCAACATCATTATGGACGAAATAATAGGAAATGTACGTTTACTGAAGGGATACAGTATGTGCGACCAGGAAATTACTATTCTATGCTATGCCGACGACGCCGTATTGGTAGCTGAAAATGAGAACGATCTACAGCGCTTATTACATCGATTTAATTGCACTGCCAAATCACTTAATATTATAACATCGACCCAGAAAACTAAATGCATGACGACATCAAAACTACCACTAAGATGCAAACTGGAAGTCGAGGGCGATGTTATTTAGCAAGAGATGAAGTTTAAGTATCTAGGCATAGAAATCTCAGGATATGGTGATGTAGAAGCGGAGGTGCGAGAACGGACAACGAAGGCAACCAGAATAGCAGGATGCCTGAATGATACAATATGGCGAAAGAAAAACATTGAGGTGGAGACTAAAGCGAGAATTTACAAGGCAATGGTACGACCAATAATGACATACACTGCAGAAACTCGACCTGATACAGCGAAAACTAAACAATTACTAGAAACAACCGAAATGGGAGTACTACGCAGAATAGCTGGAAAGACGCTTCTGGACAGGGAGAGAAATGAAAGCATTAGAAGAGCGTGCAAGGTGGAAAATGTAAATGAGTGGGTACTCAGCAGAAAGGAAGAATGGAACGACCATATCAGCAGAATGGACAACAGAAAGATAGTGAGAGTTGCACGCGACAAATCACCGCTAGGTCGCAGAAGCTTAGGACGTCCACGAAAACGATGGAGCGACAACTTGTCAGTCTAACCGGCAGAGACGACGAAACAAAACAGGCGATTCGCCTAGTATGAAGAAGGAAGAAGAAGTGTAGTAAAGGGTATGAACTCATATAAATATCTTGGCTCAATAACCGCTAGTGATGGTTCAAGCATCTAAGAGATTAGGAGGAATATAAATTAAGGAACAATTGTAACTAAACAGCCAAATTTAGTTCTGTGGAGTAACCAAATAAAATATGCTACCAAAATTACAGTATATAAAACAATAGTAAAAAGTATTGCGACATATGCAGCAGAGGTTTGGGAGACGACATGACCAAATGAAAAAGAGATTGCAGATTGCAGAGATTGACTGATTGATTTAGACAAAGTAAGAAATAAGCACATAAATGACAGGATAAACAAGCGTTATATAAATATATCATAGAAGCAAAGCAATTATGAGCATATCTGCAGAATGGAGACTACTAGATGGTTCAAAACAATTCTAAACTGGAACCCTTCAGAACACCGAAGAAGAGGAAGACCAAGGAAAAAATACATCATTCATTCATTAACTTTGTTCAACTTTTTTTTGTCTAATGCAGCAAGGTGGTTAATATTTTTAATAATTATAGTCGATATAATATTCAATTTAATATTAAAAAAATACGATTCGTGTTGATGTTTTGGAGATCAGTATAGATGGAAGTTTTATACTCACCTTTTTAAGTTGTTTCGGCTTAAGCTGACGGTGACATTCTTGATCCAGTTGCAGTGCCAAACACAATTCTCTCCTCTCATTCTGCTCTTGTTTCTCTTGAAACTCCCTCTCCAACTGAATGTCCATATCCTGCTCATCCTCAAGATGTTTATGCGACTCCTCTAGGTGCTTCATTAGTACAGCCACTACAACATTCACCAGCACGAACTGGGCCATCAGGACGAAAATCACAAAGAATATCGGTGCGATGATCGGCGAAATACAACAGTTCTTAATACAGTCGTCGTCGGGGTTACATTCCTCGTTGTACAAAGTGTCCTTCATGATCCCGTTCCAGTTATCACCGGTCGCCACTCTGAACAGCGTCAAGAAGGCCATGCCGAAGTTTTCGAAGTGTGCGTGCTCTCCTAAACCCTGGCAATGGGTGACCTTGCAATCTAGACGGCCAAAGAGCTCCACACCGAGGGCGGCGAAAATGAAGAAGAGAAGAAAGAAGAGCAGGCCGAGGTTGCCTACTTGGGGTAGGGCCTGCATGACCGTGTCTAGAAGTGCACGGATACCCTTTGCCATTTTTAGGAGTTTAAGGACGCGTGCGATCCGCATTACTCTCAACACCTGAAAATATTGAAAAGAATTTATTTAAGTTATATTTTTATTTTAAGTTTGTAATAATAAATATAATAAATAATACAAAATGCTTTGTTGTCATAAAAAAATATTCTGTTGACAAAGCTAGTACACCTAAATCTAAAATAGTCCAAGTTTAGAGTTTAGAATAACAAGTTAGAAATGGCCGTAGGGGTTAAAAGGCTCAATTACTATAAAAATATAAGAGAAAAGAAAAAGAAGATAAAGAGAAAATATGTTTCTTTTATGTAGGTCTACCACCTCTTAAAATATTTGCACTTATTTCTGGGACACCCTGTATATCTACCTTTTTTGATAATTTTCTGTTATTTTGTGTGCTTGAATGTCCTGAAATTATCGCAAAACAAAGTTCTTAATTTCGACAGTGACACAGTCAGCTTTCATCAAAATTATTCTTCTAGTCTCACTAATTGTTACCATGCAGTCATTATAACTACATTATAACAAAGTTACTGTATAGATGCTTGCATAGAGATTAATTAAAACAACTGATTTGGTTTTACATGAGATCTCACATCTTTTTTTATAGCGGAAGAACATCGTTGCGAGACTTGATATATTTTTACATTTTATGTTTTTGACGGGATTTACACTTACATGAAATCCTAGGTGGTAATATGAGGTACTAAATCGACGTTACTGTATATACTATTTTTTTTAATAACCACACTTTATTTCATTTATGACTACGTTAATTGTTCATTTTTATAATTTGTTATTTAAATTAATACTTACTCTAATAATGGTAGGATTGATAGGAATAATCTTCATCTCATTCTCTTTCATTTCCTCGATAATAATCCCCACAACTGATAATATAACGATCACTACGTCCAATATATTCCACTTGTCCTTTATGTACATCTTAAAGCCTAAAGCGACCAGTTTCATGATGCTTTCCAAAATGAAGACGGCCGTGAAGAAGTAGTTGAAGATTCGCAGGACGTATTCCCACGTGTTGGGCATCCTGTAGCTTTCCGTTGCCATGGTGACGACGTTTAAACCTATCACAGCCGCAATGGCGAGGTCGAAGTACTTCGACGTCACTATTTTGTGGATGAACAGCCTCCATGGCGCGTAGTTGATGTAGTAGGGTGGTTCGTTCATTTCTAAAATGAAGAAATTTGGTTTGGATTGATTTTTAGTTTGTTTTGGTTCACATTGGAAAATACTGATCTTTAGAAATATTTATTTCTTTGAATCTGGTAGAACAATGATTCAATATTGAAACTAAAATAATTTCGGACTTGTCTTTCCATTGTCTTTGTTTATTTTACTTACACAAATGTAGTATTAAAACGGATTTGCTTCAGAATGGTTACTCTGCAAAATCCATCTTTTTTTAAGTACCCCGTATACTCTACAGTAATTTTAAAATGTGCTTCTTAACCCTCCCTATAACTCTTCTATTTAACATTTTGTCATAAAAAAACGTTAGCAAACGTATTTTGTAAAAGACGTCGTGTCTCGAAACAAATGAAGAGTTAAAGGGGAAAACAATCAAAAGGAAAAAAAACTGACGGTGAATAAAATACGACGAACCAAATATCATGTTAAAAATACAAAAATTTACTACTGTATGCGTGTTACTACCGTATTTGGCCATCGTGGGTTATATTCAATTACAATTTAAAATGTGTTTGGGTTCCTTTCATTATAATCTAACTCGCTTGTCTCATGGCGGGCTTATCTCAAAAAATGGATAGAATATGTCTCGCTCTCGTCTTGCTCTTGTCTCGCTCTTGCCTCGCTCTCATCTCGTCAGGTCTGGACGCACCTTTAACTGACATATAAAATATACTCAGAGAGGCGAAACAATGAGGTCGGGTATTGCCGATCATGCGTGGTTAAAGTAACCGCACAGCATTACCTCACCATAAAATGGTCGGAAGCCTTGTCCATGAAAACCTCATCGGAAAAAGCGCAATTTCAAGGAAACCGTATTCATATTCTAGCAATAATAACATCTTTAGCTATCCATGTATGGAAGTTTTAATTTCAATATAAAATATAAAGCATACTAATGCGGGTATTCTCAGTGAACACTCTCATATTTGACTGCACTCAATTTTTCACAGGTGAATACTTTGTTCTAGTATATAAGCTCAGTAGTTTGAGGATTTAGAAATTAGTTCACCCTTGATAAAGGTCAGTGATACTTCTGACTGAAACGTTAAGTAAAATTAATAAAGACAATGGAAATCAAAATTCTTCTAATTTCAATATTTATTTGTTCTCTTATTATCTCCCATTAAAAGAGAAGCTGGAAAGATTCAATTTGCTCTAACTTTTTGGAAATTTTAATATCTATTTAACTAAAAAAAAGAGCTATAGCCTTCCATTTAAATCTTTTATTCAAAAGCGCAATATGAAAAGTGGTTATGATGTCAAATAGCGCCTTCTAGCAATCCCGGCAGAACATATGGAGGTAGTTTATAATGAAGATTTCTAAGGAAGAAAAGCTCATTTAAACGAGCCCCAGTTTGTTTAATTCCTTTAACTCAAACCAGAGCTATCATTAGTTTAAAAATGTAGGTTTAACATTATTTATAAGATAAAACAAAATACCGAGAGGTATCTCACTTGGGTAAAAAATGTACATCATTTGCCAAGATATAATTTTACTGCCAAGCGACTACCATTGACTGCGAAGAAGACTGCCTATGTCTGCCATATAATTATAGTCAACTGCCGTAAGACTGATGCCAGCGACTGCTAAGAAAATGTACTATAATTCCAACAGTGAGACATCCTTCGCAAAATACTCTATACCAAAGAAAAAATGCAAAGTGTACATTGATTATAATAGCAATATTTAAAATACCTCTTCACTTGTATATTATTCGAAAAAATTCCTTTACTGATTGGACATAACCTATGCGCCCTCTAGAGGGATATTTTTAGAACATTAAAATCATTTTCACCGATTTCTCTTGGCCGATTTACCTTACTAGAATTGTCCCAGAAGTTATAGGATAAAGTTTCTGAGATACAGCCGAAATTCTTTCATAGTTGGAATTACGATTGTGCTAAAGAAATATTTACTACACTTACTTCGTCTTCTCTTTTCTAGCTGCAATGCCCTTTTAGCAGCTCTTCTAATCCTTTCCTCTTTTTCCTGTTCCTCCCTGCATCGGTGGAAATTCTCCACCACCACTCCCACGAACATGTTCAGCACGAAAAATCCCACCAGCAAAATGAACGAAATGAAATACAGCAGTCTCCATTCATTAAAATTGGTTACAGGTTGTTTGTCCACGCCTACAGCATCTAAGCCAGTGTACATAATGTTCACCCATCCATCTCGTGAACTTAATACGAATAGTGACATAAGTGCCTGCACTAAGTCATCGAAGTTGTACTTCTCATTCTTCCACTCGTAGTTTCGGAATTCGCACTCGTTCCTGTTTGTTATGCCTGTCAAGTTTTCTCCAACGCAATGGTAAAACGTTCCCTTAAACAACTGGACACCCAGTATTCCAAAAATGATAAAAAACGTACAGCAAATAAGGACAATGTTGCCGATGGGTCTTAAGGATGAAAGGAGAGTTTGTACTACTAATTTTAGACCAGGTGCTCTGTTGATTACCCTTAAAGGTCGAAGGGATCTAAGCAACCTAAAAACCTAAAAAATGAATTAATTTAGTGTTTTTGTAATTGAGGTTTGAGATAAAGTAGTTTACTCTGAGTATTCCAAAGATTCTTGAGGTGGTGTCGTTAATAAGGAACATGATGATATCTATCACTGAGATGATTACAAGCGATCCGTCCATTATGTTCCAGCCTGATGTAAAATAGGCGTTTGGGCCGTAACACATACCGGCTGCTACAACCTAGAAAGAGTTGCACCGAGAAATTAAGTTAGATTTATCTAATAAGCATGGTTTTAGTGTCAGAAGTGTAATAATAGTTATTTACAGTACAAGTGTGTTTATGAACATGCTTACAACGAGTGTGAACGATTAGAACGAGGTCGTAGACCGAGTCGTTCTAATCACACGAGTGTTGTAATCATGTTTAAACGCACGTGTCATGTACAATGTTTTATCTACAACCGAAAAATAAGAAAATGTTGTTTTAATTTTCGTTTATTAGTCGCCCACCTTTAACACCTTTAACTATGACATTTGTCACATTTATGCTGAAAAGTCAGTTTGCCCTGTCAAGTAAACGCGAGCACTTTTTGCTCAGACAAATAATTTTAAAAATTACGATGAGCGATTCCGAAAGTCTCCCTTCAGATGTAGAACTTGCCGCAGTACGTGCCACGGAATCATTATTGCCGGAAAAGTTAATATATTTAGATGTTCGTAGTTGTTTTTAATTATTATAGCAACTAGTTGTGTTATAGATTCATAACACAACTAGTTGTGTTATGAATCTCATAACGTAACTGAAATACTAAAAAAATAGTGATGTAAAAACGTTATAACTAAACGGTTGTAGATAAACACATTAATTTAACTATAATATTTCAAAAATAAATACAAAATGATGAAAAAAAAAAACGGCGTCAACGATGGCTATGACTTGGACGCCTTTTTTTCGATCATACGGTAGCTTAGACTAAATAAGTAAGCACGACTATAATACCGGGTGCGTCTCAAAAGTGGCTCACCCTTATAACTGTTTTATTTTTTCAGTTAAAAAAAATACGCAATTGACGTTGCCCGCTTCTGGGCAAAATATGTTTAGTTTCCCGTCTCAAATGATGTTTATACATGCTATGTTTGTTTTATATCTATGTTTTAATGTACTGTGGTTTCATGTATAACTTTTATGTTTGCAATTTTACTTATTATTATTATTATTATATGTAATTATTGTTGTTATTTTGTTGTTGTATGTGATATTATATGTATATGAAATGTAATCTTGATGATGCTTCTGACACGAATAAATAAATATAGTTAAAAAAAACGAGATTTGGTATGTTAGTATATGACATAAATTAGGATTGATTGACGTATTCAAATGTTTTCGGTCACTTCCTGTTTCACCGGAAATGACTACAATTTTTGATTTTTAAATGGCATCCTCGGTATTTTTTTACTTTAATCGATAGAACATAACACTCTGAATAGAATGACATATCATATGTTATATGTGTATATGTAACTTTTGACATTTTCGTATATGGTTTTATTCGTAAAAAAATGTTTTTTCCAAATATGCTAACGAGCCACCCTCGTTCCATTTGAAAAAATTGAGATATGATCAAAATTACGATGGCTCGCAAATTAGGAGGGCATCTTTTAATCGGTCAGGATAAGGCACTATAAACATTAGACGATTAAATCTATGTTTCCAAGGCTCCTTGATTAAGAATTAGTATTTTTAACATAGCCATAGCACGCTAGATTGAAATTTAAAATACGATTGTTTATTAAGTGAGAATGTCAAAAATTGACATGATATGTCGTTCTATTCAGAATGTCATATTCTTTCGAATAAAGTAAAAAAATACCGAAGGTGCCATTTACAAATCAAAAGTTGTAGTCATTTCCGGTGAAACAGGAAGTGACCAAACACAATTGAATACGTCAATCAATCCTAATTTATGTCATATACTAACATACCAAATCTCGGTTTTTTATTTGAAAAAATAAAAAAGTTATAGGGGTGAGCCACTTTTGAGACGCACCCGGTATAGAAGTTCTGTCATTTATTCAATAGTCTAATAGGGGTTATTTCTTTATAATTTAGTAGATATGATTTTGTACACCTATTACACAGAGTGACAGTTTGAAAAGTAGCAATCGGTAATTATCATAGGGAAAAATATTACCAAGAAAAAGAAAAATACAGGGCAGGGCGAGTCTTAAAAGAGTGCAAATATTTTTAGGGGTAGTAAATTTCAACTCCAGAAACACGTCTATGAGGTTTTTTCGCGAAAAAAAATTTGAAGATTTAGATTTAGAGTTCTTAGTTAAAACAACATAATTTCTTGATAATATGGCGCAACATAGTACCAATCAGTTAGTACATTAAATTTACAAGAACCACAAAAAATATCCAGTGGTTCTCAAAATTTAAGCAAAACTATATTATTTAAATTTTTTAAATAAAATAACTCGGTTATTTTGGATTTATTTAAAAAACGGTAAAGAGAAAAATATGTTTCTTTTATCGAGATCTACCAGAGCTGAAAATATTTGCCCTTATTTAAGTCTCACTCTGTATATAGTTAGGGATTGGTGTAAAACATTGGTTTCTCCATGGCATTTTTTATAAGGGTAATCGAAATTTTGATCATACTGATGAAATCTTACCATTTCATTCCTACACTGTTAATGTTTAAAGTACATATAATAAAATAATTTTAATTTTAAATCGTCTTTATTTAATCTTACCTTGACAAACATCTCAAAGGCGAACACAATAGAGAATATGTAATTGCAACTTTGAAGAAAGATCTTTTCGGGACTATCGGGTGGAATGTTTGGTCTTTCCATTGCCAAAGTGATGCAGTTCATAGCAATGAAGAGGAGTACCATGTTGTCAAAATATTTTTGTTCGACCAACCAGGTGCACTTTTTACGAAAACTGAAAAATAAAATAATAAATACATAATAATCTCCTATATGATCGTAGTGGAAAAAAAGGAAGAAGAAAATTAGTTTGAAAAAAATCTTTTTACATCCATGAATTTTAATGATTGCTTCATATTTGTCATGATAATCATGGTATTTTGGGGTAATTCTCAAAGTATTATCACTAAAGTTATAGATACTTTAGTCATGATACTTAAATCAAGAAAAATCAAAGATTTTCCTTGATTAAAGTAAGAACAATCTTCGCATTGTCACGGGGTTTTTAGAGTCTATTTCACTACTCCGATAAAATAGCAAAATAAGCGTTCGGCATTTAACGTTTTATGTAAAATTGGCTAGTTATTTTTACATAAATGAAGAAGGAAATTAAAGATAAAGGATTATACTATATCCGTATTGTAGCACATTACAACTTCTTTATTTTTAAGATTTTGATGGTCAAACCTCAACAAAATATTCCTTGTTTGGATTAAATCTTCTCGAAAGTAAAGACATAATTTAAAATTCCGTTACATTACGGAAATAGAATGAAGTTTTGTGATTACAGTGATATATAATTTATATGGTTTTGTAACAAACTGCCTGCTACTTTATGGCAAATGGTGAAGCTCTGCAAACCTTAAGCAAGCCTCAATCAAAGTACGTGTGTTTGGAATTTTGGGTGCGGCTTAACACCTTAACAGCTAATCCTTAGGCATATTTCTGAAATATAATATATATTTCCTTCGGCCACACACCCGCTTTACCCGACCCCTGCGAGCGACCCGAAAGTACAGCGTAATAGACTCTTAAACAGCACGCTGTCTCCTCAATAAACACCTTAGTAGATTAGAAAATATTAGAATTATAAACAATGGCAATACAATGGAAACACTAGAATACTTCATCATAGAGGGGACAACCATTCTTGCCATAAACTTTGATAATGATTGAGATCAGAGATGGAGAAATGACCACTGTAAAATCGTCTTAGATATTGGCTTTTATCAAAGCCCTGACACTGTATGATGAATTATAACTCAAGAAATAGGGATAGCTATAAGGTCCCGGTTATCAACTTCCCCCCTTCCGTACAAACAAAGCATCCTTACCTATTTTCTGGTGAAAACAGGTACAACGAATATTCTTCTCTCCCTTTCAAACACCCGGTAGGTTCCAGTAACATTTCCAGTCTGTTCAAGATGCTGAACCTCGGCGATGAGTGAGTCGAGGCTTCATCCAGTTTCGTCTGTGATAAATTCGTTTCCGTTAGTGTGTTATCTTTCAAATTGTTCAGTGGCTTGAGTTCGATGTGGTCGATTTTTTTGGACAGTATCGGACTGACACTCTTGAGGTTCAGTTTGGAGGAGTGGTGATGGTGCCGTTTGGTGGTGCTTTTGGGGGATTTTGTCAGTGAATTGCGTCTAGTTAAAGCCGGTGGGGGTGTGTTTACCTAAAAATCCACTCTATGAACTGTGTGCACTGTGTGCGTGTGGGGGTTGAAAACTAGTTACTACATAATCTGTAGTCACAGAGAATAAATTAATTCTGAATTTGATTAAATACAAAACGATTGAATGATAACGCTTATAATAGATAAAATACAGCTATTTCACTTATACAGTAGTTAACTGCAAGTTATTTTTAAGCGTAGTATGTTAATTTATCCAGAAAATGCCACTGTTTTATGAAATTTTTACGATTTTTTAAATAAACTGAAATAGTAAAGGTTTATCAGAACCCACAAAATTATGCTGACTCTATTTCAACTTCAATTTTTCTTTCTATTATCAACTGTTACCTACTCTTTTAGTACTTTTTTATACAAATATTAAAGTTTTGATAAATGAAATGTAATATGACTGCAATCTTATATTTAGCAGAAGTTATAAATTTGTATACTGAATAAGACTTTTCTGTAGGACGTTTTTTATTTGCTCATTTTGTTATTTAAATATAGATGTGACAATAGAAATAGAAATTTCATGGCTGGCTTAATAATTATACTTGTACAGGGTGTCCCATTTTGGTTGAAATCATATGGTATCTCCGTTATTCGTGAGGATAGAAGGGTGCGGTTTGCACAAACCTCTGCCATTTTTTTGTCAAACAAAAGATGCCGTAAACAAAATTTTCATAGCCCTCTTCGTTTCTGAGCTACAGGGTCTTTCTGAAAATTTTGCAATTTTGGACATCACCGGTATCTCCGTTATTGTTAAAGGTATCGAGAAGGTGAAACCTGTTTATTGTAGAACTTTTTACGTAGAATACAGTGGCGTAGTCGGTTATTCTACGAAAATAATATTTTTAAAGAAATGAATTAAAGTTTTGCTTTCTTAAATAGAACACCCTGTATATTTATAAATTATATGATCTGGCTTGCCATAAGCTTCTGAAAAATATATATAACTCCATATTTATTTTCAATATTTACTGCAATATTTAAAAAATATATTAAAAGATCATATTTATTAGTAGGCCATGATTGATAATAAAGGAAACTAAAGAATTATTAAAAGTATACTGCTATCTGTCTCTTGTTTTATTTTGAGAGCCACTAATAAATTCTTTATATATTAGGGAAACTTAACTTTTTACCGCTATTTGTAAATCTTGGAAGCTATCGTACCAGAACTTTTAAATATTCCTTTAGCTAATTTACGTGAAATATACTTTCAGCCAAACCAAACCAAACCAAACCAATGGACCCATATGATGGGGGCCATCATATGAACTCATAGGATGGCCTCCCTGGAGTTGTCCTTTCTCGATTTCTGATTTTGAGGATTTTTGAAATTTGAAATATATCGTGGCAACTAACACAATGTTAAACACCTGGAAAATTCTTTATTAATGCAAGCTTTTAGATATTTGCAAACCCATCCCGTTATAATTAATTCCGTTAAAAAAAGAAAAATATATTCAGAGATTGAGTGATAACAGTTCAAAAGTAAAATATATCAATTCCAAACAAAATTTTAATAAGTGTATGACAATTTTAGTAAATATGATTTTTGATTTTTTGTTATTTATCACGGCCTTCTAATAAGAAAACGATATATTTTAAATATTTCCGTAAATAGTGAAAATAAATATAGAGTGATATATATTTTCGAGAAGCTCATAGCAAGGCGGATCATATGATTTATAAATATACAGGGTGTTCCATTTGAAAAAACATAAGTTTAGTTCATATTTTCATAAATATTTTTTCCTTAGAAAAATAGACTACGCCGCTGTATTCTACGTAAAAAGTTCTACAAGAATCAGTTTTCACCTTCTCGATATCATCCATAATAACGAAGATACGGGGACTGTCCCAAATTGCAAAAGTTTCGAAAAGACCCTGTAGCTCAGAAACGAAGAGGGCTATGAAAATTTTGTTGACAGCATCTTCCGTTTGACAAAAAAGTGGCACAGGTTTGTGCAAACCACATATTCCTATCTTTACTAATAACGGAGATACCGTATGATTTTAACCAAAATGGGATACCCTGTACATAATTTTTGAGTGAAAGTTTTCTCTTACTGGAGATAGATTACAACACAATAACAATATACCTGGTGCGTCTCAAAAGTGGCTCAACCCTAATTTTTTTTTTAATTTTTTACATAAAAAACTAGATTTGGTATGTTATTATATGACATAAATTAGGATTGACTGATGTATTCAATTGTTTTTGGTTACTTCCTGTTTTACCTGAAATGACTACAACTTTTGATTTTTAAATGGCACCCTCGGTATTTTTTTACTTTATTCGATAGAAAATTAACTCTGAATGACATATTATATGTCAATTTTTGACATTTTCTCATATGGTTTATTTGAAATTGTAACAAGCGGTTCATAACGATAATTTGACTGTGTGTGGTACCAAATTATTCGTAAAAATGCTTTTTCGAAATAAGCTAATGAGCCACCCTCGTTCCATTTGAAAAAAACTGAGATATAATTAAAAATACGATTTCGGCATCTTTTAACCGGCCAGGACAAGACACGAAAAACATTAGACTATCAAATCTGGAAAATGTCAAAAGCTGACATATGATATGACATTCTATTCAGAGTATCATTTTACATCGCACAAAGTAAAAAAAACAATACCGAGGGTGTCATTAGGAATCAACAGTTGTAGTCATTTACGGTGAAACAGGAAGTGACCTAAAACAAATGAATACACCAATCAATCCTAATTTATGTCATATACTAACATTCCAAATCTCTTTTTTTCTCTAAAAAATAAGAAAGTTACAGGAGTCAGTTTGAGACGCACCCGGTATACAACTCGATTTTGTGCTTCAGAATTGTGAATATAGATGATCACTTTCAAGTTCTGAAGAAAAACCAAGTCATTCTGTCTATGAAGAGAAAAACTGGTAGTAAGTGTTCTTCAAGTAGATATAAGAACTGCAAATTATAGAAAAAAACTGAAAATTTGTACATATAACCTTTTTATATATATGTTGTGATTTATAATATCCTTGTAAGTTCTTTTGTATAACAAACAAAACTGTTAATATACATCGAACTTGTAATTTATTCTCTGTAACTGCTTAAACTATATATAGTCCGCCCAATGAGAGAGGATACAAGGTAGTGACAGTTTTGTCTGTCATTTTAATCCAGCTAAATAATATTTTATATATATTTTTTTGGGTGGTTCCCTGACTCCTTGGACAGACATTATTTAAGCAAAGTAAAATTAAATGGAGAAACTCAAAAAGGCACATGAAAACGATCGAGTTTACAGTGTAAAAAATGTGGTGTTTTCTGTTGGGCCAGTGACCATCGAGTGAGGAAATAAGCAAGTTTGGGCAGGACTTTACTTGTTGTGGCATGGCGCCGCTGCAAGTGTTTGATCTACATCTAATAGAATTTTGCGGACTAATGGCAGATTTGGCAACCTTATTATTTGGCGTATCTCGTGTATCGTTTTGGATCCGAATGGATGATTGCAGCAATGAATCATTCCTTAAGCTGGCCTGAAATAACAAAACGTGCAAACAACAAAAGCGATATGATGAAATCTGGGTGCTAGTCCCCTAGCTGTATGCGCTTTTAAGTTTTAAACAGTGATGTAAAGAAATTCAATTGAATGTTTACAACAATTAGTAAATTTTATAATAGTTATTTATTAAATATAGCCCCCATAATGCTTTAGTAATAGGCTAGTGTCTTGCCGTGGAAGACACTAGACTATTACTAAACTTTATGTAGATTATTATCCAGTTAACATGTATAATTTTTGTCAATTATAACATGTATTGACTATTTCGATTCCAAATATCTTGAGGACCATTACTCGTAGAGATTTTTACCAAGAGACTTTTTTTACGTAAAATGTGACGGAAATGTATATTTTTTCACTCAGTAGTGTAATACAGGTACGGACGAAAAGTTATTGCTCTTCAAAACTGCTATAAAAGATGTAGGTGGCGCCCTCTACCAGTAAGAGTCATACTGGTATCGAAATCGAATTTCTCATGCTAAAAAACACCCAGACACTAGTTTTTATCCACATATCGGCATTGACTCAGAAATTATATCGAAAACATCGAAATAAAAATGAAACTTACACCCTGTATCTTCGAAACAAAGAATTTTTTAAGTACCACTTATTTTCTACTTTTACTTGACATACATACTAGGGTATGTCCCTGCACTGCAATAGTTAGCACTGTTAATACTGCACTGCAATAGTTAGCATCTCTTCTTTTTTTATAAAAAAAGAGTGTGGGTTGCGTAAAATAAGGTATCTCCGGGAAGTAGAAGTTACTACAAAAAAGTCTTTCCCACACATATGTATCTGTTCTTGTGATAATAATATTACATCACCATTTAAAACGCTTTTATAAAAACTAACATTAAAATTGGCTAAGAAAGTAAGAGAGTAAAATCTAACTATTAAATATTCAGCTTACATGTCTAGTAACTCCACGACCGTTACATTGGGAATGATCTCTACCATTATTCAGGGGAACTGCTTCAGAATCTGACCCTGATTTGTCTCTTTTTCTTCTTAAACTTGGCCTCCTACAACAGATTATTATTTATAAATTATTATTATATACCATCAACGTGTTGGTTCTCTACTTTGGAAGATTCCAGGACATCTTCCTTTGTAGTTTTTCTTTATCCGGATGTTGTTTCATTTCGTTCTTGTTGCTGTTTTTTAGCTGAACGACTTTTTCGGAAAACGACATAGTCTTCATACCGACCCTTTCGTTGTGAATAACTATCTTCCCAGATGGTGTATGCAGTGGACCTTCTGGAAGTTTCTCGAAATTACGAAACGTTATTGGGGGCGGCGTTAATGTTGGCGGTTTCAATAAAGTTAGACTCTGAAAAGGATACAATAAAGTTAGACCCTACAATGATACCTTATGATGAGCTCACATAAAAGTAGACACTCGATAGCATGAAGAAAAGAAATCTTATGGCATGATAATATTTATTGTACTGTATAGGCTTGGTGCACTCTCCGCCAGTGCTGCCACCATTGGAGAATATCTTAAACAACTAGTATACAAATACACGGGTTTAAGTAGCGAGCATACGAAAAATGTATTATTTAAAAAATCTAAAAGTGTTAGGAAGTATAATTTGTGAAAATTCTAAAAATAAAAAAGTTAATATTTTGATATCTTCAGAAGGTCTAACTTCTATTATAATTTATTATTTCGGATATAACGAACTTTTTTAAAGGTACATACTATAATTTTAAATGTTCATAAAACATTTAATCAGTAGTTAATTAAAAACCGCTAACTATACCGTTAATATTGCAAATTATATTGTATCCTCTTATAGTATACATATGTCTATTTAATTTTTTAATTATGTAACGAGCACTTTCTTTACTCACTTGTTTCGTCGAACTGCTTGAATCCATTTTTGCATTTGATAAAATCGGTGTGAGAAACTACGAAGCTGCAAAATGTTGTTTCGGGAGAGTTGAATATCCGGGAAAGTTGAGTTATTGAATGTTACTGCACCCAACAACGCCCTAATTACGCTCTCCTTTACGCGTTAACATTTTTTCGGCAATTTTATTAACATTTGAAATTGTTACAACACAACAGGACGCGACGGCGACGCCTAGTTCGAATTCTTTTTCACTTATTTTTTACTACCCGACAGAGCATTATATAACACAAACCTCGTACCTGAGTGTTTTATAGTCTCAATAACTGCACTAGAAAAAAACTAAAATAATTAAATATTATGACAAAACTACGATTTCAATATTATATTAATAGGCCAGTCAATCTGGAGGTTGAGGTGGAAAAAATTAGTAACCAACCAATCTCAACGGGAATGTGTAGATAATGATCTCCTATTTAACCCCTCAAAAGTCCCATTCGGTCCCAGTGGGGGAAGTTTGAAAAAAAAACGCCGCCATCTTGGATTTTTTCGTTTTTTTGAAATATCTTCGTTTGCGTAACTTTTTTCCAAAAAACTAAAGATAGGCTTTTTGTAGATAATTAAATTTGGAACATTTTACCTTCAATATTTTTTTTTCTAAAATAAATAATAATAGAGATAGAGCAATTTTTTACTATACCGTTTTATAAATTTTCCAGTTTTCTTAAACCAATCAGATATAATTTTTGCGTTAACAGTATAGTCATAATATAGATAAACCACACAAGTATAATTTTAAGCATAAAAACAATTAAAAATAACGTTTAGATATTATTTATTAAATGAAATTATTGTTAAAAAAATATTATTAAATTAAAGTTATTAAATAAAATCTGCTCTGACGTCATCCTGAGCGTCATTTTCGTCCTCAACTAAAATACAAACGTTTGTGTAACTAATTCCGTAGCACTGACCACACTTTGAAGAACATTTAAGACCCAGTTTTCTACAAGAGCAATTTTTAGAGCACTGACTCTCTTTGCAATTGCAAAAAAATAATTTTAGTAGGTCAGGAGGCGCCACATATTCTATTGATTGAATAGGTGTCAGATTGCCTTTTTGATTTCCATTCATATTGTAATGGATATAACTGATTACCAATCCATTCCTGTATCTAAAAAATACAACTTATAACATTTCCTATAATAGATATATCTTTACAGTTACCTGAAAGTATGTCCTGAGTAAATGGAGTTTTGCAGCTTGGGCAGTGATATAGCTTTAAAAAATAATTTAATTCTGACTGAAACAAGTCACCTTTGTTAGTATTTTTTAGTATCGTCAGGCACATTTTTTTTTTAATTTTTTAAATAAAAAGGAGGTAGTATCACAGTGTCCCATTTTGTCTTGTACCTCAGATATTTTGGATATTTTTAGAATCGACTTTTTAGTGCTTTTTGAAAAAAATCTTCAAATTTTCTTATCACCTCAACAGCTGCGGAATTATCTATGTCAAAAAAAACATATAACAGTTGTCTCAGAGAATACCGATATTATGGTTTTACTTATATACCATTCAAAACATAAAAATATATTCATGCTTCATCCGGGAAAAGCAGGAAAAGGTGATAAAATATCTGAGGTACAAGACAAAATGGGACTTTCAAAAAAACACATATTTTTTTTTTATTTTAAAAATAAAAAATGTCAGTACTGAAAAAAAAATAACAATCTTTGTCTATACCTCAAAATATTTTTAGAAAAAAATGGTAACAAAGATGACTTGTTTCAGTCAGGATTAAATTATCTTTTAAAGCTATATCACTACCCAAGATCTATACCAAACATATTAACCATCTGAGATACACTCTATACAATAGGATTACATCAAGACAGGCCCTTAAGACTACCGTTAATTTAGCTAATTTGTCTCCAACTGAGAACTCTGCAAAACTCCATTTACTCAGGACATACTTTCAGGTAACTGTAAAGATATATCTATTATAGAAAATGTTACAACTTGTATATTTTAGATTCATGAATGGTTTGGTAACAAGTTAGATCCTTTACAATATGGATGGAAGAAAGATCAAAAAGGTAATCTGACACCTATTAAATCAACAGAAGATGTTTCGAAGATGTTTCGCTTCCTGACATACTAAAATTAATTTTTTGCAATTGCAAAGAGAGTCAGTGCTCTAAAAATTGCTCTTGTAGAAAACTGGGTCTTAAATGTTCTTCAAAGTGTGGTTAGTGCTACGGAATCAGTTGTACAAACTTCTGTATTTTAGTTGAAGACGAAAATGACGATCAGGATGACGTCATAGCAGATTTTATTTAATAACTATAATTTCATAATATTTTTTTTTAACAATAATTTTATTTAATAAATAATATTTGAACGTTATTTTTAATTGTTTTAATGTTTAAATTTATACTTGGTTGCAGTTATATTAACACTATACTGTTAATGCCAAAAATTATAGCTGATTGGTTTAAAAAACTGGAAAATTTAAAAAACGCATAGTAAAAAATTGCTCTATCTCTATTAATAATTATTTTAGAAAAAAAATTGTTAAAGGAAAAATATTCTAAATTTAATTCTCTCCAAAAAACATATCTTTAGCTTTTCGAAAAAAGTTATGCTAACGGAGATATTTAAAAAAAACGAAAAAAACCAAGATGGCGGCGGTTTTTTTCAAACTTCCCCCACTGGGACCGAATGGGACTTTTGAGGGGTTAAATAGGAGATCATTATCTACACATTCCCGTTGAGCTTGGTTGGTTACTAATTTTTTCCACCTTTACATATGATACATACTCGGCTACGTTTACTGGCCTATAATGCGATCAACATGACGGCACCGGCCGGCGCGGCGCGGCGGCTTGAATTACATACTGATAATTTCTGATTTCTGCCGTTGAAGCGCTGCGGTCGGAATTTGTTGAAATCAACTGAAATGCACCAAGCCTATAGCTTGATCAAATCACATCTGTGGAGTTAAATTATATACCAGGTGGTGCATCAGCGTTGGAAACAGGAAACCCATGCAAATTTTTAACTGTCCAAATATTGGCTCCCCTGTATATTTTATAGCGAAGTCGTAAATAGGTATAGTAAAGGTCTGCGTATGCTGAATACACGTCAAATTTGAACAATTTTGTACAAGCCAATTAAAGAAAAACAAATCCGGGTAAAAGTCAATATACTTTAAGTTGCCAAACCTTGTTGTGCTGTCTACGCTACTATGTTACAGTACCTACAGTAAGTGCGCCTGATATGTATTTTATGTAATTTAAAATTTGTTCATATTAGTTAAAAGCCTAAAATTTAGGAAATATAATTTGACATTGGCAACATTATAAGTTGATTTAAAGTTTTAATAAATAATATCAAAAGAACTTATTATGTTCAAGAACTTAAATTTCTTAAATAAAACATCAAACCAACAATTAGTGTGTTCATTAAACTGCTCATACTATCGAGTGACTAGTGAACACATATTATTATTACATTATTTATTTAGACTATTGGGACACTCACAGAACTTTTTTGGGTGGTTGATTCTGTAGTAGATGGACATAGGGAGTTTTCGCCATCGACGTCACTGACCACACTGGTGACGTTATATAGGAATTCGGGGAAGTCAGCGTCAAGGGTGTTGCTGGGGGAGTCTTGGGGTGTGGCGGCAGTGTGCGTTATAATAGGGGGTGACGACTAAATTGGAAAACATTAATAAGTGTTATTAGAAAATAAAGTAAAAGTAGGATAAGTTCGAACATCGTTTACACAAAGCTTACATTAAAGTTAGTTTAGTTGTGAAATAAAGGATTGTGACATTTTATTCGAATTCAGTTTAATTATACTTTAGAGATATGTATTGTATTAAATCGCTGAATCTCTTGTCATTGATAATGTCCAATGTCTTTAGATCGCAATGAAGATTGATAGCATTTTATATGAGAAAGTACTACTACTCTACCGGCTCCCAAATCGTACTTCTTAAATATCTAGTTTATAATTAGCAAAACACCTGGTGGTCTATTTAGTAAGACCACAACAAGGCGTCCAGTAATACTTAAGACCTCTTTCAAGTAGCACGAGTGCTTGAAAAAATTCTAATTTGATTTTGTGTATCTGTGTTTTTTATTTTTAGCTCTAATTTATTTAAAAACTCAGTTTACAGGGTTAATCGAAGGGTTGTCTTTACACTAACTTTAAAACACTCTGTGCAATAATTTTGCAAGCCAATTTTACTAAAATAGTATTTTTCAACAACTACAACCATGTCTCCTGCGTATTTTGTTTTTTGGATCATGTTAATACATGCCTTGATTAATTTTTAAGAGCAAAATTAACTTGCCACCAACAATTTTCAATTTTTTTAATTATCATTTCTTTTTTATGATATTTTTCAATATGAGGAGGTAGTTTTGGTCATTATTGGACTATATACTATACTGCTATACCCTGCCCAGCATGTTTGACAGATCTTAATCTAGCGAACGGCACTAGCTTCGTTAAATGAACTTCGGTTGGTCCTTAAAGAAGAATGGGAAAACTTAACGCAATATGATATATGTAGCCTCATTGCAATATGAACAAATCTCAAGCTTTGGTTGATCAAGTTAGAGCAACCAAGGTATTGTTGTATTCTTGATTATTGCAGACTACTAACTAAAGATATTAACTTTATTTGTGATATCGTTATTAATGTTTATTAAAACCAGGCCTGTATTGTTACTTTTAACGTTTTTATAATTTAGAATAGTGCATCCAATGCAGCGTAATATGATATTATGCCAATAGTCACCAAAGATATTCAAAAATAACATCATAAAGTAGTGATAGTTGAAAAAATGGAAAATTGTTGGTGGCAAGTTCATACAGCTCTTAAAAATTAATCCAGACATGGTTCTGACCGAAAACTACAGAGAGTCGCATTTCGTTATGCTCTCCCATTCCTATGGTACTTGCTGCGCGATAAAATTTAGGTTTTTCAAACTTCACAAGAGAGCAGTTCGATATATATTGTGACTGAACAGTAGAACTCACTGCCAGAATTTTGTTTAAAAATTTCAAAATACTGACTTAATCCGCAAGCACATATCTGCTATTCCCGAAAGGCCACATCACAACTATCCACTTAGAAATGCGGAGCACGATCTGTATCTGTCAACCCCGAGCTCAGAACTAGTTTAAGGCTGCAATGCCAAAAAATGTACAATCATCTGCCTTTGGGTATCAAGTCGCTTTCATTCTTTCCCGCATTTCGCAAAGCTTTGAAATCATACATACTGAAGAGAGCCCTATATGCGGTAAACGACTTTTTTTATTGATGTTTAATCTTGAACAATTTTGAATTTTAAAATTTTGATCATCTCACACACTGGTTAAAAGTCTAGTATTTAATATTTTATAACTCTTAAAATGATTATGTCCATTTACAATTTTCCTATTGTAAAATTTTATTGATATGTCTTTTTTTGTGTTCTGCAATGTCCATGTATGTTCTTTTTGTAATTTTAATGACGTTTTTTTTTTAATTGTATGATATTTTTATTATTTGTAACATCCATTCGATAAACTCTGCATAATAAAGCTCAATGTTAATGTTTATATAAAAAAAACTGAATTTACGTTGATTTAAAGTTGGGCTAATAATAAAAAAATATAAAACTTTAAATTTGACGAAATACCCTTTATTCTTAATAAGATTTGTTTTTAAGTTTTTTACATTTGCTTTAATGTACCTTGTGTTATCGACAACAAGTTGCGATGTTGCGTTCATTAATGATTTGTGCCATTAGTTCCATATTTTATAGTATATTATTTGTTTTATAAAAGATTAACTCAATGAATTTTTAATTTAGATTTTCCCACTTCCTAATAAAAACTCTTTAATAAACAAATTGACTGAGCACTGAATGAAACCCGACCGTAAGAAATACGGATTCCGTATTATTAGCTGGGCAAATGTATTGAATAAATTATTCAGCAGTGCAGGCGCTAAAGGGCCTCATTTATTATGGAAAACAACAAACTCGATGTTCACTTTTCATTCCACGCATTAATTCCTAATTAATAAATGATTTAGGTTCGTAAAATTAGCTCCTATATTCCATTTGAGCTTGTTGATAAAATTTGATACTTTTTTGCGAAAGTTTTGTTAATTAATATTTGCTTTTTCCTGTTTTTGTAACATGTTTATTAGTCTATTTTTTATTATCAATTGTAGAGAAAAAATGTTTTAGTGAATTAAACGTTATGGGGTTACACTTAGCTTTGATTAGAGATGAGTAATATTAAATAAAAGCAATAGAAAACCAACAAAAAATTGTAAGGGCTTCTACTCACTTGTCTTATAGGTTGTTTCAGTAATGATTCTTTTTGTATGTTACACTTGGGTTCTCTTATGTAGCAACCCTCCCTTGCATTGGTTTTATCTTTGAAATCGCAGTTAGTAAGGGCAACCAACGTCCTCTGGTCATTCAAGTCTTTTATTTTTCTTATCTCGTCGGCAGACTTCCAAAAGTTTTTCTTACTCTGTTAAAAATATCAACATTTACATTACAACTATCTTATTAAATAAGCATCTAACCTAGTATAAAGTATAAAGTGTGGCATATAGTTGTACTCAGGAGACCGAGTTCTTTCAAAAACTGAAATAAAAAATGCAGGTCCGTATTTAAAAAAAAACGAAGTCGGCCTCTGTATCTCACAAATTATCAGCTAATTTGAAAATCTAAAAATACTGTCAGATAGCCCTAATAAAGTGGCTATGAGAATATGCAATTAGTTTTTTGATTTTCTAAACAGTAACGACAGGAAAAAATAAAATTGATTTTCAAAAAAATTAGTTTTTTCTGAAAAACTCAGCAATCCTTGAAATTTTAAAAACTTTTTTGATAGCATCTTGGTGAACATTCCAAGGCGCAACTTTGCCCCAATTTAACCATCTTCGTATCTATTACGGTTTCCGAGATACCAATGCTCGTACCTCGAATTTGTAGCACCCTGTATAGTATACTAATTATTTTAACGTAGTTCTTGATGGTAGATGTATATTTATTTAAATTATTTCCTTTAATTTGTCTATTATAAAAAGTTATTCTCTAAAGATATCAGCTTCGCACAAGGTGGCAACGCTGTGAAAATTCATCGTGTCATCCCAGATTCAAATGATCTGATTGATGCAGATACTTGCAAATTTTATTACCAGACGGTAGCCATGCGCATAACGTTTTCCTATTGATCAGTACTACCACATTTTTATGTCAATTATGTATTCAAATATCCAATGGCGCTGTTTTTGTATTATATTTTGTACCTTTAACTTGTCTTGTGCATATTATAATTTGTACACGCTTTCTAACAAATATTATTATATTGAGCAAATCACTAAACAAAATGCAGATACATTTGGAAAATATTATAGAGATTCCTGATATATTTTCATAAATATACAAGGTGGTTCGAACTGTATCCTGGAAACTTCGGCAGCATATTCTGCAGATAAAAATAAGTAAAAAAAGTTTGTATAAATGTGAGTCTTAAAATGCTTAGTCGGAGATACAGGGTGTAGAAGTTTCATTTTTATTTCTATTTTTTTCCATGCAATTTCTTAAGTAACGTCAATATTTAAATGAAAATTTTATTGGTGTCTGGAAGTTTCTTGACATGAGAAATTTGATTTTAATGTCAATATGACTCCTATTTGTAGGTGGCACCACCTACATGTGTTTTAACTGTTTTGAAGAATAATAACTTTTCGACCGTACCTGTATAAAACTACTGAGTAAAAAATATACAGTTCCGTGACTTTTGTCTCTCAAAAATATTGCTACGAGGAACGTAGTTAGTAGTCAAGTTGTTTATAATAGAAATAGTCAATACATGTCATTATTGACAAAAAATGAACACGCTGAGTAGATAGTTATTTGACTGAAATAATAAATTTGAGAAATTTTTATTTTTTTAAATTAATCATAAAATTTTCTTCGAAAAAATGATGATAAAACAGTTTCTGTTGAACTTTTGGCACAAAAACATTTCAAATTTATGATTTCAGTCTAATAACTATTTAGTCAACATGTTTAATTTATGCCAATGACGACAGGTATTGATAATTTCGATTCCAAAGATTTCGAGAACCAATACTCGTAGCGATTTTTAATAAGAGGCCTTTTTTACGCAAAAAACGTTGCAAATATATATTTTTTTACCTAGTAGTTTTATACAGGTATGGACGAAAAGTTAATACTCATCAAAACAGTTTAAACACATGTAGGTGGCGCCCCCTACAAATAGTAGTCATATTGACATCAAAATCAAATGTCTCATGCCACAAAAACTCCCAGACATCAATTATCATCCAAATATTGACGTTATTTCAGAAATTATTTGGAAAAAATCGAAATAAAAATGAAACTTCTACACCCTGTATCTCAGAAACAAAGCATTTTAGAACATACATTTCTACGAATTTTTTTACTTATTTTTATCTGCAGAATATGCTGCCAGTGTGCGGAATACAGTTCGGACCACTCTGTATAATGAATAAAATTGGCCATATTTTTAGAAAGCTGCGTCCGCCTCGCCTTACTGTTGTCCCGTTGTTTCATATTCGTTTGTCAGACTGTACATATTATTTCATGATTTATACCTGTGAGTAACTATCAGAAGAAGAACTCTCCGATCTGCTACTAGTCTCATTACTCTCTCTCAAGCTTGCTTCTAGTATACAGGACATTTTTCTTCTTGCCAATTCCCTCTGTTCCCGTTCCCTCCTTTCGTTTCTTTCCGAACTGAAACCTTCAACCAAAATAGCTACCAGCAGATTAAAGAGAACGTAGTTGCCAAATGTCATGAGAGCGACGAAGTAGAGAGCCGCCCAATGCGTCGTTCTCGCCATTCCGTTTGAGAGCACCATGTTCCAGTCTTCCTGTGTTAATATCTAAAATATTTGGGTATGATTTATATACATTATGTTGGTTGGTATGTATACAAAGATTAGCAAAATTATTTATTATGCTTAACAGTTATTTGTTTTTAATATATCGGCTGCATCAGATATTTGGTGTGCTGTTTCTTGTTTTTTTAGTTTTTATTTTCTTTTCTTGGATCTTTATTGCAATATTTTTTTAATTTTAGTTACTGTAATTTTAGTAATAGTACATACTGACAAATCTGTAAACTTTTTACTCTTGAATGCGATTTACATAATGTATATCTATTATTTTATCTAATTTAGACTTAAGGTTGTCAAAAGTTACATGACGTCTTATATATTTCGACTCCTTTTTCGACTCATTCGATCCTTATCATCTTTGAATTGATAGTTGTACCACAGAGTATATTTTATAAAAGTTTATATTATAAACATTAAATAAAATTGTCATCGTTTACCTACGTACATTAATTGAGCCACGAAAATGGAGTGTAATGGTATCTAGTGTATTATACAGGGTGAGACTTGAATAAGTGCAAATATTTTTAGGGATGGTATATTTCGACCCTAGAAACACGACTATGAGATTTTTTTCGCAAAAAAGATGTTCAAAATCGTACATTTTCTTTTATATTTTCCTGTATAATTATAGAAAACTTTCTAGCATTGCCTGTTCAATTCAAATTTTTCGACGGTATAATTTTCTAATCTCTGATATTACCATGCTTACTAAAAGGGATGTAAATATAGAAAAAATCCGGTGGCTCTCTTTTTTTTAAATAAATCTTTTTTTTTTTTGATTTTCAAACTTGGACTTATTTAAAAAAGGTAAAGAGTAAATATGTTTCTTTTACCGAGATCTACCAGCCCTGTAAATATTTACACTTATTCAGGACTCACCCTGTAGTATACAATATGGATAATTTCAAACCATTTTTAGTGAAAATACAAAAAAAAAAATAATTGGTGATTAATGTTAATTAGAATTTTTCGTATTTTGCGATAATATTAAAAATAATATAAAATTGCCTAGATTCAAATAATCCTCATAAATCTTAGTTAGACATAAAACTGAATTTAAACGTAGATAGAATTAAGCACTAGTAGTAATATTATGCTTCAATTTAATATTACAATATTAAATTTTAAAATATCGATATATTTCCTATTTTTATATTTTTTGATTTTGCTAATCTTTGTTTAAAAGCACCATCAGCGTTTATTTTCATGATAATACACTTATTATTTTGTTGAAATTAATACTTGTTAAAATGTTATAAAAACACTGTAAAATAACCACATTGAACATAATATGTTTATGAATATTAAAAAAATGAGCAGTTTAAAAAATGTATGTTCAAAGTGATTTTTTTACATTATTGTAAAATTAATAGACAAAATCGAAAAATAATGTTCAATGGACTAGGAACAGTAAAAAATTGGTCTCACTTGAAAAACGGTTACAGTTGCCCAGAGGATGTTGTTAAAGTGTTTGCGATCGCACTGACATCTCTCGTCTTTCTTTTCGAGCATCTCGCAGCCGCAATCCCTGGTCACGCCTTTCTCGTCTACATAATTGCAAAACTTACCGCCAAAGAGGTACATACCCAGGATGCTAGGAAAATGCACGGGGTTTGGTTAGAGCGGTCTATTTTAAGTCGTTTGGGTTTAGTCTAAGGCAGTAGCGATAAGAACTATTTAAAAACAAGTCTATATGATTTGGTTTGGTTAAATTACAAATTGTAATTGTTGGTATTGAAACTTTATATCTATTAGTATAGATACTATATATTTATACAGAACAAGCTAAATTATTTGTGATAAAAACAATAGGAAGTAGAATAAGTTTAAGATTAGAATTGGGTTGACACGGTCCAAGTATACTAGGACCAAATACGCTGTTTCTATCTATCAACTGTTTTATCCAAGTAAAGTTGGATGGTTTTGGAATATTCAAGTAAGTTGGCAGCCAGTCTACTTGTACTATTCAAGTGTACCTGGTCTATGTATATTTAGAACTTACGACCGAGAAATATCAAAGATTTTCCTTCATTTAAGTAAGAACAATATTTGGATTGTGACGGAGTTTTTAACAGGACACCTCTCCTCAATGAACACCTCAGTAGATTGAAGCTAAGAAACAACGGCGAATGCAGATTCTGTGAGGAAAAGGAGAAATACCACATCACTGAGTGCACCGAGACGATAACCATTATTGTCATAAACATTGGTACGATTGATATCGTAGATGGAAAACTAACATCTGTAAAAACAATCTACAGCTATAATACATGTTCTTAATTATCTTAAACATATACAATATTGACAAGAACTAACTATCGTCAATCAGATTTTAATTTCTAAAATGACAGTTAATTTCGTTGTCACCATTCAAAGAGGACGATCAGCTCTGCTTTCTTTCCTAGTTATTCCTATTGATGGATTATGTGCGTTGATGGTCTAGTCCATGTCATCCTACAATTACTCTTGTAAAGCTTAATTGGCTAGAGTCTTTATGCAATCTAATAAACGCCACTTGATTGTTACAAGTATAGAGTGTAGAGGTAAGGAGAAATATATTCGTGCATTAAAAATGGTAATAAAAAAGGGAAGACTTAAGATGGCGCTGCTGTAGCAAAAACTTAAAATTTAAAATATGCGCCGAAAATTTTTAGAACAGGAAATGATTCAAAAGAGATAAATATTTGATGTGGAGGCGCGGTTTCAAAAAATTCTTTTATTCTCTTATCTAAGGTTACTTTTCATTTTTTAGATTTATGCGTCATTACCGCCACTGTGGTCATTTGGTGAATTATTCCTCCCCTTATTTCTTCCCATTTATGTGACCACTTTTTCAAATAAAATCCCATATAGTTACACACATGTTGACACGTATGTCAGAGTTTCTCATTTTCAATTATTTAGGAGTAGAAACATCGAGCACAGCAAAAGTATAACTACTAAAGTGGACAATCAGATTAAAAAAGCCTCAAGAATATCGCAGCATTTACGTGTCATAATATGGAGAAATAAATATATGAGCAGAGAGAGAGAGTAAGACGCGAATTTATTAGACGTGTATAAGACCCATAATGACTTACACTGCTGAAGCAAGAGCAGAAACGTCAGAGACAAAAAGAAAAGTGAGAAAAACAGAGATGAAAATATTACGAGCAATCAAAGGGACCACATAGCACGAGAGAGTACGCAATGCAGACTACTAAGAGAATTGGGAATACAGAACGTTGTCAGATGGGTATATTAGATTTGATTTCTAGAGGTGGCTCATGGCCTGATCCACTGCGACCTTCTCAGATCTATTGTAGTCCTCTTCTGATTTTTAGGTTACATTCTCCAGTCCTATCCTTTTCACAAAGTTTAGCAACTTGGAGACTGAACCCTCCATGTAGCTCCCTGGTAAAGGCCTATTATTGCCTATAACCGAGAATCGCACATTTGCCAGGTTGTCGTATTGGCATAAAAATGTGTTCTGTCGTTTCTTCTTCAGATTGGCAGAACCTACATATAGCTTTGTCAGTCAATCCCATTAGCTTTATATGCCTATTTAGCTTACAATGCCCTGTTAGTAGATGGGTCATGGGTAAGAGCTTAGTTAGTAGATGTCAGATGGATAAGAGCAAGACGCTGCTGTTTAAGAAACCATGTAGAAAGGATGGGTAAAGATCAGATGACAAGTTGGCCAAAACACAAAAATCAGTAACAAGACGTCCACTTGGTAGGTTGCTTAGTAAGAGAGCTGGACATCAACGTCACAAGAAGACAGTTGACAGAACTGACAGGACCATGTCCTATTACAACAAAAAGAAGAAATAATTTACATTAAATTTCATGTAACTACTTAACATTGAAACAAATTTGTTAAAAAGCAGGAACTGTTGGTAGACTTTCATGTATGTATTACAATTCATCTGAAATCATTCTGTACTAATGTTAAACCCCCTAATAAAAACTGAATACAGAGGATGAAAATTACAAGATCTTACTTTATTATTACACTATTGATTAAAAGAATAGCTAAGTTTTATCGCTACTGCCCGATATATTTTTATTAAATAATAACAAATGTGCAATAATTATTTAATTAGTCTATAACGTGTCTGGCGAATAGACTCATTGTTTATACATGTTTATTAGTATGGTAGTGTAGGCACTCCACTTTTAGTAAAACTAAAAATTAAATTGTTAGATATAATCTACATTTACGTCACTACATTTAGACTAGTAATTACTTGGTTCAAGTAATAGAAGAATCGTGGCTCTACTACCTAAACTCAATGATATTTTATCGTCTATTCGTATAAAAATATCTAAAAAATTAGAGTGTTAAAAAATTCGAGATTATGCTGTTAACCATACACATCTGCAGGGGTGACATGTTGATACAAATCACAAATAAGCATCACAAAATACTACATACGCTATAGAATGTGAAGAATTTAGGAATAAAAGCAGTGTGTTTCTATGAGATTTCATGCTCATGAATAATTTTTATATACAAAAATCGAGTAACCTAAAAGAATACTTCAATTGAGAACATTAGAATCAATAACTGTGAAATTACATATGAAAATGTATAACCCATTATTGTAATTGAATGTTTAGTATACAAATTACAATAAAAATAATTGTGTCTGAGAGAAAGCCTAATAATTAGGTTATGCAATATGATCGAAGAAAAAACGGCGTCAGCGATGGTTATGAAGCCATCTGTCGTTGATACATTGTTGATGATAAATTATTTTTTAAACTTTTTGCTTTTTTAACGTACTCCACAGGGTATTTCAAACTTTCACCAAAATATCAACATTTTTTCCCTCGTATAATTTATAAATGGCAACTTTTATCTTTAATTTAGAAAGAGGTACTAAAAAGTCAAATAATTTATGTACAAATTTCTTAAAAAATCATAAAAATTGATCCACTAGGACACAATATATAAAACTTTAAAACACATCAAAATTTTAAGCCCGTTTTTCGTGCCGGTGAGTGTATTTAAAAGGGTTAACAGGTCCATTAAAATAAATTTTGTATTACAAATTAAAGTGATGAAATAGATCGTGACGCTAATCGATTAATACTAAAAGCTTTTAAATAATCGTAAATAGTAAACACCTAGCTACAACATAAGCTGTAATGCATAAACAAAACACACGTGCAACACCAACTTTAAAACTAATTATACCACCTACCTTGTCGTCGTTATTCGCGCGGTATATTTAAATTCTAGACCTTTTCACTTAAAATTAGTTGAACGAAAAATGTTAGTGACGGAAAAAATCAAAATAAAAACTGTATTTAGCGATTGATTGTGGATTATCTAAGGTGCACCTATTATTGGATTGTTAAAAAAGTACTAAATACAGTTTTCTTTCATTTTTAGTTGGATGAATAATAGTTAAATACCTGAAATACGGTCACGAGCGACCAGAGGAGGGAATCAAAGTTTTTTCGATCTTTGTCCTCGTCGGAATTCGATTTGCACAGTTCGGTAGTTGAATTATATTTAGGTTCGTCTTTACAAAACTTGCACCCAAAAATATTCATACCGAGAATACTAAAAACATCCCAAAAATCATTTAGTTTTTTGCTCGAGCCGAGCGTAGGGTTAAATTGATGTTTAAGTGATGGGATTATTCGAGATAGTATCCAGATTAACGTGTTTGAAATCTCTGTTTATGTACAGGGTCCCTTTTTTGTTGGAGTTATGTTTCTTTTTCGCTTATTAATTAAGATATATCTTTGCGATTTGTCCAAACCTGAACTAAAAAATAATTGTGTAGAATGCAATTCTACAACTAAATTATTCCTCAAATTAAAAGATAAAAAGTAGTATTGTTTTTTATGGTCTACAACAAAATATTAACCGTATGAAAATTTAATCTTTACCAGTAATCAGTTATTTAATGTTCAGTAACCAGTTATTTCATGGCCAGTTAATGATATTATTTTTTTAAAGGTTTGGTATTAGACTTGTGTTAAGGCAAATTAATCAAATTGCGTTTATCTCATCAAGGAGGCCCAAATCAAACAGCCTACATAATTTTGCTAACTAGAAAATAAAAAGTCAGAAAATCTGAAATTGTAAAATCTCCAATATCACCCCCTGTAGCGCGGAAAGTATGTACGACAATTTTGTTTGCAGCACCTAAGGAGCAAAATGCACTGATTCAGTACAATATACCAAAACACTTTACTTTTACACTGGACGCGCGTTTCGGTAACCATGTTAGCATTATCAGCGGATGATTAAAACTAAAACTGGCTAACATGGTTTACAAAACGCGCGTCCAGTGTAAAAGTAAAGTGTTTTTATGTATTGTGGTGAAGTAGTGTTTTATTTTGCTGTTTATTTTGCTGTTAAACACTAAAGGTCAACTGTAAGAAAAGAAAGGTTACTCTCAACTGTTGGGCCACAAAAATGTGGCCCATGTTTATGAAAATTGCAAAGTTCTATCTTTTAAGCGAAAAAAAAAACATCAGTTAAAACGAAAATGGGATAATAGACAAAAATATTTTCAGTTAAGAATAAAAAATCCAAATTATTATTTTAGAAAATATTTTCAGCAATCACATTAATTTATGTATAATTTTAAAATAATTGTATTTAAGAAATCTTCACAATATATTAAACTATGATATACATTTTGTTCTCGATTTTGTTTAAAATGAAAATTGGAAATATCAGAAAAGTTAAATAAACTTGAATAAAAAAATCTATGCATAAGGATACATAAATTGAATTGATTCATCCCAACACTATTTCAAGTTATATTAATTTCTTACAGTTTATAAAAATCTTAACTTTTTAACCCTAAATTTTAAACCTTTTAACCCTCATAATCTTTAGTGGTATCTCAGCATTTATATAAATATAGTAAAACCAATGATAATAAATCTTAAGTACCCTTATAATCTTTAGTCGTGTCTCGGCAGCTATATAAATGCAGTAAAAACAATGACCGGACCGTCGCGAATATGTTATATCTATGAACTTTCATTTTTTAGTTTTTTTTCACAGATACTTAAGATTTGAAATTAGATATACTAAAAACATATTTTTAACTATATAGTGATATTTGGAATGTTAGACGCCTTAAATTTTTACATCAATTTAAGCTTTACATATATACATGTTCTGTGGCTTAAAATAATGTATACAGGACTATGTACAAGTGTAGATATTGTTTTTGGTAGAAGAGTGTGAAAGTGCAGATGTAGTACAAGGAAGTTTTAAGTACTGAAATTAAGAAAAGTGTATATCAGGAAGTAAGAGTGATGTAATAGAGTATAGAGTTGTCTAACACATCAAACTAAATAAAATTAAATCAAAATCTTCTAATAACGTATGTACACAATTAAAACAATAATCAAATGCCACCCCTACCCATTAAAAATTTTGATATTTTTTGAATTTGGATGTATATTTTTTATTACTCGAAAACAGACATTTAATGGATTAACTCTTGAATTACGCAGTAATATAACTTTTATTTCAAGTTGATAATTAAAATTAAAGA
Source organism: Sitophilus oryzae (assembly GCF_002938485.1). Taxonomy (NCBI): domain Eukaryota; kingdom Metazoa; phylum Arthropoda; class Insecta; order Coleoptera; family Curculionidae; genus Sitophilus; species Sitophilus oryzae. Next base: position 3,230,899 of record NW_022147237.1, on the reverse strand, counting down.
TCTTATTTTTACTTATTTGACTTTGATTATATAATAGAATTGTAATAATGTCCGGTTTCTTGTTTTGGTATTTTGCTTATGAATTAAAGTATAAGTTAAAGCTTGAAGCACACTTACCTAAATATGAAAATGAAAAGAATGAGCAAAGAGAAGAAAATGGCTACATTGTCCATTGTTCTTAGCATAACAAAGAGTTGCCTTCTGAGATTCGGCATAAATCTAACTAATTTCAATATTCTCAAGAGCCTAAAAGTTCTAAGAACGGACAGACCTGAATCTGTGTGCACTTCTTCATCGTCCTTTGTAAAATTCTTAAATAATTCTATGGCACTGAAAAGAAGTAAACAATTAAATAGTTATTATAAAATAATGGCGCGAAAAGTATTTTTATGTTGTTCTTGAAACAAGTAACAATAAAATATACAATCTCGTAAAAAGAAAGCAACATAATTAAGTAGTAAGTTTCTGCAAATAAAATATACAAGGTGAGTCTTAAATAAGCGCAAATATTTTATCAGAGTATAAACAAATTTAATTTGGAATATAAAAAAATTGGCTTTTTTTTTAATTTTTAGTTAAAATACATAATATCTTGATAATATGGCAACATAGGTAGTAGATAAAACTGAAAATAAAGCAAACCCAGAAAAGATCTAGCGGTTCTCAAACTTTAAGCAGATTTTTTTTATTTCCAAAGTAAGATAACTCGGTTATTTTGGACCTATTTGAAAAACAATAAAGAGAAGAAATATGTTTATTGTATCTACCTGTCTTGAAAATATTTGCACTTATTTAAGACTCATCCTGTGTATGGATTCAGATCCATATATAAAACAGGAAAGAAATATATGGGATACAGTTTCATATATTTTTGAGATATTTCTGTTATTCAATAATTATAGTAACATTTTTTATACATTTTTTAACTTTGATTCTCTATTTATACTATCTTTGCTATATTTTTTCCCAAATAATTTTAAATAGTCCATAAAGACTTGGTGACGTCACGTTGCAAAACCCGCCTTATCCGAAAAACGTTGTTCAGAAGTATTATTTAAAACTGTTTTAGCAAATGTTTGAAGCGATATTTTACAAAATAAAACGTGTCTATTGAGTGGAATCATTGTGTTGTATCGTCTTTTTCTAGAAATAAAAATTAATATTTAATTTTTAAAGAGAAAAAACACAAAAATAATTGGAATAAAGGTGCTCGCGCACCCGAAGCATCGCGAACGGAAGCGGCGCGAAGAAAATCGTAGATTTTTCGCCCGATAAATTTACATTTAAGGTAATGGCAGCCCGCGCATGACGGCGGCGCGAAGCGAAGAGGCGTGTCGGTCGACGCGCGAATTCTCTTCGGACCAACTAGGAGTAGTTTCTCTTGACGCTTCGCATCAATGCGCGGTGATAGACAGCGAGAAGATTCAAATATTTGATGATTCTTGTCTCATATCCCAGTTTTTGCGTTATTTGGTAGGAAGAGGTGCTAAAGTTGGGGCAAACTTCTTTTTATCTTGTCTAAGATCATTAAACAAATGATGAAATTTACCGTAGGTGTCTCTCTTTTGATTTATATTATGAACCCAGCATTTTTTCTTGTTTTTATCTTCTTCCATGGTGGCAATTAAACTTAGTACAAAAAGGTCCTCTTCTGACGAACTGCTCATCTACACTAGACAACGTACTGCGTTCAAATCATGAAATAAATAAAATTCGCGTCGCGTCGTTCGAGACGCCACGCTTCGCCCCAGTGCGCGGATATCAGCTAAATGACTCTTCGTCTCGCGGCGCTTCTGTTCGCTACGCTTCGGCTAAGTGCGCGAGCACCTTAAGGCGGGTTTTGTTGCAGTATGATGCATATTACGGGTTTTGCAGCAATATATTTGCATCCTAACTTGATTTAATTGATATGCTATTTTTTTTAAATTGGGTAAGGATTTGAATTGGATAAGACGTCGGTAGTAATATTATACTTGTGTATAAAGCCTATGAAAAAATGCGGGATTTGCAACATTTACTGTCCTCCATTCACGCAGTTGTGCAGCTCTGAACTGTTCAAGAACGCGATATTCTCACGTTCTCAAAGTTCCAGAACTGTTCCGCGCCATATGGACTAGGCTATCGCGCACAGCTCCTTTCAGAACCGTTCTCGAGTAGCCAGGGTGTAAAGCTCTGGAACTTGAAATTCGCGAATGGAGGACAGCAAATGATGATAATAAAAAGCAAATATATATGTGGATAAGACGGATTTTGCTGCAGGAACTTAATTTGTAATGAATTTTATATAGGAATAGGCGACTTTCCCTACAGTTTGGGACGATGTTTATCTAGATTTTAGGTTCCCACTTTACTTTTACTTTTTTTTTTTTTTATTTGTCATTAGGTAATTCTTTTAAAACATGGATAAGGTGGGTTTTGCAACTTGACGCCTCATATAAAGAAATCTTAGAATACTTGAAAAACTCTACAAAAAGGCTATTATACCCATATTGTTTTTCAAAATACATTAGGAGTGTACATAATTTTTAATTCATCATAAAATATGTAAAAGCCTTTTTATTAAATATATAAATTACAAAATGAGCTTTTGTTTTAACTTTATATTTTCAGCTTGCTTCTGATTTATTTTATTTAACAGATATTTACCGATCGGTACATTGCAGTTATTTAATTTTAAAGTTATTTGGTTTTGGAACTTTCCTGATTTTTTTCATATCACTGCACATTAATTACAGAGGAAAATAGAGAAACAAAAGTATATTACAAAATTTCCATGAAATATCCAACATGAATTCATGTTTAAATTTTATATTCACAACATTATTCTCTATCTTATATGCTAGTCATGAGACATAAGATAAAAACATGAGATAAAAAAATAAAAAAAAATACTGCTAAAGATGAACTAAAGTAAATATAATTATTAAATCTACAATAAAAGTGAAAAAGTTAAAAAAATGTAATAAATACCTTAAGATCACAATTACACCATCAAATACATTAAATCCATTAGCAATATATTCAAATGGACCATCTGCTAAAATTTTTAGTATCATTTCTACGGCGAACACCGCGGAAAATATCACGTTCGTCACTTCGACGCAATGGGTGAGCCACTCGGATTGCTCGTGATGTTCGATACCCATCGAGAGAGTGTTGATTAGGATCGCTAGAAGAATCCCATGCTGAAATATCTGGTGCTCTACAAGTCTCTTGATGTATCTCCTGACCGTTTTTATTCCTGCCAGTATGCCCTTGATAATCATACACGAGCAGATGTAAAATTTGGAACGCGTTTCGTTTTTGTACTCCGACTCGCAGTGCCATAGATCGATACAACAGCTGAAGTCCTGGAAAAAAGTTTATATGGTTTGTTAATGCAACATTTTTTTGATATTATGCATTCAAATTTACGCAATATACTTGCTATATCATAAACGAATTGGAGCTACTAATCATACAACATTATAAAAATATATGTATCATATACATAAATATTATGGACGATTTTTTTGTATTTTTTTATAAAGCAAAAAAAAATAAATGGATTTGTAATAATTTACTGATACAATATTAGTTAATTACGAATTAAAAATTATGATTTGGTCTAAAGAGATAAAGTGAAACATAAGATTATGCTATTAAAATAAAGTAATAATAAAGTTAGTTAAATAGATGTTATCTTCTAGGAATACCAGCACAATTGAATGTACGTAAAAATATTTAAAAATATAAAAATCAGTTACAACTCAAGTACTTAATATGTTTTTTAAAGAATAAACACCAATTTTCATCCAAATATTGACGTTCCTTCAGAAATTATTTGGAAAAAATTGAAATAAAAATGAAAATTCTACACTCTGTATCTTCGAAATTAAGCTTTTAGAACATACATTTATACAAACTTCTTTACTTATTTTTATCTGCAGAATATGCTGCGGAAGTTTCAGGAATACAGTTCGGACCACCCTGTATAAAGGAAAAATTTCTGTTTGTTCAGATTTTTCAGTCTCAATTTTGTACAAAAGAATCAGGAGAAAAATTATGTTTTATACATACTTCAATGTTATACGTAGAATAAATATAAAGGGTGCTAAGATTAATACTAAAAGAAGGAACCTTTGTGGAGTAATGAGTCCAACAAAATACTTCTTTCCATTTTTTAATAATATTAATTATTAAGATAAGACTTATTTGAAGAGAAAATTATGTCTTTTTTCAGTGTTACAGAAAAAAGAAATTCAAAAGGAGTTTTTGTTATCTAAAAGTACCAATATTCAAATTGGTTTGAGCGCAAAAATTTTACATATATTTATATCACAAATTTTTTTGTAATATTTTTTTACTTATAATATTATGAAAGTATCAACCAAGAGCATACAAGTACTTGAAACTCAATGAATCACTTTTATCCACCTACCTCTTCGCCAACAACGTGTGCAACACTATACTCTTCGTTGTTCTTCTGTCGGTTGTTCATTCCCTTTGACAGCGAATCGAAGAAGGAATCGAGCACGATTTGGCCGGTGGGCAAGGCGGCGTTTATGGCCCCTAGGGCCAACAGTTCCTGACAAGTCATTGCCTCGCCGTTCATTAAGTCGTTACACTCCTGGGCGATCTGTTGCTTTGTTTCCAGCATTTGCTGGGGATTTGTCGGCGTCGTTATTTGCCAGATGTTGCCGTCGCCTGCAATATCAGTTTTAATATAAACAACGAGAAAATAAAGTAACATTGAAATAAAACAATTTAATTAATATATTTATGGTTGCACATAGTGTACCATTTTTGTAGGGTTTCTCCTTTATGAATATAGCTACAAGGATGCGGTTTTCACATCACTGTGCTAATTTATTTATGAAACTAAAGATGCCACACACAGATTTATCCTAGCCACCTTAGTTCCTGAAATTCAGGGCGAAATTGAAAACGCTGCATTTTTGGACACCTTTCTACCTCGGTTATCTTATAACTTAGTGTCCCATAGAGTTTGTCACGTAGGATTCAGTGTCGTAACTAGATTTTTGCTAGCTGTCATTCGTGAAATGTGACCCAAACTTATGTTTTTTTAAATAGTGTACCCTGTATATTTTCTTTTATTTTTATTAAATAATGCATTTTAATGCTTTATTTAACTTTTTAACAAAGGCGGCCGATTTAAAAGAAGTAATCGAACTAATCGAATAATTTATTCTACGTCAATTTTTGATTACTCATTATTTCATACATTCATACTAGTTTCTGTTTGTAGAACTATTGAACAAGTGCATTAAATATATCAATAACTCTGATTAACAGGGTGTTTTCTAAAAACTACACATGTTTATTTTCAGTGGAGTTTATTAAGAACACGATGGAAAGCAAAGTTATCTGGTTAAATTAAATTAAAGAAAATGATAATCCCTTTTTAAACTAGGTTTATTTTTAAGTAATGTTTATACATTTGTGACAGATTCATATCTTCAAAAAATTCTCCTCTACGGGATTCGACCTATTTTTTCACCTTTTCGATAATAAGTTATAAGATAACTAAGATATTGGGGGGCTATAAACCAGGAGGCTAGGAAAGTGAAGTGAAAACCGCATTTTTTTATGGGTCGCCCCGGAAATGGGACACCACCACGAAAATGGGACACCCTGTACATTTATGCTGTTATTATATTAATTATTTTCCCTTTAGTAATTCAACTTAAAATAATCGATTAAATTAGATTATGAATTAGTTTAAAAATAACTGTTCAAAATACGTATGCTGTGGACCAGAAAAATAAAACGTCTATATTGGAAAACTATAGTTCACAGGGTCAATGTATTTCCGGCTTAATCAAAAATTATTTTTTATCTAAACAAAAATATGCCATCAAATAAAAATAATAATTAGATTTCGTTTAAAATGTGAGAACTAATTTTACTATACCTTGCAAATCCTCTTTGGTCTTACAAACTTACTAGGGATTACAACAATGTTATAAATATTCGAGATACATATTTCAGAACCCAACTTTCCCCCTTCAATTTCCCAATATGTATTTGAGATCCTTATTTTAAAATAATTAGTTTAATAGATATTACATCCCAAGTACATGGAAATTCGTATATACTTGTAATGTATATAGAGAATACGCTATAGGAATAAATCAAACCAAACCAAACCAACCAACCTTTTAACTCAGTCGCTGTGAAACAACTCATCAATATAAATTAAAAGCACTATACGAAAAACTACAAAAATGTATTAATGAGAAGTGCGTTTATTTTTAAATTTCGATAATAGATAAACTACATTTTAATAATTAAATAAATATGAATAGTGCTTTTATTTAATGAAGAATTATTAATGTTGAATATCAACATTAAAATATCTTACAATACTTCTCATATATAAATTGAAACCATTTGAGCAAACAACGATAGGAACAATATGCATATAAGTTTATTTTTTATACCTTATACAGTATATTTCTTTATTCTATACCGGGTGTTGCATCGTCGAACGGGACATAGGAAATCCCATGTAAATTTTAATGGGGTCAATTATTGGCTTCCCTAATTATTTTAGAGAATAATTCTATTTAGGTTTATTGAAGAGCACTAAAACCCACATTCAAAAGAATAACTTTAGATATGTTTGATTTGCCCGTTTACGAGTTATCGCCGATTTCTTTTTAAATATTTCTCCTTTCTTATGGCTCTGTATTTACTTATGAGCACCAGTCAAGGTAAAAGATAACTGTCAAATGAAGTTGTCATTTCAGAAATTTATCTATTTAGTGCTTTATTATTATTATTATTAAAAACTCATACCTACATCGAAAATATTAGCCATGAATTACACTACCGAAGAAAAAGTATTGATGATTAAATGGTATTATTAAGGAAATAGTTATCAAAAGGTGTCGGACATGTTTGCTGCTCTGTATCCGAATAGACCGATACCTGGAAAATCTACAATCGCAAGGAATATCCAGAGATTTGAGACCAAAAGTACCCTAACAAATAACTGCAGATGTGAAGCAAGGCAGGAACAAAGAGAAGATGCAAGAAATGATACCGACTTGGAAGTTTTATTGTGCGTGGAAGAGAACGATGGAAAGATCAGCACAAGGAAACTTGAGGATGAAATAGGAATAGATCACACTACAGCGTTTCGAATCTTGAAACGACATAATACTATTCCTTCAAATATTAAAAGCACCAAGAGCTACGAGATGGGGACGAAATACGGCGGCAGGCGTTTTGTTTTGATATGATGGAAAGAGCAAACACGGATAGGGAATTTTTAAAAAACATATGTTTTACTGACGAATGCACGTTTACCTTAAATAATGAACCCAATGTTCAAAATTATCGATATTGGAACAAAGAAAACCAACACAGGTTTGTCGAAACAAGGACGCAATATCCACAGAAAATGTTTGGGCAGGGATATTCGGACACAATATTATCGGGCCATTATTTCTTACGTGAAATTTAAATGCAGAATATTATTTGGAACTACTCGAAAATTATATTTTACCTGCTTTACATGATGCCGCTAGGGAAAACCAGGAAGTTTGGTACCAAATGGATGACTGCCCGGTACATAGTACCCTGGCTGTTCGGGAATATTTAGACAATAGTTTTAACGGAAACGTTATTGGCCTTAATCATACAATAAATTGGCCAGCAAGGTCTCCTGACATTTCGCCAAATGTTTTCTTTCTCTGGGGCCATTTAAAAAACAGGATATACAAGGATAAAAAATACCCAAATCTAGACGAGTTAAAAATGCTATTTCTGCCGAATGCAATAGAATTTCAGTTTACCAACTATCGAATGTAAGAAGAGAATTTTATGATCGCCTTGGTTTTTGTCTAGCAGTCGATGGAGGAATATTTGAACATCTCCTTAAATCCTTAAGTTCTAACAATCTAATAGTACCTAAATTAATAAGTTATTGAATATTGTAATAATAAACTAACCTTGTAAATAAATTAACCTTGTAATTGATTACTTTATTTTACTTTAATTCATATTAATTTGTATTTATAAATACACCTTTAAGATTTCCGATGTAGGAATGAGTTTTCAATAATAGTAAAGCACTAAATAGGTAAATTCATGAAATGACAACTTCATTTGACAGTTATCTTTTACCTTGACTGGTGCTCATAAGTAAATACGGGGCCATAAGAAAGGAGAAATATTTAAAAAGAAATCGGCGATAACTCGTAAACGAGCTAATCAAAAATATCTAAAGTTATTCTTTTGAATGTGGGTTTTAGTGCTCTTCAATAAACCTAAATAGGATTATTCTCTAAAATAATTAGGAAAGCCAATAATTGACCCCATTAAAATTTACATGGGATTTCCTACGTCCCGTCCGACGATGCAACACCCGGTAAAATATGCTTGTCGGAGCTAAATTGATCTTTTATCCTTCATACAGTATAGTTCTTTATTCCATATAGATCGAAACAAAGAGAACAAATCTTATATTTTCCAGTCCTAAGCAAATATTTTCTAGCAATGTTTAAACAAACTCTTATAACTTGTTTCATTTCCATAACAAAAACTTATCGTATCCAGCCACAGTACAACACCGAACGAGGAAAGCTTATCCTCGAAAACACTTCTAGCTTCATAAATTATTCGACGATTTGAAAGAACAGTCACCTTTTTGCATGCAAACCGTAAATATCGGAGACAAAGCCGAATTTATTCGACAAAAGCAATGAAAAGAAAGGCAGGCCTCTTGCTGTGCGAAATATGTTTACGTGTGCTGACCTTCCCGAACCTCGTTTTATTTTTCCCAGCTTCTGGTGCCAGAGAGAATAAGAAAAGCACGCAAATCATTCGTTATCTCACCTGCACATCATTTTTAGAACCGAAAAGAAAGACTTTTCTTGCAAACGTTGAAACTTTGATAACCCTATTATTATGGAGATCAGACACGAAATATTTTGAATTGACTGCTACTGTTGCGTTTGCATTTTTATTCGAATGCCTAGACGTTTTTGGTATATTTATTTACTACATTATTCGGCATATCAAATTTAACAATAACAATTTTAATATTAGATGTTAAATACTATACAGGGGGCTACAAATTAGGGATACGTGTATTGATATACTAAGGGCTGGCAAAGGTTAGTCTTGGGTCGAGATTTCCGTATGTAAGAAGAGTACAATGCGTTTATAATGTACTGAACAAAAAGAGAACAGTAAACACGTTGCCAAACGTACGAACTAAACCGAGAAACTGCGTATATTGCTAAGAGACGTGGAAGGGGATATAGCAGATTTGTCGCAGTCCACCGGTCGACCCAATCAGTACCTCTGTCAGTACTTAAAGTTCCAAGCAAAGGTGCACATCATGCGTTCAGCTTCACGATTTAATTACGTCTCGTGATACTTTATTTGTTTATTTATTAACGAGTCGTTGTAATTTTCCCTATAGCATGAAAAATTTTAAGTGTAAGTTAGAAACACTTGCATTTTTGGTAAAAATAAGTGGAATTGAGTTGGTGTTCGACAGTGGTCGCGCTATTAGAACTCAAAATGAATCGATATCTCAAAATCTATTGAAAATAATTGATCATAGTTTTTTCAAAAGCTTTCTTAACATTTCTGCTATATTTTCTTCGGAGACAGTATGTGAAAATCTTTATAAATAAAAAGTTACGATTGCTAAAAATTGCTATGCACTAAAAGTAAATGGATGGGCTGTTTAAAATTTTTGGAAAATGGAAAAAAAACCTTATCGAATTTTTCTTATTTAAACATATTGTAAAAGATCCGATCTTCAAAATAAAAAAAAGTTTCAATATCTAAAGTGGTTCTTAAGTTATGGCGTCTTAAAAAGTTAAGTTTTTAAAGTATCGCGATTACTGACGTTTTATCGTTATAATCGTTTTATCGTTATATCGATATCCTTATAATTCCATTTCAGATGTTCAGAAACACATCTAAAGATTTTATCTAGTTATCTTTTCGAAAAAACAGTCGTTTAAAAATAAGCGGTTTGCGATAGTGATTTTACTTTACCTGATCGGGAAAGGCGTACCGGCAACGCCGCATTTCTCTCACTCCGACTTAATAAGATCTCTATGCGATTTACTTCCACACATGTAAGTACCGACCCAAGAGTAACAGTTGCCAGCACGGTATCGGAAACCGTAATAGATATGAACATGGTTAAATTGGGGCAAATTTGTGTCTTGGGATGGTCACCAAGCATTGCTGAACTATTTGAAAAAAAAAACAATTTTTATGAAAATCGATTCTATTTTTCCCTGTAGTTAATTTTTATAAAATTCAAAAACTAATTGCACATTCTCATAGCCACTTTATCAAGGCTACCTCAGAGTATTTTTAGATTTTCATATTAGCTGATAATTTGTGACATATGTACATAGGCCAACTTATTTTTTTTAAATACGGACCTGCATTTTTTATTTCAGGTTTTGAAAGAATTCGGTCTCCCAAAAACAATGATATTCCACACTTAATTTTTTTTCTATTTCTGGGACTTAAACACACTTTATTTAAACTAATTTCAAGTCCGGTTCTGGTTTTTGAAAATATTTAATGTGTTCATCAATCATGTAACAATATTGATGAGCTTTAAAACTACAAAATGTACACATTCGTAAGTATAAGAAGAAGATCTGTTGTAAGGGCTATACATAAAAGTAAACGAAAAATAAATTTGTGCATTAGAAAGGGTTGTAATCCTTTCGAACATGTAGATCATTAGAAACTAGTTTGTAGAAGTTCATTTATTTGTAGTAATTACGATCAATATTATGCATATTATTAGATCGTACATTGAGATTTCAAATTGATAATAAAGTTAAAAATAATATCTTTAAATAAAGTTAAAAATAATATCTTTAAATTATTTTATTTATTTGAATCTTTCAATTGGCAATCAATTTTTTGGCCTTATTCAATGTTAATTAGCGCTCATCAATATTACTTTACATTAATGTGCTCCAAAAAATAAATATTAAATGTGGCATGTTGTTGTACTCAGAAGACCGAATTCTTTGAAAACTTGAAATAAAAAACGCAGGTCTGTATTTAAACAAAATAAGTTGGATATGTATCTCAGAAAGTATTAGCTAATTTCAAAATTACGATCAGATAGCCCTGACAAAGTAGATATGAGAATGTACAATTGGTTTTTCGATTTTCTGAAAAGTAACGACAGGAAAAAATAAAATAGATATTTAAAAAATCCTGGACTTTTTCTAAAAACTTCTTTTCTAAAGCAATCTTTAAATTTTTTGAAAATTTTTTGATGGCTGGTTGGCGAATATCCCAAGACGAAAGTTTGATCCAATTTAACTATGTTTGTATCTATTTCGGTTTCCGAGATACCAATGCTCGTACCGCGAATTTGTAGCACCCTGTACGAAGAAAACTACGTTAATATTAATTGAGTCACGAGGTCACAAGGTATAATAGAAATAATTGCTTGCTGAAAGTAAATTAATCTTAACTTTTAACGAGCACAACTCGGGGAAATATATTCCAGCCAGTTAGAATAGTTTTGGAACTATGCTAACCTAAAATGCAAGATTTGGTAAGCGAACTTCCTTAGCGAAATGAGGATATTGCAACTATGCCGATTGTTACATGGCTACAGTATATAATCAATTACATAAAGACTTATTTAACTACCAATACTTCGATTGGCGCCATTTTATATCCACAAACGTATTATGGTTTTATGTATTATTAATGGGTTTGTTTTTGAGATACTGCCTTGTATATGAATTGATAAACCTAAATATTTTGTCAAAAAGCATTTAAAAATAAAATAATTTTATCACGAAAGGCACCAGATTTTTGAAGTGAAACTTCTTTACGCGCACTAAAAATTCAAGGCCGTGACACAGAAGCTAGCGCAAGACGATTAGTGGTAGCGGATTAGAAATACGTAGTGACGCGACGTGTATTTGTGAGCAGTCCACGTGTTTATCAAAAATTATGACACTTTAATACAAATTTTGTGAAAGTGAATCAAACTATTTTTATTAATTAGGTACTATACACTATACAAAATTACTATACAAAACATACGGTCATTTTAATACCAATTTTGTGAAAGTGTATGAAATTATTTATTAATTTTTAATTTGATACTTTTTCAACATTTCAAACTACACTTTTTCAAGCATGTCCTTCAAGTCCTTTAATTTAATAGCTGTTAGTAAAAAGTTCACTTCAAATATGAGCAAATTTAGAAAACAGTGACCGATGGTAGAATGAATTGGCTATTCCTCTAAGGTTACACAAGAATATATAGTTTTAATCATTGTTTAATATTATTAATTACAATATAGTAAAAAAAATAGATTTCCAAAACTTAAAATCGTAAAACTGCAGGGCAACAGTCTGTGTTCTGGCGGTACGCCTTTTGTAATTGTACGCCTGCAGATTAAGTGAAAATTTTAGTTTTTTATAAACGCGTGTTCATATTTATGCAGGGTGGCCCATCGAAAACGTTCCGCAAGGCCAAGGTAATTTTTTTTTTTGGAAAATTCAAAAACACGTCAATTTTGTTTGTGAGGGGGGCAACTTTTGCCCCAAAAATGATTGCAAAATGTTCATCCCCCAATTTTTTTCAAATGGGAAGGGGGTCCGCAATGAAAAGGTGTAAAATCAAGTGGTACCGCAATGATCAAGTGGTACCGCAATGAAAAGGGCTTTCTATTCTCTATACTTTCCGGCTTCGTTTTTGAAAATCGGTCGAGTCATTGAGAAAATATGAAGGATTGAAATTTGAAAAGTTTAATTAAACAGTTATCAGAGTAAATGATCAGGATAAATTCCCTCGACCAATTTGTTGTTTTTTCTTATTATTTTTAGATGTTTACCCATTTTTTCACTTGCCACAAGGTCGAACGATCAGGTGCGGTAGTTGCTAGATAGCTGTTCAGTGACTTATGCGTTGAAGTTCTTCTCAATATTGTTATACTTTTTAATAATTATGGTGTACTCACTTGCAGAAAAAGTGGAAATAATCGAACTTTATTTTAAAAATAATGAATGTGGCAATTGGGTTGCGCAGATATTCAATGAACGCCATCCTGACAAATACCTTTATGGCAAAATTGTTCGCGAGTTAGTAGGAAAATTTCGCTAAACTGGTTCCGTTATGAATAAAAAGAGGCAGAGGGAAAATCCTGTAGTAAATGAAGCTATGGAAGTATTCGTATTGGGCCAAGTTGCCATGGATAGTACGTTGAGTACAAGAAAATTAGCCAGTGAGACCGGCGTGAATCGTATAAGTGTCCAAAGGATATTAAAAACTACAAGTTCCACCCGTACAAAATTCAGTTGGTACAAGAACTCAACGAAGACGATTTTGATCGTCACTTGCAATTTTTTGAAATTATGAGTGAACGAGTGGCGAATGATAATAAGATGTATTTTTCGGATGAGTGTATTTTTTTTTGAACGGTGTAGTTAATTCGCACAACTGTCGGTACTGGGCTGAGGACAACCACAGGATTTTTCACTAGGTGCCCACACAAAACCCTAAGAAATTGAACGTCAGGGCTGGTATTTTTGGAAATTCTTTTGTGGGTCAGTTTAACGATATTGAGAAGAACTTCAACGCACAAGTCACAGAACAGCTATCTAGCAACTACCGCACCTGATCGTTCAACCTTGTGGCAAGTGAAAAAATACGTAAACATCTAGAAATAATAAGAAAAAACCTCAAATTGGTCGAAGGAATTTATCCTTATCATTTACTCTGATAAATGTTTAAATAAACTTTTCAAATTTCAATCTTTCATATTTTCTCAATGACTCGACCGATTTTCAAAAACGAGCCGGGGAAATATAGAAAATAGAAAGCTCTTTTCATTGCGGTGCCACTTGACCCCCTTTCCCATTTGAAAAAAGTTGGGGGATGACACCCCCGATTAGAGGGTTGAAGATTTTGCAATCATTTTTGAGACAAAAATTGTCCCCCTCACAAACAAAATTGACGTGTTTTTGAATTTTTTGGAAAAAAGAATACCCTGGCCGTTATGCCTTGCGGAACGTTTTCGATGAACCACCCTGTATTTTAATATTATTAAAGGCCTGTTCAAATATTAAACTTGTGGAATATACAGGTTGTTAACTCGACAGTTACTTATAGGGGAACAGAATGGCAACACTGCCTACTGAGAACGCATGCATTATTGATTTTTCTGCCGACTCGTCCCGTCGCGTCGTCAGCGACGAGCGGGCCGAGGTTGCCATATTTTAACCATAAAGTTCTTGCCGCGAGTAATAAACATATTAACAACCTGTATATGATAAAGGCATTTGTCTCGAGTATAGAAACTGACACGTCGACAGTTCGAGACAAAACGAAGTTGAATGAGATAGCGGGAGACAACCGAAATCGATAAAAAAACATGCCCTTCTCCGACATTTTACGAGGAGTTTTGAGGCGTTTTTAAAAAATAAAAATATGGCAAGATAAATGGAAACTATATAAAAAATTATTAAAAATGCACCTTAGTATAATATCCCAGAATAAAATTATTTAATGTGAATTACATCTATTTAGATTTTCAATTAGATACTATATTATTAAATAAGTAAAAGGGAATCATATATTAAAAAATTATGTTGACATTTTTTATTTTTTAAAGTTTGTTTAAATCTAATTTTGAGTTCTGTACGAAGAAATAAATATATTACGCTTGCATTTTTTTATAAAGCTGTATTAGATATATTTTTCTCTCAGTTAGTATGGATTATATTTTTCCACGATTACCGTGTTTTATTAAATCCGTGTTTTATGAAATCTGAGAGAGTATTTTTATCCGTTCTTTATCATCTCTCAGCATCATTCCTAAAATATGTTTTATATTAATATAACTGGGGAATAGGAGATATCTTAATTTATTTAATATTATATTGAATAACACAAGATAAGATTTTTCTTTTAATTCTTTTTAATTTATTTGATATTTAAGAATTTTTCGTTTATATATTTCAACCCTAAATAAAAGAGGTTTTTGAAATACTTTACCGGCTTGTGTGGTTTTCTCGCTCGAGCACACATTTTTCTTATCAATGTTGACCGATAAGAGGTTGGAGGCCGATGTGGAAGGTGAAACGTGTTGTCCGTGCAGCACAATGATGTCGCTGAACATAACCGAGGACCGTCTCCGGTTATTTTGCAGCGAAGTTGGCGATAGCAAGTTCGTGGGACTCTGGAAATAAAAATAAATGGTATCGTGGGGATGGTTCGTAATATTTTGTATTGTTCATTTCCGAAACAATGTAAATATTGTCTGTATTTTAGAAGCAAAGCAATTTGGGAAACGAGAAACAACTTAAAATTTTCATGTATTTGGAAGTTTTATATATTGTGTTCTAGTGGACCGATTCTGATGGTTTTTAAAGAATTTGTAGCTACATTATTTGACTTTTTAGTATCTCTTCATAAATTAAAATGAAAGTTGCCTCTGTCAATTATACGAGGGAAAACAAAATGTTTATATTATGGTAAAAGTTCGAAACACGTTAAGAATCATTTTATCATATAGATGTATCTTCTAATCTCGATAGTTTGTTTTTTGATTCATCTCAATAGCTTTTTTTGGAGATATACGCTTTTGAAGAAAATACTAACATTTTTTCATATTTTTTACAATATAACCATGCCTTTGCTTTTGGTCCTAGTCAACAGACCTATAAAATAGGGTTTGTGATTTATGTAATGTCACTGTCTTTGAAAAGTCAATTATTATTGTCTGTTGGGCAGTTACTGTGAGCTGTAATTTTTGAATTAAATTAATAAAATTCCATAAAAACAACCACTGACGATGCATGACGGATGTATGTAAATCCACACTAATATCAGTTCCCGGAAAAGGTGATAATTTAAGAACGAAATAATTTTAGAAAGAAATTCAACCAAATTTACATTTGTTATTACTACTATTCCTTCTATTTAAAACGGTATTTAAATTTAGAAAAGTATAAATAGGATTAACCATTTTAGAACAAGATATTTCTTTTATAAAGGATTAATTTGTTTTAAAATGTTAATAATAAAAAGTGTAGGTGCCCGATGGCGTAGAGGTACAGGCGATTGGTAGACGAGAACCAATCTCAAGGTAGTGGGTTCGAATCCCACACTCGGCATTTCATCAGCCGAGTATTTTTATTAAAATAAAAATAGTTTGGGTACCTAGGTCGACTCAGCCTTAAATGAGTACTTGGGATTCACAATCCTGAGGTAATAATAGGCGGTTGAAGCGTAGTGCTGGCCATATTACCTTCCTTGTAAACCCAACGGCTCTAGTATGGCAAGCTGTACCTTGCTACTTCCAAGGCGTCGAACGCTATATACGGGAGCTATTATTATTATTATTAATAATAAAAAGTTAGATCAGAACATATACCGTATTATTTGAAGAATCGAAGTTTAGTCTTAAATAAGTGCAAATATTTTTAGGGGTAGTACGTTTTGACCCCAGAACCACGACTCTAAAATTTTGGATTTTTTTTAAATTTTTAGTTACAAAACATAATTCCTTGATTATATGGTAACATACCTAGGTAGTAGATTAAATTTACATAAAAGAAAATCCAGAAAAGATCCTGTGGTTCTAAAATTTTAAGGAAAAAATATATTTTTATAATTTTGAAAGTATAATAACTTGTTTATTTTGGACTTATTTGAAAAACGACAAAGAGATGTCTCTTTTATCGAGATCTACCAGCCCTGAAAATATTTGCACTTATTTTAGACTCATCCTGTTATATACAGTATGTAAATAAATTTAAGTTCAGTAAAGTTATGCATACTTACAATATTACCAAGTATATACATATTATTTTCTCTGAGAAATTATAGTGATTCCTAAATTGAAAATAAATCAGTTTAGAATACATGTTTATATTGTGTTCTTTGATAGACAACATATGAACTTCTTTAATTTAGCAGTTGTGCAGCTAGATAAATATATATGAAAAAATAGAAAAAGCAATCAAATTTTGATTAAAACGACTGAAAACAACTCCCACTATAATATACTTTTTTGATAGACAGACTATACCCGTTAAAGTTGTGTAACTGGACTGATAAAACTTGAATCTCCTTGTACCAGAATATTATTTTGGAAACAACCCTTGCTAATGGTCCGTGTTGCCATTTAGAGAATGGGAAAAATCGTAAAATAAACCAGGCCATTTGTCTTCACAAAAGCATGATCGTAAGCAACAGCTACAAATGTTTTCGTCTTCTTCGTTTAGTTTTTCGGCGAGATTAATGTTTACTTTTTGAGGAACGTCCTCACTTGTTGACTCGACTAAATTTATTATTACTTTAGATAGTCGTATTTCCTCTCACTTAAAAGATACTAAAAGTCATTCTTAATTACTAAATAAAGTCTGTTCCACGAGATAAAGAAATGTCTACATATGATGATAGAAGAAAAGACTACTAAAAAAAGTTACGAATTTTTTTAATTAAGCATAGATTTTTTAAAATATATCAAACTATTCGTAAATAACAACGCCCTGGAAAGATGACTAACTATTTTATTTTTATTTGTAATAGAACATCTGTTTTATCTCTTTTTCTAAAATTTAATGTGTAGGTTTTTATATTTAGGATTTGTATTTAGATACTAGATTCCATATTTTTTCTTGATATTTCAACGTGATTAAAAGTTTCATTTTATTATTACATTGCAGTCAAACATTGTTCTTTCTAGATAGCTTAATAGCCGTAACAAATTCATCGCAAATTTATTAGAATATTCTGAACAGGAAAGCGGTGGTATTGGCCCCTTATGTCCCTTAAGTGCTATTAAGAAGGTGAGTTTTGTTGATATAAATAATAACTGTTTATATATTTATTTATTAATTTATTTTTGTTTCTTAAAATATTTTATTTAAAAGAAAATATGTAAAAGTGGGCAATGCTGTGCCGGTCAATCTTAATCACGTGACTAAAAGTTTATTTGATATGAACTATATATTTTTTCTTAGATCTAAGAAACGTCATGGATAAAGCTATACCATAAGTACATTACACACAACTATGTTTACGTGACTTTATCATGCATTTTCTACTTATTTCTTTCTAGAATCAGATTATCGTATAAGCCCATCCTGCTTTCTGCATGAGCTACTAAGTGAATGCTAACTTGCAGCGATTATTCGCGCTGCGTTGACAAAAATGACTATAAATCTGGGCCATTAAAACTTTTTTATATAAGATCATCAAGATAATCTATATAAGATCATCATATTTCTCTTACCATTCTACTATTCTATAAACCAAGAGAACCATTCTAAAATTAAATGAGAGATAAATATTTAAACTGGAATGCTCAACTTCCCCCTAAAACTTATAACTGTTCTGGATTACTTTAGAATTAGATGACAGACACATCTGTCACTGTCAGGCATTCTCTCTTTGGGTAGATTAACTTTTGTGATACAAAAAGTCACCGTTAATTACTTACTAAATACACGTTTCTGACGCGGACGGGTAACAAGTTTATACGTCGCTATCTGAACAATCGGCAACACGGCGGCGAAAGTTTGGAGTTCATTAGAATATGAATGGGGAAGTAGCTTTACGCATTCACCAATCGTATAATTAGCAAAGGTGCGAACGCTATGAATATTAAATGAGGCTGTAACTCCGTGACACACATGACGAGAATAACCATTTTACTTAGAAATCAGAGTTGATACAGTCTTGTTACAATTTGGTATGTACTGAATGCTTCTAAACAAATATCATGAAAGGGCTATGAAATAACTATGAATTTTGTAAATTTTGATTTGTTTGTGTATTTACTATTACTACTATTACTGGTGTTAAAATGTAAATATTTAACTTTCATTTTGTGACCTCCAAGTTTATAATGTAAGTTTTAAATTTTCTCTATTTGATGTTAACTAGTGATGTATTAACTTTGCAGAAAAAGGTTTTGATGAAGATCTAATAAAGATCGAAACGTTAACAATAATGTGTTCGACTTAAAAACAGCTTTATTACGGACCATAAACCCAAGAAACAATCTTCAAAAAATAAACATTTTTTGCGGCATAAACGGCCGTATCTTTTTTTTAAGTCAACTTAAAGGTTTGATTTTTTCACAACCTCAAAGGAGTGCAGACATGAGTCTATGGTTTTAATTTAAAAGCGATAACTCCAAGCATTTCCGAGATAAAGAGTTTTGACAGATAAAGGTACCTACGGAGGTACGAAACCTTGGTAAAATGTTTTGATGTATGATGCTAAATGGGCGTTTTATTTTACTGAATTAGTCCTTAATTCTCCTATTTGACATAAATTCGATTATACAACATTTTAAAGAAATAAACAATATAGATAGGTAATGAAAATATAGTTTACTTACGTCATTATTATTAATGGATATATCTTGATTGGAAATAGCAGGTACCCTTAGCAACCCCGGTCTTCTTGATGACACTACCGAGAGTTCCACGTCTTCCGATCTGAGGTAGCCTGGATCACTCAGACATATTGAACTTGCTCTGGACACTGCCCTTGTGCTAGGTAAGCTCTGAGTTGTTTGCTGTAAAAAATACATATACTTCAATTTGCAGAAGAAATCCTCACAGCTTATTTTTAACAATAGTTCTCTAAATAAATTACAATTAATTATCTTTATGGAAAGATGGGGACAGCTGTGTTAATTGATTTTCTATCCAGTTAACCAAAGTGATAAAGTTTGTATTTACAAGAAGCCCTATTTATTCGGATCTAAAATTGCAGACTATTTCAATAAAATTAAAGTAGTTAAACCTTTATCAATTTCAATTAGTTCTAGCGTTTCATGTTCTTGAAACGCTCTGAAACGTGAGGAAATTAAAGCTGTCCTTACCAATTTTTGATTATCTCTAGAATTTCTCATTTGTTTTAAAACGGAAAAATAATTGATTGAAAGGAACGTTTATGTTCTAAAGCAGTTTCCAAGCCTTTTCGCGTTGAAACTCTACGATTTTCTTATATTTATAAAACTACAAATAGTCTTTATTTTTTTTAATAAAATTGCAGTAAAATTAATTAAGATGTCAATTACAGGTATTTTCCTTGTGCAATTTTAAAAAGTTGAATTAAACTAAATCATTTCAGAGAAATAATTTCGTCGAAATATATTCTAGAAATAATCTGAAATTGATTTGTCTTGGGTATTTTCCAATAGAGGCTCACCCCAATAAGTTTTTTTATTTTTTCTGAAAAAAGAACAAGATTTGGTATGTTAGCTTATGTCATAATTCAAACTAAATCATTTCAGAGAAATAATTTCGTCGAAATATATTCTAGAAATAATCTGAAATTGATTTGTCTTGGGTATTTTCCAATAGAGGCTCACCCCAATAAGTTTTTTTATTTTTTCTGAAAAAAGAACAAGATTTGGTATGTTAGCTTATGTCATAAATCGAGATTGATTGACGTATTCGATTATCTTCGGTCACTTCCGGTTTCACTGCAAATAACTACAACATTTGATTTTTAAATAGTACCCTTGCTATTTTTTATTTTATTTATAAAAATGACATTTTGAATAAAATGATATATCATAAGTCAACTTTAGACATATTTAATTAAAAAAATACTATATTAAATTTAGGTTTTAGGTCTCTTGAACTTCTAGAGCATCAAAGTGTATTTGGTAGTACAGAATCACAGATTTTTTCATAAGCTTATTTTTAAAATTAGACTTACCAGGAAAAAACTGGTATATGCGCCTAAAATTATATAATGAAAGACTATCAATATTAATAAAGGCCTAACAACAGTGGCAAGAAACAAGAAAGAAAAGGTAAAGCATAAAGAAACAAAGAATAAGAAAGAAATGAAAAACAAAAAAAGAAAAAACGGAACTCACTCGATTAATAATTTCAGAACGTACTTAAAATTTTCTAAATAATATGAACTGATCTCAGACACACCCTAAAACGCATATTTGACAAATAATGATGACGTAACGTTGAACTATGGCTGAACAGACAGTACAAAAATAATTATACTCACCACCGGTTTCATTTTTGGACAGTTTGGATGATGTCTCTTGGTGCAGTTTAGTCTTATTGTCTCTCCCATAGTTATTTTTTGATCTCTTCGGAGATCTCTTTGTACCCTGTATAACCGAATTTTTTTCAACAGCCTTCGTTTGGACCGGCGCCACAGGTGCGCTATGTACTTGACGATCTCGGCGTAGCAGCTGGTGGGCTCGCTGTTGTTCGTCGAGGACGCCAGCGTGCTGCTGCTCTGGAACCTCGCCCTTTCCAACCTCATCCGCTCCATTTCGCGCTTCTTCGTTTCGGAGAATTGGGTGGCTATCACGACCAGGCAGAGGTTGATCATAAAAAACGATCCGATCTGGAAGCACATACTCGATTTTAATTACAACCGAACGTTTATATTAACTTCATGATACGTAGGTTGCCTGTTAAGTTTTTACAAAAGTGAAACAGAAACGAACAAATTCGAAACATAGTGTTTTATTGCTTTTCGAAAAAAACAATTCTGGAAACATTTTTTCCACTCTGAAGCTGATATTCTAGAAACATGGTTTTGAAAGTCTTCAACAGCTTCTTGAGGTGATGGAAATCGCTGTCCGCGCATCTTCTGTTTTACAAGTTCGAAAAATGGCTGCTAGGGAGCATTTCTCTGATAGAAAATCAGGAAATAGGGTTTTTATAAAAAATATGCAGGTGAACAGATATTTTAAATAATATTATTGTAATCATCAAGAAATTTGTAATTTTGCTTATTAAATAATGTGGTGGGGGAAGGTTAAACTTGCTTTTATTAAAATAAGAATAACTCTGATTTAGGTTAGCTGATTTAAACAAACTAAAGGCTCGTTTAAAAGAGATTTTTCTTCCTAATGATCTCCAGTATAAATTTGGTTTCCATACATTTTTTTCGTTGTAGCTAAAGGGCGCTGTTTGACATCATAACAGATATTGCGTTTTTGCATAAAAAATTTAAATAGGAGGCTATATTTCTCTTTACATAGTTAAATAGAGCACAAAATTTCCAAAATATTAGCGCAAACCTCAACTTTCTATCTTTTCTCTAACGGGAGATATTAAGAAAAAAAATCATATTAGGCTGTACACCTAGGATTATAAGGTCTAAAAATTATTGTAGTAGGCTAGAAAATAAAAAGAGGTAAATTGGTTACGTCAAAATATCAAAACAAATATTTTAATTTCATTTTAATACCATTTAATTGGTCTTTATCCATGTTAGTTCTTGATTCGACCCCATAAATTAAAACCCAGGCATATTGAATCCGATGACCTAGCTGGCCATGGAAATATGCCGCTCCAGCGCCGTTATTATTACTACTACAGTAAGTGGTATCCTAACAAAATTGGCAATTCATCTCTTAGAAATTATGGATAGTTCATTTCATTCAGATAATTAAAAAGGTGCAATCATTCGCCATTATAGAATTCCTGCCTAAACATTTACCGACAAGCGCGCAACGCTGAACGTCTTGGTGCTGAACTACTTGCATCAAGGGTAGATTTGGACCAATACTACATATTGTTAAGATTCGCACCTTTAGTGACATGTGAAAAGTGACCCAAACGACATAAACTTTATAATATAATAATAAATAACACAAACAACAGGTAAAACACGAAAACAAGTGAAACCAAGGACGAACTTGGATTAATAACTAAATGACGTTACATGAAATAAACCCCCTAGTTTTCGGCCATACGAAATTCGGCCGTTTTCTGTTAAATTAGTATGGCGGCACAAAATTCCTAGAAATTTTAATAAAATTATTGATTGTCCGACTTTGGGATATTTTAATCTGTGAACTACCTACGTATAATTAACCAAGAAATTCGTAAAAATTATATGGATGGACGAAAATGTTACATAAATACGTTTAAAAAATTATGACGTCATTTTTTTAAGAAAACGGCCGAAATTCGGATGCATGAAAACTGAACTTAAACGCTTTGATATTTTGATGTAACCAATTTCCCTCTTTTTGTTTCCTAGCTTACTATTATAATTTTTAGACCATATAATCCTATATAAACGGCAGCCTAACATGATTTATTCTCTTAATATCTTCGGTTAGAGAGAAGATAGACAGTTGCGGTTTGCGCTGATATTTTGGACATTTTGTGCGCTATTTAACAGTGCAAAGATGAATACAGCCTCCTATTTAATTGTTTTATGGAAAACAGCAATATCTGTTATGATGTCAAACAGCGCCCTCCAGCTGCAACGAAAAAAATTATGGAAACAAAATTTATACTGGAGATCATTAAGGAAGAAAAAGCTCTTTTAAACGAGCCCTAGTTTGTTTAAATCGGCTAACCTAAAGCAGAGTTATCCTTATTTTAATAAAAGCAAGTTTAACCACTTTATTTAATGAGATAGAGCAAAATACTTTATATAAAAAAAATACAAATTTCTCGATGATTACAATAGTAGTATTTAATATACCTGTTCACCTGCATATTTTTGAGAAAACCCCTATTTTCTGATTGGGTATCAGAGAATCGCCCCCTAGAGGACCTAACGGAGTTTCGAACTTGAAAATAATTTCCAGCGATTTCTCTTGGCCGATTTACTTATTAGAATCTTTTTCCGTTATAAGTTATACGACAAGTAGTTTCTGAGATACAGCCGGCGTCCATTCTTAGTTGGCCTTCCGGTACAGTTATATTTACAATAAGGGAGTCTTAAATAAGTGCAAATATATTTTCAGGGCTGGTAGATCTCGATAAAAGAAACATATTTTCTATTTTCCGTTTTTAAAATAAGTCCAAAATTATCGAGATATTTTACTTTGAAAATTAAAAAAAAATGGTTCTTTGGTTAAATTTTGAGAACCACTGGATCATTTCTGGGTTCCCTTTCTTGGTAAATTTAATCTACTACCTATACTGTCATATTATAAAGATATTATATTTTTTAACCAAATATTAAAAAAAATTCCAAAAAAATATTTCAAAAAATTCCAATTCTTCCAAAAAAAATTTACGAAGAAAACTTCATAGACGTTTTTCTGGGGTTGAAATATACTGCCACTAAAATATTTCTACTTACTTAAGACTCACCCCGTATATACAAAAGTTTGATCAAATTATTATCTATTTTTTGATAAATTACTTACCACAATGAGTAATACAAAATATATCCAATCCCAAAAACTATGTCCGTCTTGGACATAATACATTATTTCCGTCCAACCTTCTAAAGATATAACCTAGAAATATAAGTAATTTTTTTAATAATATATTCTTTGATTATTAAAAAAATTATTAAAGATGCTAGAGATTCAAGACTTTGCAGATAATTTATAAATCAACCAAAAATGTTTAATTTTAAATTTAAAAGATTATTAAGGTTCTCTATGAACATTAATATGAAAAGAACATAATTGTCCATATATCATCATAATTGGCAAGAAAAAATTCATTAGACGAATTTATATTTGGTCGAATAAATCATGGAATATTAAAAATGGTATTTTCGGTTTTAACACATAGCAAAGCGTAAAACAAACATGCTATTTAGGTCTATTCATCACGTTAAAATTGGTATCAAATTATACATTATATTTATTTATACGAGATTTCACAAATTCAAACAAATATCTGGATGGTTTAATATTTAATATTAGTGATGAATTTTTGATATATAAAATTTATTATAGAATTTGGAATAATTAAAATTTGTGTTTTGTTTGCAATATGTATCATCTAGATAAGTGCAATAATAGGAATAAAGATTAACAGGTCTGTAGTTATTAAAAATAATATTGTCGTTGTAAAAATAATATAATTCCGTAATAAAAAACTGTAGCGTATATGAGAATTATGATTTTGTTATCATTGTCAGCCCATGTTTGCAAAATTAAAAATTTATCAATTTTCACTTATAATATCACAAGAGCTTAAATTATTTTCGGAAATTTTTTTGAGGGCACGAATATTTTGAAAATTATCCCGAGTCGAAGACGAGGGATAATTTTCCTAAAATATTCGTGTCCGAAAGAAAATTTCCAGGAATAATTTAAGCTTGCGTGGTATTCGGTAAGAAAATTTCACACCTAAATTTGAAAAAAATTAATTAAAACATGACATTTTAAAATAATTTCAATTTGTTAAGTTGGCCAAGGTATTGATGTTTTTGACATATTATGTGTTTTGTCATTTTTGTTTGCGATTCTGTCATTAAGCTATTACTAGTTTTAAAACGTCTGTACGTAGAGTAAGAAGTGTATAGCGAAATGTCGCGATTTGGAAAAGTAAACCAACAAGTCATTAAAGAAGAAATTGAAAATATAAAACCAGATAACACCCGAAAATCAAAATCAAGTGTATGGAAACAGTTTGTTGAATTTTGTGATGAAAAGTCGTATAATATTCATGAGTGTATGAGTGTAGTACATAATATATCATTAAAGATTTGGCATTGAAGATAATTCAACATGAAATAAATTCTAAAAAAATCATATAGATATATCCATCATATTTCGTTAAATAGAAAAATACCAGCTTTAGTTAAATAAAGGCGGCAGAACTATATTTTTTAGAACATGGCAATTTCGAAGAAATTCATATGTAGGTATATCTAACATATTTCCTTAAATAAAAAATATTACCAACCTTAGTTACATCAAATGCTAAAACTCAAATGGGTAATATTTCAATATATAGACATTGTAGTTCATTCACATTATGATTGTAGATCTTATGTTTACCTTTTCAACTGTCAAAAAATTTTCACTAAAGTTTCGTGGCGCCTCGACAAAATTTCCGGAAATTTTTTCAGTTGCCATGGTAACTAGTCAACATTAAAGCATGTTATTGGTTGAAAAGTAGAGGTGTGAAATTTTCAATAAAATTAAATAAGACATTTCAATAATTCTTGTATAACTTTTATAATTACGGTGTAAAATTAAAAATATTAAAAACTCCAAATAATTATGGAAATCATCATGAAAATATTTATTAAGTTTTATAATGTAATCACTCCCATTGCATCAGTGAAAACGACTCTTGATATAAAATGTTCATTTTCTATATAAAGAATGATTGAATGGTAAAAAAATATGATTAGTTATAAATCCATAATCAATATTTTCCTTATGTTTTATTTGTTAAACACATTTTTTCATGATTTTGATATTTACATTTGTCGATATAGGTACTCTATTATATACTGTTTGTTCTTATCCTGCTACAATTCTAATCATTATTTATGGAAAATAATCAATAAAGATTAGATCATTGTACACCCACTAAAAACTGTTTAAATGGAGAAATACAAAAAATAATTATCTATGTAAAAGAAAGTCACACATTAATACCACTTAAGTTACTGCAAATGCAAGTAATGAATGCATTAAATGTTATTTTATTATTTATAGTGACTCACTAATTATTTTACCAATGAGTAAGACCTTTTGTAATCAAATATGAAATAGTAATCTAAGCATTTAAATGGAGCATTTAAAATTATATAAAATAATATGTAATCTTGTTACTTAAATATTCAGCTATTAGTTAAATGTTAATAATACAGGGTTAAATAAAGGCAAATATTTTTAGGGGTAGTATATTTTGACCCCAGGAATACGTCTATTAGATTTTTTTGCGAAAAAATAATAATTGAAAAATTAGAATTTTTTGAAAAATAGTTCAATTATTATTTAAAAAAAACATAATATTTTGATATTATACAGTAGACTAAATTTATAAGAAAGGAAACTTAGAAAAGATCCTTGGTGGTTCTCAAAATTCATGCAAAAATAAAATAACTCGGTTATTTGGGACTTATTTGAAAAACGGTTAAGAGAAAATATGTTTCTTTTATCGAAATTTACTAGCCCTGAAAATATTTGCTCTTATTTAAGACTCACCCTGTATATGCATTTTAATTTAAAGTCATATTTCAAAAATACGTACCAGGAATATAGCGATCCAGGCTAATCCGATATTATCGAAGGATATCGTGTTCTGAAATGGATTCAGGTGATTATCCGAACACGAGGAATAGTATAGGTGCCAGTTGATGCAATATTGATCTTCCGCATATTCGGGCAACTGTTTCTCCTCGTAGGTGAGGGTACATTCGATTGTACCGTTTAGAAACGGCGGCAAATCGTGGCAGGTATGCATCCCGGAATAGTTACTTTTGCTACAGATGTAGTCTGTATCGACTGGCTTGTAATAGTATGAAACCTCTCTGAAAATACAAGCAAAATTTTAAATGTTTTGAAAAAAAAAATGTTTTTTTAAAAAGAGTGTATATTACAGAAAGTATACCGTATGATCGAATGAAAACGACGTCATAGTACGCTTAGAAATATTTTAAACAGAGATGACAGAGATAATTAAATAACCTTCCCCAAAATTTTAATCTTGAAAACAGGCATAAATAATTTAAAGCCAGAAAATGCATAGTTGGTTGAATAATACAGTACCGAAATATTTGCAACATACCTCTATTTAATGTTGGTGTTACGCACTTCTTCTAAGTTCTATCATTAACGGTCCCCGATAGATAGATAGCTAGGATACGAAAGAGAAAGTCGTTGATGTTTTTGACATTGGCATTTGATCGTGGCCTATTTTAAACTTTTGTTAACAATTTAAGGTAACATTAATTGTTACCTTAAATTGTTAATTATTTTATTGCACCGGGCAATTATTGCCCGGTGCCGTAGAGGTACAGCTCTGGTCTACCAATCTCAAGATTGTGGGTTCGAATCCTACACCCGGCATTGCATCAGCCGACTATTTTTAATAAAATAAAAATAGTTTGGGTACCTAGGTCGACTCAGCCTTAAATGAGTACTCGGAATTCACAATCCTGAGGTAATAGGCGGTTGAAGCGTGGTGTACCGGCAAGCTGTACCTTGCTATCTCCAAGGTGTTAGAAACAAGGCGTGAGCTATTATTATTAACAATTTAATATTTCCAATATATAAAATACTGGTAGAGTTATTCAAATATTTATTGTTTGATTCTAAACTAATTATGGCTTTAATGTCTAACGAAGTCGTGAAATCATTTACGATCATATTAAAAACGTTGACACATTAAAGCTATAGTAAAATAAAACACTAATTCACCACAATACAACAAAATCTTTTAACTCTTGCACTGGACGCGCGCTTTAATCTGTTTTAATCATCTGCTGATGAAGCTAACAGTGCAAAATAGAAGTGTCTTGGTGTATTGTGGTGAATTAGTGCCTAACCCCCAACTGTAATCAAAATGAAGTGTTTTTTCTACACTTATTACGACGTCATTTTCTTTCGATCACATAGTATTTTTGTCGAAATAGAAGAACTTTTCAAATAATATTTTTAAGACTTTTCCATTAACCAGTCCATTAAAAATTTGAAACCTAAATATACAATTGAATTTGTGTTGAGTAGATACAAAATAAATCCTGAAATATTATGTACATACATTATGAGTTCGGGTAATTTAAGAATAATGGCTGGTGTGCTTTACCTTTATTATTTAAATTCATTTTAATATAATAGTCTAAAACAGGATGCCGGAGCGGAAACACTAGAGCCGTTAAAGAGTAGGAGGGATTATGTAAATGAAAGAAGGTCAAGTTAGGTTTAACAGGTGCAAAGCCGTGAAGATTTCGGTTGATTTTCGGCAGACATGACAATGAAAATCATTTTGGGGCTTAGGCATTTAAGCGTTTTAGAGAAATTTAGCTTTTAAATGCTTATATTGTTAGGACAGAAGAAGCATTAAAAATATGAAATTACATTATTAAATTAAACGATAAATTTGCTTTTGTTAGACATTTTTTGTGCGAGAAAACCTAAAAACTTCATACAATTCGACTTTAAGTCATAAAATTATGGCGGAGGTCGACGTTATTGATGGTTGTTTTCATTTTGAAATCCACACACAGACATAGACTATTTTAGTTTAGTATTTTGTTTCTTCACATTTAGAAACATGGCTGCTGAAAACGGGAACATCTTGGATACAAATTGTAGAAAATGTTTCAAAACATTTCCCCTAAAATTGTTTTGATTTCGCATCGAAACATTTCAGGAAACGGCTTGTGCCACCACATGGGAAACACATGTAATAAAGCCATATAAAATATACAGGTCTCGAAAATGTTTTCTATTTGTATCATACCGTTTCCATTTTGTGCCAAGAAACAGACACGATTATTAGAAACATTACCTAAAAAGTGTCCAAAAATGTTACTTGGTTTAGCGCAAAAACATGTCAGTACATTCTATTATATTTTTTGTAAAAATACACGAATCTTGAAAAAAATTTAAAAAAATGTTCTTTATTATACTATGAATTTTATCTCTCAAAAAAATGGCATATTATATAGGGTGGTCCGAACTGTATTCCGGAAACTTCGACAGCATATTCTGCAGATAAAAATAAATAAAAAAGTTCGTATAAATGTCTGTCCTAAAATGCTTACTTTCAGAGATACAGGGTGTAGAAGTTTCATTTTTATTTCGATTATTTCTAAATAATTTCTGAAGTAACGTCAATATTTGGATGAAAATTGGTGTCTGGAAGTGTTTTGACATGAGAAATTTGATTTTGATTCATATAAATATATGTCCTATAAATACATGTTTCATTTTTATTTCCATTTTATCCAAATAATTTCTGAAGTAAAGCCAGTATTTGGATGAAAATTGGTGTCTGGGAGTTTTTTGACATGAGAAATTTGATTTTGATGTCAATATGACTCCTACTTCTAGAGGGCGCCACTTACATATTTTTATCTGGTTTGAAGGGTAATAAGTTTTCGTCCGTACCTGTATAAAACTATTGAGTGAAAAAATATACAGTTATGACGTTTTCTACGCGAAAAAGGTCTCTTGGCAAAAATCGCTACGAGTAATAATAATAATAAATAATATAAATAAATAATGTTTATTCAAACTGATCCAATTACAAAGTATATACAAGACTTATACATAACTTACGAATACAAAATAGTGAATAAACATAATATCCTCTTAAGGTAGAACCTTGTCTGAGGAGTTTTATTTCTACAACAATAACTACAATATTTTATACTAAATTCTTAACTATATCTAAATGTATCAAATTAATATATTTCATTGTCCAACACTTAAGCACGCCAAAAAACAAGTTATTACACAGCGGTCTTATCTCCTATATCTAGTATTTTATAGGAATAATTTAACGAACATTTTATAAGTACTACTACTCCATCATTTTTATTTAGACTTCCTTCATTTTATATATAATGTTGTATCCCGGTATCCTATATAAATCAATATTCCAAATTTTAAAACTTTCAGTAAGTACTATACAATCAAATTCAAAATCTATTCCACGTAAAAGAACAAGAAGCTCATCAAAATTGTGATCTATGCTACGAATATTATTATGAAAAAGTTTAAATGATGATAATTCAATGTCAAATTTACATATATTAATGTCATCCGCCACATCTGCCTCAATCAACCTTGTTTCAAAGTCCCTAATATATGAATTCATTGTTATCTTATATGTTAAGCTTTTAAATATTTAACTTGCAATCTGACCCATATCGGAAACACCTAATTTTTCAAAAGAGAATAAAAAATAAAATATATATTTTTTTGTTTTACAATATACTCCAAATACCTTTAATAAAGAAACAAATAATCTATATTGGTTTATAAACGTCCATGTATTTACTATATATTTAAATATTAATAGTCTATTTATTTTTAGCCCAACACCAAATTAAATTTAAACATATACTATATTTTAATTATTTAAAAGTCCCAAAAGTGCAGAGTAAGCAAGTCGCCGATATATGCTTATATCTCCAATTAGACTAAAATTACCAGGAAATTGTAGGCGCGCACAAACGAGCGCCATCAATGTATATAAATAATTCACTCACGTTTTGTTTAAAAAAAATGTCTCTTTACACTTGACGACATCTTCATTTCTATAAATGGTTTTCGAGATATTTGGAATCGAAATTATCAATACCTGTCATCATCGACATAAATTAAACATGTTGACTAAATAGTTATCAGACCGAAATCATAAATTTGAAATGTTTTTGTGCCAAAAGTTCAACAGAAACTGTTTTATTATCATTTTTTGCAGAAAAATTTATGATTAATGAAAAAAAAATAAAAATTTCCTAAATTTATTATTTCAGTGAAATAACTATCTACTCAATGTGTTTATTTTTCGTCAATAGTGACATGTATTGTCTATTTCCATTCTAAATATCTTAAGAACGGTTGTTCGTAGCGATTTTTACAAAGATATATTTTTTACGTAAGAATTCACAGAGATGTATATTTTTCGCTCGGTAGTTTTATACAGGTACGGACAAAAACAAAAAGTTACTACGCTTCAAAAGAGTTAAAACACATGTAGGTGGCGCCCTCTACTAGTAGGAGTCATATTGACATCAAAATCAAATTTCTCATGTCAAAAAACTTCCAGACACCAATTTTTATCCAAATATTGACGTTACTTAAAAAACTTACTTTTTCTAAATTATTTAGAAAAAATCGAAATAAAAATGAAACTTCTACACCCTGTATCTCTGAAAGTAAGTATTTTAGGATATACATTATTTTTACCTGCAGAATTTGCTGCCGAATTTTCCGGAAGGCAGTTCGGACCAACCTGTATATAAATAAAGTTTGATTTTATTGATTTGATATCAACTGTTCACAAGTAAAAAAATAAAAATTAATATTCTTAAAGAAATAATTGCCATTATTAAAAAAGACAGATACAATGCGACATTTTCAATCACAATAAGAGATATACGTTGCAGATTTTAAGTGGTACTCGCAAACAGATGTACTAATTAATATTTAGCGAACAGAAACGACGCTACGTTAATTCAATTGTTGTCACATTCAGAAACCCCAGCCTGTATAATGGGAAAGAAAATTTGCTAGTGTATAATACGGCTTTTGAAAAGCTTTTGTGAACGGATTCGGTACGCTCGCAATGAACGCGTTCTGATTTTAGAATAGATACCTTTATTCCAGCCATCCACAATTGCAACATTCATGAATTTTATTCTGTTAACACTCTCGCACGTAGAAATTTTAAGTATTACCTTTATTAAATGTTTTGAAGCAAATAATAAATTCAAGTTACTTAAATATATTTAAGTATTTGTATAAAATGTTTCCGGTAACTTATAGAGTCCATTTATGACAAAACAGCTTTGTAATTTTTGTATACTTCAATACCCAACAACTTAATCATAATATTAAACTATTCAAACTTGGCTCTGCTAATGACAGTATCTGGCTAGCCTTTGGTTCTACAAATGACGTTCCTACACATATTTTAGGACCATACATTGGTGTAGGTCTCGTATACTGATGAAACACGTCATACTTTACTTGCAAATTTAGTTTTTTGATTTCTAGTAGATATTCCAAGAACTTCTCGGCACAAAAAACTGGTGCCTTAAATTTTGATACATTTTAAAGTTTAATACATTTTGTTCTAGTAGGCCGATTTTGACGACTTTTTAAGCAATTTGTAGCTAAATTATTGAACTTTTTAGTTTTTTCTATTAAAATTAAAAATTTCCATTATTCCAACACCCTGTGGAATATGTTAGTAAACCAAAAAATTAAAAATAATCTTATCATCTAGGTATGTTTTTTCTTTATGGTTTGTTTTTTGATTCTTCTCAATAACTTTATTTTGGAGATATTCGCTTTTGAATAAGACTAACCATTTATAGCAATTTTAGCATTTATTTAGCGTCCTCATCAACACACTTATAAAATAGTGCTTATCGTTTTTGAAATGTAATCGAAAAAAGTCATATTATTATTGTTTATTAACGTTTACTTTAGTAGAGATGGTTTTAGGTTCTGAAGTATCGGCTATTGCTGCTTTAATTGATTATGGTAGAGGTTAATTTTTAACTGACTTAAAACCTTATATGCTAGAGTAACTACCCAAAAGACAGTGACTCTACATTAACACTATTTTATAGGTCTGTTGACTAGGACATCGGACCAAAAGCATAGGTATGGTTTTAATATAAAAAATATGAAAACATTTAAATGTCTTCTTCAAAAGCGAATATCTCCAAAAAAAAGCTATTGAAATGAATCATAAAGTAATGAGAAAAAATACACTTAGATGATAAAATTTATTTTTAAATTCCTTGTTTTGTTTTGGTACTCCACAAGTATTTCAGACTTTCAACAAAATATCAACATTTTTTTTCTCGTATAATTGACAGATAATTTTTTTTATTTTTAATTTAGAAAAAGATATTAAAAAGTCAAATAATTTATCTGCAAATTGCTTAAAAAATCCCCAAAATCGGCCGACTAGAACAAAATATATTACATTTTAAAATACATGAAAATTATAAGGTGCCCGTTTCTCGGTGCGGTGGGTGTAGAAGTAGTTTGTCTAATCCTGATATGTCCTACTCTATATATTATATGTTAGATGTGAGTAAAACAACTATACAAATAATCAAAGCTTATTTATTGTCAAGCAATTATCAATAAACTTTGTAGAATTCTATTTTCTACATAATCACATAGAAAACACGATATAAAAAATATCGAAATTGTTATTAAACCTTTATATGTGGTTAATTGCGTTTACCCTAATATATTCCGATTCCGACGAATCGTTCCCCAAATTTATAGGAGTTTAATGAAACAACTCAATTACTAGTCAATCATTAATGACAAATTAAGGTTATACTAACACAGAACGGGGATATTAAATATTGAATTTCGACGAAGTCTCGCTAGACATCAAAGTTCCTGCATTAATTTCCTTGCTTTCCTCGTTAGTCATGTCTCGGAATTTCCCAATCATTACGGACGGCCTTTATATCGGTCCGCTTAGGGCACGCACCTGCCTTCGATAACACCGAGAAGGTAGCCTAGGGAATTCGATATTTTAGAATAGAGATAGGCTCCTGAATTGGTAATAAGGTAAAAGGAAAACACACCGTCCCTGCCTAAATTTCCAGCCTGTATTAGATTGCAAACGTGGGCTATGTTATGCCACTAACATCGACTAAAGTCACACACAACACTGAAGATGATGAATTATAAAAAAGAGTATATCATATCTTCCTCTATTATGATAAACGTATTTAATAAAATTTGTCATTTGTATGTTGAAATAGATAAAAAAAAACTTGTATAAATAAGATACTCTTTGTATATTTATAGCCTTTAGTTAATTAGCCTAGTTAATTTATACCAAATAATTTATCCTATTTGTCGATCTAAACTAGTTTTTTGTACATAAGATTTTTTATATAATCATTGCTTATTTAGAGATTATTATTATTTTTTAAGTATTTTTATATATTTATAATGTAAGTATTTAAGTATTATTATTATTTTAAATATTTATAATGTAATTTTAAAAATTATTAATTCGGAAAACAATCAAATACTTTTAATTAATGTTTTGATTTCTTTACAAGGTGTTTCAAAAATGTAATATTTTCTTTTAATTCTTTTAGAATGCCACTATTATGTTATTCCATGTATCAATACAATGAATATTATTTATTTATGTTTATAATTACATTATAAACATAATGTTATTATATTACTATAATGGTTATAACTAATGGATTTCAACATATTTTTTTTAAGAGAAAAGATTAATACATACATGACTTAAAACTTTCAAGTTTTATAGTAAGCTTTTGCTATACCGGGTGCGTCTCAAAAGTGGTTCTCCCCTATAACTTTTTTATTTTTTTCAGATAAAAAAATGAGATTTGGCATTTTAGTATATGAAATAAATTAGGATTGACTGACGTCTTCAATTATTTTCGGTCACTTCCTGTTTCAGCAGACAGCTTTTGACTTTTAAACGGCACTCTCGGTATTTTTTACTTCATTTGATAGAAAATGACATTCTGAATAGAATGCCATATCATATGTCAACTTTTGGCATTCTCGCGTAATATATTATAAAAAATTGTATTTTAAATTTCAATCTAGAGTCTATGTTAAAGATCTAGACATGGCTATGTTAAAAACACTAATTTTTAATCAAAGACCTTGGAAATATAGATCTGATTGTCTAATGTTTTTAGTGCCGGTTAAAAGATGCCCAAGTCGTATTTTTAATCATATCTCAATTATTTCAAATGGAACGAGGGTGGCATGGAACGATTAGCATATTTGGAAAAAGCATTTTTTTACGAATAATTTGATACCACGCACTTGGTATTTTGACTCAAATTGTCGTCATAAATAACATGTTACAACTTCAAATAAATCATATTCGAAAACGTCAAAAGTTTCAATATTATATCGTCGGTGAAATGTGATAAACTGCTAACTCCATTATTCATAAATTTATGTCCGCGACTTCGAGCAATTACCATGAGCCTATATGAACAATTTCACATTGCGTATGCTCCGTCCGGATGAGCTATCTTGAAAAAACATCCGCGCGGACGCTCCGTGCGTATGGTCCTCTCTAAAAGCGCTGTTAGAGAGAAATGAACCGGTACAAAAAATATGTACACATGTAGAAAGTATATACATGCGAATAATATTTGTTGGATAACAATAAAACTCAATATTTCTTTAAAAAATTTAAGTAAAAATGATGTAATTAACATATCATTCAATTAAAATCAAAAATGGAATTAGCAGGTTATCACGTTTCACTGACGATATGTCATTCTATTCAGAGTGTCATTTTCTATCGAATAAAGTAAAAAAAATCACCGAAGGGGTAATCAAAAATCAAAAGTTGTAGTAATTTCTGGTGAAATTCCGAGTAAATTCCGAGTAATTTCTGGTGAAACTGTGACCGAAAACAATTGAATACGTCAATCAATCCTAATTTATGTCATATACTAACATACCAAATCTCGTTTTTTTCACTGAAATAAAAAGTGAGCCACTTTTGAGACGCACCCGGTATTGTAGAAGTAATCTGTAAACATACTTAAATAATAATATATTGTAAACTATTAAAACTTATAAGCCATGTTAGGACCTTGCAGCTGTAGTGGAAGGTTGAAACAGAAAATACGATAGAAACTCATAAATTTTAGACTACCCTGAATTTGTAAACTTACAAGAAATAAGAAGTTTATGTTAAGTAGCTTAAGAAATTTCAAAAATATTTAAAGACTCATAAAAGGGATAAATATAACATACTCTATTTTAGTGTACATAAATATGTACGTTAAGGTGCAAGATTAGAATCACAGATGTAAAGGGTACCTAATATAAAAAAAATCATAAATTTGTTACGTTTCACACGAATGAGATTTTTAAGCAACCACCTTTTTTGAACAAAATTTTATTTAGTTCAAGGAGCCTCGGAATATTCTTACTTCAAAGGAGAACATTAAAAATCTCGTTGAGGCTTTGTGAGGTGAACTTCGAGATTTTATGTTGATATTGGAAAAGCAAATTCAGTTCTTATTCAATCTATTTAGGATCAGGTTTTTAACAAAGCTTCCGAGTTTTCACGAACCTTTTATCAGTGATAAATTACGTAAATATTTATATATTTTCAATTTTTGTTTATTAAAAATATTCTTTATTAGGCAAGTATAAATGTGTATTAGGAGCATTTCATAATTTGTAGACTTTTTTAACTATATTATTAATTAGGAAATGTAACAAAGTTATGTAAATAGTTGAAAGGAGCTTAGATTTTCAGATCATGCAAGATGTCTATTATTCTAATGATTCTGACACATTCTAAGTTTTGTCAAAAAGAAGATGAAGATAGGATTACATTATACTTCGTGCTGTCGGAATATCAGATTGGTGCTCTTGTAAATATCTTGTAATTGGAGAATATTATAGGTCGCCTGATATATCATTTATTACAGTCTTACTTCAGATTCAGTAAGAAATTTTAGAGAAAACTGCACGTAAATGTTTTTAAAGGTTTTCAATTGACGAAAACTATTTTTTGCGCAATGTGTTTATGGTTTATTTAAATATTACTACTAACAAAACATTTCCTGATATTATAGTTTCATGTTTATGTATCAAATGGTACTTTATGTGAAAACATGAAAACGAAAAACTATTTGAATAATTATTTATTTATTTATATTAACACGAATTATAATTATAAATAATAGAGCATAAGTTAAAGATTTAGCGAAAACTGTTATAAAGCCTATGTACCATTGATGCATTTTATTTATTTAGTTAATATATTAATTTATGTTCTTTCTTTTTTAGATATGATGATATCA
The DNA here is from genome assembly GCF_002938485.1 of Sitophilus oryzae. NCBI lineage: Eukaryota > Metazoa > Arthropoda > Insecta > Coleoptera > Curculionidae > Sitophilus > Sitophilus oryzae. The sequence goes on along the minus strand of NW_022147237.1, from coordinate 3,193,650 downwards.
AGTTGTTGTTTTAGTGATATTTGATATGTGAAAAATCAATGAAATAAATTTGAAATGATTAATGTGGTACATAGTAAAAAATTAACTAGTTTAAGATATTTCTTTGATTATTAGATTTATAAGATTATTGAGAAATATACGATATTTTTTTCTAAAAATAAGAGAATATATTTAATTAATTCACCGTATACTTGCTGGATATTCATTACCAAATTTACAGTAAAACTTGCATTTATTTCACTTTCCACTATATATTTTCTTTGAAAATGTACGTTTTGCAGAGCTTTTGTTTGTTGGCTATAGCTAAATTTATTGTACGGCATGTATAGATTTTTTAATGTTAGTGGATGAATAACCATGTTACACCATAATAACATCTAAACACAATGCACAATGAATTTAATTTACCATAGAAAGTGAACCTGTAGCACAGAGAAAAATATGTAGTGTTTTTAATGAAAATATGCAATGGAAAGAAAAATAAACTTGGTACTTAATTTTTTTGGAAGTTTAAGAAAATATATATTTATATACATAGATTTGTTTGTTTTGTTTATATACAAAGATTTATTTTTTTTGAAATCGGAAGAGGATAGTTGATAGATTGTGTGCACACGAACATCAAGAGCTACCAGCCAACGGAATGCGATCTTACGTTATGGGTATGCGCATAGTGTACTGTTCCGGTAATTCCCTGGAACAAATCAAAGCCACAACATTCAAAATATGGCGGGATAAGGATTTAGTTGGTACAGCAATATCTTTAAAAATGTAAGTATTTTATTCTTTATTAAAACTTACAAAAACTTATAGGTAACTGTTAATATTTCGTGCAGCAATTCTTAGATTTACATGAAATCTCTTCATGAAGATTCACAACTAATTCTAGTTTTATATATAGAAGCTGAGTTATTTTAATTTATTTTGAAACTAAATTTTAATAAAATGCAACCATAAAAATTATATTCATTTTGCTAGGTAGAGAATATTTTATGTACAGTTAATTTTATGCCTAAATACTTTAGGAACTAACATTTTAGTAAATATTAGTCTCACCAAACAATCTATAGGTTGTCCCATTATTCCGTGGACAGAGAACTACTACGTATTATTTGGAATCAAAATAAGTTTATTAGGCACAATTAACCTCTATACAAAAGGGTTTCGTTTGTCTGTGAGAGGACATCAATCAAAATTAAATCTGAACGTTAAATTTATTAATTTTTTAAGCAACTAGACATATTTTTGCAAACTAGATTATTAGAGCACAATAGATTTTATGCGCGTCCATAGCTTGATGCGACAAAAATCATTTTTTGGAAGTAACGTTTGGAAACATATTTTTTCCTCAAAAAATATGCGCGGTGGCGTTTTTTTACAAGAGACAAAAATGTAGTAAATACTAGAGGGACCATTTTACGGAAAAAAAATTGATCGTCGGTTGAGTTGGAAAATTGTTATACTTAAATTTATATGTAGGGTTTTCACCCTTCCCGTATTTTTTCTTGATTTTTGTGAAAGTTAAATGTTAAAGCACTTAACAAAACATAGACATCCAAAATCTCATTGAAACGGAATAACGGTTAAAATATCCTAAAAATGTGTTTATTAAAGTTTGATGGCCTCAAACGGACAAATGTAGCACTTTTGAATAGAGGTTGTAGAATATTGGGATACACTGTATAAGTTTCAAAATTGATTCAAATATTTATTCTAGTCGGTGATTACTCTAAAATGTTCACTCACATAATATCAATTAATTTATTACGTATATAGCAAAATGTGTATAATATGAAGTCGAATTTGCTAAGGTTAACTTTTAATTGGCGTATAAAGGGATCTATTAGATTTGATATTGAAATATTATAAATTAAGTACCTACCGTATCTGTTGTTGATTGTTCATCAACAAAGTCATAGAATGTAAAATATAAAAAAATATAGTAAACTTGAAATTTTTTGAAATTAAAAATTTTGAATTATGATCTCCGTCTTTTGAATTAAGAATTTTGTCTCCATAAAGAAAAAAACTTAAATTTTATAAAATTTTCTAGAACGACGAAACATGAACAGTTGAAATAGACAATAAGTACAGAATAATACAAGAAAAATATAAATAATTAACTTTCACTTTGTCATTGTTGTACCAACATTCTTGTGCAATTTTAATGCATGATGTTATTTGTAAAAAATTACTTGAGAAAAGAATCTTAAATTCTTTCCTAGTTAATTTTTTAAAATTCACATTTAAAATGAATGATCTTCTAATCTACTATGTTGGAATAAAAATGGAAATAAATGTTAGTGATGAATTTTCTGCATGTTAGTTACTATAAAATAACTATTTTTACGCAAACGTGATTATAGTAGTTAAATTTATTTTTAAAAAATATTAAGTTATAAATGTCTAAAAAGATTTTCTTAAAATACATGCATTTAATAAAGAAGTTAAATATAAAATCTATTAGACAGAATATAAAATCTATTTGAAAGTTTAGCATAAAAATTTATTAAAGCGTTAATAAAGCTGTAAAAATTAAACACTTGTTAATTATAAAAGCTAGTTTATGTTGATAAATAACGTTTGCATGTCAAAGTCTAAGGAGCGTAATAGAAGTTATTAATTATTAAACTACCATTAAGATTAATCCTGCGATATGACTACATTATACATATATAACTGATTAATACTAAATTACTTTGTAGTTTGAAACTAACTTAAATTTAATACATAGTATATCTTTATTTATTTTACTAGAAAAAAAATATGTGACGATTTATGATAGTACTAGAGCAATACAAAAGTATACTTGACAAAATTACGTCAACCATACAGATAAAAACATGTCAAATTTAAAAATATAGTCTTAATACTAACTATTTAATACTTACTTGGGCCATTTTGATGTAATGTTAGGATATAACGTTGTATTAAATGTACATCTTTGTCTCAATACGCCTTGCCATAACTGGACGCCAACAATTCCAAATATAAAAAACACGAAGAAACATAACAAAAGGACATTGCCTAACATGGGCAACGTATCCAGCAGCAGCATCACCAATATTCTCATACCTAAAAAAGGGAAAAAATGATATAATAAAATAGTTATTTTGTTATAACTTTTTAATAAATATTTATTATAAAAGATGCTGCGTCATAACTAAAACGTCGGGTTACAGAGTTTTACGTAACAATAAATTTATATTTTTCGACATTATAAAACAAATACAAACTTTATGATTCTTTGTGTAGGTTGGGTAATTCTTTGTTAAGCTGGGTTAACAATAAAAAACAAACAACCAATCACGGCCGGTCTCGATGAATTTCAGGAAAGGTGGGAACTAATTTTTATAACACGGGCTTATATTTATCGTACTATTTGCAGAAATATTTTGCGAAATGTTTCACGAAATATTTTCAGAAATATTTCGTGAAACATATCGGGGATAGTGTAGCGGCTATTTAATACATAATAACATATCTATCATATTAAGAAATTGTTATGGTGAAGATTGATCTGACGGTAAGAATTAAGGAAACTGAATGGCATCAAAAATATGCTTTAAGGATTTAATCTAAATTTTAAATAATTATAAAAACAGTTTAGTTAATTTAACTGATATAATTTTGATTTGTATGTTTTCTCTCAAGATACAACGCCAAATTTAGCAGCAGTCTAATAATACACTTTAACTAATAAATATATTTGAATTGTAAATGGTAACCGTAACAGTCAAGTGGAGCTTATTTCACAGTCTTTTACTGAAATGATAATGACAAAATTTGGAAGGACAACAATGAAGCTCTTTTCGTTCATTGTAATAATGAATATTAATGTGTACGTAAGTGAGCTTTTTCCTTTTAATTTCGAAAGATCTATCTGTTTACTGAAGGTTTGAGAATATTGTGTTGTTGAACAAGTATAAGGAATTATATTTATGCTAAATTTGTAATACATTATGTAGTTTTTTATTTAACTATTCTATTATAATTAAAATCCCATAATGGTTGCTCAATCGATTTTATGCTTTTAAATTACCTTTATAAAAATAATGCATTCATTGTCATATTCAAACAGTTCTTAATTTAAGTCTTAATTATGCAACTGCAAGACCTTGCACACGGTAAATCACTTAATACTCTAGTTATAGAATTAGAAAATTTAACTTACATCAACGCACTAAGTGTATTATTTGGTGGTGTTTAATAGACACGATGATTTATTAACTAAAATGTGATTTATCGTTGTGAAATGTGAAACTGACAGCCTCTAGTCGAGCTAACCAACAGTTCTCATTGTTTTATACATTATTACACACGCCTATTATATTCTCCAGCAAAATGGAGATTAACTTAAGCTAAAAAGTTAAATGACATTCTGCAAAAAAGCTTTGTTATTCTCAACTGATGAACTAAAGTCAGGATATCTAACAATATTAAACCATTTTTCCATGTATAATTAAAGACGAAATAACAAGTAAAATAATAAATACTATATGGATCGAATGTACAAATAAGTAAGTAGAATTTGATATTCTACCTCAAACACTATGTTTTTGTCAACGATTTTATACATTTTTGATGGGTAATGACTCACTAGTATACTTTAAATATTTTCTTATTTTTATTACAAATATAGTAAACATTATCATGGTATAGATTATATATTCATATTTTCTCAATATATATAAAAGTCAAAACTATAATGAAAAGTCCAAACCGGCGATCGAGTATTTTTTTTATTATTTTCTGCACTTTTCTGATATTTTTCACTGAAAAACCCTATCCTTGTTTGATTATACTATCAATAATTATAATAATAATAGCTCCCGTATATAGCGTTTAACGCCTTGGGAGTAGCAAGGTACAGCTTGCTATACTAGAGCCGTTCGGTGTACAAGGAAGGTAATGTGGCTAGCACTACGCTTCAACCGCCTATTATTACCTCAGGATTGTGAATCCCAAGTACTCATTTAAGGCTGAGTCGACCTAGGTACCCAAACTATTTCTATTTTAATAAAAATAGTCGGCTGATGAAATGCCGAGTGTGGGAATAGAAACCCACACCTTGAGATTGGTAGACGAGAGCCTGTACCTCTACGCCACCGGGCACCTTTAGTATAATCAATAATTATACTATATATAAATGTCAATAGATAATAAAAGATATATTTTAAGATGAAATATTGAATTATTTGGATGTTTTAACGAGAATGTTACTATGTTATACAGGTTGTTTGTAAAAAACATATGCCATCTTTCCTGGGAAGATTCCTCGGATTTATTTTTCATACCAACATAGATCCGATTCAGCTTTGTTTTGTATCTACAAGGGGTTAGTCTCCGTTTTTTTCGATTTATTATAATTTTCTTCCAAGTGCTTTTAGTGATTGTACGCCACTAATGTTTTTCTTTTGATAGCAAAATTGTATAGTCTGTTTAATGCAAATTAAAAGTTGTATCTTGATAATTTATCGATTTCGATCTGCTTGATAAGATAAACGCAATTTTATTAATCACAATTAATAAAATTAAATTAAAAATAAAATTAATAAACTATTTATTTTATCTAATTTATTATTAAATATTATTACTGTTAGTTTTAATTATTATTAGTCCAACCTACTACAATTTTAAATAAAAAATATATAGAATTAAAGATAATTACAAAAGACCTAATTTTAAAAAGTTTTAACATCCTGCAATTTTAAAACTATGCATTTCCACACCGATATTTATAGGAACTTTTTTTATATTTTTTGATGAGGAATCAATGAATACTTATTTAAAACTTTTGCAAGTTAATGATATTATTTTTTTTAAATCGCTATTAGACTTGGATCAAAGCAAATTAATAAATAAACTTGCGTTTATTTCATCAAGAAGGCTGATGTCGACAAAGTTTCAAGAGACAACTTTTAATTGGCATTAAACGGCTTACACTATTTCTCTAATGAAAAAAAAAATCCAGTGGCGTACATTCTTTTTTTTAGAAAAACATTCCAGTGATAACTCATATGCACGTCCCTGGTGGATATGACGACACTTTTTTAGCATTAAAATATGTCGCATTGATAGTAACTTTTATCCTCAAAATTTCATTGAAATCGCTAAAAGTACATGGAAAAAAATTATAATAAATCGAAAACAAAGTTAGGACTTTAAAACCCTGTTGCAGTATTTTGGCAAACAAAGCACAATCGGACCTATGGTGGTATATAAAAACTAAATCTTATTTTTACGTGAAGAATCTCCCCACGAGAGATGGCACATGCTTTTTAAAAACACCCTGTATAGTGTGGAACTATTTTTTTAAATATATAAAAAAATTAAATCTAACTCTAATTAAATAGATACTTTTGATTAAACTTCTATCTCATCATAACTTATTAATGTATAATTTTCATTTTGTAATTTACAAAAATGTTTTTGCTCTCTCAATATTCAGAGACGATAAAATACCGAAAAGCTGTAAATACCTCTCAAAATTTTCTTCATTATGCAAATTATATTTAAAAATATGACCCTATATTTTCGCATAATTCTCGGTTGCAATAACAAAATTAGACCCTTGGCATAGAGATTTTTTCCAAAGATAAACAAAAGTCAAATCAAACAGGCAAACAACAATAACCCATGTTCTCGAAACTGCGAAATTGAGGAAACATGGTGCGATCTCTTAGCCCAAAAAATTGAATCCTATTTTGACGAATATAACTTGCGGTGGCTTTTTTGTGACTGTCGCCTTTTCCAAATATATAGAGCGCTATTGGGAAAAATCTGACGGCTCTATTAAATTTTGTTTATTTCGATGCCAGTGAGCGGCCGCTCTATTGACGAAAATCTGCCTTGAGGGAAAGGAAAGGCGTCGGCTTTATTTAAATATTGATTTTGACAGATAAATTGGGAAATCAAATCCCCATTGTACAGCTGCCGTTTGAGCATTTTCTTTTGTTTGTAATTCGAGTAAAATCCCGCTCTATTGTGCTTAATTTAATAAAAAAATATTTAAAGTTTAGAATGTTTGGTTCTAATTTTAACTATTTTTTCAGTAATTATACTACGCTACATTTTTTGCTGTTGTTAAAGTATCACATTTTCTGATAACTACACTCACCGGTAAAAAAAACGGCTACTAAAAACTGGTCCCAATTTCAAAGTTGGATTTCTCGCGAACCACTCATTAGATTTTGATGATTTTTTTTTCAATTGTAAATTAATTCCTTCTTAACGGATGCTACGTCAGCAATTTTTATTCCGAATTTATTTTGAGCGTATACAAGGCACAACAATAAGACGAACTTTTTTGCCCGAACTTTGTAACACCCTCTAGGGTGCAACAACTGCAGTAGCTATTGCTAAATCAAATCACATTGTAGCCCCATCTTTTGTGAGCATTTTATTTTTTTAATCACGACATTATCTCTGTTTGTATTGGAGATACGCTGCTTTAAACAAACGCATCGAAAAAAGCTGTAAAAACAAATCAAACATCAGAACGTAGGTAAGTTTAATCTGAAAACTAAAACATGAAAATTAAATAGAAAGGTAAAGGAAATTTTAAGAGACTAATATCTCGTGTCCACTCGCCTGGTGAAATTTCCCTTTTCCATATACCGATTCCAGGTATCCTGGACTGTTGTTTGAAATATACCCAGTACCCAGGGTATCGGAGACATAAGGTTGACTTCTCCCATCCCCAATTAAAGCCACAATACGAACAACATCCGTGACAGATAATAGCATTTTTTAATTTGACAGCCGTTGTTGTCATATTGCAAATACTCATAAATCAGTTTTCGCCTATGTCGTCTTGATTATTTATACATAAAACTTTCTGCCTGCGAAGCATTTTTCCGAGACGTTCGTTATAAAACAGCATATCTCCAATACAAAAAGAGATAATGTGGTGATTAAAAAAACAAAATGCTCACAAAAGATGAAGCTACAATGTGATTTAATTTAGCAATAGCTACTACCTCTGCTGCACCCTACAGGGTGTTACAAAGTACGGTCGAAAAACTTCGTCTGATTGTTGTGCCCTATATATGCTCAAAACAAATTCGGAATAAAAATTTCTAACGTAGCATTCGTTAAAAAGGAATTAATTTACAATTTAAAAAAAAATATCAAAATCTAATGAGTGGTTCGCGAGAGATCCAACTTTGAAATTGGGTCTAATTTTTGGTGGCCGTTTTTTTTGCCGGTGAGTTTATTATCGCCCTTTCCGTAGCATTGAACTAAAACATTTTGTGCTTCTTTAACATTTTAAAACAGCAAAAAATATGACGTTAATTAAAATTATATCAATAACAATCTGTCAAAAAATAAAAACGAAATTATATTACCATAGAAACGCTTTTTGATTTTTAAGACTAATTTTTCAACTGTATTTCCAGTTTTTTTTTTCATTTTCTCTAAAACGGTATGGAAATTTGGAAAATTATTAACGGGATTAACCATTTTAGAACAAACAACAATTTCTATGAAGAATGAATTTTTCTCAAAATGTCAACAATAAAAAAGTTTTTTTCCTCTTGTAAAGACAATCCGGGGACATACTATAGATGTTCTTTGATTATTTTTCCCGTCTTGAGTTCGAATAGAAAGTCTTGCTCCTTTGCACTTAATGTAATGAAAGGTATTAATTATTAATTACTCAATGAGAGAGCTAATATTTTATTCACAAATTACTTACTAATAATTAAGTGGAATTCAATCGAGAAACTGATTAATTTAAATTTAGAGTCTACTAGATACTTAATCCGAAATCTTAGAGAGAGATAAAGACCTTTTAGTATGACTTAGAGAGAACACATTAGGTAAATTTTCAGCGAGGGGAAGATTATCTCAAATTTGTGGTTTTCACTATATTGTACATTAGAGTAATTGAGTTTTATTTCTTTTTCTGATAATTTTAGTAAAAAAAATATCTAAATAATATAATTAATTAGAGAAAAGCTTAGAGAATTAGGTAACAGTGATGAATTTAAACAACTTATGGTGAACACTATAAACACACATACAATGTTATTAGTATTTTAGTAAAACACGCTTTTAGATGTATCAAATTTAATGAGAGTTACTTTATCTTTACATATGTTTCGACTTGTTATAACGGCACACCTTTAAAAACTATTAATAATCTCCAGCAAAGTTCCGGTCTAGCACCCATTGCATATTAAATAGTCACACAATTAATAAAACTCAATTAAGTTATTACATAGAGAAACAAAAGACAGACGCTTAAATTACCTTGAATAGTTGGAAATATTAAAATCATCTAAAAACAATTTTTTTCTACGAAAAGATTTCTAACACACATTTTTTATTACCTTTATTATAAACTCCTTAAACCAAACCATCACCATATCAAATATATTATCATTACAATGTAGTCGGACGGTTAGATCTAAAAAACTCTTGTACAAGGCATAACAAGCCGAAACATGTGTAGAGGTAAAGTTACTCTCATTAAATTTGATACATCTAAAAAAACGATAAACGTACTTTCTAAACGGTCTTTCTAACCGATGTATCACAAAAAAACAACCACAGAATGAGTACTATTTATTTGCAATGTTAGTTTAATTTTGACTATAGGTTTGTCAGTGTTTTGACTATAGGTTTGACTCACAGCTGTAAGAAACATATTTCCAACAGATAATCATGCGCAATAGAGTATAACGCGTTCGCACAGAAATTTTTGATTGGTTTCCAACCAACAGTACGCTGTTCGCACAGAAAATTCTGATGGTTAGTTGACAGTCAGACCTGTTCGCGGATCTTTCGCAAGTAAAGTGTACGGCGCATGCGTATTGCGACCCGACGTCATTAATTGGTAAACTTAACCTACAAAACGTGTGTTGTTTTGTTTAGTGTTTTTTTTCTTCAAAAAATAAAGAAAAGAAATGAGCGATTTTGTATCTTCCGAAGAGTCTGAAGCGTCCGAATTTTCGGAAACAGACACAGACCTAGAAGAGCTGGTGGACGAACTGGTCAGGCCCAAGAATCAAAATTACAAGAAATTAAAAGATTAAAAAGAACAAAACCAAAAACATTAAAAGATGCCTTTGGTTAATTCCCTGTTCGTTTTCTTCTTTATTCGGTATTACGTAGGAGTTAAAATTAGTGGCATTGTTAGATTAAAAAAGAAGAGTAGGGGATTCGCTGTTCGCACAGAGGTTTGAAATCGACAAGAAACTGCATTATTTGAGACCTGCGCATTAACACCGGTTTGGAAGAAATAACAAACATGTTGGGAACACGCTGAGAGAACAAACCTTATGTTGTAAACTGATATTTTTGGTTGAGTTTTTGCATCAAACGGATGATATAATAAAGTAATTTTTGTTTTATTGTAATTTTGGAGTTCACGTTCGGCTTTCAACCAGTGCTGTTGATAAATATTATTACGATCATTTAAATTTGTTATAATATACAAACATAATCAACATTCCCGCTTTATAATGGTTTTATATAGTTAAAATATAACTCTATCAAGTGTTGGCTGGTTCAGTTTAAAATCAGAAAATATAGCACCATATCGGCGTATTTACATGAACATGATAATATGAGATTTATCCAAAATGGGAATGTTAAATATAATTAATACTTGTAATATATTCGGAGTTTTGTTTACACAAATGCAAATTAAATAAAAGTTTGCGTATTCTACAGTACAATTGTAATATTATGAATGTAAAGAGATTGCAAAATGGGTACCCTGGAAATTTTTCCAGGTCGTTAAAATTTGATCAAAAATGCTAATTTTGATCGGCATGAAGAGGTGTGATTTGTTAACTGTAACTTATTTACATTATAGGCACTGATAAACCTACTGAACAAGGTAGGCTATTGTGAGAACTCATTAACCTCACTGAGCGTTAAGTGAGTAATTGTATGGGGTTCTTTAAGTCCTTTTCCTTTAGATTGAGAAGCTTGCTAGCTTTTTAGTTCAAATCTTTTATAAACTCTTTTTTGGTCATGCATACTTTTCTTAAGTATTATCTTTTACTACAAGTTTTAACAATTCTTTTTAGAAAAAATATACAGGGTGGTCCGAACTGTATTCGGGAAACTTCGGCAGCATATTCTGTAGATAAAAATAGTAAAAAAGTTCTTATAAATGTATGTCCTAAAATGCTTAGTTACGGAGATACAGGGTGTAGAAGTTTCATTCTTATTTTGGTTTTTTTCCAAATAATTTCTGAAGTAACGTCAATATTTGGATAAAAATTGGTGTTTTTTGGCATGAGAAATTTGATTTTTATATCAATAACTTCTATTTGTAGGGATCGCCACGTACATGTGTTTACTACCTACCTGTATAATACTACTGAGTGAAAAAGTATACATTTTCACACCTTTTTACTTAAATGTCTCTCGGTAAAATTCGCTACGAGCAACCGTTCTCAAGATATTTCAAATGCAAATAGTTAATATGTCATGATTGACAAAAAAGTACACGTTAAGTAGATAGTTATTTGACTGAAATAATAAATTAGGGAATTTTTTTTTTCAAATTAGTCATAAATTTTTCTACGAAAAAATGATGATAAAACAGTTTCTGTTGAACTTTTGACATAAAAACATTTCAAATTTATGATTTCAGTCTAATAACTACATATTTAGTCAACATGTTTAATTTATGTCAATGATGATAGGTATTCATAATTTCGATTCCAAATATCTCGAGAACCATTACTCGTAGCGACTTCTAACAAAAGACCATTTTTTTTTGGTTTGAAAATTACTTTTCAAACCAGTTAAAAAATATGTATGTGGCACCCTCTACAAGTAGGAGTAATATTGGCATTAAAATCAGATTTCTCATGTCAAAAAACTTCCAGATACCAATTTTAATCCAAATATTGACGTTACATCATAAATGATTTCGAAAAAATCGAAATAAATATAAGATTTCTACACCCTGTATCTCTGAAACTAAGCATTTTAGAACATACATTTATACGAAAATTACAGTAATTTCCAAATTTTACTTTAGCTTTTTTACACAGCCAGATTTCTTTTTAGAATCATAGAGTTTCAAGTACAGTGCTTATAATGCCACAAGGTTCCAAGTACAGTAACAGCGTTTTCTAAAAAAACGAAAAAATACATAATTCGAGTTTTTTCTAGCAGCTTTTTGTGTATGTTTTTATAGATAAATCCCTATACAACGTTCCCAAATATATTTCAGTTTGATTTCTGTTATAATGAATTTATCAAGTATCAAATTTTAAAATTCATTTTTCTAAGAAAAATGAAAATGTCGCTTGGAACCCTATGGCCTCAGCCCTCGTAATGTTAGAATTTAATGGCCCTAATTAAAAATGCGATACTTTCTAGAACTTTTGCAGGAAATTCAAGTCATTTTTCTAACCTACCGCAAACCGTTTCCTTTTTCACTACGTGTTCCGAAAATCCGTTATGCAAAATTTAAAGCAAACACGGACCTACACGTCCTGTCCAGTGCCTTTAGCGAACTCGCCGAGGGGAAATTAAATGTATAAATAAAACGTCGGCCGTCCAGGTCGACCCACGTACTTATTATTATTTTCAGCGCCGGCTTTTTATTGGTCGGAAAGAGAGCCACAGATGGAGTTTAATTTTTAACAGTCCCGGCGAAGAGATGACGGTATTATTTTCAATTTAGAATTAACCGAGCGCGAAAAGCCGTTCACCACTTTCATTTAGGAGTTGACCAATTAAGGAAATCACCAGTTGTTGTCTGTTCTACGTTTTTATTTATTGCAGTTGTATGTCCCTTTTTGCACAGGGTGTCCCTTTTTCGTTGAAATCGTACGGTATCTTTGTTATTAGTAAAGATAGGAGGATGCGGTTTGTACAAACCTGTCCCACTTTTTTGTCAAATGGAAGATTGGAAGCAGTCCCCGTATCTCCGTTATTGTGAAAATTATCGAGAAAGTGAACAATGATCCTTATAGAACTTTTTACCTAAAATACAATGGCGTAGGGCTTTTTTCCTACAAAAATTATTTTTGAAAATATGACCTAAAGTTATTTCTTTTTCAAATGGGATTCCCTGTATATTTATAAAGCATATGATCAGTCTTGCTATGAGATTCTCTAAAATATCACTATATATTTGAGGCGTCAAGTTGCAAGACACGCCCTATTCATTTTAAAAAAATAGACTAATTATATACATTAATAGTTTTATGCTACAATCGATATAAACATAGTCCCAAACTGCAGAAAAAGTCGCCTAAAAATATAAAAAAAATTAACTACAAATTACGTTACTGCAGCAAAATCCGCCTTATCCACTTATATTTGCTTTTTACAGTCATATTACACATTTTAATTAATTATTACAGTCATTTTTACACAAGTATAGTATTACTACTGAGGTCTTATCTATTTCAAAAGGCTTACTTAATTTTAATAAAATAGCATACCTAATAATTCTGTTAGAATGCAAATATCTTGCTGTAGCAAACCCCGCAAACCAAAACGCACACAAAAAACGTGCCCATTAAGTGGAATCATTTTTTGGTATCTGGTTTTTGTAGAAATAAAAATTAAATATGAATTTTTATTAATAAAATTAAATATTAATTTTTATTTCTACAAAAACCAGATACAAAACAATAATTCTACTTAATGGACACGTTTTTCTTATAAAATAACGCTTCAAACATTTGCTAAAACAGTTTTTGCTTATTATCTCGAAACAACGTTTTTGGGCCAAGATGGGTTTTGCAACTTGACGTCCCATTTATTTTCACTATTTACTGCAATATTTAAAAGGTATAATTTTTTTATTAGTAGACCGTTATTACGGTCTAATAATAAAAAATTATTTGCATCATCATCATCATCATCATTATCTATTGATAGCAAAAAAATTACAATGATATTTAATGAAATATAGTTACATTTTTATATTAAAATTTTATTTGAGACTGAAATAGTTTACTTTTAAAATATTGCCACTGAATCTCTGTTTTTATGACGGGATGGGTTTGCAAATATATAAAACCTTGCTTGATAGCATTTGCTAGCGCTTCGACATTGTTGTAGTTGAAACTTAGTTCCAATTCATTGATTTGGGAAGTTAAAAAATTTCTAATATTTTCAATGTGGTGAGCCCATCTTGCTCTCATCTTGCTGAAAATATATTTCACGTAAATTATCTAAAGGAATTTCTAAAAGTTCGGGTACGATAGCTCCCAAGATTTACAAATAGTGGTAGAATGTTAAGTTTTAATGATATATAAAGAATTTATTAGTGGGTCTCAAAATCAAAATAGAGTTATAGAAGAATATAAAAAATATACTTGTAATTATTCTTTAGTCTCTTTTATTATCAATCATGGCCTATTAACAAAAATGATATTTTAATGAAAACTTTTAAATATTGCAGTAGAGAGTGAACATAAATATAGAGTGATATATAGTGTTCAGTAGCTTATAGCAAGCCAGATCATATGGTAAGGGTATTCTATATTAGAAAACATAACTTTAGTTCATATATCTTCAAAAATATTATTTTACAGAATAAGAAACTAGGACTTTTGAAAATTTTTCAAAAAGACCCTGTAGCTCAGAAACGAAAAAGGCTATGAATATTTTGTTTACAATGACCTAAACGAAGCCTATTATAGATTACTCATTCTTTTCTCTTTTTCAAACATAAAGGGAGGTAAGTAAAAGAGTCTATTTTATATGCCAGGGTTTATCAACACAATTATAATTTTGACTTCGAGAAATTGACCTCTTCGACTTTACCTGAAGTTCGTGAGTCTGATCTATACATAACTTACGTGGCTGTGATGGACTCTTTCTCTAATACTTTTTTTCCAAGTAAAATGCGATTTATAATTTTTTTAGTTGTTTATTACTAAATATTTGGCATAAATAAATAAAATGAAATATTAAAAGGTACAATTCATAATTATACATGAATAATTTAAAATAAAACTTCTAAAACATTTTTTAACTACATTGAAATACTTATTCTGTTATCAGTATCTTATATTAGAATTTACATTACTTATATCGTTTTATTGTATTTTGCATATCGTTACTCCCCTCTAACACGAACTCTAACTGTAAAATAAAGCAATTTTGAAATGAAATTTCGATCGTAACGCTGATAGACCCTATTTTATGAGAGGCGCGCTGCTATGTAAAAAGTTTACGCGATGAAAAGTTATCTTCGTCAAGTTACAAATGGTTTAAAATTCGCTAGCAAAGTTGCTATGCATAGTCACTTTCCACGTTAGAGCGTAAAAGTTTTATGTTGTGTAAAAATTGAAGATTCGTTTAAACAGGCGTCAATTTACGAAGCTGACATAATCATTTTGTTTTTATTCGCCTTTCATACGTAGTTTACTTTAAAAAGAATGTGTTACTGCTATCAATTTGTTGTAGGACATTATTTCTCCGTTTAGTATTTTCATTTTTTTTAAATCCATAACTTATAAAAAATGTTAAATAACTTTGTTTTTATTTTTATTCATCTTTATATCTGAATATTCGTCTGATATATCTGACAAAACACGCTAGACGCTGCATAACCACGAGAAGGAGCAGGATACAAAATAATTCGAACTTCCACTAGCCATAGCCTTTAAAGACTTTGAGAAGGCTTTTGACTCGATATACTCTAAGGCAATAATAGAAGCCCTAGCGAAACAAGGTATTGACAGGCCTTATATAGAAACTCTCGCCAACAACCCCAGACTTTCCAACTGGCAAAGGGGTACGACAAGAAGACACAATATCCCAAAAGATGTTTACAGCAATATTATAAGAAATCTTCCGTCAACTGGACTGGACCAAAAAAAGATTAAAAATAAATCGAAAATACCTTAACCATCTAAGATTCGTTGATGACGTAGTCCTAATTGCCAATCGTCCTGAAGCACTACAAGCACAAATTAATGAATTAAATACAGCCAGCAATAAAGTGGGTCTTAAAATGAATTTAGAAAAAAACTAAATTAATGTACAATGAACTAGTGGAAAAAAAGACAGTCTAATAAATAACACAACACTGGAAATAGTAGAAGAATATATACCTATATTTACAACAATACAAAGCTAATATAAAGCTCAGGATCTCTACTACCAGATATCAACAGAAGAATTAAGTTAGCATGGAATACTTATGGAAGAAACTTAATCATATTCAAATCTAGAATGCCGAAATCTATCTAAAGCCGAATCTATCTAAAGAAGAAAGCATTCGACCAATGTGTACTACCAGTCATGGCTTATGCATGCGAAATCTGGACACTAAAACGGACACCATAGGGAAACTGCAGGTCGCATAACGCTCAATAGAACTGGGAATTACCAAGAGAGACCGTAAAAGAATAGAGTGGATACGACAAAAGACCCAGGTAATAGATGTCATCCACAGAGTCAAATCCCCCAAATGGCAAAGGGCAGAATACCTGGCAAGAAGAATGGACAACAGATGGACCATAAAAATTACAGCGTGGTACCCACGAGGAATTAAAAGACTTAGAAGAAGACCAAACCTGAGATGGGACCATGATAATAGGAAATTAGAAGGGATAACTTGGGCCCGCATAGCCGACAATAGACAACAATGGGCCAAACTACAACGGGAGCATCTAAATATTTGAGGGAGGCTATACCATAATTGGAAGTGGTTGAATAAGCTGAAAATGATGATGAACATGAGGATAAATAATTTTTGAGGATTGTATTGATATCAAATTTTTATGAATATATTGTTCTATTAACGAAAATTTATAGAACAATATAGTACGATTGTAATTGTACTATAATTAATATTTCTAATGTACGATTGGTAAGAAAAAATTGTTCAGGATTAACAGTTAAGAAATAATTAGAGGTGTACAGAATATTATATTTAATATCGACACAATGAGCAGTATTCATGCTTGACTTAATATATATTCATTATTTTTTCATTTACATTCAAATTGAATATTTCAAGGGTCTCTAATTAGCAATTACAAGACTTTGTTAATGAATTAAATACTCCCAAAAAGACGAAGTATTTTGATTTCCTCGACAACTTTTTCCATTTCCCTTCCCTCTCTCGATAAGGCAACTTTAATTCAATTAAAACAACTTTCACGAAACTGCTATAAATTCCTCGAACGTAATCTTTTTGCTGAACGCGAAACGTTCCTTTGAAATTGGCACTTGTCCCGATCGAATTCTATAACTTTGATTTTGAAATTTATGACTAATTTATGAAATTCTTCCGCTCTTAACAATCCGGAAATTTACATCGTATAATCAATCAAAATGTTAGATCTCGAAAATATACTCATTTATATATTTTATTACTTTTCTACTCTGTTAACCAGGAAGGAGTATAAAATATTTATATTTATTTCTGACCAAGAATAGAATTCTTCACAGGCTTTAAGCTGAACATGGATAAAATTAAATCATGTGCATTCCTCCGGAAAATCACAACAATGCTATAAAAATCCGAGAAGAACTATTGGAATATGTAGCAGAATTCAATTACCTCGGATGATTTCGGAAAAGGCCAATATCGACTCTGAAATTCAGCACATAATTAGCAGCCCCTCAAAAGCATTCTGGAAATTAAACCACAGTGTTTTCTACAATCATGACTTGAATACAAAAAGGAAACTTGCAATGTACCAAGCAATAATAATCCCCAAGTTTGTTATATGGAAACGAAACCTGGGTGCCATACTGCCGCGACATGAACGTATTGAACAATTTGCAACAGAGACACCTTAAACAACTTTTAAGAATCAAATGGTTCCACCATGTCTCAAACGTAACGGGCATTGAAAAAGCTAGCTGTGAAGAGCGTTGAAGTCATGATTACTAAATCCCGCTTAACTTGGGCTGGTCACCTATGCAGGATGCAAGAAAACTACCTACCAAAATCTCTTCTTTACGGTGAGTTTGTAGAAAGTAGGAGGAAACTGGATGAACAACTCAAAAGGTACAAAGATATTTTCCACGAAAACTTAAAAGGAATAAGCATGCAGAATTAGTGGAAAGAAGCAGCGCACAATAAAACGCAATGGAGATGAATTGCAAACTCAGTTAACAGCGATAACCAAAAAGAGGCAACAAAGCAATGAAATTGTAGATAAAGTCTATTTCCTATCTAGATATAGCAAAGCCGACATAGATATCATGTCATATATACAATACAAACGTATCATGGCTATTAGAGTATGCAGCACACACAAACCGGTATCTGGAGAGGCTATAGGGGTTTTATCTGAAATAGTACCTATTGAACTGCTCATACAGGAACGGTATGGATAAGAATCTAGCGAGGACAAAACTTCTTCAACAGTGGCAGGACAAATGGAATACCGGAACATATGGCAGATGGACATACAAGTTAATACCCGACATTCAATTATGGTTGAACAGATCATACGGAGAAGTGGATTACTTCATGAGTCAATCATTGTCTGGCCATGGGTGTTTTAAAAAATATTTGTATGATCGTTGTAGGGTTGATAGTGCATCATCGACTTACCCACATTTATCATATACTTAGTTGAAGGGGAAGAACAATGGACGCTAATATATCGGATAGTCCGAAATATCATAAATTGTAAAGAGAGCGAAGAGAGACAAAGAGCATGATAAGATAAATCTAGACACCCTTTGCACTGAAGCAATGTGAGAGCGGATTCCAGTGTAAAATGGTAGTCGGAGGAGGGTTTTTAGCCGGTAGGAATCCGGCACTACCCAACTTTGGGTATCTTATGCAAGATTTTTTCCCTCCTCAACGCAAAAACAAAAAAAAGTTGAACAACTTAATTCAATAATAATCTGTAAAAACATTATTAAGGCACTTGTTCAGCTACAACCTTAAATTAACAACCTAAACCCTCGATTTTATTTTGTAATTGCACTTTTTGTGAAAAATAACTATATATTTTTTTAAATGGAACAGTTGGTTATAAACTCTAAAACATACCGGTATTTAGCCCTTTCAACAACATAAAGTTGCGGGTGTCTATTTCTAAAAATGAGCGAAATATTAGGTTTTTTTCTCTCTACCTAGGTAGCTGGCCTTAAAGGATCACGATCATTCATTATGTTATTTGTGTTAAATTGTAAAATTACAGCTGTCATTCACTTATTAAATTTTGATATTATTTAAGTCGTGTAAAGTTTTTAAATTGAAATCTGTATGAAAATTTGAAAAGAGAGAGAGAGAGAGAGGGGGGATAGGTCTTCTCTATTAGAGCAGACCAATTTCGACCACCCTGTACAAGGTGGTCCTATAATAAGGAAAACGTATTTATAGAGAAACCGCTGTAAATTATTTTCAGATTCTAGACACCAGGAGGTCTAACAGCAACGCAAAATTAAAAATGTGCTTTTAGCTTTTTTTAATTCGGATATGTTGAAAATTTGAGCTCTGCATTTTTCAACCAATTACGCACTTTTTTTTGCTTCAGATGGATTTTTGTGTATTTCCATCAGTAACGTGGTGGAGAAAGATAAAACATATCTATTTGGAATGAACTGTTTCTATTAAACTTAATGTCGGAAAAAAGTGATTATTGTGCTCTACACGTGGAGCTATAAATTGAACTGCAATGACTTTTTTAATGGTCGCTAGATATATTTGGCATTCTCCAAATAAAGTTTATTTTCTCAATAAAATCAAGCGGTGCGTCATGACTTTTAAAGCAGTATTTTTTCTCTCAGGTACTAAATCGTGAAATAAAATAATCCAGGTCCGCGTATTAAAAATTAAATAAAAGATAAATATCATTAGGTATTTCGTTTTTGCTGAAGTAATAAATTGTCTGCTTGTAAACTCAGTAGTTTTACACAAAACAAATCTGGATTTTTTTAAATGTGTTTTTTAGTAAAGATATCCAAAGAAGATTACATCAATCGAGGCGCAATAGAATATAGTTTACTTAAAAGATTATTATCTTTTTTGAATGTGGTGGATAATGGCTCAGTATTGATAGTAAAAGAGTTTTGAATATCCACTGTCTTCATTTATAACTGAACGTTTTCAAGTGTAACTATTTTAAATAATAAAACTACTTGTGCTTCTATTCTAGAGCAAGTCACTTGTGAAGGAGTTGGGTGCTAAGCATATGTCCTTCATTTATGATGATGTTATCATTTATACATTTGATTAGTGGTTGCCATACACCAGGGGTTTCCCAAATGCAAGGAAACCGCATACCAAAATCTCTGCTTTACGGTGAACTTGTAGACGGTAAGAGGAGGCCGGGTGGGCAACTGAAAAGGTACAATAACATGTCCCACGAAAACTTAAAGGCGATTAACATGCAGAATTAGTGGGAAGAAGCAGCTCACCATAGAACTCAATGGAGAAGAATTGTAAACTCAGTTAACAGCGACAACTAAAAAGTAAAGAGGCAACAAAGCAATGATATTTTTGAATGTCCGGAGTGCGGTAGGCAGATAACATCACGTATCGGGCTTTTCAGTCACAGAAAAGCTCATGAAAGAAAACGCCTTGCGTGACCATGTTCTGATGCGTGTCGAAGACTGGTCAGCGAGTAATGGCAGTATGTATGTATGTATGTATATGTTTCTGAAAAGTGGCTCACCCCTCTAAATTTTTTATTTTTTTTAGATAAATCAACGAGATTGAGTACGTTACTGTATAACATAAATCATATGCATTCAATTGTTTTTGGTCGTTTCCAGTTTCACCGGAAATGACGACAACTTTTGATTTTTAAATGGCACCCTCCGTATTTTTTTACTTTATTTCATAGAAAAGAACACTCCCATATATCCACTTTCATATTTCATATATCAACTTTTAACATTCTCGCTTAAATTTCAATCTAAAGAGCAATGGATGTGTTAAAAATTCTAATTTTTAGTCAAGGAGTCTTTGAAACATAGATTTGATCGTCTGATGTCGAGGGTGGCTCATTATCATATTTGGTAAAAGCATTTTTTTACGAATAATTTGGTATGACATACTTAGTATTTCGAGCCAAATTTTCATTACATTTATGGCCATGGCAATCTACTTGAAAAATTGAAATAAAAAATGCTATTTTTTAACTGAAAATGTCAAAAGCTGACATATGATATCTCATTCTGTTCGGAATGCCATTTTCGTCATGAATGAAGTAAGAAATACCGAGTGTTATTTAAAAATCAAAAGTTGTAGTCATTTCCGGTGAAACAGGAAGTGACCAAAAACAATTGAATACGTCAATCAGTCCTTAATTTATGTCATATACTAATATACCAAACCTCGTTTATTTACTGAAAACATAGAAAAGTTATAGGAGTGAGCCACTTTCGTGAAACATCCGGTATAGTGAAGATTTCCATACTTGGATCGCTAAAGATATTTTTAACTGTTTGCAATTTTTCGATAAAAGAAAATAATTTTTCTATTAATTTTTAGATTTTTTATGCGTATACATATATCATATTCTTTTGACAGAAATCACACTTTTGGTAGATGACTACCATTAATTAATATTGATCCTTTCATTATAGGGATAATTAATTTACATTATAGGGATAATTAATTTACATTACCTAAATCAGGAATAATAAACAGGATAATAAATTTAACCATAAAAATAATTCTAATCTCGTTTTATTCAAATTTTTGTTGTCTCCAAAAAACTCACTTCATATTTTTATTGTCCAATTTGTTCAAAATGGAGTAAGAAACATGAAGCAAATCAGATTAAAATTCCGAAACTGTCGTGTTAGAAGTAATCTAACGGTCGAAATCCGATGTAGAACAAGCCAATTCGCCAGGAATTAGATTTAACTATGCAAAGTACGGGGAAGGATTATTTGACTTGGTGCAGTGTGGTGTCCAGATTGATGCTAATGTGTAGAATCGTTCTCAGATTAATAATTTACTTAAAAGATTTGCAAGTCATGATCTATTATGCTGTCTAACAGTTGCATTCATGCATTCGAAAATGGTTTGAAAATTAGCTGTATTTGAAATTGAAAATATAGGGGCATATTCTTGTACTAGGATAATTTATTTCCATAATAAATAAATATATAAATGACGTGAATGGAGTGGAAATCAAGAGAGTTTAATTCATCTCGACATTTCGAATCGAGTTCTGTACCCTTTTGATCGAAATATTCAGATAGTTTAAACCTAATGTATTAATTAATTAACCCCAGAGACACCTTAGACAACTGTTAAGAATCAAATGGTACTACCATGTGTCAAACGTATTGGTCCTTAAAAACCTAGCTGCGAGAGCGCCGAAGTCATGCTTACTAAGTCCCGCTTAAGATACCGCCTACCGAAAACCCTTCTTTACCGTGAGCTTGTAATGGTAAGAGGAAACCGGGTGGACAACTCAAAAGAAACAAGGATATTTTCCATGAAAACTTAAAGGGAATAAGTATGCAGAATCAGTGGGAAGAAGAGAAATAATAGAACGCAATGGGGAAGAATTGTAAACTCAGTTAACAATGACAACCAAAAAGTCAAAAGGCAACAAAGTAATGAGGTTTTTGAATGTCCAGAGCGCGAAAGAGAGATAACATTAGGTATAGGGCTTTTCAGTCACAGTAAAACTCTTGAAAAAAAAACGCCTTGTGTAACCATCTTTTGATGCGTGTTAAATACTCGTCAGCGAGTAATGGCTGTAGTAGTAGTAGTATGAACACATTACGAAATATTCTGTAATAGTCAAAATGATACGAAATATAATCAATATACTTACTTGGTATCCTATTGATAGCCCGGAGTGGCCTAAGGACTCTGATGGTTCTAACAGGTGAGAGGTTGATGTTATTAAAACTAGGTAACCCATATTCCACAGCTCCAGCAATAACTATAAATAAATCTAATCTATTCCATGAGTCTGCTAGGTACGCCCCTCGACCGTAGACTCCCATGGCAATCATTTTGATCGTCATCTCCAATGAGAAGAAGGCAAATATGAACTCATCAAACGTCTGAAAAAAGAAAAAAAATTATAGTATTTGACTAATTTATATTTTGAATTATTTTTATGGGAAATAAAAATAATAGTTCCGAATCTTTCTATTTTTGTAATTAATCTATTGTACAGGGTGTCCCCTTTTCGTGTGTTTTACAGAGTTAGTTAGTTACTCTCGCTTATGAGTAGAGGTACAGAGATACGGTTTTCACAATAATGTGTTACTTTTTTATGAAAATAAAGAAACACAGAACCTACGTAGAATTCAATGACTCAAAATTATGTTTTTTAAATGGAATACCCTGTATATTATTTTTATATTTTATTTGCCTTGTTATGATCTTTCTAAAAATATAATATTCTCTATACTTATTCTCATAAACAAGGTAGAAAATGCATTATTTAACTTTTTAACATAGGTGGCTGGTTTAAATTAGGTAATCATCAAAGGCAAATCATCAAAGCATCAAAAATATAAATAACACGATGGCAAGCTAAATTACCTGGTTAAATTAAATAAAATAAACCCATAATGGCTTTTTTAAACTAAGTAGATTTATGTTAAAAACTTAATTAATGCAATTTTATTTAAAATAAGTATAAAGTGTATTACATTTAGGCAGCTCACAAGGCATAAATAATATACATTGACTCATACTTGGAAAATGACAGCTTCCAACAAAAAACTAGTTACGCCACTGCATTCTACATGAAAAACTCTACAGAATTCAGTTTTCAAACATTTTCAAATTAGCCCTGTATTTCAGAAAACAAGAAAGCTAGGACAAACCTGTATGTAGCATCTTTTGTTTCATAAAAAAGTAGGACAGTGATGTGAAAACCGTATCTTTGTATTCCTACTCATAAACGAGAAACCCCATAAAATACACGAAAATGGGATACCTTGTACTGCAACATGACGGAAAATAAAGCAAACTAAAATTAAGAATATTCCTGGTATTATAGCTATAGTTCAAAACTACTGGCATAATGAAAAGCTACATAAAGCACAAGCTGACAAAATTTTAATTAAATTCTTGTAGGCAGACAAATTGCTTTTCAAGAAGGAGAATTTTGAGTGCCCCGCTTAATTTTCAAATAGAAATCTTATATAATAAATTCTAAGTCATAAAATGCAAAGATAAAACTTACCTGAAGTATCCTACATCTGTTGGTAACGCAAGGATCCTTATCCACACAGGGCTGGTACATGCCCAGCGTGATGCAGTTTAAGAGAATAACCATCATAGATACTCTCTCAAACCATGTATTAATATGTTAAGGAAATAATTGATAAAGATGTAAATTGTTTAATTTGTCATTTTTGATGTAAAGTAATCAAAAATAATTGCATTATGCTTTAGTTTGAAATATTGATTTATTAATAAAACTAACCTGGTGTTAACAGCTCGTTTCAGAGTGGTTCTTAATTTGTTTTCAGTTTTATTTCATTTTTAGAGAAAACCTACTACCTTAACTTAGAGTAAAAAAATGAGTATTATATATATTGCAAAAATGAGGGGTGCAATTTAAAAAAAAACTTAAAACTTTATCATAACTTTTTTTTGTGACAATCTATATACAACAAAATATTTTTAATATATGCCCCTTTATAAACTATGCAAAACATTTGTATAAAACTTTCATATCTTCGACATAAACGACGATATTGGACTTCATCGCATCAATGGGCCACCCTGTATATCTTTTTGGCAAATACAGGCGCCTAGTCCAAATAAAAATATAAAAAGCAACATCAATCCTTAATATCTAAAATCTGTTAAGTTAGTGCCAATGGTTGCTTTTAGGGTTGCTTTTTTTATCAGCTTTTGACGTAGTATCTAGAGAGACCCCACTGATATCGAGAACATACTTAGTATATCTTCCATTTAACTCCAGACCCTAACGATTTTCTACTATAAGAATTACTCTATATCTTAAGTTCGCGATATCTATAATGCAACGAAACTCGTCTGGCAAGGTAAATCACTTTTCACAGCGTAATATTTAGAGATTCAGCTTGCACCATTAGAATATCTTCCCTATTCGGAGCCCCATAAATTCGCAGCTTTATCAGGCACACGCGGAACGGGATCAATTTCACTTCCACGCAATCCCAACGACCTTACATATACGGCGGCGACTTGTCAAGATTTCACTCGATGCCTAAATCAATTTAGCGCGTCTATCGCGACTTTCGGTGCGGTATCGCTTCGCCCCCACCGAACAGACATTAGGGGATCAGTATTCGAACAAGGTGCTTTAGCAATACCTCCTAGAATAATGCAGCTACAGTCATAATGATTCTTGGTGTCATTCCTTTTTATTGGAGTGTATTACATCTAAGCAACCTACCACCCAGAATCAATATTGTCAAAGTATCCGAAAAAAACATTTTAGACTGCCTAGGCTTCTGAGAACGAAATAATTAATATAAATAAAATAAATAAGGGAACCATTGGCCCTGATAAAATTTCATCTTTTCTTCTGCGTGACTGTGCTTGTATTTTAACTAGATTGATCAACTTATGTCTGCATTCGTGTGTTTTCGAGCATATATGTTTCGTTAATGTTTAATTTTGTCCAATGCTTGTTCCAATGCTGGTTCTTTTTGACATACTCACTTTTGAATGTAGGAGTAGTTTGGCATCTCAGCAACATGGGTTTACTAGGGATAGATCGACGACCTCAAATCTCATGTGTATCACGCAGTTCATTGCGGACGCTTTTGACCATCGACATCAAGTAGATGTACTGTATACCGATTTCTCAAAGGCATTTGACAAGCTGGATCACGGTGTTTTGATTTCCCATTTGGAAACTTTGTGTTTTTCCCTCAGTTTACTAAGTTTTTTTAAATCGTATTTGAGTGGCAGCGAATTAATTGTGGAATGCTGTGGTCAAATGTCTTTTGAGGTGAATGGGGTTCCCCAGGGGTCAATTCCGAATCCTCTTTTATTCAACATTTTTATTTTTTTATCACTCTTGGGCAATTTAGTATAGCAATCTAGTAAAATTTCACTAATAAACTATTTGTTTTTGACTTAATTTGCTACGGTTAAATACAAAATACTAATCCTATGATAGTAAATTTGGTTCTGTCAGGTCTGTTGGAGTACTATGTTGGAATGCACTGGGCTATAGTAACACTTTTCACGACACTAGTTCAAATGGTTTTGTTCTTTTCATTCTTTTAACTAAGCCATCACTATCCAGGAGCTGGTGGGCCTTGGGGGTGCTGATGGAGCCTCTCTTCATGTCTTAAGGCATATTTCCCGATAACATTGTCGACATCATCCACTTCTAAGTCCTTATGTAGATTGCCATTGCGAATATACCACGGTGCGTCAACAATACCTCGTAGTACCTTGTTTTGGAATATTTGGATAATATTTCGGTTGCTTTGTTTGGTACATCCCCAGAGTTTTTTTATTCAACATTTTTATAAATAGTGTTGTTGAGCATTCAAATGTCAACATTTTATTGTATACGGATGACATTTAATTGATTTTTTCATAGGTGTGCTCTGTTGATGATTGTCAAAAGTTTCAGGAATCGCTGGAAATAACAGCGAACTGGTGTACAAATAACAAACTCCTCTTAAATATTGAAAAATGCTCTGTCGTTTCTTGCAGCTTAAAACCCAATTTTGCATAAATATTTATTATACAGGGTGTCCCAGAAATAAGTGCAAATATTTTAACTGGTAGTATAGTTCAACCCCAGAAACACGCCTATGAGGTTTTTTTGCGAAAAAAAATGTTGAAAATTTAAAATTTTTCTTGACATTATTCACCTGAGATTTCCCTACGGTGTATCTAAACCTTGCAGTGTTGCAACCTCCTATGTTATCCACATTCTACATAATTCGGCGGAACATAGTTCTACATTTATAAATTCATAGACAAATTTCTACTCAAAAAATTAGTTAGGAATGTTAAATTTAATCTTTTATCAGTGCTCATTATCAATAATGATAGAAAAAAAACACATTAATTATTTTTAGTACTTACCCTTTCAATGAAAACTTAACAAAAACCACCGAATATTAACTAAAACATTACGTTTATGACGTTTACGAAAATCTTTGTTATGCTGCAAAATAACTTTATTTTGGAATAAATTTAATAAAATGATTCATATTATTCACAATCAGGTCACAAAAAGAAATTCCTAAAATGTTTATCGTAATTTAAAATTCAATTCAAGAAATTTAGAAAACAGCCCAACGAATAATCGATTCATTTTTGTTTTGTTTGTTTTCTTTCATGTTTCCCTGTTTTATTTGAACCACTGTTTTACAAAACACCTTGAAAAGCGTACATTACTTTGAATACCTTGCTGAATGAATAAATGTTGAGAATTATTGTCTCTTATCGCCACATTACGAATTACTTTCAATCTAAGAAAATACATGTTTCACTCAACAATTATTGACAACGTATTTTGTTTTTTCGCTATTTTTTCGATATATTTCGACAATTCCATCGACAGCCTAACCGGTCGTTCTTCTCTGGCCTAACCGTCAGCCAAGAACCGCCGCGTGTGAATTGGTCCTTTGAGTCGCCGGTCGCCGCGCCGTCGTGGCGGGCTTGCGTCAGACGATGATGTTAAGCAACGTTGCCGTAGTTACAACAATTTCAAATTCAAGACATTCGAAGCAATCAAATTCGTATTAAATTTTAAAAATAAAACAGAGAAACATGAAAGAAAATAAACAAAATAAAAATGAATTGGTTATTCGTCGGGCTGTTTTCGATGTATTGAATTCTGAATTACGATAAACATTTTAGAAATTTCTTTTTTGTGACCTTATCAATAACCAATTCATTTGTGTTTTGTTTGTTTCCTTTCATGTTTTTCTGTTTTATTTTTAAAATTTAATAAGAATTTGATTGCTTCGAGTGTCTTGAATTTGAAATTGTTGAAACTACGGCAACCTCGCATGACGCAAGCTCGACACGGCGGCGCGACAAAGGAGCAGTTACCAGTGATGCGCCGCTCTCTTGGCCGACGGCCGACGCGACGATTGGGCTGTCGATGGAATTGTTGAAATACATAGAAAAAATAGCGAAAAAACAAAATACGTATTTAAAATTGTTGAGTGAAACATGTATTTTCTTAGATTGAAAGTAGTTCGGAAGTGACAATAGTGGCGGTAAGAGACAATAATTCTCAACATTTATTCATTCAGAAAGGTATTCAAAGTAATGTGTGCTTTTCAAGGTGTTTTGTAAATGAGTGATTCAAATTGTGATGAGGCCTATATGAAAATAATGTGTTAAAAATGGGGACTGTTATTTTAGTAGTTATTATAATAGCATGTACAAGTAAAGCAGCACAGTGAAGTGTATTTTAGTTAAGTGTATATCGAAAAAGAGAACTGTCGCAGTTACATCAATCTGTCATAAGTATCTTTTTTAATGTTGGGTAAGTTTTTTAATTTAACTTTTTTAACACATTTTTTAACACATTATTAAACATTTAACTTTTAATTTATTTTATGTAATAATATCACAATCTTAAAAATGTAAGGTGCACCAAAATGTAATGCATCTCTGCAAACTCCTCAGGTGTTGTGATTTTATGACTTACTTTTAACATATACTTTCTTGTCCCTATGGCAACACAGTGCGTCGAATTAACTGAAATCCGGGCTTGCTCCGGGTAATTGGATGTAGATGGCGATATCTGCCGGCGGTTCTCAAAATATTGCGATTATTTTTTTAAATTTTCAAACTTAAATAACTCGGTTATTTTCAATTTATTTTAAAAATGGTAAAGAGAAAATATGTTTATTTTGACCAGATCTAGCACCCCTTAAAATATCTGCACTCATTTCTGGGACACCCTGTATAACGAAGAAATCCAACGTGAATTGACTGTTCGTGATTTGGGAGTACACCACACTTATCGAAGATTGTACTGCGGACTTTTAGAGCCTTGGGCTTTATTATTAGAAAAACAAAAGAATCGTCCCAGCCTTGAGGCACTTAAACTATTATTATATTTCACATTTGTTATTTTTACAAGTTTTTACACATTTCTACATTTTTTTTATTTACATTTCTACAATTTACATGATCAAGAGGGAAATATGGTTTGTTTATCTCAACTCATTACAAGGTTAGTTGTTAAAAACAACTAACTGTTGAACAATTAACGAAAATAAAAAATAGAATACACTCTTTTTTAAGCAAATAAATAGACATCGAATTTAATTCTACCATTCAACCATATTGTATAATTCTCTTCCATGAAATGTTTTTTAACAAATCTGGCATATATCATTTAATAGGAGTAATAATTATAATTTTATTTGGTATTGCGTTTATAAATGTTACACGATACGATTTTTAGTGCCTATAGAGCTACTAAAACACTTGTATATTATCCCCACTAATGATTACGTCAGGCGGGAGGGCGTAGGCTTTAGATTTTATGGGGGCATTAGCTTTACCCGCTCGATAGGCGTGACAATTGATGGCGTAAATTTACGAAATTTTGTCCGGGCCGACACTTTGTTTTATCGTCCTCGGTAGGCGTGACTTTATTTTTCGGTGTAAAGCTTTACTGCTTCAGTGTCGGATTGAAGTAACTTAGATTAATGCCATATCAGAATGCGTGACGAACCTGAAGTTCGCCAAGAGACTGTCACCCTTGTTAGGGAGAGTTGATTTTGAAATACTTTCAAAGTATTTTAATAGCTACTTTATTTATCGAACTTGATATTTGATTTTACAAATGTTTTTCAGGATCCTTTAAAAAAATCCTGAGGATTTCGCTACTAAAAACTTTTGTCAGTTTATAAAACGTCAATGGTTTAAATAGACGCGTCTGTACTATAAAACTAAAGTGTTTTTGTAGATACATTTACACAGTTTAAATAGTTTTTCTTTAAATTTTCTGTTTTTTTGCTTCTGACATCGGGGTGAGATAATGTAAAGCTTAAACGTAAAGCACTTTTTGTTGGCTAGTCAAATTTTTGACTAGTAAAAAACCACTGACCAGCAGATTTCAAGAAATACTTGCCCTAAAGGCATACGGTTTTAGTAATAATATCTGTGTGAATGAGAGAACTTTGTAATAATTTAGGATTTAAATCTTTTCATGATTATTATATAATTTTTTTCTGAAAATTAGTAAATCTCGCGCTATCTTTTCTTAGAATATTTTTTGACAGGAAATGTAAAACTCGAGTTATACTCGTAAATTTTTGCTTTGTAAAAAGAGAGAAATTCTTAAAAAATCTTTAAATACAGTTGAAGATAATTTGATTTATTTTATAAGAATTGTGTGTAGGAGTTTGTGTAGGCGGATTTGTTAATCTTTAGCAGCGGGAATGCGAATTCTCCATCGGTTTAAGACACTTAAAAAAAAGAAATTTCTCGGAACTTACGACCAAGAAAAATCTTCGTATTGTCACGGGGTTTTTAACAGGACACTGTCTCCTCAATAAACACCTCAGTAGATTGAAGCTAAAAAAACAACGGCAAATGCAGATTCTGTGTCGAAAATGGGGAAACACCAGAACACCTCATCAATCATTTGTGCCATAAACTTTGGCACAACTAATATCGCAGATGGTGAACTAACCTCTTTAAAACCCTCTCAAATACGGGCTTTTGTCAAGGCTCTGAGGTATGATGCGTTATAACTCAAGAATGGCAGACACAATAGATCTAAAAGGTCGCAGTGATTATGTTCCTCCCTCCCATACCAGCTACAATCTACTAGTAAAACAAAAAATTGGATATTGTAGTTTTATTTTAGCAGACATAAAGAAACGTTAACTAGACTGGACCAACATAGGATTAAAAATAGATGGAGAATATCCTAACCGTCTAAGATTCGCTGATGTCAAGTCCTTCAAATGTGGAATGCCACTTTATCTAAATAAGAAAACATTCGACCAATGTGTACTACCAGTGATGACCTATGCATTCGAAACCTGGACTCTTACAAGAAAAGTGCAGGTCGCTCAATGGAACGAAATATGCTGGGAATAACCAAGAAAGGCCGTAAAGGAATAGAGTGGGTACAACAAAAGATCCAGGTAATAGATGTCATTTACAGAATAAAATCCCTCGAGTGGCAATGGGCATGACACCAGGCAAGAAGGACGGACAACAGATGGACCACAAAAATTACAGCATGGTACCCACGTGTAATTAAAAGACCTAGACGAATACAAAACCTGAAATGGGACTATGATATTAGGAAACTAGTATGGATAACTTGGGCCCGCATATCCAACAATAGACAACAATGGACTTAACTACAAAGAGAGTATCTAAACATATGAGGAAGGTTACACCATAATTGGAAACGGTTGAACAAGCTGAGAATGATGATAATGATAACGAAATGTACTCTTATGAGCCTCCTTCCAAAAAATATTTATTTAAAATGTTGGCGGTCAAGTTGATCCAATCACCCGAGAGGAAATCAAACGGAAACTGCCAAATCGGCTCGCAGAGGAAATGAGCTGCGACATTTTGTCTTTTTGGTCGTGGTGCCCTAAAGGGAGCGAAAAACAGTTTTTAAAGGAAATTATCTGCGAGCCAATCGCGATAAGCGAATCGAGTAGGAAACGAATGTAATTTGCCGCTGCAGATGCCTCCAAACGATAAAGAGATGGACGAATCGGAATGCCGGACATATTAATTTAAAAAGCGTAGTCGATTAGTGCCGTGAATTCGGTTAGTTGGACTGGTATAAGCGCATGATTTGATTGCGTGACTGCCGACAACGTGGCGTATTTTTTGCAAAATCTGATTATAAGAGACGTGTGCCCGTTTTTATTCGTCTAATTTTACAGTTAAAATTGAATTATGTAACTAAGCATGTATATTTTTGACGTTATTTTTTTCTAATTATGAGTACAGGAGTAAAAGTTGAAAGCACCGCGTAAAGAGAAACCGCATATATTTTATTAAATTTAGAGGAAATTGATAATAAATATTATACGAGATTACAAAAGGACACGTAATTTTTTGGAAAATCGAAAACATACCTAAGCAATTCGAAAAGGACTTATGGGTATTTCGCCACTATAAGAAAATCTACAAAATAAAATAGTTATTGACATAGAGAAGTTGTCATATGATATGTCATTCTATTAAGAGTGTCATTTTCTATCGACTAAAGTAAAAAAATACCGAGGATGCCATTTAAAAATCAAAAGCTGTAGTTATTTCCGGTGAAACCGGAAGTTACCGAAAACAATTGTGTACGTCAATTAATCCTAATTTATGTCATATACTAACATACCAAATCTCGTTGTTTTATCTGAAAAAATAAAAAAGTTATAGGGAGTGAGCCACTTTTGAGACGCACCCGGTAGAGGAAGAATGGCTAATTGCGTTAGTCTTTGACTTTAGCACTCAAAAAACCAAGAAACTAAATGGAGCAAAGACTAGATTCTAAAGAGATTATCACTGTTTGTTAATTTGATGAAGCAACTTCACTTTAAACTTTCTGATTGGTCAAACTCTCTATGAATGAATTATTCAAATCCTTAACTTTTTTGACTTCTTTATTAACACACATTTCTATTTAAATCAATTAAATATCGCCTTTGGTTTAACAGGAAATGAACTGAGAAAATTATGGACTTAACAGGAAATGAAGAAAAAAATAAAGAATTTTAAACGAAATATTTTTGGCAAATTTCCTTCGAGATTAAATTCGCCTTTTCAACGATATACAGGCCCGGCAATGGATCTCTAGGCATAGGAATTACATGCATTGGAATGAAACGCCTATAAAAAGTCTATGCTTAAACAGAGATGGACAACAACTTCCCCGTTTCCACTTCCACTACGACTGTCTACTTAGACAAACTCCAATAAGATAACAAATTTTGGAAATTCCGCCACCTCCCATCCACTCATGATACCCATCTCCCTGCCCTTTATTTATCGCCATTATTTTATTTCCCTTCCCGCGCCTCCGCACCTCGCTATTCCGACTACCGTCACTCCCGGTTTCGTCTGTAAGCTACCGATCTACCGATTTAAAGAAAAATCTAACGATATATTCAACTGCGTCTTTAGTTTTTACAATAGAAGCACTTTTAAAAAGCTGACTTATTTGACTAAAAATTAAGCGACTGCCGCGTTGGAATCTGTATAATCTGACTTTATTATGGTTTCATTAAATTTTATTTAGTAATAACACACATACAGGTCATCGTTCTGTCTAGTTGCAGAGTTACAGAGATATTCCTAAAAATCCTTATTACTCCTTATTAGGCGCGGTATTGGCGACATGCCCGAAGAAGTTGATATCTTTTGAAAAGATTTTATTTCATTCATCTACTAAAGTTGAACCCATATTTTCCCCAAAAATGTAAACAAAAACAAAATTTAAGTTAAGAAACAACCTAAATTCGGACAAATATTTTAGTGATTTTCCCGTCAAAAAATATATAATATGAAAAAAGAGTTGAGAGTTGCTACAGCTTTCCCATTGAAATGAAATTAATTTTAGATATCACTGATCAAAATTTGTACAAAGGTAAAAAGTGACTGCTACACTAATTTGTGACTGCTATCCCTACTTGTTATAGTTTTATATGTTTTTATTAATATATTAATATTATTTAATTCAATATTTTTTTTAATATCAAATAATATACCTAGCTATTTCTAATTCTTGTTATATTTATTATATTTGTATTTTATTTGAGTGATCTATTATTACGACACATAGGAATGCTAATTTTGGACTTAAATATTATATTTTATTTCGTTTCTGTACTTTTAATTTTTGTTGAAGATCTACCGAGAATTTTGTTCTCGTATGGAATTATAATCTAACCAACCCGGCAACCCTGTTCGGCTACTCCTTATAAAGTTTTTTTCGGCCTAATTCCTTTGTCACAGCCGCGGCTTTGTCAAGCGCCGCCGCCGACCGACTGTGTCGGGGCGACTGCTAGGAAGATCGTACAGTATTGCCATTTCATAGAATTGCACTTGCTATTTTAGAAATGATTTCAAAGTTTTGCATGTTACTTTTCGTTTTAGAAAGAAGTTATGTGCCTAGAGAAAACATTCTTAAAATTGTTTCGTACTTTATTTAATATTTCATTAAGTAGGCAAGATAATGGGATTAGAAGATTTAGGATTTTGACAAGCCAACATAATTTCGATTTAATTGAATGGCAACACTGTCCGTCCTGTTTCTATTTTTTCGATTCTGTTCTATTAGTAGGCGGTAGCCCCCACACAAGCGTCTTAAAGACCCGCCCGGCGCCCCTTCTCGCAGGGGCTCTCTCGTCGTATCACTTCTATGATCACTTCCCCTATACGATGGTAGGGAAAAGACACTTTATCCGTCTCTGTTGCACTGCAGTGTATTTTGCAGCCTTACCATCTTTTTTTATCGCATTGAAAACCTCCTATTGCTAATATTCCTTTGCCAGCAGTGTATGTATCACAAATTGGTAATACTTTCAAAGGAAAAGCGAAAAGCGAAACTAATATACATATTCCATATGGTAGAATTTTAGGAGTTATCCATATTGCTTATGCCCACTTTCCGTTAACCCGGATGTGATATTCAATTAGATATTTTTTTAATAAAATGTGTTAATTTCGATTAACTACACATTTTAGTACCTGGTTTAGAAGAATTTTTACCAATTATTAATTACAAAGAAGTTAATATTTCGGAGTATATTTTCCTTATAACTAAGAATAACTAAGGAATCAACAAGTATCAGAAAACTTATAAAATTATGTAGTTGGTAGTTGGTAGTGCATTAAAAATTGCACTGTATAGATATGATACCATACGATAGAAAAAAACGGCGTCAAAGTCAGCTGGGGAATGAGAATTTATGATAATTTTGACGAGGTCAATCTCTATAATAGACGTAATTTTTTAAAAATGTACATAAAACGTCAAAAATTAACACTAATAATTATAGAAAGATTTAAAAAAAATAGAACGTTTCCAAACACAAATCTATTTGGAAACAAATATTTTAATTTATTTAATTTTCAATTTAGGAATCATTTTTATTCAATATAAAAATAAATATTACATCCTCCTTAAGATCAACTAACAACAAACGCTATTAAAAAATAAAGAAGCCGTCAAGTAAATGACATCTAGGGCTTTCCCTCGCGCAAATTATTATTAGTTGTCATTAACCGGCCGTCTTTGACGCCGTCTTTTTCTATCGTATGGTAGATCCAAATATTTAGAATTCTTTTAGCTATTTTCCTGAAACTCTCCATAATCATACACACTATTCAAAATAAACTATTTTACATTATAAAAGATTTTTTATGTTAAATCTAGACTAAACAACTGTCTAAAAATAATCACAACAGTAGTAAATTACAGTCATAACTATTACCCATTTTTAGAGGAAAATAAATGTGACAAAACAAGAAAATAATCAATGAAAATATTTGAAAAATTATTATTTTATTTTATTTTTTTTTGTTGGTTGGAATCCATGAGATTCCTTCTTCACGGTCGGTGTTTCGCCGAAAACTACACCGCACCTTAATGGCGGAAATTTGGATCCGGCCACTTTGTGCTATTTCGGAAAATTACAGCCAGGAAACAGCAGCTGCTGAATACAACGCGTCGGTTTCCGTGCCGTTGTATTTTGATTTAGTTCGGGTGCAGACCTTGCCGCGATACACACAGTCGCTACTTTATTTCCACCGATTTTCCATTTAAGTTTATTACACCATGTTTATGGTTTCGAGTAATAATTTTGTCTAATATTTTCTTATATTTTGAGTTAGTCTATGATACTGATACTTACAACAGAAAAAATGAGTTATGATAACTTTTTTGATTTGCTTGATTCAAAGTCTTATTATTATTTACTTGATTCAGTCAATGATATACGAATATTTCGAAATGTTACTTTTGAAATAAGTATCTGGTTAATAAGTGTCTTCTCTATAAGAGTCTATTATGCTGTACTATTCGGGTGTGTGGCAGAAGGAAATATATATTATATTTCAGAAATCTGCCTCGAAAACACACGTGCTTTGATTAAGGTTTGCAGAGCTTCAGCATTTGCCATAAAATAGCGACCAAAACAAAACCATATAAATTATATATCACTGTAATCACAAAACTTCAATCTATTTCCGTATTGTAACGAATTTTAAATTATGTCTTTATTTTAGAGAAAATTTAGTTCAAACATAAGGAATATTTTGTTGATGTTTGACTATCAAAATCTTTAAAGTAAAGAAGCTGTCTAAAAATGTGCTACAATACGGATATAGTATTGTTACGGATTCCGTGGGTCCACTATTTAAACTCACGATAAAATACTTAACGAATTTATTTGTTTCACTCTGTACACACAACTTATACTATTTACAACACAACTTATGCAACTACTATTACTCTAACGGTATTTCGCGGTATTATCAAACTTCAGACTATCTTCAGACTTTAGACTTCCAACTTTAAACTTTAAACTTGTCCAACTGTCAAAGCGCGGGCCTTATATACCCCCTGGCGGTTGTTTCTAGATTTTTCTAAAGAATTCTATAATTTTCTTTACTTTCTGGCGAATGCGCCAGGTTCCTCAATGCACGATTTTTTTTTGCAGTATGCAGTTATGCAACCAGTAATACACCTTGACATTGCCCCCTTCTCAAATTTGATCGTCCCGATCAAGGTTTCCTGTCTGGTATCTCTTCAATCGATCCAGATGAACTACTTTCATCTTACTTCTAGGGCTGCGTTGAATCCGATACACAACATCATTTATCCTCTTGATGACTGTATAAGGACCTTCCCAGCTGGAGTTAACTTTGGGGACCTTCCTTTCTTGCGCTGTGGGTTATACAACCATACCCTATCGTGCTGTTGAAATCCCGTAGAATTAGCTCTGAGGTCGTAACGAGCTTTCATCCGGTCACTGGCTAGCGCAATCTTACTTCTAGCGGCCTTATGAATGTCCAATAATCTTTCCTTCCTAGCGATTCTTTCGAACGACAGTCCAACGCTATCCTGTTCCCTTTCTTCCCCAGATCGAGTATTTGGTCCTTGTCTAGCTGCGCAAATCTTACAACGTTGACACCATTTCTTGACATCTTCGCAATAATCCACCCAGTAAAAACGGTCTCTCAGCTTGCTCAGGGTCTTGTTTACCCCAAGATGGGCTCCAGTTTTACCACCATGAATTTCTTCCAATACCTGGGTAACTTTCTTCCTTGGTACCAGTAACTGAGTTGTTACTGTCCTGCCATCCGCACTTTCCCACGTACGCTTTAACAATCCATTCTCAATAACCAGTGAATTCCACTGAGCCCAGAGAACTTTAAAAACGAGCCCTCTATCCGCAATATCCTGCCACGGTGGTCTCTCGCCGTTACCTTCCTTGAGCCGTAGTATTGCTCCAATGTCTGGATCTTCCATTTGATCTTTCCTCAATTGTATCGTCGTCCATTGTTCGTCAGTTCTCAGTTTAAAATTCTTTACTCTGATAGTGCTTTCGCGATGTTGCATTTTCTTGTCCAGGTTAGCCCGTCGTCGATCTGGCTCGTTGCCGATAATTTGTATCCGTCCTACACGGCACCCAGAGGTTTTCTCTATTTTCCCGAACACAGTCTTTTGGTATCACCAGGTATCATCACAATTTTCGATAATATTTCTTCCATATTTCCTGGTCTCTTCTCTTTAGATACAGAAAATTCCTCATTTCCGATTTTCAGGATGTTTCTATGGTGATCAAACGAAAAACCATGTTGACTGATCACATCCATACCCATGATAAAATCATCTTCAATGTCCGCCACTAAAACGCTATGCCGAAACTTCAAATTCCCTAACTCCAATTCCATGAAAGCCTCTCCCCGTACAACGGCCATTTCCCCCGTAACTGTACGTAAATACACTCTTCTTCTAAGAGGCATCATCTTCAATCCTCGCACTGAGTTAGTCTGCACCAACGATACCATAGCGCCTGTGTCCACAGTCATTCGATTTCTTCTACCATTGACCTTCCCGTTGATCACCAAACTGTCAGCGGTTTTTCCTAGACTCCTAACGGAAAACATCCTAGGGGCTCTGTTTTCTTCAGCCAATACTCGCTCATTAGTGTTGATTTCCGGGTGCCTATGTTCTCTCGATGGTAAACGGAATCGCATTTGGACGCGGCAATCCCGTTTGATGTGGCCATTCCTGCCACATCTATAGCAACTTATGTCCTGGGATCTTCCGATGTGCCGATGTTCTCTGGATGGTGAATGGAATCGCATTTGGATGCGACAATACCGTTTGATGTGGCCATTCCTGCCGCATCCATAGCACCTCATGTCCTGGAATCTTCTTTGGTTCTCTGTCTGGGTGTTGTTGACTTACTTGTTTATTAGTAGCTCACATAGTTTGTCGAATTTTCTACACATCTCCTCCAAACTTCTGTGGGTACTCTCGGGCTGTTCCTCTACCGTTACCGATCTTATCTTCGGTCTAGGGATGGCGCTAAAAGCAGCTTCGATTTCCAGCGCCCTGACCAGTGCTTCGCTGCTGGTAGAAAATCAGGATATTTGCAGCGCCCTCTGCGCCTGATAAAGCACTGAGCAGCGAGTTCCTCCCTAAATCCTTCCGGTGCTTCAGGATACGCTAGGTGAATCAGCCGACGTAAGTCTGCTTCAAATTCCTGCAGACTCTCTCCGGACCTCTGCAGGCGTGACTTGATCTGGGCCTGGTAAAGTTGACGTCGATGTTGATCGCCATATCTTCTGTCCAATGCAGCAACCAAGGTTTCGTATTCCTGCTGTTGGGTTGCAGGAATAGTTTGCAAGAGTTCCAGGGCAGGGCCGCGCAGCGCGATGACAAGTGCCGCTGCTTTCTCCTTGTCAGTCCATCCGTTGGCAGCGGCGGCTGCTTCAAACTGACGGTGGTACATTGTCCATGTCGTTTGTCCATCGTAGGTCGGGGCCTTAAGGTTCGCTGTTCCTTGAACGCCAGGTGTGTTTACTAGTACCTTGGTCTTCTGTAGGTCCATCTCTAATTTTTCCATTTTCTGCTGAAGGCGTTCCTCGAGATGTTCTACGGCTTCCTGAAGGTGGATGTCTTGCCTTTTTTCCAGTTCTTCAAAGTTCTTCTTAAATCGGTTTTGATCTTCTAATTTTTCTTTCTGGCGACGCACTTCTAAATCTTCAACAATTTTCTCCAACCGTTCTTGTCTAATTTCTTGATTTTCAAGAATTTTCTGAAGCCGGTCCTGTTCTTCTTGTTTGTCGTGCTCTCGTTGAACTTTGAAATCTTCGAGAATTTCTCAAGCCGGTCCTGTTCTTCTTGTTTGTCTTGTTGTCGTTGAATTTTCAAATCTTCGAAAATTTTGTCTTGCCGGTCCTGTTCTTCTTGTTTTCTTGTTGTCGTTGTAATTTTCCTCTTCCTTATCTTTACGTAGTCTTTCTTGTTCTTCTTGTTTTTCTTGTTGTCGTTGAATTTTCAAATCTTCAAAAATTTTGTCAAGCCGGTCCTGTTCTTCTTGACGGCGTAATTTTTCTACTTCTTTTTCTTCTGCTTTCTCTCTTCTCATATTCTCCATGAAATCGCCCAATAATTTGCTTACTTCTTCCATTTTCTTCGATTGCTCCCTTGTACCAACCATAAAAATACTCTGATTCGGTCTAAATATCTTCCAATCCACTTAATTTCTTCTTAAAATCCTCTTGAATCGCACTTCCGACACCAATTGTTACGGATTCCGTGGGTCCACTATTTAAACTCACGATAAAATACTTAACGAATTTATTTGTTTCACTCTGTACACACAACTTATACTATTTACAACACAACTTATGCAACTACTATTACTCTAACGGTATTTCGCGGTATTATCAAACTTCAGACTATCTTCAGACTTCCAACTTTAAACTTTAAACTTGTCCAACTGTCAAAGCGCGGGCCTTATATACCCCCTGGCGGTTGTTTCTAGATTTTTCTAAAGAATTCTATAATTTTCTTTACTTTCTGGCGAATGCGCCAGGTTCCTCAAGGCACGCCGCGACTTTTTAGCAGTATGCAGTTATGCAACCAGTAATACACCTTGACAGTATAATCCTTTATCTTTAATTTCCTTCTTCATTTGTGTAAAAATAGCTAGCCAGTTTTACATAAAACGTTAAATGCCGAACGCTTATTTTGCTACTTTTTCGGACTAGTGAAATGGACTCTTAAGATACAATGTTTGAACTATTCACTAATAATGATGTTTAGGCTATAGAGGGTGTTTCAAAAAACATGTGACATCTCTCGTGGGGAGATTCCTCACGTTTTTTTTATTTATTATAATTTTATTTCAAGTGCTTTTATCGATTCGAATGAAATTAGGAAGGTAAAAGTTACTATGCTAGGGTGCTACATATTTTAATGTTAAAAAAAGTGTCGAGAGATTCACCAGATACGTGCTATGATTTATCTATCTCGATTTATGAGATATCTAGCTTCTATGAGTTATCACTGGAATATTTTTCTAAAAAAAGATGTGCGCCACTGATTTTTTTCCTGTTATAACTAAAAATTCCATAGGCCATTTAATGGCGGATAAAAGTTCTTCTTTCTTCTTCTTCTTCTATAAAATCTAAAACAAGGATAAAAGTTATATAAGGGAAATTAAAATAACTTTGGTTGCACATCATAATACGACCACCAGCAAACTCCATAAGACGACGCATGGTGTCATTGATGACGTGCAACGAAAGTTGTTTTAATTTCCTTTTATCTTGATATTTTGTTCATTTCAATCATCTCGATGGTATAAACGCAATTCTGTCAAAGAATTATTTAAACATGACGAATTATTTATAACACTGATGTAACAGTGTAACACAGCAAATTCCCTACAAAAAAATGGTATTTAAGATAGTTACAAAAGCCCTATTTTTTAAAGTTTTAACATCTTGTAACTGTACTCATATTCATAATCACTGAGTACTTATTTAATATTTTGGTTAATGACATTACATTTTTTAAAGGTTGCCATGAGAATTGAATTAAGGCAAATTAATTAAATTGCGTTTATCTCATCAAAGAGACCAAAATCGATAAAATATCACGAGATAAATAAATGTTACACTTATAGTAACTTTTACCCTCAAAATTTCATTCAAATTGCTAAAAGCACTTGGAAAATAAATTATAAT
This sequence comes from Sitophilus oryzae, assembly GCF_002938485.1. Taxonomy (NCBI): domain Eukaryota; kingdom Metazoa; phylum Arthropoda; class Insecta; order Coleoptera; family Curculionidae; genus Sitophilus; species Sitophilus oryzae. The sequence goes on along the minus strand of NW_022147237.1, from coordinate 3,152,570 downwards.
AAATCCAAAAAAGACTTTAACCCCCTGTAGCTACGAAACAAAGCAGAATCTGACCTATGTTAATATGAAAAATAAATTTTATTTTTATGAGAAGAATCTCCCCATGAGAGATGGCACATATTTTTTGAAACATCTTGTATAACTGGGTATACAAAGGTATAGAGTGTATAATTACAAAATTCATGAAATATTATAAAGAAATCAAATATATTAAAAAATGGGTGTATCTATTTTTTTTTGTTAAATAATGATTTGCAAAAAGTTCCGATCTAAATATTTTGGTGCTCTAGATCTCCAAATTATTACAAATCAATTACCAATAATCATTTAGGATTACCTAATATATTTTGCGGGAAACTAGCGCATTTTACCAACTATATAGTTTCCACATACAGCTCCAAATAGGTCTGTCTGGACCGCACTACTAGAAAAAACCTATATCGATCGATATACAAATTGGCGCCTGGCAATACCGCTATAAAACTTTACTTCCCGAAAGTTTCCAGACAGATATTCAGAATATTTTACGAGTCGGACATCGACGTAACGCCATCAAAATAAAACCAACTGGTAATGCTCGCATGCTGAACTGGAAATCTCGACGGACCGTCGAATTTTGTGCAGAGGTTTAGTTCGGAATTGACAGGTTTTGAATGTTTTAAGCGGCCTCTATCGGTTGAGCTTTTATCATTGCGAACTGTGCATTTATTTGTAGCTGACTAGTGTATCCCGATAACAATAGATACAATATAATGTGATAAACTGCGAGTAAACTGTATAACATGACAACAATAGGTTAAGAGAATGATAAAGCACAATGAGAAAATTTTATAATTGAACATTTTAATAGCGTCAATCGCTTGCAGTAAGCGGAAGCTTTAATCAAGGTAATATAGTACTTGTATAGTTAAAATAAAATAGTAAAGTCCAAAGAGATGTATCACGTGTATTTAGTATAATAATTAATAAATTTCTAAACGTTTTTGTGTAAAATTTTCAATAGATGTAAATTTCAATCAAATCAGTTATCAATTGTTAATGAAATCAGAAAAAGTGGTTCAGCTGCAAAGACTTCCTTTTTAAATTTCGTTCTGTTAAACGAATAATTTTATTATCGTGGAATTGGTATTTTTTCCGGCGTTCACACACTGATGATGCTTAAATTTATGTTTAAAATTAAAATCCTGTATCTAATTCTGTAAAATCTTTATGTTGATTCTGGTTTCTATTATCATCAAGGAGTACGATTCTTGGTACTATCTTCTAGAACGTCTTAAATAAATTTGACCTTACTCTTATGATAAAATTAACTCATATTTACATAATATATATCTCCAAAAATAAATTATATACAAAATAGTATAAACCCTTGAAAAAAATATTGGTGCAATAGAAATCATTATCCAGTTCCTTTTGGTCAGGGGAAGTTATCAATTGATGGTGCTAAGCTGGATGTGGTTAAACAAACTTGGAAGGAGAAAACTCTGAGAGTTATAACTGACAGATATTTTACATATAGTGGGTATGTATTGTATCTGCACCCTTACCGTTTTTATCTGAATAGTAATAATAAAAGGCTAAAGGCTAAATCCATTATATTCGCAAGCGTTAAGCAAAAAATCTTTGAAGATTTGCTTAAACCTTTGAAATCTGAAAAGTTTGAAGTATATTTTTATATGTTTATTATTTTAGGTGCCCAGTAGCGTAGAGGTACAGCTCTCGTCTACCAATCTAAAGGTTGTGGGTTTGAATCCTACAGCCGGCAGTTCATCAACCGACTATTTTTAATAAAATAAAAATAGTTTAGGTACCTAGATCGACTCAGCCTTAAATAAGTACTTGCGATTCACAATCCTGAGGTAATAATAGGCGGTTGAAAAGTAGTGCTAGCCCATTATCTTCCTTGTATACCAAACGACTCTAGCATGGCAAGCTGTACATTGCTACTGTCAAGGCGTTAAACGCTATACAGGAGAGCTATTATTAGGTATATTTTTAATCTAAAAAAATTGGCCATGTTTCATATACACTTCAGGAATTGGACTCGCCTAATATGAAAGATAGACAATGTTTAAGCTCAATAAGTCTATATCATAATACAATATGATCGAAAAAAGAACGGCGTCAGCGATGAATACGAAATGGAGATCGCTGTGATTTTGTACGCAAAATTATATGGAGAATATCATTAATCGTCATCGAAACTTCTTTAGGCGCGATGGGAGTAAAAATTGAAAGTCGTGACACGGCCACATACGAAACGCGAGAGGAAAAGTGGTAACGATCTAGGAGCGTCATAATTCGGGCCCTATATGAGCCAGGGGGACGAAGCTCTTCGAACCCCATCTTTTCATGATATTTTGACGACGTTTCGTGCACTACGAAACCCCATCATCAATGAATGGCATCAAAAAATCGTCCAATTTAAATGAAATTTGGTATGTCGATAGATTTGACTAAGGCCAACTTGGACTATGTACGCAATCAAATTTGGTGGGTAGGCTATGTGAGGGACGGTGCACACGGTCCCACAATGCAAAGTTGGATACGACGTTTTGTTTACATCTTCATCAGAGTGGGACTAACGATTTGATATTGAAGAAAAATGTGGGTCGACTTCGGCATCAACACACCAAAAAATTCAATTTAGAGAAAATTCCCACAGTGTTATTTAGGTCACAGGACAGACTTCCTACATTCCCTACCAGAATACCTCCCTCTTTAAAAGTTCTTTTAGATATTGAATTACAAAACTATATAATGAATTGCCTTAAAATATAAAGTCCCAACATCCAAAAATTTAAACTACTTACTAGTTGATACCTAAAAGTTTAGTTTAGACTACACTATAACATCACTTTTTTTGGTAATGACTAAACGAGATATTGTCTACCACTTTCAAATAAAAATGATGGTAATGCTAAACCTAATAACAAAAAAAAATAAAGAAATATAATGTTGGTAGTATTCAAACATTGATTACATATATGAATGACATGGATTAACAAGTATAATTTCATACAAATATTTGAAATATTGTATCACCCCAACGTCGATGCTATGCTATCAAAATAAAACCGACTCGTAATGTCGCGTGTCGAACTGGAAATCTCACTAGACCGACGAATTTCACACAGAGGTTCGTTCGACGACCAATTCAAAATTGACGTTTCGGTTTTGAATGTTTTAAGCCGGTCCCATCGAGCCAGCTATGAAGGCTTTTATTAATTCAGACCGGCATTAAACTGCGGTAGTGTCGTGCGTTCTAGTGGCAATAGTTATAATGCAGATTGATCGAATTTGCTGCATAATATGACAGAAATACCGCCAAAAAATGACGTTTTAAGCAGATATTAAAAATACGTTAAAAAGAAAAAAATGCCGAAACTATTTTACTGAAAATTCCACACCTGTAATTTTTAACCAATCAAAACGTGTTTTTTTGACAAATCACCATGGCAACGGATAAATTTTAGTGAACATTTTTTCCTTGTGGGCACCCAATAGCGAATTATACTGGAAATTTTTTGACGTTTATAATGACAGAATATATTTTTGAGAGTCTGGTTTTTATTTGTTTACATGATAATTTTGATACATTTCAATTACAAAGCTGAGATGAAAGTTTGTAAAGTGCTTCCATACGCTTGATTTCGATTTCCTAGTATTCGCGGGTGTCAACTGCTTAATCTCCTGGAGAATATTTTCTTCGCTTTCTTAACCGAAGCGAAACATTTTTTTTGAGTCGTGCCGCTTGACAGCTTCAAAACTGAAATAGTTTTTAGGTTTAGGTGTCACTTAGTTATCATAGTAACTAAATAATCATTTCTTTTCTTGGTGTGGAATTTTCTTACCGAATACCACACGAGGTCAAATTAAATCCGGACATTTTTTCTCGCTCATGAATATTTTTAGAAAATTATCCCTCGTTTTCGACTCGGGAGAATTTTCAAAATATTCATGAGCTCGAAAAAATTTCCGGAAATAATTTGACTTCTAGTGGTATTACTAGTGAAAATATGTGAAAAAATTGGCGCCGGGAGGCGCGTATAACCGCCCATACTAAAATATGTTAATAAAAAGTTGGTAGGCAGTTCTTTTAGTTTCAAAGTAAAGGAATTTTTCCAATTTTTTTTATCTCAAAAACTGCGACTTTGACTGATTTTGATGTTATTACAAATTTTGTTGCAAATATTATTCCTAATCTTAAATTGAAAACCGCGTTTCGCTAGCTACGGTAATTTTGGAGTTACGATTTTTTTTAAATTTTTAACCCCCTCCCATACCCCATTACCAACCACCCATCCCCACCAAAAACTAATGGCCAGATTCTCGGGTGCCACAGTATTTTTGTGCGAAATTTGGTTAAAATCGGTTTAGCGGTTTTTGAGTTATCGTGTTAGAGACAGGCGGACAGACAGACAGACACCATGAAAATATTTTGTATTTAGGTCATTTATGGCCCAAATAAATCATTTTGAGTGAAATTAAAAAAACTTTTTTTTTTGCCGATCTTAATAAAGCCTACCATACCTGTTGGTATGGTCGGCTAAAAACTTACTACTATTTAATTTGCAGCTATTTAAGAATCAAGAAAATGGAATGTATTATTTATACTATGTAGAATTATCTAGAAATTATAAACTATCTTAAGATCTACTAAAATCTACAGATGCATGAGCCATACATTTATTTATCTAGCTAGAAAAAGAACGAACACTTCACTAACTGGATCAGAATTGTTCTCTTTCCCAACTTAAAGCAGAACTCATGAACCTGGATGACTTTCTTCTCAGCACTTATGACTGAGAAAAATCAAAGATTTTCTTTGATTTAAGTTAGAATAATCTTCGGATTATTACGGGGTTTTTGACAGTTCATCTCCTCAATGAACACCTCTGTGGACTTAAGCTGAGAAGCAACGTCGTAAGCAGATTCTGTGAGGAGAATGGGGAAACTCCAGAACACCTCATCACTGAGTGATCAATTCATCATCAATTCGTGCCATAAATTTTGGTACGACTGATATCGGAGATGGAGAACTAACTTCTATAAAAGCGTCTCAGATACTGACTTTTGTCAAAGCCCTGAGGCTGTATGATGAGTTATAACTCAAGAAAGAGGGACACAATAGATCCATAAGGTCTCGGTGATTAACTTCCCCCCTCCCATCTGCATGAATCTGATTGAAAAGACGCGTTTTTGTTCATCATATTTGAAATATCAATAGATACTTAAATATATCCTCAATTTTAGGAAAATAAACTAAGCCTCTATACTATCCTAATTTACCACTAATCTCCGTCCAATACAAACACGAAATACTTTAACATTTGCCGCATCAGCCGACTAAGTAACCGAAGTTTGTTTAGTAAAATTCAATTTGTAGTTTCTGTCTGGCTATATAGAGAAGGGACATGTTTATTCACAAAACCTAACAAGCCAAAATTGAACATGTTGATGTTTATATATATATATTATATTCTATCCTAAATAATTTTGTCTTATTAAAAACATTTATTAAAAAAATATTTGAAAAGTTTTATTTAATATTATGTTAGACGTTATATATTTTTATTACTATCAATTTTTTTTTATTCTTAAATCTAATATCGTATACAATACAAAACTAGTCTACCCAACAACAGTGACAGTTCTCTGTCATTTTTATTTACAGGTAAATTTTATTTTCTGTTATTTTTTGGATGTCGTCTGTTGAAATATTTCCTGATTCGTTGGACACGCTATACTAAGGGCTGACAAAGGTTAGTCTTGGGTCGAGATTTCCGTATGTAAGAAGAGTACAATCTGTTTATAATGTACTCAACAAAGAGGGAACAGTAAACACGTTGCCAAACGTATGAAATAAACTGAGAAACTGTGCGCATTGTTAAGAGATGTGGAAGGAGATATAGCAGATTTGTCGCAGTCTACCGGTTAACCCAATCAGTACCTCTGTCAGTACTTAAAGTTCTAGGGAGAGGTGTACATCATGCGTTCAGCGATTTAATTACCTCTCGTGATACTTTATTTGTTTATTTATTAACGAGTCGTTGTAATTTTCCCTAGAGTTTGAAAATGTTTAAGTGTAAGTTAGAAACACTTGCATTTTTGGTAAAAATAAGTGGAACTGAATTGGTTAGGTTGTGTTAGACTCTGAATTCAAAAATCGATATCTCGAAATCTATTAGAAATAATTGATTGTAGTTTTTCAAAAACTTTCTACGCAGAGAGTATTCAAAAATCTTTATAAATAAAAAAGTTACACGATTGCTGAAAACTGCTATGTACTAAAAGTAAATGGATGGGTTGTTTAAACTTTAGAATGGGAAAAAACAACAGCAAAATCGAATTTTTCTTATGTAAACATATCGCAAATGATCCGATCTTTAAAATAAAAAAAAGCTTCAATATCTAAAGTGGTTCTTAAGTTATGGCGTGTTATGTGTAAAAAAGTTGAGTTTGTAAATTATCGCGATTGCTGACGTTTTCTCGTTATAAAAAAATGGACGCCCTAACGACATCCTTATAATTCCATTTCAGATGCTCAGAAACATATCTAATGATTTTATCTAGTTACCTTTTCGAAAAAAAGTCTTAAAAATAAATTGGTTTGCGATCGCGATTTTACTTTACTTGATAGGGAAAGGCGTACCGGAGAAATGTGGCAACGCCACAACAGCACACCGTCGCATTTCTCTCACTATGACTTAATAAGATGCTTATGCGATTTACTTCCACACATGTAAATACCGACCTAACCTAAAAGTAACAGTTGCCAGCACGGTATACAGGGTAACGATATATTCAAAGACTAATAATATATTATTAGTCTGAATACAAGTTGAGTATACTAAACATAAATAATATTATACAGGGTGAGTCTTAAATAAGTACAAATATTTTCAGGACTTGTAGATCTCGATAAAAGAAACATAATATTTTCTCTTTACTGTTTTTCAAATAAGTCCAAAAGAACCGAGTTATTTTACTTTGAACGTTTCCAAAAAAAATATTTTTTGCTTACATTTTGAGAACCACTGGGTCTTTTCTGGGGTTTCTTTCTTGTAAATTTAATCTACCTATATTGATTTTCATTGTCCACTAACCAGTACTGAGTACATTCTCTTTGATGCCAAAATACAAAGGGCTCCAAATTACAAAGGGCTCCTTCAATTTTCATTGTTAATAAGGCGTGTATAGATTATTATTTCGTAGCGTAACCGTTTTAATACATGTATATTGTTTTGGATTATACAAGATTATACAAACTAAAGAAATTTATTTTTTAATCATCTGCTGATGATGCTAACATGGTTAGCAAAACGCGCGTCCAGTGTAAAAGTAAGTATTTTGGTGTATTGTGGTGATTTAGTGTTTTATTTTTATTTGCCTTTTATAAAAGACAAATAAATTTGATAGTGTAGTAGCGGCCTAAGTTTGTTAAAATTTCCCCACAAAAAAACGTTGTCAATATGTTAGAGCAATGTCAATGTCAATCAGAGCTAGCTATATGGAGGATTGAGTCTTCATGCAATCTTTTTTGAAAAGGATAAAAGGGGAGAATGTAACCTAGAGCTTAGGAGAGGACCACAATAGATATATAGTGATCACTACGGAACAGACCAAGCTACCTTTTAGACTATTCATATGTGTCAAATAAATGTTGAGGTAAATGACTCAAGAATTGTGGATACAGATTAAACAGCACACCGAACAATACATAAAACTCCTAAATAAGCGTAGACCAAGACTAAATAGTGTGTATGTCAAATAAATCAAATCAGTTACGCCTGCACGATACTTCGTTCTCTAAAGAGTTCGTGGGTTGGCCACAAGAGGATTTTAATCGAGGCCCAGATCTCCAAAGAGATTAGACTAGGCAGGATTATAACAAACTGGAAACTTTATTAAAACGACATAACCGGGACGGAGATGCCCCATAATTTTGCGGTTAAGTAACCGAGACGAAACCGTTAAATGATGAAGCCTGTTTAAGCTTAATTTAATTTAGTTGATATAATATTTAGAATTGTTAATTATTATGTAAATAAATAAACGTTCATTAACCCAGTGTGAGTTCATAAAAATTAATGGAAATTCTTTAATGAAGGGAAGGAAACACAAACCTCACAATTATTAAATAAATATTTTTTTTATTTAAAAAAAATCTTTTTTTCCTTGTTAAATAATGGGACAACATGTTTCGAGATTATTATATCTCATCATCAGGCCCAAAGCTAAAATGTTATAAAATACAGTCAAAGGGTATAAAATACAGTCAACAGTTGTGTTATATCTATGTCTATATCCATATACCGGGTGTGTCTCAAAAGTGGCTCACCTCTATAACTTCTTTTTTTAAAACAAAAAAACCAGATTTGGTATTTTAGTACATGACATAAATTAGTATTGATTGACGTATTCAATTCTTTTCAGCCACTTCCTGTTTCACCGGAAATGACTACAATTTTTAATTTTTAAATGGCACCCTCGGAATTTTATTACTTTATTCGATAGAAAATGACACTCTCTGCATAGAATGATATATCATATGTCAACTTTTAATATTTTTGCTAAAAAAAAACAGTATTTTAAATCTCAATCTAGAGTGCCATGGCTGTGTTAAAAACACTAATTTTTAATTAAGGAGCCTTGTCCTTAGTATCTTGTCCTGACCAGTTAAAAGATGCCCCAATCGTTTTTTTACCTAACCTAACTAAACAACCTTGCAAATTGGGAGCTCACTGTCCAGTTTGAAAACACTACTCTCAAACATAATAAAAACCCAAAGTACCTAAGTGTTACACTCGATAGAACACTTTTGTTTAAAGAGCACTTTACAAAAACAGAAGAGAAGCTGGAAATAAGAAACAACATAATACACAATTGTGCGGAACATCTTGCGGCGCTTCAGCATCTACTCTACACTCGTCAGCTCTGGGTCTCGTCTACTCAGCTGCCGAATACTGTGCTCCGGTATGGCTCAATAGGCCACATGTCCACAAAATAGACGCACAACTCAATAATACGATGAGAATGATCGCTGTTGTTATTAAATCCACACCCACAGAATGGCTTCCAGTACTGAGTTACATCCCACTCTCAAGTCTGCGTCGCATAAACGCTCTGTGCAGAGTGTTTAACAAGATATTGGACAACAGAGAACTACCGATCCATACAGACATCGAGGATGCTAACCACAACCGCCTCCGATCCAGAAAACCACCCACCAAGACCGCACTAAATGCAATTGAAGACGAATGGAGCATCACCGACGCTTGGTATCAGGAATGGACTTGGAAACAAAACGTGGAGGAATGCCCTGTAACGGCTTATAACGGCAGACCAGAAGATTTCCTGTTGGCAACTCCAGAATCAATAGATTATATAAATTTGTTAAATGTTCGTTTGTAATTTCTTTTCTTTTTGTCATATACGTACTTGGTTTTGTGTCTTATTATGCCATAATAAATACATGCTAAATAAATAAAATTTTCAAATGGAACGAGAGTGGCTCATTAGCATATTTGGAAAATGAATTTTTTTACGAATAATTTGGTACCACACACTTGGTATTTCGAGTCAAATTGTCGTTATGAATCGCGTTTCAATTTCAAATCAGCTATATTCGAAAATGTCAGAAGTTGATATATGATATGTCATTCTATTCAGACTGTCATTTTCTGTCGAATAAAATACCGAGGGTGCCATTTAAAAATCAAAAGTTGTAGTCGTTTCCAGTAAAACAGGAAGTGACCGAAAACAATTGAATACGTCAATCAATCCTAATTTATGGATACACTAACATACAAAATTTCGATTTTTATCTGAAAAAATAAAAAAGTTATACGAGTGAGCTACTTTTGAGACGCACCCGGTATTCTTAGCCTTATAATATTTTAACAGACAGGTCAAGGATTGCGACGAAAGTGGATATAGAAACATACGTTTTAGGGTCCTAAAATCCCTTGGCCAAAACCTTACTATATTTCAGACTGTCAGCCTATGCGTGCAGGAATGTGAACTTTGGGAACCATTGAGGAGGTCACATAAATATAATACCTCACTGTCATGCTGCTTTAAAAGCACTTACATGAAAGCTAACTTGGAAATGTTGGAAATAAGAGGTAATAATACATTGATTTAAGAATAATTGACAATAAATTAAATTTAGTATCTACATGGTGTTTCAAAAAACATGTGCCATCTCTAGTGGGAAGATTCCTCAGGTAAAAATAAGATTTACTTTTCATATCAACATAAGTCCGATTTTGCTTTGTTTCGTAGCTACAGGGTATTAAAGTCAATATTTTTTCGATTTATTATCATGACAATTAAATGTTATCTCTTGATATTTTGTTCGAATTTGGCCTCCTTGATGAGATAAACACAATTTTATTAATCACAACTAATCATTTAAGAGCTAGCAACGTTTTCGATAAAGTATTTTAAGACGTCTGGCTCTTTGATATATCTTTTACTATGCTCTCTGGAACAGCATGCAGCTCGTCTGGCTGCCGATACCCGTTGCGTTCACTACTGCGCATCGGAAGAAGATCCTATATTTTTTATTAATTTAGTCCTATAAATTCTAGTATTGAATATAAATCGAACACGTCTCCATAGCGCAGTGCGTAGAGTTTCCGACCACGAACCGATGATTCAGAGTTCAAATTCGGATCAGGGCCAAGACTTTTTTATTTTATTTTCGTTTATATTCTGATAGTAAAGTATTAAATAATTCTGGGGATTCAAAAAAAAAAATTAATACTTTACTATCAGAAAATAAACGAAAATAAAATAAAAAAGTCTTTACCCCGACCCGGATTCGAACTTTGAATTATCGGTTCGTGGTCGGAAATTCTACGCACTGAGCTATGGAGATATGTTCGATTTATATTCGATACTAGAATTTAAAGGATTAATAAAGATATAGGATTGTAATCGGGAGATTAATATATTTAACAGAAATTGATATTTTAAAATATAATTCTAACTAGCTTGACAAAACAATGTCTTCTCTCCGGGCCGAAATCAACAACCTCCGACATTCAACTGTTTCCAAAGCCTACTACTCCGCTACTCGCCAACATCAGCGGACACGGGGTGCAGGCACGGCCTGAAAATGCCTGCCTATCATAAGGATCATAGGCGTCGATAACATTCGGCCATTCCTGACTTTTGAGTGTCCTCACTCCTCTGAATCACACTAAAAGGACATAAATAATCAGAACCTTTTAAATGGCATTTTTAAATGCTGAAATAAAAATATTTATTAGTTTTTTTTTTGCTGCTGAGCCATATCTTTATCAGCTAATTGCTACCATTGTTACATCACACTAAAAGGACAAAAATAATCAGAATCGTTTAAAGGACATTTTTAAATACTGAAATAAAAATATATTATGTTAGATTGTTTGCTGCTGATACTGGACAATTGATACAAAACCAATTGACAAAACCTTATTATATATTGGTGTTACACGCAATCTGCAGCTTGCGTGCAACAAAATAATGTTAAATCTCAACTCTAAAATCTTAAATCTAAAATCTAAATCTAACTATGGGCCCACGCCTATTCCAGCCACTGGAAAAGAGAGCAATCCGGGTCGAACTAACCAGACCGAATACCGGGACTCATCCCTATTCGCAAGTTTTGTCCGCCCTACTCACAAAGCGCCCAGGTGGTAAACTCATACCTTAGCAACCACCACACGCCTTTTCCAGCTATCATACTAACGTATACCTTGAAAAAGAGTACCGGGTAGAACTAACCCTACTCCTTTTTTCCAATCCTAATACCCGTTTGAATCTACCATAACCAAATCCATAGCTTGCCAAACCTAGCTATTCCACAGTACTTTTGTTCTTTGACCGTGCATACCATCCTAGGATGTTTCTAACTTCATATCAACCAATCCTCAGCTGCTTAGAAGTTTAAATGAACCTGTCTACCTTGGAGGTTGATTGGATCCTATTAGCTGTGTCGAAGTGATCCTTAGCAGATCCTTAGTAGATCTAACGCTGAATATAGTTCGCTACGCATCCAATTTTTCTTTTTATTCCGCTTGATATTTCGCATAATTCGCTACTAATTTACGCCGAAAATCGCTAACGCCGACTTTATCATTTTACGCCCGGAGGGGATAAACTCAACTTGTCCAGATACGCTCATTTTGCTCCTAGTGCTTAGATTCCACACAATCCAAACTGAATGTTTGAAACATTTTCAACCTAGATATCGTAATGCAACTTGTTACACATACTAGAGATTATGCCTCTCTACTTGTCCCATTCCACGTGGATGTCAAACAGTATTCAGGTAGTGAGATATGGCTAGTTTATATTGAAAGTATTCGTTTTTTTATGTAAAAGGGTATCCCTAGATGATTACTTTATTCGGGGTTGTAAAACTCATATATTAACGTCGCATAAAGATTTAAGTACATACCTAGGTAGCTTAGTTTATGTATTTTGAATTAAAATAATATTACCGCTTTATTTATTTTTGTTTACGCATAATATGAAAAGTGTATGCATTTATATAAGATTAAGATAATCGGATTTTCTAGTTGTATATAAACTATTAGACGTTTTTGTTAAAAACTATTTAAGCATGTTTTTACCGAAACAATATGTTATTTCCGAAAATATTTATTTTATGTCGTTCTTTAGTAGTTTGTTTTCAAGATATCTACAGCGTGTTGTGAAATCTACTATATAATAGTACTCTGGCGCCTAGACTTTGACCCATCTGGACATTTAATTTACATTTATTTCTAATTAAAAGAAATTACGCTTTTATTAAAAAGTAGCCATGTGTACTTTAATAAACGCTTCGTTCGCATCTTCTACAAAATTTTACACAACTATTTTAACACTCACAATGTGTTAATTTATTACAACACTATTTGAAGGGTTATTTGCTATTAATTATGGCGTATACAAAGATAAAGTTCCTGAAAATACTGGCGAAATACCTAAATTAAACTGAAAAACTCTGAAATATAATGAGGTGGTTAAAATTATATTATAGTAATTGAAAAACTAATGTAATAGGTACTTATAAATTATGTGAATTTTTAATATAATTCTCAAGTGAATTTGCAAAACCTGAAGTTCGGAACCTACTTAACTTTTCTACAACCATATATTTATTCAACTACATAAATAGGTAGAAAACAAAATAACTTTCTTAAAGACTACGTTAAAAACAGCATCTTAAAATGAATTTTCAAATATTAGATCGAAACTGCGTGTATACTAGAAGGATTATGAGGTGTCTATAATAAATTAATATTCCTTAATAAACGTTTGATTTCATAAATGTTCAACTTTAAATTTTACATATCTACTATTTCTCTCTTGTATTTCTAATCACTAAAGATAATTACCAAGTACATTCATGTAATACCTAGTATATTACTGATATAGCAATACTAGACTACCTAAAGTTGAAAGTTTCAGTAAAATGTAAGAAAAATTAAAAATATAGCTGAAATATTAATAATATCTATAACTAAACTTAAAGTAATAAAATAAGTAATAAGTAAAATGGGGTATAATTAAAAAAATGTATATATGAAAAATATAAATTATATATTTATGAAACAATCGATAGTAGGTACTTCTGAAAAACTGAAAAACTTTTGAAGACTTTTTTTACCTTTCCACATCAAATGTCTTGAATATACCTGTATATACTTGATAGATTTTTTTTATTACATAATAAACAATGAAATTATTAAATTACTGTTCGACTTTTGTTTAATATTTTTAATTAAAAAGCTCAACAAAATATTTCAACGCACAAAAAATAAAAATCATGCTTGAAAACCACTTTTCCGTTTCGACTAGATCAAGAAGTTTAATGAGAATAAAATAACACATACTCAACATAACTAATATACTAAATAACACATAATTCTAGAAATTTTATTCCTCAAGAGGACCATAGATAGATATTTATTTAACTTTTAATTTTAACAATAAAATTTTACTTTTTACGTGAAAAACTGTCTGTTTATGCCGAGGTTCGCATCCATCTTCTTTCGCAAGCGAAATCGACCCTTATCAACCGACTACGGTAGCGCCCTCTCTTCGAGACCTCTTGAACCACAAGGCGATTTATATCACCGAAATCCGAAATCGAAAAATCCGAACAATTACTTTAAACTCAAATCTGTCACCATGACAACTTTTTTACTGTATAAAAATACTACCTAGAATTTATATCGTAATTACCTTAGTATTTATCTCGATTTCTAGCCATTTTTAAAATTCCTTTTAGAAGAGATTTGTTCAGATAATGTGTTGGCTCACTACCTTTTCCTGTTCTGTAACTTGTAGGGGTGATATGACGCTTCTTTCCAGCACTCCATTTTTTTTCCGCTAATATTTTTGAGCACTAGAGCTAGCAGAATGATCCCTCCGGTTTTCTTTTCGCGCTTCGCCGATCCGACGACAGTATCCGAAATCCGACGGCGACGGGTACCCGTATCTGAGACAACCGAATAGATCCTCGAAACCGACGCGACGCGACGCCTTTACAAAACGATAGTCTCAAAGGTCAAAGTCAAGTCAATAGTCGTCAGTAAGTCAGAAATACGCCGTTACGGCCTAAGAACGCTGGATTAAACTCATCGCCACTTCTGATGTAATCGGGAGATTAATATATTTAACAGAAATTGATATTTTAAAATATAATTCTAACTAGCTTGACAAAACAATGTCTTCTCTCCGGGCCGAAATCAACAACCTCCGACATTCAACTGTTTCCAAAGCCTACTACTCCGCTACTCGCCAACATCAGCGGACACGGGGTGCAGGCACGGCGTGAAAATGCCTGCCTATCATAAGGATCATAGGCGTCGATAACAGGATCTTCTTTCAGCGCAGTAGGGAACGCAACGTTTACCGGCAGCCAGACGGGCCGCATGCTTTTCTAGAGAGCATAGTAAAAGATATATCAAAGAGCCAGACCTCTTAAAATACTTGTTTTTCCGGCGTTGCTAGCTCTCGTACTATAATAAAATAAAAATAATACTCCTTATGACTCTATTTATGGTTAGCGTAACCAAAACGACATTAGCTTAAAAAAATAAAATAAATAAATTAAATTAAAATTTTTGCTATTATTATTTTTAACTTTTCCGAATTTTAGACAAAAACTCTTTGATTAATTCTATATATCTGTTAATATACTCTCCTTACATATAGCAGATCAACCCTCGATAATTTGAGACCATTCCTTGTACAAATCAAATGAAATAACAGAACAATTAGCTTCTCATCATCCAATTTCCTTAGAGGGTTCAAGTTTATTAGATTTAAGATTTCGTAAGCTTTGTTGACATACCCCGAACAGAGATCTCGAGTCTCGCTCATAAATTTTGGAATCCTAATTAATTTTAACTTGACTCTAGATATTATCTTTCAAAAAAGTAGCTTCGGGATGCCAAGATTTTGCTTCGGCTTTTTTAGCATATCAAACTTCTAAAACATTAAACTGAAAAGTTATAAAATAATTTTATATTTTGTCCGAAAAATGAATGAGGCTTTCTCTAAATAGAGTTTTAGTTGAAGTTATTTGATAATGATAATGTATATTTGTCTTGTATAGAGAGACAAATTTTAGTTGCATATGAGGGATATCTCGCAAATTAGTAAATATACAGGGTGAGTCTTAAATTAGTGTAAATATTTTTAGAGCGATAGATCTCGATAAAAAAAAACATATTTTTTCTTTACCGTTTTTCAAATAAGTCCAAAATAACCGAGATATTTTACTTTGAAAATTTAAAAAAATATATTTTTCTCTTAAATTTTGAGAACCCCTGGATCTTTTCTGAGTTTTCTTCCTAGTAATTTCATTTTACTACATATGTTGCCATAGTATATGAAGATATTTTGTTTTTTAACTAAAAATTTAAAAAAAATCAAAAATATATTCAAAAAATTCCAATTTTCCATTTTTTTGGGCGAAAAAAATCTCATAGACTTGTTTCTGGGGTCGAAATATACCACCTCTAAAAATATCTGCACTTATTTAAGACTCACCCTATACAGGGTTGTTCACCACATACGACACGCAGTATTGTAGCTAAACGATTAGATTTTTACAAATTGTAAGTTTTGGGTTCGTTGAAGGACTATTAGAGCTACAATTTAAAAATATTTTTACAAGGTACAGAGCTCGGTTTGTCCCAAATAAATAAAAAATATCAAAGTTGTATTTTTTTAAATGGAACACCCTGTATATTATTACATTTTTAGTTTCTACGATTAAAATAAAGGTAAATTTGATTAAGGTTTACCGCACTTTAATCTTACCGTTTTTGAAATATTTTCAATTTTGTGAAATTGCAGTCAAGATTTTAAGGCTTTATTTCGCCAAGGGTATCAAAGTTTTTAATACTAAATATCTACTGAAGTTTATTTATTGATCAGTTATTGTGTTGCAATAATAAAAATTATACTACCGTATACAGAGTGTCTAAAATTTTATTTTAAATAATTACTAGCTTTAAACGGCAATAACTTGTTTAATTTAAATAGAACATCCTGTATATTTTATGAGAATCAGATGCATAATTTAATTGTCTATCAAATTGTTTATACCATTTTGCTCCTATCTCTTCAAGTTTCCGTAGAAAATGCACATACTGACAATTTAGATTATTTTTAAAGATGTACCAAATTTTTAAAGACTACAGATACTAATATTGTCGATATAGTTTATTTCATTAAGAATTAAAAAAACGGTTTAAATATAAAATATATAATATAAAGGTAAAAAGGACCAATTAATATGATTCCAGTATTCAAACTACATTAATTGACTGTTTGCGTTGATTAATAATAATTGCTCCAAATACTAAAAAACTGAATTGTGTATGTGTATTAGACAGTGTGGTAAAAAGTAACACCTTAAAGAAATATTTCATTTTTTGACAAATGCTTATTTATAACAACTGAGACATTCATTTTCATAATTTATTATTATATTGATTTCTGATTTAAATCCACATTTATTTAGAATAATTTACTAACGAACATAACTAAGTATGTAATTAATTAGTATTTGGGCGAAAATAATGGTGGTATATTTAATTAGTGGTATACTCTTTTGTAAAGATTAAAATATTTTTCTTTTTGCATACAAATGGGCTAGTAATATTATCATTTTACTAAAAACGATAATATTACTAGCCTGTACATTTTGTACATTTGTTGCTTTAAAAACAATCTAAAATGTCAATATGTTCAATATGGGTATATTGATAAATGAGGTCTAAATTATAAGGAAATGCATTTTCTACGAAAACTTGAGGGGATAAGTAAAAAGTAATATAATACAATTTGATAGACAATTAAATTGTGCATCTGATTTTCCTAAAATATACAGGGTGTTCCATTTAAATTAAACAAGTTATTGCCGTTTAAATCTAGAAATAATTTAAAATAAATTTTTAGACACTCTGTATGAGGTAGTATTATTTTTATTATAGCAATACAGTAACTGACCAATAAATAGACTTCAGTAAATATTTAGTCTTAAAAACTTTGATACCCTTGGAGAAATGAAGCCTTAAAATTTTTACTGCAATTTCACAAAATTTGAAATATTTCAAAAACGGTAACGTTTAAGTGCAATAAACCTTAATCAAATTTACCTTTATTTTAATCGTAGAAACTAAAAATGTAATAATATACAGGGTGTTCCATTTAAAAAAATACAACTCTGATATTTTTTATTTATTTGGGACACTCTGTATCTTGTAAAAATATTTTTAAATTGTAGCTCTAATAGTCCTACAACGAACTCAAAACTTAAAATTTGTAAAAATCTCATCGTTTAGCTACAATACTCCGTGTTGTATGTGGTGAACAACCCTGTATACTTACGATTTTCGCGAACCTGAACTACATAATTTAACTAAAAATGCTAGCTACAAACAAAAATACCTTGCTCTCTTTAGTTTTCCACCTACAGGGTGATTTTGGATATGTTGAAATATCAGACAATCCTCGTATCTCAGTTGTAACTTAATACGTTTTTTTGTGTATTTTTTTTAACGTTAACTTACAAGTTAGATTTTTTCACAACTTCAAAGGATTTTTTCGATTCGATATCACCACGCGTTTCCGAGATAAAGGGTCTTGGCAGACAGATAGACAGACAGACAGACAGACTGACAGACAACAAAGTGATCCTGTAAGGTTTCCGCTTTTTTTTCTTTTGATGTACGGAACTTTAAAAGTATGCATATATTATGTTGTAATATTTAAAAATGACAATTACAATTAAGTAGAATAAGTTCAATCAAAGAAAGTAAAAAATAATAGCAGACGCTTAGGCGCTGATTGATTATTTCACAGTTTCAATTAAGAGAGCATGATGGTTATATCCGATAATGGAAATAGAATGTTCACTATTTTTATCAAGTAATTTTAAATTTCTCTCAATTTCCAAGGGATTTAATGAAATTCTATTGTTTTCCACAGAACAGAAGACTTGAAGCATTCTAAAAAATAAACCTCTAAGAATATTTTTAAAAGGATATTTTTTTTTAATTTTTTAATATTTTACTTTATACAATAAATCACTATAACTATAAAAATTCACAGTAACAAATTTTTACTTTTTTTTATCAAATTTCTGTTTTATAGACGATCAATTTCAATCCTTTAAATCTTTGACAAACAGTCTACATTTGTACAGTTAAGTCATGCCAAGCCCGCTTTTATTTGAGTAATACGCTTGTTACGGTTTTCTCAAGAGACATTTCGTGAAGTGTCTAAAAACCTCCTGCTGAGGCCTCATTCCGCAATATTTTGAA
Organism: Sitophilus oryzae; assembly: GCF_002938485.1. NCBI lineage: Eukaryota > Metazoa > Arthropoda > Insecta > Coleoptera > Curculionidae > Sitophilus > Sitophilus oryzae. The sequence goes on along the minus strand of NW_022147237.1, from coordinate 3,133,725 downwards.
TGGAGAAATTATTCTATAGAGTATTGGAAACGGAACAAACTAGAGCAGTACAATAGAGAAATTTAAAATTATGCAAATATTTATTCGAAAAGAATTTTCTGTATTATGTTCAAAATTATGTTCAATCGGATAATCATCATAATACGAAGTTAAAACTACAGAACATACAAGTGCAAAATAAGAATAGCTTTTATTCAGTTGACAATTTTTATATTTAATAAATCAAAAATTCTTCCATTAAAAGGCCATTTGTAGTAATCAAGTACCTTAATCAAAGCCTATGATTCTATTTCAATAAAGCAACTTTTTCATGTACTGGACCGGTCACCAATAAATATTACTACAAAAAAAAACGGAATCTACCCGCTAGTACAAGTTAAAATTCGAACATCATTTAATATAAGTTAGGGCTTGCGATAAGGATGTGATCTATCTCCAATATTATTCAACATTTACTCAGATGCAGCACTCGAACAATGGACACGAAAATGTAGTGGAATGGGCATACCACTCGAAAATAAAACAATATATTATACCATTCACTGTGCCGACGATCAAGTAATACTGGCCCGAGACGAGGCTAGAGGACATTGAATTGAGTATATGTTTAGAAAATTAAATGAGGAGTATGGTAGATGGGATTTACACATACATTTTAAAAAGACAGAATATCTGTGGGCAGCTAACAAAGGACAAGACCTAGAAATAGAAAATGGAAACAAAATAAGATCATGTTCTGAATTCACACACCTAGGTACTAACATACATAATAATGAAAAAAGCGACAATTGGCAAAAAAGTATAAACATCGCAACAAAAACTTGCATAAAACTCCCTCCCATACAATCTACAGTCTACAATACCAAAGTCTTAAGTAGTGCCCCATCAATGCTTTTCAGCATAAAACTTATTTTTTAAAATAGTTAATGGAAACTAAAATAGATAGAGAATTAATTAGATGTAAGAATCTATTCCGTTCTGGCAAATTTGATTCTTGCGTGACTCACGAACCAATTGAGACCCAGTGGAAGCAATTTTCCTACAACTTGTTGCTTGTTTCTAGCAGTATTGCCCGGGCAAATCGATAGGCAATTTGATAAATTAGCTGTGAGAGGGCCGGGAGTTATGTAGATATCAAAGTTACGATACTATTGAAAACTGAATTATACCTGGCAATCTCGAAGATATATGTTTTAAGGCCAATAAAATGCAACTGTGTGTAATAACCGTTACTTTTAGTATCTTAGCTTATCTTTAATATTAAGGCATGGTAACTGTAATATTAATATGTTTTGGTATTTTATAGTATTTGAGTTTAAAATGATTGGAATAATCGGGTATTAATTTTAAACTATAAGATCCACTTTTTATTTTTTGTTGTAAAAGTAGTTTTTTCAGAAAACTGAAATCGACCATGATACAGTGTGGTCGAAAAAAAGGCGTTTTGTAGCCTTTAAGTATGAGTCGAGACACTTGTTCAAGTCGGTAGGCTTATGTGGCTGAAGACCGCGGTTTGGACTCAGCATAAAGAAATTAAACCCGTCCAGATAAGCTTTAAAAGACTTAAAATAGTTTAAAATAGCCTAAAGGACTTAAAATACTTTACTTTTTAAAGCAATATGTTACATCGGTTAAAGAAAACGATTTTTTTACAAATGCTTTTTATCATATTTTTATTTCTAATAATTTCCAATTACTGAAAGTTTAATATGATTTCAAGTAAATGCTTCTGAAACAGGAGGTTACTTAAACTCTTCAGGCAATTCTCTTTGTATCGTTTTTTACTTTGTATTGACACTAGATTTTACTGTGTTCTTCTTGAAAAAGAAATATCTAAGTACTTTTCAGAGAATCAAAAGGTAAACTCTTTTATACTTTAAGAGTTCATTAAAGAAAATGTTTTTTTTTAGATTTCCCTTGAATCTAATTAGAGATAAAGAAATAACTGTAATTAAGAGAAACTGTTTTTCGTAATTGAAAGTAAATAATTTTAAATACAAGTAACCAAATCGTACTGAGAAATAATGTAATGTTGTCACAAAGTTTTATTCTTTTAATTTAAGTTTGGGAGAAATCGTCTTAGAATAGAAGACTAATATATTACTTTTACTTTTATTGTTTTTATTTCTGTTCTATAGAACAGTAATAATTCATACTTCAGAGAGTATAGTTAAATACAATTTTGGTTATAACACCCCTTATTTTTGTTTAGTGTGTTGTGTCATCTGTATTAAATAAACAAGATTTTGATAGTCTTAGCAGCATTTTTTTATCTTTCAAATACTTTTTCAAAATGCCTTTATTATTTGAAGTAGTTGATGTTGTTGGCATTTTGAAAAATCAACCAAAAGATAAAAAAACGCTGCTAAGACTATCAAAATGTTGCTATAATAACAATTTGATGTTTATACTATTACGTCAAAAGCAATTTTTTTCCAAAGCCTACCATGACTTCACTGAATCATCCTTTCTTGTTCACTGTTATTAATATCTGAATTATGAGATATTAATACATCTGGTATTATGGTATTCTGGTATATCGTCGATTTTAAATAAACTAACTGTTTCTATCTTATTTTTTTTAGAATGAGCATAATCAAGAGGGCTACTGAGAGATACCCTGTTGTAAAAATAAGATAATTAAGGGCTTATTTTTTGGTATTTATTATAATTTTGCTCATATCTTCGGTTTGAAAGAAGATATCAAGATGCAGTTTTCGCTGACTTTTTAAGCTTTTACTACTCTTTACTATCAGGTAAAGTTACATATCCTATCGCATTTAATTTTTTTGAAAAAAACGCGCCATGTTTGTTAAATTCTAAGAAAGCGTCCCCTAGCGTCTACGTTCTAATATATTAGTTCAAAACCTTATTATTATTAGTTTTATGGTATAATATAGAGTAAAAAACGCTCTTTTAAACAAGCCCTCGTTTATTGGATTTTGATCATCCAGTCCGGAGTTATTGACATTTAAATAAAGATAGATCTAACTTTCCCCCACCACTTTATTTTAGCAGATAGGTGAAGATGATTCTAACAAAAAAAGTCCAAAATTTACTAATGATTATGAAGCTATTATTTATAGTACCCATTATCTAGGCAAAATTCTGTAAAAATTCTATTTTCTTATTTTCCATAGCAGTTGCGCCCTCTAGCGGCCGTTTTACAAACTTGAAAATAATTTCCAGAAATTTTCCATAGCCTCTTTAGTTATAAATATTTTTTTTCCGTAGGCCCTACGGCTAATACTTTCCGAGATACAGCCGAGAGCTATTTGCCGTGGGTCACCCTGTACAATAAAAAAGTACAATTTTGGTGACGTCATATCTCATAAATATATCACTCTATAATACACAGCCTAATTCTAAATTATAAAGCAGTGAACGAACAAGATTAAAGCAACTAAATGCATATAGGATAAATTCATTCTAAAGCCAACATTTATTTAGGGCTGCAGTGCAATCTGTATTCATTTGAAAGTAAAATTTAAAAGTTTCATTGCGCGTCACATAAACTACAGCGGCCTAGTATCAAAGTTAAAAATTAACTAGGATTTCCGGTTGACATTTTCAGCGAAAAATATATGAATATATACTGGTGTGTATTGGATATTTTTCTTTTTACATCGACAATTTTAGCTGGCCAACAATTGGTTTCAATATTCAGCGGCATTTTCCATGAACATTACAAAATAAATAGTTATATAATAAAAATATATTTTTTTATAATATAATTATTGTGTTACCACCGTTACTAGTTGAGTATGTTTTTACTACAAAATTGTGCTAATTGAATTTTAGTAGCCTTTAGTAATAAAATTTTAGTAGTGTAGTGCACTAAGCGTTAGGTTCTTAAAAATCTGCTTTGTTTCAGAGTAGTTTGCAAAGTATGTGAAAACAATCAACATGTAAAACTAAGTAGTATATAAAAGTACTATAGGCATGTCTTTGGTGTTAATACTATCAGTATTAGCAAGAAATAACGAGCCTTGACGCAACTGCGCATTTCTTGGGGTACTTACTGCTAACCCAGAGAATATCTACAACAGAACGACAATAGAATATGAGACTTCTAGTGAAAGAAAACAATCTGCATTTTTGTCGGTGTACGTTTACTAACTTTTAAACTTTCTGCTCTTGATCTTTTCAGTCATCTGTTAATAGAACTGTTGTCGAGAATTAGAATTGCCTCAGCATTTATATCTTGATAAAGTTTCAATCCATAGGATCATTGTGGAGTTTCTGGTTTGCAATGTATAAAGGAGCATCAACTATGCTTCGCACCTTATTTTTTTGAAATATCTCCATCACTTCTTTTTTTTAGTCTTTTTTTAATAGAACTGTTATTGAGAAGTAAAATTGCCTCAGCGTTTACATGATGATGGAGTTTGTACAGTAAACTTCTGGTTTTCTGTTGAGCCTAGTTCAATTCCTAGATCATTATAGAGTTTCTGGTTTTTAATGTATTAAGGGGTATATACTTTTTATAATTTAACCTTATTTTAAAATGTCTCTATCACTTCTTTTTTTTAGTTCTTTTTTTAATAGAACTGTTGTCAAGAAGTAAAATTACCTCAGCGTTTACATGTTGATGAAGTTTGTCTGCAGACTTCTGGTTTTCTGTTGAGTCTAGTTCAATTCCCAGATCATTATAGAGTTTCTGGTTTTTAATATACTAAAGAGCATGTACTTCTTATAATTCAGCTTATTTTAAAATGTCTCTATCACTTCGTTCTTTTCATTTTTCTGTTAATAGAACTGTTGTCGCGAAGTAAAGATGCCTCAACGTTAATAGCAAACGTCTGTCAATAATTTCCGTTGAGAATAGTAAATCTCCAGGGCCTCATCGAGATTCTTTTCGTGACGTTTGGGTTGCGTTTACGGTTAATAACCACCAGCTATGCTTTTGAACATCGTATTTTGAAAATTTTCAATAAAATTAGGACTCCAAAGTGGTTTTAATACCGGTTTGTATAAAAGTAGCTAATATGAATTGATTTTAAACAAGCATTTTCTGCCTCAAACAATCAATGCATTGTTTGATTTAATATATAGTACATTCTTTTTCTGGGTGACATGAGGTTTCCACAACAGCTTGTCATTTGAAGACATGCCATAAAGATATTGTCAAGGATGGAGTTATTGGATATATAAAATAACTTAAATATATTTTGTAAATTAATAATTCGATTGAAAGGAAATATAAAATATTTAAAGTTCATTGGCATTTACGCAACAAAATTAAAGTTTTAAAAATCAAAGTTATAAGCATAATTGGCAATTGCGAAAATATTTCCTTTCAATATTACGAATTTATAAAATCATCAAATCAGCACTAACCCACCGATAGACCAATAATGCTGACTCGATGATTCGACGTAACGAACCAATAAATACAAAAATGTGACAATATTTCGTTTTATCAGAATATGGAACAACCTGATAATTTAGATACATACGCTTAATTGGGGTGCCTGCTCACCAAGGGATAGAAGGCAATGAAAAAGCAAATGATCTAGCTAGAAAAGGGGCGAACACTCCACTAACTGGACCAGAACCGTTCTGCTTTCCAAGTGGTAACCAACTCAAGGCGGAACTCAAGAACTTGGAAGATTCTATCCGCAACCTGGAATGGGAATCTTGCAACGGTCTAAGACACTCGAAGAAGTTTCTGAGGGATTACGATCAAGAAAAATCACAGATCTTCCTGGGTTTAAGTAAGAACAATCTTCGGATTGTCACGGGGTTTTTAATAGGACACTGTCTCCTCAATGAACACCTCAGTAGATTGAAACTAAGAAGAAACGGCGAATGCAGATTCTGTGTGGAAAATGGGGAAACACCAGTACACCTCATCACTGAATGCGCCGAGACGACAACCATTCGTGCCATGAACTTTGGTACGACTGATATTGGAGATGGAGAACTACTCTCTATAAAACTGCCCCAGATACTGGCTTTTGTCAAAGCCCTAGGACTATATGGTGAGTTATAACTCAAGAAAGGGGGACACAATAGATCTGTAAGGTCGCAGTGATTAACCACCCTCCCACTCATTCTAAATTCTAAAAATTCTACGCTTAATTTAATGGCTTTGAAAAGCGAACTCCAATTTTAGACAAAAATAATATATGGCAAGTTTTAAAAACAATCCAACTTTATTATAATTCAGCAATTTTAACCCGTATTTTACCAAGCTCGGTTAATGATTTGTTAAGCGCCGAAGATATAAACCTATTAATAGCGATTTGCTGACAGTTTCGCGCAAAATAACAACGACTGTTTTTCCGAAAAATGACAAACTCTCTGACAGGTCTAATTAATGGTCGGCAGTAAATTTTCTATTGCCCGCTTCACACTGACGGCATTATTTATCGAAGTGGCGTCGGTTCAAAAAGTTTATTAATTAAAATAAATCGAATTAGTGTGGCCTTCTGACGGCCGGTATTGTTCGAATGAATTTTCGCCGAAGCTCGTTCAATGCGCATCGTTTCGGGTTTAGCGTTATTCGCGTGCGATGTTCCGTATTATGATGTTTTGACCGCTGCGGTTTAGTTTCCGGGTGTTATTTATCGGAATTAAACTTGTTATCCACTATATTTCAAAACTAAGGAAATCCTTGGAGTATTCGTTAGTAGTGATGTGTCGGTATTTTTAACATTGAAAATGTTTCTGTTATCCTATATAAGGGAGCCCAAATCGAATTAAAATGCTACATTTGCCACACCATGACGTCATATATACAAGGGTATAGGAAACCACGGCGCAGCGGCGGCAGTCGGCCAGCGCGCGCAAAAACCATTACATCGCTAATTGTTTATTGATATATCTTTATTAGTTTAAAAGCAAAAAATATGGGGTTTGCTTTGATACCTTGTCAAGACATAAATGAAACTTTTAAATTGTTTCTTTTTTTCATTTAGGCCTTCGTTTTTCGTTAAATGAAAGTTATATTAAAAAAAATCTATTTTTAAACCAAATTTTCGCATGATTGAAATGATTATTCATGTTTAAAGTTTTTTTTTGGTCATAAGCGCTAATGGAAATGTTTTTTCGTAAATAATTATAAAAAATTACTCCCTACGAAGAATTTATTGTGTACTGGATCAAAAAATAAGTATTTGTTTTCTCTATATGGTGGTATTAATATATCGATTTTTGATGATAGTGCCCTTTTGCCCGGTCTAATTTTGTACTACTTTCGGAATAAGGGTCCCCATATCATGTACTGTACTTCCATCCCTGAAAAATTCAGCTTGTGACACCGAAGTGAGAGGTAACGTCAAAATAAGCTTTAATCTACCTACATCATAGGTAGGTGTACTCTAGGTATATTCTACCTAGACAGTAGCTGAACTAGCTGACAGTAGTAATTAATTTGTTATCCGATAAGTAGTTGTCATTATATAAGTTTAATCATCTTATACCTCCTATAACGGTAGGTTTTGGATTTTTCCTGATTGGTTTGTTAAACAAAAATATACTGGGCATATAAATGTCGGTTACAGGCTAAGTCGTTAAAGAAATATGTTACACACATATTATTTTAATAATAATAGTATAATAGTAATGGCTATATTATGTTATAACACATACATATGTATTGAATGTACTTATTTTAACCAATGCATTGTTTTGTTTTTTTAATCTCACAAATAAGAAATGTTTTATAGTTTTTATTATAAAAAACAGTGATTATACAATTTATTTACACCCCTTACACTGTTTTCTGTAAGGGGTGTAACCAGGAGTATATTTCGTAACCTCTTACGAAATAAGAGGGCCCCCCCCCACAAAGTGTTTTATTACTTAATACTTAAAATTTAATAATATATTTGTACATAAAATAAAATAGACTAGAAAGTCAATTAATTAATATTGACGTAATTACTAAATAAGTACAAGATTTTTTTTCTAATTATTTTAGTGTATTTTTAGTCACCTAATTATAAAGGAGAGATATCCAACCATTGCATTATTTTACTCACAAATAAATGTTTTATGGTTTTTATTATAAAACAACAATTAATTTATTATTTTATTTAACTCATTAATTTTCATTGAAAAGGAATTTTTGTAATTCGCTACTATATTAGTTAAAAACTAAGAAACTCATTTCAAATTTAAGTTTTGCGATTTTGACTTATACTTTTTACAAAATCTGAACACATTTTAAAAGATAAAAAGTTTTTGATAATATTTGTGTAGATTGACTACAAGTTGTATAACATAAGTTTCTACGACCGGTCTACCTAGTGGTCTGCAGCATCGCCTTGTAGTGCAGACGTGGGCCTCTTAATCTGTGACGTGACGCACAACAGCCAAGAAAAACAGAAGCGAGGCTAAGAATTTAGTAATTTAAAAAAAAGTCTTTTAGATACAGTAGTAGGTATTAAAAAGTTTTGTGTTTAAATGGGGTTTGCCTTTAACAGTTAAAAAATTATATCGTAAAGTGTAACTTTCCGTAAGAATTCTTTTTTTTTGCTTGCTTGTTTTACGGATAGGTGCGATCGCATAATTATTATTGATAATGTTTTATTTAATTTTAACATTACTACTTTTTCAGTGAATCTTTAAATCTGTTGTTTTTTGTTAAGTTCGTTATTTAAACATATGTATGTAATACACTCATATTAACACTAATCATATTTTTACGTTTTTATTCATCATTTTCAATGCCCCCGCGGTTGCATCTTTGTAAAGGACTGTGAATTTTTCTTCTTGCAAAGCAATATTGATGGAATTAATCAGTGGTGTACTTAGAATCGATTGAACCTCAACGTCTCGAAATGCTGTGTCATGTCATATCATTCATTGAAGGAACATGGCCATTTTTCCAATAGCTAAATACTCTTTTGATAAAAAATAATAACGACATGCAAAGACGATGACGAAGGACGGTATATACAATCAGTCGGCATGATGGCATGGCAGTCCATCAGTCGTACGTCGCATTTCATAGTACGCACGGGTTTTGTTGCTTGGAATTTTGCATAATTTGCTTTATAAACGCATATCGTATAACAAATTAGTGATCGTTATTAACATGCATTTGTCATTTTTTATGGACAAATTTTAGGATATATGGATTGTTTAAAGGAGTTTCTGAAAAAATGGAAATTAGAGCATTTATTTGCTATATTTGAAGGTAAGAGACATTTACCTAATGCACCTGGTTTAGATAATGCATGCGTGACTATATGTAGATAGAATAAGAATATAGGTATCGATTTTTTTATGCAAATAATTACAAAAATTTTAGAATTTCAAGTCGTCGTATTAAAAAATTCAAAATGTGACCAAAGTTTATAATTTTATTAATTTATTTACTTTACTTTGATTAATCGTGATGTAACATTTTTTTGTAATTTGTAGAGTGATGAACCACCCCAAAAAATACCAAGGAGTGAAGAAGCAGAAATAACTACTATCGAGGAAAATAATATCACTTTATTTACTACAGACCAGGAAAACCTAAATTTATCAGAAAATAATATACCTCGTAATATGCCTGTATATGATGTATAGACTTCTCTTAGATCAAAATAAATTTTAGTTGGGTCAATAGTATTCGCTATTGGTTTAAGAAAAGTGTCTCTTTAATCAAGAAATGTCCCATTTCAATCAAAAATTTTTGCATGAATCAAAGAAACTATTGTTCTTGTAGCAAGAACTTCTTTGCATATTCATTTTGGGTCAAGAGTGAAATGCTTTGGACAGATAGATTCTTCTATTCTCTAAAGTAATTTTTTAAAGCTTATGAAAACATGGTTAATGCTTTGGGCAAAGAAACGTCGTTCTTGGCCCTACTGAAAAGCGCCAATCCCTTTGGGTCAAAGTCATATTCATTTCGACTGAGAGATCCTTTTTTTCAATGTAGAGTATGGATCGTTGGTATGGTGTCCAATCTATGATTGTAATGTTGCATCCCTTGAATCAGTACAGAGGCGTTTCTTAAAGGAACTGGTTTTCAGGGAGGGGTTTACCCTCTTAGAGGTGTGGATCACGTTGAGTTGTTGTATCGGTTCGATGTGCAACCACTTTCCTTGAGAAGGATCATTCACTCAGTAACTTTCCTGTGGAAGCTGCTGAATGGTCTTATAGATTCCCCAACTACGATTATGTCGGTTCAACGTTTGAATTGACGTACCATGAATTACGATGAAAATTTTTCATTCAGTCTTCTAAGGGTACTATAAACCATGCCGGAGATGGTTTATAGTAGCCTCCAATGGCTTATGGCCAAACTAAGCAGCTTTCAAAGGACAGTTGCTATCAGGGTAATAAGCGCATACAGAACGATTAGTACGAGAGCTAGCAACGTCGGGAAAACAAGTATTTTAAGAAAGCTGGCTCTTTAATATATGGTTTACTACGCTCTCTGGAACAGCATGCGGCCCGTCTGGCTGCCGTTTAACGTTGCGTCCCCTACTGCGCATTGAAAGGAGATCCTATATTTTTATTAGTCGTTTAAATTCTAGTATTTAATATAAATCGACCGAGTCTCCATAGCTCAGCGCGTAGAAGTTCCGCCTATCAAGCGAGGAGTCAGAGTTCGAGACCGGGTCAGGGCAAAAACTTTTTTTTTATTTTCGTTGATATTCTGATAGTAAAGTATTAAATAATTCTGGTGAGTCAAAAAAAAAGAAATATTTAATACTTTACTATCAGAATATAGACGAAAATAAAATAAAAAAGTTTTTGTCCTGGCCCGGTCTCGAACTCTGAATCCTCGGTTCGTAGTCGAAAACTCTACGTGGTGCACTATGGAGACTTGTTCGATTCATATTCAATACTAGAATTTAACTGACTAAATAAAAAAAAATATAGGATCTTCTTTCGATGCGCAGTAGTGAACGCAACGGGTATCGGCAGCCAGATGGGCCGCATGCTGTTCCAGAGACCATAGTAAAATATATATCAAAGAGCCAGTTTTCTTAAAATACTTTCTCGAAAACGGATTTGGAGTTCCAGCATGGATACCACCTATGGAACTGCAAATTATAGAAAGGCGCGAAAAGTATACAGGAGCAAATTCTAGTATAGCGAGGAAAAACTTAATGGTCAACTGGCAAGAAAAATAGGACTCAAGCATCAAAGCTCGATGGACATTATCGGCGTAGTGGCCACACAGGCTAAACTGAATGAGACTGCGGATATGTGTTGGTATCTGATGTTCTGAGTTCAAGAAATATTTTCAGCTGAGCAAGTGTATATGTGCCATTCCATCAGTTTATTGCTTTCATTTGCAATGGCCTATTTAGGATTTTTGACCATCGACTTTTATGCATAATGTGGCCATGTTCTTCAGAGGTTCACTTTTACAAGGGGTTAGGGGAGCCCATAGTACATTAGGGATTTATCTGCTCATTCACTACTTTTGTAGGACTAAAGGAGCTAAACCAGATGCAAGAATCAAACATTTATGTACTAGCACAAATGTATGTTCCAGAGCTAATGTGTTACAAAAACTTATAAATATTATATTATTTATAAAGAGACATAATAACGATGTGGAGGTAAGGTTCATTAAAACGTATTTAATTATCCTTAAAAAGGTTTTTGTTGAAAGCGGCGGGTTTAAGTCAAATAGGGAAAGGATTCCTTTTTCATGAAAATGTTCAAAGGTTAAGCTTTTAAATAAATATATACAAGAAACGTAAATTGTGGAAATGAAAGGGTAAATTAAATTTCCCTACTTCTACTTAGATAGAATGCTTTGTTTACTTTTATATATAAGTATTTTATTTGCAGGTTTTTATAGAAAATTTTATTTAGAATTCTTTAGGAAATGTTCAACAAAGAACTTACAAATAACAGCAACAAACTGCAAAATAACATTCTCACCTTTTTCCATTTCTGTCAATATATTATTAAGTAAATCCCCGAAAATATGTATATATAAAAAAAACTTACAGTGGCTGTACAACAAGATTAAATTAAATAAGAGATGGAAATGTAAGTAGTAGAGCTAGCGGGATTCCTACAGATATTGGATACGTTTATTTTCCAGTAAGAATATTAATTCCTTGAATATTTATTATGTTCAATTGGATTTTCTTATTTTCCGTAGTTAAATTGAAAGACCCTGTATATTTTACCTCATAATATTCTAGATATATTTTAAACGCCGTAACAAAATCACACCAATTTTGTCAAGCGAGGCTTCAAAGCTTATCGCTCCAGATTGTTTAGACTACGTAAGGGCAAGCGGCGATAATATAAACAGAACGCTGGTCACGGCACTTAAAAAAATATCTTAAGGCTCATAGTTTTTTATGAAAGACGCACACAATATCGGAGAGGTTCAGTTTAATATTTAGGTTGGTATTTAGTTGCTTTTGAATCTTTTAAAGAAATGGAGTGTCGGTAAATGTTAATTTAAATACGATTTAATAATTAATTTAAATAGTTATAAAATTGTGACAGTGTTGAGGCAGTGTTAAAGATCCATTAAAGGGTGAGTTGATTCACTGAGTATGCATTCTCTCCATGTTCTGTTTTAATTTTATAATTGATTTATTTAAGAGTTATTAGTTTAAAGAGTCATCTTTATAATGATTTGTTTGTATCTGTAACTGAAACAGACCTTTGCGTTTGGTGTCATTGCACGTCTCAGTACAGGGTAAATATATTGTTTTTAAGTTATTATTAGTAGTGGCAAGAGTTCACTAGTCGGGTGGCAAGGGTTCACCAGTTACTTAAAGAGCTAGTGGCAAGGGTTCACTAGGCTGGTGGCAAGGGTTCACCAGTTGTTTAAAGAGCTAGTGGCAAGGGTTCACCAGTTACTTAAAGAGCTAGTGGCAAGGGTTCACTAGGCTGGTGGCAAGGGTTCACCAGTTGTTTAGAGAGGGCATTTCGCGTTTAGTGCCGTAATATGTTTTGGACATTTGTGAAGGGTGTTTTGCGTTTAATACCCGTTGTAACATTTGAACTGTGATATTTTACCTTAATAATAAATATCAGGAATTTTGTAGGACCGGCATACTCACAAAGATTTTTTTTCAGGCAACTCTATGTCATGAACCATCCTGAACAAGAACCTGCCTTACCCATAGCCGTTCGAATTAAAGTTTGGTTTCTTTTTTTAAGGTTTTGTTTATTTACCATTGATTATTTTATATTTTTTTACATTTATTAAATTCGATTAAAATTTAATATGCTCAGGTTTTTTGGTACCATAGAATTTTTCAGAAGTGGGATAATAAAAGGTATATAGATTCTAGGTTCTGGATGGTCGTGACATTTTTTTTTGCATATTTAGTTTCTTGATATTTAAAGATATACCGACACATGTGGTAAAACTGGCCACATTGCCAAAAAGTGTACGGCACAGAATCTCGGTGTGCACACTTACAGTGTACGGCACAGAGTAGACTAGGAATGAGCGAAAGTGTAAACTAACTATTGTAAACTAAGTGGCCACATTGAGGCAAATTGTTATAAAAAGAAAAGGGAAAATCCTCGGGAAAATCCTAAGCTGATCGCATTACTAGGCACAGCAGATGACGTAATTAATAAGAAGTATTATAAGGGTATTTAATCAATGATAATAGAACAAATTTCTTGCTTATATAAACTTAGGAAGTTCGTGTACAATAAGATTAAGTAATTTTAAGACTTTAGGAATTAGATATGATATATGTGCACGTAAAGGCTTTGGACAAGGAGTTGCAACCACTTTGGGTTCTGTGCAATTGAAAATTAAAATTGACCAACTAGAGGCAGAAGTAAAGATTAAGATAGTAAGAGATGATTTACAAGAATTGCCTATTTTAGTTGGTAGACATTTTACAGAACTACCTCACGTAATAATAGTTAAAGATAGGACTTGAATTAAATTTCTTAAATCAAAAATTACAGACGAACTTCAAAACATCGACCCAGCTTTTCAATTAAAGAAAGTTAAATTGCATGTACATAAAGACACAAATATTCCTGCAAGCCATGTTGCGAATATTCAAGTTTATTGTAAAAATATTAAGTGACCTTTTTATTGAAACAGTAGTATTGTACACATGAAAACAGAGAGTATAATATAATACCAAATACTATTATACGGTTTTTTCCTGGAAAGCTAAAAGTTTTATCGTGTATTAATCTTTCTGACCAAGACATCATTTTCCGCAATAACAAGGTGTTTGCAAGAACATACATAAGATTTGTATTTCTAAGATATTTTTGAACAGGTATATTTATAATACTGATATGTATATTTTGTGTTGGTGATAAATATAAAATGAGTTTATCACTCTCGTTTGGGATTACCAATTAAAATTTAGCCAGAAATTAGCAATAAATTGTTAGGCCAAGACTGGAAATTACTTAAAGGAAATAAAGTAGTAGTAGTATGTTTTACAGATATCTAATATAATTAAAATGTATTGTTTGTAAAACATGTTTGAATATTTCATTATCTATGTTTATATAAAACTTCGTGCTGATTTGTAAAGTAATTCAAGATATACAGTGCAAGCAATATAACACAAAAAATATAGGTGCTCTTGTCAAGATAATATAAACAATACAGGGGCGTAATGAACAAAAATCGATAAACAAATTGAATAAAAAAAATATTCACAAATACTAGATATAAATAAGCAGGCGAAAAGGTTAGCTTTCAGTTTACTGATATTTAAAATAGCAACTGTGTGTGCGATAGTTTCGAAATGGTTGTTTTACTGCTTTCATATAGTATGGATTATTTTTAAATATTGAATTAAGTTAAATTAAAAAAAAAATATTTTTGTTATTTGACTAAACATGTGAAGATATCTAGATTTAAAAATCCTTAATTGGGCAGTCTCTGTGTGTAACCTCATTAATAAGCCAACGATTAAGAATAACCTAAAATACTGAAATAGTATATTTTTTTCTACTACATGAAAATATAATGCGAAAACTCTATATCGGTTATATTTATGTGTGGAGACTGTGTTTTACATTTAGTCAATTGTTACATCCATACAAGTGGATGTAACAATATAGTGTAAAATTATCCACTACATATTTTGTTTAAATTAGAACTTTATTAAAGGCTAGCAAAACTAATATTTATATTTTCAGAGTCGTTTCTGATTATTTTTTTTGTGAAATTTAAAATATTGAAAGAAATTTTTCTAGAAATATAGCAATGATAATTTGTATAGATAAGTTTAGTTTCTTTTTAAATAAATAAATAAATCTTCTCTTGAGCTGGTCGAAAGAGAAATGGTTTACCAATAAAATAATGTTATAACAGTAAACGAGAAGAACAATCTCAACCAGAAATTATTAACTAGTAACTAGTGTTTTTCTTGACTTTTATCCAACCAATTTGTTAGATAAATACTTAGTAGAGTTAAACTAAACTTACTCTAAAACGTCTTCAAATTTATATTTATTAATAGTTAAATTTAAACATTTTTTTCGAAACTGCGAAGTCTAATAATTCAGAATTATGAATTTGTGGCATATCATGTTATTACAATAAGTCCTTCAATTGTATAAGTGCAAACAAGGCAATAACATCTACGCAAGCAAAGTTTTAGTTTCAAAGTTAAACTTGCCGCAGGTACTACAGCGACAGTCAAATGACAGATTACGCCATCCGGTTTCTAACAAAAATATCATTCGTTTAAGCTTGGAACATTAGCTGTTGTTGAAAGTCTAAGAAAATCTATAATTTACCTATTGGATATATATTTTTTTACTCCTGTAGCATATTGTAATTCGTTCAAGCTAAAACAAAGAAGGATATGATTTCTCGAATTGCTATATGGTGGCTGGAGTTTCAAGAATTTTATTTTATGGTAGTGTACACACTTTGTAAAAGAATGAAACACATAGACGTCTTAAGTCGCAACCCTTGTGATACACATACCTGTGAGAAAGTAATGCGTATAGAACAAGCTGACTGGGTTTTGTCAGAGCAATTAACAAATACCAAGATATCCGTTATTAAGAATATACTTCTGTAGCCTTCTGAAACCGAACACGAACACCAAGTTTATAAAAATTATTGTTTACGTGACGAACGGATCTATCGAATTACGGCACATGGTTTAAAATGGACACCAAAGGGAATGCGTCACCAAATTGTCCAAGTAGCTCATGACGACTTTGAGCTGAACCTATGATGTAGTACATATCGATCATTTGGGTCCATTTCCGAAAAGTAAACATTCTAATTTATATTTAATAGTTGGCATTGATGGTTTTATTAAATTTTGGTTTTTAAAACAAGTAAAGTCTACAAAAACAGAACATGTTATAGTTTACCTTAAAGATATTTGTTCGACCTATGGCGTTCCCAAGACTTTAATCATAGATCGAGGAAGTTGTTTTACATCCAAAGTTTCCAAAAATTTCTGTCAACAAAATAATATTAAGCATGTTCTTAATGCCGTCGCTACTCCACGTGCTAATGGGCAGGCTGAGCATTTAAACCGAACAATCCTTGACGTCCTTCTTGCCTCAACACCCGAGGAAGAGCTTTGGGATGAAAAGGTAAGAGATATTTAATTTGGTCTCAATACTATAGTTAATAAATCGACTGGCAAAACACCAAGTCAATTACTATTGGGTTACTCCACAAGAGGTGACACTGACAGCATCTTAACGATATTTTGATGATATTAAGCAGATACCATTAGTCATAGGAAACCTAATCGAAGCAAGACGCGAGGCAGCTGAAAATTTTATAGTCGCACAAAATAAACAAAATTAGCCTTAAGCTATGAGAAACCGATTAAAGAATCAGCAAAAAAAACGATTAAAGAATCAGCAAGCAACAGGTGTTAATCGAAAATTGACATCTCCATATGATGGTTCAATGGGTATGCAATTAGTACTACCTGACAGATATGTAGTAGCAGACATGTCAGGGTCGAGAATGTGATCGCAGTGGATCGAATGCGTTCTTGGATTCCAGTTGGTGGAGGTTTCTCTGGCGAATCCGATGAAGCTATTGATGAAGAAGGGTTGGTTTTTACAGATCCAGATGAAGCTGCTACTAGCCAACTCGAGACGAGTTGATAGCAGGATGGCCGAATGAAAGACCCTGTATATTTTACCTCATAATATTCTAGATATATTTTAAACGCCGTAACAAAATCACACCAATTTTGTCAAGCGAGGCTTCAAAGCTTATCGCTCCAGATTGTTTAGACTACGTAAGGGCAAGCGGCGATAATATAAACAGAACGCTGGTCACGGCACTTAAAAAAATATCTTAAGGCTCATAGTTTTTTTATGAAAGACGTACACAATATCGGAGAGGTTCAGTTTAATATTTAGGTTGGCATTTAGTTGCTTTTGAATCTTTTAAAGAAGTGGAGTGTCGGTAAATGTTAATTTAAATACGATTTAATAATTAATTTAAATAGTTATAAAATTGTGACAGTGTTGAGGCAGTGTTAAAGATCCATTAAAGGGTGAGTTGATTCACTGAGTATGCATTCTCTCCATGTTCTGTTTTAATTTTATAATTGATTTATTTAAGAGTTATTAGTTTAAAGAGTCATCTTTATAATGATTTGTTTGTATCTGTAACTGAAACAGACCTTTGCGTTTGGTGTCATTGCACGTCTCAGTACAGGGTAAATATATTGTTTTTAAGTTATTATTAGTAGTGGCAAGAGTTCACTAGTTGGGTGGCAAGGGTTCACCAGTTGTTTAAAGAGCTAGTGGCAAGGGTTCACTAGGCTGGTGGCAAGGGTTCACCAGTTGTTTAAAGAGCTAGTGGCAAGGGTTCACCAGTTACTTAAAGAGCTAGTGGCAAGGGTTCACTAGGCTGGTGGCAAGGGTTCACCAGTTGTTTAAAGAGCTAGTGGCAAGGGTTCACCAGTTACTTAAAGAGCTAGTGGCAAGGGTTCACTAGGCTGGTGGCAAGGGTTCACCAGTTGTTTAGAGAGCTAGTTGCAAGGGTTCACTAGGCTGGTGGCAAGGGTTCACCAGTTGTTTAGAGAGGGCATTTCGCGTTTAGTGCCGTAATATGTTTTGGACATTTGTGAAGGGTGTTTTGCGTTTAATACCCGTTGTAACATTTGAACTGTGATATTTTACCTTAATAATAAATATCAGGAATTTTGTAGGACCGGCATACTCACAAAGATTTTTTTTTCAGGCAACTCTATGTCATGAACCATCCTGAACAAGAACCTGCCTTACCCATAGCCGTTCGAATTAAAGTTTGGTTTCTTTTTTTAAGTTTTTGTTTATTTACCAATGATTATTTTATATTTTTTTACATTTATTAAATTCGATTTAAATTTAATATGCTCAGGCTTTTTGGTACCATAAAATTACAATTCTATTTAAGAATGGGAAATCATCTAAAAATATGAAAAAAAAAATTAAAAAATATATAATCAAAACATGAAAATCTCTTGAGTTACGCCCACTAGAAGAAAATATACAAAATAAAATTTTTATTTTTTGTAACCACCACTGCGCAACGGAGACCAATTTGTCAATGATATTTTACTAATAAAACGAACTTCCATAACAGACAAAAATACTTAATATTTCAGTAGGTATATTCTCTCTATAGGTATATCCTCTCTATTATATCTCTATATTTGTCCGTTAGGCAAATTGGTCTCCATTGGATCAAAGCAGTGATGTATACAAAAAAAAAGGTATTTTATTTTTTTGATTTTCTTATAGTATTTTGTTATAATTTAAACTTAATTATCTTAAACTTTCGATTTTAACTTTTTATTCAAAACTTTTCAACGCAAATCATCTCAATAAATTATTTATAATAATTTAAAATATTTATACTCAAAATAAATTATATATTCTGGTAAGCCTCTAAACCCATATTTAATAAATTATAATAAATATCACTAAAATAGAGCATGGAGTTTATTTACAATAATGGCAGCTGTCAGTGACTTGTGTGTGTAATTTATAAAATCCACAATATATTTTGGAAAATATAATTTAATATAGAAATTAATTTGTTTTGTGAGTAAATAAATATAATAAATTGAAGAGATAATTACTCAAATAAAATTCAAAAATACTGTATGATGCAAAATGAAACGGCTTCTAGTTGGATTTGAAATAATCCATGAAATTTATCATATAATTTTACATAATATAAAATGACAGTAATCATTATTTTCAAGCCTCTGGTACCATTTTCCACGATCATACAGTATATCCTAAACTTATACGTATATTTAAGAATAATATTATTTTTTCAAAAATACATTTCTTTAAATATTACTCATAGACATTATTCTGGAGTCGAAATATACCATCAATATTGCAAATACATAATGTATATACCTTTTTCGGGTTTTAAAACAGTTTTTTGGCAATATAATCCAAATAATAAAAAAAATCATCATATCTACATACAGAAAAAACAAAAACAAACGGAAAAAATTTCTTCCAGTCAGATACACCCTGAACATCTATTGATATACTGATGCATTGCAAGAGCTTTGCATCGAGAAATTCATAATATATCGTTCTATATTGAGTTCAATATTGCTGTACCATATTCAGGTAGAGCATACGTAATGGGCCTAGATATCATTGAATAAAACCAACTGATTCATACTCCGTCGAGATCCTTACAGCAATATTGGATTCTGCAGCTCCTCAGTTAATATCTAAATGCATTACCATTTTGATAAAGATACCGATTTAGTTTAAGCACTATTTACGCTTAAAACACGCTACGTTTAATAAACTAGCAAAATAATGAAACAATATCCCATTCAGGAATTATTTTAATTGCGATTTCCAACATCGAAATAATATATTAAAGGCTTTGTTTACGTAAGGGATTTGCTCGATACAAACTAAGCATTAGCGAAAACATATTTCTCCTAAAGAGAGTAGCTTTTCTAAAATCCTTCTATTGGCTATAATCAATAATTTTTAATCTTTCTCGTAATGGCGAGCTCTATTTATAGTTATCTTATTGAACTTGCAGTAAACGTAATGTTTGAAAAACAAAATAAGAGCTTATTTTATCTACGAGTCGAGAAACATAATGAACTAGAGGATTAAAAGGAGAATAAAGGACAAACTGAAAAATAGAAATACAAGATGTTTTGTATCGATATGCTTTTTAAGTTTTATTTCATTATCCTTTTTATTTTATTTTTATATTAGTAATTAGTGCTAAATAAGATCTTTTCTTCAATAAGATACATTTTTTTATAAAAAGCAGACAGTAGTATCGACTGACTAGTGAGAAAGAAAATCTAGGAACTAGTGGGGTGCTGTCGGAAGGGTTTGGATTAGAATTAATACACTTTGTTAATGGTCAAGCTTTCGGAATTTATTTATTCCATTCTCAGGACATCAACGTGGTAAAAAACCCTTCACTAAAAAATAGGCTTGAGGGAAACATTGAAGACTCCACAGTAAAATCATCACTGACCTGCCAACCACACTAAGGGCTAGCTTACGGTGATTAAACCGCCTTTGCAAAGCAATTGAAATGTGTTTGAAGATCACGCAATTATTTCCAATGTTTTAATTAATAATCAGCCGGTTTAATCGCCCCAAGATAACCCTTAGTGTGGTTGGCTGGTCAGTGATGATTTTACTGTGGAGTCTTCAATGTTTCCCTCAAGCCTATTTTTTAGTGAAGGCTTTTTTACCACGTTGATGTCCTGAGGATGGAATAAATAAATTCCGAAAGCTTGACCATTAACAAAGTGTATTAATTCTAGTTCAAACCCTTCCGACTGCAACCCCACTAGTTCCTAGATTTTCTTTTTTTTATAAATACATCTTTGATTTTTAACAAATCATAAATCTTAGTAACAAAGACAAAAAAATATTTCATACACCGACAGACACATAGGGTTAATAACCGTCCTCAATGTATGTAGTAATTGTTCATTAGAAGTTAATTTTTTGCAATGTCGGTTTATCCGAACGTAAATAAATAATCAGTTCAATAAATCAATTTAATATATGGGTCTACTAAAACACTAAAGTGTTCTCGTAGCAGTTCCATTTGAATATTTTAAACACTTTTCATTGCCATTTTTGTTTGTCTGCTTTTTCTATAATTGGACGGAAATATACCCTCTGAAATAGTATGCTTTTGTTTGTTAAGCAAATTTGTATACAAATAAAAAGACACTGATGAGCTGGTTTCCATTTGGATTTTACAGTGGCATTTTACAAAAATAAGCTATTTTTTAAACGCCACAAAAGTATTAGTTTTTGCGACGTGATTCAAAATATAAAAAAGTAATTTTAACGCCTAGGCATAAAAGTAAAGCACTTTTACGCTTAAGCATAAAAATATGCAAATATTTTTTTAAACTGACATAAAGTGTCAAATTCAACGAGCGTAACCATAATTTCTCGATATATAACTACTTAGAAGAAGAGCGAAAATCGCTCGAGTACTCCATTATTGAAATAACGGACATCGCTCGATTATGAACAACCGATGCAAGTTACAAGTTACGAGCGACAAACGCAAGCGATTCTGTCGAGCGAATTTGCTACATACATTGCAGGCGGGCAATATTTTAACAGCATTTTTGGTAAAATATTTTCAAAAAACAGATTGTTCTTTTGATTGGGACCGCATTGTTAATTATAGGACTATACGACGTCATCTGTTACGTAACTGTGTGACAAAATTTTAAAACCTACATCGGCAAGGATTCGATGCATGATCAAGCGAACTACTCGTCGCTTGTCGCTTGCCACTATCATCGAAAGAATATGCGCTCGGAGCACGCAGCTTATTGCTTGGCGTTGCGAGTACAAGGGACGGCGAAAAACCGTATGGTTAAATACGAGTGAAATTTCGCTCGAGCGATCGCTCGATTATTGAAATCGCTTGAAACTCGAGAACTCGATTATTAAAATTCATCGGTTTTTCCCATCACTAGTTTCCTTGGTATAATTTATTATATATTCTATTATATCACGTTTTTTAAGAAATTCTTTGTAGTATTAAACCCAAAGGAACTAGATAAAAATCGATGCCTTCTAATATTTGTTCCAGCGGTCAGTTGTAGCCTAACCAAACCAATCCCTATTCCCTTTTCTAAACTGAGTCCTTTTTATCTTTTTCCCAAAAAGTCTCCGTCGAATTTGCGAAACCGAAAAAGGCAATACATTACGCAGTGTCTAAAGGAAAAGTAAATAGCTTCGCTAGTCCCCCCGAGACATTTATTTCAACAGGTGACAGATCAAGGGCTATTTTTGTTCATTTTATCGCTTCTTATTGGACGTTTACTTTACCGTTTGCGACAAAGTAAATAAAATAGGCTATTTAGTAAGTTGTCTTTTCGTTAAGCATATTTCTTTGACTCGTTTTTTCTCATAAATCAAACAAGAGCTCGGGCTTACGGCGACTAGAATTCTTTGGTCTTTTATAGCTGCTAAATTCTGATGTTAGCTTTATTCTAAAGAGATTTACTAAGTTCCGAAAATTACCTCTATTATTCGTTAAATTATATTGAAGCAAACTTCAGGCTTTTTGCGGTAAGTTCCTACAATATGGCTTTTAGTATTCTTCGAATGTTTCAACCTTTTAAGAAAATTGGCTCTAGTTTTTTTTTTAATTAAATTTACATTTAAATTTATTTATATTAGGTTTGTTTTCTTTTACGTTTATGTTTGATGGAGAATAAAAGTTTTTATTGCTAATTTCAATTACCCTACTTTGTAGTATTTTAGTTTGGTAAAAGTTAACGATGTATTTTTTTTGGAATACAAATAAGTCTGTTAGAGAATAAATAAATTAGTAAATTTATTTTTCATCATCATTGTCACAATTTTCAGCTTATTCAACCATTTTTAATTATGGTGAAGCCTCCCTCACATATTTAGATACTCTTTTTGTAGTTGGGTCCATTGTTGTCTATTTTTTGCTATGCGGGCCCAAGTTATCCATGCTAATTTCCTAATATTATGGTTCCATCTCAGATTCGGTCTTCTTCTAGGTCTCTTAATTCCTTGTGGGTATCATGCTGTAATTTTTGTGGTCCATCTATTGTCCGTTCTTCTTGCCAGGTGTCATGCCTATTGCCATTTGAGGGATTTGACTTTGTGGATGACATCTATTACCTGGGTATTTTGTCATATCCAGTCTGTTCTTTGTTATTATATTTTTATTTATTATATATTTTATTATATATTTTGTAAGGGCGTTTATCTTTAATGTTAAACTTTACTCTGTGTGTGTTTTATGTGTGTCTTTACGCTATTGAAGCTGGTTAATTTTTGAAAAAAAAAATATAAATCTAACTCGTTAATGGTTGTATTATCTATTATTAATAATTGATTAATAAAGCAAATATTTCCGGAAAAAAATGGGTTGCTGAAAAACTGGAAATTAAAAATGAAAATGTCTATAAATAATCTTGGAAAAACCAATGTTTGTTTTATTATGTTTACGTTATTATAATTATCTTGATATTATAGCACTTATTGGATATATTATGTTAGAATAATTATATGTAAACAAAAGTAATATTGTTTAAGTTTTCCCGAATTGCGGTAGAATACCTACAAGTATGTATGTTATTCAAAATAAATACTGTTTATTACCATTTAAAGAATATATTTTTTGTTAACAATCATAATTTACTACTTTATGTTTTAATTGCTTTGGTAATCAGATCTACCATACAATCGAAACAAGATGGCGTCAGAGATGGTTTGGAAATGATGATCGATCTCTTTGTATGTTAAATTATATGAGGAATATCATCGATCGTCATTTCCAAGTCATCTAAACGCTGTTTTTTTTTAATCATACGGTATTTATAATACGGCCAGGATTTTTTTAAAACATTAAAAATATTAACTCTTCCTTCCTTATTTATATTTGAATCCGTTTGCCTAATACGTAGACATGTATCAGCTTCTCAAGAAAGGCCATCTTACACTTATCCATTCAGGAACGCGGAGCATGATCTTTATCTACCTACCTCACGCTTAGAGTTAGTTAAAAGTTCAATATTATACAACTAGAAAAAAATGCACAATCACCTACCATTTGAAATCAAATCCATAACATCATTTTCTTCATTTCGCAAAGCATTGAAATCTTATTTACTTATTAGTATTTTTGGTAATTTAATGCAAATAAAATTTTAAAGAGTGAAATTATTAGAATTTATAAAAGTACAATGTATCCACATAACCTTAGAGACAAATGAACGGTTGTGAATATTTTCAGTGGTAATTAAATATAAGATTCTGAAGATTTAAAGTTCTGAAGATTCTGGGATTATAACAAACAGAAACGTAAATCTTTAAAAAAAATATTTTATTTATAGACCAATGAAAATAACTTACAATATAATTTATTGCTAAATAAACATCTATTTCAATTCAAGCTCGCTAAGATTTTTTTTGTTAGCATTTCTTGAGATTTTTCTTGTCGTAAAACAGGCGGAGAACAAGCGGAATTTTCTCCCTGACAAGAAACGTGCCCGACCTCTTTCTTTGACATCTGAATAACGCGCGCAATTTGTGTAAAAGCCTGTTCTTAATCGAAAAGAGGCCCAACATCACCGGGGAAAGTTTCTTTTCGCTTGAATTTATTTAGAGGAAAACAAAGAAAATAGCTAGTAAAAGAATACACTTTTGCGACAAACAACTTTTAATTAACAAAAAAGTCAATTAAACTTTATTTAATCCAATATTTATGTAGAATGTTACAGATTTATAGTTGTATATATATGTGTTCGCTTTTCTTGAGTTATAAAGAGTTATAGCTCATCATATAGTCTCAAGACTTTGACAAAAGCCAGTATCTGAGACGGCACCGACATCAGCTGTACCAAAATTTATGACACGAACGATTGTCATCTCGGCGCACATGATGAGGTGTTCTGAGATGGAACTCTGTAATGAAATAGCGATCGGTAGCGATAAGGAATACTGTCGTTTGCTATTTAGTTTGTACGGCCAAGGTCAGTATTCTTCATCGCTACCGATCGCTATCTAGTTACAGAGTTCCAGCCCTGGTGTTTTATATATAATATTTAGT
Organism: Sitophilus oryzae; assembly: GCF_002938485.1. Lineage (NCBI taxonomy): Eukaryota > Metazoa > Arthropoda > Insecta > Coleoptera > Curculionidae > Sitophilus > Sitophilus oryzae. Next base: position 3,108,743 of record NW_022147237.1, on the reverse strand, counting down.
CTATATTTTAGTCTATAGTTTACTATATTACATTCTCCAGTCGTACCAACCATGTCACAATGTCTAACGACTTGAAGGCTAAACATTTCATATAACTCTTTGCCGGTGGTTTATTTTCATCTAGTACAGAGAACCAAACATTTGCCAAGCTATCGCACTGATATAGAGTATGTTGTGCTGTCTTGTTTTTTGATTCACAGACGAAGCTGTGTGCAGACTCTTTTGATCAGAAAATTAAATCCATAATTCCATCAGTTTTAAACGCCTATTGAGCTTTTAATGTCCTTTTAGTTGTCAAGCTATTATATTGACATATAATTATGTTCTGTCATTTCATCTTCTGATTAACAAAATCTGCACACGGTGTTTTTCTGATATTTCTGTCACTTTTAATGCTCATTGAGCTTGTAATGCCCCTTTAGTCAATACACTTTTGACAGTTTTTCTGTCTTTTCTTATTTAGGTCTACCGTCAATTTTTGCCAGTGTTCTACTATGTACAGGGTGAGTCAACGATAGAGTAAAATCAATTACCTCATTTGTTTTGAGGTTTACGAAAAGATGTTAAATATAAAAGTTATAGGTTAAGGTACACTTTTTAAATTTATTACCGAGTATACAGAGGGTGTCAAAAAAGTGTGGCGGATATAACATATGCTTTTTTATTATACGAGTATACCTAAAATGTTATATACCTAAAATTAATAGTTTTTGGAATATTTGAATTGTTTAAACAATTGTTAGATTTCAGTGTGGTAAAAAAGTGTCAGTGATGCCATTGTTTCTGCAGATAGACTATTACATTTGTTAGGGGAGTTTTATATATATGAAGGAAAAAATATATGTAAAGATATTTTAGTTAGATGCTAGAGGGCGTTCAAAATATATTTATTCATTTCAACTACTTAAAATTAAAAAATTTTGTTGTATAAAGTGGTACCACCATATATATTTCCATTTTTTCAGATAGATTTTACAAAACTCTTCAACTTTTATGAAGTATGTGATTTTTAATAGTTTGCGATTTATTTCATTTTTTTTCTATTTATACCCTTATTTTTAATACAATTACAATATAACATCACTAACATTTTTGTCTGCGGATGAAAGAATCTAAATTTTAATTGAATAATTCGAGTATACACCAAAACTAATCCTATTTCATACATTAATAAATTAGAAATTTTAAAATTTAAGGTTTTGTCGTCTGTGCGGAGCAAAATGTAATCCAACTTTATCTCATCATATATTTATGCTTATCTTTTGTGTGCTTTTGACAAAATATTTTGTTTATTATTAATTAAGATATAATGTTTGTTTAATATGTTTTTGATTCTATTGTTTTCAATGTGTTATTATTGTTTTCGACAAGGTTTTATTTTAAAGAGATTAAAACTGTAATATAATTGTCAAGTTTAATTTATAATCGAAAATACTCTAGGAATTTTCAACAAACAAAATTAAATGCTAGTTATTCGAACAGAAATATGTGCTTTTCATCAAGCGATTTAGACTATAAACACATCAATAATTCTGCCTGGATGCATTTCAAAATTAATGTAATAATTTTAAAACTTTATTGATAAATGCTCTGTGTTACAATGATTTTAGTAACATACGAGTATTATATAAAATACCTATACGGTGGATTTTTTAAGCCATTTCTAAGAATTATGACATTTTAGGGTTGCGTACCTAAAATAGTTATTTTTTATACATGACGATAAAATGGTATTTTATCGTCGACCGGAAACGATAATTCAATTACAGTATAAACTCGCGATTTCATCGCTCGTGAATTAATTTCGGGAGACGATAATGCAATTTTATCGTCGTGCATAAAACAATATTTTTTTTCCATAGCGAGTTACGTTTTAAAAAATATTCAGAAATTATTAATTCAAGGAATTTATTACGAGTAGAAAAAATATTGTGCTGGGTTGGCGTTGGTTTCTATGTAATTTGAAAAATAAATAAAGCTGTCTCTTTAGTTGTCAGTTTTGAGTCAATATTTTTTAATTCTCTTTCGTGTCGATTGCTGATTGAATTGGAGCCAGAAATGGCTCAAAACGAAATAAGTAAATTACCAACAGATATTCAGGCTGAGGCGACAAATGCCATATCCAAACTACCTCCATTTAAATCCCGAATAACTTATGAAAAGGAATACAAAAATTTTCAAAAATGGAAGCAATTAAAAAACGTACGAGAAAAAATAAAGTTTTTAACCTATTCTCGCTGTTAAAATATCATTTAATCTACCCTTGCGGTTAAAGTACTATTTTATCTAGTGTTTTTTGATAGATATAAAGCAATTTTAACAGTTGCTATGGAAAAAAGGAAAAAGTAAAAATAGGATCGCTTTGTTGTCTGTCTGTCTATCCTTCTGTCTGTCAAGACCCTTTATCTCGAGAACGCGTGGAGGTATTCAGTATCAGGAGGTATTCAAGTTAACACAAAATAAATATATTGCCGTTTATGCCACAAAAACATATATTGTAGTAGACCAACATATAACAAAACATATAAACAGTAGACATCGGGTATTGAACCGATAAATGTGTTTTATACAGAGCGATCGGCAAGGAAATACGTACGTGCTCGTAGTAAAGTGTAATGTCCAAAAACAATTAAAAACAATAGTTGATATGTGTTATTGTGTTGTCCAGTTTAACATATTTTAACTCTGTAAGAATCTACGTTCAAGAGGCTTGAAAAAGACATATACTGTCGAAACGTCGTCACAAAATAAAAAAATAATGAACAAAATCTAGAAACATCTTTGCAACACCAACGACCTAAAGCCAAGAGTGAAAACAAAAAAAAAAAAAAACATATATTTCGACACTTTCAAGGGAATCAAAATTTATAAGGTATTTTCCTTTGACCTAGCGCTATGAAATTTGGCAAGCACTGTCGTCTTATACTACAATGATTGGAAAAGTATCTGCAAACTTTACATTTGTATGGAAGATCACGCAAACAGTGGAGTGACAGCCTTCTAATCGAATGAAACCAGTCAAAGAGATGAATAAAAACATACTTACTTACTTACTGCCATTACTAGCTGACGAGTATTTGACACGCATTGGAAGATGGTTACGCAAGGCGTTTTCTTTCATGAGCTTTTCTGTGACTGCAAAGCCCGATACGTGATGTTATCTCTCTTCCGCACTCTGGATATTCACCAATCTCAATACTTTGTTGCTTCTTTACTTTTTAGTACTTTTTAGTTGTCGTAGTTAACTGAGTTTACAATTCTTCTCCATTGCGTTCTATCGTGCGCTGCTTCTTCCCACTGATTCTGCATGCTTATTCCCTTTAAATTTTCGTGGAAAATATCCTTGTACCTTTTGAGTTGTCCACCCAGTTTCCTCTTACCGTCTACAAGCTCACCGTAAAGAAGAAATTTTGGTAGGATATTTTCTTGCCTCCTGCATACGTTGCTAGCCCATCTTAAACGGGATTTAGTAATCATGACCTCAGCACCCTCGCTTTTTCTAGGACTGATACGTTTGAGACATGGTGGACCATTAGATTCTTAATAGTTGTCTAAGGTAGTTCTTAACATAGCAGAATTCAGAAGGACGAAGAGGTGATTAACACCCTTAAAAAGAGAAAACTTCAGTACTTTGGACACATAATGAGAGGACCTAAATATGTCCTGCTGCAGAACATAATAGAAGGAAAGATAAAGGGTAGAAGGAGCCAAGGAAGAAGAAGGACATCATGGCTCAAGAATTTGAGAGAATGGTTTGGAATGACTTCAAACCAGTTATTCAGAGCAGCCGTTAACAAAGTTAGAATTGCCATGATGATTTGCAACCTCCATTAGGAGATGGAACCCGAAGAGGAAGAAGGTATTTCTGTTTCAACTTGTTTAATGCGCTTGTGTGTCGGCGGTACGGCATCCAGGTTTTGCTTCTACATAACATGGTGGGGATTATTATTGCTCGGTGGACTGCAAGTTTCGTTCGTTTTTGTGCTCAAGTCATGATTGTAGAAAACCCTGTCTTTTAATTTTCAGAATGCTCTTGAGGCGCTACTAATTCTGTGTTGAATATCAGAGTCGATATTGGCCTTTTCCGCAATCAAACGGCCAACACATAAGGTAGAAGAGGAAAAAAAAGAAATTAAATATTTATGTAGTTCTTAAATGTTTTTGGCGTAAATAAAGGTATCTATTTATTTAACAATTCCATTTCTATATTTGTGAAAGAAAATCGTGCTTCCGAAGACACGAAAAGATATACTTCACGAAATGTTAAGCATTTTTTTGTCCGTTAGGCAAATTTGTTTATTAGTAAATCACTGCTGACAAGTTGATCTCCGTTGGATTAAGGCAGCAGTGTTTAGAAAAAATAACTATTTTATTTTGTAGATTTTTTTAGAGTGCAAGAGGCGAAATGCCCATGGGACTTTTTTGAAGACAGAAGACACTGCATATTGTCTAGCATAACTATTTTACGTTGTCTACAGTATAGTCTAATTAATATCTCTTATAACATTTCCTTTTAAATTACCATTGTGCTTTTTGATCCTTTAATTGCTCTAATCAGTTTCTTATCGTATCGAACCATAAAACGAAGCTTCCGCTTTAAAGACTTTAGCGTGTTGACATTTCCTTTTATGGAACCGGGCCCCTCCGTTCAATGCCGTTACTAATGCGTTTGAAATTGCAAACCGAAAGTTTAACATCGTTTTAAAATTACGAGACACGTCGACGTCGACAAGTCAATATTATTCGGCTAATGAGCGACGTTAAATGATGATTAAGGTATCATGGAAACAAATTAGTTCTGTTTTTGACGATTTAATTAAGTTTAAATAATACATAGTGATTACCGTTGCGAAATATTCATTTATATGTATCGTAATTACCGTTATTATGCTATTCGTTAATGAATTTGGGAATTATACGGTTTTTCAACGTTTCCAAAATATCCAATCATAATAATAATTTGTTTGTTTGTTCGTCTCTTCTTTTTATTAACGACATTGCTAACATAAACATCATTGGTAAAATATGTCTTTTTGCGGACGACACTCGCTTCACTTGGAGCAACAAGGACGTCACGTCACTTCATAGGATTATATCAAATGACTTAATCACCATTTAATCTTGGTGCGATTCGAACCTCAACATTTCTAAAAACGTAAAATCTCTAAAATTTTTAGGGCTTGTTGTAGACAATTCTCTAAAATGGGACGTGCATATCGACGCTTTGTTGAAAAAATTAAGCTCTGCCTGTTTTGCATTAAGATCTGTTTCTAAGGAGCTTAACTTGTCAATGGCTAGAACTGTGTATTATGCACTTTTTGAGTCACACCTCAGATATGCCCTTCCATTCTGGGGTACGTGTTGTGCGACTCAATTTGACCGCATTTTCAAGCTCCAGAAGAGACCTGTTCGATATTCACTGGGGCTAAACAGCAGAACTCATTGCCAGGACTTTTTTTAAAAAATTAAAAGTATTAACCTTTCCTTCCTTATTTATATTTGAATCCGTTTGCCTAATACGTAAGCATGTATCAGCTTCTCAAGAAAGACCATCTCACATTTATCCACTCAGGAACGCGGAGCAAGATCTTTATCTACCTACCCCACGCTCAGAGTTAGTTAAAAGTTCAATATTATACAACTCGAAAAAAATGCACAATCACCTGCCATTTAAAATCAAATCCATAACATCATTTTCTTCATTTCGCAAAGCATTGAAATCTTATTTACTAGACAAGGCTTTCTACGCCGTAAATTACTTATATTTTCATAATCGAATTTGATCTTGTAAACACTGGTCTAATATTTGCTATTACTATATTTACTATAAACTTACTAAATATTTTTGAATCTTATTTTTATTTTTTTTATTCTTTGACATTGTAAACATTTATAAATGTTTATTTTAAACAATAATACTGAGAATGTAATTTGTATACTTGTTTCGTTTTTATACTTGTTGTTAGTTTTATACTTTATTTTGTATTCTCTTTTGTTTGTTTACTTTACCTTTGCCTACAAATTGTAAAATTTTTTTGATAATAAAGGCATTTATTTATTATTTATTTAAATTCTAATATCTATAGAGATATAAAAGATAGTAGAAAAGGCGCTTCAATATATGAAAAATGGAAAAACAGGGAACGACGGAATAACAGCTGAAAAACTTAAGTACGCTGGTAGGAGAACTTCGAAAATCCTAACAAATATATACATTCATCAAGAGATCAGAAACTATAGACCAATAAGCCTACTACCAGTAACATACAAGATATTCACAAAAATAATAAACAACAGAATACAAAACACGCTAGACGCTGCACAACAACGAGAACAAACAAGCTTTAGAAGCGGCTTCAGCACAATTGATCACATACATACACTAAGAGAAACTATCAGCCGAACAAAAGAATACGAACTTCCACTAGCCACAGCCTTTATAGACATAGAGAAGGCTTTTGACTCGATATATCCTAAGGCTATAATAATAGAAGCCCTAGCGCAACAAGGTATTGACAGGCCTTATATAGAAACTCTCGCCATTATATACAAAGCAGCCAAAGCAAGAGTAATGATATATCAAACAAACTCAGAGTTCCCAACTGGCAAAGGAGTACGACAAGGAGACGCGATATCCCAAAATCTGTTTACACTAACATTAGAAGAAATCTTCTAATTGAAAATTGGTTTATTTTAAAAATGACAGATCATATTTCAATATTATTGGAGTGACGAAACGATGAACGACGCGAACTCGACTTAAGTTTTTTGAAACTTGTCAAACTTTTGCCGAATTATAGGTTATAATTTGTGTCAAATTAAGTCAAATAAACTTCGTTTCTGGGAAATTATAAATATTTTGCGTGTCGGATTGTTATTACATGTGTTTTTTAAAGTTAATTGGAGGAAAAATCGAGCAAAAATTTAAGTGCGGATCCAGGACACAGTTTATAGTTAATATTCGGTGCCCAAACAGTTTTATTAGCCATAAATAAAGTTTGCATATCATCTCTTATATGGTGCTAAAATCTGGATCTAAAATAACGACATTACACGATAGGTAAATAATAGATTTTAGTACTCTGCACAGAGATAATGCCAAAAGGTACTGGTTTAATAAATTAAGATTAAAGTTAGTGAACTAAAATTGGGTATAAAATTGGGTAAACGTTATTATTAATAAAATAGGTACACCATAAAATATATTGTTTTATTTATGTTGTGTTTTATTTATTCCTCCGCAATATAATTTTTTTATTTGTACGTAAGTTATATGGATAAAATTAAATAATATAATAAAAAATGCAGGAAGGTTTCTTGAAGTTTGAAAGTAAGAAATAGTTCTTTTTTATAGATTTTTTGTATGAGGTGTTTTGTTTAGCATACACCCTTGTTTGTTTTGCATTAACACAGACCGTATTTTTTTTAAATAAAATCGCTTAGATTTTTTCAGTTTTATACACTTTTTTTCATAATATTTTGAGGTAGTCACTTGCCACTAAAACTTTAAAATTTCCTGGTATGCGTTCCAATTGTACCAACTTATTTCTTTGTAAAATTAAATAAACTACTTTGAAATTAAAACGACACACACATCTATCACTATAAAGAATTTTGTCGTAACTAGAGTAATAATATAGTATCTATCTCTAGTTCGACTGCGCTCAACACCGTCACATGTGAATGCCTTGCTTTGGTATATGTAGGTATAGGCTTGGTGCATTCTCCGCCGGTGCTGCCACCATCGGAGAATATCGTAAACAACTAGTACTTACAAATACACGGGTTTAAATAGCGAGAATACGAAAAATTTATTATTTAATTATTCTAAAAGTGTTAGGAAGTATAATTTCTGAAAATTCTAAAAATAAAAAAGTAAATATTTTGATATCTTCAGAAGATCTAACTTGTATTATAATTTATTATTCCAGTTATAAAAACTTTTTAAATGAGTTCAACTACGGTAGCGAGCATAGTTTTAATCACCGGTTTTGCTAGTGGGGCATAATTCGGCTATAACGAAATTTTTTAAAGGTACATAATTATAATTTTAGATTTTCATAAAACCTTTAATCACTAGTTGATTAAAAATAGTATACCATTAATATTGCAAATTAAATGTTATCCTCTCATAGCATATGTCTGTTTAATTTTTTGATTATGTAACGAGCACTTTGTTTACTCACTTGTTTCATCGAACTGATTGAATCAATTTTTGCTTTTGATCAATTCGGTGTGAGAAACTATGAAACTATAAAATGTTGTTTCGGGAGAGTTGAATATCCGGGAAAGTTGAGTTATTGAATGTTATTGCACCCAATAGCGCCCTAATTACGCTCTTCTTTATGCGTTAATTTTTTAGGCAATTTTATTGTCAGTTGAAATTGTCACAATGCATCACGACGCCTAGTTCGGGGATTCTTTTTCACTTATCTTTTACTACCCGAAACAGCATGATATCACACGCGCCTCGTACCTGAGTGTTTTATAGTTTCAATAACTGCACTAGAAAAAAAATATTTGAATATTATATAATTTAAGTTAATATAATTTCAATATTATTTTAATGCGATCAACATGAAATTTAACAGAAATTAACCAACAAAAAAAATTAACAGAAATACACCAAGCATATACTGAATTATTGTCTACCAGATTCAAAGCTACTCATATTGTACCACAAACCATATTAAAAATATATACATTTATAAAAAATAGTTTATTTTCTTTATATTTTTTTCTAAAAACATTTTCATGTTTATATCAACTTAATATTCAATTCAATCTTTTGTTGTCATAAATAAATCTTAAGAACATACGAATCCTACAAAAGAACTATGTGTATTTCGTTTCCCTTTTCTAAATCTAACAAAGTTTCTTTGTATACTCTCTACAATACTGCCCTTCTATATGTATATATCTCCTATTCTACCTCGAACCGTATTATTTACAAAGAACCCGTTATGCAGATAATCCGTTACCGCAACTTTGAAACATACGTTTATTGTTTGTTTCAAAACTGTATGATATATTCCGGACGGAAAGCCTCGGCTGTTGAATAAAATGTCATTGAAAAGAGCGAGAATTTCGTTCGTTCGTGGTGAAAATAAATTTCCTATCTCCAGGTTGTTCCACGTTCCTTAAAAGTTTTCGGTAGACGAACGTGCGGAAAGTTTTGCCGAGCAACAAGTCGAATACGCTCTAACGCAATCAGGGAGATGTTGCCGGCTTTGCTCGGCGAAATGAACTGGAATTTATAATGAAAGTGTTATTTTTATATTCCCGGCTTATCTCGGCCGTGAATCGTTCTATATTTGCAGTAATTTTAGAATTTTGCTGTGCATGAGTCCACATTTAAAATCTGATAAAAACATATTAGTTTCAGAGTATTAACTGTAGTGAAGTTACTGTTATACATCCGTTTTTTTTAGTATAGTGTCAATAGGCTATACTGAAAAATACTGCCATTACCCGCTGACGAGTATTTGACACGCATCAGAAGATGGTTACGCAAGCCATTTCTTTTCATGAGCTTTTCTGTAACTGAAAAGTCCGATACGTGATGTTATGTCTCTTTCGCACTCCGGACATTCAAAAATATCATTGCTTTGTTGCCTCTTTACTTTTTGGTTGTCGCTGTTAACTGAGTTTACAATTCTTCTCCATTGCGTTCTATTGTGCGCTGCTTCTTCCCACTAGTTCTCCATTCTTATCCCCTTAAATTTTCGTGGAAAATATCCTTGTACCTTTTGAGTTGTCCACCCGGTTTCCTCTTACCGTCTACAAGCTCCCCGTAAAGAAGAGATTTTGGTAGGCGGTTTTCTTGCATTCTGCATACGTGACCAGACCATCTTAAGTGGGATTTAGTAATCATTAGACTCGATTAGACTTCAACGATTCGTTTGAGACATTGTGGAACCATTTCATTCTTGACAGTTGTCTATGGTGTGTCTGTTGCAACTTCTTTAATGCGTTCATGTGTCGGCGGTACGGCACCAAGGTTTGGCTTTCATATATCATGGTGGGAATTATTATTGCTCGGTACACTGCAAGTTTCGTTTTTGTATTCAAGTCATGATTGTAGAAAACCCTGTTTTTTAATTGTCAGAATGCTCTTGATTTAATAAAATATGATACTATTACATGTGTATTATTTGCCTAATAATTTGTCTGTTATAAATTAAAATAAATGCATTATCTGATTTAAGCTACAAATACTACAAACATTTAAAATAATATTTTTTTACTATTATCACAAAATATTACGGTAATAAATATTCTACATAAATCCCTTTAGATATTTCCAATTATAAAATAGCGTGATGTAGAGGACTACAAACAAACATCGCGATACAAAATACATTTTCCCTACGAATGAACAAATTCTCTGGAATGACATATTATTCATCGTAAAGCCTTTACGTCCGGAATGTATCATACAATCCTGAAACAAATTTCAAATTTACGTTTCAATGTTCCGGTAGCAGATTATGTATATAATAGATCTTTCGCAAATAATACAGTATACGGTATAATAATACCATATCTTGATTTGGTTCTTTTATTGTGAGGGGTTATAAAGCAAACAGGAATTGTACCGGGTGGCCAACGCCAGCTGTATGTTAAAAACTACAGTCATCGGCAAAAATCTTGCACCCCCTTAGTATTTTAATAAAAAATTACATATCAAACTAAATTTTCGTGGAAATCAATGGATGCTAAAGTTATGTTAAAAATTAACACAAAAGGGAAAACTTTCACCATGTTTAATAATAGGTATATTTTGCCAAAACACAAAAAATACAAATTTCATAAAGAAAAATGTTGGACAAAAAAGAGAAAATAAATAAATAAATAATAAATTCTGACAAAATTAAGGTTATTAATATAAAGTATTGCCTCCTCGATTTGTTATGAGTGCATCAAGTCGTCGGGGCATCCCCACTATAAGGTTGTTTATGGTTTCTTGAGGAAAGTTCTGCCATTCTTTTTGAGCGGTAATGATCAACTCCTGGCAAATTCTTGGTGGGTTATTTCTGCGAAATACAGCTCTGGTTCAATAGGATTCATGTGGGGGGAGGGCGGAGGCCAGTCCAGACGAGTTATTTCCCCTTCATTTAATGCTTCCTGGATGATCCTAGCTATGTGAGGATGAGCGTTATCATCCATGAAAATAAAATTATTGCCAATTTCTTCTCGCAGTAGATAAATAATTGGTCTGATTACAGTTTCCATATACAAATGGGCGTTCATCATCTCAGGAATACGAATGAGCTCTGTTCGCCTATTGTACATGATGCCACCCTAGAACAACTCAGTTCCTCCCTTGATAAGGAGCAACAGCAAGGGCTGTATTTAAGCGATGCTGCTTACTGATTTAAGCGATGTGTCATCACTGATCAAACCTATCCTGGTTTCGTCAGTGAAAATTACGTTTCTCCGCTGAGGTAATAACCAGTTCTGGTGTTCTCTAGTCTAATGTAGCCTTCTTTGCCTATGGTGTACAGTTAATCCAGCATTCCAGCATTAGAAAGTCGCCTGGAAATGGCTCGGCTTGATATCACTCGGTGGTAAGTTCGTTGAAACTGAGATTGTAGCTCTCGAATTGGAACTGACAGATTTCTGCTGGCAAATTGAGCCAAGTAGCAACCGTTACCCTTTTTGTGGTAGCTAGAGGGTGCTGTTTGACATTATAACAGATATTGCGCTTTTACACAAAAAAATTAAATAGCAGGTTATGTTTCTTTTTGCACATTAAAACAGAACACAAAATTTCCAAAATATCAGCGCAAACCGCAACTTCCTATCTTCTCTGTAAGGGGAGATATTAAGAGAACAAATCATGTTAGACTACCGCCTAGGATTATAAGATCTAAAAATTATAGTAGTAGGCTAGGAAACAAAAAGTGATAAATTCGAACTCAAACAATATAAGACTGAATAATACCGAAAATAATATCTATGCCTTTGTGGTTGGTCATGTCATTTCGAAAAAAATCTGTATTTTTTATAAACTAAAAGAGAAAAATTGAATTTAAAAAATTAAAAGTTATTTTTGAAGTGAAACTTCTTTATGGAGTAAACATTGACACGACATGGCCTTGACGCACGCGCTAGCGAGAAAAAAAATGGTAAGGATCGCGTAAACACCAAGAAAAGCATTATAATAAACTTGATAAAGTACCTGGATACCAATATCCTCTGGTTGTGTGCCAGGAAGTAAATTTTCATGCATATTTTCATCGATAAGTTTGCAGCTTCTGAATAACGGTCTAGGGAAAGCATCTAGCTCATTTGCCAGCTCACAATTAGAATTATTAGAGTTAAGCAACTTGCATTTTCATTGGAGGACACGCCATATTTATTTCAAACCAATAATCAACGAGAATAATAGTATAATTTAAAAAAAAAATATCTTTTTAAATAAATTTAAGCATCAACATTATTAGGCTTTGCATAAAAGTGTGTACTTTGGGTGGTAGGTATTCCAGAAAATTTGCAGGCTATTGAGGAAACAGAAAATGTACAGATTACAGAAATAAATTGAAAACAACAATTATATTAAAACAGCATTATATGTCACTTTTTCAAACATGTCATGTCCTTCAAATCCTATAATTTAATAGCTGTTAGTAAGAAGTTTGACTTCAAATATGCGCACATAGTTCACACATAATTTTTTTGTAAACTAGTAGTTCCACTGAGAAGCAAGCTTGGTATTTTACAAAGAATATGTTCTACCTCTCAGTTCAGCTTCAGTCTTTATGCAAGAAATACTGAAAATTAAGTTATCCTTGTTATGTTAGGGTCTGAAAGTAGATGAAACAAACTACATGTTTCCTTTCTATTTCACAGCGACTAAACTATAAACTTTAACTGGCCCTAGAACAAGCTTAGCACGTAATTATAATTTGACAAATAGATCCCAGTTGAAGACACATTTATAGTCTGGATGGCTGGCAAATTAATTGGGTTTGCTGAGCGTATATTTCGAATACATGATTAACTAATTACTTAAGGGAGAGTGTAAAACTAAACGTAGTTACTGTTTTAATAGCTTTTCATAATTGCTTTATAAAGGGGAGTTGGATAAGAAGTTTAATAAAATCAACCAACTGGAGCAAAAACTCTATCAAATAGAAGACTCTAAATTATCCCATCTCTTCAAATTGTACGAGCGTTTCATCACGTTCATTTTATGAATGCTAATTTCTGTTCTCTATAAATGACTGTGTTTTAACACAGTTTTAAAGACTTTTAATTTTGATTACATAAAATGGCTTCCTTAAACTTATAGATTGTCATAATATTATACATTACATAGTAAAAAGAAAAGGTGAATCATGTACCAATAAGTTATGTGCAATTTTGAAAAATATTTCTTATTAATATTAATTTATTATTTAAAAATCTTCTAACGATTAGTCAACACGGAAATAAATAGAAAATTAAACTCAACTATGATGATTAAAACAAAGCAATAATAAATGCTCATCTTAAAATATACAAATTGGCTCATTAGGGCGAGAAAGTTCAATCTCATCGTTGTTTGTGCGAAGACATGAAAAAAAGTTTTATATAACTGTTGCATGGTTTATAAAGGTTTATATATCCTAAAAGTATTTTCTTGTTTAAAGAGTATCACAAAAAATTATTATAATATATAATGTTTTTTAAATTCCACCCCCATTTTTCTGTACAGATTTGGATTCAATTGTCAAACAATGTCAGTTGTCAGTCAAACGGTTGAATTCATTCATGTAATATGTTGTACGCTACTTTATTTCTAGTACTTTGCGGTGTTTCCATTCTATTTTATATTTAGTGAAACTTTGGGGTTAAAAACGCTATATCCGAAATGTGTCGCCACCTATTAACAAAATGACACAGTGACGAAAATTAGAGTGGATTTATCTTATTAATACTAAGGTATATTTCTCTAAACACCAAGGATAACAAAATAAACCCACGAAAAAAAAGATTTTATTATACAATGTAAAATTTATGGCGTCTGCAACATCTCAATATTTAAAATGCTGTCTCATTTTTTAAAGGCAAAACCCTGTATATAATTTATATTTTAGATGCAGAATTAAAAAATAAACATTTAGGTATTGTACTTCAAGTGTCATCTAATTTTTTACGGTCTTGCTGTTATTTGCAGTATTAAATAAGATCTAGAATGGCAACACCGCATAGTGTTTGAAATAAAAATAGTATACTATATGCAGAAATGTATGCTGAATGCTATGTACAGAAAAATAGGGAGTGATATTTAGAAATGCTTGAAAATTTACCATATCTTTTTATTGGAACACCCTGTATACAACTAAATATTTTAGGATATACTAATATACTCCATTATAAACCATGCAACATCTATATAAAATATTTTTTCATACCTTGGTCAACAACAACGGTATTCGACTTCCTCGCACTAATGGGCAACCCTGTATACGTATATTGCAATAAGTCAATCTCAATCAAGACATATTGCAGCATGAGTATAATGCATATTTTGTACTCAATAAAAACTATTTTTAATACAAAAATGGTAGCAGTTGTAAAAAAATGCTATTCATGTTTTGGAGATATCTAAAAGCATAAAAATAGATATATTTGATACCAATTAAACTTTTAGTTACGTAATCGATTACGTTAATTCATTGTTGCCAACTATGAACATATTCGGCGCCGGGCTAACTAACTGTAATTTAAATTTCCCATTAGGGATTCATGTGGTAGCTCTGATGTAAATGTCAAGTCGCCACATTTATTTATTTCCTGACATTGTCATTCGTTTTGACATTTTAGTTTTGTATATTACGAGTTTTTGGTTTAAATAAATAGTGTGATACTTTAAGCTTAAAAATGTTTATTAGCAGTCGAACACTGTTCCTTTTAGAACCCCTTTTAGTGCGAAGTGTAGAAGATAGCTTAATAGCCGTAAAAGAACTCATCGCAACTTTATTAGAATATTTTAAACGGGAGAACGGTAGTAATGGCCCTTTATATCCCTTATGTGTTGATAAGAAGGTGAGAGTTGTTGATGCAAATAGTAACTGTTTATATATTTGTAATTAGTTTATTTTTGTTTCCTAAAATATTTTTGTGACAAACACGTGACAAAAAGTTTATTTGATATGAACTATAAATAATAATTGTTCACAATATACCTATTACCCAAATAAAATGTAAGACTGATGTATCATTTACGTATCAATTTGGAAAATATTTTTATATAGAATACCTTAAATGGCGGTTATACTAAAAACGTGCTCAACGATTCCTAAAAGTAAATTCAGCGTGCGATGGATCTGGGTTAGTCAGCGTAGATGTTCCGGAAGCATTCTCTCGGAGCATCTGCCGGCTTTTCTCTCTTTTCAGCTGGCTCTATCTCGAGGATGTGTACCGGCGGTGTACGCTCGTGTTTACGCCTGGGGCTCGTTATTATTCTGCCCTTCTTATTTCCACGAGACGGTCGGAGCTCTTTTGTTAGATATTTCATATGCAGCGTTTCGGCGGTGTCACCGACCGAGATGAACATGCCTCAAAACAGCGCTGATTTGCAAAGAATTTTTTGTTTATTTTTGAGAAAAATGAAGCAATATTTTATTAGATATGAAGATGTAGATGTTGTTATGATTTTAGCTTTATTATTAGATCTTTATTCAAATTATTTTACGTGTTGTGAACTTAAATATTATACAGAGGGGTAAATAGCCTTAATCCCTACAAGCGTGTTAATTTCTGCGCCATTAAGTTTAACAGACCGAAGAAAATAATCATCCGATGACAGGTTTTGGGAATTTATTCCCATCATCAAGTCGACTTTGCTGGATCCTTCGATTTTAATTATTAAAAAAAAATCCTAAAAATTAATAAACTTCCGAAACCGGTCGTCATTAAGGTGAATGGTTATTGTCTAAATTAGCACACTTGTAGGGGTTAAGGCCTTTTCATTTCCTGTATACTATTTTATTTTATATAGAACTGTACTTTGCTTTTATCTCCATCTTTGGTTATGTAGATGAAACAAGCTTAAACCGAAAATCTACAAAATAAAAAAAATGTATATTATTTTATGTGGCGAGGCGGTACGTTCATCAGACCGAAAAAAACAACTATGTACCTTAATGACGACCAGTTTCAGAAGTTTATTAATTTTTACGATTTTTTTTCCAACCCAACCCAAACCAACAACGCCACAAATAATTTTTAAACTATTTCAAACATTCTAAATATTATAAATAGCAAATGCAAATCATATACCATTGAGTTATGTTCATTTTCGAAAAATATTTTTATTAGTTAGAATTAGATTATTATTGAAAAAATAGTTGGTATAAAGAAAAACTAAAGAAAATTGTATGATTAAAAACAATAATTGGAAACTCAACTTTTTAACACCTAACACGCGATAACTCAAGAACCACTTTAGATCTTGAAATTTTCTTTTTTTTAAGGTCTTTTAATTCTCTGTATACTATTTTATTTTATATAGAACCCTACTTTGCTTTTAGCTCCATCTAGGGTTCATCTACATTAATCTATAATCAGCTACGTATTAAGGCAGGGGGATCCACTATCTCCAGTACTGTTTAGTGTAGTTTTAGAAAAAGTTTTATAAGATGCGGGAATTATCAGAGAGGACCTTCTACAAAAAGACACCAATTTTTTGCCTGTGCAGATGATTTAATTATCTTAGCAAGAGATCGGAAAGAGCTGATATCGGTGACCAAAAGACCAGAAGATCAAGCGCAACAAGTAGGCTTAGTGTTTAGTGAGAAGAAAACTAAGTTTATAGATTGGTCAGATAGGGTTTTGATAAGGGCTGTCTACAAATAGATTCTGAGAGAGGGAAACGATACAAGTTTGAGGAAGTAGATATATTTACATATTTAGGAACCGTATTTATGAAGAAACCAAATGTAACTCAGGAAATTGTGGCGATAATAATGGCAGGAAATAGATATGTTAGCGCACTACAGAAAATTATTAAGAGTAAGAACATCTCTAGAAGCTTAAAAATCAGATACGACTAATATTGCTGTATGCATGTGAAACGTGGACGTTCAATGCAACGGAAAATTCGAAGCTTAGAGATTTAGGAGAGAAAAATACTGAGGAAGATTTTTGGAGAGGAAAGAAGATAGACAATATATGGACCAGAAGAACAAATGAAGAATTAAAACAATTATATCGGGCCAATTATACCAAGTATAACGAGAGTAGCAAGAACGCAAAGATTGAGATGGCTGAGACATATTGAAAGAATGGCTGAATCAAGAGTTCCTAGAATGATAATGAGATATGAAATAGGTGAAAAGAGAAAGAGAGGGTAGACCGAGAACCAAATAGAAAAAGAATGTAGAAGAGGACTTGAGGAGGACAAGAATGGATGGGTGGAAATAAAGGCGAAAGACAGAAATAAGTGGAGAAAGATAATCAATCAAGTCATGAGCCTTTCACGCTTTTAGAGCTACTATATACAGGGTGGTCCGAACTGTATTCCGGAAACTTCGGCAGCATATTGTGCAGATAAAAATAAGTGAAAAAGTTCGTATAAATGTATGTCCTAAAAAGCTTAGTTTCGGAGATACAGGGTGTAGAATTTTCATTTTTATTTCGATTTTTTCCAAATAATTTCTGAAGTAACGTCAATATTTGGATGATAATTGGTATCTGGGGGTATTGTGACACGAGAAATTTGATTTTGATGTCAAAATTACTTCTATTTGTAGGGGGCGCTACCTACATGTGTTTTAACTGTTTTGAAGAGTAATAACTTTTCGACCGTACCTGTATAAAACCACTGACTAAAAAAATATACATTCTCATGACTTTTTATGTAAAAAATGTCTCTTGGTAAAAATCGCTACGAGCAACCGTTCTCAAGATATTTAGAATGGAAATAGTCAATACATGTCATTATTGACAAAAAATAAGCACACGTTGAGTATAGTTATTTGACTGAAATAATACATTTTTATTTTTTTAAATTAATCATAAGTTTTTCTGCGAAAAAATGATGATTAAACAATTTCTTTTGAAATTTTGACACAAAAAGATTTCAAATTTATGATTTCAGTCTAATTACTATTTAGTCAGCATGTTTAATTTATGTCAATGATGACAGGTATTGATAATTTCGAGTCCAAATATCTCGAGAACCATTACTCGTAGCGATTTTTATCAAGAGACCTTTTTTATGTAAAAAAAGTCGCAAATGTATATTTTTTACTCAGTAGTCTTATACAGGTACCGACGAAAAGTTATTACTCATCAAATCAGTTAAAACACATGTAGGTGGCGCCACCTACAAATGGAAGTCATACTGACATCAAAATCAAATTTCTCATGTCAAAAAACACCCATCCACCAATTTTCATCCAAATATTGACGTTACTCTAGAGATTATTTGAAAAAAAATCGAAATAAAAATGAAACTTCTACACCCTGTATCTCCGAAACTAACTATCTTAGGACATACATTTATACGAACTTTATTACTTATTTTTATCTGCAGAATATGCTGCCGAAGTTTCCGGAATACAGTTCGGACCACCCTGTATATTAACACCACTGCGTTGATCCAACGGCGACCAATTTGTCAGTGGTGATTACATAAATTGCTTCCGGTGTATCATCTGCAAAAGCAAATATGTGGAGCTAAATTATTCCAAAAATCACCTTTTACTATCCAGTTTTTTTTATGTTGCCTGTGGAAATAATGTATTCTATTGTAGGATACCAATAGTAAGACTATAATAACTCTGGGTACAAAATCAGCATATTTATCATAAAAAATCGCAACAGGTTTATTTAAAAAGGGAACGCCTTAAAATGATTCATTCAGGTTTTAAAGTGGGGCGCTTTTAAGCTGATAGAGTCGAAAGAGAGAGAGAGCAGAGAAGAGGAATCGCATCCACTTTTTTTCCGTCAGTTTGTTAGCAAGGGAAATCGCTGCTGCTTTTAGAAATTCTATTAGCGTAAACGCGACCGAAGTTATTCCCATGACGTTTTATTATCCTATTTGTTGTTGCTGCTCTTTCGGATTCCTCCGGTAAAATAAAGTCGGGAAAGTGCGAGAAACACGTAACCCCGGCGCACATTCGCGGTTCTGCTTTCTTCCAATTTTCCCATTTGCCAGTTCTACCTGTGAATATTAAGGATAAAAGAGTTTATGGACTGGAATCTTTTTGCTCCTCAGACAAATAAGAGAACGAGGCGTTCTAACCCCCTTTCTTTGGCATATTGACTTAATAAATTTCCCGCAAAATATGTTTTTTACTGGGTATATATTTTTTTCTACGACTGTTTTGTAAAATATCCATTATAAATATGCTTTGACGAAAGCATTAATTTATTCATGCAGTAAGTGATGACTGCGTGATTAATATGGCTATTATAGTCTATCCAATCAACCAACAAACAAAAGTCATCAAGAAAAGTGGTCAATATTAAAAGGTCAGAATGTCAACGTTTGTGCAAAACTAAAGTGTCCTTGAATAGTTTTCCTTAATTTTTTTTCTTGCTTTGCCTTTTTTGTTTCCTTCTGACGATAGGAGGAAATATAAGGTTTCCATATGGATTCAAAGCAGTTCACAAAAAATAACTTTTTATTTTGTTGATATTCTTCCGGTGGCAAATAAAAACAATTCTTTAGAAGTATTGCAGATTTTAATGTTTAGATTTAAATTGTTTATATTCTGGTAAGTGGTTTAACATTTGACATTCAAAAAAGAAGAGAAACGGTAGAATTATAGTGAAACCTCTACATAAATTCGACACAAAATGTTTTTCTGTTTCAAAGATTACTTTTTTTCGTAAAAGGGTCGTTTTAGTATACAGGGTGTCATTGAAATGGTAAAAAAAATATATCGGGGGGTGATAGTACTCCTAAAAATAGTAAAAAAAAATCCTATAAGCATAGGGCGGAAAATGCATATTAAGGGGGCACTGAAAGGGTGAATTTAAAAAACGGTTGTTTTGAAATTGTAGGCTTAAAAAACGAGATAAGACTTCGAAAAAAAATCCTCTGCCATAAATTTTGACCCTAAATCAAATGGTGATACTGAAAAATTATTTGGAAAAGCAGAAAGGGTAGTTTTTGCAAGGATAGGGGGTTATTTCGTGAATAACTTTTGTGAGGTTACTTTTTTTGCAACGTGGGTTCATTTTTTGAAAACTACATACTTTTCCTACAAAAAAGGTACTCTTGTTGCATATCGCCCAGAGCGATGGTTTTCGAGAAAATTGACAGCAAATAGATTGGTCTGATGGGTTGCTAACTGGTTAATCAACTTTAACTTATGAAAGTTATGACGGTTCAAAAGTAACCAAGTAGTTATTAAATAATTAATTGGAAAATCAAAATTTCATGATTTCTAAAACATCTTATTGCTTTAAAAACGAAATAAACTTTTTTGGTTTGTGCAAAACTAAAGTTAGAAAAAGTTTTAGAAAAATTTGGTTTGCTCAGTGCCGATTAATACTGAAAAGCAACTACGGCAACGCATTATTGATTGTTCCAATCAAATTCGGACAACATCAAGGATATTCCATAGGGTATCTACGCAGATCGTGGAGAAGAAGATCAGTTGTCTACATTGAAATGAATGGTGGTCACTTTGAACATTTACTATGAATGAATTAAGGAATGCATTATTTTAATAAGGAATTTTGGTAATTGGACTATTTCGTTTTTTACACCATTTCAATGACACTCTGTATATAACATTTCTTACTTCTTGTTTTTTTTACAAGACAAAATATGTAGCACCATCTTGCACAGTTTTTCAAAACAAAATGTTTTTCTTAAGCTGATACATCAAACGTTATAATCTTGTATGCGATATTAATCGGGATGGCAAAAATATGGAATGTTATGTCAGTGTGACCAATAAATTATGACAATTAGCCGCATAAGTTTTAAAATAATTAACGTTTGGATTTATTTCTTATTGATACTCTGTAACGGACAAACGAAACATTTTTGAACAGAGGTATAGTACTCGTATTTCCGAAGTCAATTGGAAGTACTGAGACTCTGACTGAAGCCATCGTTCACCGTTACGTCATCAATATTTGTTAAATAGGAGTTTTAAGGTGTATCTGTGATCATTTCATATTGTTTAGAAAATTTTAAGTACGTTCCGAAATTATTCATTGAGCGAGTTCCGTTTCTTTCAGCATTTATCCATTTTTTCTTGAACTCTTCATCATTTACGATCCCTTTAATTCCAATCCTTTGGACTGTTGAAATTCCTATTTCTAAAACATCAGCTACTCGCTAGATTATTTAAAACGCTTTCAGTTTGTATTTTACACAGGAATATACACCTTTGCATTGTACTTACTTCGTATACGGCGTCAAAGTGCAAGAGTGTTCTACCAGCGTCTTTTTCTCGAGAAAAATAAGTTATAAGCTTAGCAATGAGCGCGTGTTCATTTTGGTTAAATCTTTGGAGCATTTTTGCAATAAAAAAATTGAATTTTGTTTTACAGCAACAATCAAATTTTAATTTTGACATTGATCCATGTCCGTCAATAAAATTATAAGACCAAATTAAATGACAATGAAAATTACTAAAAGGACACTTTGACATTGATCGATGTCAGCCAATAAAATTTTAACTCCAAATCAAATGACAATGACAATTACTTGAAAGAATATGCAGTCATTTACGAAATGCCGTAAAGACATCACTAATCTCTTTCATGTGGTTGGCAAGTAATTGAGAGGGTTCGACAATATATGACGTTGAACATTATATAAGCATAGATAAAAGAAAATAATCTTCTATTAAGATAGATATGAAACTTAATAGTAAAATTTTGGGTCAAAGCGCCCCTCCGTGTTCTTAGTAGAGACTACGTTTAACCCAGCGCCTTCGCATTTTCTGCTGTAAATATTTTTTATGTTTATATTTGATTTCAAAGGATCTAGTTTTAAAGTTACACTGATATATTAGTATATCAGAGTAACTTTAATATAACATAAGAATATATATATTTTACAGTTTATTAAATATAAATTTTGACTACAAGGTAGAAAGTAAATCACAGTATTTGATAAAACTTATAAGTATACCATTTTTACAGTTAATAAATAATAAAACTATTTCTGACTATGATATTTAAAATTTAGATAGATAGAATATTAAATAACATACCATATTTGCAGACGCAGGCCCAAATTCAATAAAACCAAAATTTTTCCTGCGAAAATCGAGCTTTTTTCACAGAAAAGGTATTTTTTGATTTATCATCAATCATTGTCAAGTTGACAATATACAGGGTGTTTTCTAATTAGTCTAAAAAATTGTGGTGTGATTCCTCATGTGTTCTTAAAATAATTTTTATATAACCATTGGGTCTAAAGTACTTCCTTTCTGATCTACAGGGTGTTAATATATAGTATTTTTCATATTATTAACATAAATGGTACACTACTGCTTTTTTAAAGAAAATATATTTTTTTCTTGACTGGCCATCCTTTTTCAACAAAATTGATCTTTTGAGTTTTTCTTGTTCATCAAACGGTTGCCGAGAAAAAAATAAATATACTTATTAAGAGCCCGCCTTAAGCCGTTTTCTAACGATTTTTTATTTTTTAGATTAATTAGGAAACACCCTGTATATGCATATCACAGGCAACCAAATAAACTAGTAACCTCTAAAAATTATTTTTCCTACCACTAGCGACACACCGTGTTTTTAATGAGTACTAAATTATTTTATCAAAATTTCACCATATAAGTTTCCAGGCAATGTTCTATAAGTCTCTTGTCCAAATGGCACCGATAATGACAGTGCTGGAATTAAGAGTCCCAATCTATTCCAACTGATTTCAACAGAAAAAATATAACTTGTGTCCAATTAAATTATTTTGAATCCAGAAATTCGTAGTTTTATATCCATGGAATATTTGGACATACTGTTTAATTATAATATCGTTAATAATCAGAACCTAAGGAATAAATTTGATGAAAATATATATTTTTTTACCCCCTCTTCACTAAAAGTTTTTTATGATATAATTAATTTAAACTTAATCTGAATATTTTATGATATTACGTCGCAATATAAAAAAAAATAAAACTTTAAAAATTATTTTACACTTCCTGGCTCTTCTGGCGTAACAGGAAGTGACTTCGAATTTGCTTATTCTAAAAAAACTCATCTTCAAACTCTGAAGTATATTCAATTTTATATCAAAAATTACGTTTCCGGAGCAGTATGTATTTTTTACAAATTTATCTTGTTTTCCTTAAAAACGGTTTTATTTTAATAAAATCTTTTAAAAAGACACACTTCAAAATATTTCTAACTTAAAACATCCAGTCTCTGTACCAAAATTAAATTAGAGAAATTTTAATTTGCGCTTTGAGTAAAAACTCGTGTTATATACTGGAATTTTTGGTAGTTTTCTGTATAAACAATACAATAAGAGTGACTAATTTAAATATACCTTTGTAATGCAGTTTTCCAGGAAAAATACAAATTTCATGAATTTTGACACAATAGTCAATTGCGGTTAATAGAAGCCTGATTAACTCATTACGGTCCTTTTCACCACAACATTAATTTTTCCACTCAGCTAATCCGAAATTTAAAGAGTGTCGAACATAATTTCGAAAATTATTGCCGGCATTGAACGGGGGGAATTATAGGTTCACACGCCCATGTAATTCCTCCACTAATCGATTTAGTGGTAGAATAATTAGCAATTATATATTTCAGAGAGAGGCATAATGTATCGCTTCATTATCGTTTACACATTTAATTCTGGATTAGGATTATTAATCATGCGTTAGTTAACACTATCTCATTTCTATACTAATTCGTTTTTACTATTACTTACCATGCATTACAGACAAAATGTGTCCAACCATCCGTTTGACCGTTAGATTGCATCGATTAAAAATAAACCGAAACGCTTATTAATTACGTATTTATGAAGCTTATTTCAAATATGTACAGGGCGAGTCTTAAATAAGTGCAAATATTTTCAGGGCTTATCTCGATAAAAGAAGAATATTTTCTTTACCATTTTTCAAATAAATCCAAAATAACTGAGTTATTTTACTTTGAAAATTAAAAAAAGTGATTTTTCGCTTTAATTTTGAAAACCACTGGATCTTTTCTGGGTTTTGTTATAAATTTAATCTACTATCTATGTATGTTGTTATGATGAAGATATGTTTTTTTAACTAAAAATAAAAAAGAAAAACAAATTTTCAAATATTTTTTCGATTTTCAACAAAGCTGTTGCGAAGGAGTTAATCAAAATACAACAGATTTTAGCCCAGTAACGCGCCCCAGCTACAATGAATATCGTATTTGTGAACCAAAATTAAAAACAAGCTGTTGTGCAGGAGTAAATCAAAATAAAGTAGAAACTAGCTCAGCAACGTATGCCAGTTACAATGAAAATCCTATCGATCAAATAGATGATGAAGATGACATTGATTATTCATTAAGTGGCTCAGTTACTGCAGGTATTCTGAAAAAATCTTCTTCTGATTGTTGTTCGGGAAAACATCAAAATGTAAAAGAATCCATTCCCATAATACCACCACAAGCACGTGCGCCATGTTGTGAAGAAAAAACAGCAACTGATACTAGTAATTAGGTAAGCCCTATAGTTAAAAACGTAGAAAAAGATGAGGAGGATCTTAGTGAAGAGTTGGAAAGCTCGGAAAGTTCAGAAAAATCAAATAATTCCTACGTGAATAGAGAACGACGCGATTCAAATCAATCTTCTGAGTCCAGTAAAAAGCCAGAAAGTACGAAATCAAGTACGGATAATGCAGAAGATTTAAAACTTTCGACGTGTTTCTGGTGTCGAAAAATACTATCCATAAAAATATTTGCACTTATTTAAGACTCATCCTCTATATATGTATCTATCTATGAACATATAATTTAGTGACCCTGACATAACATACCACATTTAAAAAAAGGTTACTATCGCCCACTAGATTTTAAGGCTCATGTGACAATAAATATTTTTCTTGACTTGCTCCATCTATCGATGGGTGGTTGAATGAAATACTCGTCCGAAGTCGAAAAAGAAGACTGGATCATATCTGATCCATATATGATCCAATCGAATCACGAAGGGGATTTCCTAAACGGCTGAAGAATCACCTTCGTATTTCTATGCGTAAACGATGAACCAAAATTTTAGATGTTAGTGTCTTATTAATGTAAGTTTTATAAATTTAACAGAATTGAATTCTTTTATATTAATTACTTGTATATTCTACTAATAAGTAAAATTTGTGTATATATAGAAAGAATATGATGAAACACTGCATAATTTGAAAGGATACTATGCTGAAAAATTACATTTTTAGCCTATAACATAGACTAAAAAACTAATTTTATTAGTATTAATATTTTTTAATATTAAATCCCAATAAAACCGTTTCTGCATGAAAATCACGTTTTTATTACATTATTATCAGATGTTTTTTCATATAATTAACTATTGAATAAATATTGCATCGTGTCTCGGTCTCGTTCTCGGCTGAGATTTTTTTTTTTCTCTCGGTCTCGGTCTCGGCCGAAAATATACATCCAGGTTCGGTCGGACCTTAGACACCAAGATATTAAACTTGTTTACTGGAATTCGTGTATTGTTAAGGGTAGTTTCACCCTTCTTTTCACCCTTTTCTGTTTTTTTGTGGAAGTCAAATGTTAGGTGAGGTTAGGTTGTGTGGGGTTAGGTTTAAGCGCTCATGAAATATATATTGAGGTCCAAAAAATATTTTAAATTATGTGTTTGTTATTTTAAAATTTATTGTCTAGAAGTAAATTGTGTCCAGTTAGCTTATTTTGATTCAACAATTTGTGTTGATGGAGGCAATATCATTCAATAACTCAACTTTCCCGGATATTCAACTTTTCGGAAACAACATTTTATGCTTCACAGCTTCTCACACCGATTTGATCAAAAGCAAACATGGATTCAAGCAGTTCGACGAAACATGTGAGTAAACAAGCTGCCCATTACATAATCAACAAATTAAATAGGAATATACTAAGAGACGATAAAATACCATTTGAAATATTAATGGTATACTTTATTTAATCAACTAGGGCTTACATTTTTTATGAACATCTTCTAAAATTATAATTATGTACCTTTAAAAAAATTCGTAGCCGAAATAGCCCCAGTTATACCCCACTACCCAAATTGGGGCGTAAAGCTATGCTATTGAACTCATCTCAAACGTTTTATTAGCTTCAAAAATAAATTATAATAAAAGTTAGACCTTCTGAAGATATTAAAATATTTACTTTTTATTTTTAGAATTTTCATAAATTATACTTCCTAACACTTTTAGAATAATTATCTAACAAATTTTTCGGGTATTCGCTATTTAAACTCGTTATTTAAACTCGTGTATTTGTTTATTCCGCTGTTTACAGTATTCTCTGATGATGGCAGCACCGGCGGAGAATGCACCAAGTCTATAACGATAGTTTCTTTTCGCATTTTTTTTTCATCGAGAATGAGCAATTGCTATATTTAATTTTTTTTAAAGCAGAAATGATTAGTACCTTTAAGTATTACCTCACTCTAAGAGGCTCGCAATACATTTTATATATCGTTGTTTTTAATTTTCCTAATGCCCTAATTTCGTTTATTGCGTTTCAGCTACCTGTCTTCAGGATGTTATATAATTAAAAACGTTTCTCGAGTTCCTCTTACTGGCAGTTAACTCTTAAACTTATTGCTCTGAAAGTGGCAAGAGGCGTAAATCGGACTCTTAAGCCGTATACATTCTTATATTTACGGTAACTGAACTCGCAACTGAAACTGTAGTAACGTTCTTTTATCAGAAGAAAAGTAATTTTAAAGTTTAAATTTTTTGTTCTTTTTTTCATTAACTTTTCATCCTAAACGTTCTACGGTTTATACCTAATATATGATCATCATAAATTATGATAATCTAAATATCTAAATATTCATCATCATGATTCTCAGCTTATTCAACCATTTCCAATTATGGTGTAGCAATGACAATGGAAGTCCGAAATTCTTTTAGTTTCAATAGTGAATCATTGTCTACCGCATTTAAAGTAGGTAAATATTTTAATAGTTTCAAAAGTATTAATAAATGAATTAAAAAAAAATGTATAGCCGCTCATACTAAAATATATTAATAAAAAGTTGGTAGGCAGTTCTTTTAGTCTCAAAGTAAAGGAATTTTTCCAATTTTTTAGCCGACCATACCAATAGGTATGGTAGGCTATTAGGATCGGCAAAAAACCAGTTTTTTTAATTTCACTCAAAATGAGTTACTTGGGTCATAAATGGCCTAAATACAAAATATTTTCATGGTGTCTGTCTGCCTGTCTGTCTGTCTGACCGTCTGTAACACGATAACTCAAAAACCGCTGAACCGATTTTAACCAAATTTGGCACAAAAATACTGTGGCACCCGAGAATCTGGCCATTAGTTTTTGGTGGGGGTGGGGGGTTGGCAAGGGGGTATGGGCGGAGGTTAAACATTTTAAAAAATCGTAACTCCTAAATTACAGTAGCTAGCGAAACGCGGTTTTCAAATTTAGGAATCATATTTGCAACAAAATTTGTAATAACATCAAAATCAGTCAATGTCGCAGTTTTCGAGATATTAACATATTTTAGTATGGGCGGCTATACGTGCCTCCCGGCGCCAATTTTTTTATTTAAAAAACTGCGACTTGATGTTATTACAAATTTTGTTGCAAATCTTATTCCTAATCTTAAATTGAAAACCGCGTTTCGCTAGCTACTGTAATTTTGGAGTTACGATTTTTTAAAATGTTAAATCCCCTCCCATACCCCCTTACCAACCCCCCACCAAAAACTAATGGCCAGATTCTCGGGTGCCACAGTATTTTTGTGCCAAATTGGGTTAAAATCGGTTTAGCGGTTTTTGAATTATCGTGTTACAGACAGACGGACAGACAGACACCATGATTTTTTTTTTGTATTTAGGTCATTTATGACCCAAATAACTTATTTTGAATAAAATTAAAAAAAAACTTTTTTTTTGCCGATCTTAATAATAGCCTTCCATACGTGTTGGTGTGGTCGGCTAAAAATACGTTTTTTTCAGATTTTAAAAATTTATTAAAATTTTTTTTTGTTTCTTTTTAATTTTTTTTTAATGGAACCGCTAAAAATTTAAAATGCTTTAAATATAAAAAATGTTCTTTTTTTAATTCTCTATCTAACAAGGAAATAACATACAAGGTGTTCCATTTAAAAAAAAATTAAGAAAAACTATTTTATATTTTAGAAAGTTTGGCATAGGATTTTAAACACCCTGTATGGTTCAAGATTACGATATTTAATAATTTTTTTAAACATAAAAAAACGCTGAAAAAAAAATTATTTCATTTATTTATTAATATTTCTGAAACTATCAAAACATATTTAATGGTATCTTAGGATTATGTAAAGTGATCAGAAAGGGAGCTAAAAATGCAATAATATACAGGGTGTTCCATCAAAAGAAATCATCCCATAAATCCACTCACACTTTTTTAAACCATCCTTTAGTAATTAACATACTTTTCTGAAACACATCCATGCACTTATACAAAATTCTTAAGTTCTATATTATAGGAGCTACATAATATGACTGACGTTACATAATATGACTGACACTGTTGTCGGATCTGTATAAAAGAGCAGGAACAACTTTGTATCGCGGCAATTTTTATATGCGGCAACTTTTGGTTGCATTCCCCTATTCATAAATATATGTAAAAATTAGATTTTGATTAAATTCGTTATGAGCGTAATAATTCTGCAGCCGTATCCTGTACTATTAATTAATTGAAATTATATTCTCCAAAGCTATTGTGATCTACTTGCGATATTTCCAGAAGCTTACAGTATTAAGGGTTAACTTTTTTAAATAATAGATATAATCTTTAAAAAAAAATATAAACTTTTTTTCAATATAGCAAACAAGTTAAATTTTCATTAAATATTGTTGAAATTAATGTATACGACACGAGGAAGGTAGGAAATCAAAAATATACAAACGTCAATCCAGATGTAGTAGTATATACATAGGAATGTTTTAAAGATACACGTGAAGATAAAGCGATTTCTTTAAATATGTATATCTCCAAAAATATAGATTAATAGCACATAAAAGCATTTTTCTATAAGTTAAAAGCATACTTGAACGACAGTAAAAGTTTTATTATTTATTTATCACCGAAAATTCGCAGAATTAAAGCGCTCTTTCACTTAAACTTATATTAACATAACAAACACTTGTCTCTACGTCAGGTCCGAATTCATCTTTAAAAATAAATTCCCTATCGAAACTTCAAAATTAAGATGTTCTAAATCTATCTATAAACATTAACGAGTTTATAATAGCTGCGTGTTTAAATATAATTTAATTAAAACTGGATATGCTTAAATTGGTTTTAAATAATTATAAATAAATGTATATTATTCATTCCACATGTTCAAATAAAAAATGCTACATTACAATATACATTAAATTGCTATAATGTATAGCGATAATCTTTGAACACCTGCTTTTATTACAGACTAGCCATTAAATTTTAAATCAGTCAGTTTTTACAAATAAAATAATAAAAAATATATAATATTGTATTGATATATAAATTGTATAAATGGTAAATGTACACTTGTACACGAAAAAATCTAATTTTATACTGTTTTAGAAAAAAATAAATAAAAAAATATATATACTTATAATATTTTTATACATACTTTAAAGCTGTGAAAATTTACAATGAGTTTAAAAATATAAATTGTTAAAGTTTTATAAAAAGTGAATTAAAATTAATAATTGATTTCAAAATGTAAAAAGCAAAAACACCAATATATTTTGATATTTAAATAATTTATTGCTTATATCAGTTTTATTTTAATATATAGTAAATTTCGTATAAATATCCCAGGTACCATATAGAAGCACGGTATTATTCCATACGTTAATTTTCTAATATAGATATTCCGTTTATTAATTTTAATATTTCTGTATTAACTAAAAATGATAAAAATTATAAATGTATAAAATTTTTAAAGGCTAACTGTTTTGTGAATCTAAATTTTAAATAACATGAGTTTAATATATATCACCAACTGTGATCGTCTGTGATACTCTAATCCAACTGTGATACCGTGATGTAAATAATTACCTATTTTTCTTAGTGTTTGTTTTTTGTTGTCTATTTTTTCGGTGTTTAGTTTTTTTGATCCTTTTCACTCAATTTGAAATGTTTACGTCAATGTAGATTTATACATTTTGAATTGTCCTTGTAAGATTGAACCCCTTGAGGATATTGAGATAGATCCCTGTAATTGCATTATTGTTAACAATAACGAGTTGTATATGGCTAATGATCCTGGTGATCGATGCCTAAGAAAAAAAAACACAGTTTATATGTGAGGTTCAAGTTAACGTCTCCTTTCTGCTGCAATGGCTAAACTGGACGGGACCTACTTTGTTTACGCGGAATCCGAACCGCGATCCTCGGCCATATCATGGTCAATGGCCTACCGACTTAGGAAATGTCTAAATTAACTCTTACTCACGAGATATCCGATCTCATCCGGCCTCGAACCGGCGTGAATGAGCAGTGTGTATCAATAGATTTTACACTTTTCCCTTGGACAACAGCACGATGCAAAATTTCGAACCGGTCACCCGTCCATCAACTAGCATCGCCTTACGTCGCTTAACTTCGGTATTCTAATGGGAACCGGTGTTTCGACGTAGCTGGGCATTGCCCCACAGTTTATATAAGTTTTGCTAATTCCGCAGATCGGTATTTTAAGGCGGAGATTTCAAAATCGTTTTTGTTGTAGTTAATGAAAAAAAATATTACTATTAATTTTATTGGATGCCATTAATTTGAACATTTAGGTATTACGCAAGTATAACGTATGTTTGACATGAATTATGGCATTCTGGTTTTATGTTATTTAGAAAGACAATAGTTTTTTTGAAAAAAAATTAAAAAATTTGTTAATTTTAAAAAAAATACAAGTCCTTATTATTGAAACAGTATTCATATAATTTTTTACTTTAAAACTATCGATCTTTATAA
This sequence comes from Sitophilus oryzae, assembly GCF_002938485.1. NCBI lineage: Eukaryota > Metazoa > Arthropoda > Insecta > Coleoptera > Curculionidae > Sitophilus > Sitophilus oryzae. The sequence continues at coordinate 3,077,630 of NW_022147237.1, read as the reverse complement.
CTTCTTACTTTAACACTTTTCGACACTTCTTTTTAAAGAAATGACTTTTTAGTATTGATTATTTAGGTGTTTTTATTCTTAAAGTCTAATATATAACATTATTACAAGTCATAATGTATGTTTTGATCTTTTAGTTGATAAACTGATATAAACTTATACATTTTAATCATTGTACAAGGGGTTAAAAAATAGTGATAAATAAATTGAAGAAATACTACTATAGAGTAAATATCACGTGCAAATATAGTATAAATCACTTACATCAATGTAGACTACCAATATTTGTTGGAAACGGCAATGAGCAATTTAAACATGAGTTACAAGAAAAACCTCTCAAACCTGTTACAGGATACAAAAACTCCATATTTGATATTTTGATAAAAAAAGATATAGAAATATTGAAATAAATATAGAAAATACGGCATAATACATGTAAAAAAATAATGTATACCGCAGCTAGTATTAGTTTTCAATATACATCAAATTTACAATTATTAACTCCAAAAACGTTACATTCAATAATTTTTGTTATAGAGAAAGCCTACTATTTTACAAATTTATTTCTTTCAACAAACTAAAATATTTTTATTTCCGAATAAGCACTTAATAAAACTTTTTAATGCCGAATAGCAATTAAGGAAACAGTCAAAACAAAGTTTCCTGAAAGTACCATCTGAGGTTACAAACTACGGTTTCAAATTAAAATAGTTTTTCCATTTGGTACACTTCCACTTGACAAGTTTTATTAAAGAATCTTACTAGTAATCTACTAAAACTCACTTGTATATAACTCTACTTTTAAATATCTTTATATTACCCTCAGTTTCAATAAAGATTTCCGGTTTATATCCACAGATAATGTCAATTGATATTTTGTTCACGATGAGTTAATGTGATAAGTATGTGCCAAAATACCGTATTAACGAAAAAAAAAACAGCATCAAGATACTAAAAGTTGACATAAAACTTTGTTATATAATATAGAATTAATATTAATTAAAGAAAGATTAAAAAAGGATAGAATGTTTCCAGGCACACAAATCTATTTCCACAAATGATATTTTTTCTCGAATTTTAAACACCATTTAAAAATCAATTTTACTTGTTATAAAAATAAATTACAACCTTCTTAAGGCCAACTGACAATGAGCTCCATCAAGAAATAAAAAAGAGTACGAGCCAAATACAAGACGTCTTGGGCTTGACCTCGCCAGAATTATAACCAATTGTTATTCCGCAGCCGTCTTTGACGCCGGTTTTTTTTTATCATATGGTACTGAAACATACACAGTGTTCTGAGCTTATTTCTTGGATATTTGCTTAGCATATTTTCTATTTACCAGACTTTTACGACAATCGTGAAGAATCATAAATTCTTCGTAACTTAACTTTTATTTTTTAAATGTTACTGACTAATGTGGGTACTGTATATAAAAAACCTAATATAAATTGTTTTGAGACAACTTTTTTATGATACATTACATGAAATTCAATATATTTCTATCAGCTGTCAACAATAATGTGCATTATTTATGTATATACCGGGTGCGTCTCAAAAGTAGCAAACCCCTATTTTTTTATTTAAACTTTTTTATTTTTTCAGATAAAACAACGATATTTGGTATGTTAGTATATGACATAAAATTGGATTGATTGACAAATTCAATTGTTTTCGGTCACTTTCGGTTTCACCGGAAATGACTAGAACTTTTGTTTTTTAAATGTCACCCTTGGCATTTTTTACTTTATTCGATAGAAAATGACACTCTGAATAGAATGGCATATCATATGTCAACGTATGACATTTTGCATATGATTTATTTAAAATTGTAACATGCGGTTCATAACGACAATTTGACTCGAAATACCAAGTGTGTGGTATCAAATTATTCGTAAAAAATACTTTTTCCAAATATGCTAATGAGCCACCCTCGTTCCATTTGAAAAAATTGAGATATGATTCAATATAAGATTTGGGCACCTTTTAACCGGACAGGATAACACACTAAAAACATTAGACAATCAAGTCTATTTTTCCAAGGCTCCTTGATTAAAAAATAGTGTTTTTACCACAGCCATGGCACTCCAGATTGAAACTTAAAATCCAATTTGTTTTTGAGCGAATATGTCTAAAGTTGACATAAGATATGTCATTCGATTCAGAGTGTCATTTTCTATCGAATAAAGTAAAAAAAAGACAGAGGGTGCCATTTAAAAATTAAAAGTTCTAGTCTGACCGAAAACAATTTAATACGTCAATCAATCCTAATTTATGTCATATACTAACATACCAAATCTTGTTTTTATCTGACAAAATAAAAAAGTTATAGGCGTGAGCCACTTTTGAGACGCACCCGGTATATGTTATGTTTCTTTATTTTTTCTCAGTGGAAGATTATATACATTTGGGACAACTAATACACAGCTCGGGATTTCTACTACTAGAAATCAGCAGAAGAATTAAGTTAGCATGGAGCACTTATGGAAGAAACCCAATCATATTCAAATCTAGAATGCCACATTATCTAAAGCAGAAAATATTTGACCAATGTTTACTACCTGTCATGACCTATGCATGCGAAACCTGAATACTTAAAACGGACATCATAAGGAAACTGCAGGACGCACAACGGTCAATGGAAAGAAATATGCTGGAAATAACCAAGAGAGACCTTAAAAGAGTAGAGTGAATACGACGAAAGACCTAGGTAGTAGATGTCATCCACAGAATCAAATCCCACAAATGGCAATGGACAGGACACCTGGTATCAAGAACTACTTATCTGGTGTTCAACAGTAATAAAAAATTCGTTGAAGAATAATTATGTAGTATTGGTAACATTAAATGTTAGCATTCCTAGTGATTACAGAATATTTCTAAACTATTACAGGCGACATATTTAAAAAGAAAAAATGAAAATTAATCGAGATATCATTGCCAAGTTTCGATCCAATTCCAGTGGCGCCCGTTATGCCACAAAAACGCCATTTATTAGCTCCAGCGAGATTTTATTGCTGTTTTTATTTGTTCCACACGTCTGCTGGATAAGCGAGACCTATTTGGACATATCCTTTTATGTTTTTCGATTTTCAGCCAGGAAAAGGCCATTTTTATGGCGATAACTGGCGTAAAAAGTGCAGTTAAAGAGGAATTAATTGTTTTTTTCTTACGTTATCGTAAACTATTGCATATTTTCCTGTATAAAATGCAACATCCTCTTCGTTTTGTTAATGTCAGGTTTTCTTGTTTTTTTATCATATTTTGTTCAGTAGTTTTATAGTAATACATGCAACGTTAGTGTTTTATTCCAATATTTCATGACATTTCCTTTTAAAAATTCAAATTAGTTTGGTTGTTCTTGTTGAATGAAAATTCTCTCTTGATATTTATTGTACTAAAATAATTAACATTTATTGACCTAGTCCATCACATTAATCTAAATTTTCTATATTCATTTGTTTGGGCCTGCTGAAGTGGTAATTTTGAAGACTTTTTATGATGAGTAAAGTTTTCTTAGAGATTTTATTTCATATTGCCATGTGATGAAATCAACCTTTGAAAGCTGCCTGACTAGTGAGCTTAACATAAGACTTGAAAAATAGCCAGAAAAAAGCTACAATATTACTAATTACTAGTATTCCTTTAGAAATGGTAAATTGAATTTTAAGCGATAGATCTCTAGATTACATTCTCCACTCGTACCCATTTCACAAAATCTAAAAACTTGGAGGCTGAACCTTACATATAGTTCTTTTTTTCATAACAAGGGGCCGTCCTCTGCCAGAAACACTGCGACCTGTGAGGCCTATTGTGTTTGTCCCCCTTCTATATATGCACCTATTCTCTCCACCCATTCTCCTCCATTCCTGTGCTCTGCACTAGCTTATGCAGGTCCTTCATAGGATGGGAGCATAGATCCTCCGGTTCTAGCCTAGCTTTCCCAAATAAAAAGTGTCGCTTGTAATCCAGAGCCTCGCAATAACATATTATGTGCTTCGCTGTTTCAGGATCTTTATCGCAGAGTCTGCAGCAAAGACTTCCTTGATACTTCCTTGAGCTTGTTCATGTAACACTTGACAGCCATGTGTCCTGTCAAGAGGCCTGTTGTAATCCGCACTTTATTCCTGCTAAGCATTAAGTTGCGGTTTTAAAGTTCGGTCCTTGGATAAAAGCCTTGCTGTGCCTGTGCCCCTGTCTGTTTCTCCAATGGACAATGTGCTTTTTCCTGATTCAGAGATTTAGTGCAGTACGGGCCATACATTTGGGTATTCCCAATACTGGCTTTGGACCAAGATAAGATGCCGATGATCCCTGCCTAGCTAGCTCATCAGCTTTTTCGTTGCCTTGGATGCCGCTGTGGCCCGGAACCCAGAATAATTTAATTGTGTTCCTTCATGCCACAGCTCCCAGTTCACTCAGGCATTCCCAGACGAGTCTCGACGATACCTTTGGGCTCATAAGCGCCCCCAAGTGCCGCCTGTCTGAGCATATATTGATGAGCTTACCTGAATAAGCTCTTCTATTGTTTTCTCTCGCACATTGTAGAATGGCGAAGATTTCTGTCTGGAATACGGTTGAGTGTTTATCCAAGGAAAAGGATAAGCTTGCCCTTGGTCTTTCCCCAAATACTCCAGCTCCTGTTCCTTCAGCGGTCTTTGACCCGTCTGTATACCAGGTTAGTCCATCCTAAAGGAATGTTATATCTGTCCACATTCCTCGATTCATTTTATTCACCTCGAATTGTTTGTGGTAGTTATAAAGAGGGGTGATATAGTTCTTTAACAATGGTTTATAATCGCTAGTGCAAAGAAATAGACAGCATTTGACAGACTATCGTACTGACATAAAATGCGTTGTGCCTTTCTTCTGGCTTCGTCTGCTAATGTATTTTTTTTACTTTTCCAATAATTAAGAATGAACTGCGTAGTCAAAGGTTCCCTGTCTCTAGAAGAAGCAGTCAGCGCCTTCAAAATTGCGATTTTGAGTAGTGGAGACCAACCAGTAAGTACCAACAGAGTGGAGAAACTGCTTTCAGAATTGGTTCCAACGGATGCAAAAATGCATTTCTCTTCGTGGGGAATACTTCGAAAAACAATAGTCGTTACAAATTATCTACTGTTTTTTTTTACCTCTATATGCAAAATATAAAAGAGAACCCTAGTATCTCTCTATCCTTTAAAAAGTGCTTAATAAAATGACACGTTGTAGCGTTTTTTATAACAACTACCACTGCGAACGGCAGCTTTTCATCGGAGAGCAGTCGTGGATAAGGTATTTCACTGGAAAGAAAACTAATTAATAACAATAAATAAAAGAAATAGATATTGGGCGCTAGGCATGTAAAAAGAATGAAGACACAGTTGTATATTACTTAAAACTAATGACAATATTTATTCAAGATGGACTGTGATGGTAAATAGCGTTGTACAATTTTAATAATTATTATAGTGGTTATATGTCAACGAAAGTGGTGTTAAGAATTGTACTAAATATCTATGAAAACAACTATGATAAAAATACAAGACATGTAAAGTTTAAGAGAATATATGAAATGTAGCACTACTTTAATTAATTTGATATATTTTATATGATGTTAGTGCAATAATAATATCTATAAAAAAGTAATACTATTACAAGGCGTAATGTAATGAAACCTAAGATCTAAATCATATTTTAAATATTAAACCGACATGAATGTTCTTAACAATCTAACCACTAAACATAGTCTGTACGATATTACTTAAGATGTACGTTATTGTTTAAGACTGAAAATGTTTTAGATGTTAAATGTAAAACTAGAACTTAAATCTATACTTAGCTGTTCTTTATGTAACCTTGCTTCAAACAGTAGCAGCGTGAGGTGGTCTCGCATCTCTGTACTGTCTGTCGCCGATCCTGTTGGCCAAAACAACAAAAGGGGCCAGAATGAGGACACCATGAATCAATACAGCCGTAGCTACTGACGAGGCTTAGATATGGGAGCGAAGCAGCATGGGGCTTACGCTGTATCCATACTGTGGCAATATGGGGACACTACCCGTACCTTGGAACACTACTAGAACCTTGGATAATGTCCGTAACTTGGACCATAATCTTGGACACAGTCCGTCCATAAGATAACGGTACAGGGGAACACTACCCGTACCTTGGACACAGTCCGTCCATAAGACAATGTACGTCCATAAGATAATGTACGTCCATAAGACCCTAAAAATACGAAACTCTTGTTTAAAACCAAACAAGGTCTAATAAACAAAATAAACCTACCTCGACACACTTCCGAGGGCTCAATAATAAACAAAAGAACTGTCCTTTATTCCATTTAACATTCTGGAGGATAACAGCAAAAGTACACCAACGTGTCAGCAAAATACAAATACGAGTTAAGGTGGGTCAATCCAAAACTCTACCCTAAAAATATTCAATAATAATATCGAATCTATAAAAGATAATATCTCATCTTTACCTGTAGCTTCGAAACAGAAGCTGATTCAAATTTAGCAGCAAGACTTAAATTATTACCATTTCTAAAAGCCGGGTGAACAAAAGTGAGGTTAAGCGCGGAGAGCGACCTAACTTTGGAGCAATGTTGACAGCGCCTCCACAGAGCAGTGAAACAATAATAGGGTTGGCGACTAGGGAACGTAAAAATTACGCCTAGCGTGCCAAATAAATTATCAGGCCTGAACGATACGGAATCGGGTGACGATACGCCAGACATCATATATCATATATAAAAAAAACATGTAACGAACTAAAAACGTTACAACGTATTTTTTTAAATCAAATGACTATTATATTGCTCGTATAGACCGGTTTTGTATAAAATGTTTAATTTATTGCCAGATATGAAGCAATGCGTTTTTTTTTAAATTAAATTTAGAAGAAACACCCTATTTTTTCTGACGTTTTTTATCAAACATTATTCTAGATAACAGACAATAACCCGACCACATCGGCGAAACAATAATTGACGGGGCTCTTTTGAAAATCGTCAGATCTTGGAGACTGAGATTCTCGACGAATGAAAAGATTTGTCCTTGTCCGCACAACAAAAGACCATATTTTGAGGCTTGGGACGATTGTGATTCCGATAAAGAACGCTCAATTAGAAATTTGGAAAACTTGAAAACGAAGAAAATTTATATGTATGTGCAGAATATTGTTGGGGCTCTAGAATCCACATTCTTAATTAAATGATTTATTTTACTACATGTTAGGTGACTTTTTGATTTTGGATTGCATTTTATATTTATTAGTTTGTTTAAAAATGTGTGTGTAAATTGAATATGTCAATTTACACAAATTATAATTTTACTATATTATTCTAATAAAAATAAATATAAAGCATCTCTAATGAGTTAATATTATAACATTTAAAAGAGACCCATACACACGAGCATACTGTTAAGGTAATAAAAACATTACCTTCGTTAAAATAAACGAAAAATGATGTTTTTCAGACAGGAATTAATTAGCTAAAAAAATTTATACAGTTCTTTAGAAGTATCTTTTTATATACTATACGATATATTTCAAGCTAAACAAATAGCCTATTTTGGAATTTTCAGAGAAAATTTATGGTAGAGAGTTGGATATAAACAAGGTAAATTTATTATATCTACAAATTTTAGGATACTATGGTGTTTTTGGCAAGGGCCATCAATGTTGTTTCTCAGTAACTTTGCTCTAGAAATAATTTATGAGAACAATCTACAGCGGCTTATTTGGTTATTACGAAATCAAAAATAGACAAAACAATTTTAAATGAAACTTCTTCTGTTACTATGTAAATTCTTGTTAATTAATATGTAAAATCTCGATTCTTAAAAAAATAATTTGTCTCATACTGAATATACCGGGTGGTGAACAGTTGTTGGAAACATAGGATATCCCATGCAAATTTTGAACTGGCCAAATATTGGTTGTTAATATTACAGCCAAACTTAAATAGGGGTTTTAAAGGTCTGCGCATGCTGAATGTTAATGCCAAATTTGGACAATTTTGGATAAGTTGATTTTAACTAATTTAAGAAAAACTGCATCTATTTTTAAATTAAAATTGAAGAAGTAAAAAGACAAAACCAGACACAATGTCAAAATACCTTAAGTGAACTTATGATTTTATCATTGTCAAATATAATTTGATTTACTGTCTACACTACTAAGTTATAGTACCTACAGTTTGTGTCCCTGAAATACATTTCAGTAATTTAAAACTTGTTTGAAGGAAGCAAAAGCCTAAAGCGGCCCATACATTATAAAACAAATTGCGCAACACAGGCTGTTGAGCAACGAGTTGCCAATGTATGGTAACGTTTGATGCGTTGCGCAATTGTGTGATAAGTTTCAAGAATGTTTGAATTCTTTTGTGCAACAGGCGTTTGCGCAGCGCGTTGTGTAGTGTTTGTGTGTGTTGCGCTTCTTTGTGCAATATTTTAGTTCTTTCATCTTCCTCTTCATTCTTTGTTTTCTTTTTCGTTTTTTGGTATCATTGACATCATCTAGGGTATATACTATAATAATTGACGCAATGTCAATTGAGGACATGTTTCTTTCTCAAACAATGCACAATTTTTAATAAAATGTTTGATCAAAATTTTACTAAGGAATGGGTGATGCAGTTGTGCAACGCAACGTTGCGCATCGGTTTGTTGCGCAATTTGTTTGATAATACAGAGCCGAAAACTTCTGATTTCTGCCGTATCGAGTGCTGCGGTCGGAATTTTTAAAATCAACTGAAATACATCAAACCTATAATATGGCTATATAAGTGCAGTAACTTTAGGATTTAGACTAGTTCACACTTAATAAAGTGAGTGATGAAACTTAAATACTATGTCAATGCCAGAAGATATTTTATTTCATAATAAATTAGCAAATTCCAAGCTTTTATGTAATTAAACGGTTTTTTTTACCATTTGAAATATGTATTATTCTATTTTATTACCTAATATTGCTCGTCTAGGTTCAAAATAAACTTGAATTCTATTTAACAAAACTGAACAATCAATTGCTTTACTTTCATTCTATTTTTCCTTTCATATACGACAGAAATAGAAAAAAACGTACGTTGTTTGATTTAACCGGCAACTAGGAAAGCTCCGACAAACCACCACACTTAGATAAGACAAACAATAGCTCAACTTCAAAAAGGTTCTCCAATCGTCTGACCTTTTTAACGGTTCTGAGTGTCTTCGACATTTATTAGACTGCTATTGACGAAACGGAGGAACATTTTCGAGCGTATAATTTCGATAAATACGACAATTGTTTTCCTATTTTGAATGGTTTGTCAAGAGGAAAATAGAAGTTTGAAATTGAGGAAAATAGTTCTGAAATTTCTACGTTATTAAAGTTATTGAAGGGTATTTGAAAAAGATAATTAATATTTTGTTTTGTACTTGATTTATATAGGATTGGTATGTACAGGTACATATTACCTATTAGGGAGGTTTACTTATATGGGGGTAGTAAAAAAAATCGTTAAATCTGCAAAAAAAATCATTAAATCTAAAAAGTTATTAAAAAAAATAGTGTCTTCGTTCGAACTAACAGCTATTAAATTGAAGGATTTGAATGTTTGAAAAAGTACACATAATGCTGTTTTAATATAAATATTACTTTCAATTTATTTCTGTAATCTGTACATTTTCTGTTTCCCCAATAGTCTGCAAATTTTGTGGAATACCACCCAAAATACACAGTTTTATTCAAATGCCTAAAAAACGCTTAAAAAAGAAGAGAACAAATTTTGAACCTAACCAACAATTCGTATTTATAATTTTTTGCGATTTACAGTTATTTATATATAATATTGTTAAATTATACGAATATTCTCGTTGATTCCTCCAATGTGTGTCCTCCAATGAAAATGCGAGTTACTAGCTCTAATAATTCTAATTCTAATCTGGTAACTGAGCCAGATGCTTTACCTAGACCGTTATTCAGAAGCTACAAAGGTATCGATGAAAATATGCATGAAAATTTACTTCCTAGCACAGAACTAGAGGATATTGGTACACAGGTACAGTACTAAATTTGTTATAGTGATTTTCTTAGCTGCGTATGGCACAGATCGTTACCGAGAGCGAGCTAAATTGTTTTATAAAAGGGTAGCTGTGGCAACACTGCCGTTACCACTTTTCCTGACGCTAGCTCGTGTGTCATGGCCATGTATTTTTTACTCTCAACGCGCGTAAAGAAGTTTCACTTCAAAAATTCGTTACATCTTTCTTAAATCTGCAAGTTTCATGGCTTTACCTGAACCCCCGGTAGGTTAAGTAAAAGTAAACAAAAAAATCTTTGTAAATATATCTAAAATTCCTGTGTAATATACATGGTGTCCCATATAAGATTGCACACTACAGAGACCTCGTAAACCAGTGAGATACAAAAGTGATTAAATCAGGGAAATGTTGCGCCTCCCTGAAATCTGCAACGTCATATTTCGCAATCTGTAATAATCCGATTACTTCCGAAGATTATTTGGGAAAAACCGAATTTAACCAATTTCGTATTTATTTTTTTCCTGACTCTATTTTCAAAAGATATGACAAGACGAGTTTCGCATTCCAATTTCCACTCTCCTTGCTCTACAGTTCGATGTTATTAGATTTTCAATCTGATGTTTCGTTCCGGTGATATTAGACGGAGAGCTGGCTACATAAAAAAACCTTATCATCGTTACATGGCTAATTTTTTGTGTGAAGTATCCTTTTGTGTAGCCATTTAGAATTAGTCATGTCTGCTAAAGCGGGGGCGGCCAATCGAAAGGGTGAAATTTTGACACTAAAAATATTATAAGGTACACGAGTTATAATTGCCAAATAGCTTTTATCTATATAAGAAAATCATCGCATATACATGCATGTCGATTGGTGGAATGTCATTTTTATTGTTAATTAATTTAAAAAGCCGTATGCAAAAGGGCAAACAAAAAAATCGTTATTGAAATAATAAAAAATATATTTATAATATAATCGTACACAGGGTTGTTCACCACATACGACACGGAGTGTTGTAGCTAAACGATTAGATTTTTCCAAATTGTAAGTTTTGGGTTCGTTGAAGGACTATTAGAACTACAATTTAAAAATATTTTTACAGGATACAGAGTGTCCCAAATAAATAAAAAATATCAAAGTTGTATTTTTTTAAATGGTAAACCCTGTATATTATTTTATTTTTGGATTCTATGATTGATGTAAAGGTAAATTTGGTTAAGGTTTATCACTCTTAAACCTTACCGTTTTTGAAATATTTTCAATTTTGTGAAATTGCAGTAAAAATTTTAAGGCTCCATTTCTCCAAGGGTATCAAAGTTTTTAATACTAAATATCTACTGAAGTTTAATTATTTATCAGTTATTGAGTTGCAATAAAAAAAATAATACTGCCTCTTACAGAGTGTCTAAAAATTTATTTTAAATAATTTCTAGATTTAAACGGCAATAACTTGTTTAATTTAAATGGAACACCCTGTATATTTTAGGAGAATCAAATGCACAATTTAATTGTCCATCAAATTATGTTATACCATTTTTTACCTATCTCTTCAAGTTTTCGTAGAAAATGCATTTTCTAATAATTTAGACCTCATTTATCAATATACCCATGGAATATTGACATTTTAGATTGTTTTTAAAGCAACAAATGTACAGAATGAAAAAATAAAACTATTTAAATCTGTATAAAAGACTATACCATTAATTAAATATACCACCAGTATTTCCGCCCAAATATTAATTAATTACATATTTAATTGTGTTAGTTAATAAATTATTCTAAATAAATGAGGATTTAGAATCAGAAATCAATATAATAATAAGCTATGAAAATGAACGTCTCTGTTGTTATAAATAAGCTTCGTTAAAAAATGAAATAATTTTTTTAAGGTGTTACTTTTTACCACACTGTCTAATACACATACAAAATTCAGTTTTAGTATTTGGAGCTATTATTATTAATCAATGCAAGGCAGTCCATTAATGTAGTTTGAATAATGGAATCATATTAGTTGGTCCTTTTTACAAATATTTAAACATTTTTTTTATTATTTTTTAATGACATAAACGAACTATATCGACTATATTAGTATTTGTGCCCTTTAAAAATTTGTCACATCTTTAAAAATAATCTAAAATGTCAATATTCCATGGGTATATTGATAATTGAGGTCTAAATTATAAGAAAATGCATTTTCTACGAAAACCTGAAGACATAGTTAAAAAATGATAAAATATAATTTGATAGACAATTAAATTGTGCATCTGGTTCTCATAAAATATACAGGCTGTTCTATTTACATTAAAGAAGTTACTGCCGTTTAAAACTCGTTATTATTTAAAATAATTTTTAGACACTCTGTATAAGGTCGTATAACTTTTATTATTGCAACATAAAATTTAGTAAATAGAAATACTTTAGTACAATATTTGGTTTTAAAAACTTAAATACGCCTAGAGAAATAAAGCATTATAATTATTACTGTATTTTGACAAAAACCTAAATATTTCAAAAACGGTAAGATTAAAATGCGGTAAACCTTAATCAAATTTACCTTTATTTTAATCGTAGAAACTAAAAATGTAAAAATATACAGGGTGTCCCATTTAAAAAATGCAACTTTGATATTTTTTATTTATTTGGGACACTGTATCTTGTAAAAATATTTTTAAATTGTAGCTCTAATAGTCCTACAACGAACCCAAAACTTACAATTTGCAAAAATCTAATCGTTTAGCTACAATACTCCGCGTCGTACGTGGTGAACAACCCTGTATAGGATTTATCTGTACTTAAATGGACGAGGCGGCGAGCGTTTCCTGAATGCGCTAGAGTAATATCGCGCTTTTGATAACTGTCTGCAGCTGATTTAGCCACGATCTTTTTGTCTGCCCTTTTGTATACGGCTTTTAAAATAAATAAATATGACATTTCACCAATAATTATTGGCATGCAAATATGCCATAATTTTTTTCATTCTTCAAATTTCATTTTTTAATAATTTTTAAAATTTCATGCCTCTTTCGCATTGTCTGTCGGCATTTTGCGACTAGAAAAATGTCTGCCAACAATTTTCCACGTTTCTTAATAATATATAAAAGCTATTTTCGCCATTATAACCCGTGTATCTTATAATATATTTAGTGTAAATAATTTCGCCCTTTCGATTGGCCGCCCCCGCTTTAAGCCCCGGGATCATGCTGGCAGACATGACTATTTCATAATGGCTACACAATAACGATGATGAGGTTTTTTATGTTGCCAGCTCTTAGACTATATCATAAACTTTAATATTTTTTTTTTAAATACGGGACCTTGTTTTTATTTCATGGTTTAAAAGTTTATGATGTAGCATAGGTGGTCAAAAACCGTATATTAAATAATATTTTAATGTACCAAAGAGAAAAATATGTGGGTATAAGAACTACTTTGATTATGTCTATCTCTAAAAATACGACCGAGACAGATCAAAGATTTTCCTTGATTTAAGAGAGACCAGTCTTCGGGTTGTCACGGAGTTTTTAACAGAACACTGTCTTCTCCATACACACCTCAGTAAATTGAAACTAAGAATCAACGGCAAATGCAGATTCTAAGGGGAAATTGGAGAAACCCCAAAACACCTCATCACGGAGTGCACCGAGACGACAACCATTCGTGCCTTTGTTAAAACTAACTTTGGTACGACTGATATCGGAGATGGAGAAATAACCTCTGTCAAACCGTCTCAGATACTAGCTTTTGTCAAAGCCCTGAGACTGTATGATGGATTATAATTCAAAAAAGGGAGACACACAAAAAAAACGGAATATAAAAATAAATTGCAACCTGCTTAAGGCCAACTGGCAGTAAGCGCCATTAAAAAATAAATAGAGCCAAGTAATGACATCTAGAGCTTGACCTCGCTAAAATTATTATTGATTGTCATTACCCAGCCATCTATGAGGCCGCTTTTTATCGAACATATGGCATTTTTTAGAAAATAAATGTATAACCTATTTACTATTCACTTAAAAAGTTAATATAGTGTATTGTAGAATTAACTCACATATCAATAACATAATCTGTACCCTCTAATTGAAGAAGTAGTTTCTACTGAGATACTCTTATTTTTTTTTTCTGAATCGCTTTTAATTTAATTAAAATTCAAAAGATTTAAAAAAATGTGACGTTTTATTTTAAGAATTTTCTCTAGTCTTTAGAGTATTAAAATCCGCTAAATACTTAAATAAGGAAAAGAAGCAAAAAATGTCGGAATTGAAAATTACAGAAAAGTTCCCTAACGGACCGGTCGCTGCCTTTGTGTATTTTGTCTTTAACAGACCGATTCCAAGTTAGCCGGGTAAACTTCGAAAGTAAGTTTCGAGTTAAGATTAAGAGACCATGAAATATTCTAACAAGACTAATTTATTTTCGTATTATGTATATTAATGGAAATTAACTTTTAAAGTCATTAAATGTTGTCACAAACTTAAATTGGACTAAATTTGTCATATGCTAATTAGTTGGTAAATTGTTTGGTAGTAAGATGTTATTTAAATCTACATAAATAAAACAAAGTCGCTAGTTAATACCATTCATAGTTCAAAAACGGTTGGCCTGAATAGCAGAATCATCATCATCATTTTCAGCTTATTCAACCATTTCCAATTATTGTGATGTAGCCTCCCTCATATAGTCTCTTTTTAGTTGGGCTCAATGGTGTGTATTATTGGCTATGCGGGCCCAAGTTATCCCTGCTAAGTCCCATCTCAGGTTCGGTCTTTTTCTAGGTCTCTTAATTCCTCGTGGGTAACATGTTGTAATTTTTGTGGTCCATCTGTTGTCCGTTCTTCTTGCCAGGTGTCCTGCCCATTGCCATTTATGGGATTTGATCCACATCTGTGTATGATATCTATTACCTGGGTCTTTTGTCGTATCAACTCTATTCTTTTACGATCTCTCTTGGTTATTCTCAGCATATTTCGTTCCATTGAGCGTTGTGGGACCTGTAGTTTCCTTATTATGTCCGTTTTAAGAATCCAGGTTTCGCATGCATAGGTTATGACTGATAGCACACATTGGTCTAATGTTTTCTTATTTAGATAGATCTAAAGAATAGCAGAATAACTACTAAAATATCGAAAAATCTACAGAAAAAATAGACAGAACATTAATTGTTTTTAAATAAATTGGCTTTGGGATTCCATCATCTTAAATCTCATCATTAAATGGAAACTTGGGGACATTAAAAGAAGACAAATAATAGTTTACATAAGTGTTTTTGTTGGCTAAACACATTTGTTAAGAAGTAAAAAAGCAGTTCCAAACTGGCTTCTAACTTAGTGGCATTTGACAAAAAATAACTTATTATCTTTTATCTTTCCGTTTCAGCAAACACCCTGTTATTTTTTTTTCAAAAATAAACCTACCACAAAGCTATCGTTACATTATTGATAAAGCTTGTATTGATATATAATTTTTTCAAATTTTGTAAAATAACCACATAAAAAAAGTAACATTTATTAACATCACTTACTTTGTTTCCTGATTTTTCTTTTATTTACGGTAGCTGATGTATCTCACAATATAAAAACGTAATTTTCCTGCTTCTACGGATGAAATATTATCCCTTGTGGTACAAAAGAAACAAATATCACGTCCAATTCGTAATCCATACGGGGTATTTTTCAAAAGTACCTCACCCCTATAACTATTTATTTTTTTCAGATAAAAAAGAACAAATTTGGTATGTTTTTATATGACATAATGTGATGGCCGTGGCACTCTGGATTGTAATTTAAAATACTATTTTTTAAGCGGAAACGTCAAAAGTTCAGAATTCTATTTTCTATCAAAGTAAAAATACCTAGCTAAGGCTATAATAAAGACTATCGGATGGCTGTAATGTTCTAAAAGCAGAGGTTTACGCCATAAAGGAAGCGGCCAGTTGTATACGAGAGAATCGCTAATAGAGCAATAAGGGATATCGTGATATAGCTTGAGCGTTTTAAGCATCTCCATGCAATCAGTGAGATCGAAAACTGTGATGGAATGCCGAGAAACACACACAGTTCTGGCTGCGTCAAGGCGGGGCTAATTTATGCTGGGTGCCAGGCAATGTGGGCAATCAGGAAGCAGACAGACTCGCCAAAGAGGAGAGGCCGTGGCAGATGACCCACCACTTTTGACAATCAACACACTGAAGGAAGCTGTAGGAACTACCATCAGGGCCAAGCAGCAGGAGACGTAGCACAACCGTGAAGACTGCGCTACAGCTCGAAGATTGGTAGATGACAAAAAAACTACTAGAGCACAAAAAGAACCTAGTACGCATAACTGTAGGTGTCACGCTGGAAACTGCTCCACGGGGGTAAACCTCGTGAGATGGAAGATTTCCAACGTCAACTACTGCAGAGAATGCGCATAGGAAGAATAAACCATAGAGAACCTGCTGTGCTATTGTCCGGCACTGGAATTCCGACGCTTTAAAACTTTAGGAAAGGTTTTTTGGAGGGACTAGAGGAAGCAGCAGAAGCCAACATCAGCAACATCGGGAACTTTGCAAAGAGCTGGAAGTGCTTTAATGCAAAGAAAGGTTTGAGGAAGGTTTGATACAACAATACAGGGGCATCGCAATGGGCACGAGGCCTCCGATTATGGGATCAAAGGTTATCCCAAACACCAGAAACCTAACCTAACCTAAGTAAAAATACTGACGGTTAAAAGTCAAAAGTTGTAGTCATTTCCGTTGAAACAGGAAGTAAACGATACTAATAAAGTACGTCCAATCAATCCCCATTTATGTCATATACTAACATACCCAATCTCACTTTTTTATCTGAAAAAATTTAAAGTAAAAGGAGTGAGCGACTTTTCAAAAATACCCAGTATACTCTTAAGGACGATCTCCGCAATAAACTCCGTTCGACAGCTAATACGTTCGCCGCATATCCGGTTCGTTTTCGATGAAGGCTAGTTGATTAAATAACAGACAGAGAAAAAAGGCGAAAAGTTTTTTTACACGTCCGGCAAGGGTGAAAGTCCTCTGTTGTTGCCATCCATTATTCCAGCGGAAAGAAAAAGTAAAGGGGTGAACGAGACAGTGATAGATGCGGATGTTGTGCTTGGGTCACTGCCATGCAGGAAATCGATATGGAATTTGATACTTTTATTGAAACCGAAAATTAATTTTAATTAAAAATTGTTTGTTGCGAGTCGATAAAGCATGATGTAAACTGATGTAAAATTTTATTAAAGGTAAACACTAAAAGGTTATTTTTTGAATCCGCTCTACTCTGATCTTTAATAATTTTAAATAATGCATATTTCTAAAAATAGAAGTACCTCTTCTTCTTCTTCTACTCATTTGAAATCTAGTTGATCTTGTAGCGTTTTTTAAACAACTACCACTGCGAACGGCAGCTTTTCATCGGAGAGCAGTCGTGGATAAGGTATTTCACTAGAGAGAAAATTAATCAATAATAATGAACAAAAGATATATAGATATTGGGCGCCAGGCATGTACAGAGAAAGAAAACACAGTTGTATAATACTTAAAACTAATGACTATATTTATTCGTGATGAATTCTGATGGTAAATAGCATTGTACAATTTTAATAATTATTATAGTGGTTACTTGTTGAGTAAAATTATATATGTAAATAATCTTAAATACGTTCTATGAAAAGACTATAAAGAAAATACAATGCGTGTAACGTTATAGAAAATATAGGAAAAGAAGCATTACTTTATTTAAATTGTTAGATTTATACGGTGTTAAATCAGATGTGTTGCAACCTGTAGATTCTAGAATCTATCTCGTTATTCATCTGTTAGTATAGCGTAATAATAATGTCTATAGAAAGTAATACTATTACAATGCGTGATATTATGAAATCTAAAATCTAAATCACACTTTTACTACTGCATCGACATAAATATCCTTAATAATCTAACCACTAAATATAGTCTGTACGCTATTGTTTAAAATGTACGTTACTGTTTAAGACTGAAAACATTTTAGATGTTAAATGCAAAACTAGAACTTAAATATACACTTAGCTGTTCTTTTATGTAACCCTGCTTCAAACAATAGCAGGCGAGGAGGTCTAGCATCTCTGTACTGTCTGTCGGCGATCCAGGCTTAGAAATGGGGGTGAAGCAGCACGGGGCTCAAGCCACATCCACGCTGGGGCACTCTATGTGTAAGACAAATCAATCCTACTGGGGACACTTGTCCATGGGACATCCGTCCATAAGATAGTGGCACAAGAGAACACTACTAGGACCTTGAAAAATAGTCCATACCTTGGACACTTGTCCGTAAGACAATGTCCGTCCGTAAGACCCTAAGAACACGAAACTCTTGTTTAAAATCAAACACCGTCTAATAAACAAAATGAACCTACCTCGAAATACTTCCGAGGGCTCAATAAATAATAAACAATCTGTCCTTTCTTCCAAATGACATTCTGGAGGACAAAAGCAAAGGGACGCCAACGTGCCAGCCAAATACAAATACAAGTTGGGACATCCGTAACTCTACCATAAAAATATTCACTAATAATATCAAATCTAAAAGGAAAATAACTCAGCTTTACCTGTAGCTTCGAAATGGCAGCTGATTCAGATTATACAGCAAGATTTAAATAATCACCATTTCTTAAAGCTGGGATAAAACAGAGCGTCAAAACAAAGTGAGGTTAAGCACGGAGAGAGTTGACAGCAGCGACGTTGACAGCGCGCGCCTCCACAGAATAGTAACAGGGTTGTGTCGAACGATAACAGGGTTGGCGACTAGGGAACGTAAAAATTGCGCGTCAAATAAACTATCCGGCTTGAACGAGAGGGAATCCGGTGATGATAGGCCAGACATCATATATCATATGTAAAAAAGACATGTAACGAACTAAAAACGTTACAATCTGTTAGTTTTAAGGTTGCCTCTGTAGGAGTTCTTGGGAGATGGACTGCCAACTGTATTTCCATCTTTTTGGAGGTCTTCCCGACTGTCTCTTACCCATGGGTTTCCCTGCAAGAGATATGTGTGGTAGCCTGTTTCCTTCCTTGCTTTTTACGTGTGCGAACTATTGTCTTTTTCTTTGCCTACCCCATTTCACTAGGTCCTGTATTCCATAATGCTGTCTGATATTTGTGTTTCTAATTCTGTCTCTTCTAGTCTTCCCATTATTGTTCTTAGGTTCTTCATTTCAGCGACTCTTATCATGCTTTTGGGTTTATTTGTTTCCTCGCGGATTTCTATGTCATATGTCGTTATTGGTCTGATGCAGGTCTTATAAATTTTAATTTTTCCGTCTGTTCGCATGGGGAAGAGGTTTATTTGCTCTGTTTATTTGGTTTCTCAGATCTTTCTCTGGATCATGGTAGTACGACATATATATTCCTAGATATCTAAACTGTGATATAATTTTGTTTTCTACTACCAGTTTGCATCTTATCGACTATTTAGAGAAAGTTAAGCATTTAGTTTTTTTTTCTGTAGAGAAACTCATATTTAATTCTCGGCTTACATGGCAGAATTAATGAAGCTGTCTCTGTATATCGTCTTCTGTCTCCGCGATAATGGCTGCATCATCAGCGTAACATACCATGCTACCTCTGTTGTGTCCCATTCCATAACCGATATTCATCGAGGTCGCATTTTCTATGATGATGCCCATTAAAATATTGAATAAGAAGAGGCTAAGGCTGGCTCCTTGTCTAATGCCTCCTGGTGTTGGTTCGTCTCGTGTTAAAACAAAAATTATAAAAGTACCTAGGCTTATTTAAACTGTTTATTATTAATACGAGGTACGAGGGTTGTCTTTTATATTCTGCATATAGAAATATAATAAGCATCAGTCAAAATTATAGCAAATTTCAAAATTAATTTTTTGTTTCTTTTAAACCTGTACCTAAGCTGGATGTTTTAAGTTGACGAGTCAGTCGAAAAGTGGAATTAATTGTTCGCGTAATATTTTTTTTAGTATTGTATTTTATTTAGTATGGAGAATTTAAACGTGGACGGATTAGTCTTAGCGACGATCCAAGAAGGGGTTCAGCAACAACGGCGATTCAGTACGTAAGCTGATCCAAGAAGATCGACATGTCACATGTCATGAAATTGAAGCATCATAGGGCATTTGAAAGACCTCAGTTCAACAAATTTTACATACAGAATTATCTATAAAAATGAGTTTCTAGTTGAATACCGCATCTGTTGCAATACCATCCTCCATCCATACAGTCCCCATCTAAGTCGTTCGTCGGCAGTTTGATTTCGAAAAAGGCAAATATCGACTCTGAAATTCAACACAGAATCAGCAGCGCCTCAAGAGCATTCTGGAAATTAAAAGACAGGGTTTTCTACAATCATGAATTGAGCACAAAAACGAAACTTGCAGTGTATCGAGCAGTAATAATCCCCACCATGTTATATGGAAGCGAAACCTGGATGCCGTACCGCCGGCACACGAGCGCATTAAACAAGTTGCAACAGAGACACCTTAGACAACTTTTAAGCATCAAATGGTACCATCATGTCTCAAACGTATCAGTCCTTAAAAAAGCAAACTGCGAGAGCGCTTAAGTCATGATTACTAAATCTCGCTTAAGATGGGCTGGCCACGTATGTAGGATGCAAGAAAACCGCCTACCGAAATCTCTTCTTTTCGGTGAACTTGTAGAGGGTAAGAGAAAGCCGGGTGGACAACTCAAAAGATACGTTCGTTAAGGATGCTCATGAAAACTTAAAGGAGATAAGTATGCAGCATCAGTGGGAGGAAGCAGCGCACAATAGAACGCAATGGAGGAGAATTGTAAATTCAGTTAATAACGACAACCAAAAAGTAAAGAGGCAACAAAGTAATGAGATTTTTGAATGTCCGAAGTGCGGAAGAGAGATAACATCACGTATTGGGCTTTTCAGTCACAGAAAAGCTCATGACAGGAAACGCCTTGCGTAACCATCTTTTGATGCGTGTCAAATACTCGTCAGCGAGTAATAGCAGTAGTAGTATCTAAGTCGTAACGATTTTTATACTTTTCCAAAAATTAAGAAACAAATTCTACGTGAACAAAGGTTCCAGTCCCCAAAAGATGCAGTCAGCGCCATCAAAAAAGCAATTTAAAGGTACCAACAAGCGAGTGGAATCCTTCTAAAAACAATATTGTGTTTAAAAGTTATCTACTGTTTTTTTCTACCTCTATAGGTAAAATATAAAAAAAAACTCTCGTAATACCGTTATTTTATGTATAGCATAGTTCTCGTTATCTCTAAATCATAATTATAAGAATATATAAATAAAATTTAATCAAAAAGGTGCCTAGTGGTGTTAGGTACAACTCTTGTCTACCAGTCTCAAGGTTGTGGATTCGAATCTTACAGCCGGCATTTCATCAGCCCACTATTTTTAATAAAATAAAAATGGTTTTGGGTATCTAGGTCGACTCAGCCTTAAATGAGTACTTCGGATTCACAATCCTGAGGTAATAATAGACGGTTGAAGCGTAGTTACCACATTACCTTCCTTGTATACCGAACGGCTCTAGCATGGCAAGCTGTACCTTGCTACTCCCAAGGCGTTAAATGCTTTATACGAGAGCTATTATTATTATTATATTAATCAAAAATTCCGAAAAGCCGAGAATTCTAAATTGCCATAAAATGAATAGCCTAGATTTTGAAATGATTTAGTTACGTATCACAACAGTTACAACGCGTACTTAAAATTTCGAAAGACAGGGGAGGAAAACAATGCCAAACAATAAATTCCTTTGTTACCATCTCATAAATCTTTTCAAAGCTTCGTATGAACGGGTGAAAAATAAGCGCATTTTATTGGAGATAATAAAATTTATTCTTCGTATAATTCCATGCTCTAAAAGATTGGAATAAATAGTTTCTTGACTATATATTTTATCTATGACTACTAAAGAATAGGTTTCATTAAGTTTTATTAACGTATATAACAACATTAAATAGTTTCATTAATTGATCTGTTAGTTCGTTATAGTAAAACAAAACACAAGAAGAATAGGCAAAATATTTTTAGAAAAGTATATATAATAGAGTGTACATTAAAGCCATTTGTATGGTAAATGCCTCACATTTTTATGAAGAACAAACACATTTCTAATTTAAGAACGGAAAATAACTGATTATTATTTAGATTGGAAGACCCTATTATGACGGTAGCTTAAGTTGAATATCATTTATTTGAATGAATATCACACCAAGGCTTAACCTTTTTTTCCGAATTAAATGTCTGCTGAAACGTTTACATTATGTAAACTACGACCATTTGGAATTTCAAAGTATAATCGCGTCGTTAGATGGAAATTTGAAAACATTTAATGTACATAACGTGAAGAAAATCCTTCTCTTAGTGACTTTTTGATCTGGAAAATATTGCAACACTAATTTGTAAATTATGGTTGTTTTAATATTATGAATAATTTACTTTATAAATATATTAATGCACATTGTTTCGTACGAAGTTTATAAGATCTAAGGTTATTCGCATTTATAATATTAAAAATAATAAAATTGTATTATGATGTCAACTTTAATAATTTTATAAATATTGTCAGTAGAGGGAAAAGGTTCATTTTACGCCAGGAGATAGAGGAAGAACTAAAGCATTAAAACTCAAGTAAAAAAAGATAATAAGTAAGAAAGAATATCAGGATTAAATAGAGAAAAAACGTTAAAAACTAGAAAAAAAGTTGGTAATAATTTTATATTCCAGATAATTAATAAGTAATAATTTTATATTTTAGTCTAGTTTTTGGGTTTTATATTTTTTTCTGGTTTTTAGCAGTATTTTTTCTTGTTTCTTAGCGATTTTTGTTGTTTGTTAGCAGTTTTAATTGTTTTTTTAATGTTATACTTCCTCCGGGTGTAGAATCGGCCTTTTCCTTGTACTAATGTCTCTAGCAATTCTGGCCAAAAGCTTCTGTATTTTGCAACTGATAGCCAAAACAACCCCAAAATATGTCATTTCATCAAAACATCAGGGGTTTTTAATATATGCGTCTACTAAAAAGGTATTCTATGAGTAGTTATACATATTTAGAGACATTTTAAGTACTTTTACATTTTTTTATCTTTTTGGGTTGCAATAAGCGAGTTTCTGTTAAGATTCTAAGCAGTGATATTTTAGGAAAACTTCTTATTTTTTATATTTCTTATTTAACTTTCTTATTTTTTATATTTCTCTTTCATTAGCGAAACACTCAGGCTCTTCTACTTTTATATGTTAATGTACAATATAATTTTTAATTTACATAATTTACAAATACATATCGTAGGAACAGTTTATGATCAAAAGTTTCTTCAGTCAATAAATGAATTTCTTATATTTATAGCAAACAATAAGATATAGGTCATACCGTATACTGTAGCGTTATAATTCCTTTTCTCAAAGTTTGCAACAGGTTTTGGACGCCCTCATTTAGGTCACGCGGTCTGAAATTTCCATTACGCTCTCCATGGCGAGGGTAAAGATAATATTTTAATGCATGCGCACAGGTCCGTACTTGACAGAATCGTACAATTGAAATTTAAGTTCACAGACGGATAATATTGATAGAGTTCTATTATTATAGAACTCAAATAGTTAGATCACAGGAAAATGTTCTCTATCACCTCCCGTTATCTATAATACTTAAAAGAGATTTTAATTAGTAGTTTAAAAAAATGGAAATATGGTTCTTGCTTCAATATTTACAATATATTTTTAATCTTCCCTTTTTTTCTAAAATAAATAGTGTAGGGACCTAATTGAGTTTACTACTCCAATGAAGGCTGGCTTATATTCGTCACGAAAATAAAAATATATAATATTGATACATAAGTAAAACTGGCTCCTCAGAACTTAGATGGTTTAATGGACATCATTGTGCTAAATAACAAGTATTCTCTAAAGAGACTTAGCCATTTTAAATAGTTTTTCGTTTAATGTTCATTTCTTTTTTGCTTCTCAAGGCGAGGATATAATGAAAATTGTAAGAATTTTTTTGGTTAGGCTAAAAACAAAGAGCCACAGAGAAATCCAAATAGTTTTTGTTGGTATAGTTTCGATTCACGAACTCATTGCTCATGCATAATTAGCAGCCTTTTTTAGAAATGAATCTGTTACCGAGGTACATGTAATACTCCAGTGAAATTTAAATATTAATTATAGTTCTTTTAGTGTACTTTGCACCTAACCCGTTGTCAAAAGCACAAAAAAACAAACACAGTTACAGAAATCATATTTAAAATGGCTGTCTCCTATTATTTAGAAAATACTGTCATTACTTAATACACACAGGTTTTTAAAAAAAAATCCAACGGTTTTGAGTTTAGGCTGTCTGTGCTAAAGGACTAATACGTGAAAACTGCTTCCGGGTATTTTACAACTGCCTAAAGATTTGGTAAAACAACAATCAAATTATAGTTTGAGTTAGATTTTGATCTAAATGTTTGTAATGAAAATGCATAATTTCAGTTTTTATGAAACCCACTTTATTGCATTTGTCTCATTAAAATTATAAATTAGTTTTTAAACTCATAATGTTACCTTTTATTATGCACACATTTTGGCATGTCATTAAAGTTATTAATTAGGGGTCTTAAACTTGTGCATTTATAAAAAAATGGTAAAAACAATGCCAATTATTTTTGAAACAAACTGATAACTAATTTAATTTCTAGATTAAGTTTTTAGAAATGAACCTGTTACAGAGGTACATGTTTTACTCCAGTGAAATTTAAATATTAATTATGGTGCTTTTAGTGCATTTTGCACCTAACCCGTTGTCAAAAGCAAAAAAAAACAAACACAGTTAAAGAAAACAAATATTTAAAATAACTGTATCTTATTATTTAGAAAATACTCTAGTTACTTTAATACAGAGACGCCTTTTTTAAAAAAATCCAACGGTTTTGAGTTTAGACTGCCTGTGCAAAAGGACTACAATGCTTTCAAAATAGTTAGATTTAGCCATTTTAAATAATTATTTTTCTTATTCGTTTTGTTTTTTCTCGGCTTCTGAAGAGGGGTAGACATACAACCTGAAAAGTTGATTATAATTTGTTGGCCATGCAAGTTTTTTTAAAAGTAAAAGCCACTGAAACACTGGTTTACACTTGGGCTCTGTCAGTGGTATATTTCAAAAAATATATCGTTTTTTCAAATTTCTGTTTGAGCGGCAACAGCCTCAGCCTTTTTTTCCAGATATAATGGTTTGAAACTATGGCTATTTATTAACACACAAACATATTTATATTGAAGAAATACAGTCAATGCGGCTCTGTATTGGACAACCACTATTAAATATCTCATAACAGCAAAACGAAACACCACACGAACAATGCCACGCACGCATTTGATATTGACATAAAGCAGCTTATGCTGGTAGAATATTTGACCGTTATTATGCAGAACAATGTATCTATCTGATCTCTTAATTGCCATTATTGATTGAACAATTCGTTCGTCTCTAAAATTACGTACGTAACAATGCATTTTTAACGGCGCGGCGCCTACGCGTTCGCTATCTAAAAAGGATTGTTTTCCTCTGGTTTTGACATCAAAGAGAACAAAGCTGTTCCTTGTTGCCGCGCGCTTTAAAAATCAATTTTGGCAGAACACCGTAAAGCAGAAAGTTTAGAAAATGTAATGTCTCCTTCCAGGTGACAAAACATAACATTGAGATTTTTATTTATTATTTTTTTCATGTAATATTCAGGTAAAATGTACAGTATGCCCCCGGATTGCTTTTACAAGAGGAAAACCTTTTTTCATAAAAAATTTTGCTTGTTCTAAAATGGTTAATCACCTTTATACTTTTTCAAATTTCCATACCGTTTAAAAAAATAAAAAAACATGAATATGTAATATGTAATTGTATCCTAAAAACAAAATGTATTTCTGTAGTAATATAATTTAATTTTCATTCTTTGATAGACCTTAGTAATAGAATTTTAATTAACGTCATATTTTTTGCTCTTTTAAAATTTTAAAGAAGCACAATACTTATTTAGTTCAATGCTATGGAAAGGGTGATAACAGTTATCGGTAAATGTGATACTTAAACAACAACAAAAAATATGGCGTTAATCAAGATTAATAATTACCATCTTTCAAATAATAAAAATTATATCACCAAATGCCTTTAATTTTTAGGAGTTTTAGGAATAACTATACCATATTTTTATGTTTTTTTTAATATAACGGTATGGAAAGTTCGAAAAGTATAACCGGGATTAGAGAGTGATATTCCTCTGATAAAGACAATCCGGAGACATACTCTATATTTTTAGAATATTGATTTATTTTTTATTCACTTGAATTTCTCTTTAGCACTAAAAATAATCGATATATTCGTTACGGAGAGAACAGAAATCATCGTCTTGTTTATCTGTCTGATTTTGTAAGTATAGCGGCGTTTGATGCTTAAAAAGTCTATTGATTTTTAATGATGCTAAAAAACAATGCGGAGTTTTTGTCTTCTCTTTGATCTGAAAGCCTTGTAAAAGTATTGGGACTTTGTTAACAATCAAACAGGTTCAAGTTTTTAAGAAATATATATGTAACATTATTTATTAATATATTAATGAATATTAATTATTGAACTACAACAGTATAAACAAACAGTTACTCTATTCATATAGTATTACTAATAAAGTACGGAATTTAGGTGAAGTTTGACTCCAGCGATAGTTTCAGCTTTGATTTAGATTAAAAATGACATAAGAAAACTTAGTGTGTAAACTTGACATTCAAAATAACAAATGGCTAAAATCGGGGTTTCTGGCCAAGTTTCAAAAAACTGTATTTGAAAAAAAAAATTTTTCGAAATAAAGTTTTTTGATTTTTTTTTAATTTTACGTAAATATACCAATTTTCAGCCATCTAGATGAAATAATTTTTTTGTCGAATTTGACCAATAGCAGCCGATTCTTATGATAAAAGCAAAAATAACCTATAGGAGCCCGTTTGTCTATCAAATATCTATCTATTACTCATATATTTAGTTGAATGTTTTGAATAAATTAATCATTTTTTATAAAAAGTTAAACTTTGTTGTAAAAATATTGGCTTGCATGACGCAAACTATAAATGATTCTTCCATATATCGAGATGACATCATTTCTATACATTTGTTATTTCTAATTACCAAATTTAAGTTTAGATTTTCTTTAAAAATTAGACCCACTGTCGTAGTATGTTAGTTAATCAATTTTTTATACTGCTTTCATTTTAGTTTGATCATGGACCATATAAGAGCAATATGTAATAAAATATAAGCAAACAATTCTATTAGTAGGCTATAAAAAATACATTTTGACATTTCGTATTGTGCAAATAAGTTTACAGAAGAACGGAAGTTATTCATACTTTGCAACACTTTTTGTCTAATTTTTACAAAAAAAAATATTTTCTTTAAAAACTATTAAAATAGATACTATTATAAATAATTCAATAAATTTTAGTAAATATATGACCGCTAGATAAACATTTGACTAGCTAACGAACTACCATCAGTTATTTTTGCTTCTACCATGAGAATCTATTGAATGAAATGAAATTTGTATGCCTATTTGTTAAAAATTATAAAATTTTATTTTTCATCTAGATGGCTGAAAATTGGTACGCTTATGTAAAAAAGAAGCAACTTTTTCAAATACAGTTTTTCGAAATTCTGCCAGTAAACTTGTTTATCCATTTGTTACTTTAAATGTCAAATTCGACAAATACCCTCGGACAACCAGGTAAAATTTTTATATAATAAATAAAAAAAAGTTTCATATGACTTTATCTGTAACACTGTATGTCATTTGTCATCAATGCAAAATCGTAATAGCAGTATGACCAATTAAACCTTAATTACAAAAAAATGTATAGGCAAAATTATTAATTATAAACAAATTGAATCATAATGCTCTTGTAGTTTTTGTGTTTAATTCATTAAAGCATTTTGCTAATTGCTCTAACGAATTATTTTTGATATATTTAGGATATAATTTAAGCATAGTGCTTTTGAGTATACGTAGATTTTATTTAAAACATAATTTTACTGCTTAATTGAAAACCATAAAAACAACTGTCATTTGTTATGTTAGTAATAATAATATTATTATAAATGAAGTAATTATTTTTTTAAAATGGTGACAGAAAAATAATATGAGCGTTAAAATAATAATAGCGTTGCGTCTAGTAGAGAATAAAACAGTAAACATATGTAATGATGTAAAAATCTACAATCAAAAAGTAGAGATGACAACCACGCTAACTACGAGTATATATTTCCAAAAGAATCAAAAATAACCTAAACTATACAAAATGAAATAAATCATGTCTACACCTCTGTTGTGGATTTATTTCTTCATAAAAGTCCTTTGGGTATTTCGCCACTTGCACGGTAAGAAAATCTACAAAATAAAATAATTATTTTTTGTAAAAACCGCTTTATTAATCCAACGGAGACCAACTTGCCTTGCGGACAAATATGCTTATAGTTTCAAATTTGTTTTATTAGTAAAATACCGCTGATAATTTGGTCTCCGTTGGATTAACGCAGCGGTGTTTACAAAAGATAACTATTTTTTTGTTCTAAATTTTCTTACAGTGCAAGTGGCTATATACCCAGAAGACTTTTTTGAAGAGAAAAATAAAATGGAGTAACGATTTTCTCTAACTGATATAAAATTCTGTTTGGCAGATATAAAACTTTTTACTGCTAAATTTGCTTACCAGAATATATTTGTTTCAGATATTTTTGATCTCACAAGAATTTTAGAAGAATAAATTTGAATTTCAAAGTTATTATGTACCGCGAGTCACAAGTTTTTCAATTCAAAAATAATTTATT
Organism: Sitophilus oryzae; assembly: GCF_002938485.1. Classification (NCBI taxonomy): domain Eukaryota; kingdom Metazoa; phylum Arthropoda; class Insecta; order Coleoptera; family Curculionidae; genus Sitophilus; species Sitophilus oryzae. Next base: position 3,048,778 of record NW_022147237.1, on the reverse strand, counting down.
ACATTACTACACCAAAAACATTAACTGATCCTTTTTAGTTAGGGCAAAATGTGATTTTATTCAACCAACTTCAAACTTTTTACTTAGTTAACCGCGGCAGTGAGATTTCGAACAACGCAAACTAATTTTACAAAAGCATGTAAACGTAAATTTTAAATTATTCAAATTTCTACTCTACTCGTTGCAGCTCTGCTAGCACTAAAACTTAAATGAAATACTTCTGTGTCTAGCCGTGCATTTTTCTACCGGATTAGAAAAGTTTTAATAGGTGAAAATTGCTTGCGGGTATTTTATAACTGCCTAAAGGTTTGGCGAAACAACAATCAAATTATAGCTTGAGTTAGTTTTTGAAATTCTAAAAAGAATGTTTTTAATGAACTTGCATAATTTTACTTTTTATGATACGCACTCTTTTGAAAGACTTATTTTATATTATAATAGCGTGTACCCGCTAATTCGTTCGCGTCGAATTTATCATTTGTAATGGTGTTGATAAAGCAAAGCAAGAATTTCCATTAACATACAAACTGGATAAAATTTTCTCATCTTTATGTCAGCATGAGAAAAGTCAATATGACGATATTATTATATAACTTGGTAATATTTGAGGGGTAGTTTCATCTGGGTGGAATTTGACTTTCGAAAAATCCGTTTGCTAAAAATAAGCCTTTTACGTCAAGAAGTTTAAGCAAAATCGTGGTTAATCAATTACCCAACTTTTACACCCTGTATGATTTTTTTAAAAAAAATCAAAATACGTAAAAAACAAAATAAATTATGCGTGTCCAAGCGTTTTGGGGAAAGACTAACCGTTTTTTAAATAACAAATATTGTAATAGTTGAGGGGCGTTTTCACCCTCTTGGAATTTGAGATTCAAGAAACCCCTCCTTATCGAACCTCTACACCCACAGTCAATCAATTTGCCAAAAATCAGCTTTAAACGTCAAGTAATTTAAGCAGAATCGTGATTACTCAATGGTCATATTTTATGAAACACTCTGTATAAATTTTTAAAAAATCTTAAAATACATATGTAAAATAACAAAATAAAATATACGTGTTTAAGAGTTTTTCCGAAAAACTCAGCGGTTTTTAAATAAAAAAAATATTCTAATATTTGAAGGCTGGTTTCACCCCCTTAGAATTCGAGTTTCGAAAAATCCCTTCTTATCGAACCTCTACACCCTAAAGTCAATCCGTTTTACGTCAGGAAAATATAGTTCTTAAAACGTACAACTAAACATAACGATATTAATTGATAATGATAAAAAAATCAATAATTAATTTATGTATATTAGGTATTGAAGAGATTGGACCGTGGTATTAATTGTTGTTAATCTCTAAGCAATACTTTGATTTCCCAAATTCATTTTTAAAGTTATAATGTAAAGAAAATGTTCTCTGTAAGTATCGAAGTCTTAATTAACTTTACAATACGAAACGTATGTTTTAGTCATAAACCGAAGGGCGCTATGTTAGAAAGGACCGTAAAGCCAACATATTTAATAAAGTATCTCGGGCAGAATCCATTAGTGCTACGTACAACCTGTGTTGTTACTTTATATCTACTGTAGGAATGAGTAAGTCAATATGAGATTAGCACAGCTATGAACGAAACTAAACTAAGTCATTTAAAAAATGAAACGTAGGTTTTTTAATAATAATAATAATTTTTAATATTTATAAAACATTGTACAAATACAAATTAAAAGATTTCAAAAAGCATACTGAAATCTATATATGTAACTATTTATAAAATCCGGAATTATTTTGTCAATCTTCCTTTTTGTTTCTTAAAAAATATACTTTAAAATTTTTTCTTTAGTAGTTTTTTTGGGGGTATTTTTTCTACTTTCTGATAGCCCCTACTTCACCGATCAGGTGATATATCATTCTCCATAGTAAATGTGTTACATGGGAAATAATAGTTTGTTCAGATCTTTAGGTTTTTTTTAATCAATACAGAGGGTGGGTATCTATGGTTAGGTTAGGTTATATTTTAAGTCTTTATAGGACTACAATAACTAGATAGGGGATTTTTTACAAATTAATGTTCCAAGATTCTTTCTCTAAAATATATATTATTTCAATATGGTTGCAACTCGGGAATTACTGGCAATTGACAGCACGGTTCTAATAATTAAGAGTCTATACGTAATTTTTTTTCATAGTTTAGTCTTTTATTTAGATTGGTAAAATTTTAGGAGAACTACAATTTTTTTTAGTAATAACTACACCTTTGTAAGCGATATCTATAATATATCTTTGTTTATTTTTTTTAAGTCTTATAAAATAAGAAAAAAGTAAAGCAACAAAAAGAACACAACAGTTTTTCAAAAATTTGGCTAAAAGTATTTTAGCATTTACCATGATTTTATGAAAACTTCTATAATTTTGTTCTAATATTTTGGAACATATAAGTATTATATGTGATTTTATAACATAAATACTGCAAAAAAGTAATATTAATTAATGGTTTTGTAGCTCTAAATGTAATGTCAGTCATTTTTGTTATCGAGACCCAAAAATTTGTACACATGACCTAAAAACTCATCACCCTTTCAACTGGACTTCCCCTTTCCGATATTTAACACCGTCAGGCAACCCTTTCTTTTGATTAAATGTAAACAAAAAGGGAGAATTGCTGATTTGTTTAATAAGAGCGTTTTTGGCCATTAAGCAACGTTCTACAAAGAACGCCCACATCGAAAAAAAAGGAAATTTTTCTAATCTGGTGCAAAACATTACAATGCTGCGTTAATAACTAAATTTAGATAGTGCCGTTCAGTTAATTAAGGTCCTCTACAACTATGTAAAGTTTGTGTTTGATGTTTGCATAATGTGGAATTAAAGAAATGCTTTGCATGGTGTTAAGTTCATTTAGAATGTTAAATAATAAAAAATAATTTAATATTGATACATTGGTTTGAAATCCATGCTACTGTAAAATTGTAAAAAAATATGTTGAAAAAAAAACTTTAAAATATATTTTATATTCGAATACTTCAAAATTCATTTAAGAAAAAAATGAATCTGAGACAAATTCTTCATTCACTCTTTAACATAAATTTGTCTGACTAATTAATACTCGTACGTATTTATAAATTGTCAAACGAGGTATTCACTAGTATGAACATGTCATTTATATACGAAAAAATAGTGTTTTTAAGTTATATTAAAACTGTCGTATTATGTACCTTTTTCTAAATTAAAAGGTAGGAAAAAGGTTTGGTCGTTAGGTATGTTAAGTTTATAAGAAATCGGATGAAGAAAAGTTGTTCATAAGAAATGCAACGTTAAGCCGTATTACCTAAGTAGCAGATAATATACATTTCAAAAAGTACGAAGAAAATGTTACCAACAATTACGCGGGAAGAAGTGCATTTAGAAACGCAAAATTTTTGAATGGGGAGATATAAGGCAGCAAAATGGTCCTCAATTTTTTTCCTATGCATCGATCACCAAGATCATTAGCCATGGACAATATATAACTAAAATCAAACCAACACAAACAACAAGAGAAATAGGTGAATATGTAGTAATACCACAGTATTGCAGATGGTCGTATATACTTTGGTCAGCATTTCAGGTATTGGGTGCCGGTTTTCATGTGTATGAGGAGTACGGTCAACACGCTTAGTAAAATAAGATGTACTGAATAAAGACAGAAGGCGAGTATTTTCCCAAGCGCATGGAATCTAACGTCAGATTAAGTAGTTATGTAATAAATACTTCGTATTTTTGCTCACTCCGACTTACTAGATTGCCATAACAACTCACTACTATACATGTAAACGCCGACCTAAAGGTTCGCTTGCCCCAGCAGGGTATTTTTTCATAAAATTCAAAACATTTATATTTTTTCTCTTTGTCAGCTAAATTTTCACGAATTTCACCACGTATATGGAATCTACTTCTTTCTATCTTAGGTATACACAGACTTTCACATAAAATGTGGACCACTGTCAACTCAACATCACAGTCTATGCACATTGGAGGTATTTCTTTTTTAAGCAAATAGACATGTGTCACTGGAGTATACCCAATACGAAGACAATGCACTTGTTCAACACATTTATCGGTCATCAGTGTAAAAGCTGTAAGGATGGGTTTGACGGGTCCTCTTTATTACGCAAAGCTTCGAAGGTTTACTTGTCCATTCATCATGCTATTTCATTTCTGTTCGTTTATGTAGTAGTTCTTTAAGATCACATTTACTAATATAAGGGAAGTTAATGGTATCTCTTGTGTTGCCAAGAATATTAGTATGTCTTCTTCAATATTGTAGTAACCAAATTTGTTTAAAAATTCGAGTTATTTTGAATATTGTATGTAAATACAAATAAATATAAATCCCAATAACAAATTAATCTTGTAAAGGAAGCCATTACGCACGTAAAATTTATTTCTCGAAGACTGGTGATTTTCGAGAAAGTTTACGGTCTTTAAGTCGAGATTTTTAACCGGATATTTTCATATTTTCCAGGACCCTTCAAGCTATTGAAAGGCGCCACTAACATTATCCATTGGTAATGTAAAAAGTTTGGAGAATCCGGACGGCCGATCCATAAAAGGAATTACGACTTTATGGTTTTAGATTATGTTTTCGGAAGAGAAATAAAAAAAAGGACTGAGACAAATTGTCGACGAAATTGATGGTAGTTGTATTCTCTGTTTTTTTTCTGCTGGTAATGTTTGTTTTGTGTCAGAAGTTCTTACAGTGCGTGCATATTTGTCAGGTGTTTCAATATACCGGAAATAAATAATATACCGAATTTTGTGTAACATTTTTTTTTTTAATTTAGAGTTAAGGTATGTTTGCCTATACAGGGTGATTCACGCTTCCGAAATAGCCCTATATAAGGTTTTTCGTTTTTAAATTTCATTTCAGAAAATATTTTTGTCAATTACTATTGTACTAGTGCTGGGAAAAACCGATTAATTTCAATACTCGAGTATCAAGCTATTTCAATAATCGAGTGCTCGAGCGAAATTTCGTCCGTATTTAAAAATACGGGTTTTCGTCCGTCGCTTTAAAAAAGTTACGTTGCACTCGTAGTCGCAACTCATAATGCCAAGCCGTAAGTTGCGTGCGCAGAGCACTTTTTGTTTCGGCGATGAATGGCAAGTAGCAAGTAGTAAGCGATAATCTTTCGGTGATGAATTGCAAGTGGAAACCCATATAGCACGTCCAAATGAAATTACATTTCTACAAGGAAGACACATGAGAAACAACATATGTTAAAGTGAACCTAAGTGTTCATCTAGTTCTAACATATACATATGAGATACACGCAGGTTTATATTAATATAATTGTGTGATACAGTGTTTACTAGTTGTATACCGTATGCACTCACGATTCTAAAGAGTTTTTTGTAACATAACAAATAATTATTAAAATGATGAAATCTGACGTCGGTATATGAGACATACAATGTATAAGTCATATGTATGTGTGATACTTCGTATCATAGTTGTGCCTATAGTACACACCTTGTAAAAATGTGACGTATACACATAATATAAATATCTATATAGAGACTTTGTAATAGTGTACTGTTTTGTCTACATTGTAGCATGAAATGAAGGTGTGCGCATGCGCGGATAGCATCAGCGTAGATACACCGACCAAGTGTATCTTATGTGTCCTCTCTCCTTTCTCCTTTCTAGGAGTGGTATGTGTTAGCAGCCATTATTGTTTTATCATTCGGAAACTCTATATAAATGTTCTGTTTGTGTGTAGTTTAAAGGAGATTTTAAGGTAATTACAAGTTTTTAATTACCTTGTTACACCTTCCTAAGAGTATTATTAATATTATAGCAGCGACTCTTCCCTTACTCGATACCCAATTTACCAAATTTTGACTCCAATGAATGAAAACTCCAAATATTCTCGTATAATGATAAAGAGGTTAGCTGATTAGCTCTGCAATATAATTTTTTTTAACTTGGAAATAATACAAATCTAAATGGACCAGAGAAAGAAATATTTAAACACTTCAAAGAACTTCTTACACTGATATTCGGTAAATTATTGATGGATCTATATATAGATATGTTTAATATTCAATAATCAGTTTCATATAAAATTTAAGGGTGAGATTGTTAATCTGGAAATAAAATACAACAAAGTCCAACGAGTGCTCGATGAATGAGTATGCTAATAAACCAACTGCTTGGAGGAAAAAGAGGAGAAAAAATGACTAAACGAGGTCCACCAAATCGTGGCGATATACCAGTGTTTACCATTTTAGTATGTTGTTATACTAGGTACTTATATTTTTAATACATTTTGATACAATTTCTATTCTTTTACAGTGTTTTCTTACTTCTGGTTTCTGCAGTATAAATAATTATTATCATTGTGTTATTTGCGCTATTGCGTTCCATGATATATAAATGAAATAAATATAAAATATTTACGAAAGAAAAATGGTACATTTAATACAAAACAAAAATGGAACAATTTTAAGGCTACTTCTCTTGAACTTACGATCGAGATACTTTTGTAAAATACAAAGTTTTGCCTTCCTAATTTTCGTTCTAAAAAAATATAATTGGTATCATTGAATAAATATTTCTTAAAATGAACGAAAAGTTAGGCATCAAAACTTGTATTATTTCCTAAATTCGTTCATAAGAAGTAGTTTTATCTAGCACAAGATGTATATACGAAGCAAAATACATACGTATATACGCGGTAGTCACAACTGCAATGTGTAAACATAGTTTAAACGTAATACACAAGCACTGTGTATCCTACTGCACAATGTGTATCCCTTACTTTGTGTATACGTAAATGCTATACTGTGGCTACATTGTGAGGCGGACGTTTAACCTTTGTCCATACGTGTTGAACTACAATGTGTAAACGTAGCATATTTACATCGGGGGAATTGTGTCACCCTCTGTCTACATCTAATAATGTAAACACATCGTAAATGTGATTTGATGTGTTGTATGGGAAGTAGCAAGACGACTAATTGGCTCATTTAGTTTAGTTTAAAACATTGTCGATGTAGGTCGCAAAATTTTGCCACTCAGATACGCCACAGGATATTGTATAAATTTGCTACCTGCAATGTATGTAGAAAATTCGCTCGGTTTTGTATCGAATATGTTACATTAAAATCGGATTTCAATTTATTTCGTTCTAGGATCGCTTGCGTTCGTCGCTCGTAACTAGTCACTTGCATGGATCGTTCATAATCGAGCGATGTCGGTTACATCAATGGAGAGTACTCGAGCGAATTTTCGCTCGAGTTATCCCATCACTACAACATACAGGGTGATCCAAACATGTTTTAAAACTAAAGTTGTATATTTTTAAATGGAATATTATCTATTTTTTTAATTCAGTGGATTTACCATTAAATTTCCTATCCAGAAATACCATAATGTCATATACCTACTACACCGAGTGTGGTTTTTGAAATATAACTGTTTTTAAACTAAATTTACTGCTCATTTAAAGACATCTTAAAATTGTAAATTTGAAGAATTTTAATTTGTTTTAACAGGAAGTATTGTATAATAGTGTCTTCTTCTAAATTCGGTCTAGCATAATTTGCAATCTTGTTTGATATATACAAAGCGAGTCAAAACTAAATATATTTTTCTCCACTGTTTTAAATGGAATACCCTGTATTTTGAATCACAATCGACAAGGTCTTGTTTAATCTTTTTGTTTTCGAAAAAAAAAATCGATATTTAATGAGAAAATTGTGTTTTTTGAAAATATAAAACATGACCTGGGGGCTATCGATCTTTCAACAAATTGCATTTGTCATTAAAATTGTCATACCTGTAGTAAATAGGTATTGTACTAGCTAACTGAATACAATTGACTTATAATTATTTTACCTAAAAATGTTATTCAATTTATTATTAGTATTGAAATAGCAAGAAAAATAAGAAATATATTTTTTATAAGAATATTTAGTTTATTACCTTGCATCTTCATAATATAGTGAGACTACATTATTTACCAGCGTTGATGTGAAACATAACCAGATACAATTGCATCGATTCATTTGTATAAAAGCAGAATGCAGTTGCTCTAATGGTTTCAAATATGAAACCATTTATAATATTGGCCAAAAAGACATACTGCGGGCGGCTACATTGTGCAAACTATATTAATTTATTAGATGCTCTAAACACAGCTGGATGTCTGTGTTAAATGCGATGGTTACACGTTGATAAATTGTACTATAAAGCATCAATAAAAATGATTTATTGTCAACAAATTTAATTTTGCTGTCTAATAAGGTCGGGTAATATTCCTAATTAATTTATGTCCATCTCTACATGTAATTAGACAAAATGCATATAGAAAGAATCTGACAAAAATTACTAGGCAGATGATCCCAAATAAATATAGGTAGATTAGAAGTGGAATATTTTTCCCCTGCGCAAAAACCTAATCGTACGATTTAATATTTTACAAAAACAATGCTTACAGTTGAGGGTTGGAACCTTTGGTGTTACACAGCAAAATAAAATTACTCATCTGCTGATGATGCGAACATGGTTAGCGCAACGCGCGTCCAGTGTAAAAGTAAAAGTGTTTTGGTGTATTGTGGTGATTTAGAGTAATTTTAGAAACAATGCAATGAGAACAAAACGAACTTTACACAGGACACAAGGAAAGTTCGTATTAAGAAAAGACAAGATATATTCTCGTTAATTTAGATGTCAATCTTTCTGCAATTTTACACATAATAAACACTATGTCTCTTTCTAGAGTTAAACTTAAACACAATCTTAATAAGATAATTTTTAAAAACTATTTATCATCAAATCTAATTGAATCTTTAGGATAGTTTCTTAATCAATTCAAATTTTGAATAAAGTAAGAAGAAAAAATAATTCACTTTTATTTTGCATAAGATCAAGAACTGTTAAGGATATATAAAGTAAATTATTTATTTTATTTTTATAATTAATGACCATCAAGGTATTAATTCAGAAAGCACCTGAGTTAATTAATTAGATATTTAGGTGGGAAATTTGGAACGAATCCTACTTATGTAGATCATTCCTATGAAGACTATTTTTTGTTTATATTATCTCATTAGTCCCTTTCGTTTATATTCTGGTAAAAAAGAAATAGTAGGTAGAATGTTTAACTCATAATATCTCTTGCTTCGCCATCTATACAATATTTATAAAACAAATTATTGATTATGAACACACATAGTAAACATTTCTTTTTAGATAATATCAGTCGAAATAAAAGAATTAAAATAATATTAATCGAAATAAAAAAGTAAAAAATGTTTTTGTCTTTTATATTTTAAATAAATATAAGATATATATTACCAAAAACTTGCAAAGTGTATTTTTTCATAGTAACTAACCTTTTTTATTTATGTTCGATATTAATGTAACTATATCTTCGTAGTTATATTATTTAGAATTATAAATAAACCCATGTTAATTTAAATTTTATTCTTAAAAGTATTCTTTCGACTAAAACACATTCTACATTTACTGGGTCTCCTTAGGGCCGGTTCTACAAAGCAAGTAGATATCAGGTATAAACCATTCTTGGAATATGTATTAAGATTTCCGTTCAATAAGTATAAAATGATCGGAGAGTTTTTGAAAGGTTGAGGCATAGGAGATTAGAATCGCAGCAATATTTAATGGTGCGTAAGTCACTGGATATAGTATTATATAGTGCAGATGTTACGGCACTATATAATACTATATCCAGTGACTTACGCACCATTAAATCTTGGTGCGATTCTAATCTCCTATGCCTCAACCTTTCAAAAACTAAAGTTTTGTCATATAAAAGTACTATACAACCTTTTGTACTTAATAACACCACTACTGACGTCGTGGACTCTGTGAGATTCTTAGGACTTGTTGTAGACAACTCGTTAAAATGGGACTTGCACATCGAAGCCTTATCAAAGAAACTAAGCTCTGCCTGTCTTGCGCTAAGATCAGTTTCTAAGGAACTTAACTCATCAACCTCTAGAATGGTCTATTATGCCTTTTTTGAGTCGCATCTTCGTTATGCCCTTCCATTCTGGGGTACTTGCTGCGTGACAAAATTTGATCGTATTTTCAAACTCCAAAAGAGAGCAGTTCGATACTTATTGGGACTAAACAGTAGAACTCACTGCCAGAATTTCTTTAAAAATTTCAAAATACTGACTCTTCCTTCCTTATTCATTTTTGAATCCGTTTGCTTAATCCGCAAGCACATATTCTCTATTCCGGAAAGGCCTTCTCACAACTATCCACTTAGGAATGCGGAGCACGATATTTATCTGCCAATCCCGAGCTCAGAACTAGTTAAGGGCTCAATACTGTACAATGCCAAGGAAATGTACAATCATTTGCCTTCGAATATCAAGTCACTTTCATTCTTTCCCGCATTTCGCAAAGCTCTGAAATCATACTTACTGGAGAGAGGCCTATATGCGGTAAACGACTTTTTTGTTGATGTTTAATCGTGAACAATTTTGAATTTTAAAATTTTGATCATCTCACACACTGGTTAAAGGTCTAGTATTTAATATTTAATATTTTATAACTCTTGATTTTATTTATATGAATATAACATGATTTTACCCATTTACAGTTTTCCTTTTGTAAAATTTTCTAGATACGCCTGTGTTCTGCAATGTCCATATATGTTTTATTTGTAATTTTATGACGTAAATTTTTTTGAATCGATCTGTATTGTATGACATTATTTTTATTATTTGTATATTTGTTTTTGTGCTTTTTTGTTTTGTGAATGCTTTGTCGATGAAGCTGTTTTGGCTTTTTGTACAATAAAGCGTTGTTTTTTTTTATTATTCCGAATTTATATTTGCTTTGTAGAATCGGCCCTTAGAAAGTCATGGTTTCATAGATTATCTACTTTTTTTTAATTTAGTTACCTACATATAACTATAAATAATTAAATACATAATCTGTGATTCGCTATTATGTCTCGAAGTTGATAGAGATAATTGTATTATGGTCTATATTATATAAACTGAAATTTTATTAGCTCGTTTCATTGAAATATTTATTTTTCACAATTACAGCGGAGTAAAAAATTATGCTATTAATTTTAATTGAGCTGAAAGTGTGTTATATAGGTAAATATTTAAACATTTTAGACTGCTTATATATAATTCTAATAGTGTTGATTTTGAAAATACTATCTTTGTAGTTTTGATTCGAATAAATACCATTTAAATTAAAACAAATATATAGGGTGTCCCAATATTCCGTGGACCTAGAACTGCTACGTGGTTTTGGAATCAAAATAAGTTCATTGGATACGATTTACCTGAAAAAGTGCTTCGTTTGTACTTTAGAAGGCATCAAACTTAAAATATAAACACTTTTTTTAAGATATTTTAAGAACAGTTATTCCGATTTGAATGAGATTTGGGGTGCCTATAAGTGCTTTAACATTTGAATATCACAATTATATATATTATCGGTTCTTTATTGCGGTAACATGTAACAAAATACTAAAGCGAGGAATAAAGGTTATAAAGGCATTTTAATAAAAGGTATCTGAAAAAATTAAATTGTGAAACATGTAGAGTAATAATAATGTAATACAATTTTCAAACTTTACAAAGAAAAAACTAATATACTTTTGCTACTATACCAATACGCTTTACAAGAAAAACATCTACTTCAGAAAGTAAAAATTATGTGTTTCAAATATGTATGTGTCACTGTATAGAACAGAAACATATTTCGTCGTTTAATATTAAATTATCTATAGAATAACCTACTTTTACCAGTATTTGCTAATATGCTTTGGGGTATGTTAAAAACACAAAACTTCAAGAGAATCAGGTTCTCCCCTAAGATCGACCTTTGATCTTTGTGCGGAATTTCACTTATCTCCCCATTTAATATTTACCGTTGTAGATTTACCTCTGTGAGAGCTAAACATAATCCGGTTTGGGGTTCGGCATTTTCCAAAAATTATAATTACAATGCCAAGGGAGAGCGGAATGTATTATTAGCAATGCTAAAGACAAAACATTAAACTAACAGAAATGCCTTCAAATATTTACAGAAGCACAATATGAAATATATTTTCGAGTCACTCTAATGCGAGTTTCAATTAACGTAGGGCTGGAATTTCTCATAAAAATTCATATTAAGCCATTGTTTTATTAATTCGAAATTACAAAAGGGGGATGGAGATAAAACATCTTTTTGTATAGAAACATTATAACTGATGCAAATTACTAAAAAACATATATTTTTGTCTCTTAGATACAAAATTTATTTCTTCTATTTTTTTTTGAATTATTCGCTTAAATATTTTATGTCAATTTATTTAATATTTTCAGGAATTTGTTTTAAATTTCATTTAATTTATTCTATTATACATGAAGAGTCTTAAATAAGTGCAAACATTTTTGGGGGTAGTATATTTCGACCCAGAAAACACGAAATTGAGTTTTTTTGGGAAAAAATTGAAAATTTGGAATTATTTTAAAAAAAAATGGAAAGTTCTTTAGTTTATAGTTAATAAACATAATTTCTTGATAATAATAGGTAGTAGATTAAATTTACAAAAAAGATAACCCACAAAAAGATTCAGTTGTTTCCAAAATTTAAGAAAAAAATATTTTTTTTGGAAATTTTCAAAGTAAAATATTCGCTTATTTTGGACTTATTTGAAAAACGGCAAAGAGAAGATATTTCTTTTATCCAGATTTGGGGAGCCTGCCCTAAAAATATTTGCACTTATTTAAGACTAAGTAAATGTCGTATTTTAAAAAACAACTGTCGACATTTACTAGTAATTTTAGTAGTCGCTAGTGACATGTAATGGTATAGTAAATTTGGGTAAATTTATACCTGGTATATACAAAATCATACTCACGTTTTGAATTTAAAGTATTTTAACAATTTGTTAATAAATTAAAATTATAGAATTACTAAAAAATAGGGGTTGATGGTAGAAGGGTGAAAATTTAGCGTTGTTTGTATTTTAATGCCAAATTATAAAAAAATACAAATAAAAAATTTTGCACAAAAAATAAAAAATAAATTGGAGCGGGTCATCCTTATCACTTATAAAAATAGATAATAACCTATTCTCAGATCTACTGAATATACATATAAAATTTCATAAAAAACAGTAGAGCTGTTTCAGAGGAGTACGGTTGCGACACAAACACTGCGACACGAGAATTTTATTTTATATTAGATGTTTATTTACTCGTAAATAAAAAATACGCCCCCTACCAGCTAGCTGTCTATACAGTGCACGAAGAAATCAAAATTACATAACCTATATCATACAATCAAACTAGCTATACAATATCACAGGATCTGTTTTTGTTCTGGAAAAATGTTAACAGAAACTGCTGTTGAAACTATTTCAATTTGTAACTAGTTAGTTTAAAAATTCAATACGATTTTTTTTAAGAAATATTAATATATCTATGCTGGAGAAGACCGAAAATACTGGACCTAAGCCATGTAAACAAACCACGTCAGGCGATGAATGATCGCATGTTCGTGTTCCGGTAAGATGTCCGCGTGGTGATGGATCACCATAAGCTCGTCTGCCGTATCGTATGGCCAGCAGCTAATGCCCAGCCGGTGCTTGTTTTCCAAGCCAGGTTTTCAATGAATTATTACCGGAGAATGTAAAGAAAGAGATAACCGTCAATATAAATATCGTAAAATACATATGAGGAAGCTAAATACAGGGTCGCTGTTATGTATGGGAACGATCGATTATTAGGTAAAATATAAGAAGTACCGCAAAAAGTTAAATGTAAAAGTTATAGGGTCTTTACAAACCTATTTATTTAAAAATTCGGTTTTTCATATTCTTTCGGTGAAAAATGGCAAGTAGCAAGTAGTAGGTTGCTACAAGTAAATTTGTTCAAGTTGTAAATTTGCTACCTGCAATGTATGTAGAAAATTCGCTCGCCTTTTTATCGAATATGTCACATTAAAATCGGATTTCAATTTATTTTATTCTAGGATCGCTTGCGTTCCTCGCTCATAACTCGTCACTTGCTCGCTCATAATCGAGCGATGTCGGTTATTTCAATAATCGAATACTCGAGCGAATTTTCGCTCGAGTTATCCCATCACTAGTCATAGTCGTGGTACATCAAAGTTTTATTTTTTTTATGGAACCCCCTGTAAATTATTGCATATTTCGGTTCTTCCTTCACTTCTAAGCAAAAATCAAAATACAAACACTGTACCTCAAACCAACCGTTTTCGAGTTATTCACTTTTGAAAATATCACTTAAACCATTCGACTTAATTAATTTCGGTGTGTTCGGTTTCATTTATCGATATAATTCTGCGGACACTTAATAATATTTGACATTAGTTTTCAAGTTAGCAGTTAGAGGTGTCTAAAATAAGATTATATCAAGTCTGGAAATTATAAAAAAAAATTAACATTTGAAAATTAAAACTTCATAATTCGGAAATTCTTGAATTTCGGTACATAATCATAATACACATAATGTACGTAAATACAACAATTTCCGAATTATGAAGTTTTGATTTTGAAATGTTAAACGAAAATTTTGTAATTTTGAGATTTGATATAATATCATTTTATCTATACTAATATATAAAATCCTTAAGTGACTGACATACTGATTAATCACGATCTTGCTCAAACCACTCAACGTAAGAAGCTCAATTTTGGCATACAGGTTGATTCTAGGGTGTAGAGGTTGGATAAGAAGGGATTTTTCGAAATTCCAGTTCCAAGGGGGTGAAACCACCCCTCAAATATTACAATATTTTTTATTTAAAAAACGGTCAAGTTTCCGAAAAAAACGCTTAAACACGTATATTTTATTTTGTTTTTTTACATATTTTAAGATTTTTTAAAAATGTATACAGAGTGTTTCGAAAAATCTGGTCATTGATTAATCACGATACTGCTTAAAGCGTTTGACGTAAAAAGCTGATTTTTGGAAAGCAGATTGACTTTAGAGTGTAGAGGTTCGATAAGAAGGGATTTTTCGAAACTCGAATTCTAAGGGTGTGAAACTATCCCTCAAATATTAAAATATTTTTTATTTAAAAACCGGTGAGTTTTTCGGAAAAACTCTTAAACACGTATATTTTATTGTGTTGTTTTACATATTTTAAGATTTTTTATAAATTTATACAGGGTGTTTCATAAAATATTACCATTGAGTAATCACGATTCTGCTTAAACTGCTTGACGTTTAAAGCTGATTTTTGGCAAACGGATTGACTGTGGTGTAGAGGTTCTATAAGGAGGGGTTTCTCGAATCTCAAATTCTAAGAGGGTGAAAACGCCCCTTAAATATTACAATATTTGTTATTTAAAAAACGGTTAGTCTTTCGGAAAAACGCTTGGACAAGCATAATTTATTTGGTTTTTTTATATATTTTGAAATTTTTGAAAAAATCATACAGGGTGTTTCAAAAAGTTGGGTAATTTCTTAACCACGATTCTGCTTAAACTGCTTGACGTAAAAAGCTTATTTTTGGCAAACGGATTTTTCGAAAGTCAAATTCCAACGAGATGAAACTATCCCTCAAATATTACCAAGTTATATAATAATATCGCCATATTGTTTTTTCTCATGCTGACATAAATGTGAGAAGATTTTATCCAGTTTGTATGTTAATGGAAATTCTTGCTTTGCTTTATCATCACTATTACAAATGATTAATTCGACGCGAACGCTGGTACACGCTAGTACATCTATAAATGCTGACTTCAAAACTAATGTCAAATGTTATTAAGTATTACAGTTTCTACAGTATGGCATCGTTAAATGAAACCGAACAGATCGAAATTAATTAAATCGAATTTTTAAGTGATATTTTCAAAAGTCAATAACACGGAAACGACTGGTCTGATTGGTACATTGTGTGAATCTCGATTTTTGCTTAGAATTGTAAGAGGAACCGAAATATGCAACAATATACAAGGGTTCCATTTAAAAAAAATGAAACTTTGATGTGCCGCGACTTTATGACGGACCCTGTATACTTAAATTTATTACCCGCTAATATACATTTAAAAACCCTATAACATTTATATTTAACTTTTTGTGGTAACTCTTATATTTTACCTAATAATTGACCGTTGCCATACATATCAGCGACCCTGTATATGGGATATATGACTTTTGTGGCGGGCTTATTGCCTTTAGCTTTAACATATCATAAAAATAATCATATTTTCTAGACATGACGAAATAACAAAATGTGAAATAATAACTTGGATACTGATATGCATAGTAGTAATTTCAGTTCTCTAATAAAAACAAACTCTGTGTGCTCCCAAATGTTACGACATCGTAAACTCTAAACTCGAAGCCATTTCAAATTCCTCTTCTAAACACTTTACAAAAAGCTATATCACCGTTTACATTCAGTCTTTTGGCAGAACGTTCTAACTTTAATTAACCCTTATCTGCCGCCACAATCCGACATTTTGTTTTGTTTTTATGTTTCGTATCTAGTTGGCTTAGTATACTAAGTAGCTGAAATGTGATTGACGTTCTCTACTTGGAGTGAATAAGTATATTCATACAATTCTCTTTTTATGAGTGAAAACTTGAAATTTAGCATTAACTAAGAAGTAATTGATTTTATTTTCATATGATTTATGTTTTATTTATGTATAAGTCTTAATCTTTAAAATATAATGCAATATATAAACCTTCTTTTCAGATGTTTTTTTTTATTTTGAGCTTGAGAACACACTATAATCAAGGATAATACATAGAGTAGTAGTACATTTATATTCGGAAAAAGTGAACTAATATTTAAAGAGAAAAATATATTTGAAAGCTCGAAGTGTATGTAATTATTGAAAATTCGGTCTGAAAATAGAAAATGTGAATAATAAACTAATCAGTTATGAGTATATACATGTAAGCGATTTGTGAATTTAATCTCTAGTACCGCTAACATTGATATGTTAGTTGTATTAATCACCGAAAAGAAAATAAATATGATATTCTATTTAAAATTTATTATTAATAATATTTTTTGCTCTTTATTTTAATTTTCATAAAACTTGTACATATTTATGATTTATTGTTTTCTGATAACTGTTAATTCTTGTTACTCTTTGTTATAATTATTTTTTATTTAAGAAATAAATCGTCACATCAAATAAACTTGGCAACTGATAAAAATCTAAGTAAAAAACTTAATGTTAGAATCAAGAACAAAGTCCAAACTACTGTCAAAAAAATATTTATTGGTGACCGGTTTCGGCAATTCCCGCTATAGGTATATATACAGAGAAGACCAGGCTACTAGTAACATAGCAAGTTGCCGGACGAATTTACGTTTACCCGTTTTGCGTTCGTACTCGAGATTCATTGTCGGCTAGTCGGCTGGTCAGGCAGTACACAGTTGCAGTTGTGCTTGGACGGGTCGGTCGTGAGAGACTAGGAATATGACGCGAGAAGTGCCGAGTATTTATTATTTTCATTTTAAGTGTTTACCTTCACTTAAGGTAACATTTAAAATGAAAATATTTATTATTTGGGTGTGTTTACAAGCCAAAACTAAAAATAAATAAATTCTCTAAACCCAAAAAAAAACTAAAATATTACTCTAAATAAAAAAAAAGTTATAACAAGTGTTCAAAAAGACCATCTTCTTGTGCTAGACAGAAGCCTAGGCGGTCGTAAAATCCCCGTCTGACATTGGCTAACATATTAGGGCTAATAGTTTGGAAAGCCTCTCGTATTTTTACTTTCAGCTCATCCAGATTATTAGCCCTATTATGACCTTGACTTTGGATTTTACATAACCCCACCAAAATAAATCATTGGGAGAAAGATCTGGTGATCTAGCGGGCCACAAAATAATTCCATGTCCACTAATTAAACGGTTGGGAAAAGTATTGTTCAAATATTCTTGAACAATACGGGCATTGTGGGCAGGACGGCCACCTCAGCAAATTGATTACTTGAAAACGTGGAATTTTGATCCGCGGTAGCACAAATGAACACTTGCTTTAACTCCTGTTCTTCATTAATCGACACATCAGGCTTTTTGTGTTTTTGTGGGAACACGCACCCATGTCTTTCAAAATTATTCATAACTCTTGATACAGTAGGTAAAGATGGAATTGGCCTGTTTACAAAAGTTTGTGGAAAAATTGTTTGTATATCCCGATAAGACCTATTTTGGAAATACCATTTTACAATTTGTTTGCATATTACAATTTGTTACAATGTTCTCACGAACTTCGTAAACATCCATTATTTTACTTAAAAAATAAATTTTACACGAGAACTGTCGCGAGAATCTGTGTATTCGTTTTGGCTATTAAAACACGAAAAAATACAAATTCTGAAACATTCTTATCACATATCTACCTATTTTTATTTTATCGCATTTTTTCGCCTGCTTTTTATCCGGCGGACGGGTATACGCTAATTCGTCCAGTTTTGCCTATGTTACTACTACGTTGGTCCGGTCTGTATACAGGGTGGTGACAATTTCGATGCTCAACATTGGCATCGCAAAAACTACGAGAGATACGAATTCGGTTAAACGGGACAAAAGTTGCGTAATTAGAAGTTTGACACAGACTTATGAAGAAAACCCCGGTATCTTGATTAGTTTCGGATTTATGTCAAAAAAATTAAAATAATACGTTTATTTTAAATGACAATATCTTCAAAACTATTGTATCTATTGCAACGTAAGTTGGTAGTTTTATATTTTTGACCTCGGCCAGTTAAATGCCGTTGTCTTATGCCTTAGAAAATTTCTAAGCCTTCTAGATTTCGCACAACAACAGCCAAGTTTTTGTTTTCTTATGACCGCCATTTTGAATTTTAAAACAAACGTATTATTTTCATTTTTTGACATAAATCCGAAACTAATCATAGGTGTTTGTCAAACTCCTAATTACGCAACTTTTGTCCCATTTAACCGAATTCCTATCTCTCGTAGTTTCTGAGATGCCAATGTTGAGCATCGAAATTGTCACCACCCTATTATATACCTTTATCAAAGACAGTTGTTCGTTTGACTTTTTTTTCAAATTTCAAAAAAAATAGAAAAAAATTAAAAAAAAGGAAAAGGTCTAATGATGGCTGCAATTACCGAAATCG
Source organism: Sitophilus oryzae (assembly GCF_002938485.1). Classification (NCBI taxonomy): domain Eukaryota; kingdom Metazoa; phylum Arthropoda; class Insecta; order Coleoptera; family Curculionidae; genus Sitophilus; species Sitophilus oryzae. The sequence continues at coordinate 3,029,676 of NW_022147237.1, read as the reverse complement.
GTCACTAATAAATAATAATTTTTTTGGACTTTGTTCCTGAGGTTCTTTAACTGTAAAATCGCTATTTTTGGGTATTACTCAACCGGGTCTCACAATGCAAATTCACCTCAAATATCCATTTAGTTGGTCATTGGCAAGCACTCTCTTATTGTACATGAAAATAACAAAACAAACATTTACTGATCTGGATAAATTTGATAGTTAAATAGTAAGACTCACCAGGGGGTACTCCGCCCCCTAGCCACTGATATATTCTATTCAATATATCCCATTCCATATTTTCCATCTAATTCAAATATCATTCGGTTATATATTGGTTAATCATCTTCAACAACTAGCTAGTGTCACCTGAAATAGTATAGGGGCTTCCCCCGGACGCAAATCTGCCGCTAAACAGATTCGCATCCCAATCGAATAGGCTAGGGGTACCTCACTACCCCAACGCCGCATCGTGTCAATCGAGAAGACAAGGGAGACCTCAAACTCTCAAGACCAACCTCGAAGGCAAGACGTCACAAGAGGTTTTCTTCTGGTCAAACGTCCCGTTGCATTACATTACATGCAACGTTTATAGTCAAAAGACTTTCAACCCCCAAATATCAGCTCTATGATAAAACACAACAGCCGGCCGGCCTATCAACTACTCACTCGCCTCCGGCAAGCTAAGCCTCCTTTTACATCACAATTTTACCGGATCGTAAATATTTACATTACTTGCCAAAGAATCATACTATTTTCTCTAATCGACTTTCAAATAGAGTGTTTTAGTATTACTAGATAAATAAATGGAGAGTTTTCGAATTATAAAACCATTATTATAACCAACTTATTTTCCAAGTTTTACATAACATTAAAATATGGGCCACCACTTTGTGGAAATGAGCGAACACTATAAAAAAATTAAGTGTATAAAATATAAAATTTTACTTCTTTGAATGTGTTCATACTCATTCTGAATATTTTTGTTCCATTTTTTTAATTAGGATTGATATATTGTTATTTGTTTACATAATAAATACAACTAAATACGCGGGGAACTGTAAAATTTATAAGCACGTAGAATTATACCGCGTGCGTCTCAAAAGTGGCTCACCCTATAACTTTTTAATTTTTTTCAGATAAAAAACGATATTTGGTATGTTAGTATATGACATAAATTAGGTTTGATTGACGTATTCAATTATTTTCGGTCACACTCATTGGCAAAATTGGCCAATTGATAAAATTGACAATGGTAAAATAAAAATAAAGAATAATAAGGATGAGCCACTTTTGAAACGCACACAGTATTGTATTAAAATGATGAAGTATTTTATTATACAGCGTGAGTCTTAAATAAGTGCAAATATTTTCAGGGATGGTAAATCTCGATAAAAGAAGCATATTTTCTCTTTACCGTTTTTCAAATAAATCAAAAATAATCGAGTTATTTTACTTTGAAAATTAAAAAAAAGTTTGCTTAAATTTTGAGAACTACTTGATTTTTTCTGGGTTTTCTTTCTTGTAAATTTAATCTACTATCTACGTTGCAACAAATTATGTTCTTTAACTAAAAACTAAAAACAAATCCAAAATTTTTTTTCAAAAAATTCCAAATTTTCAATCGACAGATCGAAATATACCACCGCCAAAAATATTTTAACTGTATATACAAATCAACCAATTATTTGTAACAAAATTATTATACAGAGCAAATATCTCCGACAATAGAATTGCCCAAATTAGAATGCCCTAGTTTACAACAAAACCCTTTTCAAAAGTTCCCCGTTTTATTAGATTTTCATTAACTTGTTAATTGCTTGAAGTTTGTTGGATTAACCGCAAAAATAGGCAAAATTCATGCCAACAGGTAAACGACGAGGCCGTTGGCACGAATTTATGGTAGTTTAAGTCTAGATAATATGCAGTGGACCTGTTGAATCCCGGTGGCAATTTATATTCTTGATGGGCCTCATGGAATGGATTACGCGTCGTCCCCAGAGAGGTGTTTTTTCGCGCCATTTGCCTGCTTTTGTTCGATTGATGATGATGGCCCAAACTTAGAATGTCAGATGATAAATTGATACAACCAGTAAGATTATACGTTTACTTTTTCTACTTGTTTTTTTTATAGCAAAGAACGTATAAATTTATTACTATAGTATTTTTTTATGGAGAGATTAAAAAAATATTTAAGAAATGTCAATTAAAATAAGTTGTGTTCAGTTAATTTTATCATAAAGCTAGAATAAAATTGTTCTTTTATGGTCTAAAATATTTTTTTAAGTATTAAGCTTCATTCAGAACCTAGCAATTAGTAGAATAAATAAGTGGTTCCAATTAGCGTAGAAGTTTGTTCCTGTAATTTGAATGTAAGCATTCAGAACGTTAAAATTAGTGGTAGGAATTTTCAATTAGTGGAAAAAGTTATCAAACTTTTGACTTTTCCACTAATTATACTTCAAAATTTGCGAGGAATGTCATTTTCGCCTTTGACTATCATCAGTCAAGAGAAGTTGTGGTTAAAAATCAAATTGTTTTATAAGCTAAATATTAGGCTTTCTCTATGGATACAACTGACTACCGCAGGTTAGGAAATTCTCATTCAGTTGCTAGGAAATTCTATTAATTTTAATTGTCTTTTTTAGACATTGTAAATGATCGTAAACTAAAAAGTATAATTGAAACCACTAATTCATTCCACTAATTGCGAGATTCTGAATGAACCTTAAAAGTACGAAAATATATTATTAAACTGACATAAAGTGTCAAAATCAAGAGCGTAACCATAGTTTCTCGATATATAGGGTGGCCCATCGAAAACATTCCGCAAGGCATAACAGCCAGGGTATTCTTTTTTTCAAATAATTCAAAAACACGTCAATTTTGTTTGTGAGGGGGGCAACTTTTGCCCCAAAATGATTGCAAAATCTTCAACCCTCTAAGCGGGGGTGTCATCTCCCAACTTTTTTCAAATGGGAGAGGGGTCAAGTGGCGTCGCAATGAAAAGGGCTTTCTAATCTCTATATTTCCCCGCTTTGTTTTTAAAAATCGGTCGAATCATTTTGAAAATACGAAAGACTGAAATTTGAAAAGTACTTTTTTTGCAAAAAACGCATAAATTGAAAAAAGAACTGCTGAAAATGTTGCCCGTCAACCTCCATACGGTAATACAAATTATTTTCAACCCGTTCTAGAACAATCTGAAGAACTTGCGGGGTCACTTCGCAACAAACATCAATAATTCGTCTTCGCAGGTCTTCTAATGAGGCGGGTGGAGTGCTATACACTTTACTTTATGTGTCCCCATAGAACAAAATTTACAGGAGTCAAGTCGGGTGACCGGGGAGGCCACTCAATTGCACCCCTTCGTCCTATCCACCGAACGGGAAAGTTATTGTTTAAATAATTACGCACATTTTGAGAGTAATGTAGAGGTGCACCGTCTTGTTCAAATATTAGTTCCGCTTCAACGTATCCAGGATTGTTCTGTATGATGTCAGTTAGGGCTGGGTCGATGGTATTTTCCAGTAAATCCAAGCACATATCACCTGTTAGATTTCCAGGAAGAAAAAAACGACTCACAATAGAATTTCTAAAAATACCAGCCCACACGTTCAATTTCTTAAGGTTTTGTGTGTGCACCTGGGGTTGTCCTCAGCCCAGTACCGGCAGTTGTGCCGATTAACTACACCTTTCAAAAAGAAAGTACACTCTACCTAACCTGATCGTTCAACCTTGTAACAAGTGAAAAAATGCGTAAACATCTAGAAATAATAAGAAAAAACAACAGGTCGAAGGAATTTATCCTTATCATTTACTCTGATAAATGTATAAATAAACTTTTCAAATTTCAATTCTTCATATTTTCTCAATGACTCGACCGATTTTCAAAAACGAAGCGGGAAAGTATAGAGAATAGAAAGCCCTTTTCAATGCGGTTACACTTGACCCCCCTTCCCATTTGAAAAAAATTGGAGGATGACACCCCCGCTTAAAGGGTTGAAGATTTCGCAATCATTTTTGGGGCAAAAATTGTCCCTCTCACAAACAAAATTGACGTGTTTTTGAATTTTCTGAAAAAAAAATTACCCTGGCCGTTATGCCTTGCGGAACGTTTTCGATGGACCACCCTGTATAATTACATACAAGGTATGACTTTTAAATTATTTTTATTATCTGGAATGTTTGAAATTGCTTAAAAACTTATTCGTGGCGTTTGAAAAAAAGTAGCATGTTCTATTCGGAGTAAAAATAACTTTTTGTATCTGGGCTGTATGTCCAAGTCAAACGTACAGTCAAACTCGCCATGAAAAGTGTCATTTTTACTCCTAATAAAACAATATACTATTATGTGTGTTATTCGATTATGTTTCAAATTAATGTACTATACACCTTTTTGTTTAAGAAAGCGTTACAAAAATTGTCTTTATAATTTATTCAGTTTTAGAAAAAAGTATTTATTTCTGAATGAAGACAAGCCATAAAATCGAAAAGAGGTAAATTCCTAAAAAAATAATTTTTATAATATTTGGGGTGTTTCAAAAAACATGTGCCATCTCTCGTGGGGAAATTCTTCTTTAGGTCCGATTCTCATTGGCAGCTACAGGAGGTTAATTTTTTTTTATTATAATTTTCTTCCAAGTGCTTTTAGTGATTTGAATGAAATTTTGAGGGTAAAAGTTACTATAATTGCGACATATTACATATTGCTATTAATTTGCCATAATCCAATTGAACGGTCCAGATGAAAAACTTGATAAGCGCCAATTTCTTAAATTTTCACCTGGGTTTGGTTGACAAATTTTGCTAATAAAGAAAAAAAGTCTGTGACGCCACATGTGTTTTTTAGAAAAATATTCCAGTGATATCCCATATGCACGTCCCTGGTAAATCTGTCGACACAATGCTAAAATTACAATATGTAGCACCTATAGAAAGTTTAACCATCCAAATTTCATTGAAATCGTTAAAAGCACTTGGAAGAAAATTATAATAAATCGAAAAAAAAGAAGACCTTCTTAGTTCTTAGCTACCAAATAATTGATATATTAATATGATATAAAAATAAAATCTTATTTTTACGTGAGGAATCTCCCCACTAGAGATTGCACATGTTTTTTGAAACACCCTGCATATACATATGTTGCTTAGACTTAACTATTAATATGTAATAGTTTTACTTAAATAATATTTTCTCTAAATGTTCAGTCTCGACTTCAAAAACAAGATAAAAATAATAACTTAAATTCCGAGAATTCTTAAAACAGTTAAAATAAGTTATAAATTCAGAGTGACTTGTCCGAAAAAAAAACGAAAACATTTTTAATTTTAATGCAACGTTATAAAAATAAATGCAGACTCGTTATTTTTCATCCAAACTTTCTTTTTTTGCACAACTGGGACACTTCATTAAAAAGAAAATTGTCTGTTCTAAAAGACGACAAACCTTGAAAAGCTAAAAATTATTCATTTATATTTTAATTTAATTTTGAATACTTTTTTTCTGTTTTTTTTATTTGTAATTGTTATTATAAGTTACCTTAAATTATTCAGCAAAATTACTCAGGCATATTGGTATCTTTAATTATGCTAAGTAGTTTCCATTTAATCTTTCAATCTCATCGTATGTTATATATCTCTTTATCATATCTCTGAAAATATATCTGAAGATGTTGCAATAACAGCATATTATGCCTACATAAACTCTGTAATACGCTATGGTTTGATCTTCTGGGGGAACTCATCGCATGTTAATAGGATAATGATTGTACAGAAGCGCTGTATTCGAAACATTTTCAAATTAAGTTATCGTGAAAGTTGTCGCAAATTTTTCATACAAAAGAAAATACTAACAATAATCTCTATGTATATTCTGGATTCGGTAGTATTTGTTTACGACAATAAAAGTCTCTTTAAAGAACCAGATTTAAAACATCAATACTCTACTAGAAATAGAGATATGTTACAAACCAACAAGAGCAACTACACGTATGTGCAGAAGAATGTGAAGCACAGCATTGTAAAGTTATATAATACTTTCCCACTCTCAGTTACTGATTTACCTAGACCAAGATTACTGTTAACCCTAAAAAATTATCTATTAGACAAGGCATTTTATACGCTAGATGAATTCTATGCAGACAAGGGTAAGCTGTTAATATAGCATTTAATATTATTTGTAGTAAGTATTATTGTGTTTTCAATTTATTTTCTTGTTAAAATTATATAAATATTGAAACTAGTAAATTATAGTTATGTAATACAGTATAAAGACTCTTCAGAAAAGTGTTTTAGGAATCATGTTTATATTACGATACATTTAGTAGTATTTGAGTGTTTTAGTATCTTGAGTTTTTTGTTAACATGTTCCACACCCATCTTGGGTCAATTTATGTAATTGTATTACTTGGAACTAATAAAGATTTATCTATCTATCTATCTATCTATATACTTTCATTTTTATTGACTGACATATATCATGACCTTTATATTTTGTTCAGAATCGGATTTTGATTTTCAAATCTAATAATAATAAATGAAAGTAAAGCTGTAATATGTAAATTTGCGATTTCTCTGAATACAAGGTGAGTCTGAAATAAGTGAAAATATTTTAGCGGTAGTATATTTCGACCCCAGAAACACGATTCTGAGTATTTTACAAATGTCAAAATTTGCAGTTTTTTGAATTTATAGTTTTTAGTTAAAAACATGATTTTTTGATTATATGACAACATAGGTAGTAGATTAAATTTACAAGAAAGCCATTCCAGAAAAGATTCAGTGGTTCTCAAAAGCAAAAAAAGAGCTCTTTAAGCAAAAAATCATATTTTTTCTTGGAAATCTCAAATTAAAATAACTCGATTATTTTGGACTTATTTGAAGAACGGCAAAGAGAAAGTATGTTTCTTTTATGGAGATCTACCAGCCCTAAAAATATTTACACTTATTTAAGACTCACCCTGTGTATGAAAAAGACAATATACACACTACATCAATGGGAATCATATTTACTGGATTTGCTGAGTATTTTGATACTCATACAAAAAAAAGCCATATATTTTTTTCTAATCCATTGGGTTAAGGTCCAATTTGTCTATCCAAAAAAGTAAAAAACATTTTTCGTTTGAGGGTGGTTCAGGAATTCGGGTTTAAAACACTTAATTTTTAAGCTCTTAAAACACCTGAATCTAAAACTAAAATGTATTTTTGAACTTACATGGCCTTTAATTTTTAATCAACAATTTTACACAACGTCTGATTTCATTGTTTCCCCTCTTCGCGTGTATTTATAAATGTTCATTATATTGTACATTTAGAAATTTTTGGACATTCAATTTCTACTTTACGACTCGCCAATCAAAATTTTAATTTTAACACATCTAATTAATCTTAGAATTTAGCCGAAAAAAGCCTTTATTTACTATCGATACTTGTGCCTCGGTGGTACGAAAGTACTACCATTGCACACAGGCCGCTATCTCGCGATGCGGGACTTAATATCTTACCGCTACTTTACGACAAGTCGTATATATATATACACAGCGCTGTGCTCGTCGTTTTGTGGAAATACCCAAGCTCACCTGATGATGGGGTAGGACCCCGAAACCGGTAGTGAGAGCAGGTTGATCCACATTATGACGAGCACAGCGTGGAATTAATTTCTATACTAGCAGTTCAAGGTAAGAAACTCTTATATAATTTTATTATTATTCATAATACAATATGACTGAGAAAAAAAACGGTGTCAAGGATGGCTGGGGAATGTCAATCCATGATAATTTTGGCGAGGTGAATCTTTATGCGTCGTTTACTAAAAACTGACATAAAAATTGTCAAAAGGTAACACTAGTTATACAGGGAGGTCCGAACTGTATTCCGGAAACTTCGGCAGCATATTCTGCTGATAAAAATAAGTAAAATAGTTCCTATAAATGTATGTCATAAAAAAATTAGTTTCGGAGATACAGGTTGTACAAGTTTGATTTATTTCGATTTTTTTTCAAATAATTTCTGAAGTAACGTCAATATTTTGATGAAAATTGACATTTGGGAATTTTTGGACATGAGAAATTTGATTTTGGGGTCAATATGACTCCTACTTTTATACCACCTACATATTTTTAACTGTTTTGAAGAGTAATAACTTCTTCCGCATCTGTATAAAACAAGTGAGTAAAAAATATGTATTTATGACGTTTTTTACGTAAAAAAGTCTTGGTAAAACTCTCTACGAGTAATGGTTCTCGAGATATTTGGAATCGAAATTATCAATACCTGTCATCATTGACATAAATTAAACATTTTGACCAAAATAGTTATCACACGGAAATAATAAATTTGAAATGTTTTTGTGTCAAAAGTTCAACAGAAACTGATTTATCATCAAGAAAAATTTATGGTTAATTTAAGAAAATAAAAAGTTCCCAAATTTATCACTTTAATCAAATAACTATCTACTCAATGTGTTTATTTTTCGTCAATAATGACACGTATTGACTATTTCCATTCTAAATATCCTGAGAACGGTTGCTCGTAGGGATTTTTACCAAGAGACATATTTTTCTCGAATTAATAAACTACACTATTTAAAAATCATTTAAAAATAGTTTTACTAAAAAAGGAAAAATAAAAAAGGGTATGGACCTGCCTAAATGATGTCTAGGGCGCGACCTCGCCAAAATTATCATCGATTGTCGTTCCCCAGCCGTTTTCGACGCCATTTTTTGACCGCATGGTATAAATAAGTTACGACAAACAATTATTAATGTAAAAACCCCTTTGCACTTAATTCTTTATTTGACATTTAATCTTTAAAACATTAGCATTAATTGCTGAAGAGTCAATGGGAGTTTCAAAGCTTGTTAAATAATGGTTTAAGAAAGTTAAACAAGCAAAGAAAATTTAAATTCATGCAAACTTCACCCCAAACACATGCCAAGTTATATTTGTATAAGTCCCGCGACAAAAGGGCGCCAAAAGGACCATCTTTTATATAATTTATCAAACAATTACAGACGGAATAGACGAAATCCGGTAATCCGCCGAGGGAGTCCGACAGACGCCGAGTGGGCTTTTGTTTTCCCCTCCGAAATATGGTAATTAATTTCGGCAATTATTCTTTTCTTTGGCTTTTGTGACGGAGCCGCGGAGGTACCCAAGGCCGCAATCGAATCACCGCTATTAAGTTTACGTGCCTTTTGTGCCTTGTCCTTTAATTGCCTTACGACCGTCTAATTTACTCGAAAAAGCTCAGTTTAACGAATATTTATATTTCCTAAATGAAAAAAAAAAAGGAAATAAAGCACAAATATTGAAAATTAATACTCCTATTGATTTTAGAAATATGTCTGATTTTTATAGACTGCTTTGAAGGGTTACTTGGGTCACCAAAATGCCTACTTGAACAAAATATGGAAACAATTACAATCTATGCCTCAAATATGACATCAAGTTGCAAAACTCGCCTTAACCAGTTAAAAAAATGGCCTAATGATATACATAAATAGTGGATTCTAAAATCTACATAAACATAGTCCCAAACTGCAGCAAAAGTGGCCTATTCCTATATAAATTCACTACAAATTACGTTACTGCAGCAAAATCCGTATTATCCACTTATATTTACTTTTTATTGTTCATTATTGTTGCAAAATAAAATAGCATACCTAATAATTCCAAGTTAGGATGCAAATATCTTGTTGTAGCAAAACAAAAAACGTGTTCATTAAAGTGGAATCATTTTGTATCTAGTTTTTGTAAAAATAAAAATCAATATTTTATTCTTAAAGAGAAAAACCACAAAAATAATTGGAATAAGGCGGGTTTTATAGAGAATTTTAATGTTATAAAATGATTTTTTTTTCAAACGTCAGAAAAGTATTAGATACGACATGATTGACAATATAAAAAAGTAATTTTAACGCCTAGGCATAAAAGTAAAGCACTTTTACTAAGCACAAAATAAATTATTAAACTGACATAGAGTGTCAAATTCAACGAGCGTAATCATAGCTGCTCGATACATAATTATTTACAGGGTATTACTTTTAAATCATTTTATATTCTTTGGAACGTTTGAAATTGTTTAAAAAATTATTTGTGGCGTTCGAAAAAATAAATAGCATGTTCTATTCGGAGTAAAAATTACTTTTTGTGCCTCGCCTGTATGTCAAACATACAGCATCGCCACAAAGAGTATAACTTTTACTCCTAATAAAACAATATACTCTTAGTCCATTAGATCTAACATAACTTTCATAACCTTTAAAATTTGTTTAGTTATCACATGGAACAATGCACAGCTGTAAATTGGTTAGTTGTTTTCAGTTTATTTTCATCGTTATTTAGTTAAGAGGATCCAATAAATGACAGACAAAAACCGTCAATTAATATTGTACAGACTACACATACCGCATAGCTTAAAATGTAAGTAAACATTTACAGTCTGTACATAAACTTATACTACAAAATAAGTTTTGTTTGATGAGAGATAATTCTTTTGTATAAAAATATCCTAAAGGTTGTTTTCTTATCAGTCAAAGCCAGCTTAAGCATAAAACTATTTTATATCATAAATTTAATAAAAAAAACTTTCTGTTTTAGTACTCGTTTGGACAGCATAGTCAATTCAATAATTAATATATACAGCACAATAAAACAAAACAGGAAACCCACACTTTGGGCCATTAAAGTGATATATTTTCAGTGTTGTATTCGAATTATTTATCACGGACAGTCAGAAATACAACATTCTTGGAATGGTTCCCCTTTTAACACTCCGACATACGACAAATAAAAGGGTAAAACGCTATCAACTTGCGCATCTTTTACCTGAAAATGTGGTGTTTTAACATGTGAAATTTATTACTGAGGATCAGATGTTATATAAATCATATAAAAATACTCTATGAATTATTTTTTTAAACATCGTTATATAACTACTTATGACTAAAAAATATTGTAGCATTCAAAACGTATTGATTGGTGATATCTAAGTTAAATTTATTTCAATAATTTACAGGTAGCTAACATATGAAAAACTAAAATAAATATAACAACCTACATTGTTATATTTTTGTTATATTACATGAAAGCATCTGTATTTTGTTAATTGTGTATAATTAGTCTTCAATTGTTGTATATAATAGATACGAACATACTAAGTATTAATAAATTATCACGCATAATGATCTTACTAATAAAATCCACTATTCACTACAAAATCATTATGACTTATCATTCACAATCCAAGCTATTGCCACTAAAATTTTTAAATATTATTAATAAAGCTAAAGATGTCATCACATGTCATATAAAATATAGTTAGCTCTATTTATTAAATTTGTGTTTAAGTATTTTATGTATTTTTTATAGCGTTGTAAAATGTTTAAAAATTAATCAGAATTTCAATTATTTCAGAAAAAAAGCTATTTACATAAAAAAAATAACGTTTTCATTAAAAAGAAGTATCTCTTGCATAACTCTACCATTTTCACATAATTCGTTCTAATTCAACACTGAATTTATCCACAATAATTAATTGAATTTATCTGGAAAGGTTAAGTAAATGTATATAAGTTCTTTTCATTTTTAACTAAACTTTATGTATAAAAATATATGTAGCATTACTAACATATTTTACTAAAAATGAAGATTAAACTAGTAGTTGTTTACTCCACACTTAATTAATTAAGAAGTGTGAATCATAGTTTAGTAAATTATGAAATATTACTTTTAAAAGAAATATACGTTTATTACTTTTTATATAGCAAAATAATACAGTTATTTACTACAACACACTAAAACACTACACTTTTAAACACTGGATGCGCGTTTCACTAACCATGTAGCAAAATCAGTGGATGATTAAAATTAATATAATAATAATAATACAGTTTTAAAACATCTGCTGATGTAAAACATGAGTCCAATGTTTTAGTGTATTGTAGTGAATTAGTGTTTTATTTCGCTGTTGTAACACCAAAGGTTCCATCCCCTAACAGTAATACTTTTAATATATTGGAATTATTATATGGATAATAGAAACTTTGATTAAAAATGTGTATAATAATTATTATTTAATTATTTCCCAGTAAAATAATATCAGTAATAAAAATTGTTTGATGATTGATCCAAATTTGCAAACTGTATAGGTGAAAATGTTATCCAAAATGATAATTATGAAACGTATAAAACATATTTAAAAGTAAATATAAAACACAAAAAAACATCATGCATTGTGTTCTTTACTCAAGAGCGGCATTGCACAAGTTCACGCCACACATTTCGATCTGTCGACGCACAGTCCACCTGCCTAAACAGCCAACAAGGCCTGCTCTATAGCGCTCTATTCTTTCTCTAAAAAATATAGGCCGCAAGCGAGTTGATTCCCAGCCCCGGCAGGTGAGTCTGCGGATCGATAGGGTACATACCTGGCCGATCTTGCCGCTCAAAACTGGGTTATTCTTCGGGAATATACGGTTATGACGTTCCGAGATATTTTAAATATGCCGCCTAGCTGCCGAGCTTGTTTAATAAAGTCGGGTCGGTATTCCTTACGGTTTTCCCGAATTCGACTGTTTTAATAAATATTTGGTGGCTACCGTACCGATGTATTTTTGTGGGTTTGAATAATTGTTTCTTGATTTTACATAAACTATTGAATCTATGAGAATTCGAATAGTATTTACGAACAAAAATTAATAGATTCATCATCATTTTGAAATAAGAGGAGGTTACAAATATATTCTGATTTTTAATTTACAGCCGGCGCACCAATGAGTCAGACTTGCAATTGGATATAATATTGTCTAGGGATTTTGCAGAGTATCCAAGTCATCAAACCAAGAAAAACAGTACATCTACCAGGTATTCTGCGAGTGCCGTGAGTCGTATGTTGAAGAGACAAAACGTCCTCAACGTGTACGGCTTGATGAACATATAAAACATACCCAAAGAGGTGAAACAATAAAGTCGGGCATTGCAGATCATGTGTGGTCCAAGCACCACAACATAAAATGGTCTTCTAAAATGGAAGCCAAGAACCTCCACCAAGAACCCCAATGGAATAAAGCACAAATTTAAAGAGGCAGTATTCATTTCTGACAATAATAAAATCTTTAGCAATCCATATTTAAAAATTTCAATAATATAGCAACCACTCATAAAACGCTCCAATGCAGGTATTTTTAGTGGAGCACCTCATGCTTCACTGCATCCAACTAATTCACGGGGAATGATCAGCTCTAGTATATAAAAGCTCAGTAGTTTTAATATTTAGTTCTTAATTCACACATGATAACGGTCAGTGACACTTCTAACCGAACCGTTATGTAAGCAAAATAAATAAAGACCACCCATTAACAACACTCTTAAAAAAGATCAGGAAATCACTTGGAAAAAATGCAAACTTGTGGAGAAACAAGGAGACGCCTTATCTAGTCATGGCTCTAGGCTAGACAAATATTCTAACAAAATATACAAAAGTGACAGGGCACCATGCTACGAAATGCAACTAGAACATCAGACAAAAATGATAAAGGTAATCGATCTAAATCTGGAAAAAAGCCAAGTTTCTAACAAAAACTTATTCTACGAAATGACCCAAAACATTAGATCTAACCACACATTCATATATACAGATGACTCCAAGGGTAAAAACAACGCGGGCTACGGAGTCTATTGTAATAATCCCCCTATCAACTATACAGAAAGACTACCAGAAGAAGTAACAATTTGCACAGCGGAAATAGTTGCAATTAACAAGGCAATTATTATTTCTCTGTGCAAACAGCTAAGAAATGTTGTAATCGTCTCAGACTCTAAAAGCGCCATTGACAAAATTCGCTATCCCGGGGTAGACACTTCAAATGACTCGATCACGCTATCAACCAAAAAACTCCTATTAGAAGCAAATAATAGCGGCACGAAAATACACCTAACGTGGATACCGAGTCACACAGACATAAGTGGAATCGAAGCTGCAGATAAACTCGCAAATATTGGAAGGTCACTCAATGTACCCAAGAACATCAAAATCGACAAAGCAGATATACTAGCAGTTATTAAACATAAACTTACAAAAGAATTTTCTCAAAAATGGAAAACAATAGCCACCAACAAGGGGGGATGGTACTCAGAAATCGTTAAAAAATTTCCCAAAACCAGATGGTTTGGCAATTTAAAATACGCCAGAAGAAAGGACATAACCAACATCATACGACTTAAAACAGGACACTGTCGCACTAAGGCCCATTTAAATAGAATAGGAATAATTGACAGCCCACTTTGCGAGTGTGGAAAAATAGAAAATATAAACCATATATTCTTGGCATGCCCTCTAAGAACCTATCTTCAATCAGATCTATATACAAAACTAATAAAAGACAGCCACACTACACCATTCAGTATGCAGACAGTACTGTACAACGCCAACCTAAAAACCATTAATCTCATCAACACGTTTATAGACAAAAACAAACTAGAATTATAACTTCAACTAAATCATCCTCTTCTGTTTATTTAGGCTTGACACCACAACACTAATCCTCGTCCATCCGATCCGCACCATTTTGTGTAATGCTCCTCTGCGGGCGGGATAGAGAAGAGTCTAGACCTTTGTTAGTGTCCAGATACTAACAGTCACGATACTTGTCACGATTTAACCAATGCAAAACACGCACACACTTCAGATATCCTTACTTAAACACGTAATTAGATTAATTTCAGGAACTAAAATCATTGATTGCAGCATGACGAAAAGTCAGACGGTCTGCAATCAAAACTAATGCGCTGGCAAATTGCACCTTCATAGGAAGCAGAGTCATAGAGCTGCCACAGTGAGGGAGGCAGCTCATCATTACCATACCACACCAAAATAAATAAAGATAATGGTCCGAAATTCTTCTAGTTTTAATACTCATTGTCTACCACATTCAAAATAACGTTGTTATTGTATTATACATAATACTTATTTACATTGTATTATATAGCCCACTTTACAATAAATTAATTGAAATGTATAATTAAGTGCATATCACAATTTAGATAATTATGAAAAATAATATTTAGAAAATACTTCAATTTAAAAGGTTTCAACTGCAAATTATTTAACCAGCATAAAATTTTACTATTCGTAAAGTAATAATGGTGGTTAATTATAATATATTTTGTAAATTATAATGTCATGTTGCCTCAAATTTGTACCAAACTTGTTAAATTTTGTATTTGTACCAAATTTGTTAAAACCCAACAAATTTATTAAAAAAATGTTTTTTAATTGATCGGGTATGCTCTTATAAAAAAGGAAAACAGTATTTTATATAAAAGAACGATTAAAAACTTACATATTCATGTATGTAAGAAAATTGATGACAACTTGGCTTAAAACTTGTTGTTTTAACAATAATATTACACATTTCACCCGCCATACCTTGAAAATACGCTCAATGTCAAATGCAAATCAATATTCATGAATGATTAACTAGAAGGAAAATTACATATCGTTAAACAAGAATGTATAACACGTCTCTTGAATTGTGGAAATATTTAGAATATACGTACAATATCAAATAATTTTGTCAATCTGTTTCACTTATTTGTGTAATTAATTATAGTTAAAAGTTCAAAGGTGATTACTAAACACCACCAAAGATAGTTATAATATTTTAAAATAAAATAATAAAAATACATGAATGAATAAATTTAATGAATAAATTTAATTAATTAATTATTAACAAACGTTCATTGTGAGTTCATGTGCAATGTGAGTTCAATTTACGTAAATGCCACTATCGCGCTTTTCATTCCCTGATTTGAGGATAGTTATTCCAAATATGAAAATTTGGAAAACTTGATGGACATTAAAACACGACTACCTACATAAGAAAATTTTAAAGAATACGAAAGGAAAACTGCAAGAGGATAAAATGGATAAAGGAAAGACAAGGTAACAGACATTTAATACAAAAATAAAAATCCCTCTATAAACTCTATATTAAGCGAAATTGCTTACTTGCTTTCCTTCAGGTTAAAGTTTGGAATTAAATTGATTTAGTTTAAATAGCAATTTTACAGATCTAGAAAAATTGCCCGAAAACAATAGATTAGGATAGAGGGAGAATCACCTGAAAACAAGTGACCGAAAAGATAATTGTCTGAAAAGAAATATTACCGAATTATAAGACAGAAATATAAATTCCAAGAAATATCAATCGTAAGGGAGATGAGAATTTAATCACCGCGATCTTATATATTTATTGTGTCTCCATTTTTTGAGTTTTAACTCATCATATAGTCTCAGAGCTTAGACAAAATTCAGCATCTGAGAAGGTTGGTTCTCCGTCTCCGATATCAGTCGTACCAAAGTCTATGGCACGAAGGGTTGTCGTGTCGGCGTACTCATGATGAGTTGTTCTGGTGTTTCCACATATTCTGTATTGCACAGAATCTGCATTTGCTATTTAGTGGAGAGCCCAGTACCTCGAAATTCGATTACTGTGAATGTATTAATGTGAAACCTTCTGAATTGTGTTTTATAGATAAAATACTAAAATTTTTACCCATTTTTTTTGTTGCTTTTAATTTTTTATTTTAGTAATTTTAGTAAATTCTTAATTATTTCCTTCTTAATATTTTAATTTTTTTAATTCTTTTTCTAAGTAAATTTATTGAAATAAATAAATCTAATACATAAGCTATACCTATTCTACTTATATTCTAATCAGTGAAATTTTGATTGAAATCGAATTATACAGGGTGGCGCGTCATATACGACGCGGTTTTTGCAAGGAGAACCAAAAGTTTGTATTGAAGTAAAATTTTCTGAGCTTATGTAAGTCAATTTAAAGTATTTTCTAAAATTATGTAGAGTTCTACAGGGTTTCCCCAAAAAAAGTTACACATCAAAGTTATGTTTTTTGTAATGGAACACCCTATATATTAATTGATTTTTGGATTCTAGTAAAAAAATAAAGGTTTGTTTTTTGTTTCATTAGCAAAGTATATGACCAAACCAAACCTTAAAACTTTGATGTATTTTAAAGAGAGGTTAATATATTTTATTTTAATGGACCGAAGAATTTTGACGATTTCTTAAGCAGTGTGTTGCCAAATTATTTGACTTTTTAGTATCTTTTTCTAATGTAAAAATGAAACTCCCCATCTGTTAATTATACGAGGGAAAACAAAATGTTGATATTTTTGATGAAAGTTTGAAAAACCCTGTAAAATACATTAAAACAATAAGAAATTTAAAAATTATTTTATCATCTAGAAAGATCCTTTCTCGATGGTTTGTTTTTTGGTTCATCTCATTAGCTTTACTTTTGTTGGAAATATTCGGTTTTAAAGGAGGCACTAACATTTTTCGTAATTTTTACATTAAGACCATGCCTTTGCTTTTGGGCCTAGTCAACACAGCTAGTGAGTTCTGGTCCCGAAACAGGCCTTCTTGACATAAGATTTGCTTCATTTAATCTTCTTCTTGTAGTCCGTTAGTTAATATGTACGGTTCTTAAGTGCAATTCATTATCAATTTGAAAAGCTGGCAAACGGCGGTTTCTTAGCGATAAACTTATAATAAGTCGATCGTCTCGATTAGAAGTTCTCATACGAAGGTTCCAGGACGTCTATATTGACGTCCTCATGGATGTAGTCATAATTCAAAGACCATTTAATATACTCTATGGTATTAAGGTATTTTTTGAACCAGAATTTTATAGCAAATTCACTAAACTCGAATAAATAAATGATATATATTTGACTCACCCTGTATATCTATAAAAATATTTTTGAAATGTGAATTACTATTAAACATATATTTTGTAAAAGGTTTGGAGTGAAAATTTCAAATAGGAATCCTGATACAGAAATTTTCCGGAAAACGGAGCCATCTTGTATGTATGCATTTGTATATGTGTGAGTTTATTTAAATACTAAAGTGAAAGCAACGAATTTAAATAGGTAAACTTTGTAATATATCTTATTAACAATACAATGCAAAAAGTTTTATAAAAATTCATTCACAGTAAATGAATTCCGAGGTTTGTATCTCATAAGGGCTTAAAGCACTCCACTAATTGTTATTTAGCTTCAGTCTACTGAGGCGGTCATTGAGGAGACAGTGTCCTGTTAAAAATCCCGTGACAATCCGAAGCTTGTTCTTATTTATATCAAGAAAAATCTTTAATTTTTCTCGGTCGTAATTCCTGAGAAATTTCGTCGAGTGTCTTAGACCATTGATTGGAAGAATTCCATTCCAGGTTACGATTCTTCCAGGTTCTTTTTTAAGTTCTGCTTTAAGTTGGTTCCCACTTTGGAAGCAGAACGGTTCTAGTACAGTAATTAATGATAAAAATTATAATAACGATGGTGTTGATGATGAGATAATACACAATATCCCTTAATGAAACTTAAATCGAGTAATCTTTTACCGCCATTAGCGTCGAAAAAAGAGCCAGCTTATAAATCTACCAAACATCACCTAAAAGAAATCCTCACTTTATGAATTTAATAACTCGACATTTATATTAATCAACCGAGACTGCGGGTCTTAATTCGCCAAATTTATCAGGCCGATATTTTTACAATTTCCCCCGTTTCGCTTTATGTAAGGCGCTACGATTGGACGCAGAAAGCTCCCAAAATATAAACGAAAATAAAATTATGACCTTTTGAGTTGCCACTGTGTCTGCCTGTTTACGTGGTTACAGAAAGGGAAAGAAAACAATGATCAATTTCCGTAACGCTCTGGGTGGTTAAACGACGAAACATGAAAACTTTCTTGAATATTGGAAAATATCACAAATAAACCTCATTATACCATACTAACACTTCCTTAAATATTTTATAATTTCTTAAATGACGAATTTAGAAGAAACGCTTCTCGAATACCAATAAGTCTTTTTAAATTTGTATAACCGACTTGGTAAGAAAACCGTTAAAGATAACCTACAATAATAGAATATTTTTTGCAATCACTCAATTGAAAAAGCCTTTCGATATAGAGACATAATGTAACGATAAATGAAACTTTGAATAATTATTTTATTTTTGAAATAAGAGCAACTGGAATATATTTCTTAACCGTCAGTATGATATCTAATCGGTTATTTCGATATATATATATATATATATATATATATATATATATATATATATATATATATATATATATATATATATATATATAATGAGGTTTATTTGTGATATTTTCCAATATTCAAGAAAGTCCAATATTCAAACAAGGCTGATTTGATTTCTTCTTACGTCTCAAGTGCTGTACGGTGGAGCCCCCACTCATTCTGCGGCCACCGCGTTAAACACTCATTTTCTCTAATTCGGCCAGCTAAGGCATATCGAAGATTGTGTAGAATTGAAAGCGACAGCGTTATCATATTAAAATGTATAAAATCTATAATACGTTTGACGAAAATATTTTTGGATGAAAAATTAAGCTTGTTGTAAAAAGGTTGGTCAATCAAGAAAAAAATGTTGTTTTTTCTTGATTGACCAACATTTTATACATTTTAATATGATAACGCTGTCGCTTTCAATTCTACACAGTCTTCGATATGCCTTAGCTGGCCGAATTAGAGAAAATGAGTGTTTTACGCGGTGGCCGCAGAATGAGTGGGGGCTCCACCGTACAGCACTTGAGACGTAAGAAGAAATCAAATCAGCCTTGTTACGAATTCGCCTATTAAGTTGCGTATCTTCTCAATTCTTTCAATGAACGTTAAAATCTCCTAATGAAGCGACAACAGGTGTAATGTTGACTTAGGTGTTTTATGTAAAGCTGCGTCCACATTGTTCGCGAGCAGGCCGAACGAACACGTGAAAGGCGAAAAACATGGCAAACAGTCGGAGCGAGATGTTCGTAGCGCTCGCGACGCTCGCCGTGCTCCACGTGCTTGCGATCACATAAAATGCCTGTTTCGACTGTTCGGCTCTGTCGCGGGACATCAAACAGACGCTTCGTAGCCATGCGAGCATACATTACGGCGCGACGGTTCGAAGCGCTCGAGCTGTTTGCGTTGTTTGTTTAGTTTTTAGTTCGGTTTCATTCATAGGATTCGGTATTTACTGCAGTATGATTATGCTACCATGATTTTTCTTATATTTTTTTGTTCAGAATTAAAAATAGTTGTGTTTTGTTCTTAGATTAATAATATTAAATATACCTTTAATAAAATATAACTCTATATTTAAATTGCCTGCTTATCTTAACCTGATCTTTGAGAACTTTATTTATATTTTGGCATACGCCTGGTACTATTTTTGCACTGCTTTGCTTAAAAACTTTGAATAAATAACCCAAGCTGGTATGTGAGTCTCCAGTTGCAAGGAATTTTAATGCCAATCTTTCTTTAACACTTTCTTTAACCGGAAGACACTTCCTAAAAGTATTTCTTTCTTTCTATACGGGGGCCAACAAAGTTATAAGTCTTTCAAAATCAGTAGCGGACATTCGATAAAAATTAAATTATTAAAAAACATTCTGTCTGTTTGTAAATCGTGTAGAAGTTTACTTTCACAGTGCTGGGATCTACTTTTGAAATTATTAGACATCCAACACCCTCTTCATTTTACAATAATAATCGCACTAGCAGCTGTTATTAAAAATACTTCGGTATTATCCATGTCAGAACAGTACGAACGCAAGCACTACATTACAATATGGACGCCGTTGCTTGCGAGTCGAAATATCTTTAGAAACACGACAAACAGGAAGCGCAAGCAACGCAAGCACTATCAGAAGCAAGAGCGCGAGCAGGATCACGAGCAACGTGGACGCACCTTAAGAATCCAAATTTTCGAAAAAAAAACAACCTGATAGTAACAGTGAACTGAAGATATTGAAGCATCTTATATGTCAATTTTCAACATTATTACAACCGAAATGAAAAAGTTTGTGTAAAATACATAATCAAACTGAAATGTAGTAATTATATTACCTATGCTAATTTTCTAATTATATACTCACTCCGTTGAATTATGCACATTGCACAAAGTAGATGCGCTGACCGTAAATAATCTGAAAATAAATAATAGATTATTATATGTGCAGGTAATTAAAATTTAACAACATATTATACATGAGTTATACATATATAAATCTAATTAGCAAGTTTATTTTCAATAAAATTTCAAATAACACACCCCTTTTATATATTTGATTGTTATTAAAGCTAATTTTTAATTATGCTTTGTTTTATTTTATTTGAAAAATGTTTTTAATATACTGGATTTTATTTTAAAATTTTACAAATAAACTTAAAATGAACAAGAAAATAACGCCACATCCGTATTTATATTTAATAAATTATAACAGGTTTTACGCTTACTTTTAATAAACGCTTTCTTTAAAACGCTCTCTCTTGTATCTATAATAATCCGATTGGCTACAGATATACGTCTGTATCACCAAAAGTTAAAAAGAAAAACAGAGCCTAACCTTGTTTATTATTAATAAAATATCACACGCTTCACTACTTTGGGCTCTACTACGACAGCTGTCGCTCAAAATATCTTTGGAATCTTATTGAACAGCCACCATAATGTTTCTCTAGAGATTAGATATAGGTAAAAGAGAATTTGTTTTGGGATTTGGATTGGTTTTGAATAATGAATAAACTTCTGGAAAAAAATTACATCATTACTATTTATTTTACTTAAACTAATATATTTTTTTACTTTTAGATGGACATCTTTTATTAAAAGAGCTTCAATTTAACTGCAAGAAAAAATAGAAGATTGGAAATAGTAGTAATGAAGTATTATACATAATGATTAATATAATAATATGATCACTTATATACAGGGTTGTTCACCACATACGACACGGATTATTGTAGCTAAACGATTTTTACAAATTGTAAGTTTTGGGTTCGTTGAAAAACTATTAGAGCTACAATTTAAAAATATTTTTACAAGATACAGAGTGTCCCAACTAAATAAAAAATATCAAAGTTGTATTTTTTTAAATGGGACACTCTGTATACTATTACATTTTTAGTTTCTGCCAATAAAGATAAATTTGATTAAGGTTTATTACACTTAAACCTTGCCGTTTTTGAAATACTTTCAATTTTGTGCAATTACAGTAAAAATTTTAAGGCTTCATTTCTCGAAGGGTGTCAAAGTTTTTAATACTAAATATTTACTGAAGCTTATTTATTGATTAATTATTTTAAATAATTTCTAGATTTAAACGACAATACCTTGTTTCATTTAAATGGAACACCCTGTATATTTTAGGAGAATCAGATGCACAATTTAATTCTCTATCAAATTGTAGTATGCCATTTTTTATCCAGCCCTTCAAGTTTTCGTAGAAAATGCATTTTCTTATAACTTAGACCACATTTATCAATATACCCATGGAATATTTTGATATTTTAGATTGTTTTTAAAACAACAAATATACAAAATGTACAGGTGCTAAAAACGATGATAATATTACTAGCACATTTGTATACAAAAAGAAACCTATTTAAATCTATTAAAGAGTATATCATTAAATAAATATTCCACCATTCTTTCCACCCAAATATTAATTAATTACATACTTAATTGTGTTAGTTAATAAATTTAAAGTTATGAAAATGAACGTCTCTGTTGTTATAAATAAGCATTCGTCAAAAAATGAAATAAAATTTTTAAAGTGTTACTTTTTACCACACTCTCTAATACACAGAAAAAATTCAGTTTTTTAGTAGTGGAGCAATTATTATTAATCAACACAAACAGTCAATTAATGTAGTTTGAATACTGGAATCATATTAATTTTTTTCCCTTTAACAAACATTTAAACAGTTTTTTTAATGAAATAAACGAACTATATCGACAATATTAGTATCTATACTCTTTAAAAATTTGTTACATCTTTAAAAATATTCTTAAATGTCAATATTCCATGGGTATATTGATAAATGAGGTCTAAATTATAAGGAAATTCATTTTCTACGAAAACTTGAAGAGATAGGTAAAAAATGGTGTAATACAATTTTATAGACAATTAAATTGTGCATCTGATTCTCCTAAAATATACAGGGTGTTCTATTTAAATTAAACAAGTTATTGCCGTTTAAAACTAGTAATTATTTAAAATCAATTTTTAGACACTCTGTATAAGGTAGTATAATTTTTATTACTGCAACACAAAATTTACGCACAAAAGAAAGACTTCAGTACAATATTTGGTTTTAAAAACTTAAATACGTCTATAGAAATGAAGCATTAAAATTATTACCGTATTTTGACAAAAACCTAAATACATATTTCAAAACCGGTAAGATTAAAATGCGGTAAACCTTAATCAAATTTACCTTTATTTTAGTCGTAGAAACTAAAAATGTAATAATATACATGGTGTTCCATTTAAAAATATATACAACTTTGGTATTTTTATTTTTTTATTTATTTGGGACACTTTGTATCTTGTAAAAATATTTTTAAATTGTAGCTCTAATAGTCCTTCAATGAATCCAAAACTTACAATTTGCAAAAATCTAATCGTATAGCTACAACACTCCGTGTCATATGTGGTGAACAACTCTGTATAATGATTGATAATCACAAAGAATATCTCTGAGAGATTACATAACTCTCGCCATAATGCTTCTCCAGAGATTGGACCTAATAAAAAAGAACGCCTCTCCAAAAAACTTAACGAGTTACAGCTCATCATACAGTTACAGGGCTTTGACAAAAGCCAGTATCTGAGACGGCTTCACCAGAGGTCAGCTCTCCATCTCCGATATCAGCCGCACCAAATTTTATGTCATGAATGGTTGTCGTCTCGGCGCACTCAGTG
Source organism: Sitophilus oryzae (assembly GCF_002938485.1). Taxonomy (NCBI): domain Eukaryota; kingdom Metazoa; phylum Arthropoda; class Insecta; order Coleoptera; family Curculionidae; genus Sitophilus; species Sitophilus oryzae. Next base: position 3,005,879 of record NW_022147237.1, on the reverse strand, counting down.
ATGAGGTAAAAAAATAATAACAAGAAGGAAGATGGAAAGAGAAATAGAGAAAATTGTGAGAGGAAGTTAGAAATAAATGTTCGAAATATAAGCTTGAGATGTCTTGAAGAAAATTTACCCCTTCTCAAAAAAATATTTGAAAGCTGAAAGGAAAAAAATCATCCCTCAGTATATTATTAACAGATTCATTCTCATTTTACTATTTCTATCATTTTATTCTGACATTTATCTCACAACATATTTCTGAACCTTATACTGCTTTCCTAGACATTGGGCCTAAAGAAAAAAGGCGCCCGCCTGTTTTAGGATTATTTACTTTCCACTATCCATAAGCTCGAAAGAAAACTCCAAGATTAAACTAACGGCGAGCAGAAGCGTTTCGGAGTTGGCTCATTTCGAAAGTTTTAAGCAAAACAAGACTCTTAAGGACTTTTAAATAAAGTTCTTGACACGTGAACATACTCGGGCTCCGAACTTTTCATGTTGCGGCATTAAAAAAATAATTATCTAGCTGGATAAAGTTTGACCCTATTCGAAACCTGAGCGTGTTTTACCTTAACGACAAGATTTTCTTTTAATAAACGAAGCTCACGATTTGATTTTAATAAGAAAATATTCAGATTTACAATTACTTGCCTGTAAGATATTTTAAGAACGTAAAAATACCCAAAAAAATTGACGGCATTGCAAAATTTGTTGATCGATAATTTGTTTTAGCGTCAGCACCAATCACAAATGCTAATATTATCTAACACAAAAATGCGTTATTTACTATATTCACTCAGATACAAAAAAACGCAACGGGGAAATTTTTGGTCAAATTTAGTGTTATATAATAAAAGTGTTATGGTGCAAGTTACACTCGGCGAGGTGACCCGAGGTCGAGACGAGGCGAGTGTGTACTTGGGGCTCTCGCGTCGTCTCGGGTCCTCTCGCCTCGCATTCTGAACGTTTTGTACGGGAGCGCCAAGAATTTCCTAATTCTACTTTTTCCTAATATTACGATTGCGTCCGAACGTCTTCGGAAAGTAAAAAATACTGTTGCCAGTATTCTCATATTTTCGTAAGTATATTAGACAGAGTGAATTATTGTTCGTTACTGAACGGAGTGAATTATTGTGAATTGAAAATGGAAGGATTATTTAAAAAGGAAGCCAGAAGGTAGGACATTTCATTTGTGCTTATCATTTCTAGTTATGTATTAAAAAAACAAAATATTCAGTATCCATAATGTTTCGGTTTACTTATAACTTGATTAGCATGTATTTAAGTGCAAGGTAATTAATTAATTTGTAATAAAATACTTTCAGATCCTCTCAAAGTGGAGGACAAGTACTGGCAGCTGGATAATTCAACTCCGATTGGATCCGCAATTATATGAAGATATAGATGTGAAAATAATAATAGTGGAATATATTAGCGGTAAGTAAAAACGAGTATCTCGGTCTCTGTCTCGGTGTCATAGTTTTGACAGTAGTTGGCTCCCAAATAATTTAAAATGAATTATAATTTTAATTCGTAATGAATAATGTGAATTGGGGGTGTAAGGGGCGAAGGTAAAAAGGTCAGAACACCAGCCCAAATGTCAACCTCACCTGCTAGAGTGGTGACCTAGGTCACCCGGTGCACCCTGCTAGATAACTAACGAGGCTCTGACGACCGAGTCACGGCGGTATAACCGTTCCATCGAGTACCAAGGAAATGCAGTACTCAGACCTGGTACCAAGACGTCCGGCAAGCGTGGTAACAATATTGCCAAAACCTCCCAAATCATGTTAACCGTAAAACAATCAAGGAAAATACCCCAGGTGGGTAGGAAAACAAATCCACAATCCCACACCGAGCATTCGGTCAGCCTCTCAAGGATTCTGGGGGAGGCAACAAGTTGACATGTAAAAACAGGAAAAACTCCCACTCTAAAACCACACTCCAAATCGTAACGTACAATGTACGAACCATGGCGAACAATGATAAATTAGCTGAACTGGAGGAAGAACTGGAAAAGATAAAATGGGATGTAGTGGGGTTATCAGAGGTCAGAAGACGCGGAGAACACTGTATAGATCTGAGATCTGGTAACACCCTATATTACAGAGGACCTGATGATGAAACATACGGCGGAATAGGATTCATGATCAACAGTAAATTGAAGGCACATATAGAAGCATTCAATGCCATATCAGACAGAGTAGGATGCCTAACTCTAAAAATCAATGAGAAAACTAACATCAAACTCATTCAAGTATACGCGCCAACCTCTGCCAGCAATGAGGAAGACCTTGAAACCTTCTATGAGGACTTAGCTGAAGCGCTAGAAGACGAAAATACTAAAAACACAATCATTATGGGGGACTTCAATGCCAAGCTGGGACACAGAACAGAAGGAGAGAACAGACTAAGCAACTACGGATATGGCACAAGAAATGAGAGAGGTGATAGACTATATGAATTCCTGGAAAAGCCAATCTATATGCCATGAACAGCTTCTACAAAAAAGACCAAATAAGAAATGGACATGGATTCACCAGACGGAATGACAAAGAACGAAATAGATTACCTCTTAACAACCAATAAATCGATGTTTGAGGACGTAACAGTAATAAACAGATGTACAACAGGAAGTGACCATAGGATGGTTAGAGCCAAAATCTGTATAAATGAAAGAAAAATGCGAAAACAACTGTTCAAAAAGAAAGCCCAAATAGATCCAAATAAACTGAGAAAACAGGGAAACGAATTCAGAAGAACACTTGAAGATAATATAAATTTAGAACAAATGGATGGACAAGATATAGACGAAACAAACGATAGAATAAGTAAGGAGCTCCTCAGAGCTGGATTGGAGGTCGCTAGCAGGACAAAAACTAGGGTAAATAAGTTAAGTCAGGAAACGAAACAACTGATGAATCAAAGGAGGCAACTCATGACGAATGGAAGGATGAATACGGGGGAATATAATGAACTAAATAAAATCATCAAAAAAGAAGTCAAAAAAGACCTAAAAGAACACAACGAAGCGTTAGCGGAGAAAATTATAGAGAGCAACAGGGGTCTAAAAAGCTTACAACCAACACTTGGAACCCAAAGAATGATATCTCTAAAATACCCAAATGGAAAAGAAGAGAGAGACAAAAAAAAGATCACCTCAATAGTAGAAGACTTCTACACTGACCTATATAGGTCTAAGAAAGATGCAGACACCCCTACAAGAGAAAAACTAAAACTGAAAATAGAAAATGTTGGATCCGAGGAACTGCCGGATATAGATGAATTCGAAATTGAACAAGCCATAAGAAACCTGAAGAATAATAAAGCACCAGGCCAAGATGAAGTATTAGCAGAAATGCTAAAGGAAGGAAAAGACATAGTGATACCGATATTAAAAAAGCTATTTAACGAATGTCTACATCTCGGACAAATACCAAGAGATTGGAATAACAGCCTGACAGTACTCTTATTCAAAAAAGGTGATAGAGGTGATATAAAAAACTACAGGCCAATATCCTTGCTTTCTCAAGTATATAAGCTTTTCATGAAAGTCATTAACAACAGACTAACATCAAAATTCGACAACTACCAGCCGGTGGAACAGGCAGGTTTCCGTAAAGGATACAGTACGTCAGACCACCTGCTGACTATGAAAGTATTGGTTGAGAAGGCAAACGAGTATCATCTTCCCATGTATTTTGCTTTCGTGGACTATGAAAAGGCCTTTGACAGTGTCGAATTATGGGCTGTAGAACAAGCAATGAACAACTGCCGAATTGATTCAAGATATAGAACCTTAATCCATAATATATACAAGAACGCAACAATGACAATACAAATAGGAGATACTACTAGACCCATCCAAGTTAAGAGAGGAGTACGTCAGGGAGACGTGATATCTCCAAAATTGTTTACCTTGGCAATGGAAGATGTTTTTAAAAAACTGGACTGGTCGGAATATGGCATTAATGTAAACGGCAAAAAACTAAATCACTTGAGATTTGCCGATGACGTCGTCCTAATTACTGACACTTTTGAGGGAATTCAGGCAATGGTAAACCAGCTGACAACCGCATCGGAAAATGTTGGCCTAAAGATAAATATACAAAAAACAAAAATGATGACAAATACCGAAAATCAAAACAACGTGACGATCAACGGATCCCCCCTGGAAACAGTTAAAGAATACATATACCTGGGACAGGTGATCAAGTTAGGAAAAGAAAACCAAACGGCCGAAATTACTAGGCGGAGCAAGTTGGCATGGGCTGGATTCGGAAAATTATCGTGGATACTCAAAAATCAGAAATTTCCCCAATATTTGAGAAGCAGAATTTTCAACCAATGCATATTGCCAATCCTTACATACGGCTGCCAAACATGGACATTTACAAAGGCAAATATAGAAAAACTGTCGAGGACCCAAAGAGCCATGGAAAGAATTATGTTAGGAGTTAAACTTAAGGATAAAAAAAGAAATAGCTGGATAAGAATGCGGACTAAAGTGGAGGATGTGACAGCCAGGGGGCACGATTGAAATGGAGCTTTGCAGGACATACAGTTAGACAATCCGACAATAGATGGAACACGGTAATTCAGCGATGGAGGCCATACTTAGGACAGCGAATGAGAGGACGCCCTCAAATGAGATGGTACGATGATTTCAAAAGAATGGCAGGACTACATTGGACACGCACAGCACAGAACAGAGATCGGTGGCGAGAATTGGGAGAGGCCTATGTCCAAAGTTGGACGACAAACGGCTAATGATGATGATGATGATGATGATGAATGAATAATGTGTAACGTAAATTTTTATCTATATATTTTTACAGATTATTGCCAAGAAGGTGATTTCTAGTAGTTCGAGCAGCAACGGTGGCAAAATGGTGTCTAATTAGTTACCATAGTTACAATAGAACAAAAAGGTATGTACTTGGTATGTACCTTTTTTAAAATGGAAAAGACACATTTCTTTCCTAGACTTAATAATTAAAATAAGATTATTAACATTTTAAATTATATTCACTTTGGGTAGATATTGTTTTAAATAATAATATGTAATGTATTTTACCCAATCTTTAATTTGACGGTGTTGTTAAATTCATTACTCATACATTTTTTTGTTTATAGGTAGGTGTAGGTATACCTACGCTCACCTTCAGTAGCAGTTTTTCACCAGCCACCCGCAGTTCGCAGTCACTAGAATACCAGAGGGACTACAGTTTCATTTATTTTATTTTATCATAGATTTATATTTTATAATAAACTATTTCATCTAATACCAACTTCCATGCTTTATTTTGACCGACTTAAAGTTCATGAATAAATTCGAAATATTTGGAAAAAATTTCGTTATTAAGGTCTTAAAATTGAATTGAAATATCATTTAAGGGGTGGTAAAAGGGTTGAGTTGGGGAAAAATGTTTTTTTCTAGTACCTTAAACTTCTTCAGTAAACTCAAAATAGTCATAAAAACGTTCATTAGAGTATCTAAATCAAAATACAAAATTATTTAATTGTGATGTTCTGGGTAATTTTATAAATAAAATACTCTTTGACTCCAGAACATTTATTTTATTTTTTTTGAGTTAACACAGAGAATAGTTAACCTCTAAATTGACTCTAGGGATTATTTCCATTATTAGAATTCTCAGCTCTCATTTATTTAATTATACCATGGACAACCAATAATACACATTCTCATGACATCATATATCTTTAATTTTGAAAGCTCTAAACATATATATTTATAACTATTTAAATTTTGCTGTGTATATGACGGACCTTGATTCTGAAAAAAATTAGTTATGTTAGAAAGTCACTGCACATAATATGTTTTTAAAATATATTTACCTTTGTATGTTTCCTGCTTCTCCTTCGTGATGCTTGTGCTATAACGTTCTAATGTTCTAATAAAAAACATAAACTGTCAAAATTACAATTTTGTTTTAATTTCCAATAAAAATAGTTTGTTTTTCTGCTTCATCTGTCTCTTTTCCCTTCACCCTTCCTCACAAGAGTTATCAGTTATATAAAAATGTTTAATTTAATTTCCAGTTAATCGCCCCCATACCACACCACTAATTATTATTTCTTGTTTCCGATTAAAAATATTATCAATACTCAATGCGTCTGCATAATTATAACATTTTATTTTTATATCACTTTCTAACTTAACGTATGGAGCACCTGGCCAGCCTCTAACTTTTCGAGTCTCAACTCTCGATAGCGACTACGAGGAGCGACGTTGACAAATTTAACACGTTTTTTTCTTTCATTTCATGTAGGATATACATCTCAAGGATTTCGATCTATGCCGATGACGACCGAACCGAGTAGGTCGGGCGAGAATTAGGAATCTCGCGCATTAGGAAAAATTCACATTAGGATTTTTTACGCCATCCCCTTCCAGCATTATATTTCTATTATTTTTAGCCCTATTTTCAGAATTTTTTTATCAAGATGTACATAATTATATCAACTTTTTTTATAAACTTTAGTATTTGACATATTATACAAGGTTAATCGAAGGTTTGTTTTTTTTACCTTAACTTTAAAACACCCTGTGCAATAATTTCGTGTGTGAATTTTCCTAAAATATAATTTTACGGTCAGAACCATGACGCCTGAGCAATTTGTTTTTTGATTCACGTCAATACATGTTTTGGTTAATTTTTAAGACCGAAATGAACTGATTACGATCAATTTGCAATTTTTTCAATTATCATTACTTCTTGATGTATTTTTTCAGCGAGATGGTTTTGGTGACTATTAACATTCATAACATCATATTACGCTGCATTGGATACTCTATACTAAATTAAAAATAAACGTTAAATACTAAGTATACAGTGCTGGTTTTAATAAACATTAATAACGATAACAGAACTAACGATATTAAAAAAAAACATCAATAATAATGAAGTATGCAAACAGAAAAAAATGTAAAAAATAACCTAATACGTTGTATTGCCTTCCTTGGCTATTATAACTGCGTGTATACGTCCGTTCATACTGTCATTGAGGCTGCATATATCATATTGCAATATGTTTTCTCATTCTTGTTTAATGACCAAGCGAAGTTCATCTAATGAAGCTGGTAGCGCTTCGCGACCTCTAACCTTCCTGCCAAGCATTTCTCAAACGTTGAACATGATAGTGGAACAGTTCATAGTGGTTTATAGTTTACAGTAATTTCCAAAGCCGCCTTGTCATATTGAAAAACAACTTCAAAAAGAAATGATAATTGAAAAAAATGCAAATTGTTGGTGGTAAGTTCATTTCGCTCTTAAAAATTAACCAAGGCATGTATTGACGTGATCCAAAAAACAAAATGCTCAGGAGACATGGTTCTGACCGTAAAATTATATTTTAGGAAAATATACACACGAAATTATTGCACAGGGTGTTTTTTAAAGTTAAGGTAAAAAAAACAACCCCTGTATAATATTCCAAATACTAAAGTTTATAGAAAAATAAGTTTACGAATTAAAGCTGATGTAATTATATATAGCTTGCTAAAAAATTCATGAAAATAGAACTAAAAATAACAAAAATATAACACTTTAACAACATTACAGCCTTCATCGGTGTTATATATCACAAAATAATTGCTAAAAATTAGTATTTATTACTATTTCAATATCTGTTGGTGGTTCATCATTTCTTTCATAGTTATACCGATACTGAAACTAAAACTTTTAAGAAGGTTTCTTCCAACTATAATATTTCAAGTTTCATGAACATGAACTATCGTCTGAACTTTTCTTCGAACAGCCCTCAGGCCAAAAATGTTCTTCTTATTGATCATTTCTTTATTGCCTGTGCGAGTCTCTGATGCGAAAGTAAGTACTACAAAGTTCGCTAAGCTTCAAACTTTGTCGCTAAAAGCTCGTATATCTTCTGCAATTTAAATTTCTTGTATCTAATAACTTTATCCCAATACATAGAGTGTGTATATTTTTATTCTAAAAGTTTGCCCATTATCAATAATTATTTTCTGTGATATACCATATATATTCCTTCCTAAGACCGTTAAAGATATTTAGAAAAATCTATACCGGGTGTTTCCCAAAAGAGAGCCTAATTTTTTTTATTTTTTCAGATAATAAAACGAAATTTGGTATGTTAATATACATGTTACAGTAAAAGTTGGAAATCAGTGATTGTTAACAATTACTAGTGAAAGCTCACATTCACTGATTTGCTAAGACTATGCCAGTAAAAGTTCAACAGCTATTTTTGAAACCAACTTTTACTAGTGAATGCTAGCATTCCCTGGACGATGGCAGTGAGTTTGAAAGATTCAGTTAGCGCAGTTGCCACATGTTGTAAAATATATCGATAAATCAGGATACGTTGAATAATAGGCAATATAAGGATAAAATTAAATTAGGCTAAACCTTGGCAACGTTCACAGACATCTGGCGTAAATTCGCTTTGTTTTTTGTGGTTATGTATAATTATTGTTTTGTTGTCGTTGTAAAAAGTGCTGTACGGTATTTTCCCTACGGAAGAAATTTTCGGTGAAAATTTTTTCACTATGCACTCGCAATAATGTAACAGTGCTTGTTTTTCATTTTTGCAATAAAGATAATCATAGTAAAAATTAAGCGTGCGAGAGAAAACTATATTAAGGAACCCAGTGACTATGAACTTATTAAACGTTTTGATTGTTTTGATATGCTTGAAGTAGCGGGATTGAAAAAAAACGAATAATTCCCAGTTGAAGAAAATTCGGGCATACCTTTATTTTGTCCACGATGAAGAACTGTATTAAAAAAACTAGTACCAAAAAGTAATCTTATGTTTATGAGTGTTTTTTTTAATTCTTTTGTACGCTTTAAAACGTTTACTATCGCTTTTAATATTTAGAAGGTTATGTCGTTATTTTCTATCATTTTTAATAAATATACTAAAGAAGTAAATTGTAATTTTAAGATATTATGTGAATCAGCTTGAATATTGGGGTGATCCAATATTCTTAAAAGTTTTATTTGTTCTAACTTCCACCAACATTCTTCCTCTCCACACTCGTACCTGTACAATAGAATAGACCTGTACAATAGAATAAGTTTTACTGGCGACCTTTAGTAAACGTTACTTTCACTAGTGAATGTTAGAAGTTACTAGGAAACATATTCACTGGTCCAATGCGTAATTATTAGCATTTCCTAGTGAATGTTAACGATCACTGAATTTCCGACGTTCACTGTAACAGACATAAATCGGGATTGACTGACGTATACATACACACATACACATATACTTTTAGTCGCTTCCTGTTTCAACGACAATGTGTACAACTTTTGAATTTTATACGGCACCATCGGTATTTTTTTAATTTATTTGATAGAAAATGACATTCTGAATAGAATGGCATATATAAATACGTCAATTTTTGACATTTTCAATTAAAAAAAGGCATTTTAAATTTCAATCTAGACTATCAATGGCTATGTTAAAACCATTAATTTTTAATTAAGGAGCTTTGGGATCATTCTGTACTTATTAATTATACAAATTAATTACAATATTAGAAGATCTTTTATCAAACGTGTTTATATTATAATTGAACTGAATCACCTTGTTGACAATTAGGGATAAGCAGTACTCCAACTAAATATGGGCAATTAGCAATCAATAGAGCTATTAATTACAAATTGGTTGGAGTGTCTTATTATGCCAACTAAGACGATATGTTTCTATAGGGAAATGCCGCTGTATAGGAAGCTTTTTGTTAAAGCTGAACTTGTCATTGTATTGTGCTAACAATTAATTCTGAATGACAATAATTAGTAATAAGTAATATTAATTAAGTCAACTTCTGTTATTTTGACTGGATCTAGAATAGTCTGGTTCTTAACATCAAGCAAATAATTGATTACATTCATTTTTACATTACACGGAAATTATTGCAGGATTTAATGCAAGGTCTGGCAAAAGTGCGTTGGGTATCTGTATAGCTCCTAAAATAAAAAAAAAACTAGGGAATTTTGTTTAAGTGCACACCTTAGGTATGTACTAGGATGTATTTCAGAAAAATATTTTAACTTCTATATAACTGATTTAGAATCGGTATCCTTATACTACTACTGAAATTAAAAGAAACAAATTCTTATTATTTTCATTCCCTACACTACTTTTTTAGTGGCGTAATTTTTATTAGGACACACGTAAAATATATCTTAATATTTCTGAAGCCGAGATAAGAATTTGAGAATTTTGAGAATTTATATCTCTACGATATAGGCTATTATTAACTACTTACTATACTATACAATCTTGGCGTATGAGTGTTCATAGCGTATGAGTATTAACGCCTGTTACACTGATAGCAAAGCACAGCTCATTACCCAAATCATTTCACCATGACTCGCTGTGCTTGTTCATCAGAAAAATTCCAACTCAATTTGTCACTGTAACTAATAGTCTATAAATTTTATTTCTATATCATATATCTTGAACTAAATTACAACATATCATACAGGGTGTTTCAACCGACTTGTGCCATCTCTCGTGGGTAGATCTACGTCTGTAACTTTAATAATATGTATTTCCACACCCATATTTATTGGAACTTTTTTTCAAATGTTTTAATAAAGAATCAATGAGTACTTATTCAAAACTTTGACCAGATGATTAAAAATTATCAAAGGTTACTGTTAGACTTGATTAAAGCAAATTAATAAAATTGCATTTATGTCATCAAGGAGACTGAAATTGACAAAATATCAAGAAACAACTTTTAATCGGTATTAAACCTTCTACACAATTTTTCTAACAAGAGAAGAAAAGTCAGTGGTGCACATGTTTTTTAGAAAAATATTCCAATGATAACCCAGATGCACGTCCTTGGAGAATATGTCGACAGTTTTTTAGCAATAAAATATATGTCGGACTATTACTCAAAATAGTCAAAATTCCATTCAAACCGCTAAGAGCATTTGGAAAAAAATTATAATAAATCCAAAAAAAATGAAGACTTTAACCGAGGGGCAAACCGCTGTCAAAAATGGTGTACAATAAATACCAATTTTGGGAAAAAAGTACCAAAAATACCAAATTATTTCCAAAAAAATACCAAATTACTCTCTTTAGTATCTAAAGAATTTAAGATATTTGGAGCTTTAGGGCCTATTAATGTCAAACTACGATAATTAGGTCAGAAAAACATATAAGCTAATTCGAGTTCCAAAAAAGTACGGTTCTAGAACGGTTTAAAACAATCGCACAGTCTAATTACGACAATCATTCATGTCAAAGTTGCAAAAAATCATATTGTGCCAGTGTTTTGAACCGTTCTAGAACCGTACTTTTTGGGAACTCGAATAAAGCTACTGTCATGACACGTTTAAAATGTTGTTTTAACGGTTCCATTAACATCGATACTTCAAAAATTTATAAAATAAAAACTAGACATAAAAAGTAATTGATTTTTTTGTTATTTGCGCCATTTGTTACTTATAAGCTCAAAAATATAATTATATGCACAAGTTTCTATGATGCGAGTTCTTTAATTTCTTGACATTTTTTCGTATGACACTATGTACAGTTTTTGCGTAAAAAACATTTTTAGGCATTGAAAAATTGCAAGCTTGGTAGATAATATCGGGTAAAAATAACCAATTTTCCAAATAGGCCAGCAACATAACCCCGAAACATAAGTAATTATTCTTAAGTATGTATATTACGAGGTATATTTTATTGTTAAGTAGGTACTTAACCTTGGACAATAAATATAAAAACTTTAAAATACTGCATATAAAATAGATCAACACCAAAAATTTTTGATCGTGTAAAAAGCGCGAAGGCGGCTCATTTTCAATGCAAATGGGCTAGAAATCTAGAAATGATGCAATCAGCTTCCCGGCCGTCGCCACGTGCGTCTAATCCACATCCACCGTTGCCAGATGTCCAACAAAATACCTGTTTAATACCAGTTTATTACCAAATGATACCAAATTAGTACCAAAAATACCAAATTAGTACCAAAAGTACCAAAAAAATACCAGTATACCAATACTACAAAAGCCAAACCAAACCAAACCAAGTGCTTGTACAATAAATACCACCAGAGGTTTTCCCCTCGACTTTAACCTCCTGTAGCTACGAAACAAATCAGAACCGGCCTTAAAAATTTTATAAAGTATAAATCTTACAAAGTATTATATTTAAATATTATGTTTAACCGGTATTGCAGTAATCTTTATTATACATCAACCAGAATTTGAAACACAATATTCAAAAATTAGCATCTCCGATATACATTATTCCTCTAATTTGAATCAGATTTTACTAAAATATATTTCGGTTTGTGTTTTACATAAAATTAATATATTTATTATCCCGGACGAAACTGCGTATAATTTCAAACAGTAAATTCATTTCTGCTAAACCCCTTTTCAAACTTATGCGTTATGCGCTCGCAAATAAAGATTAACAAAATACGAGCTTTTGACAGGTTTAATAAATTAATTAGCGGGATAATAATATAAAATCCCTTTTATACATTAAATTTAAGTACACGTAATGTTAATCAATATGAGCGATGGGTATTTCATTTAAATAAACAATAACTATACAACTAATTCTAAACCTGTATCTAAAAGAGTTTAATCCATATGGTATATTATACCATATGGCTTATCAATATATTATATTAATAAATAATAACTTTGAAATGCATTATTGATACTATCAATATATCGAATTCTGATACATTAACAAAAATTATTTTAAGCTTGGTTAAGAACTTTTGCAAAATGGATATAAAATCGCAAAATGAATATAAAACGATAATTATGCCTCTATATTTGATATCAATTAAACTTTTAGTTACGTAATAGAGGGTACGATTTTTAAATTCATTGTTGCCAACTATGGACATATTCGGCGCCGGCGCCGTGCTGACTAACTGGAATTTAGACTTCGCGCTGGGGATATAGGTGGTAGCTCTACTGTAAAAAAATGTTAAGTTGCCGCATTTATTTATTTATTTCCTGATTTTGTCATTCGTTTTGACACTTTAGTTTTGTGATACTTTAGGCTTAACAATGTTTATTAGCAGACCTTACAGTCGAATACTGTTCTTTTTAGAATCTCTTTTAGTGCGAAGCGTATAAGATTAAATAGCTTAATCACCGTAAAAAACTAATCGCAACTTTATTGGAATATTTTGAATTGAAAAGCGGTACTAATGGCCCTTTATGTCCCTTCAGTACTGTTAAGAAGGTGAGTTTTGTTGATGTAAATAATAACTGTTTATATATTTATAATTAACTAGCGTGTACCAGCGACTTCGTTCGCGTCGAATTAATCATTTGTAATGGTCATGATAAAGCAAAGCAAGAATTTCCATTAACATACAAACTGGATAAAATTTTCTCACATTTATGTCAGCATGAGAAAAAACAACTCTTAACTTGGTAATATTTGAGGGGTGTTTCATCTCGTTGGAATTTGACTTTCAAAAAATCCGTTTGCCAAAAATAAGCTTTTTACGTCAAGCAGTTTACGCAGAATCGTGGTTAAGAAATTACCTAACTTTTTGGAACACCCTGTATGATTTTTTAAAAAATTTCAAAATATGGAAAAAAAAATCAAATAAATTATGCTTGTCCAATCGTTTTCCCGAAAGACTAACCGTTTTTTAAATAACAAATATTGTAATATTTGAGGGGCGTTTTCACCCTCTTGGAATTTGAGATTCAATAAACCCCTCCTTATCGAACCTCTACACCCCACAGTCAATCCGTTTGCGAAAAATCAGCTTTAAACGTCAAGCAGTTTAAGCAGAATCGTGATTACTCAATGATCATATTTTATGAAACACCCTGTATAAATTTATAAAATATCTTAAAATATGTAAAACAACAAAATAAAATATACGTGTTTAAGAGTTTTTCCGAAAAACTCACCGGTTTTTAAATAAAAAATGTTTTAATATTTGAGGGATAGTTTCACCCACTTAGAATTCGAGTTTCGAAAAATCCCTTCTTATCGAACCTCTACACCCTAAACTCAATCTGTTTTCCAAAAATCAGCTTTTTACGTCAAGTGCTTTAAGCAGGAGGATCGTGATTAATCAATGACCAGATTTTTTGAAACACCCTGTATACATTTTTAAAAAATCTTAAAATATGTAAAAAAACAAAATAAAATGACCGGTTTTTAAATAACTAGACCGTTTTTTAAATAAACTTGACCGTTTTTTAAATACTTATTATTAAATATTGTAATATTTGAGGGGTGGTTTCACCCTCTTGGAACTGGAATTTCGAAAAATCCCTTCTTATCGAACCTCTACATCCTAGAATCAACCTGTATGCCAAAATTGAGCTACTTACGTTGAGTGGTTTGAGCAGGATCGTGATTAATCAGTACTTAAAGATTTTATATATTAGTATAGATTTACTTTGGGTTCCTAAAATATTTTGATTAAAAGAAAATATACAGACCGGACCACCGTAGTAGTAACATAGGCAGAACCGGACGATGGATAAAAAGCAGGCGAAAAAATGCGATAAAATAAAAATAGGTAGATATGTGATAAGAATGTTTCAGAATATGTATTTATTCGTGTTTTAATAGCCAAAACGAATACATAGATTCTCGCGACAGCTCTCATATAAAATTTATTTTTTAAGTAAAATAATGGATGTAAAAATAGTATTTCCAAAATAGGTCTGCTTAAATTGTAAAATGGTATTTCCAAAATAGATCTTATCGGGATATACAAACAATTTTTCCACTAACTTTTGTGAACAGGCCAATTCCATCTTTACCTACTATATCAAGAGTTATTAATAATTTTGAAACACATGATTACAAAAAGCCTGATGTGTTGATTGATTAATGAAGAACAGGAGTTAAAGCAAGTGTTCATTTGTGCTACCGCGGATCAAAATCCCACATTTTCAAGTAATAAAATTGCTGAGGTAACAAATTCTCCATCTAGCACGGTTAAAAGAGTCCTTAAAAATAGTGGATACCATTCATACATAATTGGGCTAATAATCTGGATGAGCTTCAAGTAAAAATACGAGAGGCTTTCCAAATTATTAGCCCTAATATGTTAGCCAATGTCAGACGGGGATTTTACGACCGCCTAGGCTTCTGTCTAGCACAAGAAGGTGGTCTTTTTGAACACTTGTTATAACTTTTTTTTATTTAGAGTAATATTTTAGTTTTTTTTTATTTTATTGATGTATTTTTTAATTTTGGAAATGAGTTTTGGGTTTAGAGAATTTATTTATTTTTACTTTTGACTTGTAAACACACTCAAATAATAAATATTTAAGTAATTTTATTTTAAATGTTACCTTAAGTGAAGGTAAACACTTAAAATGAAAATAATAAATACTCGGCACTCCTCGCGTCGTATTCCTAGTCTGTCACGACCTCCAAGCACAACTGCAACTGCCTACTGCCTGACCAGCCGACTAGCCGGCAGTGAATCTCGAGTACGAGCGCAATCGGGTAAACGCAAATTCGTCAGGCAACTTGCTATGTTACTAGTAGCCTGGTCTTCTCTGTATAAAAATGGGCAACACTGTGCCGGTCAAGCTTAATTACGTCACTAAAATTTATTTGGTATGAACTATAGTTTTGAAATGTATGCCTTGTATTTAGTTCTGCTATTTTAGTTTGGCTTCGATTTGTATTTTATATAATTGTAAATATTTTTAAGTTTTCATTTTATACCACCATGTGTGATACTCACCTATGATACCCTAATCCAACTGTGATACTGTGATGTACAAATTACCTATTTTTTTTTGTTTGTTTGTTTTTTTCTCTACTTTTTTTGTGTTTTTTTTTATCTTCTTGTCACTAAACTTGAAATGTTTATATCAATGTAGATTTTTAAATTTTGAATTGTCCTTGTAAGAGTGATACCTTGAGGGATCCCCTGAAATTGCATTGTTATCAATAACGAGTTGTACATAGCTAATGATCCTAGAAAAAAGTTTAAACTTCTTAAGATTCTATAATATGCCACGATTGACAAGACTTAAATATACTAACTGGGGTTTATAAACTAACGTGGACCTAAACATGTCCTTATTATAAACATTATTAATTAAACAATTAAATTCAGGTCGACTTAATGTGATGATTCAAGGTGAAGTTTGTCGCAAATATCGGCGGTTCAAATATACAAAAAACTGTTTGTTGACAGTTTCGCGGATGACTGCGATGAAGAGACGAATAAAAAATAGCATGCTGAAAACAGTGCAGACAGTCAGTTATTTAGTTAGTGATAGTTAATGAGTTGTTTAGTTATAGTCAGTGAGATCGCGCAGTCCCGAGATGTTAGTAAATCTGTGTTAAAATAAGTGTTTCAGCAGTCTGTCTTGGCATATCCCAAATTGTTTTACTATACTTGTACTATATAATATTTACTAAATAAATAGACCTTTTTTAAGGTTCCATATCCAAAGGGCCACTTCGCTGTCCATCCGTCTGTCTGTCACAAAGGTCTATCTTATGAACCGTTATAGCTAGACAGTTGAAATTTTCACAGACAATGTATCTATGTTGCCGCTATAAGAACAAATACTAAAAACAGAATTAAATAAATGTTTATAAATAAAAAAGTACTTTCACTAAACATTATCTTTTAAGTAAGAATTTTACATAGAATCTTTCAAGTCCTCGGTGGCCGCGTTGTTAAAGCGTTAGGACTTTACGCTGCCATGGCGTTGGAGCCGTAGGAAGACAGGTTCGAATCCTAGTCAAGGCGACATTTTTTAATCGTTTTTTTTTTAATTTTTACATATTTATTTTTACTTTTTACATATTTATTATTGATTAATACAATTTTTAGTAATGTGTTTCTTCATTTTTTTTTAAATTACTTATACGCGCATTCAAAATTTCAGCTAAATCGGAAAAAAAAAATTATAATAATATAGCGTCTAATGTTGTATAGATAATGAATGGTACGGAACCCTTCATGTGCGAGTCCGACTCGCACTTGACCGATTTTTTTTATGTATGTGTGTTTTTTCTTACGTATGCTTCAATTAAAAATAGGAAAGTTTAGTCTTTAGTTTAAGTTTAAAACAGGAAAAGAAAAGAAGCAATTGACCAATTTTTTTTATAATGGTTGTTTTAATCGAAAGCCCTAACCAAAACCCCCAAAGCTAGGTCGCGACACTATAAGAATGGAAACTTCTAATATTACCAATTAGTTCCATTAATGAATTTATAAGATCGTTTCCCCATACCTGAAAAAGATCTTATATTGTTGAATAACGTTAAATTAATTGAGTGTTTCAGAGTGCTAGTAAAGTAAAAAAGCGTACCAGACATTTCTTATAATGTTTTCGCGTTGTGATTAATGATCTATTTTTTCTAGTTTTTCCCTTAGTTTTAACTAAGTATTCATGATTAATTAATGTCAGGGTTATGTACGTTCGTGATGGATTTAAATTTTAAATCGTTTTATTATCTCATTCTAAAATATGAATATTATTGAAGAATGTATTTATAAATTAGTTAAATTCTATACAGGGTGAGTCTTAAATAAGTGCAATTGTTTTTAGGGGTAGTATATTTCGATCCCAGAGGTTTTTTGGGGATTTTTTTTTTTCGGAAAATTTGAAGTTTTTTGAAAATATTTTGGGATTTTTTTTTAATTTTTACTTAAAAAACATAATATCTCCATAATATGGCAACATAGGCAGTAGAATAAATTTACAAGAAAGAAAACTCGGAAAAGATTCACGATTCTCAAAACTTAAAGGAAAAATATATTTTTTTTTATTTTCAAAGGAAAATGTCTCAGTTATTTTGGAATTATTTAAAAAACGGTAAAGAGAAAATATGTTTCTCTTATCGAGCTCTACCAGCCCCGAAAATATTTGCAATTATTTAAGAGTCACCCTGTATATATTGCTGGAAATTAATAGAATATTGTATTCAAATTAAAATTTATAGATTCATAGTATACAGAAGCGTAAAAAAGGCGTTAA
The DNA here is from genome assembly GCF_002938485.1 of Sitophilus oryzae. NCBI lineage: Eukaryota > Metazoa > Arthropoda > Insecta > Coleoptera > Curculionidae > Sitophilus > Sitophilus oryzae. The sequence goes on along the minus strand of NW_022147237.1, from coordinate 2,987,907 downwards.
CACCTACAATGTGTGCTAATTTCTGCTTTAAGGTTGATTCTCACTATACCTTCCGTTTCCATTCCATATAGACCAGTCGACAAGTGGTTTTAGATGGAAATAATTAGCGGCAAGCTGCAATAACACTTATTTTCTTTGTTTTGCTTTGTTGAATACTCTACTAAATTTGCACGGTCTATCGATCCCGGATTTGGCCGCCATATTTGAAAATCCTGTCAAATTATGACATTTTTATGTTTTTTTTTAAATAACTCGGTCTGGGTGCACTGTACAGAAAATTTGCAAGAGACCAAAAAGAAAGCTATTTAAATTCTCTACAAAAAAGATCCTATTCACAGATTTCATGCATGAACAGGTTAACGAGATACAGGCGCTTAAATACAAAGCATATATTTTCTAGTGGTTCATTTAATATGAGAAAGTGATTCTATGTAAATATGGATAATTTACCAGTACAAATTTGTGTTTTTCTTGTGCTCGTTTCTATACCATCTGGCGGTAGAGCACTCGGCGCACTTTTTTTTAAGTGGTTTCCCCTATAGGCCTAATCCACTTTCTTGTCGTTGCAAATGTTCTATTTTTATATCCATATGACACGATATGCTTTATAAGTACGTATTTTTAACCTCTCCTTTTTTTTGACGTAGAAGGTTGATCAATTGACTCATCAATATATTCTTCATCAAACTGTTCATCTAATTCTTGTTCAATGTCTATGTCTTCGATATTTTCGTTGGTCATTAAGCATTTTAATCGAGAATCGATTTCTTCGTCGTCCCCTGGATCTTCTAGAGTTATTTCAGAATTTGTGTGTGTGAACACGCTCTTCCCTGGCATGAACCGCACACTACCCTGAGCAGCTGCAGGCTGCATTGCAGCCTTTTATGCATTTACAAGAAATCATCTTCAATAACTCTTGGGGAGCGGCGTCTTGCAGCATAGGAATCGGTATAAGTCCATTGGACGACTGCTTCCAACCCCAGTCAGTGGGTATTTTTACATTACCGTACCATTTTTGGACTTGTAGATATGTTCGAAATGAGTGCATGCGAGCCGCATCTTCGGTTGGAGGAATGGATGCAAGATTAAATAAACTCTTTGTTATAGATTGCGCAAAAAATCGATGTCTATAGATGTGTAGTGATGTGTCGTCGCTTTTTGACCCATAAAGGGCAAGAAGAAATTGAATTCCAACTTTCGCTTCTTTCTGGAGTTGCATTTGGGTCTCTAAAACAGTAAATGGCAGTTTTGAAACTTGTCTGATTTCTGTTTTCAAACTTGTCTGATGTAGAACCTTAAGGAACTTCATTTTACCGTGCCTGTAAATTGCTGAAGTGGTGTCGCACCCACTAAATGCATGTATAAACAAAATGTTTTCTTTCAGAGCCGTGTCCAATATTGAAGCAGAGGGTGAATAGAGGTTATTTCCAGCTTTTCCCTTTCCTTGCTTTAAAAAGTAGATGTTATTCTGAGACTCGCATAGAGCAGTAAGTATAACCAGTAAATCAATGTCCTCACCTACTATCATCACTGATCCAAACTTGTTTGACATATCAAGAGCTGTATTAATAATTAGAATGTCAGCATCTTCTAACGCCTGTTTTACTAAAATTCCTTCATGTTTGAACCGGTTACACAGCTTTGAAATCAGCCTGCTTTTATTAATTTCATTTGACAGAAATTTAGCTTGAGATGTAGTAGTTTTCATCGTTTCATCGAAAGTTACTTCGGCTGTGGGGCAATTTTTTATTCGACGAAAGCATTTAGCACTGTTAATTGAGTTTTCGTTGTTCTTCCCCGGATATCCATCAAATACTATTATGCTAGCGCACATTAAGATGTATTTAAAAATAAGCCTTAGATGTTAGTTGTGTCTGTCATTTAGCTTCACAAGCAAATTCTATTTTCTGTAATTTTTTGGGTGTTGTCTGTCGAAATCTGCACTGACTCCTTGGACAGACTCTTGTAACGTAAATAAATTTGCTTAAGCTAGTTTTTGTCCAAGTAGAGATCCTTTAAGAAATTGGTATTTGTGAATTCTAAAATTAGTTAATTTTTCGATGACACAAATATTTTGGTCATTGTTTTTAGTAAGTTGCTTTTCCTATATAAATAGAGCTTGCCTCAAAAGCACAATCAAAAGTATGAACGTTACATACAATCCCTTATTTATTACTCTACTATTCATATATTCTTAATTGAAACATTGAGTATTATTGGAAAATATAAGAGAAATGATACTACAAAATTAAAAAAGCACTCTGGCCTGGCATTATCATAGTCTTCCAAACTTAACCTTTACTTGTTGAATTCAAATCGTTATCGACTAACTTGCACCCAATTTCACACTGCTGGTTATATTTTTAAAAGGGGTTGTAAAGTATATAGGTTTATAATGTATCGGTAGATAGCGTTAGGGCCGGGCGCCATGGAGCGTTACATAAAACAAAGAAAAACTGATAACTAAAGCTACTATGAATGATAAATTACTTTTATCAGAGGTTATCTATGTTTATATAGGGTGAATTTTAAATAAGTGCAAATATTTTTAGAGGTAGTATATTTCGAAACACGATTATGATTTTTTTTTTTTCGCGAAAAAAGAATTCAAAATTTGAGATTTTTTGCAACAAATTTTGTAGTTCTTTTAATTTTTAGTTAAAAAACATAATTTCTTGATAATATCGCAACACAAGTAGTAGATTAAATTTACAAGAAAGGAAACCTAGAAAAAATCCCTTGATTCTCAAAATTTAAACAAAAAATCATTTTTTTAGGAAATTTTCAAAGTAAAATAACTCGGTTATTTTGGAAAATAAAACGATAAATCGAGATGTATCAGCACTAAAAATATTTGCAATTATTTAAGACTCACCCTGTATTAAACACATCTAAACTAATAAAATAACTTCATTAATTATATTAATTATATATTATGGTATATATTATATTATTTATCTTCATATTGTTGGGCTAACTAAATATGTTTATTTTACTCTCGTTTGATTTGATGCAACTAATTAATTTTAACATCTTTTTTGAAATAGCAAAAGAGATTCCATGAAAATGTATTAGAAAAAGCGTAAGTGTGTCTCTAAATGTAATTATACAATCCAAAATAGAATTGTGTGAATCGATTTAACTAAATTGATGCTGAATTAGTTGCTACCACATACTACTGTTACGCCCGCATGCCAGCACCCAAATTATCGACAATTTGACTAGAATATTAAAAATAATCCTCATCTAATTAGAGAGCTAACATAATTGTTAAATTTTATGTTAAACATGATGATAATGATATAATCTTCGATAACCCTCAACGATTACAATGTATAATTTTCCTTTAATTGTTACAGAGTGGTCTGGTAGACATATCTTATTAAACTACGTAATTTAATAGAAAATAAAATGTTTTTGCTTTTATGAGTTTAAATGTGTGTGTGTGTGTGTGTGTGTGTGTGTGTGTGAATCAAATTTTAATTGAAAAATTGCGTGGTATACATAAAAAGTAATGTTTTCATATACTTTCATCCTCGCAGCAGTTTAAACATATTTTTTCTTGAACATAGCAGACAAATTGTTTTGTTTTCAAACTGTACAGAGATACTGGGTTCTTCTTTTTATTCTATAAGGGCATTAAAGACTTCTCTAGAAAATCCATAGTTCCATTTTGACGGCATTTTTACAGTTTTGGTGTATAATATATGAAAAAACTTGTCATTGATCATCAAAACAATTTTTTTAATATGTATTTATAGTAAACTAAAACATATCTAACCTAATTTTATATACCGAGTGCGTATCAAAAGTGGCTCACCCCTGAAAATGAATTTTTCATATTTTCAGATAAAAAATCGAAATTTGGTATGTTTAGGGTTATCAAACGTCCGGATTAATCCGGACATTTTTCATCCGGGCGGATTTTTCATAAGCGTTCGGGTTTCAATGTTCCCTTTTTAGAAATTTCGCAATAATGCAAAATAATATATTAGTTTTAATAAATTTAGTTACTTGAAAATTCGTCGAAAAATGGAGCAGTGTAAATTCATTGTTTTACTTCGTAAGTTTTGAAAGTTATAAATGTATTTTTTTTAAACGTCAAAAAAGTATTAATTTTTGCGGCGTGATTGACAACATAAATAAGTCACGTTAGATTAGATTAGATTAGATTCTTAGAGGTGACTTTCGGCCTGATCCACTGCGACCTTCTCAGATCTATTGTGGTCCTCTTCTGATCCTTAGATTACATTCTCCAGTCCTATCCTTTTCACAAAGTTTAGCAACTTGGAGACTGAACCCTCCATGTAGCTCCTTGGTAATGGCCTATCATTGCCTATTACCGGGAACCGCACATTTGCCAGGCTGTCACACCGACATAAAATGCGTTCTGACGTTTCTTCTTCAGATTGGCAGAACCTACACATAGCTTCGTCTGTCAATCCCATCAGCTTTAGATGCCTATTTAGCTTACAATGCCCTGTTAGTAGACCTACTACAGCTTTGACTGTCTTTCTGTCCTGGCTTATCAAGTCTACCGTGAATTTTGGCGTGAATAAGTCACTTTAACCAGCTCCTATTAAATCAATATACTATTTTTGCTTTTATATCGCTAAAAAAGTTATGAGGTCCGGATTTTGTCCGGATTTTTGGGAAGCTTGCCCGGGGTGGACAAGTTTTCATCTGGTAACCCTAGGTATGTATGATATAAATTAGGACCCACTGACGGTTTTCGGTCACTTTCTGTTTCACCGGAAATGACTACAACTTTAGACTTTTAAATGCCACCCTCGGTATTTTGTTAGTTTATTCGATTCTCGTCAACATTAGACTTTTTAGAATATGGTTTATTTGAAATTGCAACATGCGATTCATAACGACAATTTGACTCAAAATACCAAGTGTGTGGTACCAAATCAGTCGTAAAAAATGCTTTTTCCGAATATGTTAATGAGCCACCCTCGTTCCATTTGAAAAAATTGAGATATGATTAAAAATACGATTCGGGCGTCTTTCGATGCGTCTTTTAACCGCCCAGAACAAGACACTAAAATCATTAGACAATCAAATCTATTTTTCCAAGGCTCCTTGATTAAAAATTCGTGTTTTTAACACAGCCATGACAGACGCCACAGATTCAACGATGTATTTATAGTAATAAAAGTGTGTTTACCTATGTGATGAATAATTATATAAAAAAATAACTGCCATATTTTGCATACAGATGTAAATAATGTAATAAAGAGTAAAAAAAGGGTTTTATCTAGTAAAAGGTAGTAATTTAGTAGATCTAGACAAATAAATCTTTGAAAGCTCATTAATTTAATCCTTTTTGAACAGCTAAAGCTATAACTTTTTGGTAGTTTCACACTGACATAGATTTTAAATTGAATTTCAGCATGGAAATTAATGTTAAAAAGTTCGTCTTAATACTTCCAAATGTTCGTTTAAATTTTACACAAAAGGTATTAAACTATTAGCGTATGACATTTAAATAATTTGAAAAGGTTGAGTAGCGTAAAATGTTTTTGTTAAAATTTATCAAAAAACCAAATAAATTAAAAAAATAATAATTTTATTATAAACACCATTTTACTTTATTTTAACAGAATATCAACGGTTTTTGTAGACGTATCTGTTTTAAAAAAACTAAAGTGTTCTCAAATAGTTGCATTTAAATATTTTGAATAGTTTTTTCTTTATTCTTTGTATTTTTTGCTTCCGACGACGGAAAGAGAGAAACTTTCCGAAACGTTAAGCATTTTTTTGTTCGTTAGGGAAATCTGTTTTGAATTATGCTGGGACCCCATTAGCCAACACGCCAGGCCACGCGACTCCATGCTACCCTACGTCATGAAGACCTGTGCGTATGTTTTTCCATTTAATTACATGTATTGCGTACACACTAGGCAACACGCCACGCCATCCGACGCCCTAACACGCTATCACACGTGTGATGGGCCATTCGTCTGTCCCAGATCTCACCGACGCGACGTGTATTACGGCGTGTTGTTCGCCGCTTGCCTCTCTAGTCCCGCAGCTATCTACTTTTGTAATTGATGTAGGGATGTTCCAAAAATAAAATAAATCGATATTTTGAATCGATTCAACATCGGATATAACAAGATAGATCCAAAAAATATCGGCAACATAAGATTGATCTTATTAAATATCGATATTCGATTCTGAATATATCGATGTACTGGTATTATGATTATAATCTAATATCGGTATGGGTATCGATATTTCTAATATTTTCGTATTTTCGTCCCGGCTTTAGTCTCCGTTGGATTAACGCAGCAGTGTTTACAAAAAATAACTATTTTATTTTGAAGATTTTCTTGAAGTGGCGAAATACCCATATAGAATTTTTTTGGAGAGATGAATCCGCCATATAGCTATAAACATTTTTTTCAAATAGACTTTGTTAAATCTCTAAGAATTTAGTTTGTAGATGTTGATCTAAAAAATGTAGTATAATAAAAAGGCATTTTTCTTTTATATTGCCTGTATTATTAGTTTTGGGAAAAATGAAAAAGCACGTAATCGGGTTTTAAGAAGAAACAATAGTAGCCGATAAAACACAGTTCATTCTTTACGAGCAGAAAAGTTTTGGGATACAATGAATAGCCGTTTTTCCATTAACTAACCGTTATTTTCCAGATAAAAGCACTAAATCGGTCATTTGTTTACCTGAGGTCGATAAACGACAGGTTTTCCAGCACGTAAACTCCACTACGATCAAAAGAGTATGAAAAAACTTAGATTAATGTTTAACATATAATCTGGTGTGATTGTTGTGTTAATAGGTGTAAAACAATAAGTTAAATTTATTGTTTCTTAAAGGGTAGGACTGGCTATAGGCTTGGTGCTTTCTCCGCCGATGCTGCCACCATCGAAGAATATCGTAAACAACTGATATACACAAATACACGGGTTTAAATAGCGAGTATACGAAAAAAATATTATTTAATTATCCTTAAAGTGTTAGGAAATGTAATTTGTGAAAATTCTTAAAACAAAAATAAAAAAGCAAATATTTTGGTATCTTCCGAAGCTCTAACTAGTATTATAGATGAGTTCAACTACGGTAGCGAGCATAGTTTTAAGCACCGGTTTTGCTAGTGGAGTCATAATTGGGGCTATTTCGGCTATAACGAAATTTTTTAAAGGTACATAATTATAATTTCATAGAACATTTAATCACTAGTTAATTAAAACAAGTATACCATTAATATTGAAAATTATATTTATCCTCTCATAGTATATTATGTCTATTTAATTTTTGTAACGAGCACTTTGTTTACTCACTTGTTTCGTCAAATTGCTTGAATCCCTTTGTGCTTTTGATCAAATCGGTGTGAGAAACTATGAAGCTATAAAATATTGTTTCGGGAGAGTTGATATCCGCGAAAGTTGAGTTATTGAATGCTATTGCACCCAACAACGCCCTAATTGCGACAACGCCTTTTCGGCAATTTTATTAACATTTGAAATTGTCACAACACAACACGACGCCTAGTTTGAATTCTTTTTCATTAGTGTTTTTATTTTCTTCTTTTTCACTTATTTTTTACTACCTGAGACAACGTTACATCACACAAACCTCGTACCTGAGTGTTTGATACCGTATGATCGAACAAAAACGGCGTCAGCGATGGCTATGAAATGAAGATCGCTGTCATTTTATATGTAAAATTATATGGGAAATGTCATCGATCGTCATTTCATAGCCATCGCTGACGCCGTTTTTATTCGATCATACGGTAGTTTCAATAACTGCACTAGCAAATAACTAAAATACTTATATATTATCACAAAACCACGATATCAATATTATATTAATGCGATCTACATGAACTGTAACCGGGACGGTGTGAAATACATAGCAAAAATTTCTGATTTCTGCCGTATACAGTGTTGCGGTCGGAATTTTTTGAAATCACTGAAATGCACCAAGCCTATAGAGCAGTGATGGCGAACTTATGACATGCGTTTCAGTGCTGACACGCTGGCGCATTTTTGGTGGCACTCGTCTTCAAAGATAAAAAGTGTCATAATTCAAATATTTATTTTTTTTTTCATAATGGCTAGAATTGGTTAACAAATCTCTAAATATAAATCATTGGTTTTATAATTTTGGTTTTTGTATCTTAAATGGCATTAATCAACTTAACAAAAATTATAATTATTTCTATTTTTTGATTATTTATTTTTTATCACGTGTTATTAAAGTTAACTTTGTAGATATGACTGGACAGAATTACTTCTTAAGCCGGTCCCAGACACTACGTGCATTTGGCGAATATTCCGAAGTCGAGCTTATTCGCGTAGCGTGTGGGAGGTTACCTTCGACGAAGATAGAAACGAAAGCAAAGAAAACTGGCACGAATCAAAGGAGCTCGTAGTGCGGCGTAGTCAACTTCGGAATTACTCCCAGACGCTACGGCTGCGGCTCGGCTATTTGTTTACGTGTTTTTTGTTTTAGTGGCGCGCTCCCCTACGCGTTGCTCTACTACGGGAAATATTTGTCATTGGACGCATTTTTACAAATAACGTAGCGTGTGGGAAGGTAGCCGAAGCCGCAGTACATAATTCGAATGTTCGCACATTCGCCAAATGCACGTAGTGTCTGGGACCGGCCTTAAACTCAACATAAATGTCTTTGTTTCTCTCCATTCAAGTACCTAGGTAAATGTTTAAACACGCCAAGCTAGTAGACAACACTTTATTTGTTGTTGCCCGAATAACATCTTTAACTTGAGTTTAACTAGAATCCGGAGCTTAGGGAAACTTCGGTGCTTGCATCAATATAATTAACATGTTTAATGCAAGCACTTACAAAGTTAGAATGGGTTTTATGTAGAACAAATCGCAAAAAAATGTAATTTTGTGGATTACATTCTTTTAACATACTGGTAATATATTAAACATTGACATTAAAAGCAAATAGTAGTATAATTAACCGTCGTAACTGCTGTCAGATAAATTAGCTGTGGATGTGTTGGGCTTAATAGGTTTAATTAAACGGAAGCTAAGTTAACTAGTATTCAATAGATTTGTTCCAACCAGCATTTCGGGATCGTTTCGAAATCGTACTCGAATCGGCTTTCTTGCACTTTGTTAGCATGCGCGGACTTCGAATAGTTTCGTGACGGTGGAAAAAGTATCAACGTTAGAACGCTTTGTGGATTGTTTTCGAAACTGTCAAAAGTGTCAAGCGTGCATCTATCGATCGGTTTTTGTTTTTGTTTAGAATTTCATAACATAACCCTATTATTTTTGTTTGCAATTTGCAATAATAATAATTATTATTCTTGAAATGGAGAATCAGAATCCAGTAATTGTTGGTAAGTGTCGTTTCAACTTTATACTCACTAACTCACTTACCTATTCTCTCTTTTATTATCCTGTTATGCGTAGTTTCTTGTTATTTCATTGCAGTGGTAGAATCTTTGAACATTATTTTATAAATAAAAAAATTAAAATTTCCGAACGATTTACTCCACACAAACTCGCAAGCAAAAGTATAACGCACACGTATTCGAATTCGTAAAAAATAACCAAGACAGAAACATCAGCCGGACGCCGGACCAGAATCAGCTGTTAAAAATCGATAATCCCTGCCAATATACATTAATGCGCAAGTCAACCCAAACAGTTCTCAATTTGGTCCATGTACCGAAATTACCGTTCTGAAATCGTAACTAAACGATCCCAAGGTAGGTTGGTACGCAAATAGGATCGTTCGATAACCGTCAAATCTCGGTTGGAACACATTTGAATTACTGCGCACGAGCGTGATCGTTCGGTGACGGTTCTGCGGCGGGTTGGAACAAACCTAATTTGTAGACGTATGTATTTGATAGTTATGTTCATTTGTTCATATTAATCAGCGTACATCTTATATCAATGTTTTCGCCAAAAGAAATTTAAATACTAGTTAATAGATATTTTATTTTTCCACTTAATATTTATTTTCCCACCAATACTTACATCACCATCATCATCTTCAGCTTATTTACCATTTCCAATTATGACACAGCCTTCCTCACATATTTAGATAATATATTTGTAATTGGGCCCATTGTTGTCTATTGTTGGATATGCGGGCCCAAGTTATCCCTGCTTATTTTTTAATAGCATGGTCCCATCTCAGGTGTGACTTTCTTCTAGCTTTTTCAATTCCTCGTGGATATTATGCTGTAATTTTTATGGTCCTTCTGTTGCCCGTCCTTTTTGCCAGTTGTTCCTTCTGCCCATTGTCAATTCAGGGATTTGATTCTGTGGATGACATCGATTACCTTGGCCTGTTTTTATCAACTTTATTTTTACGGTCTTTCTTGCCCTAGCTGAAGTCTCCTTATAATGTCCAGGTTTTGCATGCATCAGCCATGACAGGTAGTGCACATTGGTCGAATAATTTCTTCTTTCATTTACATATTACTGTAAAAGTGAAAATGGAGTATCAGGCTGGTTTATTATTGTATTTTTGAATATTTTTATTTCTTGATGTATCCGAACATATAATACCATTATATGTCTTGTTGATCAATAATATCTACATATATTGTATATTTATGTAAAACTGCTGCTTATATCTTCTCTTTAAATAATGGTTATAATTACCAAACGGTTATATATAACCAAACCAAACCAAACCTCAACCAAGACTCTTGAGGTGATCAAATTTCAATAGTTGATTCAGATATTATTTAACAGACTTAGGTTAACCCATATATTATTTCTAACTTATTGACAAAAGACTAGGTAAGTGGTACTTGTTTTCTTATATATTTTTATACGTCAATTTGAAATAAAAATTGCTATTTTATTTTTTTCTTGAGTTATTTTATGCACCTTTTGATTGAGCCCGCCGGCATTTCTGCCACAGAAGCCAAAACCAAGCTGGTAGGAGAAAAACTCTCAGCAAAAATAGAGCCACTCTTTTATAATATACTTTTTGTGTTGCAGAAAGAACAAAAACGATGACCTCGCACTGTTCCACAGGAAAATGTCGAGAAGTGAAATGTTTTTGCTGGGCGAGATGGTAATGGAGAAAGAGAAGAAAAATAATTTTGTTATACAGGGTAGAAAAAAAGGCAATTGACACGATTCTTCATATACGTGTCCTGTGTAGCGTTATTTTTAGAGACAGTGTTATAGTTACTAATATATGTATGTAGGGTGACAATTTGAGAGTAGCGCTTAGGGTTTACTTGCCTCTTAGATAAAAAAAACTATTATTAATAGCCTATTATGATCTCTTAGCAGCCTCTGACCCACGGCGGACACAAATATAAGCAATAACAAATAAATATATTTTTTAAAGTAAATTTATTCTCGAAAATGCAGTAAATGAAGAAAGTTGCTTTTCATTAACGAGTAAGTTTAATTTAACTAGCAATATATATACTTTATAATTTTCTGCATAGGTAACAAACTATACCATACACCATTTCCAGTATCAATTAACTTAGTTCCCATTACTAATTAGCATAAATAGCGTATGTTTGTATTCCTTAATTGTATCTTAATAAATTGGTATGTAAGTTAGACAGATGTAATACAGTTTAGTTTAGTTAACATATCTAGTTTATTTCCGTACCGTTTGATATGAACATTATTATAGCATGCTCAAAGCTCATGAACAAATATAATTTTTTCTCCTAATATTTTAGTTTATCATTTTTTTTAAGTTCATGTGCAATAGGTATATCAAAAAATTAGAGTAATTCAAATAAATATGTGATACTAACCGATTTTGCCATGACCTACAGGATTAATTCTAATGGTCCTATGGGGTCAATCTGCGCATGTAATTGTAAATTTAATCTATTACCTGTGTTGCCATATTATCAAGAAATTGTGTTTTTTAATTAAAAACTAAAAATTTTTTTTTTCAAAAAATTCCAAATTTTCCAAAAAAAATTTTTGGCAAAAAACCTCATAATCTCTGGGGTCTAAGTATACTACCCTTAAAAATATTTGCACTTATTTAAGACTCACCCTGTATATTTATATAAAAAAAAAGATACATAAAAATAGTAATAAAAAGTTTCCTTAGTGCTCTTTTAATAATCCATTTTTCACATGCTGGTTTTAATTATTGTTCTAAAAACAATATTTAGTGGTGACGAATAATAATTATATTCTTGAAACCCTCCAAAAATTTCATTCTTGCGGAAGTAATAAAAAATATATAGCTTTTTAGAGAAAAAAAGTCCATAAAGAAGTATAATCTATAGCATTACAGATTCATTATTAATGGAGCCATAAAATTAGGGTCATAAAACTTATGCGTGTTCTATAGCAAAAATACCAGAAATTTCACTTGGTAAATGCCTTTTTAATGTACGCTCTTTTTTACTTTGGCACTTTTAATCGAAGACATTAACCAAAACATTGTATTCAGGATAACATTTTAGATAAAACGTATTTTGTTTCACCCTCTTTATTATTCACTTGCTAACCACAACAATTAAAGCTATTCAAGCAAATCTCTACATGTAACATCTAATTCAAAAACATTGTAACTAATGCCGCCATAACTAAAGAGAAACTACTATATTTAATTAGATAGCATATGCGTTAGGATCTGTAATAAGCAGTCAAGTAGATTAAAGAGGCATTAATATCTTGAGCCTGAGATCAATGCAAGCTTATAGTCGCGTTATTAGCACGTCAACTAAAATGAGAAACCACCATCGAATCGCTTCAGCGTGAACATATAACCATAATAAATTTAGAGGATACAAAGAGCTTGATGATTTTGAGTGCCGTAATACATTAATAAGAGGATTTAATACAGAGTCTATACTTTTGTGGCGGGTTGATTTCTTGATGAAAGTCTAGTGCTTTTGCGATTGGAAAAGAAATCAACAATATAAAATAGTTATTTTTTGTAAATACCACTGCGTTGAATCCAAATGGAAACCAGTTTGTCACTGACTTTTTACTAGTAAAACCAATTTGCATAATCGACAAAGAATGCTTAACGTTTCTGGAGGTATATCGCCTTCTGTCACCAGAAACAAAAAAACACAAAGACTATTTAAATTATCGTTGAAAAATATTGGAAAACAGTTATCTAGCAAAATTGGTATGTAAGTTTTTAGTAGTTTCAATAGAGACACAAAACCTCACAATCTTATATTATTTTTTTTGTTTCAAAAATTTTTTTGAAGTAAAAATTCTTTACGCGCGTTGGAAGTAAATATTCAAGGCCGTGACACACGGCCATGATGCGCGAGCTAGCGAGGCTTGAGGAGAAGTGATAGCGGCTTGTTGCCATAGCTACCCCATTGGAGGACACTGTCAAATTTATTTCAAACCAATAATCAACGAGAATATTCGTATAATTTAATGAAATTACTGTAAATCACTATAAATAATGAAAATTTGTAATTGCAATCCGGTAAATGATGAAGATAAACAATTGTGATTGATTAAAATTTTATTTTTAAGATGAAACTTTTGTTAACAACATTCTGAGAATTCGAATAATGAATTGAATAATGACAAGACAAGTGACATATCTCTAAAAAAGACAGCGATTTAGAGTGACAATTTGGTTATGCAAAATAAATACATATATTCTATGAGTTTAGTGGTTGCCTAACGATAAACATTAATTTAAAAATAAATCGCCAATATGAATAATGAATAAAACATTTAAACAAAAACCACACAAAACAAAATGTTGGTTAGTAGCAGTTAGTAGTAGTCAGAAATATAGATGTAGATAATTATCGTTTTTTAATAAAAATTAAAATAAACATTATAAAATTATAAAGCTAGTATAGTATACGGTTTTTTATTAACTACAATTTTTTGAAGTTTATAAAAAGTATTCATAAAAAAATATATATCCTTCGATTTAATGGTGTTAGTAAGAAGTTTCTCAAGAACAAAAACCTTGTTGTCAGCAATACATTTTTTAAACTGCCAAAGCGTAGGCTGTGGACATGGAAGTCACCGGCGCATAACCAGGGTAATATCATACGTAACCAGATACACTTTATTTTGATTAACGACAGATTCAAAAACTGTGTTAAATCTATAAACATATCCGGGAGCCGATGTCAATTCTGACCATAACCCAGTAGTCGCCAGTATAGAAATCACGTTTAAAAAGCTTAAAAAAAACAGCAAAAAACAGAGGCTTGACTTGAGAAAGCTTGAAAATGCTGATGTTCTTCAACAAACACAGACAGAAATAAATGACAACTTAAAAGGTATCTCAACTTTGCAAGACACTTCTAATATTAATGAAAAATGGTCCGAAATAATAAAGGTAATCTCAACTGTAGGCCAAAAAAACTTAACTGCAACCAGAAATACAAAACAAAGATGGATAACCGATGAAATCTTGGATTTAATGGATAAAAGGCAAAATAACAAAAACAATGCCGCTAAATATAAAGAAATACAGAACCTGATTCGACGGAAGATCAGACAGGCCAAAGAAGACTGGGTCCGTAGAGAGTGTGAAGCCATTGAAGAGTATGAGGAAAAGTATGATAGCTTTAACTTGCACAAAAAGACCAAAGAACTGACTGGAATGGCGAAACATAAACAACCAACAGTAATAAAGGATAAAAATGGTACTTTAATCATTGATATTAAACAACAGCTGCTTCGTTGGTCTGAATATATAAAAGACCTTTTTTACGATAATCGTCCGGACATAGTGCCCAGTTTCTCAGAAGCCACAGGTCCTACCATTTTGCGAGAAGAAGTATTACACGCAATTAAACAGATCAAGAGTGGTAAAGCGAATGGTTCTGATGAACCAATCGAGCTTCTCAAACTTATAGATGATGAAGCCATTGAAATTTTGGTTAATCTGTTTAATGTTATATACACTACGGGCATTATACCAAAGGATTGGTTAATGTCTAGGTTTGTCCCGTTGCCCAAGAAACCCAATGCCAAAGAATGTTCCGACCATCGAACAATTGCCTTGATGAGTCACACACTGAAAGTGTTTTTGAGAATTATTTATAAAAGAATTTTTGCTAAGGTGGACTCAGAAATCAGTGAGGGTTTAGAAGTAGGGTTTAGAAGAGGCATGGGTACGAGAGAGGCTCTGTTTAGCATAAATGTGTTAGCACAGAGGTGTATTGATATGAATCAAGACCTGTATAGGTATATATAGTTTTATAGATTTTGAGATTTATTTATTATTTATTTAAATTAGATGATAACCTCAAAACAGAAAAAATACCACTCGGGAAGGGCGTGAGATAAGGAGATACCATCTCTCCCAAGTTATTTACACTGGCACTGGAAAATGTCTTCAAGAAATTAGAATGGGAAAATAGAGGTCTAAACATCGATGGGGTACAACTTAGCCATCTAAGGTTCGCAGACGATATTGTCTTGCTGAGCACCGACATTCAAGAACTAAACACCATGCTAAATGAGCTAAATGACCAATCCCAGAAAATTGGCCTTAAAATGAACTTGAAGAAGACCAAGATAATGAGCAACAATATCCATAACATTACCGTTGACAACGTTATTATTGAAAACGTAGACCATTATATATATTTAGGTCATAAAACCAAGCTGGGCAAGGAAAACCAAAATACGGAGATCAAACGCAGGATCCATTTGGCATGGGTAGCATTTGAAAATATGAGCAATATTTTCAAGGATAAAAAGGTGCCCATGAACCTAAAGAAAAAGGCTTACGACAGCTGCATTCTACCTGTGCTTACGTATGGCTTAGAGACTATGGCAATTACCCGAAATACAGCAGAACAACTACGAGTAGCACAAAGAGCCATGGAAAGAACCATGTTGGGAGTCACCATTAGAGAAAAAATACGGAATACCCACATACATCAAAAAACAAAATTAATAGATGTCGTTACAAGAGTGGCAAGTCTGAAGTGGCAATGGATAGGACATGTGGCAAGACAGGATCCAGACCGATGGCCCCAAAAAGTAATCCTATGGAGACCTAGGGGAACAACAAGAAGTGTGGTCCCACCAAAAAAGAGATGGGTCGATGACGTCAGGGCAGTGGCGGGAAGACAATGGATAAGATTGGCTAGAGATCGCGAAGCATGGAAAAACCTAGAAGAGGCCTATATCCAACACTGGATGGAACCAGGCTGAGAAAGAAAGAAGAAAGAAGATTTTGAGAAGGCTTTCGATAAAGTTCAACATCATAGACTAATTGAAATACTTAAAAGCATGAATATTGATAGCCGAGATATCAGGATAATAGCAAATCTTTATTGGGGACAAACAGCGAAGGTTATAGTGGACGACCAACTTTCTGATGAAGTAAAGATTCAGAGCGGCGTTCGTCAAGGATGTATACTTTCTCCCCTATTCTTTAATATATGTAGCGAATCAATTTTTCGGGAGGCCCTGACTAGTAGAAAGGAGGGCATCACACTATTAATGCGCAGGTCTTAAATAATATGCTGTTCGCCGACGATACCGTCCTTATAGCAGACAACGTGGAGGGTCTGCAAACACTTCTACAAAGACACGTGTAGAGTCTATGGCCTAAAAATGAACCCTAAGAAAACTAAATTTATGATCATCACTAAGAGAGAGGATGTCCAAGCCAATGTTCTAATAGATGATACACCTATGGAGAGAGTACAAAAATATAAATATCTAGGCAGTTGGTTGACCGAAAACTTGGATCAATCAGCAGAAATAAAAGCTCGAATAGAATTAGCTAGACCAGCCTTTGTAAAACTCAAACAATGTCTCTGCAGTGGAGACATCAACTTAAAGCTTATTTAAGAATACTAAGGGGTTACATATTTGCAACTCTACTCTATGGTTCAGAGGCTTGGACACTTAAAAAGGCCGAAATGGAGAAGCTTGAGGCATTCGAAAGATGGTGTTATCGATGTATGCTGAGGATTGCATGGACTGACAAGGTTACAAATGTAGAACTGCGACGCAGAATTCAGAAGGACGAAGAGGTGATTAACACCCTTAAAAAGAGAAAACTTGAGTACTTTGGACACATAATGAGAGGACCTAAATATGCCCTGCTGCAGAACATACTAGAAGAAAAGATAAAGGGCAGAAGGAGCCAAGGAAGAAGAAGAACATCATGGCTCAAGAATTTGAGAGAATGGTTTGGAATGATTTCAAACCAGTTATTCAGAGCAGCCGTTAAGAAAGTTAGAATTGCGATGATGATTTCCAATCTCCATTAGGAGATGTAACCCGAAGAAGAAGAAGAAGTTTCACTTCAAATATGCGCATATAGTGCACACACCTTTTTTATTTCAATTTTTTTTTGTTAAATAAGGGGCTATATGTTTCGAGATTATCGTCACACCATAAGCCACCAGCTTGTAACAAATACTGATTCAATGCAAATAGTTTCAACCTTGTAATGACTTGTCACCATTCGAGTTAATGACTTGTGGTAGTGACTTTTTGTCTTGGGCCTGATGATAAGATTTAATAGTCTCGAAACATCTAGTTATTTCCATTTAATAAAAAAATTGAAATAAAAAATTTTAATACAATATTTGTGTGTAAGGTTTTGTGTCTCTATTCCCTCATTAGAGAATACTCATTTATTAAATAATAGTTATAGTATGGCATTTCTTAAAGTTTAGAACATAATTAAGAATAAAGTGATATATTCATATATTTTAATAGGAAATATTTCAGAAATTATTTATATCTTTATACTTTACTAAAAACAGACGAAATCTTTCTATTCAATATAACAATGTTTTATCTAGTTAACTAAAAGGCTCAAAGTGGCATGCTCGTAGTTCTGATACACTTTGGTTGATTAAAAAGTTTATTTACATTAGGGAATATGAGTAAACTTTATCATACTGTTTCCAATACTAGTTTTGGTTAAACACTATGCTGCACTGTATATAGTCAAATTTAAAACAGTTTCATACAATTTTTCCTGCTAAATTTTCTGTGTGTGTTCTACGATATTTCATTATATCTTGATTTCAGAACTATTGTTAGAATAACAATTACGTAAACAAACCTATAACGCCGCATGAGCAATATATACACCATATTATACAGATAATTATAGTTTTTAATAAAACTACCCTGACCTTGTAACAAGAATTATAACGCTCGCCCCCTGTTATTTTATAATATAAAAATACAAAAAATAAATTAACAAACTATACTCGAAAGCTCTTAATAGACCCGTCTATCAAACCCTGACGTAGCTATTAAATATCCTATTAAATGTTAAATTGATTTACTGACATAATTCGTCAATAATTATTGGTCTTAAGAGAGGTAAACTATAAAACTATTTAATCAAATACACATATATACATCTATTATTATTGAAAAATTCAAGTGTATTGTATATATACTAGAGACTATATTGTTATATAGATTCCCATATAAGAATAGTGATGAGCAAGACTCCTCTGCTCTTGGTCTTGCATTTAATAAGTAGTCTTTAACTTTCTGTATAAAAATATTTAAATAAATAATAGTATTTTTGTAATTTAAGGCAAATAAAACTCGAGAAAAAGAAATTATTAGAAAATTTGTCTGAGAAAAATGTTTATTTTTCAATATTCATTTTTTGATCATACGGTATTTTAAGTCTGATAACCTTTAATGTACTTATTCCTATATATCCTATAGTTTTTATTTCATTTCTGTAGGAAATACACACACCGGAAAAATGTAGGGTTATAATTTTATTAAAGTTCAAAATAAATGTTTTGAATAAACAACCACATATTTGTAGGCCGATTCTTTCTACTTCGATTGAAACGAAGTAGTCACACTAGTTATTTCTAAATTTGGTATATTTGCAGAAGTAATATTTGTGCATTTTTTGTCAAATGTATAAAAAGCATCTAGCATCAATTGTTCGAATTTCACCTGTACTGGCTATGTTTTTATGATAACTGGTCAGAATTCATTCAAATAACTCTGTTTAGTATTAAACGACATTATGGAGCGTAGACATCTTAACAGAGACGAAATGCTAAGGGCCATGGGTATGCTCGAAGCTGGAATGCGCCAAATCGACGTAGCTAGAGCATTAAATACAACGCCAAGTGTAATATCGTGATTAAGTGCACGCTACCGTGAAAGTGGTGATGTTGCTGAAAGGCACACAGAGCGCATTACTACCCCTCAGCAAGATCATTTTTTACAATTAAATACTCGACGCCGATCTTACAGCACCAGAGCTTAGTTTAATTCTCCAGGAAACACATAATGTAACCGTTAGTCCTGACACTGTTCGCAATAGATTAAGAGAAGTCAACTTAAGAAGCAGACGCCCCTGGAGAGCTCAACCCTTAACGAGAGGAAATCGAGAGGTACGATATTTGTGGGCTCAAGATCATGTTCAGTGGTCGAATGAACAATGGGCCAATGTTCTTTTCACGGATAAGTCACGCTTTGGAATTCATCCGGATTCGAGAAGGCTTAGGGTATGGAGAGAACCGGAAAATCTTATTCGGTTAGATCATGTTCAGGGAGGTGCACCGCTATCAAGGTGGAACAGTTATGGTCTGGGGAGGAGTCCAGTTAGGCCGAAAAACCGATCTCGTTTTTCTTGAAAGGTTTCTAACAGGAATCACATATCGTGATTTAATTCTTGAGCCTGTCGTGTTACCATATGCCAATGATTTTGGGAGAAACTTCATTCTCATGCATGATAATGCACGGCCTCATACAGCCAGAGTGGTAAGTGAGTTTATCAATGCTCATCAATTAAACATCTTACCCTGGCCGGCACAATCTCCTGACCTCAACCCCATCGGGCACGTATGGGACGCGGTCCAAAGAAGAATTTTGAGAATGGGTATGCCTCGTGAAACTCGTAGGGATCTGGTTCGGGCCGTGAATGCAGCGTGGCAGGCTGTATCTCAAGAAGAGATCGACAACCTGATTAGGAGTATGGAGAGACGATGTAGGGCTGTAATGAACAGTAGAGGAGGCCATACCCTTTATTAAGTAAAAATGGTTTTATCTTTTTTTTTAATTCACGGTTTAGAATAAAAAAAATGTGTGTATTTTTTGAGTTCAATAAAAATCAAGGTAAATTTGAAAAATTCGGTAAATTTCGCATTTTTATTTCCAATACGTCCTGTAAACTATTTGTTTATTTTAATTTTATTATATCAGAAATGCAAATAATAAAATTACTGACGATGGCTGGATAAAATTCTAATATCTCTAGACTGATCCGGTGTGTGTATAAACGAAATCACTTAAAGTATGGATAGAATCTCATAAAAAATAATAATTGAACATAAAATCGACATAAAATCTTGCCCTAGTGTAAAAGATTCGACTTTTAATACAGTAGATAGTGTAAAAAATTGCTACTTTTTGCACGATCGTAGAAAAAATCGTTCATACGTTGCAAATAATATAAAAATATTTAAAAGTAATACCTTGTAAGTAATTATACAGGGTTGTTCACCACATACGACACGGAGTATTGTAGCTAAATGATTAGATTTTTACAAATTGTAAGTTTTGGGTTCGTTGAAGGACTATTAGAGCTACAATTTAAAAATATTTTGACAAGATACAGAGTGTCCCAAATAAATAAAAATATCAAAGTTGCATTTTTTTAAATGGAACACCCTGTATATTATTACATTTTTTTAGTTTCTACGATTAAAATAAAGGTAAATTTGATTAGGTTTATTACACTTAAACCTTACCGTTTTTGAAATATTTTAAATTTTGTGAAACTCCAGTAAAAATTTTAAGGCTTCAATTCTCCAAGGGTGTCAAAGTTTTTAATACTAAATATTTACTGAAGTCTATTTATTGATCAGTTATTGTGTTGCAATAATAAAAATAATACTACCTCATACAGAGTGTCTAAAAATTTATTTTAAATAATTTCTAGCTTTAAACGGCTATATCTTGTTTAATTTTAATGGAACACCCTATATATTTTAGGAGAATCAGATGCACAATTTAATTGTCTATCAAATTGTATTATACCATTTCTTACCTATCCCTTCAAGTTTTCGTAGAAAATGCATTTTCTTATAATTTGGATCTCATTTATCAATATACCCATGGAATATTGACATTTTAGAATGTTTTTTAAAGCGACAAATGTACGAAATGTACAGGCTAGTAATATTATCGTTTTTAGCAAAACGATAATATTACTAGCCCATTTGTATCACAAAACAGAACTATTTAAATCTTTATAAAAGAGTATACCATTATAATTAAATATACCATCATTATTTCCGAACAAATACTAATTAATTACACACTTAATTATGTTCGTTAATAAATTATTCTAAATAAATGTGGATTTGAATCATAAATCAATATAATAATAAGTTATGAAAATGAATGTCTCTGTTATAAATAAATGTTTTTTGTCAAAAAAAAATGAAATATCATTTTTAAGGTGTTACTTTTTACAACATTGCCTAATACACATACAAAATGCAATTTTTTTGTGTTTGGAGCAATTATTATAAATCAACGCAACAGTCAATTAATGTAGTTCGAATACTGGAATCATATTAATGATTCTTTAACAAATATTTAAACAGCTTTTTATTTTTTAATGAAATAAACGAAGTATATCGACAATATTAATATCTGTACTCTTTAAAAAGTTGCCACATTTTTAAAAATAATCTAAAATGTCAATATTCCATGGGTATATTGATAAATGAGATCAAATTATAAGAAAATGCATTTTCTACGAAAACTTTAAGGGATAGGTAAGACAATTAAATTGTGCATCTGATTCTCCTAAAATATATAGGGTGTTCCATTTAAATTAAACAAGATATAGCCGTTATAGCTAGAAATTATTTAAAATAAATTTTTAGACACTCTGTATGAGGTAGTATTATTTTTATTATTGCAGCACAATAACTGATCAATAAATAGACTTCAGTAAATATTTAGTATTAGAAACTTTGACACCCTTGGAGAAATGAAGCCTTAAAATTTTTACAGGAATTTCACAAAATTTAAAATATTTCAAAAACGGTAAGGTTTAAGTGTAATAAACTTTAATCAAATTTACCTTTATTTTAATCGTAAAAACTAAAAATGGAATAATATACAGGGCGTTCCATTTAAAAAATACAACTTTGATATTTTTTATTTATTTGGGACACTCTGTATCTTGTAAAAATATTTTTAAATTGTAGCTCTAATAGTCCTTCAACGAACCCAAAATTTACAATTTGTAAAAATCTAATCGTTTAGCTACAATACTCCGTGTCGTATGTGGTGAACAACCCTGTATATCGAGAAGCTATGGTTACGCTTATTGAATTTGACACTTTAACCTAACCTAACTCAACAAAAATTAATACTTCTGTGACGTTTGAAAAAAAATATTATTGTTACTAATTTTATTGTATTTTTTCCTATAATACATCACTAAGGAAAATTTATATTATTTAAAAAAATACTCACAAAAAGACACGTAAACGGCAACGTATTGAAAAATCAAAGAGTACACTTGTATATCAAACAATGCAAAAAAATCACTCAACTTTTATAAAACACTTAGGAAAAATCTGTTTGGTCTGGAAATAAAAGCAACTATGTATTTTTTTTTGTTTTCGGAAGTATATACAATGTTAAATTCGTAAACCAACGCGGAGGAAATAGAGTTGTAAAATTTTTACGATTTGTCACTGCAATTTCAATTTCCATGTAAATTAGCTACTTCCAGCTTTTTGTGTAAATTTTTAAGTCTTCTCTGCTTCCACAAAATCCCCTACAATGATGTATTTAAATGACTTGAACTTCTTGTCTTAGAGCGGGCGCATTAAATAAATTATAAGAAGGTGTTTCTATTATAAGATTGTCTAAGAGAATATTTTTATAATCTTGTCTTTCGGGCGTTACTATTGAATTAGTTAGCTAGAGAAAAATTTAACAAATATCGCATATTCATTAGACAGTTTTTCCACTTACAGCCAACATGGAACTCACGGTACCCTCAATACTGGCAGTACTCAGGGTACCGCCAGAAAGTTGTATTTTTTTAAAGGGAACACCCTGTATATTATTACATTTTTAGTTTCTACGATTAAAATAAAAGTATTTTTTTTAAGATTTACTGCACTTTAATCTTACCCTTTTTCAAATATTTACGTTTTTGTGAAAATACAGTAACGATTTTAATGCTTTATTTCTTAGGCGTATTTAAATTTTTAAAATCAAATATTGTACTGAAGTTTTTTTATTTACTAAATTTTGTGTTGCAAAAATAAAAATTATACTACTTTATACAGAGCGTCTAAAAATTTATATTAAATAATTACTAGACTTAAACTACAATAACTTGTTTAATTTAAATGGAATACCCTGTATATTTTACCAGAATCAGATGCACAATTTAATTGTCTATAAAATTATGTTATCCTTTTTTTACCTTATCCCTTCAAATTTTCGTTAAAAATGCATTTGCTTATAATTTAGACCTCATTTAACAATATACCAATGGAACATTGACATTTTAGATTATTTTTAAAGATGTAACAAAAAGTATAGATACTAATATTGTCGATATAGTTCGGTTATATCATTAAAAAAACAAAAAAAAAATTTAAATATTTGTAAAAAGTACCAATTAATATGATTCAAGTATTCGAACTACATTAATTGACCGTTTGCGTTGATTACTAATTGCTCCCAATATTAAAAAAAACTGAATTTTGTATGTGTATTAGACCTTGTGGAAAGAGGTAACAACTGATAAATTTTATTTAATTTTTTGACGAATGCTTATTTATAAAAGACGTTCATATTCATAATTTATTATTATATTTATTACTGATTAAAACCTTAGACTAATTATTCAAATCCACATTTATTTAGAATAATTTATTAACTAACACAATTAAGTATGTAATTAATTAATATTTGGGCGTAAATAATGGTGGTAAAGTTAATTGGTATGCTCTCTTACAAAATAAGGCGTTAAGTTGCAAAACTCGCCTTATCCATTTTTTTAAAAAATGGCCTAATGATACATACTAAGTGATATTGAAAATAGAACACCAACTAAAAAGTGTTTAATTTTAATAATCTTTTTTACATGAATGTAAGTTGACAAAAGGCGTAAATGATCAAAATTTGGAGTGAAAATATTGGCTCCTTACCTTGTCCTTGTTAATAATATGTTGGACCACCTCGATGTTCTATACATTCGTTGAGCAGTCTGGGCATGGAACTAATCAGATGATTTGGAGATATCTCAGAGATGATTGGAGATCTCTTTGGAGATGATTCAGATGTCTTCTTGCGGTATTTCATCCCATGCTAACTATATCTCATGCCGAAGAGTTTCTAGTGTCTAAGGAGGATGCGGTAAGTTTGTCTCCTACCCATGATATCCCATACATGTTCAATTGGTGAGAGATCTGGAGATCTTGGTGGCCAGGGTAGGAGATTAACTTGGGTATTATGTAAGTGGTTCACAGTTAATCTAGCAACATGGGGACGGGCATTATCTTGTTGAAATATAGGATCGTGAAGCGTTCGTAAGTATGGTAAGAGATGAGCTTCCAGAATTTCCTCAATATAGCGTTGAGCTGTCATATTACCTCGAACAAATACTAGAGGTGACCTGCTACCATATGCGATTGCTCCCCAAACCATAACTCCTACAACTTGGTTTACGTGCCTCTCCATGGAAAACTGTGGATTCCGCCTTTCTCCACAGTATCTTCTCACTCGCGCCCGACCGTCGTGCATTCCCAAACAGAATCGCGACTCATCACTAAAAACGATAGCATTTCATTCTGCGCCCCATTCTTGTCGGGCTCTGCACCACTCTAGACGTTGTCGTCGATGTTCAGGGGTCAATGGTAAAACCCAATGAAGCCGAAAATAAAACAGCCCAAAAGACCGTATTCGTCGGTAAACAGTTCGCATCGTGATGTCTTCCGTGTTCCGTAAACCATTGGTTAGCAATTGCTCGGGAAGTGGCTGAAAGGTCTCTGACAGCTAACTTCCTTAAACGGCGATCTTGACCCTCAGTGGTTAATCTTAGACGCCCTGTACCTCTGGCACGATGTTCACGGTGTTGTTGAAAGTAAGCTCTACAACAATTGGCAACAGTGCAAACGCTTCTATGGACCATATAGCAATCCGACCCCTATTAAAATCACTGAGTTGTCTAAATTTGGCACGTCTACGTATTCTAGGCATTATAATAAACTCAGAAAAACACCTGAAACTACTCTGTAGCAGAATAAGTAACAAACTATGCGAAAGCCGGGTCTATATTGGATGATTGGAATTTTATCAAAAACATGTATAGCACAAAATCTAGTGTGTTGACGGCGTTCAAATTATAATAATTTCTTATCCATACAATAATAAACATGCTTACAAACATTTATTAAAATTAAATAATATTTAGTGGGTGTTCTATTTTCAATGTATAGTATATATTAATAGTGGACGCTAAAATCTACATAAACATAGTCTCAAACTGCAGCAAAAGTCCCCCATTCCTATATAAAATTCACTACAAATTACGTTACTGTAGCAAAATCCGTCTTATCCACTTTTATTTCCTTTTTAAGTCATATTTTTATGTCATTATTGTTGCAAATCCCGCATTTTTTCATAGGCTTTTTACACAAATATAGTATTACCACTGACGTCTTATCCATTTCAAATCCTTGCCTAATTTTTAATAAAATAACATACCTAATAATTCCTGTAGCAAGACCTGCTGTAGCATAACCCGCAAAACAAAACGCATACAAAAAACCTGCCCATTAACTGGAGTCAATGTTTTGTATCTGGTTTTTGTAGAAATAAAAATTAATAGTTAAATTTCGGCGGATTATGTTGCAGGATATTAATCATACTGCAAGAAAATCCGCCTTACCCAAATTATTTTTGTACTTTTTCTCTTTAAAAATTAATTTTTATTTCTAGAAAAAACAAAACATTGGTTCCACCTAATAAACACGTTTTTTTGTAAAATAACGCTTCAAGCATTAGCTAAAACAGTTTTTGCTTATTATCTCGAAACACCGTTTTGGGAGCTACAAACGTTTTGGCAACTTGATGCCCCAAATATTTAAATAATTTTCTCTTCGTAAACAAATAGGCTAGTAATATTGCCATTTTTAGCACCTGTACGTTTTGTACATTTGTTGCTTTAATAAAAAATCTAAAACGTCAATATTCCATGGGTATATTCATAAATAATATTTAAATTATAAAAAAATGCATTTTCTATGAAAACTTGAAGGGATAGTTAAAAATGGTATAATACAATTTAATATACAATTAAATGTGCAGATTGTGTCAATTTCAACAATTCAGTACAAATTGACACAGTCTTCACATAGTTTATGCACAGTATTGTATGTAAGAAGCCACCTTTACAGAACTGTTTAGCAATGAAATTTTATTAAAAACCGGTAGAAGATTTTTAAATATTTTCACTGTTGTTTCTGTAAATATCGACCAATATACTAAAGTTTTTCTGTACATTCTCACAAGCGATACAAGATACAATTTATACACACTAAAATAATCTTAGCGTTATAATCAAACCGGAGATAAAATCGATTTTAAAAACAGATGTCTGAGTTCAAAGTTTCAGAATTTTGTATACATATTTTTTATTTTAAATATAAACATTTATTTAGTAATAAAGTTATATTTTTGCCTTCATTCTATACATATAAGTGCTTTAATACAAACAAATTTACTTCAAAGATAATAATTACAATTATTTCAAGAAATTGAATGGTATTCTTACCAAATACTATAAAGTGAAATATTTATAATTGACTTGAAGGTCGAAAGAAGTAAAAATGCTAATAAACCGGCTGTAAAAGTTTGAAACTTATTGACAGAAATATAACCGAATTTTCCGAGATTCTTAAACATTTTGAAATATAAACAGTTATTATTAAGGTCGCGTCATATGAGAATACAGGGTGATCCACTATTACAAAAAAGCTTCAAAAATTATTAAGTTTTCAAATTTGTTCAATTTTGTTTTCAAAGTTTCTTCAACTTTAACTGTAACCATATTGACACCATATTAACGACACCATATTGTAGAACATATGTAGCAATGAGTGAATTTGGAATTGATGAATGAATTTGGAATCACCCTGTATACGGTATTCCATTTTGGTTGAAATGATACAGTATCTCCGTCATTAGTAATGATAGAAGGGTGCGGTTTGCACAAACCCGTCCCATTTTTTTTGGAAGATGCTGTAAACAAAATTTTCATAGCCCTCTTCGTTTATGAGCTACAGGGTCTTTCGAAAATTTTGTACTATGGGACCCTGCTCGTATCTCTGCTATTGTAACAGGTATCGAGAAGACGAAAACTGTTTATTGTAGAACTTTTTACGCAGAATACAGTGGCGTAGTCTGTTATTCTATGGAAATAATATTTTTGATGATATGGACTAAAGTTGTTTTCTGAAATGGAACACCCTGTATATATACAAATTATATGAGCTGGTTATATAAGCTTCTCAAAAGTAAATATCACTCTATATTTATTTTCACTATTTACTGCAATATTTAAAAGTTTCCATTAAAATATAATTTTTATTAGTAGGCCATGATTGATAATAAAAAATACTAGAGAATTATTAAAAGTATACTGCATTCTGTCGCTTGTTTTATTTTGCCCACAGGAAAAAACATAACTTTATGAAATATAGTATACAGGGTGTCCCACTTCAGGTGGATACAAGCCAATATCTTGTAGAATGTAGAATGTTTAGGAGAGGAGTTAATCACCGCGACCTTATAGATCTATTGTGTGTTCCCCTTTCTTGAGTTATAACGAGTTATAACTCGTCATACAGTCTCAGGGCTTTAAGAAAAGCCAGTATCTGAGACGGCTCCACAGAGGCCCGCTCTCCATCCTCGACATCAGACGTACCAAGGTTCATGGCACGAATGGTCGTCGTCTCGGCGCACTCAGTGATAAGGTGTTCTGGTGTTTCCCCATTTTCCCCACAATATCTGCATTCGCCGTTGTTTCTCAGTTTCAGCCTACTGAGGTGTTCGTTGAGGAGACAGTGTCCTGTTAGAAACCCCGTGACAATCCGAAGATTGTTTTTACTTAAATCAAGAAAATCCTTTCATTTTTTTCGGTCATAAATTCTAAAGAACTTTTTCGAGTGTCTTAGACCGTTGGAGGACACCCATTCCAAGTTACGGATGGAGTCTTCCAGATTCTTCAGTTCCGCTTTCAGTTGGTTCCCGTTTGGAAAACAGAACGGTTCTGGTTCAGTTAGTGGAGTGTTCGCTCCTTTTCTAGCTAGATCATTTGCTTTTTCATTGCCTTCTATCCCTTGGTGAGCAGGCACCCAGAGTAGGAGGACTTTATTTTCTTTGCCTAATTTGTTGAGCTTCCCTAGGCATTCTTTGACCAACTTCGAATTGATGGCTACTGAGTTGATCGCGTTAAGTGCTGCTTGACTATCGGACAGGATGGCAATTTCCTGTTTTCGATAGTTCCTATCTAAGATAAATTGTACGCATCTTTCGATAGCGCAAATTTCTGCCTGAAGGATACTGGGGTAGATGCCCATTGGTTCGGAGTATTCAGTTTTCGGCCCAAATACCCTGTCCCTGTATCCCTGTCCCTGCTTTGGTTTTGGAAGCATCAGTATACCACGTGATGGTATGGTCTTTTATATGCTGAGTAAGCGTTTCTTTCTTCCCAATCGTTTTTATTACTCAATACTACAGTGAGGTGTTTCTCAAAGTTATAAATTCTTGGTATGTCATCCACTGGGAGTTGGAGAAGTGGAATTTTCTTCTTGAGGGTGTTCCAAGCCCCTGACCTGAAAATTCTCCCAGTACTGTTTCCGTCAGTAACCATTCTAATCATTGTCGCATTGGCATAACTACCGACGACAATGTGTAGTGGTGTTAGGTCTGGAATGACCTCCATTGCTGCTGTTGGACATGTTCTCATGGTTATGGACTTTCCTGCCCAAAGTCCAGAACTTAACCCCATTGAGAGAAAACCTGTGGGAGGAACTAGATCGCAGGGTAAGACGAAATCACATTAGCAATAAGAAAGATTTGATAAGAATTTTGAGACAAAGAGGTCTGGAATTCCATTGAATGGACTCCATGCCAAAGCGATATCGTGAAGTTATAGCTAATCACGGTTACTCTACCCGTTATTAATTTTATTAGATCAGAAACAACTATGTGATTGTAATTTTTATATTAATTTTTAGTTTCTCTATTCTTGTCCCTATAGTTTTTTATTTAAATGAATTAAATATTAAGTTTTCTTGAGACATGTGATTATTTCATTTAAATAAGAACTATTTAAGTATCTTTAATTTTAACAATGCATACAATGGCCTCAGTCCCTGGGTTAACAAAAAAGATACAATTTTAAAAAGTTTCTCTGCTTTTGTCCGATAGTGTACAACGAACTAGTAGACAGAAAAGACGTTCTAATAAATAATACAAAACTGGAAATATCATATTTGGGACAACTAGATAATGATATACTTCTAATGCACATTTTGTAAAAATGGAATGTCGTATATATGATGGTTGACAAAATTCAAGTATTTATACAGGGTGTCACAGGCTGAGCCTGCGTTAGAAGTTTCTAGAGAACTACAATATCTAGATACGAGATTTTGTCACAACCAAACCAAACCATTCTAATCATTGTCGCATTGGCATAACTACCGACGACAATGTGTAGTGGTGTTAGGTCTGGAATGACCTCCATTGCTGCTGTTGGACATGTTCTCATGGCACCTGTGATGCGGATACATGCCTTAGGACAGTATTTATTTCAAATCGGATTTCATTTCAAATTATATTGAATCCTCCTTACCTAAGATACTTAAGTTCTAATTTTGATAAATATGGATACAGGATGTGTCGTTAAAATAAGACATTTTTATTTGTATTATTATTTTTTTAAGTACTTACGACGCCACTGGATACACAACTGGTTTATTATCAATAACCAATTATGACCAATTATCAATTAATAATCGTTTTTATGGTGGTTTGGTCGAAGATGTTGACTTTTAGTTCGTTATAGTTTTATAAATCTTTGTATTTGTATCTCTTCTTCAAAGTTAATAGTGATTGTTAATATATAACTATTTGGACTTTTTAAAATATTCCTCAATAAAACGAATAAAAATCATATTTCAGATTCTATTGAAAACTGGGTTTTTAAATTATTTTGTAATTCATTTTATTCATTTGTATTAGCAAACTCAAAAAACAATTTTTTAAAGTAAACAAAATAAATTGAACATATTTAGTTTTTTGTATCGTATCTTAATTATTATGGAAGCTATCTGAAAACTTAAATCGATTATTAATATTGATAATTGATAATCATCAATAATATAATTGGTTATTGATAATAAACCTGTTGTTTATCCAGTGGTGTCGTAAGTACTTAAAAAAATAATAATAAAAATAAAAATGTCTTATTTTAATGACACACCCTGTATCAATATTTATCAAAATTAGAACTTAAGTATCTTAGGTAAGGAGGATTCAATATAATTTATCAGATTTGAAACAAATACTGTCCTAAGTGTAGTTTACTCTTGACTCGAAAAATATCAAACCCCATTAAACGTTCGTCTATGAGGTATTGCATTTCTTACCCTGGGCAAAATGTACGTCTTATAGTCATACAGCCTCCTGCCAAAAATGAAAATGATCGCTCAACAAACAACCAAGACATGGGCCCTAATGAATAAAGAGAAGTAATTGCTTTTCTATAAAACTATCTCTGTTGGTTGTTTAAAAATTGTATAAGTCTATTTCAAGAAATTTAAGTAAAAGCATTTGCTTAACTTTTATTCACAAGACCCATTGGCTTGTATCCATCTTAAGTGGGACACCCTGTATATTATACACTTTTTGAAAAAACATAACTTTAGTTTGTATTTTCAAAAATATTTTTTTTTAGAAAAACAGCCTAAGCCACTGTATTCTACGTAAAAAGTTATAAAAGCATCAGTTTTAAACTTCTCGATATCTCTCACAATAACTGAGATACGGGGGCTGTACCAAATTGCAAAATTTTCGAAATGACCACTGAGAAACAAAGAAGACTATGAAAATTTTGTTTACAGCATCTTCCGTTTGACAAAAAAGTGGGACAAGTTTGTGCAAACCGCATCTTCCTATCTTCACTAATAACGGAGATATCGTATGATATCAACCAAAATTGGACACCCTCTACAATAACATAGAAAAACAAATTGAATAAAAGTTCATATTTCTTTCTGGAAAAACTGGAAGAAAACATTTAAAATACGTTTTGCAAGTAAGATGTAGCTGTTCATATTTTCCATACCTCGACTCAAATTGAATTTCTATGTAAAACAATTCGATATCCGAGCTATCGGTAAAACATCGAAATAAATTTCGGTTTTATAGGTTTTGTTTGAATTATGCCAGCTATTTTATATAGAATTATACGTGGCTGAGGGACCGAAATGTGTTATTTATGATCGATTGAAAGGGTTTTTCGACCCTTTATGCCTACGTCGTTAAAGGGACATTTACACACCATATTGTAAATGCGAGTATAAAACTCTGATAGACTTTTTGGTGGCGTAAAAAAGGTTTTGGAACCCCAATAGGTATCAGAGATTAAAAGTAAATTACTCTGATATAAATGTATGCTTTTAATGGGGTTGCTAATTAAATTCGCGAATGTTATTGACTATAAGAATTTATGATTGATAAAATATGTACGAATTTATGTAGATATATTATTGAGAGACCCGGTGTTTCCATGTTTTGTTAAATTCGTCTTCGCCCCGAATAGTACTGGTAAAATATTGGAAGAATGGCGGAAAATGAAATTATGCAGAGAAATATAATTTTTTTTGGTTTTTTCAGAAGGTTTGGAATTTCGCTATTTTCCACAATTGGGAGTTCACTTAAAATCAGTTACATACTAAACATTATACAGCTAGCAATGAAGTATGTCTCAA
This sequence comes from Sitophilus oryzae, assembly GCF_002938485.1. Lineage (NCBI taxonomy): Eukaryota > Metazoa > Arthropoda > Insecta > Coleoptera > Curculionidae > Sitophilus > Sitophilus oryzae. The sequence goes on along the minus strand of NW_022147237.1, from coordinate 2,955,934 downwards.
AATGAATTTAACGCAAACTAAATTAATATACACTATCAGACAAAAGTAGAGAAACTTTTTAAAACTCGTCGGATTTCAAAAACCTCCAATATTTAAAATAATATTTGTTTTAAACATATTTCCTTTTAGCAATACCATTATTTTTCGCCACATTCCAAAATTTATCTTATCAAGGGTTTATAATATGGACACAAATATTTTTGAAGGGACATAAATAAAGAAACCAACATAAAAATTGAACATACTTAGTAGTTATTTGCTTAAGGTGAAAACTGTGGATATTCTGATTTACATTTTTACTAAATATACCAAGCGGAAAATATTTCTCTGAGGATCTTCGCGAAAAAATAATCAACGCACATCGGAATGGTGTACGGCAAATGGAGTAAATAAGCACAATGTTTAATTTGCATCAGTCTGCCATTCGCGAAACGATTTCCAATTTCAAAACTCGCACTTCCTTAAAGAATGTTAAAAAAAGTGGTCGGCCAAGGAAAACAATAGAAAAATTGAAATTATAATTAAAAAAATCGCCTTAACTAATCCGCATAAATCGGCAAATCAAATTTTGAGTGAACTACTTGGTGTCAATATAAACTTTAAGACCATCCAAAGAAGGCTATAAGGGAAGCAGGATTATTTAGTAGAAAAGCAGCCAAAAAACCACTCATCAGTAAGAAGAACCAGAAGGCTTACCTTTGCAAAAAATATTTGCACTGGTCGACGAATGACTAGAAAAAGGTCCTGTTTTCAGATGAAAGCAAATTCAATATATTTGGATCCGATGGCATATCGTGGATACATCGCCAAGAAGGCAAAATATTAAGTGTACCAAGGCCACTGTAAATCATATTGGTGGATCTTGCATGGTGTGGGGATGCTTCTCGGGCTATGGCATGTATTTGGACATCTTAAAGAAAGTGATGATTCCGTTTGCTGGTGATAATTTGCCTTTAACCTGGATATTTCAGCAAGTTAATGATCCAAAGCATAAATCGAAAGTCTTACAAGAATGGTTTTTGTCTAAACAAATTAGGGTTATGGACTTTCCTGCCCAAAGTCCAGAGCTTAACCCCATTGAGAAAACCTGTGGGAGGAACTAGATCGCAGGGTAAGACGAAATCACATTAGCAATAAGAAAGATTTGATAAGAATTTTGAGACAAAGAGGCCTGGAATTCCATTGAATGGACTCCATGCCAAAGCGATATCGTGAAGTTATAGCTAATCACGGTTACTCTACCCGTTATTAATTTTATTAGATCAGAAATAACTATGTGCTTGTAATTTTTATATTAATTTTTAGTTTATCTATTCTTGTCCCTATAGTTTTTTATTTAACTGAATTAAATATTAAGTTTTCTTGAGACATGTGATTATTTCATTTAAATAAGAACTATTTAAGTATCTTTAATTTTAACAATGCATACAATGGCCTCAGTCCCTGGGTTAACAAAAAAGATACAATTTTAAAAAGTTTCTCTGCTTTTGTCCGATAGTGTACAACGAACTAGTAGACAGAAAAGACGTTCTAATAAATAATACAAAACTGGAAATGTCATATTTGGGACAACTAGATAATGATATACTTCTAATGCACATTTTGTAAAAATTGAATGTCGTATGTATAATGGTTGACAAAATTCAAGTATTTATACAGGGTGTCACAGGCTGAGCCTGCGTTAGAAGTTTCTAGAGAACTACAATATCTAGATACGAGATTTTGTGCATATCATTGTTTCACAATGAGATCTATCGATTAAAAATATTTTCAATATGGCGGCACTTTCGGAAGTACCGGAAGTTGACAGCAACTTTCACATTTTAAATGAACGACACCATTTTTTATTACATACTTAAATTCTCTGTAAAATTTTATGAATTTTGATATAAAACACTCTATACCTAACGTTAACCGTTTTTGAGAAAAAAAAATATTTATAATTTTTGGAGGAAAATACTGCCTGTCAAAAATATGTATATAGCCTAAACGTCAAATTTAATGATTGCCATAGCCACTGTCCCATAAAGAGAAGACATGTGGCTATCTATGTCAAAAATTAAATTGTCCGAATGTAATATAATAATGGCCGTAGCTGTCATGGAATTGAGCGATTAAAAAATTATCATAAATCATTTTTTTTCAATTGGAAATCCACTTTTTTTTATTTCATTCGTGAAAAGGCTTTCGTTACTTTCGTTTTTAAAATTTGTTACTTTTTGACTATACATGTTCCTGTACCTAAAATAAATCGCATTTAAGTTATTTAAGATTGAGATTTGATTTTAACCAGTAGCCTATGACAGTATATTATCGACCATCATTTCCAAGCTAACTTTGCGCTGTTTATTTTTCGATCGTACGGTATATTATTAAAATATCAACTATTAGATATCACTAAAGAATGAAAATACTGGGGCTGTTATAATCACTAAATTTGACTTTTAGGCTGTACAAATTTTTTGGACAGGTAGTTTTTTTCGTCCAAAAATTTTAAATATTTTTTTCTTAAAAATGCTTCCAGGGAAATACCGCGACAAAATATCGCGATTTTGTAAGTCCTCCAAGATCCGAGGACCCTTCGCGGTCTCAGGCCCGTGGCCCCCGTTATACTAAAGACTTCACTGCTCATCATCAGTAATGATGCTAGAATACAAGTTATACTGTGCATCGGTTGTAATTTAAAATATTTATTCAGTAAAAATAAATAATGAAACCATTGAAAAATAACTTAAAAGCTAAAATAAATAAATTCAGTCTCAAAATATATAAAAAATAATAAGTATTCGACATTTTAAATAAAGAAAATTACCAAAATTACCAATTAATTGATTTAATTTCCTAAATAGAAAATCGCATTGACAATTACTGCGGCCTGATAATTGATAATTAAGTAAATATCTGCTTCCATTTAAACTGTTTATAGTTGGCCTATACGTATGTTTTGCATACTCCACCTACAAACTGCTTTATAACTACTGAACACATATTGGCCTTGTTTGCCAGTTGAATAAAAAAATTACTTATTAAGGTTTGGAGGCCCCCTAAAAGACGGGGCCCGGGGCGGACCGCCCCTTCCGCCCCCCCCCCCTAGTCCGCCACTGATTAAGTTAGTATGGAGTACTTATGGAAGAAACTCATAACAAATCTCATATCTAGATCATATTCAAATCTAGAATGCCACATTATCCAAAGGAGAAAATATTCGACCAATGTGGACTACCAGTCATGACCTATGCATGCGAAACCTGGACACTTAAAACGGACATCATAAGCAAACTGCAGATCGCGCAACGCTCAATGGAACGAAATATGCTGTGAATAACAAAGAAAGACCGTAAAATAATAGAGTGGCTACGGCAAAAGACCCAGGTATCAGATGTCATCCACAGAATCAAATCCCTCACAAGTGGCAATGGACAGGACACATTGCAAGAAGTACCGACAACAGATGGACTACAAAAATTACAGCATAGTGCCCACGAGGAATTAAGCGGCCTAGAGGAAGACCAAACCTGAGATGGGACCATGATATTAGGAAATTAGCACGACAATAGGCCCGAGAGACAATAGGCCCAACTATAAAGAGGGTATCTAAATATGCGAGGAAGGCTACACACCATAATTGGAAATGATGATGACTCATTAGTATTCAACATAATAATTTCTATTTCTAAAAACGGAAAACAAATCTGAACAAATTTACCTAATTTTCTTTACGGCTGAACGCTTTTTCTCCCATTCATAATCATTTTTTCTTATTATCTCTGAGCAAATTCTTGACGGTTTACTCGCGATTCTCTGCTTTCGCGCCTCAATTCCGATTTTATTTTCGTACAACCGGTGGTTCGGATTGTGCTTTATTGGATTTTTAAGTTTATTTTTTTCCAGCCCGAGATCCAAATAAAAGACAACACCTGGCAGGGCCCCGACGAAGAAAAGTCTTTTCCACAGCCTATAAGAAAGAAAACGTATTAAAATAAACTCAATAAGGACCGTTCGGGAAAAAAGTTGTTTTTCCACCGGCCATGTTTATTTAGCAGTGTGTAACTTTTAACAGAACTCACTTTTTTAGGCTTTTCTTTCTAAATTTAGATATACAATAAAATATTCAATATATAAATAAAATCCAAGAAAGATTTTCTTAGATTACTATGAAAACCATTTATTATTCTAGCTGTACAGTTTTAACCCTCCAGTACTTGCGCGGGGTATTTTGATACCCCACATGACTCTTTTGCTTAAATATCTTGGTGAAGGAATGTAAAAATTACATGCCATCTCTATTATTCTTTAATCGTAGTGTGTAGGTGTGTGTACTAGCGAATAGTCGCAATCACGTGAACAAAATGTACGAAATGTTTTGGTTGTCGAGGAACCAATAAGATCTACTAAGTATAGTATTACTGAAGTCCATTGGAAGTAGTGAGACTCTTAAGTACTTTGTCCAGCCGACACCGACAAAGACAGTGCCGGTATAAGTCCCAATCTGTTTCAACTGACTTCAGAAAAACTATACATTATCTTGAAATATTACATGTACCAAAAAGATCCAAAACTGGCAAAGGAAAGTGCTATTTTTGACTCAGAATTCGTAAATCATATAATCATGGAAGTGTCCTGAATGGATATGTAAAATCTATCAACGATGACTTAGCAAATAAGGCCAGAGCAGTTTATGAAAAAAATGGGAAAAGGTGGGTCAAGTGCTACCGCATTGAAAAGGGCTTTCTATTCTCTATACTTTCCCGCTTCGTTTTTGAAAATCGGTCGAGCCATTGACAAAATATGAAGGATTGAAATTTGAAAAGTTTATTTAAACATTTATCAGAGTAAATGATAAGAATAAATTCCTTCGACCAATTTGCTGCTTTTTCTTATTATTTCTAGATGTTTACGCATTTTTTCACTTGCCACAAGGATGAACGATCGGGTTAGGTAGAGTGCACTTTCTTTTTGAAAGGTGTAGTTAATCGGCACAACTGTCGGTACTGGGCTGAGGACAACCCCAGGGTTTTTCACGAGGTGCATACACAAAACCCTAAGAAATTGAACGTGTGGGCTGGTATTTTTAGAAATTCTATTGTGAGTCCTTTTTTTCTTCCTGGAAATCTAACAGGTGATATGTACTTGGATTTACTGGAAAATACCATCGACCCAGCCCTAACTGACATCATAGAGAACAATCCTGGATACGTTGAAGCGGAACTAATATTTCAACAAGACGGTGCACCTCCACATTACTCTCAAAATGTGCGTAATTATTTTAACAATAACTTTCCCGTTCGGTGGATAGGACGAAGGGGTGCAATTGAGTGGCCTCCCCGGTCACCCGACTTAACTCCTTTAAACTTTTTTCTATGAGGACACATAAAAAGTAAAGTGTATAGCACTCCACCCGCCTCATTAGAAGACCTGCGAAGACGAATTATTGATGTTTGTTGCGAAGTGACCCCGCAAGTTCTTCAGAATGTTCTAGAACGGGTTGAAAATAATTTGTATTACTGTATGGAGGTTGACGGGTAACATTTTCAGCATTTTCTTCATTAATAAGATAAGTTTTTTTTGATTAATTCAATTTATGCGTTTTTTGCATAAAAGTACTTTTCAAATTTCAGTCTTTCATATTTTCAAAGTGACCCGACCGATTTTTAAAAACGAAGCGGGGAAATATAGAGAATAGAAAGCCCTTTTCATTGCGACGCCACTTGACACCCCTTCCCATTTGAAAAAAGTTGGGGGATGACACCCCCGCTTAGAGGGTTAAAGATTTTGCAAGCATTTTTGGGGCAAAAGTTGTCCCCGTCACAAACAAAATTGACATGTTTTTGGATTTTTCGAAAAAAAATACCCTGGCTGTTATGCCTTGCGGAACGTTTTCGATAGACCACCCTGTATTCAAATCTAGAATACCCCTCTATCTAAAGAAAAAACATTCGACCAATGTGTACTACCAGTCATGACCTTGCGAAACCTGGACACTTTAAACGGACATCATAAGGATCTGCAGATCGCACAACGCTCAATGGAACGAAATATGCTGGGAATAACCAAGAGAGACAGTAAAAGAATAGAGTGGACACGACAAAAAACCAAGGTAAAAGATGTCATCCATAGAGTCAAATCCCTCAAATGGCAATGGGCACGACACCTGGCAAGAAGAACAGACAACAGATGGATAACAAAAAGTACAGCATAGGAGCCACTAGGAATTAAGAGATCTAGAGGAAGACCAAACCTGAGATTGCACCATGACATTAGGAAGGATAATTTGGACCCGCATAGCTAGCAATAGGCAACAATGGGCTCAACTATAAAGAGAGTATGTAAGGATGTTACATCATAATGTAGAATGTTTAGGAGGGGAGTTAATCACCGCAACCTTACAAATCTATTGCGTTCCCATTTCTCGAGTTATAACGAGCTATAACTCATAATAGTAAATACTTGAATAAGCTGAAAATGATGATGATTATATAAAAAGTATTATTTTTTTAAGTTTCTCTTCAAAAATTAATTGGGGTATTAAAATACCCCACACGAATACTTAACGTAGACAAAGAATTTTGTTTATCTCGAGATGAAATATTTGGAATTAAATTCAACTTGATAAGAAATGCCTGTTAATCTGTAATTTAAATATATTTTTTTAAATATCACAAAAATATTAATTTGAGAAAATCCAATGATATTAAATTAAAAACTATAAAGTATTATATTTGTGTCTATATGGTATAATTTTCAAATGCTTATTGCTTTTCCATTGCACAACTATAATACTCCAACCGAGCGGATTATTTTATCGAAAAACCATTTGAAAATATTGTTGATAGCGTACTCGGAATAGCATTACTATTTTACTGGAAAACCTTGTCGGAAAGGATGCGCTAATATCGTGCCATTGTTGCCGGTTAAAACTTCCATTGCCAACTGATAATATCGGAAAATCCTCAAATATAGTAAAGGACAATGCGAGGATCCTTTCTCGATTTGCTTTGTTCTTCCAAACAAGTATAATAAGTATAGATTTTTGCAGCAGCGATTATTTAACTCTATTGAAATTCATGACTATTAATACTATTATACTAAAAAACTAAACTGTTCAAGAGGTAAAATAGTTATATTTAGACATTTTAACCCTTATTTCTCTATATTGTGTTTTTTGTGTATGAGAATATATACCGTCTAAAACTATAGGCATTTTTGTTTGCATTGGTTTGATAAATCTCTACGAGTAAAAATTCACAGACCGAAGCTGTCAAAGAGACCACAGACTGAAGAGTTAGGTACTTCTTTCTATTATAATGAGTTGAACGATATTTTTTCCCGACAATGTTAGACAAAGTGATTACTTTGTTTTTAATTCCTTTTGTAAGTTTTTGTTGTTGGGAGTAAAAATTCAGAGCCTTGAGTGACGGCCGCGAGACGGCCGTGACGCGTGAGCTAGCGAGAGTAGAACCGATAGTTGTGGCAACACTATTTACGGGTAACGATCTGTGCCATACGCGGTTAAAAAAATCACTATAATAATCTTGATACTGTACCAACCTTGATTTCATGCATATTTTCATCGATAGGTTTATAGCTCCTGAATAACGATTTAGGTAAAGCACCTAGCTCATTTGCCAGCTCAGAATTAGAATTTAGAGTTAGTAACTCGCATTTTCATTGGAGGACAGTCAGATTTATTTCAAACCAATAATCACCGAGAATATTCGTATTTTTTAATAAAATTACTGTAAATCACTATAAATAATGAATTGTTTGTAATTGAATTGTAATTTCTGTATTATTAATCCGATAAATGATGTAGATAAACAATTGTGATTGGTTAAAATGTTATTTTAAGATGAAAACTGTGTTAACAATATTCTGAAAATTAGAATAATGAATTGAATCGTCAGTAGTTCTTCAGGTAATCAACCTGATCAATCCCAATCAACCCCAATCAATCAGTAAAAACAGGTTTTTAACAGTTCTAAACACATATTTAAAGCTTGTTAAAAACAAGTAATGGTTAATTTTAAACAAAATGTTTTTAAATATAAATTTAAGAGCTTTACTACAATTAACATTACTAGATCATATTATAATAACCATGTATTTAAGTATAAATACTAAGGGCTGGCAAAGATTAGTCTAGGGCCGAAATTTCCGTATGTAAGAAGAGTACAATGCGTTTATAATGTACTGAACAAAGAGAGAACAGTTGCCAAAGAAAGAGAAAACGTTGCCAAACGTATAAAATAAACCGAGAAACTGTGCACATTGCTAAGAGACGTGGAAGGGGATATAGGAGATTTGTCGCGGTCGACCGGTCGACCCAATCAGTACCACATCAGTACTTAAAATTCTAGGGAAGAGTATCCATCATACCTTCAGCTTCACAATTTAATTACGTACTTTATTTTTTTATTTATTAACGAGTCATTGTAATTTTTCCTATAGCTTGTAAATTTTCAAGTCCAAGTTAGAAACACTTGCACTTTTGGTAAAAATAAGTGGAATTGAGTTAGTGTTCGACAGTGGTCGCGCTATTAGAACTCTGAATTCAAAAATCGATATCTCGAAATCTATTAGAAATAATGGATTGTAGTTTTTTTTCAAAAACTTTCTTAATATTTCTGCTATATTCTCTTCGCAGACAATATGTGAAAATATTGATAAATAAAATGTTACACGATTGCTGAAAATTGCAATGCACTAAAAGTAAATGGATGGGTTCTTTTAAAAAAAAAACAAGCCTATCGTATTTTTCTTATTTAAACATCTTGTAAAAGATCCGAACTTCAAAATATAAAAAGTTTCAATATCTCAAGTAGTTCTTGAGTTATCGCGTGTTATGTGTTAAAAAGTTGAGTTTTTAAATTATCGAAATTACTGACGTTTTCTCGTTATAAAAAAATAGACACCCTATCGTTAGAGTATACTTCCATTTTAGATGCTCAGAAACATATCTAATGATTTTATCTAGTTATCTTTTTGAAAATAAAAGTCTTTTAAAATTAAGTGGTTTTCTATCGTGATTTTACTTTACTTAAGAGAGAAAGGCGTACCGGAAAAATGTGGCAACGTCGCAACAGCAAACCATCGCATTTCTCTCACTCCGACTTAATAAGTTCCCTATGCGATTTACTTCCACACATGTAAATACCGACCCAAAAATAAGACTTGCCAGCACGGTATACAATCAAGTTAATTGAACCGCCTTCAATATATTGTGGTTGAATTCTAATTGCGCCGCAAGTGCTATTTTGATACTTCACACTCCAACAAGTAATTAATTAAATCTCTCTTAATTATGAAACGCCGGCCGAAAACCTGCGAAGCTCCACAAAGTGCGGAGGTCAAAGGAAATAGCTTCTAAATTGCACTAACTCACCTATTCTAATACAATGAAGACAAAGGCGCCAGTAAGGGCTCAAGTTTCAAATTAGCCACGGCTACGCTAAAGCTATGCGAAAAGATTAGAGTCGTGCTGTTTATTTAGGACTATTATGAAAAGCTCCAATGTCGAGTATGTGTAGTTCCGTTTTACTTTTGTATTGTTAGTATTCTTTTCAATTATTTTGGTACTTAACAGGTAGGTACTGAAAATGTTTTTTTATTATACAATATTTCTTACTAATTAATACAAGCTTATATCGTCTTGGTTATGCTAATTATATCCACGTAGCTGGGTACGTCACCCGCCTTTGACGTCACTGCTACCTCAGCAGTAGAAGCCTATAAATATAAGTTACATTTATATTTTCTCATCTTTTTGTTAGTACTGTTCAACCAAACATATTAATAAACTGATCAAGTCTCTGTGTTGTTTTTTAAAAAGTAATTGTCCCGGTCACGAAAGAAAACTGGCGCAGTCGGTAGGATTTGCCAAGCCATCTAACAAAAATCGTAGTTGGTGCCCGTAACGCGGATTAAATTGGTAAAAACCCAAAAAACGGACGGATCGAGACAGTGAAAAGCAAGAAACAGCCCAAAGACACCGTTGGAACAGAGGACAAGCATCGCCGAAAATCCAACACCTGGCAGAGGACAAGCATCGCCGAAACCAGCTTAGAATAAGGACCTGGTCGAGGACAAACATAGCCAACACCAGTTAGGTTAAGAAGAAACGAAAAACGAAGCAACGAAAAACGAAAAATCACCCGAAAAACGAAATCATCACCCGAAAAACGAAATCATCAACGAAAATCATCCCCGAAAACATCGCACTCAATGAACATCGTAGCTAGACTCACCCTGTACATCTCTCTACTGTAAGTCGTATTTTTCTATTCTGCTTATTAATATCGTATTTTGCATTTACTTTTATTTTTATTTTTAAATCTATTTTCGTATTTTGTTTTTTTTTCCATATATATCCATTTTCCATTTAATTTTTATTTTTTAATTTTTATTCGTAAAAAACGATTTGATTAAGTTTATTTTATGTCCGATTCAGATAGTGAAATCGAAGAAATAACTAATAAATTTAGGCTTCAAAATTTAAGTTCTAGACATTTTGAAAAAGATAGTTTTGAACAAAGTCTCAGATATAGAACTATTTCTGATTCAATTATTAACTCTGAACTAGAAAATATTTTAGATCAAGTAATGGCTACTTCAAATCAATCTCAAAATCAATCTCAAAATCCCTCTCAAATTAATTATTCATTTTTAAGATTATATATTGATACAATTCCAGTGTATGACGGCAATCCACATACTTTAAATATTTTTATTGATACGTGTCAAAGCTTAATAACAAATTTTTATAGAGAAGGAAACGATGGACATAACAATTTTATAATGCGTGCAATAATCGGAAGATTATCAGGCAGAGCATTGAGTTTAATTGGTTCACGTATTCATGAATTAAATTCATGGGATCAAATTAAAAACTTATTAAATCTTAGCTTTGGTGACCAACGAAATCTAGATTGTCTTGTTCAAGATTTGATTATCTTAAAACCTAATCGTAACGAAACTCCATATAATTTTGGAATGAGGTGTCAAGACGCACGTTCCTTAGTATTTTCAAAATTAAATATGTTAAGTCTAAACCCAGCTGAACACACTATAAAAATAGCAAATTATGAAGAACTAGCATTAAAAACTTTTATTAGAGGTTTAAGTGGTCAATTGCAAAATAATATTCGATTAAGAGACCCAAAAACTTTAGAAAAAGCTATGAGTTTGGTTATTGAAGAAGAAAATTTTCTTTATAGCCAAAATAAACAAAATTTGGTAAATAACAATCAAACTTTTCAACTGAATCAAAGATTTACACCTGTAGATAATCCTTTCAGTAAACCAATTAATTTCCAAAATAATAATTCTAATCTCTCTTTCCCAAAATTACAGAATAATAATCCTTTTCAGAATAATCCTTTTCTGAATAATCCTTTTCAGAATAATCCATTTCAACAAAATAATCAAAAACCTTTATTTTCACCTTATAATAATTTTAAAAATAATTCTCAACAAAATTTATTTAGACCTAATAATCAATCATTTAATAACAGACCAAATTCTAACCAATTTCCAATGAGATCAAATGTATTTCCAAGACCAACTTTTCAACCTTTTAATAGACAAATGAATTATCCTCAAAGGAATAATTTCCAACAAAATTTTAATCAAAATCCAAAACCATTTTTTAAATCTAGTCAAGTTATAAAAAATCAAAATTTACAAAAATCAGAACCGATGGAAGTATCATCCGGTAGAAATGCAGTTATGCATCCCAAGCAAAATTTATTATTTTCTCAAAACATTAACCCGGTGACCCAGAATGATTATCCTAATGAAACCTTTGATTGTTCTCAATATTATTGCGAAGAATATCCAGACTATGCTGACCAAGAATATTATAATTATTATTGTAACAATGAAAATGCAAGTTCTAATAATTATATCTCGACGACATATGACACACAAGAATATAATGAACAATTGAATAATGAACAATTTAATAATGAGTGTTTGTTTCCCAATAATAACACAGACACAGATAATGTAAATTTTCCTTTGACTCCACCTATGAAGGAAATAACTTAATTAATATCAATGCACTTAATAGAAAAAATCTACCTCATATTTTTATTCCTGAACTTAATGCTAATTTCTTAATAGATACAGGTAGTTCAAAAAGTTTAATTTCTCCTAAATTAGTAAAACAATTTTATCCTAATTCTATATTTTTTGAAGATTTTCAAATTCAATCAGCTCATATGATATCCTATCATAATGAAGTTATTGTCATACCTATTTTTAATATTTTTAATGAAAATCAAAAACACAAATTTTATGTTTTTAAATTTAGTGACAAATATGATGGTATTATTGGTACAAATCTATTAGAGCAAATTAAAGCTATAATTGATATGAACCGTAAATTATTGATAACACCCCGTATAAAAATACCTATTATTTATGAATGTGACGATAGTACATATAATATAACAATTAATCCAAGATCGAAACAAATCGTTAAAATTCCCGTTAATATTGAAAAAGGTACAGTATTATTAAATTACACAAATTTTGGAAAATCTGTGGAAACACCAGAAGCAATTGTCAACGTAGAAAATTATTTTGCTTTAACAACAGTAACCAACAGCAACATAGTTCCTATCGAAATAACTTTTAACGAGCCTATGGAATGTGAAATATTGAATATCCAAGAAATAAACTGCTTAGAAAAAATGGAAATTGATGAACCACTATCCAATAATCAAGATAACATTTTAAAATCAAATTTAAAACAGTTACGCCTAGAACATTGTAACCAAGAAGAAAAAAAAGCAATTAGAGAACTTTGCTTTGAATACAGAGATATATTTTATTGTGAAAAAATACCCTTAACTTTTACGAACCAAATCCAGCACAAAATAAATCTAAAAAATGAAACACCAATATATACGAAGACATACAGATATCCAGAAGTCCATAAAGAAGAAGTACGTAACCAAATCAATAAAATGATGGATCAAGGTATTATTCAAGATTCTATATCACCATGGTCCAGCCCAATTTGGATAGTCCCGAAAAAACTGGACGCATCAGGAAAAAGAAAATGGCGATTAGTAGTGGACTACAGAAAATTAAATGAAGAAACAATAGATGACAAATATCCGCTACCTAATATATCTGATATATTAGACAAGTTAGGACGCAGCCAATATTTTACAACATTGGACTTAGCAAATGGATTTCACCAGATAGAAATGTGTTCCGAAGATATATGTAAAACGGCGTTTTCAACCGAAAATGGGCATTATGAATTTAAAAGAATGCCCTTTGGACTCAAAAATGCGCCCTCGACGTTTCAAAGAGTTATGGATAACGTCTTGAGAGGAATACAAAACGAAGAATGCCTAGTTTACCTAGATGACATCGTAATATTTAGTACATCATTACAAGAACACCTAGAAAGACTAAGAAAAGTGTTTGAACGATTAAGAAAAGCCAATTTCAAAGTACAGTTAGATAAAAGCGAATTTTTACGTAAAGAAGTAAATTATTTAGGACATGTCATAACGTCTCAAGGAGTAAAACCCAACCCTGACAAGATAGAAGCAATTAAAAAATTTCCAATACCTACTACACCTAAAGAAATAAAAAGTTTTCTCGGATTAGTGGGATATTATCGAAAATTTATTCAAAACTTTGCTAAAATTACGAAACCCTTAACAAAATGCCTAAAGAAAAATTCGAAGATTATTCATAATCAAGAATTTATTTCAGCTTTTAATACTTGTAAAAATTTATTAATTAACGCACCTATTTTACAATATCCAGATTTCAAAAAACCATTTATATTGACAACAGACGCTTCAAATGTGGCCTTAGGAGCAGTCTTATCTCAAGGACAAATAGGTTCTGATAACCAATAGCTTTCGCTTCAAGGACATTAAATGAGACAGAAACACGGTATAGTACAATCGAAAAGAATTACTTGCGATTGTATGGGCATGTAAATATTTCCGACCATATTTATTTGGACGAAAATTCACAATTTACACTGACCACCGACCATTGATATGGCTATTTAACTTGAAAGAACCAAATAGTAAACTAGTAAGATGGCGCTTAAAATTAGAAGAATTTGACTACGATATAATGTACAAAAAAGGAAAAATAAATACCAATGCAGACGCACTTTCAAGAATTCAAATAAATGCTCTAGAAAATGAATCGATGATAAATCACCCTGGAGACACAGAAGAACAAGGATTCGACCCTATTGATTATCTAAGAGACCTAGCAGAAAATGTTGACCGTGAAGAACAACCCTCAACAAGCCAAAAGAACACAGATAAAACTAAAGAAAAAGAAAAGATAAAAATTCTCCAAGATATACAAATTAGATCACCAAGAACTAGGAAAGAAGTTCAGAAAAAAGAGTTACAACAAAAAGAAGAACAAGAGCAAAAACATGAAGATATACAAGAAAAAGAACAAGAGGATTTAACTACACAACATTCTAACGTCATGGAAACTACCAATGATGGAATTTCAATATTGGAAGAGATTATAAACAACAAAACAAATCAAATATTAGTTTTTCCACATCTTCATAATAAATTAATTGTTAATCAAGAAAACTATCAACATCATAAAATAATTAATGTCAAAATTCCCAAAACTAATAACTATAATTTAATATTTGAATTTTTAAGGGATTATACAGTGGAAAGTAAAACTTATCACATGTATTTTCATTTAGATGAATTTTATAAACAATTTAATAAAGTTTATCTTGAACGCTTTTCAGAGAAGGGACCAAAATTAATACGTTGCACTAAATTAATAAATACAGTAATAGATAAAGAAGAACAAATTTTACTAATCAAAAATCATCATGAAGGGAAAACAAATCATAGGGGCATAAGTGAAACTCTCGAATATTTAAAAAGAAATTATTTTTGGATAGGCATGAAAAAAGAAATTACAAATTATATTAATTGTTGCGACATCTGTCAACGCGCAAAATATTGTAGGAAAAAACCTTATTCACCTTTAATGTTAACTGAAACAGCTTCTAAGCCTTTTCAAAATGTTCATATTGACGTATTCTATTATAATTCAAAAATGTATTTAACTCTAGTTGACGCATTTTCAAAATATGCACAAGCAATTGAAATACCTGGAAAAAATGCAATAAACATCGCAAATGCCTTAATTAAATATATTGCTTTTGCGGGAATACCAGAAAAAATAATTTTAGACAATGGGGCAGAATTTAAGAACGAAACTGTCAAAGAACTTTTAAATTTACATAAAATTAAAGTACATTTTACCACCCCCTTACATCACGAATCAAACAGTGTAGTTGAAAGATTTCACTCCACAATTATAGAACACCTAAGATTACTGAAAGAAAGTTTCCCTACTGAAACTGAAGGATTGATGGATTATGCTATTATTGCCTATAATAATACAATACATAGCTCAACAAAATATACACCATTTGAACTAACTTTTGGTCATACGAACTCAAGAGAGCCAAATGAGATATTTAATCTAAAAGAATATTTTACAGATTATACCCAAAATCATAAACAAAAACTAGAAAAAGTTTATGAAAAAGTAAAGGAAGATCTAAATAAACAAAAAGAGAAAGTTGTTTCTAAACACAATGTAAAAGGAAACACAAATGATGAATTTAAATTAGGACAGACGGTATATAAATTAAACCCTTTAAAAAGGAATAAATCAAAAAATAAATTCTTGGGACCATATACTATAACAAAAATGTTAGAAAGGAATCGAGTGGAAATAACTCGGAAAAAAGATCCGAATAAAAAAGAAATACTACATATTCAAGAATTGAGGAAACCACCTGTTGTTTCAGATTCGCCACCACCTATGGAGAACCAAAATACCACCGAATGAATGATAACCCAGGAATACTACCCTTAAAATTAGGCAACGCCCAAAATAAAATCGACACTTGGAAATTTATACAAGTATTTGATATAACTAATTTAATTCAACAATTTAATGAAATTCAAAATCAATATTTTAGAATAAAAATTGCTTTTGAAAATAATACAATGTTTCAAAAACATACAAATATAATTTTTATAACTCTTATAATTTAGCAAATTTATTGCAAACTAAAATAAATATTCAAATTAAACAAATTAATCCTTTATATGGTGCTAATAATAATAGATATAAACGTGGTTTAATTGATGGACTGGGATCAATAATCAAATCAATAACTGGTAACTTAGATCAGTATGATGCTGAAAAATATAATAAAGCCATTGAAAATCTTTCTGACAATCAATTAAAAATAAAAACTATTATTAAAAATCAAATTTCAATGTTTGACAAATCAATTGAAAATTTCCAAAATAATATTAAAAATCTATCTAATAATCAAATAATAATTAAACATCGTATTGACATGTTAGAAACAATTCTTTATAATACTGAAGCATATTTTCTTGACACATATCAATATTTACTATTACAAATTACTCTTTCACAAATAATCAATGAATATCAGATTATTTACGATATATTAGAAAAAATCGAAACTGCCATAAGTTTTGCTAAGATAAACGTATTTCACAATTCTATTGTTCAGAGTGACGAATTGTTCAAGGAAATAAATTCTGTTTCACAGTATTTAAAGAACTCTAAACTACCTTTTAAACCTGAACTTATAAATTTAATACTTTTTGAAAAAACTATAAATATTAAAAGTTATAGTGAGACAAATAAAATAATTTTTATTTTAGAAATACCTATTGTGGAAAATGATAGTTATAATTTATATCATCTTTACCCATTTCCTGTAAAAAATAATAATTCCCTAAATGTAATAATACCTAATGCAAAATACTTAATATTTAATGAACAGAATTACGCGTTTCTGGACAATAAATGTGAAGAAGTGACTCCAAGTGAATTTATCTGCAAAGACTCTAATATAGTTAAGATATCTAAAAATAATCCATGTGAAATTGAACTTTTAAAATATAATAAATTTATTTCTAATTGTCATTTAACACCTGTTGAAATTTTAGAAAATAAAGTTCAAAAAATTGAACAAAATAAATGGATAGTTATATGTCCTAAACAAACTATTGCAGTTCAGTATTGTCAAAGTAATCATGAAAATATACCTTTATTAGGAAGTTACATTATTGAATTAAATTCTGATTGCGAAATAAAAATCAATGATGTAATGATTAAAAATTTAGGTGATACGAAATTTAATTATAAAAATATTCAATTGCCAAAATTAAATTTTACAAAGATGTCAGAAAAATCTATAAATAAATTAAAACCATTAAATCTAGATTTATTAATTAGAATATCATAGAAAATGATTTAGAATCGATTAAACCATTTATTTTTGAAACTAGTATTAATATTTGGGTTATTATAATGTATGTTTTATTTATATTTGTTTTTAATTTATATATTGTATAAATGTCAGATATTTAACAAATTCAAAGAAGAATTTTAGAAGAAAAGAAGAAATTCCACTCCAGGAAAATCCTGCACCGAACCCCAGAATTTTCCACTTGTGAGGAGGAATTATATCCACGTAGCTGGGTACGTCACCCGCCTTTGACGTCACTGCTACCTCAGCAGTAGAAGCCTATAAATATAAGTTACATTTATATTTTCTCATCTTTTTGTTAGTACTGTTCAACCAAACATATTAATAAACTGATCAAGTCTCTGTGTTGTTTTTTAAAAAGTAATTGTCCCGGTCACGAAAGAAAACTTGCTAACCATAAATAGAGTGATAACTCCACTGGGATATTACTAACGGAAATTAATATGCTATAATTTCCTGTATCTTTTATAGATATTAACCATTAAATGCAATAGAGTTTTTGAGTAATACTATAGGCTTGGTGCATTCTCCGCCGGTGCAGCCACCATCGCAGAATATCGTAAACAACTGATATATACAAATACACGGGTTTAATAGCGAGTATACAAAAAATTTATTATAAAAGTGTTAGGAAGTATAATATGTAAAAATTCTAGTAAAGTTCAGAAATTTACCATTTAATTTTTTATCCTCTAGACAGCATATTTATTTTTTGTCCATAATGACTATTTCTATTCTACAATTTATTATAATATTTATTTACTAAAATATATACAACTGTTTAAAAATATACAATTCAATAATATTGTTAAGCTTTACCTTCGTGGCAGTTGTTAGTTGCGTCCTTCTTCATCTGCAACAGTTTGAAGACTTTTAAGACTCTTCCTGGGCAGGTGGTATCGAAGGCATTGTTCTTTTTTTCTATAAATTGGCATATGTCAATTACGTTTATATGCTCTTCTCAAATATCATATTTTTAATTTCTTTCTTAAAATTTTTATAATTAAATTGTGTTAATTCTTTTGGTAACATATTGTATATTGTGGTAGTTTCTATTGTTAGTTTTTGTGAAAGTTTTTTTTGAGTTCTCGTTTCTGTTCTGATGTCTGATTTTCTTCTAGTTTCGTAAGTGTGTATTTGCTTGTTAGTTTTTAGAGCAATATTTGTTTTTATTAATTTATTTTTGATTTTGTGTAGAAGTAACATATTATGATATTTTATTAATTGTCTTATGTTTAGTTCTTTTGTTTTTTGGTATAGTTCTTCTGTTGGTGTTAGTTTATCTAGATTAAATAATATTTTTAGTATTTTATTTTGTCGTCTTTGTAGCATGTTTAAGTTTTTTTCTGTTGTATTACTCGACGTATTAATTAAATATATATTCCTTGATGAAAATAATGCATGATATATTGGTTTCTTCATATTTGGTGGTATTATGTTTTTAATTTTCAGGAGTGTGGCAATTGTTCTGGCGTTTTCTTTTTTTAAACTATTTATTTGTGTGTCGGCCGTAGCAGTGGCCTCCAGCGGTAGTATGTCGATCTGCGGAGCGGAATGTACTGGGTTCGATCCCCAGCCAGTACGGTCGCTTTATTTATTTAAATAAAAATATTTATTTATCTAAATAGAGCGACCAACGAGCCGCCACCTCAAGGAAGGCAATAGCAAACCACATTGAGTATATTTGCCTTCTACAGCCTCTCAAATAGTGCCGTTCAGATTCGGCGATAAACAGTAGGTCCCGTGTACTTGTGAAACACTGATGACACACATCACAGGTACATGCGAGAGGTAGCCGACGCTCTATATAGAGTATGGCACTGTAAGAAGATATGTGTGTCCCATTTTAAATTGTTATGGATTTTAATGCCGAGGTAATTGACTTCAGATATTTCTTTTATTCTTTGCTCGTTTAGAATTATATTTAAGTCTTTTGTTTGCTTTTTTATATTAAATCTTATAAATTCTGTTTTGATTCATTTATAGTTAGTGAATTATTGAAGCACCACATTTCAAATTTCTTCAGATCATTATTTAGTTTCACTTGTAAATTGTTGTAATCTTTGTCAGAATACACCATACATAAATCGTCAGCATACGCAAACATTCTACCAAAAAAAAATTGTTCAAATAAACCGTTAGTATATAGAATGTATAGTAATGGTGGCAAGTTGCCGCCTTGTGGTAGGCCATATGGAGCTATGCTACTATTGCTTTCTATGTCACCGATTTTTGTTTTCTGGGGTCTGTTATTCTAAAAGTAAAAATAAAAAAGTAAATATTTTGATATATTCAAGCAGAGTTCAACTACGGTAGCTAGCATAATTTTACGCACCGGTTTTGCTAGAGGGGTCATAATTGTGGCTATTTCGGCTATAACGAAATTTTTTAAATATATATAATTATAATTTCATAGAACATTTAATCACTAGTGGATTAAAATAAGTATACCATTAATATTGCAAATTATACTCTATCCTCTCATAATGTCTATTTAATTTTTTGATTATGTAACGAGCACTTTGTTTACTCACTTGTTTCGTCGAACTGCTTGAACCTATTTTTGCTTTTGATCAAATCGGTGTGAAAAACTATGAAGCTATAAAGGGTTGTTTCGGAAAAGTTGAATATCCGGGAAAGTTGAGTTATTGAATGTTATTGCACCCAACAACGCCCTAATTACGCTCTCCATTACGCGTTAACATTTTTTCGGCAATTCTGTTAACATTTGAAATTAACAATAAAAACATGAACGGTTTTTGTAGACGTTTTATAATTAATAATCATAACTTATGTTAGGTATTTTTCAATTTACTGTTTCAGTATCGATGTTTTTACAGAAATATATTATTAACTGGAAACACATTGCATAAATATTTAATAAAACAACTAACAATGCTTCCACATCTAAAAATATAACAACTTTATATACATTTTAAGTGATTTTAAAGTTCTCGGGTATTACTCTAAGCCGAGCTGCATCATCGGGCAACGAGCAAAAATAAGAAACGAAAGTTTTTAAGCCGCTTTGACGGCAAATCTCGGGCTTAATTTTACCGACAACTTCTAATTCCTGGTCGCTGCGACATGTACTTTTCCTCTCCAGAAAGAGCACCTCCAACAAGTGTTGAATCGGGTCTCGGCTTAACCGCTACTCGAATACACTTTACTCTGTGTATTTTATTGCACTTCTTAAACTCTATTTTCTCGACAGAGGTGGGCAAAGATTGAACAAGTCGTTCATTTGAACGAGTATTAAAAATAAATCGTAAGATTTGATTCATTGCTTGCAATCCGGTTCGTTCAATTGAATCGTGGCCATCACGGATCCATAACATTTGAACGATGAGCCGTAAAAAAGAATCGTGAGAATTGAATCGGATCACAATGCAGTGATCATTTTGTGGATCTGCCTAAGCTAACCTGATGATGGAGTAGGGCTCCGAAACCGGTAGTGAGAGCAGGTTGATCCACATTATGACAAACACAGCGTAAAATTAAATTTCTATATCAGCAGTTAAGTGGCAAGAATACTTATATAATTTTATTATATACCTATACTGCAAGAAATTTGTTTTCTATTTTATTATTACTAAATATATATAGGCCTGGTGCATTTGTACTACAATGTACTACAATGCAATGTAGTACTAATAATTAGCCAGAAAAAGTAAACAATTATGCGCAATGTAATAGAGAATAAAAATATTGTTTTAACAAATGTCTAAAAATCTTCAAAATCGTTTGTAGTTTTATGTAGTAGCAAAAAAACTCAACGAAAATTTCTTGAAATTAGAGAATTATAGTAAAATTTGGAAATTAACATAGTTTGACATAATGTTTTTAGTTGTATACAAACTACAAACGATGCAATTGATTGTAGTTCAATTTTTTTGTAGTACTAATAATTAGCCAGAAAAAGTAAACAATTGTGCGCAATGTAATAAAGAATAAAAATATTGTTTTAACAAATGTCTAAAAATCTTCAAAATCGTTTGTAGTTTGTTCAAAGAGTCGTGAGAATTGATTCATTGCCTACAAAACGGTTCATTCAATTGAATCGTGGCCAGCACGGATCCATAAGATTTGAACGATGAGCCGTAAAAAAGAATCGCGAGAATTGAATTGGATCACAATGCGATCGTGCGTTCAAATAGTCGTGAGAATTGATTCATTGCTTACAATACGGTTCATTCAATTGAATTTTGGTCAGCACGGATCAATAAGATAAAAAAATCGTGAAAATTGAATCGTATTACAATGAATCGTGACCAGCACGGATCCATAGGATTTGCCGTAAAAAAGAATCGTGAGAATTGAATCGGATCACAATGCGATCGATCGTTCGTTTCTACGGCGCGGCGCGCAACGCCTAGTTCGAATTCTTTTTCACTTATATTTTACTACCCGAAACAGCGTTACATCACACAAACATCGTACCTGAGTGTTTTATAGTCTCAATAACTGCACTAGCAAAAAAAATAAAATACTTAAATATTATGACAAAACCACGATTTGAATATTGTTTTAATGCGATCAACATGACGGCTGCGTGAAGTACATTATGATTATTTCTGATTTTTGCCGTAGATTGCGCTGAGGTCGGAATTTGTTGAACTCAACTGAAATATATAAAAGACCATACCATCACGTGGTATACTGATGCTTCCAAAACCAAAGCAGGGACAGGGATAGGAGTATTTGGGCCGAAAACTGAATACTCCGAACCAATGGGCACCTACCCCAGTATCCTTCAGGCAGAAATTTGCGCTATCGAAAGATGCGTACAATTTATCTTGGATAGGAACTATAGAAAACAGGAAATTGCCATCCTATCCGATAGTCAAGCAGCACTTAACGCGATCAACTCAGTAACCATCAATTCGAAGTTGGTCAAAGAATGCCTAGAGAAGCTCAACAAATTAGGCAAAGAAAATAAAGTCCTCCTACTCTGGGTGCCTGCTCACCAAGAGATAGAAGGCAATGAAAAAGCAAATGATCTAGCTAGGAAAGGAGCGAACACTCCACTAACTGGACCAGAACCGTTCTGTTTTCCAAACGGGAACCAACTGCAAGCGGAACTGAAGAATCTGGAAGACTCCATCCGTAACTTGGAATGGGTGTCCTCCAACGGTCTAAGACACTCGAAAAAGTTCCTTAGAACTTATGACCGAGAAAAAATCAAAGGTTTTCCTTGATTTAAGTAAAAACAATCTTCGGATTGTCACGGGGTTTCTAACAGGACACTGTCTCCTCAACGAACACCTCAGTAGGCTGAAACTGAGAAACAACGGCGAATGCAGATTTTGTGGGGAAAATGGGGAAACACCAGAACACCTTATCACTGAGTGCGCCGAGACGACGACCATTCGTGCCATGAACCTTGGCACGTCTGATGTCGAGGATGGAGAGCTGGCCTCTGTGGAGCCGTCTCAGATACTGGCTTTTCTTAAAGCCCTGAGACTGTATGATGAGTTATAACTCGTTATAACTCAAGAAAGGGGAACACACAATAGATCTATAAGGTCGCGGTGATTAACTCCCCTTCTAAACATTCTACATTCTACAACTGAAATGCACCAGGCCTATACATATTTAGTAATAATAAAATAGAAAACAAATTTCTTGCAGTATAGGTATATAATAAAATTATATAAGTATTCTTGCCACTTAACTGCTGATATAGAAATTTAATTTTACGCTGTGTTTGTCATAATGTGGATCAACCTGCTCTCACTACCGGTTTCGGAGCCCTACTCTATCATCAGGTTAGCTTAGGCAGATCCACAAAATGACAACTACAGCGCAAAGATAGTTAATTCCGACTTGTCAGAAAGTGTCGGTTAGTCCCGAACGGGAGATAGCGGCCTGCGTGCAATGGTAGTACTTTCGTACCACCGAGGCACACTATCAATAGCAAAAGGATGGTAAAGGCTTTTTTTCAGGCAAGTCAAATTATAAAATAGGAAACAAATTTCTTGCAGTATAGGTATATAATAAAATTATATAAGTATTCGTGCCACTTAACTGCTGATATAGATTTGCTATTGATAGTGTGCCTCGGTGGTACGAAAGTATTGCATTGCACGCAGGCCGCTATCTCCCGTTCGGGACTTAATATCTAACCGACACTTTCCGACAAGTCGGAATTAACTATCTCTGCGCTGTGGTTGTCATTTTGTGGATCTGCCCAAGCTCACCTGATGATGGAGTAGGGCTCCGAAACCGGTAGTGAGAGCAGGTTGATCCACATTATGACAAACACAGCGTAGAATTAAATTTCTATATCAGCAGTTAAGTGGCAAGAATACTTATATAATTTTATTAAGTAATAATGATATATAGAAATAATGCATGGTAAATCTATTGTCTGATTCAATCGAAAAAAAATTTGACAATTACTGAGTGGTATTCTTATTTGACATCAAAACAATTATTGTGTATAATTATGATTAAGCTATTGTGTAATAATTAAGTATATAATTATTAGTAATATTTAGTCCAAATATTCAGAAATAAATAAATAAATTGCATATTTAAAACAAAATCATATAAGATTATAAACGAAAAAATAGCACACTTAACGTAATCAAAGTTTTGAAATATGCGGGTCACGTTTTTTTGTTAAATCAGGCGACTCTATATCTGATGTGGGTCGTAATTATGTTTTCCAAAAGCTAGCAGTCGAACTTGACAGGTGGAAAAAGACAAGCCTAAAGCAATTACAAGTTTTCGTGAAATGATGTAAACAGGAAAGAGGGACGAAATCAATGCTTATCGGAGAAAGGTCTCATTTACTAATGAAAGTGTATTTAATTAAAAAAGAGATGAAAACGGAACGTGATCAGTAAAATATAGAAGGCCCTGATAATTCATTTAAAATATCTAACTCTCTTACACTGTGTTTTATTTCCTAAAACTGTGTGGCATGGCCAAAATTTTCCATTACAGTGTTACAGATAAAGTCGGAGTGCTATGGGAATTTTCAATTAATGGATTTAAGCAAAATTTGACTTTGTAGTTGGTTTTTGCTTTAGATTAAACATTAAATATTAAAATTTAACCTGTTCCTCATAGCTATCTTTTTGTCATATATGACATTAGGTAATTATTTCTTTTAATAAAACTATTAAGTCTACTTGCATCAATACATGGCTAACCGTTTCAATTCACACATTTCAATTTGATGTCAAAATTTGCGGATTATGGTTATGGCAATTTTTACTTATTAGAATAAGTAAAAAATACCTCTAAACAAAACCAATTGTAGACAATTGGTTTTGTTTAGAGGTAGTCAATCTAGAAGGACGTACGTAGTATCAGAACTTAAATTAACAATGAAATTAACACGAATTCCCGAACAAGACTGTAATATAGTTACTTATGCAATTAATTGTGCAATTTGGGCCAAAAATCGAGATAAATAAGACAATAACTTTTTACTGGTAAGTAACATTACTTACATTAAAATAGACATTACGTGTAGTAAACCTATTAATTATGAAATTCACTTAGAATTAAATCATATATATTCGATACCCAATTAAACTTTTAGTTACGTAATCGAGAGCGCGATTTTTAAATTCATTTTATTCCCCACCATGGACATATTTGGCCCCGTGCTAACTAACTGGAATTTAAATTTCCCGCTCGGGATTCAGGTGGTAGCCTCTGCTGTAAAAGATGTCAAGTTGCCACATTTATTTATTTATTTCCTGGCATTGTCATCGCTTTGACACTTTAGTTTTGTATTACGAGTTTTTGGTTTAAATAAATAGTGTTGTGATACTTTAAGCTTAAATTTTTTTACTAGCAAACCTTGCAGTCGAACATTGTTCTTTTTAGAACTTCTCTTAGGGCGAAGTGTACAAGATAGCTTAATAGCCGTAAAAAAACTCATCGCAAATTTATTAGAATGAACGGGAAATCGGTAGTAATGGCCCTTTATGTCCCTTAGGCGGTTTGAAGAAGGTGACTTTTGTTTATGTAAATAATAACTGTTTATAAATTTATAATTAATTTCTTTAAAATATTTTGATTAAAAGAAAGTATATAAACGAGTGCAACGCTGCGCCGGTCAGGCTTAATCACGTGACTAAAAGTTTATTTGATATGAACTATATGTATATTTTTTTAGGATTAGTATATGTTATATATGTTATTAGGATATGTCAATTTGACATTTTGTTATTAAATAATTATTAAATAAATAAATAAATAAATAAATGCCTTTTTTTTCAATTTTTCAATTTGTAGACAAAGGTAAACTAACAAACAAAGTAAAAAAAAAACAAGGTACACAAACAAACAAACAAAAGCTAATACAAAACATTATACAAATAATATTGTCAGTCTTATTGTTAAAATAAACATTTATAAATGTTTATAATGTCGAAGAACAAAAAAATAAAAATAATATTCAAAAATATTTAGCTAGTTTATAGTAAAATATCAATGACCTCTAAATAAATTCATTTCGATGTCATTAGTAAATATAGCAATAGCAAACATTAGACCAGTGTTTACAAGATCAAATTTGATTTTCAAAAAATAATTCATTACGGCGTAGAAAGCCTTGTCTAGTAAATAAGAGTTCAATGCTTTGCGAAATGAAAAAAATTATGTTATGGATTTGATTTCAAATGGCTCTGAGCGTGGGGTAGGTAGATAAAGATCTTGCTCCGCGTTCCTGAGTGGATAAGTGTGAGATGGCCTTTCTTGAGAAGCTGATACATGTTTACGTATTAGGCAAACAGATTCAAATATAAATAAGGAAGGAAGAGTCAATATTCTTAATTTTTTAAAAAAAGTCCCGGCAATGAGTTCTGCTGTTTAGTCCCAGTGAATATCGAACAGCTCTCTTCTGGAGCCTGAAAATGCGGTCAAATTGAGTCGCACAACACGTACCCCAGAATGGAAGGGCATACCTGAGGTGCGACTCAAAAAGTGCATAATAAATAGTTCTAGCCACTGACAAGTTAAGCTCCTTAGAAACAGACCTTAATGCAAAACAGGCAGAGCTCAATTTTTTCGACAAAGCTTCGATATGTATGTCCTATTTCAGAGAATTGTCCACAACAAGCCCCAAGAACTTTACAGATTTGACGACGTCAATGGTGGTGTTGTTAAGTACAAAAGGCTGCAACGAGTTTTTATACGACAAAGCTTTAGTTTTAGAAATGTTGAGACTCAGGAGGTTCGAATCGCACCAAGATTTAATGGTGATTAAGTCATTTGATATAATCCTATAAAGTGCCGTGATGTCCTTGTTGCTCCAAGTGAAGCTAGTGTCGTCCACAAAAAGACATATTTTGCCACTGATGTTTATGTTAGCAATGTCGTTAATAAAAAGAAGAAACAAAATAGGGCCTAGTACTGAGCCTTGTGGTACTCCACATTCTATTGGCTTGCTAGAAGACAACGTAGTATCCACCCTCGCAAGTTGACTTCTGTTGCTCAGATACGACTTAAACCATTCGAGAGATGATCCCCTGAACCCATAGTGCTGCAGTTTATTAATTAAGATCTTATGATTTACACAGTCGAACTCCTTAGAAAAATCACAAAAATTTGTTGCTGTAGAATGATGGTTATTAGGGCCGGAGTAAACTTTATTAAGGAGGGAAACAGAGTCATTTGTGGACTTGTTGCCTAGAAATCCAAATTGTTGTTCAGTAAGCATTTTGTACTTAAACAGAAAAGATACCAGCCTTCTTTTAACCAACCTTTCTATGATCTTAGATAGCGTTGGAAGGAGTGCAATTGGGCGATAGTTAGAAGCTTCATCTTTGTCTCCTCCTTTATGCAGAGGAATGATTATTGCCGTCTTAAGACATTTTGGAAAAATACCATTTTGGGACGACATGTTTATTAAAGTTGTTAGGTGATTCAGAGTGCTTTCTGGCAGATTCGAAAACATTTTTAAAGTTAGCCCGTCGGTCCCACAAGAGGATTTATTTTTGATGGTATTAAGTACTGCGAAGCTCTTCTAAAACTACGGGCGAAAAAAAGAAACTGTGTAAGTTTACAATATCATTAGAGAGATAAGAAAGTGGATCATTAGGAGGACATATGGTATTAGTTAAGTTTTTCGCTACATTTACAAAGTAATCGTTAAGGTTCTCAGGTGAGGTAGAGATATTGCTAGACGAAGAAGCTTTGTTTCTCAACTCATTCACAATAGACCATGTTTCTTTAGCAACATTACCAGAATTGACTATTCTCCTATTATAATAAAGGTCCTTAGCGGCTCTTATAGTCTTATGATAACTTTTTCTGTATAGTTTTACGTAATTGTGGAAGAAGAGACTGTCTGAGAATTTTTTTAAGTGAGATAATGAACGCATATTTTTAGAAGATATGCGTAGACCTTTAGTGGTCCAAGGTTTATTATGCTTATTTTTTTATAGGCCTAAGAGGAAAGGATTTGAACGCTAGACTGGTTAATGTTTTTACGAAAATAGAAAATTCGGTGTCGACATCATAAGAGCTAGTATCCCAGTTGGTTGTTTTACATAAGTGGCTGAACTTTTGAGCATTCTTTTCTGAAAAAATACGGTATAATTTACGAGGGGCATTTTTGATTTTGGACGATTATAGCTTATCAATTTTTATTAGAAATAATATTTTTCTTAACAATATTTATGACTACAACATTTTACTAATAACGTAAAATAATTCCAACAAATTATTGAGTTTACCCTACATTATATTAGTACTTTAAAGAAGGCGTCCATTCTTCTCAAAGAGACCTTTTTGTCTTTTTTCTACTTTTTTAATTATATTAATACGAGAACTAGCAACGTCTGGAAAACAAGTATTTTAAGAAAGGTGGCTCTTTGATATATCTTTTACTATGCTCTTTAGAAGAGCAGGCAGGCCGATATAGACGATGCGTTCACTACTGCGCATTGAAAGCTATATATTTATTTATTTTTTTTATTTAAGTCTCCATAGCGCTGCGCGAAAACGCTCAGCCTATAAAGCGAGAGGTTCAGAGTTCAATACTGGCTCTGAATTAACAAACTAACAAATTTATGAATATTATTAGGAAATATTTTCAGTAAATGATATTAAAAAGACCTAATATAAATCTTTATATTAGGTATAGCTATATTAGATATATTTTTTGACAAACAACTCCCGATTCGTTCCTGAGGAAACCCCAAAACACCATATTCGTGGGAAATTTTAAATTCATTTATTATTCGTAAAATGGTATTATGTAAATGGTATTTGTAAAATGGTATTACGCCTATGGTTTTTTTGTGCCAAAAAATTGATATGTAGTAGTATAAATTGATTATACAGGTTGTCCCAGAAATGAGTGCAGATATTTTAACTGGTAGTATAGTTCAACCCCAGAAACACGCCTATGAGGTTTTTTTTGCGAAAAAAAATGTTGAAAATTTAAAATTTTTCTTGACATTTTCCGGGAAATTTGAAAAAACTTTTTAGTGCCACTTGTTTATTCACCTGAGATTTCTCTCCGGTGTATCTAAACCTTGCAGTGTTGTAACCTCCTATGTTATCCACATTCTACATAGTTCTACATTTATAAATTCATAGAAAAATTTCTACTCAAAAATTAGGAATGTTAAATTTTCATCAGTGCTCATTATTAATAATTATTATAGAAAAAAAAACACATTAATTATGTTTAGTACTTACCCTTTCAATGAAAACTTAACAAAAACCACCGAAAATTAACTAAAACATTACGTTTATGACGTTTACGAAAATGATTCATCATATTGTTCACAACCAGGTCACAAAAAAGAAATTCCTAAAATGTTTATCGTAATTTAGAATTCAATATTTGTTTTCTTTCATGTTTCTCTGTTTTATTTGAACCACTGATTTACAAAACACCTTGAAAAGCGCACATTACTTTGAATACCGTCTCTTATTGCCACTTTACGAACTACTTTCAATTTAAGACATGTTTCACTCAACAATTTTAAATACGTATTTTGTTTTTTCGCTATTTTTTCGATGTATTTTGACAGCCCGACCGTGCGCGTCGGCCAAGAGTGCCACGTGTGAACTGGTCCTTTTGAGCCGCGCCGTCGTGGCAGGCTTGAGTCAGACGACGATGTTAAGCAACGTTGCCGTAGTTACAACAATTTCAAATTCAAGAGATTCGAAGCAATCAAATTTGTATTAAATTTTAAAAATAAAACAGAGAAACATGAAAGGAAACAAACAAAACAAAAATGAATTGATTATTCGTCGGGCTGTTTTCGATATATTGAATTCTGAATTACGATAAACAATTTAGAAATTTCTTTTTTGTGACCTTTCCAATTCATTTGTGTTTTGTTTGTTTCCTTTCATGTTTTTCTGTTTTATTTTTAAAATTTAATAAGAATTTGATTGCTTCGAGTGTCTTGAATTTGAAATTGTTGAAACTACGGCAACCTCGCATGACGCAAGCTCGACACGCCGGCGCGACAAAGAAGCAGTGAGCAGTTACCAACCAGTGATGCGTGGCTGTCTTGGCCGACGGATGGTTGGGCTGTTGACGGAATTGTCGAAATACATCGAAAAAATAGCGAAAAAGCAAAATACGTATTTAAAATTGTTGAGTGAAACATGTATTTTCTTAGATTGAAAGTAGTTCGTAAAGTGGCGGTAAGAGACAATAATTCTCAACATTTATTCATTCAGAAAGATATTCAAAGTAATGTGTAATGTGTGCTTTTCAAGGTGTTTTGTAAATCAGTGGTTCAAATTGTGATGAAGCCTATACGAAAATAATGTGTTAAGTTAAAAATGGGGACTGTTATTTTAGCAGTTTTTATAATAGCACGTACAAGTAAGCAGCACAATGAAGTGTATTTTAGTTAAGTGTGTATCGAAAAGAGAACTGTCGCAGTTACATCGATCTGTCATAAGTATCTTTTTTAATGTTGGGTAAGTTTTTAATTTAACTTTTAAACATTTAACTTTTAATTTATTTTATGTAATAATATCACAATCTTAAAAATGTAATGCATCTCTGCAAACTCCTCAGGTGTTGTGATTTTATGACTTACTTGTAAACATATACTTTCTTGTCCATATGGCAACACAGTGCGTCGAATTAACTGAAATCCGGGCTTGATCCGGGTAATTGGATGTAGTTGGGAATATCTGCCGGCGGTTCTCAAAATGTTGCGATTATTTTTTTAAATTTTCAAAGTTAAATAACTCAGTTATTTTCAATTTATTTTAAAAATGGTAAAGAGAAAATATGTTTATTTTGACCAGATCTACCACCTCTTAAAATATCTGCACTCATTTCTGGGACACCCTGTATATCGAAATTTGTTTGAATTTTTTTTTAAATTTTCAGTTAAAAAACATATCTGTATTGACGACTATATCGGATTTGAGATCTTGTGGAAATTTTTAGAAAAAAAAACGGGAAATTTTAACCGTATTCGCGGTAAATTCTATTTCAGAAAATTGCCAATTTAGCACTGCATAATAGAATAAAAATCAATCATTGACATCGATTACTAAATGATAACAATTAGTAAGAATTAACTACTAATAATTATTAACGACAATGATATGAATCAAACCAGCCTTTTATTCATAATCCGACATTGTCCAATAACATAAAAGAAATCGATTACCGGGATAAATTGAAGGCATTCAAGGCGGACCCTGTACCAAAGAAATAATTTATCGTCTATCGTAAAAAGTCTGGTGTATTAGGAAAATGAAGTAATGTGGAAAATGAAGCGGAATATCTGGAATTAATTTGGGGTCAGGGCACACGTGCCCAATCCCGCGATGCTCGAAAACCCTTAAACTTTCCTTTAATGGAGTTTCCATGTGGGGCAGAATGAAATAGTCCCACAAATTTAGCGTGGACTCCCGCTTGTGTAGCTGACGGATACTGATCGGAGCATTTTTTCCCGTTTTTTTCTGTCCTTTTAATCAAACAGTGGACTTGGGGTACTATTTGTCTGAAAAGCTTTTCATGGTAAATGTTGTATAAGTAAACTTCATAAAAACACTGTTTTTTTTTTGTTTACAAAAGTTAATTTAGTAAAAAATAATATTAAGAATGTTTATCGGTTTTTGAAGAGAGTGAAGCTCTATGAATTTCTTATTGGGCGAGAATAATCTTCTACGGGCATAACTAATCTTTACCAAGGCAGATACAGACGAAAAAGTTCATAGTATTCATGTATTCATATATTTGCCAATTGAACAAATTCATGACAGACCTGATAAGCAAAAACAGAAAGACAGTCAAAGCTGTAGTAGGTCTACTAACAGGGCATTGTAAGCTGAATAGGCATCTAATGTTAATGGGATTGACGGACGGAGCCATGTATGGGTTCTGTCAATCGGAAAAAGAAACGACAGGATACATTTTATGTCGGTGCGACAGCCTGGCAAATGTGCGGTGATGGGCTGCAGATGGATTGGTCACGTATGCAGAATGCAAGAAAATCGCGTACCGAAATATCTGCTTTACGGTGAGCTTGTATAGGTAAGAGGAAACCAGGTGAAAAGGTACAAGGATATTTTCCACGAAAACTTAAAGGGGATAAATATGTAGAATGAAAGGGAAGAAGCAGCGAACAATAAAACGCAACGAAGAAGAATTGTAAACAAAGTTAACAGCGACAACCAAAAAGTAAAGACGCAACAAAGCATAGAGATTTTTGAATGTCCGGAGTGCGGAAGGGAGATAACGTCAAGTATCGGGCTTGGTTTGGTTGCGTTACCATCTTCTGATGCGTGCCAAATACACTTGGCAGAGAATAATGGCAGTATATATGTGTAGAAATGTGCTGTTCTCTGTAATAGGTTATTGACTGAGAGTTATATGGAAGAGCCGCAATTCATATCTTCAAGTTGCTAGACTTTTTAAAAAGGATATACCTGGAGAATGTCGACTAACTTTTAAATGTTAATATATTATTTATTTCATACATTCCTTCTTTAACGAAGAAAAAAATTCACAGTCCTTTACAAAGATGCAACCGGGGGGGCATTGAAAATGATGAATAAAAACGTAAAAATATGATTAGTGCTGATATGAGTGTATTACATACATATGTTTAAATAATGAACTTAAAAAAAACAACAGATTTAAAGATTCACTGAAAAAGTAGTAATGTTAATATTAAATAAAACATTATCAATAATAATTATGCGATCGCACCTATCCGTAAAACAAGCAAGCATAAAAACCTCGAAAAAAACAAAATAACATACAAAACATCAGGTTAACATGATGACGGATCATGATCAATGACAGATAAAGAATTCTTACGGAAAGTTACACTTTACGATATAATTTTTTAACTGTTAAAGGCAAACTCCATTTAAACACAAAACTTTTTAATACCTACTACTGTATCTAAAAGACTTTTTTTTTAATTACTAAATTCTTAGCCACGCTTCTGTTTTTCTTGGCTGTTGTGCGTCACGTCACAGATTAACAGGCCCACGTTTGTACCACAAGGCGATGCTGCAGATCACTAGGTAGACCGGTCGTAGAAATTTATGTTATACAACTTGTAGTCAATCTACACAAATATTATCAAAAACTTTTTTCTTTTAAAATGTGTTCAGATTTTGTAAAAAGTATAAGTCAAAATCGCAAAACTTAAATTTGATATGAGTTTCTTAGTTTTTAACTAATATAGTGGCGAATTACAAAAATTCCTTTTCAATGAAAATTAATGAGTTAAATAAAATAATTTAATAAATTACTAGTTTTTTCTCGCGACTACATTCGCGTTACACCTCGAATCGTTCATGCATTGATTTAAATGATTTTTTACTTCTTTATAGAGGGCTAGTGAGCATATATGTTTTTTATTTTTCATCTTTTTTTTATTTATTAAGAGCACTAATACTCTATAGGTTACTTTTTATTCTTTGAAGGATAATTGAGGAAGATATATTTCGTTATGATGTAACTAAATAAACCCTTGTATAAAATTTTATACTGTCTGGTTTATAATGTTATAGTATTGCATTTTCGTACAGCAAACTTTCATTCCCTATTCTACTCCCTAAGGGTATAAATTTCATAAATTCGCTTTACCTTTGTGCCAATTTTTACGTGTCCAGAGGTCACCAAGTTTTATATAAATTTTTACTAACATTACCCATTTGGTTGATGAATTTCAAAAATTTCTTCTAATTCTTTTTGTAGGATTTCATTCTTCTAAACCAAATAGTAAGGAATTTTCATACAACAAACTGTTCCGAGATAATTTTACTCTCTAAGAGGATGAATTTCCTAAAATCGCTTTGTGTAGCTAATTCACTAATGTCGTTTAAACGAACCTTTGTGCTAATATTTATGTATCTAAAGCTGGCGGCATGAACTCACTCTAAAATATCTAAAAACGTAATATATAATCTAACTGACACACCACTGACAATGACAAATAATTTATTTCTGGAGGTATTGTGTGTAGGTGTTTTTCAGGTATGTTTTAGTATTTAGTCGTTTTACACAAAGAAATAGCCATTAAGCACTATAAAAATACTTCATAACAAATCTACACATATATACCTTTCATTTAAAAAAAGAATCATCAAGATTGGTAAAGCGGTTTCGGCGGGATGGATGCAACAAAAAAACCCTTTGAGCTTTTATATATGTATGGATTAATTATTTTTCCAACATATTTTACTTTGCAAATTTTTATAAATATTCAGACTCGCCAATATCGTACTCCACCGTGTCCAGCCTGTTTAGCCAAACGTAGGCCGATTCCTCTTCGGCGGCGTCGTGACCCTGGCCGAAGGAAGAGTCTTGAAGACGCTCATCCGCGCATAGGAATAAGTTGACTGCGTAGCGTATTGCGTATTAATCGATTCTGAAACTTTCTATCTCGTGTATAACATGTTACGCAAGTTTATTATTTTAATCTCGATTTTAATAGATAAATGTGTGAAATGCCACCTGAATATCTTCCGCCATGACATGTTTTTACTTTTTTGTTATGGTAAAGTGATTTGTATAAACTTTATTCAATAACGTATATTTTCCTCCATTTGTGATTTTTTAATTTTAAGCGAAAATTAAGTATAACATTTTAGGAAAAAGAAACACTGTAATATTTAAAAGAATAAGAAGAAATTAGTCTTATTTTGAAAGGAAAATATAGAAAAAACTCTTTCTATAGAAAAAGTCTTTATACTAACCAGAATCCGGTGACATATACGCGGTCTCACCGGAAACATTACTTATTACTTCGCATAACTTGAAGAATATCTACTTTTAATAATGAACACTTCAGAAATACACCAGTAAAAACATTTATTATTTGAGATTAAAACTCGAATTAAATTATAAATATTAGTTACCTATGTTGTTATAGCTTTTATAGGCCTGTTTAACGACTTAATAAGTTACCTAGCGAAAAAATCTGTGCGCGTACCTACCACTATTGTTACAGGTTAATTCGTTAAAGAAATATGTTACACAAGTTAAAAACGCTAAAATTTTAATGGTATTACTTGTGCATTATTGGCCTTATAATGTAATTTGTTGGAATTATATCTTCTTTAAATATAATTAGACTTTTTAACGACTTTTAAGTTACCTAGGAAAAAATCTGTGCACGTACCTACCAGTATTGTTACAGGTTAATTCGTGAAACAAATGTGTTACATATTATTCGTGGTATTAGTGGTATTATATTGGAATCAGCTTGGCATTAGTGGGGCATTATATGAGAAATTTGGTATTTAATTTGTATTTTTGGCATTACTTTGGCATTAGTATACAGACATTTGTCAGCGGTTTACTCCTTGTAGATAATCAAAAAGTTTTTTGATAAAATTTGCTTTTCATGTCAGATCATTTCTATGAAAAATTACATTAGATTTTTATTAAAGACGCTGGGTAATTAAAACATTGACTAATAAACCTTGTCCACTTTAAATACGGGGTCACGAAATATCCTCCTTGGAGTGTTTGGGTTAAGGGGTGTATAATAAATTAATCGTTGTTTTATAATAAAAACCATAAAACATTTATTTGTGAGTAAAATAATGCAATGGTTGGATATCTCTCCTTTATAATTCGGTGACTAAAAATACACTAAAATAATTAGAAAAAAAATCTTGTACTTATTTAGTAATTACGTCAATATTAATTAATTGACTTTCTAGTCTATTTTATTTTATGTACAAATATATTATTAAATTTTAAGCATTAAGTAATAAAACACTTTGTGCCCTCTTATATCGTAAAAGGTTACGAAATATACTCCTGGTTACACCCCTTACAGAAAACAGTGTAAGGGGTGTAAATAAATTGTATAATCACTGTTTTTTATAATAAAAACTATAAAATATTTCTTATTTGTGAGATTAAAAAAACAAAACAATGCATTGGTTAAAATAAGTACATTCAATACTGTTTTCAATTGTTAATTCAATAATGTGTTATAACATAATATAGCCATTACTATTATACTATTATTATTAAAATAATATGTGTGTAACATATTTCTTTAACGAATTAACCTGTAACAGACATTTATATGCCCAGTATATTTTTGTTTAACAAACCAATCAGGAAAAATCCAAAACCTACCGTTATAGGAGGTATAAGACGATTAAACTTATATAATGACAACTACTTATCGGATAACAAATTAATTACTACTGTCAGCTAGTTCAGCTACTGTCTAGGTAGAATTTACCTAGAGTACCTACACCTACCTATGATGATGTAGGTAGATTAAAGCTTATTTTGACGTTACCTCTCACTTCGGTGTCACAAGCTGAATTTTTCAGGGATGGAAGTACAGTACATCACAGTACATGATATGGGGACCCTTATTCCGAAAGTAGTACAAAATTAAACAGGGTAAAAAGGCACTATCATCAAAAATCGATATATTAATACCACCGTATAGAGAAAACAAATACTTATTTTTTGATCCAGTACAGAATAAAGTCTTCGTAGGGAGTAATTTTTTATAATTATTTACAAAAAAACATTTCCATTAGCGCTTATGACCAAAAAAAAACTTTAAACATGAATAATCATTTCAATCATGCGAAAATTTGGTTTAAAAATAGAGATTTTTTTTTAATATAACTTTCATTTAACGAAAAACGAAGGCCTAAATGAAAAAAAGAAACAATTTAAAAGTTTCGCTCATGTCTTGACAAGGTATCAAAGCAAACCCCATATTTTTTGCTTTTAAACTAATAAAGATATATCAATAAACAATTAGCGATGTAATGGTTTTTGCGCGCGCTGGCCGACTGCCGCCGCTGCGCCGAGATTTCCTATACCCTTGTATATATGACGTCATGGTGTGGCAAATGTAGCATTTTAATTCGATTTGGGCTCCCTTATATAGGATAACAGAAACATTTTCAATGTTAAAAATAAAACACGTTTTTTTTTCTACTACATCAATTTATAATTGAAAATTGCTTGTTTGTTATATCAAGGAACCATTAAAGTTGTAGTAAAATTATATCACTCTTATATATCTGGCTAGTTACAGTTATATTTTATAGCGAAAACTATTTTATGGCTTACGTGTTCATAGTTTACTTCTTTTTTAAAAGTAGCGTTTGAGAAAATTGTAGTTACAACTTAAACCATTTTCGAAAATTAGAAAACATTAAAAGAAGGAAAATTGGTCGTTTTAAAAATTTATTAAAACATACTTGTTTGTTTTTCGAGCTGTTTTTTTTATTATAAAGTGCAATATTTTTTTTCAATTGTACTACTATAATCTAACTTCGCTCTCTCATTTTTAGTTGTAGTGGCGATACTAACTACAATAAACCTAATAATTTAACAATACCTTGTAATCTGATTATTTTGTTTTAAACTAGACACTATTTTTAACAGGTCCATTTTTATAGAAGACTAAAACACCGTTAAAAATTCGAAACAAACGAAGTAAAGATCAAGCGGGTATTTAATATACGATGATACGGTCAAGCGTAAACCGGTTTTAATCGATACGATGCTGACGGTAACGTTCCGGTTGAGACCACGTTATTAACTGTAAAATTGGCAATCGCACTACGAACATCCAGGATGCGGGCCGTTAAAAGTGTAACCATGGTGCAAAACTCGCCTATTTTAATGTTGGAAAGAAGCGATAGTATTCCGGCTAACGAAGACCGGAAATCCATTAGCATAATTTAAAGTTTTATGATGCACACGGCTTTGGTTTTGGGAAATGAATAAAGCTGCTTTGTTCATACATTGTTTAAGAACATGTTTGCTCTGATTTACTGCAAATTATTACGTCTTTAATCATTTGCAGTTCACATGTTCTTAAACAATGTATGAACAAAGAACCTTTATTCCTTTCCAAAAACCCAATAATATATTGACGTATTATAATATATTGAATAATATAGGCTTGGTGTATTTCAATTGATTTCAAAAAATTCCGACCGCGGCGCTGTATAAGGTAGAAATCAGAAATTTTCAGGTATTTCACGCCGTCCCGGTTACAGTTCATGTTGATCGCATTAAAATAATATTGAAATAGTGGCTTTGTCATAATATAAGAATGCATCTTTCTCAAAATGTCAATAATAAAAAAGTTTTTCCTTTTGTTAAGACAATTCGCGGACATACTGCAGAAGAAAATTACAAATTTTACTATACAAATAATGCATAATAATTTTGAATTATTATCGTTTTATCTAACTTATACGATAGTTATAAAATTTCCGTTGGATTTATTTTATAGCAAAATTGTCGTTAGAGTTCTCTCTGACATATTAAAATTATAGTATAGTTTAATATCTAAAAATAAAGAGAACTCTTTATAAGTTTTTATTTGATACTTAAAGTTCTGTTTATAAAGTTCGAAATTTAGTTAGATATGTAGAAAATAAACAGAATTGTGAAAGTTTTAGATACTTTTGTTATATACACATTTTAATCCGTAAACAAAATAAATGTGCTGAGCATAGTAACATAAACCTCCTCAACTGCTTTTTTACGGTTAATACAATAGAGTTTGAAAACAAGTCTAGCGTCTGCACTGGCCATCTACTAAAACAAAAATCCCGTAGTCGTACAAATTGGGGATTTTGTTATATATTTAAGGTAAAGCATAAAATAAAACAAACATAAATATGTGCTTAAATTTACATTCTTGGTTAATTGCATTGAACTTAAGTTTTGTAATACATATTTAAATATATTTATATTTAGGCAAATAAAATTACAGTAATCAAATCTCCAATTCCTTTGTTAAATTTATAAAATTTTATTTTGCTTCAAGACAAGATTAGACAAAATTAATAGTCTACAATTTTTAATATAATTAAATAAAACGTGTTCTCCTATAAATAGATTTTGATGTTTGATAATGTCATGTCTTATGAATGCATGCGAAATGTGGACACTTAAAACAGACGTTATAAGGAAACTGCAATTTGCCCAACGCTCAATGGAACGAGATATGCTGGGAATAACCAAGAGAGATTATACAAGAATAGAGTGGATACGACAAAAGACCCAGGTAATAGATATCATCCACAGAATCAAATCCCTCCAATGGCAATGGGCAGGACACCTGGCAAGAAGGATGGTCAACAGATGGATCTCCATCGTTTACCGGATTAATAATACAGTAATTACAGTGTAACGTTTTTAGTTCGTTACATGTCTTTTTTATATATAATATATGATGTCTGGCCTATCATCACCGGATTCCCTCTCGTTCAGGCCGGATAGTTTATTTGACGCGCTTGGCGTAATTCTTACGTTCTCTAGTCCACAACCCTGTTATCGTTTGACACAACCCTGTTATCGCTCTGTGGAGGCGCTGTCAACATCGCTTCTGTCAACTCTCTGTGCTGCGGACTGACTTTTGCTTTTAGCGCTCTGTAGCCTAACCTAACCATCCCGGCTTTTAGAAATGGTGATTATTTAAATCTTGCTGTATAACCTGAATCAGCTGCTATTTCAAAGCAACAGGTAAAGATGAATTATTATCCTTATTACTGCATATTTTTAGGGTAGAGTTTTGGATGTCCCAACTTAACTTGTATTTGTATTTTGCTGGCACGTTGGCGTCCCCTTTCTTTTGTCCTCAAGAATGTTACATGGAAGAAAGGACAGTTTCTTTGGTTATTATTGAGCACTCGGAAGTGTTTCGAGGTAGGTTTATTTTGTTTATTAGATCTTGTTTGGTTCTAAACAATAGTTTCGTATTTTTAGGGTCTTATGGACGTACATTATCTTATGGACGTACATTATCTTATGGGCGTACATTATCTTATGGACGTACATTGTCTTATGGACGGACTATTTCCAAGGTACGGGTAGTGTTCCCTTGTACCGTTATCTTATGGACGGACTGTGTCCAAGGTTATGGTCTAAGGTTATGGTCCAAGTTACGGACATTATACAAGGTCCTAGTAGTGTTCCAAGGTACGGGTAGTATCCCCATATTGCTACAGTATGGATACAGCGTAAGCCCCATGCTGCTTCGCTCCCATTTCTAAGCCTAGTCAGTAGCTACGGCTGTAGTGATTCATGGTGTCCTCATTCTGGCCCCTTTTGTTGTTTTGGCCAACAGGATCGCCGACAGACAGTACAGAGATGCGAGACCACCTCACGCTGTTACTGTTTGAAGCAAGATTACATAAAGAACAGCTAGTAAGTGTAGATTTAAGTTCTAGTTTTACATTTAACATTTAAAACATTTTCAGTCTTAAACAATAACGTACATCTTAAGTAATATCGTACAGACTATGTTTAGTGGTTAGATTGTTAAGAACATTCATGTCGATTTAATATTTAAAATATGATTTAGATTTTAGGTTTCATTACATTACGCCTTGTAATAGTATTACTTTCTATAGATATTATTATTGCGCTATATTAACAGATGAATAACCGGACATAGATTCTAGAATCTACGGGTTGCAACACATCAGATTTAACACCGCATAGAATTTAACAATTTAAATAGAGTAATGCCACCTTTCTTATATTTTCTATAACGTTACACGCATTGTATTTTTTCATAGTCTTTTCATAGAACATATTTAATATTATTTACATACATAGCTTTTTACTCGACATATAACCACTATAATAATTATTAGAATTGTACAATGCTAATTACCATCCGGATACATCATGAATGAATATAGTCACTAGTTTTAAGTAATAAACAACTGTGTTTTCTTTCTCTGTTATACCTGCCGCCCAATATTTATGATTTCGAGTTATTATTATTACATAATAACTCATTAATTTAAAATTAACATTTCTTCTAAAATTATAATTATGTACCTTTAAAAACTTTCGTTCGAGGGGTGTCTCACTATTGGAATTACATGTACATTTTCTTGGCAGTCGCTGGCAGTCATTGGCAGTCTTACGGCAGTCGCCTATAATAATTACATGGCAGTCATAGGCAGTCTTGTTTGCAGGCATTGGCAGTCGCTTGGCGGTAGAGTGATATTTTGGCAGTACATGTACATTTTCTGCCCGAGTGAGATACCCCTCGCTTTCGTTATAGCCAAGATAGCCCCAATTATGTCCCACTAGCAAAACCGGTAATTAAAACTATGCTCGCTACCGTAGTTGAACTAATCTAAAGAGTATTTTACAAGTTAGACCTTCTGAAGATATCAAAATATTTACTTTTTTTTTTATTTTTAGAATTTTTACAAATTATACTTCCTAACATTTTTAGAATAATTAAGTAATACATTTTTCGTATACTCGCTATTTAAACCTGTGTATTTGTATAGATCGATTGTTCACGATATTCTCGCATGGTGGCAGCACCGGCGGAGAATGCACCAAGCCTATTATAAACGAGGGATACTACTGAATAATATGTACAATTATAATATTATTATACCACATGATCGAAAAAAAACCTGCGTCAGCGATGGCTATGAAATGAAGATCGCTATCATTTTATATTAAAATTATGTGGGAAATGTCATCGATGTTCATTTCTAAGCCATCTGGACACCGTTTTTTTTTCGATCATACGGTACATCGTTCTGAATTACAGTTACAAGAGGTAGGTACTTACCGAAATATCACAAGTTGACTGCATTTTATTGTTTTAAATAGACACCTTCTATTTCAATAGTAATTCAAAAATACCAAAAACACTACGGTTTAAATAAAACACTGCGTACACGCTTGCTATCGTCTAGTGACTGACTCCTCTTTCCGCGTTACGTAAAGACCGAGAAATACCTTTTTATTCACAATCAATTTTTTGTTACATACGAATTAACAATGATATCAGGTATCTAAAATTGACCGTTTTGTAAACTCTGCCGGAATAAAACTTTAACTTTATTAGGTAGACAAAACATTAACAAAATAAAATTACGTTGATAACGAAATATTAAATATAACTATATTTTCCAATAACTAGAATAAGAATCAGAAAACTATGCACTCAATACAGTCTGGTTCGTACGCTGACCGATCACAACAAGTTATGTCATCCAACAAAAACCATTCCCTAATAAACAATACCACAGACAATACTATCTTCGATTTTATACCCATAGGCGTACTCATTTTTCAGGGAGGTGCAAGGAGATATTCATTACAGTTTCTGAAAAATAAGCTTTGGACAGAAAACTATAGTCTATCCAACGACAGAGTCCATGACAGTGGCAGTTTTGTCCCTCGAAATCACCCTGACTAGTTAGATAGACTGAAAAGACATATAGCCAAAATAATGATCAGTAAAATATCGTAGCTAAAACACATGGCACGGAACTACTTTAATAGTTATTTTTTATACAAGCGGATAAAATGGTATTTTATCGTCGACCGAAAAGATTAATTCACGAGCGATGAAATCGCGAGTGAAATAATTTCGGGAGACAATAATGCAATTTTATCGTCGAGCATAAAACAATATTTTTTTTCCATATCGAATTACGTTTTAAAAAATATTCAGAAATTATTATTTCAAGGAATTTATTACGAGTAGAAAAATTATTGTGCTGGGTTGGCGTTGGTTTCTAATAATTTGACAGATAAATAAAGCTGTCTCTTTCGTGTCGATTGCTGATTGAATTGGAGCCAGAAATGGCTCAAAACGAAATAAGTAAATTACCAACAGATATTCAGGCTGAGGCGACAAGCGCCATATCCAAACTACTTCCGTTTAAATCCCGACGATACAAACTAGTTTCTAATGCTTTACATAGTCTACATGTTCGAAAGGGTTACCACCCTCCCTATTGCACAAATTTATTTTTCGTTCGATTTTATTTATAGCTTTTGAATAGATCTTCTTATACTTTCGAATGCGTTTTGTACTCTTTATTGTAACTGACGAGATGTGTTGATTTCACTTTTTTGTAAAATTTGGACCTTGTAGCGTTTTTTTATAAACATTACCACTGCGAACGGCAGCTTTTCGTTGGTAGAGCAGTCGTGGATAAGGCATTTCACTGGAAAGAACTAATTAACAATAACAACTCGAAATTATAAATATTGGGCACCAGGCATGTACAGAGAAAGAAAACACAGTTGTATATTACTTAAAACTAATGACTA
Source organism: Sitophilus oryzae (assembly GCF_002938485.1). Lineage (NCBI taxonomy): Eukaryota > Metazoa > Arthropoda > Insecta > Coleoptera > Curculionidae > Sitophilus > Sitophilus oryzae. The sequence continues at coordinate 2,913,053 of NW_022147237.1, read as the reverse complement.
TATTTATTCATGATGGACTGTGATGGTAAATAGCATTGTACAATTTTAATAATTATTATAGTGGTTATATGTCAACGAAAGTGGTGTTAAGAATTGTACTAAATATCTATGAAAACAACTATGATAAAATACAAGACATGTAACGTTTAAGAGAATATATGAAATGTAGCATTACTTTAATTAATTTGATATATTTTATATGATGTTAGTGCAATAATAATATCTATAAAAAAGTAATACTATTACAAGGCGTAATGTAATGAAACCTAAAATCTAAATCATATTGTAACTACTAAATCGACATAAATATTCTTTATAATCTAACCACTAAATATAGTCTATACGATATCGTTTAAAATGTACGTTAAATTAAGACTGAAAATCGACTGAAAATCAGAACCTAAATCTACACTTAGCTGTTCTTGAGGCAATCCTGTTTCGAAGAGTAGCAGCGTGAGGTGGGCTCATATCTCTGTACTGTCTGTCGGCGATCCTGTTGGCCAAAACAACAAAAGGGGCCAGAATGAGGACACCATGAATCACTACAGCCGTAGCTACTGACTAGGCTTAGAAATGGGAGCGAAGCAGTATGGAGCTTACGCTGTATTCATACTGTGGCCATATGGGGACACTACCCGTACCTTGGATTACTACTAGGACCTTGGATAATATCCGTAACCTGGACCATAACCTTGGACACAGTCCGTCCATAAGACAACGGTACAGGGGAACACTACCCGTACCTTGGATACTACTAGGACCTTGGATAATGCCCGCACCTTGTAAATAGTCCGTACCTTGGACCCTAAAAATACGAAACTCTTGTTTAAAATCAAACAAGGTCTAACAAACAAAATGAACCTACCTCGAATTACTTCCGAGGGCTCACTAAATAATAAAGAACATGTCCTTTCTTCCATGTGACATTCTGGAGGACAAAAGAAAAGGGACGCCAACGTGCCAGCAAAATACAAATACAAGTTAGGTTGGGACATCCAAAACTGTACCCTAAAAATACGCAGTAATAATAACGAATCAAAAAAGATAATATCTCATTTTTATCTGTAACTTCGAAATAGCAGCTGATTCAAATTATACAGCAAAATTTTTATAATTGCAGTTTCTCGAAGCAAGGATTTTTTGATGGTGACAGTCGGACGGTCAAAGCTAAGTGAAGTTAAGCACGGAGAGAGTTGACAGAAGCGATGTTGACAGCGCCTCCAAGAACAGTGAAACGATAGCAGGGTTGCCGACTAGAGAACGTAAAATTACGCGTCAAATAAACTATCCGGCCTGAACGAGAGGGAATCCGGTGATGATAGGCCAGACATCATATATTATATATAAAAAAGACATGTAACGAACTAAAAACGTTACAACCTGTCGAATTACTTCTTGACGTCATCAGATGGTCCAGGTATCTCGCTAACTATTATACTGCTCTACCATTTCCAAACCATCTTCCGGGGAAATGATTTGATTGTTTATATTAAATTTTATATATATTATTTTTTTTATTATATTATTGCATTTGATTTTCCGTATTCAACCCACGTCACTGTTAAGTTTGAAAGCCTATCAATATTGTAACGATGAATATATTAAATATTAAAAAAAAACAGAGCCGGACTTGAAATTAGTTTAAATAAATTGTGTCCAAATTTCCAAAACAAAAAAAAAAATTAAGTGTGACATATCATTGTACTCAGGAGAGCGAGTTCTTTCAAAATCTCAAATAAAAAATGCAGGTCCGTATTTAAAAAAATTAAGTTGGCCTCTGCATCTCACAAATTATCAGCTGATTTGAAAATCTAAAAATACTCTCAGATAGCCCTAATAAAGTGGCTATGAGAATGTGCAATTGTTTTTATGATTTTCTAAAAAGTGTCGGCAGGAAGAAATAAAATTGATTTTCAAAAATATCCGTTTTTTCGAAAAAACTCAGCAATCCTTGAAATTTTTAAAACTTTTTTGATGGCATCTTGGTGAACATCCCGAAGCGCAACTTTACCCCAATTTAACCATGTTCGTATCTATAACGGTTACCGAGTTACCAATGCTCGTACCTCAAATTTGTAGCACCCTGTATAGCTATGTATAACAATTTCTATAAGTCATATTTTACAAATTGAATAGAGATATTTTATATTTACACAGGGTGTGTCCTAAGTAGTCTAAAAAATTTCATAGTGTGATTCCCGATAATAAGAAAAAAAGTTCATATAAACATGGGGTTTAAAGTACTACCTTTCTGATCTGCGGAGTGTTAAAAATTTTAAAAAATCGAATTTCCTGCAGTACGTCGTGAACTATATATTTTCTTCAATTCTGGTTATATGAGGTCCAGGCATAAAAATTCAAAGATTTTTATTTTTATCTTTTTTTTTCTTAATTCTCCTGATTTGTTTTTCTTTCTGAACAACATTGATTTCTTAATTTTTTCTTGTACATCGAACGATTTTTGAGAAAAAATAAATAAACACACAAACTACATTGCAGATCTCAAAATCACTAGAAAACGAGCATGTACATGGTGACAATTTGAAAACGAACAGTATTTAATATTACCTCTACCGATAATAGTATGAAAATTTGGCGAAATACGTCAATTTACATATCAAGGGGGACAATTTTTGAGGCATTTGTTGTCGTGTTACTTTCAACCCTTTGCCCCCAGGGCATCTACCGTTAAAATTTTAAACGGCAACCCCTATTTCTCTTACCATTTTTGTGTTCCTTATAAAATTATCAAAAAAATAATGCAGTTTATGTAGAATTCTATAAGAAACACAAAAATTGTAAAAGCAATACGGGTTGCTATTTAAAATTTTAGGGGTAGGTGCCCTAGAGATCAAAGGGTTGAAAGTAACACGACAACAAATGCCTCGAAAATTGTCCCCCTTGATATGTAAATTGACGTGTTTCGCCAAATTTTCATACTATCATCGATAGAGGCAATATTAAATACTATTCGTTTTCAAATTGTCATCCTGTATGAATACAGAGGCGGGCTTTATTTTATTTTTTCTTTGAAAACTGTTAAATGTACAACTGAAGAGATCAATTATAAAAGTTGTAAGAAAAAGAAAACGTTTTCTCGAAAAAAAGCAGCGGCGTACTACTGATTTTAAACCAATTAAATTCGATTTTTTAATTTTCATACCCTGCAGATCAAAACATATGGGGAATCACACCTTAACTTTGTTTTAGACTTCTTAAGGGACACCCTCTATACTAGGTTACGAAGTGATTTATGAAGATTTTAGTTTTTTACATTAGATTTACGAGGATATCAAAAAATGTCATCATTTTTGTAATATCAGAAAGCAACGTCGACTCCTATTGAACTACCAGATCACTATCAATGCAAAAATGCATAAAATCGCTTTCTAATTTTTTTCCAACATACTCTTCCCTTGAGATGAAAATTTCACGCTTTGAACCTTCTCGTATCTCTATCCAATCCACAAGCAGTAACACATGGCAACAATGTGATCCTTTTTAAAATCTGTTTCACCTTTATTACGCCTTATTCATATTCCGAACGCACTTTTCTAAACGTTGACCGGTGTATTTGTTATATCCCCCGAAAATAGGTTTTCCCGGAAACCGGAAACATACCTCTAAGCCTAGAGGGGAGCTCGTGAAAGCCACAGCGCCATAAAATTGATCATTTTTGTCGGCGGGACTATATTTTATGATGACGTATTAGTCTTCTTTTGAGCGCGGATGACGGTTGCTTGTTATGCGATATGTAATGGATCAGATCAATAGGGGAATTCAGTTAAATCGCTCCGCATAAAATATGTTTGCGATCGGTTCATTGAAAACGGTACAAAAATAACATATAATCGATTTCTATTTGGTTTGAGTCAGTACAGAAAATGTTTACAATATCCTATTTTATACACAGAAAAACACAATAATTTATCAATATAAAAATTAATTAAGTTAATAAATATGAATTGCTTTAGTACATACCAAAAAACAGATATACTTGTTTAGAATGTTGTAAAATTAATTCGTATTCTTCTAATGCTTTTTCCACATTTTACACTAAACTAAAATATTAAACAAAGCCTTATTATTGAAGTGACACTTCTTTATGCGCCATGGGAGTATATACTCAAGGCCGTGACACACGAGCTAGCGTTACAAAAATTGGTAGTGATCGCAAAAATGGTAAGCCAGTGAGGAAGTTGATATGGGTCTTTGGCGCGTCGTAACTGTGAAAAATGTACAATCATCTGCCTCTGAATATCAAATCACTTTCATTCTTTCCCGCATTTCGCAAAGCTCTGAAATCATACTTACTGGAGAGAGCTCTATATGCGGTAAACGAATTTTTTTGTTGATGTTTAATCATGAACAATTTTTGAATTTTAAATTTTGATCATCTCACACACTGGTTAAAGATCTAGTATTTAATATTTTACAACTCTTACATGATTTGATCCATTTACAATTTTCCTTTTGTAAAATTTTATTGATACGCCTGTGTTCTGCAATGTCCATGTATGTTTTATTTGTAATTTTAATGACGTAATTTTTTTTGAATTGATTTGTATTGTATGATATTTTTTTATTATTTGTATATATTTTTTTGTGCTTTTGTTTGTTGTGTAAATGCTTTGTCAATAAAGCTATTTTGGCTTTTTGTACAATAAAGCGTTGTTTATTATTATTTATTATAACTCGGGCCCTATGCGTGAGCTGGGGGGCGGAAGCTCGAAGAGCCCCATCTCTTCATGAAATTTTGACGACGTTTCGTGTATAATGAAACCCCGTCATCAATAGCGAAAAAATCGTTCGATTTAAATAAAATTTCGTATGTCGATAGATTGGACCAAGACCAACTTAACCGTACACGACAAGTGTCACTATGACAGTTAGTTTTGTCCTAAGAAACGTCAAAAGTTGATGTGGTCCGATCGCGACCAAATTTGGTGGGTAGGCTATGTGAACGACAGTGCACATGGTCCCACTCTGCAAAGTTGAATACGACGTTTCGTTTACATCTTCATCAGGGTGGGACTAAAGATTTGATATTGAGGAAAAATGTAGGTCGATTTCGGCATAATGGGGAGGGGCTACAGGATGACGCCCTCAACGTTTCGAACCGTTCCACAGTGGGGTATTTGACACCGTTAGTTGATCGAAATTTTTTTATGTAGACTTTATATAAATTATTGCTATTTTCAATTAAAGAGGAAATAATATGAACAAAATAAAGGAAAAAAAAGAAAGAAAAATCACTGTTTCAGTGTTTCCACGGTCAATGCCACTAATGCCAGTAGTAATATTGCAACTAATACTACTAATGCTACGACTGATCCGCGACCAATGCCCATACCACTAAAACCGCTACTAATGCCAAATTGTGCTATATTGCTAATGGCATTAATGCGATCGCTTTGTACACAAAATTGCCATCGCGGTTTACACCTCGCATTAGTATATCACTGATTTACAAATTAGAGGAAACCAAGAATGTTTTTCTCATTTTATCAGCAAAGTCGCAAAAAGTCGCAGTATTTTATTTTACTGTATGAAAGCCCAATGTTTACTACGTAAAACGTATATAGACAATATGCTGAATTCTTCGAAATGCGCAACTAAATCTCTAAGTATAATAAAAATGTCACAAATTTAATCAAATTTTCTGAACGCATAACTTTTAGTTGCAAAAAAAATCGTTAGTATAGAGAATATCAAAATAAATAATATGTTTTAGTAGAATACATACCTGCAGCTTGCTGAGCCACAAGAACAACAACAATTTATAATTTTAAACATAAAATTTAGCCATTTACCTCTTATCTGTGAGAAGTAACAACTTTGACGTTTCGTTGAAACAAATGAATGCAACTAAACACACGCATAGCAACGCCATTCATGGCAGACATGATTTAACTATCATTTAGCTTTTTTGGGGAAATCTTAAACACATTTGCTTTTTCGAATTTCGATCACCTTTTTCATGCTAATACTCCACCGTGCGTTGTCTCTAAATGGACGAAATCATCATAACTTTTCTTAATGACGAGTCGATTGGAACCAAACTCGGCACGTGGATAGAGGTGCCCAAAGACATCTAAATAAAGGGAGACAAAACAACTTACATTTTACCGCGATCACGAACCGTGTTGCACAAAAATCGATGATGACAGATTTCCCTTGCGCCTATAGATTGTAGTATTGTTGTTAAAAATGTTATTATTCTTATTAATGTTTTTTGGGTACGATAGATACGTTAAACTAAATATTTTGTAGGTATATAATTTTAATTAAAATACATAGATTATACCTTTGAAATTATTTTTAGAAATTACTTTTTCTGTTTAAATTATTATATCAAAATATATTAGGGAAATTACTGTGGCAACGCTTGGCATCGTTGTGGTTGAGATTTTACTACAAATTGTAGGAATCTGTAGGAATTACGCTGATTTTTGACGGTTTCATTCATCAAATGTTTTACAGGCCGTTGTTGCGAGATTTCCTTTGCGGTTGTGAATTTTTTGGTTTTTAACAGGTTTTCAAGCAATTATTGCGTTTTTTGCGAAGAAAACTATTCAAAGTAGTATTTTAACTATCTACGGTGGTTCGCAAGTGCATAATTTGTAAAAAGGTGGATTATTCTACCCCTGGATTGATATTTCGGCGGTAAGTAACATTACGTCTTTCTAGCTTTAACAGTGGCGTCTCTACTATTTAGAACTATACGTAGATTATTACAAAAATGCGTATATTTTGTTATTAGATAGCGTTTTCGATTGTGAAATTAGAATTACACTCACATTCCAAACCGCTATATACCTATGTTTTAAAAATTGTGGATGTTATGGCTAATATCTGTACCAATAAAACAGCTATTATAGGTAGTTAATACCTGAAATTTGAATATCAAAATCGCTATCGCTATTTTTCAAAATTAACAGGAAAATATAAATAAAATAAAATCCAGATTTTCAATATTTCATTGTTACCGCCAGCCATACGCGCAGACGCGAGCAAAAGGTATATTCTAACCTCAAATTTTCTCAAAAAATAAATAATGAAGTGATCTCAAACATTTAGCCGAGTATCCGTACTTAAACAGTTAATACATTATTTGTAGAATATCAATCAAATTTACATCAATAACTTTAAGATTGGCGGCGTACCTAAAAGGTACCATCACCATTTTTACAATTACTTCAGACTAGAGCTTCAAGCACTCTTCAAGTAGGATTCAGACTTTAGCTATTGTATAATTCTTCCCCTAATGTTGAAAGAAAACTGTTTTTGCGATCTAAATGGTATATTTGAGCTCTAGTTATTATTAGCAGGTTTTAGATATTAACTGTAACATATATTATAGGTAAGATTGATCTATTTTGGTCTTATACCATAAAACATATTGGAAAGTGGCGTTTCCATATTCCGATAATTCTGAAACATTTCTTCAGCAATATAGTTCTTCAGCTCTCTTTCTGCATATATCCCCTCAATACATATGCACTATCACCTTATAACAGATAAAAAAATATTTAAATAGAGTATATGAACCCTTTGAATATTTTCACATTTAATTTTAAAAAATTTCTTTCAATTCATCTTATTCGTAATATATTTCTAAATTGAATACCTACTCAAATATTTAAGGAATATATTTTATATAAATGATCTAACAATAAGTAAATATATGGACCACTAACCAAGCAGGATTTAATTTGAATAGTCACCAGTCTCCAAGCGGGTCCTTAATACGTCCTTAATATCCAAAAAATGGTGGCTTCATGCACAGACCCATGCCAACAAGCAATCATGTCTATTGTCTATAGTTTTAAGACTAGCATTTCCAGTAATTTAAATGTCGGAGAAAATAATGCTTTTCTATTTCTAAATACCTCTCCATCATTACCCCCTGTAAAGTATAAGAAATCTTGTGCTGATAAATATTGAAGAAAATATAACATATAGGTACTTACCAGGTGAATGTTTTCTTACATTGTGTTCCATCAACTATCCCTATAATCCAAGGAAACCCAAATATACTATAAAATTGTTCCTGCTCTGAAACTAGAGTTTCTAATTCAGGCATTTTTATGAACTGATGACTTGATTTACTAGAATTCCAACTTACCTCTCATTTTGATATTCTAGATTTTGTTCAATTAAACCGAGGATATATATTACAGTGTCATTTAAAAGTCTCTGTCCCTCTGTCCTAAAGACTTAAGGAGGTTCATTTCTTGGAAATATGATTTTTCCTTACATCCACTCTTGAGGAAATCCATTTTCAATGAATATACCTACTGATCGACGTCTCTAAGATATCAAAAGTAATCATCGAACTTACGTAGAGGTATCATAATACACTTTTTAGCTTTCTCAAAGGATTATAATAAAAATAATTATACTTCCTCGTAAAACAAATTTTTTGTGCCTTAGTCAGGTTAAGTGGCCACTAGCCCGGAAATTTGACCGCTTAATTTAAATATAAATTCAAGTTAGATTAAAGCATAGTTCAGGAAAATAAGCTAAACATAGTGTTAAGTTTTGCTTAAAAAACTTGGTGCAAACGCCCCTACATTGTATATTATCGATATTACCACGTATATTACAAATTAAAATTTAAATTAAAATACACAAAATAACTTTTTTTATAATTTTGGATAAAAAACACCACACCACCGTCACGCCACTGATGGAGCGAAATGACAGAAAGACAGACGAAACTCAACCGTGTTGTCATATTTATGTACCCATCTCTTTTTAACTCTCATAAAAGTGTCAAACCATGTATGATTCTAAAAAATTGAGTTTTATGAATGGAGTGTTCTGTCTACCTATATTTAGATGTCTTTGGAGGTGCCCGAATGGAGTTCTCAAACGGACAGACGGTCATTTTAATACAAATTTTGTGAAAGTGAAGCAAATTATTCTTTAATCTTCAATTGATGACTTTTTCAACTACACTTTTTCGTTCATGTCCTTCAAATTCTTTAATTTAATAGCCGTTTCACTTCTAATATGCACACATAGTTTACTACAATTTCTTTATGTTGCAAACTGCCATTTGAAATAGCGAAGAAAAGTACAATATATAGTTTTTACTCACTCTGTAAACATACAATATAACGTATTTTAGTTTTGAAAAAGAAATTATTCTATAAAACTTCCAAATAGGAAATTCATTTTATTTGCGATTCTATAATTATGGAAGATCTAATAATCTGCAACCAATCGGTAGAGTAGCATGTAAAGATACTGTGTCATGAATTCATTGCAATCACTCCTTGCTTGCAATTAGAAATTTTGCTAATTCATGAGCATAAGTTAGATATTTATTTTATTATTATTCTAATGCTCTAATAGAAACATGATAGTTAAACTAACAGAGAGTGTCCATGTTTTCAGATATGTCCTCAGTCATCCATGTCTTCAGATATGGACTGAATAGATTTTTCATGACATCGGGGCACCAGTGTACCCAGTACGCGAATTTTAAGCGAATTATTCTTCTCAAATATGTTAAAATACCTAATAGATCCTGCCACCAGAAACAGCATTATACCCAGGGGCGGATCCAGGATTGGGGAAAGAAGAGGGGGGCTAGTCACAAAAGTATACTCAAAGTACATACTCCGGAGTCGTCTCTGACAATATAAATTAAAAATATTGTAATACATAGTTGAACCTAAAGAGAGGGCTTGAGCTCCCGTAGTCCCCCCCTCGTAGATCCGTTGCTCCAATATAAACACCTACATATAAATTAATATAATAATATTCTTTGCTTCGCTACTATCGCTGCTCTTATCGTTTATCGCCGCTCCAACATAAATGCACCCTTACATCTTTAGATGCCCACACCATTCAGTATTATATTGTGGTATTTTTTGGATGACAATTTTATGTCAAATCCATTGATCAAAAATATGCTTCAGCATTCCTTTAAAAAACTACAAGGACTATTTTAATACCAAATTTTTAAGTAATTTTGTGTTGATAAATTCGAATATATTTTTATGTCTGAATTTGGATGGAAGGATTTTTTAGATTTTTTATCATCATTTTTTATCAAATACCTATCAAAATGGGTATGAAGATGTTTCGAATTCTTTTTATAGAAACAAATATTCCCAATACTTGTTTTTGTCAATCGAAGTTCAGTCTACCTGAAAATTATTAATAGCATTCGGTCGAATGGGATCGAATACCAACCTCTATCAAAAAAATTCACGTGTTTAAGAAGAACGGCAAATTGGAATTTTCTCGCATGATTGTGAGGTTTATTTATTTTCTTTCGAGCTATTTCCCGTTCGTGCTCGCATCAATAAAAATAAAAATTGCTCTAAGCTCTCTAACGATATCGTATAGCCATTATTGGTGTCGAAAGACTCGATAAAATTCGTTTTTGCGATACGCCCTATCGAAGCCCTATATAATCTACAATTTTTTTTTGTTTTTTTTTATTGCTATTTTAAATTTTCACAAACAATTTAAGGTTTTTTTTAGATAATAAGAGGCCGTCCTGTGCCAGAAACACTGCGACCTCTAAGGCTTGTTGTGATTGTTCCCTTTCTATAAAAAATGTATTTTCAACTGCCGCATGTCGTCAACTTTTAAATCATTAAAATGTAAATTTATAATTTTGTTTTTATGACGTCCAAGGTTATAATAAAAAGGCTTTGATAAAGATCGAAACGTTGACTATGATAATGTGTTTAACTGAAAAAAGAATATTTTATTACGGACCATAATCCCAAGAACCAATTTCCAAAAAAAAATGAAAAAATGTCTATATCTCTGTGGCGGATGCATCTCTCTAAAAAAGTCCTATTGGTACTTCGCCATTGTAAGAAAATCTACAAAATAAAATAGTTGTAGAATGTAAAATGTTTAGGAGGGGAGTTAATCACCGCGATCTTACAGATCTATTGTGTGTACCTCTTTCTTGAGTTATAACGAGTTATAACTCATCATACAGTCTCTGGCCTTTAACAAAAGTCAGTATCTTAGACGGCTCCACAGAGGCCAGAAATGCCACGAATTGTCGTCGTCTCGGCGCACTCAGTGATAAGGTGCTCTGGTATTTCCCCATTTTCTCCACAGACTCTGCATTCGCCGTTGTTTCTCATCTTCAGTCTACGTTGGTATTCGTTGAGAAGACAGTGTTCTGTTAGAAACCCCGTGACAATCTGAAGATTATTTTTACTTAAATCAAGGAAGCCCTTTGATTTTTCTCGGTCGTAAGCTCTGAGGAACTTTTTCGAGTGTCTTAGACCGTTGGAGGACACCCATTCCAAGTTACGGATGGAATCTTCCAGATTCTTCAGTTCCGCTTTCAGTTGGTTCCTGTTTGGAAAACAGAACGGTTCTGGTCCAGTTAGTGGAGTGTTCGCTCCTTTTCTAGCTAGATCAATTGCTTTTTCATCCCTTCTATCCCTTGGTGAGCAGGCACCCAGAGTAGGAGGACTTTATTTTCTTTGCCTAATTTGTTGAGATTAATTTAAGCTGATCGCGTTTAGTGCTGCTTGACTATCGGATAGGATGGTAATTTCCTGTTTTCGATAGTTCCTATCTAAGATAAATTGTATGCATCTTTCGATAGCGTAAATTTCTGCCTGAATGATACTGGGGTAGGTGCCTATTGGTTCGGAGTATTTAATTTTCGGCCCAAATACTCCTATCCCTGTTTCTGCTTTGGTTTTGGAAGCATCAGTATACCAAGTTATGGTATGTTTTTTTTACATACTAAATGAGCCTTTCTTTCCTTCCCAATCCTTTTTATTATTCAATACTACAGTGAGGTGTTTCTCAAAGTTGTAAATTCTTGGTATGTTATCCACTGGGAGTTGGAAAAGTGGAATTAAAAATTAAACAAATTTAATTAATTTTATTATTTATTTCTAAGAGAACGTGAACGGTTTTTGTAGACGTATCTGTTTTAAACAACTAAAATGTACTCGAATAGTTGCATTTAGATATTTTAAATAGTTTTTTCTTTGTTCTTTGTATTTTTTGCAAGAAATTGTTTGAAAATTATAATTTTCTTCAACAACACAATGGAAGTCCGAAACCCTTTTCTTCTTTAGTTTTAATATTATTATGTTATTACATTTAAGTCTTCAAAAAAATATAGAAATAAAATATGCATTAAAAAATCTACGTCACTGGCAACAATAAAAATGCCAGTATAGGCTGTGGATTTGTAGTTAATAACGACCCCCTCGTGTAAGATTTAAACCATACGCTTGAATACTGTTCCAGTTATTCAAAAGAAACCATTTTTTGGGAGCGTCATTTTCATGGCATTGTAACTCTCTTAGGTATCATTTCTGGACCCTGTTCAATATAAACTTTTTTCCTTATTTTGGGCAAAGCAATTGATTGCCGAAATATACATACAATTTAGGATACCCTGTATACGAAATAGTACAAGAGGGATTTCTGAAATTGTTATCGTTGCACGGTTACAGAATACTACTGACAATATACAGTATGTTCATGGAAATCAGCTCATTTTGAAAGTATATCTTAAAAATGTAAAATTTCAAGATTCAGAGATAGTATGCAAGAACATTTAACCTAAGAGAACTGCTCATTCAGCCAAAAGTCCAAAAGTGTCTGCCAGGTGCATGCGAAAACTCCTCGCTTTGTGACGTCATTGTAGTCCTTGTCATGGTTATTAATCCTTATCCGGCAACCAATAATACACACACGTGCATTATTGGTTGCCGGATGCAAAACGTTCATTATTTAGTTTATTCATTTAAACACCTTATATGTATCCAGTATAGAAAATTAACTGTATAAATCGTATTAAATACTCGGATAATGAATTTTTAAGAACAGCAGTTCCCAGCATCACCTTTTGCAGGCATTCTTTTTAGAGTACTTCCATATTTTGGTTTAAAATAATTAATTAGCAATATCGTAGGCCCTTAGTAAGCACTTTGTCACAATCCACAACACAAAATGAACGCATTTATACACTCTATAGCTCTAAAAACTTCAAAAAAAAAACCTTTTTCACATTTAAAATTGACAAAATAATCAACTCAAAATTTTTAACTAATAATACACACTATCATGACAAGGACTACAATGACGTCACAACTGTCAGCTGAAGCGCGGGAAGAGGCGAACGTACGTCTTATGAGGATGAGCAATCCTATTAGTTTACCGTTCTTGGATAGTATGTATGTAACGGACAGCTGTTAAAAAAAGCAAAGCGAATTTACTGGTAAGCTCCAGTAAATGCTAGCGTTTAGTAAAAGTTTGTTTTAAAATTAGTTTTTCAACTATTACTACCGTAATTTTAGCAGAAAGAGAGAGATGTTACTAGTAATTATTGTTAACATTCACCACTCTTTCTTGCTTTTACTGTAAAATATTACATAATATAACATTTAATCCAAAAAATAACGCACACTGCTGCCATTCTTTAATGCCGCTGATTCATTTTAATAATTTGCACAGCCAATAATTTCAGGCTCTTGTTTATATATCTCTTCTATGCTTACCATACAAATACTACCTACCAGCCCTGAAAATATTTGCATTTAGTTAATACTCACCCTGTATTATTTGGTAGACAAACTAAAAAGATTTATTATTTTATCAGTGCTTATGATCAGTTTCAGTATTTTTCGTTCAACAAAATCCACTAAAGACATGACCAAATTTAATAAATTATACACTCAGTTAGAGTGGTTATTATTTATTATAAATGTGCCAAATTAGGTATAAAATAAACGCTCAGATTACGTGTTAAGATAAACCTAACAATAAAATATAATTTTCCATTAACCTATAATATGGCACTATTTAAAATTAACATATTTTCGTGCCAAAGAAATAATATAAGCGTCGATTTTTATACACGATTCTATAAAGAAAATATTCTTTACATATTTCCAATATTTTTTTAGTATAAAAATAAGCTCAAGCTGCTCAAGACCATGCTATATTCAAAGTCTATTTTAGTGTATTACACCTGAATATCTAAATATTTACATAAAATCGTTAGCCGGCTAAATATTTTGATAGTAATAATTCATACCTTGACATTTAAACCTAGGAAAGGTCAAATATCGGTCCAAAGCAGGATTGTGTTTCGTTTTTACTAAAACAAAAGTGCAATAAACAATAAATAACGGCGAAATTATAGTAATAATTTGTCATCGCCATAAAATTCGAGCTATAAATTTTTTGGCAGTCGATGTTCAAATAATTTATGTGATTCTTATATACTTTATAAATCTGTTGGTGCGTTTAGTTTTGGATTCCGTAATAACCGCATACTAATTCATATTTTTGAATAAACAAAACTATAATTGATTGGAGCAACGACAGCTCAAATTTATAAATAGTCGGATGAACTTGATTATCAGTGAAACTATTAGTTTTTGGTTGTAATGAATAGTCTCTACGAAACATAAAATTATTAGTAATTGACAGTGATTATCCTTAGCCTTATATAATAATTTTTTTTAGTTGTTTCTTGGGTGTTGTGGCTATGGTTAAATTAAAATAATAATTTTTCGACGTTTCGCAATTTAATGTATCATGCTTCTTGAGCTGAGACGCTTGAGATGCTTCTTTTAGTGAGAATGGCTGCCATTCTCAGTAAAGAAACGATAATAAACACTACTCTAAGACATAGGAAAGACCAAAAAAATACTGAAGAAGCATGATACATTAAATGCGAAACGTTTAAAAATTATTGTTTTAATTTAACCATAGCCACAACACCCAAGAAACAACTAAAAAAATTATTATTAGTAATGATATACTAGTTCCAATAATATACATGCACGACAATAAAGATTTCTATACAGAGTGGTTCGAACTGTTATTCGGGAATCTTCGGCAGCATATTCTACAGATAAAAATAAGTAAAAAAGTTTGTATAATGTATGTCTTATATATATGTACGTCTCATTTTTATTTCGATTTTTTCCAAATAATTTCTGAATTAACGACAAAATCTGGATGAAAATTGGTGTCTGGTTTTTTTTTATATGAACAATTTGAATTTGATGTTAATATGACTCTTATTTGTAGGGGAAAAAGAAGATAAAACAGTTTCTGTTGAACTTTTGGCCGAATTATGATTTTCGTCTAATAATTGTTTAGTCAACATGTTTAATTTATGTCAATGAGGATATTGGATCTCGTAATATGGATATGATATTATGGTATTGATAATTTCAATTCCAAATATCTCGAGAACCATTACTTGTAGCGATTTTTACAAAGAGATCTTTTTTACGGAGAAAACGTCGTAAATTTATATTTCCTAATACACTAGTTTTATACAGGTACGCACGAAAAGATATTACTCTTCATACCAGTTAAAAAATATGTAGGTGGTGCCCTCTACAAGTAGGAGTCATATTGACGACAAAATCAAATTTCTCGTGTCAAAAAACTCCCAAACACCAATTTTCATCCAAATATTGACGTTACTTCATAAATTATTTCGAAATAATCGAAATAAATATAAGACTTGTACACCCTGTATCTCCGAAACTAAGCATTTTAGGACTTTTCTAAACATTTATAAGAACTTTTTAACCTGATTTTATCTGCAGAATATGCTGACGAAGTTTCCGGAATACAGTTCGGACCACCCTGTATATCTGTCTACTAGGGATACAAGGTGTCAAAAAATAGTGTATCTAACTTCGATGGGTGATTCTGCGCATAGAAATGAGACAAAAAGTTCCTATGAATATATGCCCTGATATGCTTACCGAAGAAGTTACAGCCATCGACAGGGTATATATTAATAATACAGGGTGAGTTTCCTACGATGTTCTCTATGGGTATCTCAGAAACTACTGGAGAAAGAGAGTCGGTTAAATGGGGAAAGAATTGTAATTTTGTGAGGTCATAAATATGCGCCTTTAAGATTTTTGAAAAAGTTCATGACTTACTAGATATTTCGAAAAAAACAAATTTCGGCTATTTTAAAAATTGTCCCTAATTCCATTATAAGCTATTTTAGACAAAAAGTTTTCAGATAAAAGTTGTAGATAATCACATCCTTAATGAGACTGTCTACTCCGCTTTTTTCTAAAACCTGTCAATTTTGACATATGATAGAAACATATGTTTCTTTAAATGCAAACCATAGTTGGCCATGACTTTATAAAAAGCGCCAATTTTAAGCTTTTTAGCGATATAAGCTATAATATGTTTTTGTCAAAATTACTGAGTTATAGACAATTCTTATCATTTTTAAACAATTTCACTTAGTTAGCCATGGAAACCGCCGTTGCTCTCTCATTCAATCGCTGTTGCTCTTAGAAATGTGAAGCTGTCACATCCAAACTTGTAAATTAAAATTAAGAAAAATTGTAAATATGAGTTTTTCAAATGAAGAAAAGCATGTAGATACTCGCGCATCAATAGGGTGGTTCCAACATGACTTTCATTATGAACCCCTCCTCCATAATGAAAGAAATGTTAACAATTATTTATATCATAATTACGCAAACGCAGGGATAGGAAGAGGTGGGCCAAGTGCATGGGCCTCCTCGATCACCTGACTTATCCATTTTATATTTTTTATGCGGTATGGTTAACAATAAGGTTTACAAAAGAACTTAGTGGCGGTACGAGAGAAGTTTAATTATTAAGTCGACCGGTCTTTCTGTGAGAATAGGTAGTAATTCAGTTTTAAAAAGATGCAACTCAAAACAACGACGGATTTTTTGAACATTTTCTAAAATAACTTAAAGTGTATGTAGTTATATTATTTTTTTAAGTTTTAGTTTGTATAATGTAAATTGTAAAAAACCGTTTAGTAATATATTATGACTTTATATAAGGTATAAATCATAACAGAATAAGAATACCATACCAGAATAGAATACCACCTAAGTGATCTAATACAATCTGAGTGAAATTAGTCAAGAAAGATAAGAATTGGCTATAATTAAATTTAACTTTTCTAACATGTCTTGAAAACCGTTCTCTAAAAAACGTAACATTCACCGGTCAACGTATCCTCGAAAATGTACATATGGTCAAGAAAAGTTGAACCAATAATCCTACATGCTTTTCTTCATTTGAAATTCATATTCACAATTTTTGTTTATTTTAGTTTACAAAATTTGGATGTGAGAGCTTCACATTGATGAGAGCAAAGACGATTAAACTTGTTTCCATGGTTAACTAAGTGAAATTGTTTAAAAATGATAAGAATTGGCTATAACTCAGTAATTTTTCGAAGAAAACATATTATAGCTTATATCTCTGAAAAGCTTAAAAAATGGCGCTTTTTATGAAGTCATGGCCAACTATGGTTTTCATTTAAAAAAAACATATGTTTGTGTCATATGTCAAAAATGACAGGCTTTAGAAAAAAACGGAGGACACAATCTGATTAAGGATGTGATTATCTACAACTTTTATCTGAACACTTTTTATCTAAAATAGCTTAGAATGGAATTAGGAACAATTTTTAAAATAGCCGAAATTTGTTTTTTTCGAAATATCTAGTAAGTCATGAACTTTTTTAAAAATCTGAAAGGCGCATATCTATGACCCCACAAAACTGCAATTCTTTCCCCATTTAACCGACTCTCTATCTCCAGTAGTTTCCGAGATCCCCATAGAGAACATCGTAGGAAACTCACCCCTGTATATTTTGTTTATTTTTAAGGATATTGGTAAACCGTTTCTTTCATTTGGTACTCTTACACACAGTTTAATGCCAAAGCGAATGGCGATGGTGTAAAATTCAATATCATATACTGGTAGGTATATCAAATACAAATGAATGAAATTAATAATTAGTAAAATTTGTAAACCTGTGATAATGCCTCACGAATTTTGAAAAAAAAAATAACAAGACAACATAAAAATCAATAATTTATTTGTTTAAAGGAAATCTAGTTTATTTTCGAGAAAATAACATTAATGTCAAAGTTTCAGCGTATTCTGTATGTCTTTATTATGAAACAATTCTGAATAAGAAATGTGGTGTGGTGACGATGATGTATTGTTTGCATTTAATAAAGAGCGCAAACGAGCAATGAAAGATAACGGGAAATATTATTCTGGATAAATAATCAACACTGTTTTGAAGACGTTTACTATCCTCACTACATATGCTTGTCGGAACATTAGAATAATAAATGACTGAAACTGGTTATGGGAATTATAAGCCCGATTTATATTTGATTGTAATATTATTTATTTAGTTTATTTAAGTTTGTATAATTTCTTAACTTTTATGAACGGGTACAGAAGATAATTTCAAATCATCATTCATCATTATTCTCAGCTTATTCAACCATTTCCAATTATGGTGTAGCCTCCCTCACATTTTTACATGCTCTCTTTGTAGTTGGACCCATTCTTGTCTATTGTTGGCTATGCTGGCCAAGTTACCCTGCTAATTTCCTAATATCATGTACCATCTCAGGTTTGGTCTTCCTCTAGGTCTCTTAATTCCTCGTGTGTACACTACGCTGTAATTTTTGTGGTCCATTTGTTGTCCGTCCTTCTTGCCAGGTGTCCTGCCCATTGCCACTTGAGGAATTTGACTCTGTGGATGACATCTATTACCTGGGTCTTTTATCGTATCCACTCTATACTTTTAGGTCTTTCTTGGAAATTCCCAGTATATTTCGTTCTATTGAGCGTTGTGCCACCTGCAGATTCCTTATAATGACCGTTTTAAGTGTCCAGGCTTCGCATGCATAGGTCATGACTGGTAGTAGACATTGATGGAATGTTTTTCTTTGATAAAGTGGCATTCAAGATTTGAATATTATTGAGTTTCTTCTATAAGTACTCCATGCTAACTTAATCCTTCGGTTGATTTCTGATAGTAAAGATTCCGATCTGTGTATTATTGTCTCAAATATATGTATGCTTCTACCATTTCCAGTTTTGTGTTATTTATTAGAATGTCTTTTCTGTCTACTAGTTCGTTGTACTTTACTTTAGTTTTTGCTAAATTCAATTAGTATGTTATATGTATCAACACTAGTGTTGCACAAGAGTCTTGAAAAAGTCTTGCAAGACCAAGACTCTTGCAAGAAATTCAAGACAAGACTTTCAAAATTTCTTGTCTTGAATTTCAAGAGAAGACAAGACTTTAATACGCAAGAAATTTCAAAAGTATTGCAAGATTTCTTGAATTCAAGATTTCTTGAAAGTTACAAATGATACATTTTTTTAAGTGATAATTAGGTCTTTGCGCAAGTTATGCCGGGTTTATACAACATTTACACAGTCGTAATCACAATCATAGTCATAATCATAAAAGTTAAACTATCCACTTCTTATAAACCTGTTGACATCTACCATGAACTTAGCCTTTAATTATGTTACTCAACTTCACTGATATAAAAATTATGATTATGAAAATATTAAAAAATGTCTATACTTACCTATGAAAAAAAAACTTTCCGAAACGTTAAGCATTTTTTTGTTCGTTAGGCAAATTTGTGTATCTGTAAGACTGACTAACTTTTGACAAGTAGTTTCCGTTTGGGATAATGCAGAAGTGTTTACAAAAAATAACTATATTTTATTTTGTAGATTTTCTTGCAGTGGTGAAATACACATATAGGATTTTTTGGAGATATAAAAATGTTCTATAAACATTAAAATTGCGTTGTGATTATGACGATGATGAAGACTGTGATTATGATTACGACTTATGCAAATGTTGTATAAACCCAGCATTAATATTGACCAGTGTTCATTTTTTTTTCTATCATAGCCAGTGTTTTCGCATGACCTTTCCGTACACCCTGTGTCCAAACTTTCCCAACCAATCTTCCATAATAAAAAAATAAAATAAATACCATAAAATATAAAAGTAACAAAGAGAATTAACAAGTAACAAGAAATTGTAACAAGAATTGACAACTAGAACTAAAAAATGAACCTTCTTACCGATTCGGAATTTAGCCGGTTTCTGTGTTTCCTTATTACCAGTGCTGCCTTCGAAAAGAGCCTTTCTGCGGAAACAAAAGCTGCCGGTGTACAAAAAAAAAATCACGAGCCATTTTTGACAGCACTGGGAATATGGCACTATGGCTCTGCCACCATGCTAAAATATCTGTTTTATCGTTCACTCTCTGCATAGATAAATAATTTTGAAGTTCATTTTGAAAACCACTATCAGGTAATGGCTCCTGTTTCGTCAAACCGGCGAGTTGACGTAGTTCGTTTGCGGTCCGTTAAGATTTTTTTTGCTAAAATTAGCATCGTTGTTCATTTTTCTGTTTTACATTTTGTATACGACACTTTCTATGAAATAAAATATAGAAATATTATTACCGTTTTGTTAGAATGTAAAATTTTTCAAGACAAGAAATTTCAAGAGTCTTGCAAAACAAGACAAGACTTTGCCATTCAAGAAATCTGCAAAACAAGACTGAAAATTTCTTCAAGACAAAACAAGAAATTGATTTTCAAGACAAGAATTCTTGTCTTGTGCAACACTAATCAACACGTATTTAGTTCGTTAATTTTTGTTTGTAGTTCTTCAGGACTATTGGGTATTAGGACTATGTCATCAGCGAATCAAAGATGGCTGAGATATTCTCCATCTATTTTTAATCCTTTGTTGGTCCAGTCCAGTTGACGGAAGATTTCCTCTAGTGTTGCTGTAAACAGCTTTGAGGATATTGCGTCTCCCTGTCGTACTCCTTTGCCAGTTGGGAACTCTGGTGTTGTTTTATATATCATTACTCTAGCTTTGTCTTCTTTGTATATATTGGTGAGACTTTTTATGTAAGGCCTGTCAATACCTTGATTCGCTATGGCTTCTAGTATTGTCTTAGGATATATTGAGTCGAAATCCTTCTCAAAGTCTATAAGGGCTATGACTAGTGGAAGTTTGTATTTTTTTGTTCGGTTGAGAGTTTCTTTTAGCGTATGTATGTCACCAATCGTTTCAAATATGTATTAAAAAACATATACAATAGTGGATTCTGAAACTACTTTAACCAAACCAATCTGTAGTCTATCTAACGAGAAGATCCACAACAATGACACTGACCTACGTCTGTCATTTTAATTCACAGATAAATTGTATGTTTTGTCACTATTGAATATCGTCTGTCAAAATCTTCCCTGATTCATTAGACAGATTATACTAGGTATCTTGTGAATACACTGAATCGTATATTGAAGAGACAAAATATCCTGTAATTCAATTTGACTTTAGCCTGTCGAAAATCTTCCACAGTAATTTAAATTCGTAATAAAATATATAACAGAGATACTACCTATAATGGCTTTCAACCTGACTATCTTGTTTGCCTATTTATTTTATTTTATGTTTATATATTTTGATTAAAATTGAGTTACATGTGTTTCGTAGTAATAAACTCTATGTAATGTTTATTTAAACTGAAATCCAAGCACGAGTATAAATAATTATTACGACTGAACATAACAATAATAATTTCCCTCCCAGCTACTTCTGATTATTCGGGCTAAAACAACATTTCCGTCGGCCGTCCCCTTCGCGTCGCCTTTCTTCCTGCTCTTTAATAACTCCGCGAGATTAAACAAACGGCGCAGCTTAAAATGCATATGCTAATGTTGAAATTTATTAAACGGTAATGACATATAGCGTGGCGCTGCTTGGCTCTCGGCCAAGATATTCTCGCGAAATTAGGTTTATTAATTTGATTCGAGAATGCGGTCTTTGTTTACATGCGATTAACTAAATACGTGGGCGTGTCCAGGTTTACTTACGTTTCCGAGTTGAGCGCGAAACTTACGCGTTGTTTTACCGTTGTATTAGTAGTAGGACGTTCTTTTGAGATTGTAGTTTGTTTGGGAGTGATGGAAGTTAATCACCGCGACCTTAGAGATGTATTTTGTCCTATTTTCGTGACTCATAACTCATCATACAGTCCCAGGGTTTTGACAAAAGCCAGTATCTGAGACGGTTTTACAGAGGTTAGTTCTCCATCTCCGATATCAGTTGAACCAAAGTTTATGGCACGAATTGTTGTCGTCTCGGCGCATTCAATGATAAAGTGTTCTGGTGTTTCCCCATTTTCCCCACAGAATCTGCATTCGCCGTTGTTTCTTAGCTTCAATCTACTGAGATGTTCGTTGAGGAGACAGTGTCCTGTTATAAACTCCGTAACAATCTGAAGATTATTCTTACTTAAATCAAGGAAAATCTTTGAGAAATTTATTCGAGTGTCATAGACCGTTGGAGGATTTCCATTCCAGGTTACGGGGTCTTCCCCAGATTCCGCTTTGTGTTATCATTTGGAAAGCAGAACGGTTCTGGTCCAGTTACTGGGGGAGTGATCGCGCCTTTTCTAGCTAGATCGTTTGCTTTTTCATTACCTGCTATCCCTTGGTGGGCTGGCCGGACCAGGGTAGGAGGATTTGAATTTCTTTGCCTAATATACAGGGTGACAATTTGAAAACGAACAGTATTTAATATTGCCTCTACCGATGATAGTACAAAAAATTGGCGAAACACGTCAATTTACATATCAAGGGGACAATTTTTGAGGCATTTGTTGTCGTGTTACTTTCAACCCCTTGATCCCCAGGGCACCTACCCCTAAAATTTTAAATAGCAACCCCTATTTCTTTTACCATTTTTGTGTTTCTTATAGAATTCTACATAAACTGCATTATTTTTTTGAGAATTTTATAAGGAACTCAAAAATGGTAAAATAAATAGGGGTTGTCATTTAAAATTTTAGGGGTAGGTGCCCTGGGGGTCAAAGGGTTGAAAGTAACACGACAACAAATGCCTCAAAAATTGTCCCCCTTGATATGTAAATTGACGTATTTCGCTAAATTTTCATACTATCATCGGTAGAGGTAATATTAAATACTGTTCGTTTTCAAATTGTCACCCTGTATAGTTCAGCTTCTCTAAGTCTGCTTGACTATCAGATAAGGTGGCTATTTCTTGTTTCCAATAGTTCCTATCTAAGATAAGTTGTACTAAGTTGTTGCCTGAAGGATGGCTCGGTGTATTTAGTTTTCGGCACAAATACTCCCATCCGTGTTTCTGCTTTGATTTTGGAAGCATCTGCATACCTCGTTATCGTATAGTATTTTAACTGCTGCGCAAACATTTCTGTCCTCCAATTCTTTTTGTTACTCAATACTATAAAGAGGTGTGTGCGTTCCTGAACCTCATTATTTTTTTTACTAATACTTCTATGAAATCTAAATTATTGGCTGTTAGTTTCTGATTCTTCTAAAATAATAAAACATCTAAAAAGTTGTCTGACTATCTAAGAAGCGACTATCTTAGGTCGATATTTACATGTCTAAGATTGAAATCGAGATTGAAATGATATGGCAACCCTGTTGATGACACGTATGGATAAATAACAATTATAGTCTATAAAATGAATAACTTTGAATTTTGACCGTTATTTTTTACCAATATGGCAAATATAAAATCCCTCTGTCAAAAAAGTTACTGATATTCTTTAAATTGAGTGCCTGAACGAATCAGATAGGTAACTCTTTTTACTTTCGTGAAATAGAAAAGGAAAATAATAAAACAAGTGACAGTTCTTCCTCTTCTTGCAAAAATCAACCCGAAATGTCATAATTGCCAAAAGTAAAATGTCATCAGCGTTTGACATTTCTAAATATCAAACCAATGCCGTCTCTAATAGAACAGCCACGGAGCGAGATTTATGACGTCACGCTAATTAGATACTAAGGATTAATAAATATGTTGTAAAATACATGGAAAACATAATTATTCCTCGTATTTTTGGTTTGTATTTTAAAAATGATATAGTTTACATGAAATATATATAATATACAGTTAATAAATACAATATATATACCTCTTTATAGTAATAAATACTTTGGCAAATAAATTATAAACCATACAAATGCAGCAAATGTTTTACAATATACAAATAATGAATAGGTACGTAAGATAATGGGTAAAATGTAAAATATATTTTAAATTTTGGTGTTTGAAAATCGATCTAATTTAACAAAAAACATTCAATATCTACTAATAGTGATGTATTATTATTTGCATTCACAAAATTTATATGTATATTTTGCAAGTATCAATGTTCGAAAAATTATATTTGCAAATAATACAATATCATAGAAAAAAGGCGTCAGCGATGGCTATAAAATAAAGATCGCTGTCATTTTATATGTAAAATTATTCTAAAATTTTTGATTTTCTTGGGATTTAGGTTAGGATGGAGTACGATTTCAGCCATAGTCAATGTAGATAGTTAGTGTTAAGAATAATAATTTTAAAAAATAAACAAAAACAATAAATAATAATGAATTAATATTATTAAAAAAGTTATTAACTGTATATTATGTATATTTCATGTAAACTATATCAGTTTTAAAATACGAACCAAAAATACGAGGAAATGTTTTCCATGTATTCTACAACATATTTATTAATCCGTAGTATTTAACTAGCGTGACGTCATAAATCTCACTCTGAGGCTGTTGTATTAGAGACGGCATTGCATCAGCATGGCCGCAAGTTGCTAACCTAATAAAATTAATACTAGAAAAGCGCGCGGGAACTGTCAAATTCAAAGTTATTCGTTTCACAGACTATACCAAAATGTCATTGAAATGAAACTAAAATATAAGTTTTGATATTTTGACGTAACCAATTTACCTCTTTTTGTTTCCTAGTCTACTACTATAATTTTTAGTACTTATAATCCTAGGCTGCAGCCTAAAATGATTTGTTTTCTTAATATTTTCCGTTACAGAGAAGATCGAAAGTTGCGGTTTGCGCTGATATTTTTGAAATTTCGTGCTTTATTTAACTGAGTAAAAATAAACATAACCTGCTATTTAATTTTTTATGCAAAAACGCAATACCTTTATGATGTCAAACAGTGCCCTCTAGCTACCGCGAAAAAATCTAGGGAAACAAAATTTATATTGGAGATGATTAAGGAAGAAAATCTCTTTTAGATGAGTCCTAGTTTGTTTGAATCGGCTAATCCAAACCAGAGTTATCTTTATTTTAATAAAAACAAGTTTAATCTTCCCTTACCACTTCATTTTATGAGATAGAGCAAGATATGATATATCAATAAAATTACATGTTTCCCATTGATTACAATAGCAAATTTTTGAGAAAAATCCTGTTTTCAGATTGGCCTTCACAGATGCGCCCCCTAGCCGACATTTTTCGAACTTGAAAATAATTTCCAGCGATTTCTCTTGCTCAATTTACTTATTTTAATTTTTTTCCCAAAGTTATACGATAAGTAGTTTCTGAGATACAGCCGGCGTCCATTTTCAGTTGGCCACCCGGGACTTCTATATTAAATCGTTATCCGACTAGTCCGGCCAGTTTTTGTATCTTCACTTAAATAACCAATTAATTCCTACAGCTAGTATGTAAATTTCTTTGCCACTCTACTAATACTTTGATTAATTTCAAGTTGTGAAATGGTCCCGCTGATACGGATTATACTAAAATTCCTGGATTCTTCTCTATATTTTATATATTTTTTTCTCTAACCCAACTCTACTGAATAAAATAGTTTAGTATTTAAATCAGAGAAAAAATGAAATAAAGTTTAGCATGATATATATAAAAATATTTTGAGCAAAAAAATAATTATTAGAAGACAAGTGAACTAAATTACTAAAGAGAATATGTAGAGGGGTAAATATCGTTCACTTCGCTCTAAACACGCCATAATGTTCTTTTAATTTGATCTATGGATAAAAAGCTCTATTTGTTATGTTAACAAAAATAAAATTCATTTGATCGATTACCATCCTAAAACTGTCAAGTTGTGCATTATTGATAGACAGGATAATTCCTATAAAAATAAAATGCATTACTGTTCGTATACTTTCGATCAATTATCGTGCTTTGTTAGAAAATTATTACCAACTTTTTTTGTATCGATTGATATTTGGACTAATGATGTAGCTACACATAGCGTAAAACCTATTTGAAAAGTAACTACAAAAAACTTTTTTTCAATAGCCTTCACACAAAAACAATCATCTATTATCCTCTAATAACATAATGAAACAATTTAATTTTTGTGATCGCATTTCGTAGGTCTAAAACGGAATATGAGTTAATAAACTAAAAAATTATTATGAATATCAAAGTCATTGAATTATTATAATTCAAAATGAACACTACATCCTTAACTTTAAGTTAAGGATGTAAAGTTAACTTAGTCCTAACCTAATAGCCAATAGCCCTGAAGAACAAACACAAATTAATGAACTGAATACAGTCGACAAAAACCGAGGCAAAAACAAATAAAATAAATAACTCAAAATTGGAAATAGTAGAATACATATATTTGGAACAACTAATACACACCTCGGGATCTCTACTACCAGAAATCATATTCAAATTTAGAATGCCATTTTAACTAAAGAAGGAAACATTCGACCAATGTGTACTTCCAGTCATGACCTATGCATGCGAAACCTGGACACTTAAAACAGATATTATAAGGAAACTGCAGGTCGCACAACGCTAAATGGAACGAAGTATGCTGGAAATAACCAAGAAAGACCGTAAAAGAATAGAGTGGATCCGACAAATGATCTAGGTAATAGATGTTATCCACAAAATCAAATCCATGGCAATGGGCAGAACACCTGGCAAGAAGGACGGACACCACAAAAATTACAGCATAGTACCCACGAGGAATTAAGAGACCTAGAAGAAGACCGAACCTGAGATGGGACCATGATATTAGGAAATTACCAGGGACAACATGGGCCCGCATAGCCAACAATAGACAACAATGGGCCCAACTACAAAGAGAGTATCTAAATATGTGAGGGAGGCTACACCATAATTGGAAATGGTTGAATAAGCCGAGAATGATAATGAATGAAATCGTCTGCAAGATATTTAACATGCTTAACTTTTACGCTAGTAAAAAATGGCGTCAAGTTTGTTTATAAATATCGACAGACGACATTCCCTATATAATTTTTCGTATAAAACGATATAATAAATTTTTTATTTTCTTTTCCAAGTCAACTCTGACACCGTTTTTTTTCTTACGTGTGGTATATTTTTACGGTAATATCATTGCAATTACCAAAATTCTTGAAAGGAAGTTATAACTGATATTACAGAAATATAATATAATTAAAACAATAAAAAATAAAGTATTAAACAGTAAGAATAAAAAAAATATTATAAAGAACGTGATATTATAGTACTTTACATGGATAAATAGGTATAATTAAGTAGACGATGTGAATATAAAAAAGCATTTTTATTTCGTGTCCTGCTTAATTATCTTTATTTATGATCAAAGGATACTCGAATACCGCTATAAATGTGCCTGACTTTTACTCAAGGGGTTATTTGTGGAGCGTATTAGTCGAGGTTATCACGTGACCACTTTAACTGATATATCAAGTAATCACGTCAAATGCCTATTGGTTTAACTATTTAACTTTATTAGTATTTTATCTGTTTTTAAATACTATATTATTCTTGAAGTCGAAAATTCTTCGAAAAGAAACGAAGTCGAAAATTGATATTTTATGGTGCTGCCACCAACGGAGAATATCGTAAACAACTAGTACTTACAAATACACAGGTTTAAATAGCGAGAATACGAAAAATGTATTATTTAATTATTCTAAAAGTGTTAGTTAGGAACTATAATTTGTGAAAATTCTAAAAATAAAAATAAAAAAGTAACACCGGTTTTGCTAGTGGGGCATGATTGGGTCTATTTCGGCTATAACGAAATTTGTTAAAGGTACATAATTATAATTTTAGAAGACGTTCATAAAACATTTAATCACTAGTTGATTAAAAAAAGTATACCAGTAATATTTCAAATTATATTCTATCCTCTCATAGTATATAGTTTCGTCGAACTGCTTGAATCCATTTTTGCTTTTAATCAAATGGGTGTGAGAAATTATGAAGCTATAAGATGTTGTTTCGGGGGAGTTTACTATCCGGAAAACTTGACTTATTGGATGTTATTACACCCAACAACGCTCTAATTACGTTCTACTTTACGCGTTAACATTTTTTTGGCAGTTTTATTAACATTTACGCGTTAACATTTTTTTGGCAGTTTTATTAACATTTGAAATTGTCAACCAAACCAAACACAACACGACACCTCTTTCGAATTCTTTTTCAGTTATTTTTTACTACGCGAAACAGCGTTACATCACACAAATCTCGTACCTGAGTGTATTCTAGTCTCAATAACTGCACTAGCAAAAATACTTAAATATTATTATGACAAAGCCACGATTTCAATATTATTTTAATGCGATCAACATGATGTAACAGTCAAATTTCCTCGCAACGACCTCTGTGTGCTAGCTCATAAAATATTGCAAATAGCTATTATTTTTGCATCATGTTTACTATAATTTTATTGTTAAATATTATTTTATTTAAATTTTACGATTATGCAACCCGTTATACACCACGATATTATATAGCCACAGAATATTGTCACTGGATACCGCCCAGCATTATAATTTTTGTCGACCTCCTTTTATCTTTGGTCATCACTTGTCACTTGTCACTGTCAGATCAAATCAGATGTTTTTGGATTTATTTATCCTTTGTTTTGGTTATTGAAATTTTATAATTATCAGATAAAATTTCGTAGTTAAATTGGTTATTTTTGATGTGGATCGCAGTGTGCAATTCGTTCATTTAATTGTGGGAATTTGTGAGTTTAGTTCGCTCATTGACCGGATATCGAAGATGGCTATGAAAATAATCTAGAACATCGTTTTTTATTTATACCTTTTTGTGAGTTGGACTAGTCGAGAGATATAGTTCTCTATCTATATCCTGGAGGGAGATTTCCGGTTGAAATCTGATTTTGTGAAGGAAATCGAATCCTTGCATCACGTGTACTCCCCGACCGATAATATCGTGAAGAACTGGCTGCCGTTTCGTGAAGCATTCCCTGTTGGTGAATAGCAGGTCTTCGTAAAGAAGGATTAAAGCTTCCGAAACATATTTGGTCAGAGACGTGGTTGGATTTTGTTGAATTTGTATGGACCACCGACCAAATTTCCGTCAAGGGATTAAATAGCCTTTTTCCGACCGATATTCCGATTCCACGTGCCCAAGAAGTCCCAGAATAGTTCCAAGGTATGCTATAATTCTTCTGCCTATTCTAAGTCAATGCTCAACTGATTTTTATTCGTATTGTTGACTGGTCTTCGACTTTTCCACGCCCACGTGGTGTAGAAAGATTAGTTGAGTGTTATCTTTCTTAAATCTTATTTGGTTGTTCGTAATTGTAGAGCAAGAAGACCGATCCAGACCGTAGCACAGAACAGTCCAGAATTCCATCCGTTCCTGTTACCCGTTGGACATCATAAACCCTCGTTGAGGTAAAGTTCAGATTTAATTAGTCCTTCTTTATTATCTTCATTAACTCCTACACGTTGTGCTAGTCCTTGTTCTATAATTGAGGCTCTTTTCTAAGACAACCAACATTATTTAGGGTTTTTATGTTCATCATTTGAAACACCTTCCATGCATCTGTATCTCTGCTGACATCGATGGGCTCCAGGGACATCACATTGAGCTGCTGTACACCGTCGTAGCCACCTATAGCTATACACCGTAGCTCAGCCGGAGGAACTTCCGAGTAATTTCAAGACTTAGAGTAAGACTGTTTAGATTTAGTTTGATATTTGTAATCTACCCAGGATTTTGTACTTAGTTTAAGTAAGGGGGATTATGACGTCATACTTTTAGTTTTATTGACTTAAATTTCATTTCACTTTACATCTATTTTCATTTACCTTCAATTACATTTCATTCATTTCTTTTCTTTATATAATAACTTTTTATATATCCTATTTAACTTTTTAATATTTCAATATATTGCTTTAATATTTTAAGTAGTATTATTTACAGTCTAGTCTCATAGTTAAGTTAGAGTCACTTAAGTACAAGTAATTATAGTATATTTGAAGTTCATGGTAGTTACACTCAACAGTTCGAGGTTAGTGTTGAAGTCTACTTAATAGTAACATCTTTTATGCCGAGTTCATAGAGTATAATCTCGTGGCGCCCTTTTATTAATATCTTTGAACCCCGACCACCCAGCTGTTAAAATTAAAAAGCTAGTGGCCTCTATGTAACTCATTCTGCTTTAAGTAAACTTTGTGTTTTATTGAACTTCAAATTAGAAAGGGCGTGGCAATGAAGTGTAATCGTGGCGGCGTAAAATACATACTGATAATTTCTGATTTCTGCCGTTGAAGCGCTGCGTTAAAAGTAAAAAATAATAAGTAAAAAAGCATAAGTAAAAAATCTAATCGTGTTATTTTATTTTAAAAAAACGGTGTGTTAATGCAAAACAAGCAAGGGTGTATTTTGAACAAAACACAACATACCAAAAAAAAATATAAAAAGAACTAGTTCTTACTTTCAGGCTTCAAGAAACTTCCAGCATTTATTATTATATATACATATGAATATGTTATATATAAATATATTTTTATATTGCACGTTCAGTTTAAGCAATGCTTTGAACTTTGTCTTTGATGCAAAAAATTAGAATCATTATCATTATCAAAGGGTCCAGTAATTCTATACTAAATCTTTATGAAGCAATTCAGTTTTTGTATCTCTTCTCAAATAACCCATTTAATCCTACGGCTATTATGTAAATTTCTTTGGCACACTAGTGCTGAGTTAATTAATTCAAGCTATTAAATGGTCCAGCGGCTGATAAGGCTTATTCAAAATTTCTTTCTTCGCCCTTTATGGAGATATTTTATCTTTTCTATTTCACTATACAAAGTTTATATGATAAAATGAAATAAAATTGCATGTAGAAATAGTAGGAGAAGGCCGATTCTGTATCAGAGGAGGAAGTGGTAATAATTTAAATCAATTAAAACAAACGCAAAAAGCGTTGATGCACAAGAAAAACAGCTATAAACAAGAAAAGAAAAGCTAAAAAACAGAAATAAGCGCAAAACATAGTCTAAAAATAAAATTAATATCAAAGATTTTTTTTTGTTTTTGGCGGTTTTTCCTTTATTGGTTATTTTTGTTATTTCTTTCTTGTTTATTAGTGGTTTTTACTCGTTTAATGTTTTACGTAATTGATAATAAGAATGATAAAGAAACAGTAGTGCTTCTGATCTAGCAGTTCCTCTTAAATCTGCGTTATTTTTAAAAATTAGCTATGATTCTTTATTTTTTTATTACATAAACCGCATAAAGTATAGCCTTCTTAAGAACACGCTCCGGGAACGTGATTCCGGCCTGTTAATTTGTTACTAAAATAAAAATTCTGTTTTTCGTTGAAAACTAAAATGATGGGCAATTATTTCTTCCCAAAAAATGTATCTAAATATTTAAAAATTTACCCACTTCACTCCGTGAGTACATAAATCTGGCAGTTGGGGAACTAGACCTCAAACAAGCTATTAATCGCTTCATCATTTATTTTGAGCATTCACTAACTTTATGAGTGTTCTAATAATAGAACTAGAATTTTACCGAGGTGTATTCATACACACACAGGGCCGGCTCATACACAATTACCGCCCGGGTACAACTCAAAATTCTTGAGTTCTTCACAGATGTTAATCCTTACTACCCGCTTAATTATATAACTTACTACCCGCTTTTATTGAGGCACAACTAGAGATGGGTATTATGATTCTTTCTAGTGAATAATGAATCAACTCATCGGTATATTGCGATGCGTTTATTTGAACAAACTACAAACACATTCCTTGTATATCCATGATGTTTGTTTAAGGCTTTTTGCTCGAGTCTATTGATGCCTTGCTACATAAATATGCATTCTCCATAATTCTGAGGACGGGATTAAATTATAGTTTATTTTATTACTAATATACACAAAATATACACAAAGCTATTATTTACAGCAACACTAGAAGAAATCTTACGTCAACTCGACTGGACCAACAAAGGATTAAGTATAGATGGAGAATAACTTAACCAACTAAGATTCACTGATGACATTGTCCTAATTGCCAATAGTCCTGAACAAGAAGAACAAATTAACCAACTAAATACAGCCAGCAATAAATTATGTGTTAAAATGAATTCAGAAAAAACTAAAGTAACGTACAACGAACTGGTAGACAGAGAAGACATTCTAGTAAATAAGACAACACTGGAAACAGTAGAAAAAAATATATATTAAAGGCAACTAGTACACTGCTCGGGATCTCTACTACCAGAAATTAGCAGAAGAATTAAGTTAGCATGGAGTACTTACAGAAGAAACTCGATCATACTCAAATCTAGAATGCCACTTTATCTAAAAAAGACAACATTCGACCAATGTCCATGACCTATGCATGCGAAAACTAAACACTTAAAACGGACATTATAAGGTAACTAACTGCAGGTCGCACAACGCTCAATAACGAAATATGCTGGGAATAACCAAGAGGGACCGCCAAAGAATAGAGTGGATACGACAAAAGACCCAGGTATTAGATGTAATCCACAGAATAAAATTCCTTAAGTGGCATGATATTATGAAATTAACACAGATAACTTGGTACCGCATAGCCAACAATAGACAACAATTAGCCCAATTATAAAGAGAATATCTAAATATGCGAAGGAGGCTACACCATAATTGTAAATGGTGGAATAAGCTAAAAATGATGATGATGATGATGATGATGATGATGATATACCTAAAATTGGTATAATAGATCATAAAATTTTATTACCAAGATAATAATTACTTATCTATATTTATATCATTGTCATTATCTACAGGATGAGTTTCCTACGATGTTCTCTATCTCCTGAGAGAACATCCTATACGATGTTCTCTCTATCTCAGAAACTACTGGAGATAGAGAGTCGGTTAAATGGGGAAAGAATTGCAGTTTTGTGGGGTCATAAATGTGCGCCTTTCAGATTTTTGAAAAATTTCATGGCTTACTAGATATTTCGAAAAAAACAAATTTTGGCTATTTTAAAAATTGCCCATAATTCCATTATAATCTATTTTAGACAAAAAGTTTTCAGATAAAAGTTGTAGATAATCACATCCCTAATGAGATTGTGTTCTCCGACTTTTTCTAAAACCTGTTATTTTTGACATATGACACAAACATATGTTTTATTAAATGGAAACCACAGTTGGCCATGACCTCATAAAAAGCGCCATTTTTTAAGCTTTTCAGCGATATAAGCTATAATATGTTTCTTTCGCAAAATTACTGAGTTATAGCCAATTCTTATCTTTCTTGACTAATTTCACTTAGTTAGCCATGGAAACAAGTTCAATCGTCGTTGCTCTCAGAAATATGAAATTGTCACATCCAATCTTTGTAAATTAAAATAAAAAAAAATTGTAAATAAGAGTTTTTCAAATGAATAAAAGCGTGTAGGATTATTGGTTCAACTTTTCTTGGCCATACAGTTTCGAAGATACGTTGGCCGTTGACCGGTGAACTTACTTACGTTTTTTAGAGAACGGTTTTGAAGACATGTTAGAAAAAGTTAAATTTTACTATCAGCGCATTAATAGAGGGTTCAAACACTTTCATCATGACCAAACCCCCCCACAATGAAAGAAATGTTAAAAATTATTTATATCATAATTATGTAGACTCAGGGATAGAAAGAGGTGGACCAATTGCATGGGTCTCCTCGGTTACTTGACCTATCCATTTTAGATTTTTTTTATGCGGTATGGGTAACAACAAGGTTTACAAAAGAACTTATGAATTGAGAGAAGCACTCGAAGAGGCGAAACAGAAGAAGTTTAATTAGGTCGACCGGTCGTTCTGAGAGAATAGCTAGAAATTCAGTTTTAAAAAGATGCATTTATGTACTCAAAACAATTGCGGATTTTTTGAAAATTTTCTAAAATAACTTACAGTGATATTATTTTTTTAAGTTTTAGTTTGTGTAATGCAAATTGTAAAGAGCCGTTTAATAATATATTTTGTCTTTTTATAAGTTATAAATCACAACAAAATTAGAACACTATTGAAAACCGTTCTCTAAAAAACGTAAGTAACTTTCACCGGTCAACGTATCCTCGAAACTATTATGGTAGTATGGCCAAGAAAATTTGAACCAATAATAATCCTACACGCTTTTCTTCATTTGAAAAATTTTTATTTACAATTTTTGTTTATTTTAATTTACAAAGATCGGATGTGACAATTTCACATTTCTGAGAGCAACGACGATTCAACTTGTTTCCATGGCTAAGTGAAATTAATCAAGAAAGATAAGAATTGGTTATAACTCAGTAATTTTGTGAAAGAAACATATTATAGCTATTTTTTTTTCGAAATATCTAGTAAGCCATAAACTTTTCCAAAAATCTGAAAAGCGCATTTTTATGACCCCACAAAACTGCAATTCTTTCCCCATTTAATCGACTCTCTATCTCCAGTAGTTTCCGAGATGCCCATAGAGAACATCGTAGGAAACTCACCCTGTATATTACCAACGATTGGGTACCTAAGCTCATAGTATATAAGTCTAATATTCATTTTTAAATGAACCGTGTTGTAAGCAATGAATCAATTTTCACGATTTTTTGAATGAACGAGTCGCATTGTGTTTCAATTCAATCCTTACAGCTCTATTCTACGACTCGTTCATTCACATTTTATGGATTCTTGCTGGCCACTATTCAATTGAACGAAATGTATTGTAAGCAATAAATCAATACTCACGACTCTTTGAACGAATGAGCCGTAGAAATGAACGAGTCATTGTGATCCGATTCAATTCTTACGACTCTTTTTTTTTTACTCTTTCGTTCAAATTTGATGGACCCGTGTGTAGATTGGGAATTGTATTGCTGGATTGGAGATGGGAAACAATTGGGGATGTATTGCTGGCTGCATTTTGAGTATATTTTAACAGTTTATTAAATTTAGCGTTTACTCCTGGTTTATTCACAATCCGAATCTCTGTGTTCTGAAGAATAATGCAACACCGTGATGGCCACGATTCAATTGAACGAATCGTATTCTAAGCCTTGAATCGAATCTCACGACTCATTCAAATGAACTACTCGTTCAATCTTTGCCCACCTCTGCTTCGAACCCGCCGCACCAGGGGCAAGCCGGCCCTGCACACATACATACGGACATTATACAATCACATGGTGCAACGGTGTAAATCGAACCGACCGTTGAAATTATGTTGTAAATTGATTATGTTTTATTCTCTTTCTGGATATTTATATCGATCTGCACTTTGAAACGTCACGTCACGTCAAATCGACGTATCGAACGAAACGTATTGTTTTAATATACTTTTTAATTACTTTTCGTTTTCGATTAAATTTAGATTCGAGCGCTTTTCAGCAATTTCGGAATAAATAGCTAAATGGTGGCGATAACGTAAATATTTACATTTCAGGCACTACAATGTCATAAACTGAATTCTAAAACCCGGTCTACACATAACGTTTTATCTGTTGGATAAGATGGATTAAAAACTAGCATATACCATAGACTATTGTCATGTACGAGTAGTAGAGAGAGATGGGACACTGATACAAAACAAATCCGTCATTTAGAGCCATCTGGTGATCCGGAAGACACTAATGAAGAGTTTTGGCATAACATAATTTTAGCGTCCCGTTACTTATTAACGCTAAAATATTAAGCTTATTAAATAAAATGGTAACGTTATTTCAGTGCAAAATTATTTCTTGTAAAATACAAAATAATTAATATGGACTTTTTACTGCATTTTATGTTTTATTAGATCATTAGAAGTGGCATATAGGCTTGGTGCATTTCAGTTGATTTCAACGAATTCCGACCGCAGTACTTCAACGGTAAAAATCAAAAAATATCAGTACCTATTTCACTCCGCCACCCGTCATGTTGATCGCATTAAAATAATATTGAAATTGTAATTTTGTCATAATATTTAAGTATTTTATTTTTTTGCTAGTACAACAACACTCAGGAGGTTTGTGTAATGTAGCGCTGTTTCGGGTAGTTAAAAATAAGTGAAAAAGAATTCCAACTAGGCGTTGTGTTGTGTTGTGACTATTTCAAATGTTAATAAAATTGCCAAAAAAATGTTAACGCGTAAAGGAGAGCGTAATTAGGGCGTTGTTGGGTGATAACATTGCTCCCAACACCAACCATGTTGTTTGGTTACATATGAAAAGTTTTTTCAACGGGAATAATAAATTATAATACAAGTTAGTATTTGTAAGTACTAGTTGTTTACGATGTTCTCCGATGGTGGCAGCACCGGCGGAAAATGCACCAAGCCTGTAGATAATTTTCTTTCAGTTTACATTTTCTTTACTTTATTTATTAACTCTAAAAGATTGAAATAGTTTTAATTAGGAAATTATTTAAAACCGCGTAACAAATAAGCCCTAAATAGGACTGCAGAACACTCGAAATTATTTACGAGAACTTTATAATTTCAAGAGGTATTTCGTCGTTACATTTTAGCTTTCGGTGAGAGAGAAGCTCCTCTATCAATGAAGGAGTTACGGGTCGATGGCATAAGTAATTTAATTTCCAGAGATAGTCTAATAAATAGCGGAGCCTCGGGGATGAACTAAGTCAAAATAGGAACTCCTCGAGGTATATAAACGAGAAGATTAGTCTAATATACTGACGAGACATCTGTTTATTGAAGAGGGCTCCTTTCCTGGAATTATTAAAACACATTTCAGTAATTTTAACCAGAAACATTTTTCATTAACGAATATGTGTTTTAATATAACTTCTACGTACAGAAAAAGAATGATTTTCTTCAAAAGTATTGATTCGAATTTGATATTGATATTTTGATAAAAAATTCTTTACCATACAAGGCGTAAATGACCAAATGTGAGAAAAATTGGAAATATAACTTTCCAGCTTTTTTAATATAAAATTTTAGTAAGTTGCTTACACAGGTTGAATCAAAATCGCTGTAAACCTATGAATCTATTCTTGGATTTATTTGCTGTTTTTTGGAAAAGAAATCGAAAGCCAAATGTAATTTACAGGAATACCTCGTTTTATGCGGGGATTACATTTATAGAAAATGCCGCGTAAATAGAAGCCTCGTATATTGAAGCAAAAAAATATTTTATTACATAAACTACATATATATTTTTAAATTTGACATCAAACCACAGTATAAGTGTAAAAAAAGGTGTTGTAAAAAGTTTATATGATGGGCAAAAACAATATGTTAAGGCAATAATTCACTACACAAAGATATAAACCACTACAAAAAGGCATTAATAAAAAAAGAATATCCACTATATGTAATTGACAAAACAATTAAACGAAACATAAACCCCAAACCATAGGCGAATATACACAATGTTAACAATACACAATATACAGGGTGGTCCGAACTGTATTTCGGAAACTTCGGCAGCATATTGTGCAGATAAAAATAAATGAAAAAGTTTGTATAAATGTATGTCCTAAATTGGGGGGCTTAGTTTCGGAGATACAGGGTGTATCTCGTTTCATTTTTATTTCGATTTTTTCCAAATAATTTCTGAAGTAACGTTAATATATGGATAAAAATTGGTGCCAGGGAGTTTTTTGATATGAGAAATTTGATTTTGATGTCAATTTGACTCTTATTTGTGGGGGGCGCCACCTACATGTGTTTTAACTGTTTTAAAGAGTAATAACTTTTCGTCCGTACCTGTATAAAACTGATGGATGAAAAAATATACATTTCCGTGATTTTTAACGTAAAAAATGATTCTTGGTAAAAATCGCTACGAGTAACCGTTCTCAAGATATTTAGAATGGAAATAGTCAATACATGTCATTATTAACAAACAATAAACATGTTGAATAAATAGTTCTTCTTCCTTCTTCATTCTAGGCGAATCGCCGGTTTGGTTTCGTCGTCTCTACCGGTTAGACTGACAAGTTGTCGCTCCATCGCTTTCGTGGACGTCCTAAGCTTCTGCGACCTAGCGGTGATTTGTCGCGTGCAACTCTCACTATCCTTCTGTTGTCCATTCTGTTGATATGCTCGTTCCATTCTTCCTTTCTGCTGAGTACCCACTCATTTACATTTTCCACCTTGCACGCTCTTCTTATGCTTTCATTTCTCTTCCTGTCCAGAAGCGTCTTTCCAGCTATTCTGCGTAGTACTCTCATTTCGGTTGTTTCTAGTAGTTGTTTAGTTTTCGCTGTATCAGGTCGAGTTTCTGCATTGTATGTCATTATTGGTTGTACCGTTGCCTTGTAAATTCTCGCTTTAGTCTCCACCTCAATGTTTTTATTTCGCCATATTGTATCATTCAGGCATCCTGCTATTCTTGTTGCCTTCGTTGTCCGTTCTCGCACCTCCGCTTCTACATCAACATATCCTGAGATTTCTATGCCTAGATACTTAAATTTCATCTCTTGCTGAATAACATTGCCCTCGACTTCCAGTTTGCATCTTAGTGGTACTTTTGATGTCGTCATGCATTTAGTTTTCTGGGTCGATATTATCATATTAAGTGATTTGGCAGTGCAATTAAATCGATGTAATAAGCGCTGTAGATCGTTCTCATTTTCAGCTACCAATACGGCGTCATCGGCATAGCATAGAATAGTAATTTCCTGGTCGCCCATACTGCATCCCTTCAGTAAACGTACATTTCCTATTATTTCGTCCATAATGATGTTGAAAAGAAGAGGGCTCAAGGAGTCACCTTGTCGGATACCACAGCCTACATTTATTGGTTCGGTCAGGACCCCGTTAATTTTAGCTTGAATTTGGTTCGCTTCATATATGTTTTCAATGGTTTTAACGAGGTTGTGTGGGATTTGTTTATTGTAAAGAAGGTGTACAACGTCTCTGAGCTGCACACGGTCGAACGCTTTTTCTAATTCATTCAAAATCATTAGATATGTTTCTGAGCATCTGAAATGGAATTATAAGGATATCGTTATGGTATCGTAGTTGTATTTTTTTATAACGAAAAAACGTCAGTAATCGCGGTAATTTAAAAATTTAACTTTTTAACACATAACACGCCATAACTCAAGAAACACTTTAGAAAGTTTTTTTTATTTTGAAGATCGGATCTTTTACAATATGTTTAAATAAGACAAAAGTTACTTCAGAAACTATTTGGAAAAAATCGAAATAAAATTGAAACTTCTACACTATCTCCGAGACTAAGCACTTTAGGACATACATTTATACGAACTCCTTTATTTATTTTTATGTGCAGAATATGCTGCCGAAGTTTCCGGAATACAGTTCGGACCACCCTGTATAATTGACAAAACAATTAAATACAATATATACAGCTTACAATTCCATACAAACGAGGCGTTTCAGAAAAAATAAGAAGGATAGGAAAACAATATAACATACGAATGTATCCTTCAATACACTTAGGTCCATTTTAACACACACTAAACCAATGAATACAGGACAACAAACAAAAAAATGTAGTATACGAAACACCATGTGATAAATTTTATATTGATGAAACATATAGACCATTTGTGTTCGCATTAAAGAACATAAAATAATACAGCGTTAAACGAATGATTGTTGTATTACTAAAGTCCTAAATAATGACGGAACACATTGACATGTAACACCATTTGTCTGCGAATTAAAATAACAGACTCAACTGTCACTGTCATGTATCCTCCAGTTACACAGAGTGGAGGATAGATACGTGACAGTATCTTCCAGTTAATTGAAGTTATAAATGACGACAGAGGACTACTGCGTTTTTTTACGAATTAAGTGTGCACAGTACATGTTCATAATTTAATTTGTATTAAACGATTTGAGAAATATAAATAATTCAAAATATAAAAAATGTATTTTTCCTATTGACATTCGTTTTTAATAGTTCAATTTCGTTCATAAAAAAGTCTGGCGCACAACAAACATTTTTGTTTGATAAAAATGTCGAAAAATACAGTAACAATGTTTCAAGCGGGATTACTTCATTATTCGGTTGAATTTAACATTTTTTTAAAGAGGCTCCAAGGGCTTTGTGAATTATAGCGTTATTAATCAACTTAATGTTTTAAATCAAAACCCTCTGTGCTGCATCGAAAATATGAGCGTTTGAAATAAATTTTCGAGTTTTTAACGACTTTTATTTGTATTACAATATTCAGTATAAAAGCAAAATAAAATTCGTCCAACGAATAATTTCGATTTTTGCTTGCAAAATATCTTAGCTTGACGTTTAATTTTGTAATATTGTACTTATTTTACTTCTTTAAAAAACCCTTATATACTCGTCAAAAAATCGAATTTGATTTGAAATTTTAATAAACTGTTTAAAAGCTATTACGAAGAAAGTAACAAACAACTACTAGAATAACCCTCAACTCAAATTATAAATTATAAGTATTGTATCCAACATAATATGCGGTTGCCATTGTTCTAATAAAAGACTTTTATTTACTATCCACAGTCTGTTTATTTATTTACAGAACTTTTTTTATCTTGGAGATAAAAAACTTTTGGCCATAACAATTCCATTTACTTCGAAGTTTAAAAGGGAAAATCGCCTTCTTAACCTTGAGGAAACTTTCTATTACGCTTTTAGTATTAAGGTAGTTCTATCAAAGTTTCTGATGCCCTATATGTTTTTTTCTCAAGCTCATATGAATACAGTTTATATATTACAAGGTAAAAATTGAATTTTTGAAATCAAATTTTATAAAAGTTATTCTAAGATAATATTGGATTTCACAGATAATAACAAACAATACCGAATGATCGGAAAAAACGGCGCCACCTTGGTCTGAAATTCATTCAACA
This sequence comes from Sitophilus oryzae, assembly GCF_002938485.1. Lineage (NCBI taxonomy): Eukaryota > Metazoa > Arthropoda > Insecta > Coleoptera > Curculionidae > Sitophilus > Sitophilus oryzae. The sequence goes on along the minus strand of NW_022147237.1, from coordinate 2,872,318 downwards.
TATAATTTTATATACAGACAACTTTCATTACCGAGACAACTCGACGCCGTTTTTTTGAATGATGTTATTTTATTTGCCACTGAAACTCTTTAAGATCTGTTGCTTTTTAGAAAAAAATGTGCAGGCAACAAACTCTTAAAAATAAAAAGTATAATCTTTTAAATTAAAAAGTTTCTTGGTTGAAAAATTAGGGAGAAAAAGTTTTACTCGCAAAGAAAGATGTCTAACTAACTAAAATTTCTTAGCGTTTTAAAATATAAATTCATTTCTCTCATTGTCAGAAATAACCGGTAAATGGGGAAAACAAAATATAATTAAAAAAAATGATAACTAATTTCAATAATAACTTTATCTCTCAACTCAAAGTGACATTTTATTTATACAAAAAAATAATTACTCGAAATTACTCTAAAATTATTTACTTTTATATTGGAACTGGATTTAGAGTTATTTCTTTATCATCATTAGAGAATGTTTGGGCGGATATTTTTAGTTAAACCGATGTTTTTTAATTTAGTATATCAGACACCTTTCATCCAAATAATTTTTCTTAGTAATTTATGTAAAATTGATTTTATCATCGACAATAATTTCACATGGATCGACTGGCTCATTAAAAATATATATTTTTGAAATTTTAAAAACTATCTTTAAAAATTATCCTAAACACTCCAAGTCCCAATAAAGCATATTATGAAAGATTCAGTATATATGAGACGATATGTACACAGAATAGAGTGGATATGACAAAAGACCCAGGTAATAGATTTCATCCACAGAATCAAATCCCTTAAGTGTCAATGGACAGGGCACATGGCAAGAAGAACGGACAACAGATGGACCACAAAAATTAACTTGTTTAACTTCTAGCCGTCCGACCGGAAAAGCAAGCGCTAAATACACGAACGTAGACGAAGAAATTCGCGCACGATTCTGAATTCGATAAGTCATTATCTTCGAGGAATCGTCGGATAGTTTAGATGAGTTTTTTTAAATACATTTGTTACCATAGTCCCAAAGACTTTAATACTCGACTCCAAAGACATAAACTCCACCAAATAATCAACCTTACGCAATCAACCCCACCAAATAACCATCTTAACCAACGCAACTAACTCCACCAAATAATCAATCTAACCCCACCAAAAAAAGTGAAACCAACGCAATCCGTATTTTGGTTGCTATTTAATATTTACAGCTTTTTTTTAAATAAAAACAGTTTATGGTCCGGCGTGAGATTTGAACCACGGACCTCTCGTTCACGAAGCAATGGCCTCAGCCACGGAGACACAGCTACTCTTGCAACATAAACTATAGCCAGGCGTTACTTTCTGCTGCAAGCATTATTCGTGACACGGCAACACTGCAGTTCCATTCGGCTATTGAAGGTTGCTCCTCCGGTCGGACGACTAGACCATAGCTTAAGTAAAAAACAGCTCGGACAGTGTAGCGTGCCGCTTTGATCTTTTTACGCTTGGATTTGCGATTCGAAAGAGGGAGAACACTAGAGCGGCGAGCTCTCTCGCCACAACCAATAGCCGCGTAAGCGGCAGTCAGCCCAGAGATGTATTAAAAAAAAATTTACACGTGACGTAAAAAATTATTCGACTGGTGCTAGAACATAATTTAGATACTCGTTTTTTAAATTGTTGACTTGAAATAAATATCCATTCTCAAAGAAAAACATTTAAAAAACAAATTAATTAATTTATTTCTAGAAATAACAGCAAAATGAAATAGGTACATTGATTACTTATAGTTATTTACGAATGTTTCCAAATTAGGATCTTTCGGTTTTTGTTTGCTACATTTAAGTTCTTATTAATATTCTTTAAGGTATTAATAAATTAACTTTTGCGTATAATTTTAACAAAAAATACATTATAGGAAAATTTTGACAAGGATGGTTGAATTTAATTGTCTGAAATAATTTAACGAATTTACATAATATATTTTCATTTAAGGAAAGTTCTTCAAAATTGTTCTGATAAATTTTATAAAAAAAACTTTTTTAAAAACCAGTTTTTATTTAAATACACTAAAAAGAATAAAATAAACTTTTCCTTTAAAACTTTTATTATGAACTTATAACGTCATTACACAATTTTAATATTAATATATAAAAGCTTGCCGCGAGATTTGAGTGTACAGTTGAACTCATAAAAATCTGGTACGACAACTTTATCTTGTAATTCCTGGTCTAGTGGTCTATCATAACACAAACTTTGAAAATGAGACAGGGTAGACACAGGTTTTAGTTAATTTACTTGTTTATCGATGTAGAGAAATCTCGCGACAAGCTTTTATATAATATTAAAATTGTGTAATGGCGTTATAAGTTCATAATAAAAGTTTTAAAGAAAAAGTTTATTTTATTCTTTTTAGTGTATTTAAATTTAAATAAAAGCTTGTTTTTAAAAAAGTTTTTTTTGTAAAATTTATTTTCTACTTTTTAGTTATGCTGGTTTCTCAGTGCCACACATTTAAACTCAATTTTTTTCTTAAATAACTTTCTATGGGCACCCTAATAATATGTATATCGATTTTCATTAAAAAAGGAGAACTTAAAAAAAACGACAGCTGTCAAATTTGACAGTTCAAATATGAGACAAATAAAATGAAAACCGACTATGGGGTAGGGGGCATCCAATATATCGATTTTTATCAAAATCGGTTGACTTTGAAATTTTGACATGTCATTAAACTGTCATTTTTTCAAGATGGCCGTCCATATATTTTTTTCATATGTATATACCCACAATATACCTATATATATAATTTTAGCCCGATCCATGCATAAATAGAATTTTAAAAAATCAAAAACCCCAAAAATGCCGCCATTTTGACAGCTGTCAAAAATTCGGGTCATGCCTTGCAAAAAATGTATTGTCATCGGGTCTGAACCTACATGCCAAATTTCAATCTCCTACAATAAAAGGAAGTGGTTCTAATTTAGCTTACAAGATTTGCCCCGCAAAAACATACATACATAGATAGTTACATACAAAGCTTATAAAAATAGCCTCCAATGAGGACACTAAATAAAAAAATGGTCACTTGGCATTAGCAAGCCTCCAAAATAAGTGGTCTTTATCGTTTTGAAAAGCTCTAAAGTGTGAATACTTTTGAATTGAACATTAATTTTGAATTGAATTGAAAATTAAACAGACTATATTTTGAATTATTTCCATAATTATTTGTGTAATCAGCAGCCGCACATCCCGGAAAACCTTTTCCCATTCCAATAATAAAAATAAAATTGAAATAAAAGCACAAATACCTATGGTTAAATATAAGAAAAAATCGAATTAAGATCTTCCTTAATACGGCCCTACTCGTCACCGGTGGAGGTTATGCATCGACTGAATAAGGCTGACTGTCGCTCGCTTAATTCAGTTAAGCATCGTCGGAGTGGGGCGTTTTAAATTCGAGCGTGGGAAAAATTGGCGAGTGTCCAAGCTATATTATTCTGTAAGCTGTGACTAGACTAAAGACAAAAATTACCACATGGTACCCACGAGGAATTAAGAGAACTAGAAGAAGACCGAACCTGGGACCATGATATTAGGAAATTAGCAGGGATAACTTGGGCCCACATAGCCAAAAATAGACACCAATGGATCCAGCTACAAAGAGTGGTATCAAAAACATGTGAGGGAGGCTACACCATAAGTGGAAATGGTTGAATAAGCTGAAAATGATGATGATGATGTTGCACACAGACGTGTACATTTCTTAATTTATAAAATATAATTATAATAATTATTTATAATATAATAATTCAAAAAAAACTTGAACTTCGTTTGGAAAATTTACAATAACTGACGCACGTGTAAGACAAGAAAAGTTCAAATTATCGTAGTATCCCGCTAACTTTACTACTGTTGTATCGTTGAATATTTGTAGACAAGAAGTACTTCTGTTAAGTTGAAGGTTTTTTTTGATAACTATTTCAAAAACTTATGTTTGCGATAATGTTTTCTAGCTATAATAATTGTATACTAAAGGTTAGCAAAGGTTAGTCTTGGGTCGAGATTTCCGTATGTAGGAAGAGTACAATGCGTTTATAACGTACTGAACAAAGAGAGAACAGTAAACACGTTGCCAAACGCTTGAAATAAACCGAGAAACTGTACACATTGCTAAGAGACGTAAAAGGGGATATAGCAGATTTGTCGCAGTTGACCGGTCGACCCAATCAGTACCTCTGTCAGTACCTTCAAGTTCTAGGGAAAGGTGTAGACCATGTGTTCAGCTTCACGATTTAATTACGTCTCGTGATATTTTATTTGTTTATTTATTAATGAGTCGTTGTAATTTTCCCTATAGCTTAAAAAAATTTAAGTGCAAGTTAGAAACACTTGCATTTTTGGTAAAAATAAGTGGAATTGAGTTAGTGTTCGACGGTGATTGCGCTATTAGAACTCTGAAGTCAAAAATCAATATCTCGAAATCCATTAGAAATAATTGATTGCAGTTTTTTCAAAAACTTTCTTAATATTTCTGCTATATTTTCTTCACAGACAATATGTGAAGATCTTTATAAATAAAAAAGTTACACGATTGCTGAAAATTGCTATGCACTAAAAGTAAATGGATGGGTTATTTAAAATTTTTGAATGGAAAAGAGCAACCTTGTCAATTTTTTCTTATTTAAACATATTGTAAAAGATCCGATCTTCAAAATAAAAAAAGTTTCTAAAGTGATTCTTAAGTTATGGCATGTTATGTGTTAAAAAGTTAAGTTTTTAAATTATCGCGATTACTGACGTTTTTTCGTTATAAAAAAAAATTCAACTACGATACCATAACGATATCCTTATAATTCCATTTCAGATGCTCAGAAACATATCTAATGATTTTATCTAGTTATATTTTCGAAAAAAAAGTCTTTTAAAAATAAGCGGTTTGTGATCGTTTCTTACTTTGTGATCGATTTTACTTTACTTGATGGGGAAAGGCATACCGGCAAAGCCGCAACAGCACACCGTCACATTTCTCTCACTCCGACTTAATAAGATCCCTATGCGATTTACTTCCACACATGTAAGTACCGGCCAAAAGTAACAGTTGCCAGCACGCTATACTCGTATAATATTATTTATATTTAGTATACCTGACTGGTATTCTAATATTATATTGAGCAGCAAAGTTCTCTTTTTATTTTAATCTATATCTTTTCCAGTATCTTCTAAAATAATATTAAAATATAAACTTAGTAATCAGGATACGGGAAGGGAAATTCACCATACATTATTTTATACCATGGAAAGGTAACACCAATGCACTATTTTTAAATAAAGGCTATTTTCTTTTTTTTCTCCAAAAAAAGTTGTTTATGGCCCTCTATACTTTCCAATAAAAGCCTACTAAATCGATTCATTCATGTCACATATTTACCCGGACACACAGACAAATAAAGTTTAAAAACTGTTTCGTTTTTTGTAACACTCTACTAAACACATGGGTTTAATAAAGACCTATGATATTTTATTTAGAAATTATTTTATTAGAAAAATCAATCAAATATAACAAACCAGCGTATATGTATTTTATTGATTTAGAAAAAGCGTTCAACCGTGTGCAGCTCAGAGACGTTGTACACCTTTTTTACAATAAACAAATCCCACACAACCTCGTTAAAACCATTGAAAACATATATGAAGCGAACCAAATCCAAGCCAAAAGTAATGGGGTTCTGACCGAACCACTAAATGTAGGCCGTGGTATCCGACAAGGTGATTCCCTGAGCCCTCTTCTTTTCAACATCATTATGGACGAAATAATATGAAATTTACGTTTAATGAAGAGATACAATATGGGCGACCAGGAAATTACTAATCTGAGCTATGCCGACGACATCGTATTGGTAGCTGAAAATGAGGACGATCTACAGCGTATATTACATCGATTTAACTGCTCTGCCAAATCACTTAATATGACAATATCGACTCAGAAAACGAAATGCATGACGACATCAAAAGTACCACTAAGATGCAAACTGGAAGTCGAGGGCAATGTTATCCAGCAAGAAATGAAGTTTAAGTATCTAGGCATAGAAATCTCAGGATATGGTGATGTAGAGGCAGAGGTGTGAAAACGGACAACGAAGGCAACCAGAATAGCAGGATGCCTGAATGACACAATATGGCGAAATAAAAACATTGCGGTGGAAACTAAAGCAAGAATTTACAAGCCAACTGTACGACCAATAATGACATACACTGCAGAAACTCGACCCGATACAGCGAAAACTAAACAACTACTAGAGACAACCGAAATGAGAGTACTACGCAGAATAGCTGGAAAGACGCTTCTGGACAGGGAGAGAAATGAAAGCATAAGAAGAGCATGCAAGGTGGAAAATGTAAATGAGTTGGTACTCAGCAGAAAGAAAGAATTGAACGAGCATATCAGCAGAATAGACAACAGAAGGATAATGAGAGTTGCACGCGACAAATCACCGCTAGGTCGCAGAAGCTTAGGACGTCCACAAAAACGATGGAGCGACAACTTGTCAGTCTGACCGGTACAGATGACGAAACACGAAACCAAACAGGCGATTCGCCTAGTATAAAGAAGGAAGAAGAAGATATTTTATTTATACGAACAGATGACTTCAAATATTAAAGTTATAGTTTTTTTTATCGTCCACATAAAACTAATATTATAACTGAATAAAATTTAAAGACCAATTCTTTATTCCCTGTCTATAAAATACGACTACGTTTATTATATTCAACTTTATATCATTGGGCGCCAACGCGGCATAATACCCTATGATCGAGAAAAAACGGCGTCAACGATGGCTATGAAATGAAGATCGCTGTCATTTTATATGTAAATTTATATGGGAAATGTCATCGATCGTCATTTCCCAGCCAACTGGACGCCACTTTTTTTCGATCATACGGTATAAACACTTCTTTAGTATTTTTTTATAACTTGAAATAACCTAAAAAAGATGTGGACATTAAAGTAATGGAATAATTTTTTCTGGAGGTATCATTTAGGTATATAGATCATCATTAAAAAGGTATAAACGATGTTAGACTTTAGTTCTGATAGTTTAGATGTCGTATAAAATTTATTCAGTATATAGTCAAAAAGCTAATGAAATCTCTTTTTTGCGTAGATTAAAAAAAATTAATTCACAAGTGATGAAATCGCGAGTGAATTAATTTCGTGAGACGATAATGCAATTTTATCGTCGCGTCGTGTATAAAACAATATTTTTTCCATAGCGAGTTACGTTTTAAAAAATATTCAGAAATTATTATTTCAAGGAATTTATTACGAGTAGAAAAAATATTGTGCTGGGTTGGCGTTGGTTTCTATGTAATTTGACAAATAAATAAAGCTGTCGCTTTAGTTGTCAGTTTTGAGTCAATATTTTTTTAACTCTCTTTCGTGTTGATTGCTGATTGTATTGGAGCCAGAAATGGCTCAAAACGAAATAAGTAAATTACCAACAGATATTCAGGCTGAGGCGACAAACGCCATATCCAAACTACTTCCATTTAAATCCCGAATAACTTATGAAAAGGAATACAAAAATTTTCAAAAATGGAAGCAATTAAAAAACGTGCGAGAAGAAATAAAGTTTTTACCCTATCCTCGCTGTTGAAGTATCATTTAATCTACCCTTGCGGTTAAAGTACTATTTTTGATAAATATAAGGCAATTTTAACAGTTGATATGGAAAAAATATACTAAGTTCCAAACGAAGGCTAGCTTGTAAGTCGCATTTTACTTGTAAAATATGTTTGCCTTTTGTTTTACAATCGATAGAAATACTTAATAATGTCTGCAACAAAATATAAATTTAGAGTTAATCTATCAATTATTCAGAAATGCTCTAGCATGACGTGGATTAAACTACATGTATGTTATTACCTCAAATGTGTTGTAATAATTTTAGATGTTCATTCTAAAACTATATGAAACTAATAGGTTTCAAATAATAGTCTACTAATTTCTAAGAAATAATTTCTAAAGAATAAATTATAAGAAATAAAAATATATTTACGTATATAAATATACGGATGTCCCAATATTTGGTGGACATAGTACTACTACGTATTTTTGGAATTAAAATAAGTTTATTGGACACATATTGACTCTACAGAAAAGTGCTTGGTTTGTCTGCAAAGAAGGCATGAAACTTGAAACATGAAAAAAAAATGAACATATTTTTTCAGATATTTTAAAACCGTTATTCCGATTTGAATAAGATTTTTGGTGTCTATTATTTACTAAGTGTTTAACATTTGACTTTCACAAAAATCAAAAAAGTACGGGAAGGGCATCCTTATATAAATTTCAGTATAAATATTTTCCAACTCCACCAACGACAGATTTTCTTTTCATAAAATGGTCCTTCTAGTATTTACAACATTTTTTGTCTCTTATAAAAAAAAACAACAATCGTATAGTTTCAAAAAAAAAAAATTGGGGAGTTTATTTTTCCAAAGCAGACCTCTACAAAATATACAGATATTATATATATATTCCGTGAACATAGAACGAATACGAATTTTTTTAATCAAAATAACTTATTTGCACATAATTTATCTTTATACAACAGTACGTCGTTTTTGTTAGAGAACATCAATCAAAAATAAACTGAAAACAAAAAAATGCTTAATGTTTCGGGAAGTCTATCTCTTTCCGTTGCTGGAAGCAAAAAAAAATCCCAAGAAAATTGAAAAAAAAATATTGAAAAATGACTCCAAAAAATCATATATGGGTTTTTCGCCACTGCAAGAAAATCTACAAAATAAAATAGTTATTTTATGTAAACGCTTCTGCGTTAATCCCAAACGGAAACTACTTGTCAGAAGATAGGTTTAAAGATATACAAATTTGCCTAACGAACAAAAAAATGCTTAACGTTTCGGAAAATTTATCTCTTATGGTCGTCGGAAGCAAAAAAATACAAAGAATAAAGAAAAAAACTATTTAAAATATTTAAATTGAACTATTCGAGAACACTTTAGTTTTGTAAAACAGATACGTCTACAAAAACCGTTGACGTTCTGTTAAAATGACATTATATCAAGGTAAACTTCAAAATTAACAAGTACTACCTGATAACAATAATAAAATTACTTAATAAGGTAAAACCATCAAGCCCAAACTTTCTGTATGATTATTTTTAATTTTTACGTATGTTATGTTTATTTATGTTATGTTCTTTAAAATCAAAAAAACGATTACCATACATTACTAACATCTACAGATGCATGAGCAATACATTTATTTGTATTAGATTGTATTAAATATTATTATTATTTTCCGACGACGGAAAGAGATAAACTTTCCGAAACGTTAAGCAGTTTTTTGTTCGTTAGGCAAATTTGTATATCTTTAAACCTAACTTATGACAAGTAGGTAGTTTCCGTTTGGGATTAACGCAGAAGTGTTTACATAAAATAACTATTTTATTTTGTAGATTTTCTTGCAGTGGCGAAAAACCCATAGAGGATTTTTTTGGAGAGATGAATCCGCCACATTGGTATAGACATTATTTAAAAATTACTTTTTTATTTTTTTTTTGTCGTGACAGAAGTACGTATCCGGCTATCCCAATCGATTTAAGTTATTCCTGTTAATTTCCTAATATCATGGTCTCATCTCAGTAGTTTGGTCTTCTTCTTTTCTCGTGGTACCATGTTAATTTTTGTGGTTCATCTGTTGTCCGTCCTTCTTGCCAGATGTCCTGCCCATTGCCACTTGAGGGATTGGATTCTGTGGATGACATGTTTGTCGTATCCACTCTATAATTTTACGGTCTTTCTTGGTTACTCCCAGCATATTCTATTCTATTAAGCATTGTGCGACCTGCAGTTTCCTTTTAATGCCCGTTTTAGGTGTCCAAGTTTCGCATGCATAGGTCATGACTGGTAGTACAGATTCGTCGAATATTTTCTTCTTTAGATAAAGAGGAATTCTAGACTTGAATAATTAATAATTACTGAAGTATATTTAATTAATTCATATAATATGTTCCAATACTTGGACCTGCATCACATGAATTAATAGCATTAATGAAACTAAATCCCAGATTGCAATGATTCTTCAAAATAGCTCAATTTAAATATAGTGTAAGAAATTACATCGGAGCGCCCGTTGTGAACTGAGTTGATCAGTATTATCGAATATTTCCATATCGCGAACGGATGTACAAAAATAACATTTCGGTAATGTCGAATGTACACGCGTGCAACAGCGATCGTCGGCCATGCTGTTTGTTTGTTTATCTTCGGTCATGTTCGTATGTTAACGGTCCGTCGTAAATTCACTGATTGAAATGTCGAACGAACGGAATCCAGCCGTTTCGGCAGTGCATACCTACGGCCGAATGCAATGAAAACTGGAACATGGCGTGACCTTAAAATCAGCTCCAGACAGGTTTATTTTCTTCGTGGTCCGTGACATACACAAACGCGCGTATAATTGGTTCACGGCACGTATTACGTAATTACAAAAATTAATCATGAATTAATCTCAGAAAGTCACATCTGTCGCTGAAGCTGACTATATTATATCTTACAACGTGAGAACGCAAGATAAATATACAGGGTGAGTCTTAAATAGTGCAAATATTTTCAGGGGTGGTATATTTCGACCCCAGAAACATGTCTATGAGTTTTTTTTTCGGTTATTTTGGACTAATATATTTCTTTTATCGAGATCTACCAGCCCTGAAAATATTTGCACTTATTTAAGACTCACCCTGTATATTGGAGAGTCAGAGCTCCAAGCTCACAGAAATCTTAACGTCTTCTTTTATTTAAATCACTTTAATGTCTTCAGTCATATATTTTATTTTTAGTCATTTTTCAAAAGCTGACTTAAGGCTTAAAATTTAAGTCTTCTTCAAAATGATTTGTTATTTAACTCACGATAAAGAGAAAATATGTTTCTTTTATCGAGATCTACCATCCCTTAAAATATTTGCACTTATTTCTGGGACACCCTGTATAACAAAAAATTATATTAATATTACAAAATAGGTACTTAAATTGAATTTTGGTTGTCTTTATTCGACGGTAATTATTTTGATTTAAGTCGTTTTACCGACTTAACTTGCACATCATCATTATTTAAATCAAAAAAATAAACGTCACATTGAAAATTATTAGAAAATATGAACAACTTGCTACAAATGCTTGCATCACCAAAATTATCAAAAAAGATTCATTATGGATATGTGTTGTACAAAAGAGCGGAATGTATACAATGCTCAAAAAAATCTGCATTGATTATAAAGTTTAGGTCTCGTGTAGCACTTCTGAAACACTGATGACACACATCACAAGTACATGTGAGAGGTCGCCAAGGCTCTATATAGACCAAAGGTACTAAAAAGGATCTACACATAGGCTCATTTTGTAGATACCAAATAATATAGTGCCCAGTGCCCAAGTAAAATGACAAGTTAGGGGACTCAAGTCATTTCTTTATAATTTAGAAAAAATAATCATAAATTAACTCAAAGTCACATAACTAGATCTTGGCTTCAGCTAGCAAACTGTCCTAGCCTCTTCGACCTGTCCAGATATCTTTTCCAGACTAATCTTTACAAAATGACATTATAGTTTTGATAAAGGTAGTGTCTAAAAAGAAGTGTCTTAAAGAAATGTACCCAACTAGAAGATGTATTTTGCAATAATTAATAATAATTGCGATATATACCGATCTGGTCATCGTAACTGCGTGATCCGGATTTTAACGTGTAAGGTTAAGTCAGTGATGTAGATGAAAAATCAAATGTAATAAAAAGAGATAAAAGTTGGGTTCATACTTTTCTTCTATGCGGTATTGCCGGATTTTGCATCAAAATTTCAAACCGCACAAGTAGACGTTTACGAAAATGTTGCATCTAGAGTTGGAACTTTACAGTTCACAATTAGTTATTTATTTTCCTACAGCTGCAATAGATTATATTTAGCTTAGATATAATATCTTCATTTTACTAGTATACATTAAAGTTTTTAAAATCATTTATATTTTTTTCTACGCACATAAAAACAGGAAACACTGTATGCGGCTTTTTATAACAAAATAAATTAAAATACAAACCGCGCAGATGTCCAGGATAGTATAATATACACTTAGGCTCATTATTTACATGAGATCTAAGAATATAGATAGTCCAGCAAATGGCATGTTTAAAAGTGCTTTAAGTCATAGCACTTTAGATTAAAAACATATTTAATTTGTTAGCTTGTCTTTGAACTGATGGATTTTCCAGTAAGTGAAGATTCCCAATTACGAATTTCCTCCTTGGTATATCATCTAGTAATGCTAATGGCAGATTCAGATTTGGAGAAAAATATATTGGCGCTCTTATTTAAAGTGTGATTCAATGTATTGTGAGTGACTAGTAATTTACAATTGTGGTATACAAGTCAATATTATATTTTATTTTGATTGTCCAGGTTTTTTAGGAACTTGGATTGATTGGCTGCCTCTTTGGAGACTTAGTATTAAGATTTTGGCTTATTAGATTCTTCATATAGATGAAGGCCAATAGGAAAATGAAATAGCATGTAATTGTTTTCTCAGCTAGCTAATAAGACAAAAGAATATGTAGTCAAAACAAATTATAATTGTCTAATGTGATATAGATAAACATATAGATTGAATAACAAAAGTCACTGAAGACTTAATAATAAATTTATAAATTGAAGGTAATATCATCCTACCATCTATTTATTTCTAATGGAAACTGTTTACTACTATTCATATATCAAAATTCGTATTCCGGGATGCTTCAATAAAACATCAAACGTTCGACGAGCTGCAACAACAACGAAACTATTAGGCTTTGCTGTGTCGCCATCATCAGCAAACGAGGCGTTTTCCCGAAAGCGGCTTTTCCAATTCGCAAGTCGTTCCGTCTAAGCGAACTCATTAGTTCTGGCCGTGGAAAATAAATCCCCAATCCCGGCTGATTAAGATCGTGCCCCCGTGTCGGTTCTCGTTGCAATCGCTGCTGGTTGAACGAAACGAGACACTTGGTACGGTCTATTCCATACTTATTTTACAACGCATGTTTGGTTTTAATCCTGGTATTAAGAACAAAAGGATGTTAGTGCATTAGAATGTCAGTACATTAAAGTTTAGCGTAAGATTAGTGGAATTATTATAGTTGTTGAGAATCAAGTAATTCTATCAATCATTATTTAGTGAAAATTAACAGTGATAAATGAGGGGTTCAGAAGAGAAAGATAATAATGAAGTTAAAATTTTTTAAGGTTACTTAATTAAAATTAAACAAGCTGGAGAAGAAAATTTGACACAGTGCTTTATTATATTTTAAATTGTATAATTGCAAACTTAAGTAACCCAAAATACAACTGCGTGATCATTTTTAAGAATGTGTGTTTATACTTTTTTTGGACTTGAACCGTTTTATCTCTGAAAATATTTGAAATTTTAGATATAAATTGGTTCATCGGTACATTCTTCTTTGTCATTAATTTGTTGACTTCACATTGTCTATTAATAGTGTTTTCTTTGATTTTTATAAAACTTATATACCGGGATACAGGGAAGAAAATCTTTCATGTGTTGCCTTTTAGAGTGTGTTACGTTACGTCTATATGAAATGATAAAATGTTTCTTCCTCTTGTTTTATTCAGATCAACATGTCAGATATATAAGTATTTGTAAGAGAAGCAGCATAACTTATTGATGTAGTAATAGTGACAATAACGATAAATCAAACTATAGTTTCAGAATCAATAGAATCAGACCTTTCAGATGGCTGATAATTTGATTCACTTAGTGCAAATGGTTCAGACATTTTGTAAAAAAAAACATTTTTGAGCTTTAGCACGTGTGTTGGTTTGGTTAAATCTCGATAAGATCCAGTTCACTTCTGAAAGGAATCAACAGAATATTCAGAAACCAAACAGAAACAGGCTATAGCTGCTTATTGCGTGAAGGATGAGTTGATTCATTTCTCTACCGAAAAAAAAACAATATTTTATAAACGTATAAAGACGATTGTTTTAAAATAGTAGGGAATTGGACTTGATCCATTTTAATTCTGACCACTCCAAATACAAATTATTTTCTTTGATAACCTATTAAAGATTCTAATAAAACTGCTATTTAAATTTTCCTGGATATAAAAGGCTGCCCTCGGTTGGAAACACTGCGACCTAAAAGGCCTATTGTGTTTACCCCCTTTCTATGTCTGCACCCAGGTCTTTGCGCAGGTTTGTGCAGGTCCTTGATCGGATGGGAGCTGGGAGCATAGTTCCTTCGGTTCTAGCCTTGATTTTCCAAATGCAAAGTGTCGCTTGCGATCCAGAACCTCGCAGTGACATATTATGTGCTCCGCTGTTTCAGGATCTTTATCGCAGAGTCTGCTGCAAAGATTTCCTTGTTGTCTGTTTCTCCTGTGGGCTGTTTGATTTTCCCTGATACAGATTTTTATGGCAAGACACTGCCACTCATTGTCTTATTTTTTATAACTACCCCAGGTTTTCATTTAATACCGTGAGAATTGAATATGAGAAAATCTATCTATAAAATCTGTTAGTTGTCTTTTTAACTAATATATTAAGCACTGCATTCAGATTAAAATAGAGCTTAACTCATTAGTCTAAACTGAAAATCAAACCAGGAAGGGCATGTCTCATAGATACGTTATAGAGACCGAAATTTTTAATTCCAATTTTATCAAAATTGCAAAATAAAACACTAATTTACCACAATACACCAAAACACTTTTATTCTTGCACTGAACGCGCCTTTCGCTAACTTAGTTAGCATCATCAGCAGGTGATTAAAACTGTATTGATGATTAAAACTGTACTATTAGAAATACTAATAATAAAATTAATACCTATAATTTGATATATATTGAAAAAATACCACCACACGCACTATTCAATAAAAAATAGCTAGTTTAAATTTCTTAGTTCATAGATTAGTTAGTTTTCCACTTACCAATGAGATATATGAAATAGAAAGAAATTACATTAGGAATGTAGCTGAATGTAATGAATATTCTCCTTCATTAGTTGATAAAATAATTAGAAAACGTAGGTATAAGTTTGCGATTTCTGCAAATTCGACTTTTCAAGTGGAGAAAGATACGTCAGTTTTTTTTTCAATACCGTTTGATAGAGAGTTATCTCGTGGTTTAAAATAATTTTTAAGAATGTCATTTATAAACTTGTGTAAATTCTAATAGTAAATTAAAACAATCATTAGGTAATCCTAAAGATAAAACACCTCCACTGGAAAGGTCGGGTATTTATTATTTTATATTAATCAGAAATATGTTTGGTAAACTAGAAGATCCTATCAATATTGACTAGATTTAAAGGACATATGGCTCAGTTAAGATATGGTAGACCGGATAAATCTTGCGTTGTTCAACATATTTTTGATAATGAACATTGTATTGATATTAATAATTTAAAATTAATTACACAAATTTTAAATTACAGGCAATTAGATGCATATGAGAGAGTCAAAATTAATAAATGTAAAAGATAGTATGAACAAAACAATGATCCAATTCCTTGTACTCTGTTCCTATTGCTCTAGTTTCGGTAATTGAGTTTTAATCATCTGCTGATGATGCTAATATGGTTAGCGAAATGCGCGTCCAGTGCAAAAATAAAAGTGTTTTGGTGTATTGTCGTGAATTAGTGTTTTATTTTGCTGTTGTTACACACCAAAGGTTACAACCCCTCAACTGTAATATATGAAAATTATCATAAAAGATTCTTTAAAAAATATTTATATTAATCGTTGACCTTATGATAATATCTAGCCTTTAATTTGAGTTTCGAGAAAATTAATTAATAATTGAATAACAGGGATATATTATAACTAAACTTACAAAATAAGAATAAATAAGAAAATAGGAGAAACAATTAGAGTATTAAGCCTACCAAGAAAAAATGTTTGTTAAAAGTATTGTTATACTATGAAGTTATCATGGAACATAATAAAAATAAAATAAAAGTAAAAGGATTACATGTGAATACATCATTTTTAACTAATAATTATTGCTAGGTGTATAAATATCGACACAAAAATAGAAAATTGATACATCGATCCAAATTTATTGGAAGTTTATATATTCTTTATTGCTTCCCAAGATTTACAACACTGCTATCACCGAAAAGACCCCAGTATTACAGTTAGAAGTTTGTTAATACAATCCTAACTGCGATTTACTTCCTGTGGGAATTCTAAGCACCATGTAATAAATATTTATGGAGCTTTTTCGGTTTCTTCTTATAAAAAATATTCTCTCGAGAATAAAAGTTATGTTTTAAGTTAAGGCTTATTTTTGACACTGAACTGAAAAATGTTTCGACAAATCTGTGATAAAAAGTTGAAAAAACATCTGCTACTTTTATAGTGTCCTGTACAGGGTGTCCCATTTTGCATGTTCAACCTGTGTTCACCTGTGTTCAACCTGTGTTCAAACCACATTGTCAAACAGGTCGTTTGTAATTATCTTAAATAACATTATATTTTTATTTGAATTTGCTGTATGTTGGATTAATAGTAAGTAATAGTAATAGTAATAGCAGTAATATTTAATAATAAATTAGATAGAATAAGTAATTTATTAATTTAATTTTTATATTAATTTTATTAATTATGATTAATAAAATTGCGTACTATATCTCATGAAGGTAACCGAAATCGACAAAATACCAAAATACAACTTTTAATTGGCATTAAACTCATTGACACATGACAATTGGCACATTGTCAAAGGGAAAATGCTGTAAACAAAGTTTTCATAACTCTCTTCTTTTTTTTTGCAGTTTGGGACACCCCCGTATTTCTGTTATTGTAAAAGGTATCGAGAGTGTGAAAACTGTTTCTTGTAGAATTTTTTACGTAGAATAAAGTGGCCTAGTGAGTTATTCTACGAAAAGAATATTTTTGAAAATATGCACTAAAGTTTTGCATCATATGATCCAGCTTGCCCTATGAGCTTCTTGAAAATATATAATACTCAATAATACTCTATATAGGATATAGGATCCTATATCTCCTACGCGAAGCAAAGGGCTTCAGTGAAAGCTCTCCATCGGGTTCTGTTTTTGGCAGTTGTTTTTGCTTCCTTCTATGTTGACCCTACTTGTTGAAGCTCATCCAGTATGGAACGTCTCCATGTTTGAGCAGGTCGTCCTTGCTTTCTTTTTCCTTAAGGATTCCACTCCAACGCTGATCTCGCTATATTACTATCAGGTTTCCGCAAAGTGTGACCTATCCAACCCCATTTTCTTTTGCGGATTTCAATGCCTACTTCTTGTTGGTTTGTAAGATGAAGCAGGTCGGTGTTACGTATAGTGTCTAGCCAAAAGATTTTAAGTATTTTCCGCAAGCAGCGATCGATAAACACCTGTGGACGGTTGATGGATATTTTTGTCGCTCTCCATGTCTCGCAGCCATAAAATAAAACTGGTATGACGTTGGAATTGAATATTCTTAATTGTGTTTGTATGGAGAGTTGACGGGAGGTCCAAACTGATTTTAGTTGGCCAAAGGCTCGCTGCGCCTTCCTGATCCTGCTGACAATATCCGCGTCTGCGCCACCGTTTGCTGTTACAATACTTCCCAGGTAAGTAAACTCTGTTACATTCTCGACATGTTTGATTCCTACATTGAATGGAGTGTTGTTGTTTGTGTTAATGCGCATTGACTTTGTTTTGTCGATGTTTATGCTTAATCCTACTTTGTCTGCTTCTGTTTTTAGACGTCTGAGCATCACTTCCATGTTTTTGAAGGATTGCGTTGTGAGACAGATATCATCAGCATAATCAAGATCCGTCAGATGCTATGTCAGAGTCCATTGTACTCCCCTAATGTTTGCTGTGGCTTTAGTCAAAACGCTGTCGAGCACGATATTAAATAAAAGCGGCGATAATGTGCAACCCTGCTTTACTCCTGTCCCTAAGTTAAAACTGTCGCTGGTTCTACCGTTGTGCAGCATATTGCATTCTGTGTTTCTGTAGAGTTCCTTGATTATATTAATTAGTTTTTCCGGAACACCTTTTTCTTTTAGAGTTATCCATACCATCGTATGGGGGATACTGTCAAAAGCTTTGACGAAATCTATGAATAATAAGAATAAAGGTGACCTAAATTCTATTGACTGCTCTATGATAATGCGCAATGTGTTAATATGGTCAATGCACGAGTGGTTCGATCGGAAACCAGCTTGGTTCTCTCTCAGAGTAGGCTCTATATAAGAGTTTAACCTTAAATGAACTATAGAGGATATTATCTTGTGAATGGTGTTTAACAAAACAATACCTCTCCAGTTGTCACAGTTAGTGGTATCTCCTTTTTTACTCCTATAATATTCTATATTATATAATATATAGATACTCTAATAATATATTAATTTTCACTATTTGATAAATATAAATACTACTTCATATGCTTATAGAAACGACCAATTAAGATATAAACAACCAGTTAAGGTAACCTATTTAAGGTTTCAAGAATTTTTCCATCTTTTATTATTGTTTTCTAGATTTGTTTTTTTTTTGGGTGTTTTGGTCGATTAAACTGTTTGGCCATGGTGCGTGTTATGAATTATTAATGCCAAATTTGCCTACGTTTGAATTTATCAATAACTAAGGCTTTACTGTAAGAGACACCCTTTAAGTAATTGAGTTTTCCAGTCAATTTGTTGAGGTTTACTCTATTATACGGTGCTTTTATTTTAACTCTAAACATAGGGCTTAGTATAGTGCAATGCTATTCTGCTATGTTGATTTTTAAAGTGCAACACTCATGTATTGGATTTGTTTGAAATTGTATTGATATTTATTCATTTTAGGTGAAAAAACTGGTATTGCCTGTCAATGGATGATAAAAGTTTAGTTATGGCATTGACAACAAGGTGTGATTACAAATTACAATAATTAACCCCTATGTTCACAGTTAGAATAAAAGCAGTGTAGAAAATTATTGAGTTATACAGGGTGGTCCGAACTGTATTCCGAAAACTTCTGCAGCATATTCTGCACCTAAAAATATATAAAAAAAATCGTATAAGTTTATGTCCTAAAATACTTCGTTTCGGAGATACAGGGTGTAGAATTTTTTTAGATTTTCATTTCGATTTTTTCCTAATAATTTCTGAACTAAATGCTGTATTTAGATGAAAATTAGTATCTGGGTTTTTTTTAACATGAGAAATTTGATTTCGATGTATATGACTCCTACTCGCAGGGGGCGCCACCAACATATTTTTAACTGATTTGAAGAATAATAACTTTGTGTACGTATCTGTATAAAACTACTGAGTAACAAATTATAAATATCCGTATTTTTTTACGTAAAAACTATCTCTTGGTAAAAATCGCTGCGAGCCACCGTTTTCAAGATATTTGGAATGGAAATAGTCAATACATTATTGAGAAAAAATACACATATGCGTTGACTAGATAGTTTTTCGATTGAAATGATAAATTTGGGAACTTTTTATTATAAACGGTAATTAAAAATGAATTTCTCTAGAAAAAATAGGATTCAAAACAGTTTCTGTTAAATCTTTGACGCAAAAATATTTGAAATTTATTATTTCAGACTAATAACTATCCAGTTAATATGTTTAATTTTTGTCATTGATGGCATGTATTGATTATTAAGAATCCAAATATTTCGAGAACGGTTGCTGAACGCAATGATTTTTATCAAGAGATATTTTTTACGTAGAAAAAGGCACAAATGTATATTTTTTCACTCAGCAGTGTAATACAGAAACGGACAAAAAGTTATTACTACTCAAAGCAGTTAAAAAAGATGTAGGTGGCGCCCCTTAATAGGAGTCATATTGACATCGAAATCAAATTTTTCATATTAAAGCTCGCTTTACTAATTTTCATCCAAATACCAAATTTAGTTCAAAAATTATTAGGAAAAAATCAAAATAAAAATGAAACTTCTACACACTGTATCTCCGAAACGAAGCATTTTAGGACATAAGTTTATACGAACTTTTCTACTTATTTTTATGTGCAGAATTTGCTGCCGAAGTTTTCAGAATACAGTTCGGACCACCGTGTATTCTCAGTTAATAGTTGGTTATTTTTTTTTAATAATTTTACTCCTTAAATACATTTTTTTTTTGGCAGGTAGCGAGTTAAACTATGACTACACGAAAAAGAAAAAATTCCGTTTGTGAAACAATGATGGCATACATTTTAAGGAACAAGGTCACATTAGCTGCATTGGAAGCATAATATGGAAGTGAAGCCTGGGTTATCACATAACAACAAAAACTAATAACATCGAAGGAAAGACCGAATAAGAACTGAACTAAAAAACAAAATACAACCAATAGAAGACAAAGTAAAGATATACAAAAGCAAATGAAAGGAACACGTTGAAAGAATAACAGATAATAAAACTTCACAAAAATACTACGATTTCAACCTCCAGGAAGGGGAGATATTAGAACCCAACAAATATACATTTTTTCGGTATTCTATTTTGGTTATTCCTATTTTAGTATTTTAGTTTAGTACGTTATAAAAGTTTAAAAATATTAACAAAAAGTCAGCAATTTTTGCTATGCAGAAATATGCAGAAATACAACTATTAGTTTTAATATAATAAAAAAAATCACGATGCTAAATAGCCATTGATTCTGATGCAGCTTCAACCTAAAATTAATCTTCTTCTTAATAAAAATTATAGGACGTAACGTAAGTAAGTATCCAGATGTACCTCAATTTTAATAATTACTGTAGCTACTTTCTATCATATCCGCCTTGAATAATTTCCGAATCAAAGCTTATCTAGATACTACCAACTAGTTTTATTTCAATAAAAATCTTTACCCAGACGTATTTCACTTTTTTCCTAAATATTACTTCCTTTCAGACCATTTTCTGATTTCATTTCATCCACAATAACTGGAAAATTAATTCCCAGCCTATCTGGAACTATTTTATCGTATTTTCATCTCGCCGGAGGAAGTCTTTGCGAGCTTTTCTGGGAATTCAGCCGACGGCCTTTCAGAAAACCTCTCGCCCGATTTATAAACAGCTTAGGCTTTAAAATTGTACCATTTTGCTCGAAAACTGACCCAGTTTTGTTATGTGGAGAGGGTAAAAAACAGTAAACTAGGTTGCGAGGTTTATATCAGCGACATTGTTGCTGCCCGTTGTACGTCGAAGTTAAAACCAGGTTTAAATGTCGCGTTTAATTTAGGAATTAAAATAGTTACATTTTGATGAAAATTATTTATAAAAAACGTATAACAAAAACTTTTCAGTAAATTCAGTATCATTCAGGATAATCGGGTTCTCACTTGTAGTAGTAGTCTCACAGTATTTTTTATTGAATCAGTTGGACTGTATCATCATCATCAGCATCATCATCATCATTTTCAGCTTATTCAACCATTTCCAATTATGGTGTAGCCTCATCATATTTAGATACTCTCTTCGTAGTTGGGCTATTATTGTCTATTGATGGCTATGCGGACCCACGTTATCCCTGCTAAGTTCCTAACATTATGGTCGCATCTCAGGTTTGGTCTCCTTCTAGGTCTCTTAATTTCTTGTGGGTACCATGCTGTAATTTTTGAGTTCCATCTTGTGTTACCGGTTCTTCTTGCCAGGTGTCCTATCCATTGCCATTAGAGGGATTTGACTCTGTGGATGACATCTATTACCTGGGTCTTTTGTCGTATCTACTCTACACACATGGCCAAAATTATTGCATATATCGTTTAAAAATACATATACGGAAAGGAATTTAAAGAATCTTTTTTATACACAGCTTTGATAATCTGTAATAAACATTTTTTTGTTAAAATGGATATGGTAAATAATGTTTATCGTTCGACATTTTTTTAGTTTACATTTCGATTTGTGGTCTCTTGGGTATTAGAAGAAATTTGACCATTGTTTTGACCTTAAAATGCCTAGAAACATTATTTCACAGTTTAATGGAGTCACAATAGTAACACTGTCTCAACAAGGCAAGTTGCAATAGCTGAAATTGTAGGAGTTAACCAAAGCGATGTTTCACGAATATCAAAATAATTCAAGGAGACAAACGAGGTTACAGACCGGCCTTGAAGAGGTAGAAAGAGAGTTATTACAGCTGTGCAAGACCGTCATATATTTTTTAAACGGGATTTAGTTTAAGTTTTTAATACGCCACACATCTCGATTTAGAGCGTCATCAACTTCTAGGTTACGAGCTTCCATTGCTTCCGTAACCGTTCCGTTCCAGGATTTTCTAGATCTACCTCTCTTTCTTCTGCCCTGGGGAGGCCATTGAAAAACTTTTTTTGGCCACCTGTTCTCCGGCATACGCAGAACATGTCCAAACCATTTTAAGCTAGATTTTTCGATTCGATCTAGTACTGTTTCCCCCGATGCATTCATCACACACCTGACCTCGATATTTGTATTTTTTTCCATCCTAGATATACCTACACTTCTTCTAAGGTAGTCCATTTCAACAACTTGGATTTTGCGCTTCGCATCTGCACTCAGAGTCCTTAGCTCTGAACCATAGCAAAGAACTGACTCCACCAATGTTCTCCCTCGTTGTTGATAGTAGTACCCAGGTATTTAAATTTGTCTACTTGTTGAATCTGGACGATATCATTAATGAAGACTTCAAAACAAGCATTGGAATTGACAGCTAAATATTCCGTCTTCTTTAGACTAACCTGAGAACCCATTTGTTGTATTCTTGATAAAGCCTCTTAGTCATGAACTCTAGATCGTATGAGTCCTGCACAATCGCGACCTGATCGTCAGCAAAGCTCAGGGTAAATAGTGTGTTGTCCCCAATAGATATTCCCATACCTTGACATTTCGCCTTCCATTCCCTAAGGGCTACTTCGACGTAAGCGTTGAAGATCAGAGGAGATAAGTTGCATCTCTGTCGCAACCCTTTTGTGGTGTTAATTGGATTAGATAGCCTGTGTCCTATCTTAACGTACGATTCATTTTCTTTATATAGCTCTTTTATTATATTAAGCAAGGGTCTATCTACTTCTAAGATATTCAAAACTTCCCATATCTTGCGGCGGGGAATAGAGTCGTACGCTTTCTCCAAATCAATAAACGCAAGATGGACTTCTTGACTGCTATCTTTTTTTCTATCACCTGCTGCAGGACAAAAAGATTATCTGTGCAAGATTTCCCCGGTGTGAATCCACTTTGGTCTTCCGAGATTTTGTCACCACTACTGTCTCGAGTCTAGCTTGTAGCACCTTTCGAAAAAGTCTGATGACCGAACTGTTAATGCTTAGGCCTCTATAACAAGCGGGGTCGTTAGGATTTCAATGCCGTCAAATATCCCTAGTTGCACGACACAGTCCCCTGCTTTCTAGCACTGCTATTAAAAATGAGTTAGTTCGCCTTGAAGGAGTAAATGTTTCAAGAAAGACTCCATGACAGAGGATTACATTTAAGGAGGCCTCTACGTGTCTCGAAGCTTAATTTACAGCACAAAATTACGTGACTAAAATGGGCTGAGGAAGAGAGGAACTGGACCTAATTGGAATTTCGTCATGTTTAGTGATGAAACAAGAATAGGCCTAGTGTCAGACTCGCGACGAACTTTGGTCTGGAGAGCATCCGGAAGACGAGCACGCTTGAATGCAGCTCAACCCTGTGTCCCGTTTCAAGGGGGAAGCATTATGGTATGGGCAGGTACAATGCACGGAGCTGGAACTCCTCTTGTTTTTATTGATGGCACAATGACAGGTGCTTCATATCTTAGAGACGTTTTAGAGCCTATTGTGCGTCCATTTCGAGGAGTAGTGGGGGATGAATTTGTTTACATGGACGATAATGCTCCTCCCCATCGAACTTTAGCGGTTCGCGAATTTTGTGAGGAAGAGGGTATAAGAAAACTGTGGTGGCCACCGATGTCTCCAGATATGAATGTGATCGAGCATGCTTGGGAAATGCTAAAACGCCATATTGCCAAAAGAAATTACCCCCCCCCCGTACCTTAAATGAATTGACAATTGCTGCGCGCGAAACATGGGAAGCCATTCCTCAACATCTTCTGGACAACTTAATTGAGAGCATGTCACGTCGTCTCACAGCTTGCATTGAGGCTCGAGGAGGCCATACAGACTATTAGTTGTAAGAAATAATTAAAATTGTTTTCAATATTTTCTGTTTAAAATTAAATTTGTTTTTGTTGATTTTCATTCATTATGAAATAAAATTATAATAACAGCCTAGTTGCACTTAACTTTTAATTTTATATTAGTTAGTCGTGTAGTAAGTCAATATGTCCAAAAATATAAAAAGAATCATATTAGGTCCAAAATAAAATAAAAATATCGGTATATGTAATAATTTTGGCCATATGTTTATTCTTTTACGGCCTCTCTTGGTGATTGTATAAGAAACCTATTATTGGTAAGAGGGTATTTTTTTCTGAAAAAAAACTCGATATTTCGGCACTGAAAAAGAAATCTACAACAATGCTTCTCAACATCGTATTCATGAATAGATTTTTTTGGGTTAAAGCTCCAAAAAAGTACATATTTTTTAGAACAATATGGTATAATATTATCGGGACGACATTTGCTGAATACAAAAATAGAAACATAAAAAATCTTGTGTAAACTGTAAAAGACCACATATAATGTAGGACACATCGTGGTTTCTCGAACAAATACCGTCAATGTCGTGTGCAACTGGAGAACAAAGCCCTTTAACCCCAGCTTACGTAAGCGCCGAATTTCTACAATTTATGCGATAAGGAATAACACACTTTCAGGGGCTAAATAAAATATTTTGAAAGTATTTTATTTACAAATTTACTTGTATAAGAGTTTTGATTTATTAAGGATTTATTGGGAAATATAATAATAGTGAGATCCTAATAGGAATGTTCAAAGATTGTGAGGATATGTGCCTTTTATTCCCTTATTGGAGGATATTCAGTATAATGTTACAACTATTACAGCTGGCCCGGCAAGCTTTGTATTGTCAGTATTTAAAATCATTTTTGACTTTATTTAAAATCGTTTTCTTTTTAATATGAATATTCAACGTATTTAACCAAAATAATTACTGCTATTTAGATTATTTTATTCTTTAAGAATTAACATTTCTGATATAGGACAAAATTCTGCATTCACCTGGATCGTGCCATGAAATTAAGAGATACAGTCACGCAATATCTAATCAGATTTCCTTTTATGGTAAATTGGCACGTCAATTTTGAATAGTAATGAAGAAGCTGTAGTGGAAAACTAAAAGAAATACATTTAGTATTATAATAACTTCTTTTACCTAGTGTCTTTGTCAGAAGAGTTTGTTCGCAATAAATATTTTATGGTAGGTACCTAGCATAATAATTTTATGATCTAAGAATGCTGATTTTATTATTCATAAATTATTATTGTTAAATGCTTTAAGTTGATGAATAAACTGTTGGATGGAACTACCGTTATTTTTGTAATAGAATTTATAGAAGTAACGACGTTTCGGATAGTTATAAAAAAAATAAAGAAGCTAAAGATCGGTTCTAATCTACGAGTCTGATTGATTCAGTGTTGCTGAAAGAATAATGAAGGCACTATCAATGAAATTGATCAGTATATTGATACTTTCAGTAAAAATGAAAGTAGATTTTTCAGGTTTTGCGGAGATATTAAAGATATATATAGAAAAGGTGACCTCGATGAAAATCGGTTATCGAATGGGACACAACAGAGTTAGCATGGTGTGTTTGGTTTGGTTGATGATGCAGCTATTATCGTGGAGACAGAGAACGATATGCAGAGACAGCTTCATAAATTCTATCAAGTAACCCGAGAATTAAATACAATTATCCCTACAGAAAAAAAAACTAAATGCTTAACTTTCTCTAAAGGGCCGGTAAGATGCAAACTGGTTCAGATTCAAAAGATCACAGTTCAGATACCTCGGAATAGATATGTCGCACTACCATGATCCAGAGAAAGATCTGAGAAGCCAGGTAAACAGAGCAAAGACCATGTCAGGGTGTCTGAGGCAAATAGTGTGGACAAACCCTTTCATGCGAACAGAGAGCAAAATTTAAATGTATAAGACCTGCATCAGAGCAATAATGACATATGGCATAGAAATCCGAGAGGAAACAAACAAGACCAAAAGCATGGTAAGAGTCGCTAAAATGAAAAACTTAAGAACCCTAATGGGGAAGACTAGAAGAGACAGAATTAGAAACACAAATATCCGACAACAATGTGGAATACAGGACGTAGTGAGATGGGGTAGGCAAAGAAAGACAATCGTTCGCACACGTAAGACGCATGGAAGGAAATAAGCTACCACAAGAGAGCCGGGAAGACTTCCAATAAGATGGAAAGACAGTTGGCAGTCCATCTCCCAAGAACTCCTACAGAGGCAACCTTAAAATTAACAGATCGACTAGATCTCAAAGTAGTAAAAGAAGAAGAAGAGGAGATATTGACAGAAATAGCTTCCAAAACTAATTATTTCAATATAATTTGTCAAACTATATAGCATCCCATTTATTTCTGCGTATTATTCACTGTCTGGTCCACCAACTATGACATTTTTTCATAAATATACTCTGTCCTCTCAGCAAAACATTTTGATTTCGTCTTTGTTGATATGGACCTTAATTGTTAGTAATAGGTCTTGCTAGCTTTAAAACCTCTCTTGACATTATTCTGTCTCCTGATATGACAAATTTTCTTGTACATATAATAAGGATAAATAAATAAATATTTCTTAACGGACATGCCAATTTAAAAAAATAAATAAATACTAATGACCTCAAAATAAAACACTAGTTTACTACAATACCCCAAAACATTTTAATTTTAACACCGAAAGAACTTTTCGCCAACCATTCTAGCATCATTAGAAAATAATTACAATTAAACTACGCTGTTTTAATCAACTGCTGATGATTCTAACGCATGATTAACGGGACGCGATATATTTTTTCTCATTCTATCTCTTAGTTTAAACTGAGCTTCAAAGTAGTTTATAAAATATAAAGCTTTTAATCAACAATCATATTTACAGATGTAGAAGAAAGCTTACGGTAAATAAGACACTGAGACTTAAGAGAAAATGTTAACGTGAGTCTTAAACAAGTGCAAATATTTTTACGAGTAGTATTGTCGACTTTCAACCTCAGAAACACGATTATAAGGTTTTTTCGCGAAAAAATTGAAAATTGGGAATTTTGGAAATTTTTTTTTAGTTTTTTAGTTAAAAAACATAATTTCTTTATAATATGGCAACACAAGTAGTAGATTAAATTAATAAGAAAGAAAATACAGAAAAAAATTCTGTGGTTGACAAAAATTAATTTAAGCAATTTTGGGGGACTTTCATAGTAAAATAACTCGGTTATTTTGGACTTATTCGAAAAACTGTAAAAAGAAAATATGTTTCTTTTATCGAGATCAACCAGCCCTGAAAATAATTGCACTTATTTAAGACTTACACTGTATAATGGTCTAAAACAAAAAGGTAATCTCCCAGATTATTTGTAAAATTCTAGTAAAATATATAATTTGTTTGGATATTTCATTTTCTTCTTAAAATTTAATTAGGAAAATTTCATATAAAATAAAGGATATAAAAAGGCATGGCTGTTGTACTGTATTTTGGTTTAGGGTCTACCCGAAATCTGTTTTCAATTTTATGCTTGGCATGATTCAATTTATTTAAGAGAACACAACGGCTCTGGCTAATTGAATGCCTTGTTTGTACAAATCATTGTTTGTTTACAGACATATGTCCATATGTAGATATCCCAGCACAAACACCCCGCAAAGCCGTTACACAATGTAAAGCCTCCCTATGTCTAGCAAACAAATACCATAAATGTTCCATGTAACGGCAGAAGCAAAGCCGAATGGAACAAAGCCTTCAGAACCGACGCCGGTTCCAGAAAACATCTTTTTACGAAATTTCTGTAATTTATAATTCAAGTGGCCATGAATAAATAGTATCTCGGTATAAAGGCTGGGCTGGACTGAGTCTTACAACAAACAGGATTAATTTATTATTTCGAATGAGAGTTTTTGTCGAGAAACTTGAAAGAACTTAAAATTACCTTTCATTCTTTTTCTTAATATTTTAAATGATTTATTTTAACTTTGACTGTTTTCGTAGTTATTTTTTATACAAGACGATAGAATGGTATTTTATCGTCGTGTATAAAACAATATTTTTTTCCATGGCGAGTTACGTTTAAAAAATATTCAGAAATTATTATTTCAAGGACTTTATTACGAGTGGAAAAAATTGGCGCCGGCCGCACGTATAGCCGCCCATACTAAAATATGTTAATATCTCGAAAATTGCGACTCTGACTGATTTTGATGTTATTACAAATTTTGTTGCAAATATTATTCCTAATCTTAATTCGAAAACCGCATTTTGCTAGCTACTGTAATTTTGGAGTTACGATTTTTTTTAATTTTTCACCCCCTCCCATACCCCCTTACCAACCCCCCACCCCCACCAAAAACTAATGGCCAGATTCTCGGGTGCCACAGTATTTTTGTGCCAAATTTGGTTAAAATCGGTTCAGTTACAGACGGCAGACGGACAGTCAGACAGACAGACACCATGAAAATATTTTGTATTTAGGTCATTTATGACGCAAATAACTCATTTTGAGTGAAATTAAAAAAACTTTTTTTTGTCGATCCTAATAGCCTACCATACCTATTGGTATGGTCGGCTAAAAATAATAGAAGTAATTTGACAAATAAATAAAGCTGTCTCTTTAGTTGTCAGTTTTGAGTCAAACTTTTTTAATTCTCTTTCGTGTCGATTGCTGATTGAATTGGAGCCAGAAATGGCTCAAAACGAAATAAGTAAATTACCAACAGATATTCAGGCTGAGGCGACAAACGCCATATCCAAACTACTTCCGTTTAAATCCTGAATAACTTATGAAAAGGAATACAAACATTTTCAAAAATGGAAGCAATTAAAAAACGTGCTAGAAAAAATAAAGTTTTTAGCTTATCCTCGCTGTTAAAGTATCATTTAGTCTATCTCTGCGGTTAAAGTACTATTTTATCTACTATTTTTGATAGATATAAGGCAATTTTAACAGTTGCTATGGAAAAATTATTAATGACATCAACTTAAAATTCCCCAGAGTAGATGAACGTATGATATTTAGGATGACCATAATTTTTTTGGAAAACAAATGTACAAAAAAGAAAATGCTAAAATGTGTAAAAAATAACATAGGTCCAAATAACAGAAAACAGAAATTGCATTCATCATTTCTTAAACGTAACTTTTAAAAAATAACATTTACCAAAATTCAGACTAATCTAATGTTAAAATCGTACAACTAACTTTCGAATAAAGCATTTAAAAGATAACTTTTTACTGTTTAAGAGAACTTTTGGTGTTACAATAGCGAAATAAAACAACTAATTCACCACAAAACACTTTATTTTTAACACTGGTCAACGTTAAATGTTTAAATAATAGTTTAGTTTTAATCATCTGCTGATGATGGTTAGCGAAACGCACGTCATGTGTTAAATATAAAGTGTTTTGATGTATTCTGGTGAATTAGTGTTTTATTTTACTATAATATAGTACATTAGGTATAATTACTCATCTTTTAAACCACTCGAAAGTTCATGGCGGATATCTGTCGAGTTGTTGTTCCACTCATTTCTTAAAAAATGTATGATTAATACTAATATTTACATTAGTATGTAAGATTAAAAACAATAGGGACAAGTACTGCTCTACCAAAATAAGTTACGTTAGGTCACCCTAATGATATTAATAATAAGTTATTTAAATACAGTTTAGTTTAGCAACCTATTTTTTTTTAAATTGCATGAAAATAATAGCTACTTTTAAATTTCTTGTCTAAAGATTCATATACATTTTAAACCACCTTTTCAAACTTTTCTTATACACTTTCACAATTTTCCTCATTGGATAATTTAAAATTAACAAAAAATAAGTTAACTCATTGATAGTAAAGGCGGCATCCCACGGCGTGTGTATCGGCGATCCTGGCTCATAGCTTGAGTTCGTCTAGGCTCGCCTAGGCTTGGCTCGTTAATCTGGGCTTGGCAAGTGGATGCGATCCCACGATGCGTGAAAGGTCGTGAAGAAGGCTCGTGTTGGTTTGGCAAATTTAGTTTTTAGTCGTGCCAGTGGTGTTGCAACATGAACGAAAAATCGACGAACACAAAATGCAGCTTGTGTTGCAGCCGCTTATTACATCATGTTGGGTAATTTTTTGAACCAACAAGAACGGCAAAAAAAAGTGTTGGTGGAGAGTGTCTTTGTATTAAAGCCGCAATATGTAAGTACTTTTATAGGTTGCCCCTTTAAATTCAATACAATTTGATATAGCATACTGGGGGAGGGGGTGAAAACTAGTCCTATTT
This sequence comes from Sitophilus oryzae, assembly GCF_002938485.1. Classification (NCBI taxonomy): domain Eukaryota; kingdom Metazoa; phylum Arthropoda; class Insecta; order Coleoptera; family Curculionidae; genus Sitophilus; species Sitophilus oryzae. The sequence goes on along the minus strand of NW_022147237.1, from coordinate 2,841,900 downwards.
ATTTTTTTGTATCTGTCATTCTTCTGTATATAAAAAAGTGAAGAATTTTTAGAATTTTACGTATGAAAAATTTAAACAGTTCTTATTAACTTGTAGTTTTACAAATTACCTATTTGGTTGGTATGTTTTTAAAAGTTAAACGGTTTTATTGAAAATAAAGATAATATGGATGTAGATTATACTAAATCACTTTATATTGATATTATAGCGATTGACTTATTTATTGTCTATGTATCTTTAAGTCAAGACGACACTGATACTGAACCGCACCTCCGTACTCGTTTCGAGGATCGTTGGATCGGGTTGAACACAACACGAGCCGAGCTCGAAGAGGCTCGCCTTCCTTTGAGTATCGTCAAGTTTACCGACAGAAAGCGGGTATGTCCAAGCCGCGCCAAAAATGACGAGCTGCCCCATAGCTGCCCGGTCCCACGACTCGTGTATCGGCGAGTCTTGCTCGTGGCTTGCCGATACACGCGCCGTGGGATGCCGCCTTAATATATTCAACTTAAAGCCTTATGTCTAAACCCAACAAATAATTGAAAATAAATAAATGTTTTGGATTGTTGGCAGTATCGAATTAAAAATTTACATTTAATTTATAGCACTTTATTATTGATGCTACTCCGAACGAACTCTACTTTCAATCTGATTACTCTTTCCCTCTAGAGAAAAGTCCAATTTAAAAAATCACAACCCAGCGAAAAGTGTTTTAAATACATTTTTTTATTCATTGAGATATCTAAAATAAAAACATACTAAAAATTAACTGAACAAGGATAATTATGACTAAAATGTGTAAATTTAATTTTAGCAAACTTTCTATATAATAATATACAAATACATTGTAGTATTTTTGTGTGAGCAGTTTTTATGTTATGGAGTGTTTTATTCTGGTTTAGTTCAATAACACTTAAATTGGACAACTGGAATTTAAATTTTGTGCTGAAGATTCAAGTGGTAGCTCTGCTGTAAAAAACACAAATGTCACAATAGGTTGCGGTATTTATTTATTTAGTTCCTGGCATTGTCATTCGTTTTGACAGTTTAGTTTTGTATTACGAGTTTTTGTTTTAAATAAATATTGTTGTGGATACCTTAAGCTTAAAAATGTTTACTAGCAGACCTTTCAGTCGAACATTGTTCTTTTTAGAACCTCTTTAAATGCAAAGAATACAAGCTAGCTTAATAGCCGTAAAAAACTTATCGCAAGCGGTAGTGCTGTTAAGAAAGTGCGAAGAGAAACTTAAGTGCTGTTAAGAAGGTGAGTTTTATTGATGTGAAAAATAACTGTTTATATATTTATAATTAATTTATTTTTGTTTTTTTAAATATTTTGATTAAAAGAAAATATATAAAAGTGGGCAACGCTGTTTCGGTCAAGCTCAATCACGTGACCACAAGTTTATTTGGTATGAACTGTATGTCTGTTTTGTTGTATCTAGCCAGGAAATGGAGTTTCTCTAATAAAATAGAACAATTTCGACCACCCTGTACAGACAAATATTTTTATTAAAACTTTAAATTTATTTGTGTGTACTTATATATTTAACTTCATTTTTCCATTTACTACATACTTCCTCCATAAAAATTCGTAACAGATAAAATCAAGCACTAAATATGCCAAATTCCACGTCTGCCCTTCTTGGAAACTCCCAGACAAATTTCCTAGAAAGCCTTAAATATGACTGGCTGCATTTCCTATTTCATGCCAGCCAGTTTACCTCCGACTGCTCAGTCCGAGTGCCCTACCGAACTTTATATGATTTATAGAGGTTGTCGTACAAGGCTTCGATGGCCTTAATACGTTTTACGGGAATTAATGGAGAAATTCCGTATTTGACTCACCTCATTCGGATAACCGCTTTACGGATTAAATAGTAAGTTCCGCGCTACCAGGTTGTCTTTGCAAAGGATTGTTTGTGATCTTGCTTAAGTTATTACTAGTAATTTAAGAATATGATCGTTTCAGAGATGACAATTTTCAATGGTATTAACTAAATTACTGGATAATTTATTAATTAAGAAATAGAGGTAATAGAAATATCGTTGAGTGTAGCAACTAAATTACTTGATTTTTTTTATATAGGTAATTAATTTCTTCAAAAAATATTTCTGGATTTTTTGCCACTAGAAGAAAATTTAAAAAATAAAATAGTTATTTTTTGTAAACACCGCTGCGTTGATCCAACAGATACCAATTTGTCAGCGGTATTTTACTCATAAAACAAATAAATTTGCCTAACGGACAAAAAATAGTTAACATTTCAGAAGGCACCTATCCCTCCTCCCGTCTTCGAGAACACTGTTTTAGCAGATACGTCCAAATTTATTTAAATCAAAGAAGTGACAGTTATAAATGACTAACCTCTCATCCCTGAGTAATATAATTTTTTGTCCTTTAGCGAAATTTTGTCTTATTACTAAAATATTGACAAAGGGGTAACAGGGAGGCGCAATATCCCAAAAGCTGTTTACCGCAACACTAGAAGAAATCTTCCGTCAACTTGACTGGACCAACAAAGGATAAGGAATAGATGGAGAATGTTTTAATCATATCAGACTCGCCGATGCTGATGGCATAGTCCTAATTGCCAATAGTCCTGAAGAACTACAAGCAGGATTTAACGAACTAAATACAGCCACCCATAATGTAGGTCCCAAAATGAATTTAGCAAAAACTAAAGTAATGTACAACGAACTGGTAGACAGAAATGACATCCTAATAAATAACACAACATTGGAAATAGTAGAAGAATATTTGGGACAACTAATACACAGCTCGGATATTTACTACCTGAAATCAACAGAAGAATTAAGTTAGCATGGAGTACTTATGGAAGAAACTCAATCATATTCAAATCTAGAATGCCACTTTAACTAAAGAAGAAAACATTCGACCAATGTGTACTATCAGTTATGACCTATATGCATGAAAACCTGGACACTTAAAACGGACATTATAAGGAAACTGCAGGTCGCACAACACTTCATGGAACTAAATATACTGGGAATAACCAAGACAAACCGTAAAAGAATAAAGTGGATACGACAAAAGACCCAGGTAGTAGATGTCATCCACAGAATCAAATCCCTCAAGTGGCAATGAGCAGGACACCTGGCAAGATAGACGGACAACAGATGGACGACAAAAATTAGAGCATGGTACCCACGATGAATTTCAAATGACCTAGAAAAGAGAAGAGATCTAGAAGAAGATCAAACCTGAGATAGGACTATGATATTTAGAAATTAACAGTGAAAACTTGGGCCCGCAAGCCAACAATAGACAACAATGAGACCAACTACAAAGAGAGTATCTAAATATGTGAGGGAAGCTACATTATAATTGGAAATTGTTGAATAAGCTAAAAAAAATAATGATGATGATGATGAGTTGTGAGAAATACAAAAACTATAAAATAACAAAATAGATATTGTTAATATTAATACTCAAAATTATGATGCTGATAGAAGTTGAAAAATACAGATAGTCCGAAGTTCTAAAACATTACCTAACTTCATTTAGCACTACGTTTTAAGCAGTATGTTTTGCTAAAAAGATTGATTTATTTACATATATCCTTCGCCTTCGAAATGTATATTTACCGCCGTATATTAAGAATATCATGGGTCCAAAGAGTTTCAAATGTGGAGGTTCTTAATCGAATGAGAAAACAGAAAGAACTCATGCTTACCATCAAAGAAAGAAAAACACGCTACATAGGCCACATAATGAGGGGTAATGAACTTCTCAGATTAATAATTGAAGGCAAAGTCCAGGGCAAAAGATCTATCGGCAAACGCCAGAATTCCTGGCTAAAGGACATTCGTAGATGGTTTGGTTGCTCATCAATCGACATATTTCGTATGGCTGTATCTAGAATGACGTTAGCTATTTGGATCGCCAACCTTCGAAAGGAGACGGCGTCGTAAGAAGAACTTACATATACTTAGTTTCATTATCACGCACATCAAACACAGGTTATTAAAGTATTTGTTCTTAAAAATATATTAAATACGCTCATTTTGTCTCCAGCAATTATTGAACTTATTATAAAACCGCAAAATATGTTTATCAACGAATATCACCGAATATGCCTGAATACTGAATATATCACCCCAATGAGTCGTATATATAATTTATGAATATGTATAACTCATGTAAAATATAAATATTTACTATAAAAAAAATAATGTTAACTTACCTGTGCTTTATTTGAAGCCCTTCTTCATTCCATTTTGAAACAAAATTTTTGAAACACAAATTTTAAGTTACTATGAATATTTCTTCAGAAATTAAGATAAAAGTTTGATCTATATAAATTCTTAGAATGCTAATAGATCTTTTAGTATTATGATATAGCGTGATATTAATGTAAAATTTTAAGTGTATTTTAGTAAAATAGTATGTTATATTGTATAGAAAAAGGATATGGATTTGAAATGAGCGCCAAGCACCAACTCCTCGGTCTGGTGGTCTGGGACAGGTAACGCAATGCGATGGGGGCAATTCCAGGGTAAGGCAAGTTTGGATCCACGTCGATCCCTGGTTCCTCCGAGTCCGCCGAGCCCGATCCTGAAGCTTCCGATCCACCGGAAGCGGAAGCTGAACCGGATCCAGATTCGGACTCTGTAAAAGAAGAAACATCTTTTTAGTATAATATTAATAAAATAAAACTATAAAGCGATAAACAATGACTGAAATAATTGGCAATATATTGCTAGAAATACTAAAACCAATTATCGATCGAACAATTTCAACAACAATTATGTCAATTCATTGGCGTCAGTTCTTTTTACTTTTCTTTTTCTTCTAGCAAATTTTGACTTTCTGGTTTGTCAATTTGACAATTTTCCAGTGTAAAAAATTAGTAGTATTTTTCACTACAATTGTGAAAAGGAATACTTACACAACCATGGCTTATTTTTATCTCGGCTATATCTCGGCTTTATCTCGGTTATTTTTATCTCGGCTATATAAAGATAAGGAGATGGCGCTGCCGTAGCAAAGTTCTACATTTGAAAAAAGCGCCAAAATTTTTTAGAACTGTTCTGTTGTTCAGAACTACTGTGTCATTTGGTGAAGCCTTATTTTCCCTTTTAGATGCCTACTTTTTCCAAACCAAGTCCCATAAGAGATAACTCTCCTTACCTTCTCTGGTTTGTCAATTTTCTATAATCCTTGCATACAAAAAAAGTTTTGAATTTTATTAAACATTGAAAACGTATAGTTGGACGATTTCAAAATACCGTTACAAGAAACCAATAAATGAAGTTGGAATAATGTGATAAACTCATATAAAGGTACATTTTGTCTTTTAAAGTATTAAAAATATATAAAATTGTTATTAATAATTTCAAATGTTGTATATTGAACGCCTACAACAAACGTTTTTTTTTTAATTAAACTAGTGTATGATACCTTAATATTCGATTCACTTTCAAAATTTAATAAAAGCAGGCAACCTAACTTACACATTTATATTTATTTTAAGGTACTTATTAAACAATTAAATTAGAGCACCTAAAGGTGCTCGGTAACGTAGAGGTACAGGCTCTCGTCTACCAATCTCACGGTAGTGGGTTCAAATCCCACACTGGATATTTCATCAGCCGACTATTTTTATTAAAATAAAAATAGTTTGGGTACCTAGGTCAACTCAGTCTTAAATGAATACTTGGGATTCACAATCCTGAGGTAATAATAGGCGGTTGAAGCGTAGTGCTAGACACATTACTTTCCTTGTAATGACTAAGTATGGCAAGCTGTACCTTGCTACTCCCAAGGCGTTCAACGGTATATATGGGAGCTATTATTATTATTATTATTATTAGAACACCTTCACCTTAAATTTATTTGGTTCCCATCGTGTTTTGATTAGTCTTAAAATTATGGAAAACTAATTTAAATGTCATTAACAAAATAAACATATTTATTTTTGGTTTGTTTAACACTAGCGTTAAGAGTTGATAGATTAATGCCAAGCTAATAAGCAAATTCAAATATTTTACTCAATTTTTATATTACCTTGTATAATAGTTTTATTAAAATATGAATGAATGTATAACTAATCAACTAATACACAGCTCGGTATCTCTACTATCAGAAATCAACAGAAGAATTAAGTTAGCATGGAGTACTTAATCATAATGCATGGAGGAAACTCAATCATATTCAAATCTGAAGTGACACTCTATCTAAAGAAGAAAACATTCGACCAATGTGTACTACCAGTCACGACCTATGCATGCGAAACCTGGATATTTAAAACTAACATCATAAGAAAACTGCAGCTCGCAAGAGAAACCGTAAAAGAAAAGAGTGGATACGACAAAAAACCCAGGTAATAGATGTCATCCACAGAGTAAAATCCCTCAAATGGCACTAGGCAGGACACCTGGCAAGAAGAACGGACAACAGATGTGCCACAAAAATTTCAGTATGGTAACCACGAGCATTTAAGAGACCTAGAGGAAAACTTAACCTGAGATGGGACCATGATATTAGGAAATTAGCAAGGATAACTTAGGTCCGCATAACCCACAATGAGCCCAACTAGAAAGAGAATATGTGAGGGAGGCTACACCATAATTGAAAATGGTTGAATAAGCTGAAAATGATGATGATAACAATAACTAATAAAACGAATAATATTAGTTTTATATGATTAATATCAAATTCTCTTAAATATACATTGAAAATGTTTCTATTATCATTTGTGGAGTCATAAGCATGATATGGTTTCAAAAATTTTTGTAATTTTTTAATTTTTAAACGTTTGTAGAAAAATGGTGTTTAGTAAAAAACAAATATTTGTTACTTTATAATCAAACTTTTATATATAACTTTGTAATTTTTTAAAACTAGTTTTTGTAAAGCTTAAAATGTAGACTAGATACCTATTTTAAATATTTTAAGAAACGACAGATCTACCTAATTTAAAATCTTAGCTGTTTCCTAGCACCAGGTTTTGCAAAGCGAAAGCTTTACAGATTCTACGTAAATAATGCTAATTAAAGGAAACTTAAACAAAGTTCAACGGGTGCCTAGATAAATAAACAAGCTTCTTTAGTGCATTTCACGTGCAGGAATTTTTTCCGCTTTAAATGTTTTTCTCTGGAAATGTATGGTTAGAATAAAAAAATACGTTTTTTGAGACAATTCATATTTGCTTTTCAAATATAACATTTTATATCAGAATATTTAGTATTTTATTCATATACATTAATATAAATATCAGTAATATGTTCAGTTTTAAATGGTTATTCAATTAAATTAGTTTCTAAATTTCTTTAGATATGTTATGGAAAAAAAGAATGAAAAATGTATATTTATGTGCGACTAAAAAATCAAAGGTACATACTCGTAGATGTTATGGACGAAGGTGTAAAACCAGCGTTTCGTAATAATGAGTCAATATTGTATATGTAAGTATACCTACTTAAGTTGGACATGGTTGTTACTGACAAGGAATTAACGTAAAAATTCAAAGTATTTTAACAATATTGATAAGCTGCAAACTGCCGATTTAACGACTTGTTATTCTGTGCCTACCGGCTAGCATTTCAAGAGTGTAGCCGCTATCCGTAAGAGACTATCCCGTAGACATGAAGTTGAACCAATAAGTTTAAATTGCTTTCGCTTCAACCTTTTCTTTTAGGTTTTTTTTAATTTTTACACTTATTTGATTGGTTTGAATATCTTGTTTTTAAAACTGAATATCAAAGTTAAGGTTCAAAAAGTTGGAAATGGTTAACAGAGACATTGAGGAAATGTTAACTGTTATATGGTTGTTCTGCTCATAGTAGATATATATCAATATTGACCTTAATTGACAATATATGACCATATGACGATATTATCAGAAAAAAATTGATTACTTACGTTATCAACCGGATGTCATCGTAAATCCCCTGTATAGATTATTGTCCGTAACATACACATTTACATGCATTCTTTATTTTTTCCGAAATTTCTTTACTGATTTTATGTATATTTTTGCATTGTTTGCATGCATAAATTTTTTAATAGATTTTTCATCGTTTTAAACAATCTTTAACAACATTTTATCTCCAAATGAGCAATTTCGGACCTATTTTTGAAACTAAAATAACTACTTTATAATTACACTGTCATTATCAGATAAAATAAAGTGACTTTCCTTAAATTACACAGAGATAGAAAGAAGTTCAAAAAATAATAATACAAATACCAGATGATTGCGAGAAACTTCAGACTAAAAAAAATGTCTACATCACTATCGAAAAACCACATACTAGACGCATATACGCATAAAATCGACGAATCAGCACATATTGAGTAGGATGCTTTAGAGTCTTCGTTAGCGCAGTCATTTTGAAAAGTATTGGTAATATGCAGTCATTGTCTTTGAAATTATTTATTAAACGGTAATTTTTAAACCAAGGAAACTGAATGTTTAAGTAACTTTGTCTTCATCTAAAAGCTACAGGTTTGTTTTCGTAGATTTTAACTCAATTTTAGCTGATAAAGAACAGATGTTTCTGTTTCTAAGTATTTTACAAGCAATATTCTTAGAAGAATTAACTCCAGTGTTTATAACATTTCTGGTTTTCATTCCTTGATGGGTTTTATTGCATTCCAAATATTTACCTTTTGTTAGATAATAGACTGCATAGTATTAAAAAATTGGATCTCCCGTTTTTATTGTGAAACATTCCACAGCAACTTTTCAAAGACTACTATTTATTATTGATTCTAAAAATCGATGGTAGTCAATCAAGCAACAGTTTTATAAATAGTTTGAACATTCCGAAGTTTGTTGAAAAATTCTTTTCTTCTACTCAATGTTACTATCTGTGGCAGTATTACGGTGTTGGGATATATTGTGACAAATGGAAAATAACTAGTTTACTCTATAACAAACAGCACATTAAAATTTTATGTGACTAGTAAAAGGGTAATTAAATCTGGAAGATTATATGAAAACATCAGTAGCGGTTTAATAGTAGTTTAGTATCAACACTAGTTACTATCTAGTTACAAACATTATATCGGTTATGGTATTGAGTTTTACTTGCACTTAAATGTCAATGGTATCAGGTTATTAATATTTCATACTATTTTGACAAATGTCTTCTCAAACTTTATTGCCCATTATATTGATCACACGGACTCATTTTGAATGTTTTAATATACATTGATTTTTTCATCAATTTTAGGTGATATTTGACATTGGCGTCATTTTTTGCTTTCAAATCCATTTAAAATGAAATAATAAAATTTAACCTGTAGGGCTGAGGTCTCTAGTAGTTGTCATCATCATTCTTTTCAGCTTATTCAACCATTTCCAATTATGTTGTGGCTTTCCTCACATACTCTCTTTGTAGTTGGGCCCATTATTATCTATTGTTGGCTATGCGGGCTTAAGTTATCCCTGCTAATAGTGCTAATTTCCTAATATGGTCCAATCTCAGGTTTGGTTTTCTTCTAGGTCTCTTAATTCCTCGTGGGTACTATGTTGTAATTTTTGTTATCCATCTGTTGTCTGTCCTTCTTGCCAGGTGTCCCGCCCTTGCCACTTGAGGGATTCGACTCTGTGGATGGCATCTATTACCTGGGTTTTTTGTTGTATCTACTCTATTCTTTCACGGTCTCTCTTGGTTATTCCCAGCACATTTTGTTCCATTGAGCGTTGTGCGATCTGCAATTTCCTTATGATGTCCGTTTTAAGTGTCCAGATTTCGTATGCATTAGTCATCACTGGTAGTAGATACACATTGGTCGAATGTCCTCTTCTTTTGATAAAGTTGCATTCTAGAGTTGAATATGATTGTGTTTCTTCCAGAAATACTCCATGCTAACTTAATTCTTCTGTTGATTTCTGGTAGTAGAGATCCCGAGCTGTGTATTAGTTGTCCCAAATATATGTTTTCTTCTACTATTTGCAGTGTTAAGTTATTTATTCATCACTAGTTCGTTGTACATTACTTTAGTTTTTGCTAAGATCATTTTGAGATCCACTTTATTGTAGGCTGTATTTAGTTTATTAATTTGTGCTTGTACCTCTTAAGGCAAGCCCGCAATATAGACGAGTGGAGCTTGTCGGGTAGAGGGTAAATATACCTTGTACGCAGTAGTGGACCGAAAATTATTAAAACAATAACCAATCTAATCAAGTTCAGTTGCAAATTGTAGCTGCCGTGAGTGTCTTTAGTATCATGCCCCTTTCAAAATTTGCCAGAAGGCTTCTGCTCTGTGACAATTCTTATGTGAACTTTGTAAATATGGAAAATAAGAAGATGTGGGTGCATGAGTATAACTTGTATAGAGACCATGATGGAGAATTTTTGCGAGTTTAAAAGAAAATGCGAAATTACCCTAACAATTTTTTTAATTATGCACGTATGAGTGTAAAATCGTTTGATTTTCTACTTAATAAAGTTCAAGACAAATTAGAAAGGACGTCTACAAACATCAGAGAAGCAATTTCTGCAGAACAACGCTTGTGCATTACAATTTTTCTTCCATTTTTAGACCAAAACTCCTTTACGCCTGGCTGAAAATATCGAACACGACTGATCCTCAAGTGGGTCGCTTGGCGAGTTGCTTTGTGGCTTAAGTTGGTGGGGGATTGCACTGCGGCTTACACGGACATACCTCGAGGGTTACTTTGAGGGTCGATACCCACTACCCTCCAGGTAACTTGCTTGCACTGCGGCCTCAGCTTTAGGACTATGCTATCAGCGAATCTTAGATGGTTGAGATATTCTCCATCTATTTTTAATCCTTTGTTGGCCCAGTCCAGTCGACGGAAGATTTCTTCTAGTGTTACTGTAAACAGTTTTGGGGATATCGCGTCTCCTTGTCCTACTCCTTTGCCAATTGGGAACTATAGGGTTGTTTTATATATCATTACTCGATATCGATTGGCGAGAGTTTCTATATAAGGCCTGGCAATACCTTGTTTTCCTAGGGCTTCTATTATTAGGCCTTAGGATATATCGAGTCGAAAACCTTCTCAAAGTGTATAAAGGCTTCCTTGACTAGTGGAAGTTCGTATTCTCTTTTTCGGCTGATAATTTCTCTTAGTGTCTCTCTAAAGCCGATTATAAAGGCTGATTGTTCTCGTGGTTGTGCAGCGTCTAGCGTGTTTTGTATTCTTTTTTAGGGTTCCGTGTCCAAAGGGTAAAAACGGGAACCCTTTTACTAAGACTTCTCTGTCCGTCCGCCCGTCTGTCACAAAGGTCTATCTTATGAACCGTTATAGCTAGACAGTTGAAATTTTTACAGATAATGTATCTATGTTGCCGCTATAAGAACAAATACTAAAAACAGAATTAAATAAATGTTTATAAATAAAAAAGTACTTTCACTAAACATTATCTTTTAATTAAGAATTTTACATAAAATCTTTCAAGTCCTCGGTGGCCGCGTGGTTAAAGTGTTAGGAGTTTACGCTGCTATGACGTTGGAGCCGTAGTAAGGCAGGTTCGAATCCTAGTCAAGGTGACTTTTTTTAATCGTTTTTTTTTTTAATTTTTACATATTTATTTTTACTTTTTACATATTTATTAATACAATTTTTAGTAATGTGTTTCTTCATTTTTTTTAAATTACTTATACGCGCATTCAAAATTTTAGCTAAATCGGAAAAAGAGTTTATCATAATATAGTGTCTAATGTTGTATAGATAATGAATGGTACGGAACCCTTCGTGCGCGAGTCCGACTCGCACTTGACCAATTTTTTTATTATTTTTGTGAATATCTTGTATGTTACTGGTAGTATTATTGGCTTATTGATCTATTCTTTCTGATGAATATAATACAACGAATAATTACGTTTAATGAAAGTTTTAACTACAAAGATACAAATCGTGCACATTTATTTTTGAATTTTTTTTCTGTCTTTATCAATTATTATTAGGCATTGAAAGATAATTTGGGCCGCCACTGACATACCTTAATAACATTCACAGGCGAGACAAACTATAACCGGCTTTAGCCTTCGGAACTTTCGGGGGGTTATGAATTTTATAGTAAACCCATTATGAAGGAGTAGCGGCTTGTTAGAAAGTTTGACAAAACTAAAGTTAAACACAATAGCGCGGAGAAAGGGAAGATTTGGTATTGTTTTTAGAGATAAAGTACACTCGATGGGATACAGAGCAAATATACACAAAACTTGTTATTGTTTAATGATCTATTAGTATGAAACTTTAGTACTTTAAAATACTTTATAAAATATTTCATTCTTTTATAATTAAAAGTTTGATGAAATTTAGAATTTTGTACTTGTAAAGTTTAATACTTAAAAGTGTATTGAAATAATAATTTATTGAGTAGTATTTATATAATAAAAGATGAAGAATGAAAAGAAAATGAGAATTAATTAGTAATTAATTTTAATGGTAAATTAATTATTAATTTAGTCAACATATGTAATTTGTGTCAGTGATGACAGGTATTGATAATTTCGATTCCAAATATCTCGAGAACCATTACTCGTAGCGATATTTACCACAGACCTTTTTTAGGTAAAAAATGTCGTAAATGTATATTTTTTACTCGGTAGATTTATACAGGTACGGATGAAAAGTTATTACACTTCATACCAGTTAAACATATATAGGTGGCGCCTTCTACAAATAGATCATACTGACATCAAAATCAAATTTCTTCTGCCAAAAAACGTCCAGACACCAATTTTCATCCAAATATTGATGTTACTTCGGAAATTATTTGGAAGAAATGGAAATAAAAATAAAACTTCTACACCCTGTATCTCCGATTTTCGGAGACCTGTATCTCTCGTATCCTCACCCTGTATCTCTCGATGTCTTATTTTAGTACATACATTTATACGAACTTCTTTACTTATTTTTATCTGCAGAATATGCTGCCGTTTCCCGAATACAGTTCGGTCTACCCTGTGTAGACCAGTAATGTCCAGCGGAGGAATAATATGAAAATGGCAGTATCTACTGTTAGTTTTTCGTTTCTGTCCACTTTCATTCAAAAGTAAATTGATTCTGACCAATTTCTGAATGATGTCTCTAAAGGAGACTTTAGAGAATATGAGAATATTCTATCATCGAATATATAACTTACAAATACACGAAAATAGTATTACTGCTTCAGCACCATACAGGGTTGTTCACTACATACGACACGGAGTATTGTAGCTGAACGATGAAATTTTTACAAATTGTAAGTTTTGGGTTCGATGAAGGACTATTAGAGGTACAATTTAAAAATAATTTTACAAGATACAGAGTGTCCCAAATAAATAAAAAATATCAAAGTTGTATTTTTTAAATGGAACACCCTGTATATTATTACATTTTTAGTTTCTACGATTAAAACAAAGTTAAATTTGATTAAGGTTTATTACACTTAAACCTTACCGTTTTTGAAATATTTTCAATTTTGTGAAATTGCAGTAAAAATTTTAAGGCGTCATTTCTCCAAGGGTATCAATGTTTTTAATACTAAATACTTACTGAAGTTTATCTATTGATCAGTTATTGTGTTGCAATAATAAAAATAATACTACCTTATACAGAGTGTCTAAAAATTTATTTTAAATAATTATTAGCTTTCAACGGCAATAACTTCTTTAATTTAAATGAAACACCCTGTATATTTTATGAGAATCAGATGCACAAGTTAATTGTCTATCAAATTGTATTATGCTATTTTTTACCTATCTCTTTAACTTTCCATAGAAAATGAATTTTCTTGTAATTTAAAACTTATTTATCAATATACCCATGGAATACTGACATTTTAGATTATTTTTAAAGAGTACAGATACTAATATTGTCGATATAATTCGTTTATTTCATTAAAAAATAAAAAAAACTGATTAAATATTTGTTAAAGAGGACCAATTAATATGATTCCAGTATTCAAACTACATTAACTGCCTGTTTACGTTGATTAATATTAATTGCCTCAAATACTAAAAAACTGAGTTTTGTATGTGTATTAGACAGTGTGGTAAAAAGTAACACCTTAAAAATGATATTTTATTATTTAATAAATGCTTATTTATAACAACAGAGACGTTCATTTTCATAACTTATTATTATATTGATTTATGATTCAAATCCACATTTATTTAGAATAATTTTTTAACGAGCACAATTAAGTATGTAATTAATTAGTATTTGGGTGGAAATAATGGTGTTATATTTAATTAATGGTATACGCTTTTATAAATATTTAAATAGTTTTCTTTTTGCCTACAAATGGGCTAGTAATATTACCGTTTTGCTAAAAACAATAATATTACTAGCCCGTACATTTTGTACATTTGTTGTTTTAAAGACAATCTAAAATGTCAATATTCCATGGGTATATTCATAAATGAGGTCTAAATTATAAGAAAATGCATTTTCTACGAAAACTTGAAGGAATAGGTAAAAATGGTATAATACAATTTGATAAACAATTAAATTGTGCATCTGATTCTCCTAAAAGATACAGGGCGTTCCATTTAAATTAAAGAATTTATTAGCGTTTAGAGCTAGAAATTATTTAAAATAATTTTTTAGACACTCTGTATGAGGTAGTATTATTTTTATTATTGCAACACAATAACTGATCAATAAATAAACTTCAGTAAATATTTAGTATTAAAAACTTTGATACCCTTGGAGAAATGAAGCCTTAAAATGTTTACTGCAATTTCACAAAATTAAAAAAAATTCAAAAACGGTAAGGTTTAAGTGTAATAAACCTTAATCAAATTTACCTTTATTTTAATCGTAGAAACTTATATACAGGCTGTTCCATTTAAAAAAATAAAACTTTGATATTTTTTATTTATTTGGGACACTCTGTATCTTGTAAAAATATTTTTAAATTGTAGCTCTAATAGTTCTTCAACGAACCCAAAACTTATAATTTGTGAAAATATAATCGTTTAGCTACAATACTCCGTGTCGTATGTGGTGAACAACCCTGTATATTAAGAGCTGTCAAAGGTTAGTTTTGGGTCGAGATTTCCGTATGTAAGAAGAGTACAAAGCGTTTATAACGTACTGAACAAAGAGAGAACAGTAAAAATGTTGCCAAACATATGAAATAAACCGAGAAACTGTGCACATTGCTAAGGGACGTGGAAGGGGATATAGCTGATTCGTCGCGGTCAACCGGTCGATCCAATCGGTACCTATGATCAGTTCTTAAAATTCTGGAAGGAAAGTGTGTACATCATGCATTCAGCTTCACGATTTATTTTTTTATTTATTAACGAGTCGTAATTTTTCCTATAGCTTGTAAATTTTTAAGTGCAAGTTAAAAACACTTGCACTTTTGGCAAAAATAAGTCAAATTGACTTGGTGCTCGACAGTGGTCGCGCTATTATATTTGTATTGAGAAAATTACAATCAATTGTTTCTAATGGATATCTCGAAATCCATTAGAAACAATTGATTGTAATTTTCTCAAAAACTTTCTTAATACTTCCGCTATATTTTCTTCGCAGACAGTATGTGAAAATCTCTATAAATAAAAAAGTTACGCACTAAAAGTAAATGGATGGTTTTTTAAAATTTTTGAATGGAAAAAAAACAAGCCTATCGATTTTTTCTTATTTAAACATCTTGTAAAAGATCCTAAACTTCAAAATAAAGAAAAGATTTCAATATCTAAAGTGGTTCTTGAGTTATCGCGTGCTATGTATTATAAAGTTGAGTTTTTAAATTATCGCGATTACTGACGTTTTCTCGTTATAAAAAATGAACACCCTAACGATATCCTTATAATTCCATTTCAGATGCTCAGAAACATATCTAATGATTTTATCAACTTATATTAACGAAAAAAAATTTTTTTATAAAATTCAGCGGTTTGCGATCGTGATTTTACTTTACTTAATAGGGAAAGGCGTACCGGAGAAATGTGGCAACGCCGCAACAACACTCCGTCGCATTTATCTCACTCCCACTTAATAAGATCTCTATGCGATTTACTTCCACATATGTAAATACCGACCCAAAAGTAAGAGTTGCCAGCACGGTATTAGATTTGCTCATAATATAGTAATATTTATAAAAATATATTAAATTTAGATATAAATTCTTACAAAGAACGTTCAACTTTATCCTATCTATATCTAAAATTTGTATAAATTTTGCTTAATCAATACAACGTGTGTTGGTGGACAAGAACTAGCATGCACAAATCTCACGTTACTATTTCAGCAGGCCATAAATCCATGCAACGAGATTTAACAGCGTCGAATTCTGTTTTCAATCAGCTAATTCGTTGTTCTTGCAGTTTTTATGTTTAATTACAAAAGGCTTACACTCTAATCCTTTTAAAATATGCAATAGCAAAGAATGTATGTTGAAGTGTGTTGTGTAGGAATTAACAGGTTTAGAAACATTTGAATTTTATTTTATTTTTAGTGATTGATCAGACTGATATTATATAGAAAAATAAAACAATATAATTTAAGGTAATGAAAGTTACTAATGAAAATGTAATGTAGAAAGAAGTAATAAAAATTACAATAGCTAAAAAAATTAAATACATAAATGGAGACTATGTTACGAATTTTTAATTTCTAAAAGGAAAAAAAAAATATTATTGTTTAGATGTCCCCGTTCACCTTTTTCTGGATAAAGGTTGATTTTAACTATACCTTCCATATCAGCTCCCTTCCGTTTACATAAAATATTATATCATGTAAATGAATAGGACAATGCACACTATCCGTTCCGTTTCCCTTCCGTTCCATATCCTTTCCTTCTATACATTTTTTTGCGGATAGACTGAAGCGTATCGAAAGCAGCGTTGTCAAGTTCTTACATTTGTACCAGCTCTGTTAAAATTTTGACATATTGGCTGATATTTATTTATTCTTTCACTTCTTAATTAAATCTATTACCTTTTTCAAAAGATACAAATTTTTAAAATAAAATTCTCGTAATGATATAAATCGTACAATAAAAAGTATGGAACTGATACGGAACGGAAGCTTACGTATAGCGTCAATACAATAAAAAATACGGAACGGATATAAAATGGATGGAATGGAAACGGAAGGTATAGTGAGAATCAACCTTTATTAGTCATTAGTGAAACGTAAATAAAATGTAAAAACTATTGTTTTCCGTGGTCCAGTACACTAAATTTAGAGATGAACAGAAACACGTTGACGACGCAAGTGTCTATGAATGATTTAGGAGACTTAAAAAGCAATAAAGTCCAAAGTAGTTCGTACTAAGTACTAAAACTTTATAGCCGTCTTTAAATCTGAGGTTATTTTCATTATTGTTCAAAGTGTGCATTTATTTTAGTCATTATGATTTTATTTGTTCTACGTAATAGCTTACATCAAACCGTACGTTACAGGCCTATGTTGTTCTAATTCCATTATCATTTAATATAAATGTTTAGATGTTGCGGTATATCTCTCTCAATTGTTATGGATTGGTGAAGGGTAAGACAATATCAATTCTAAACTAAACTTTATTAAAGACATTAAATTAAAGAAAATGTGTACAAATTGTCGAAAATATGTGCCTTTGATTTTCTTTGTTTTCTAAACTTACAGTTTTTACAGTTGGGGGTTGGAACCTATGGTGTTACAACAGCAAAATAAATACACTAATTCACCAAAATACACCAAAACACTTTACTTTTGCACTAGTCGCCCGTTTCGCTACGCATCTGCTACCATCCTTGACAAAGGATTCTTTTTTCGCTTTGTGTAGGGACCATTATCGATTAAGTTGTTAACCTAATCGTAATACTCTTTTTAATATAATATAATAACATTATTTCCCTTGTCTGCTTTTAGGAAGAAACAGCCTTTGTTACCAACTATAAACAATCAAACCAACTCTTAACAACCTTGGGCTCTTTAGATTTTAATGATTTACGTTATTTACATATTGTTGATAAAAAAGCATTGTATAGATATTATTAACTTAAAAATAATTAAACAAGTCTCAAATTACAGGCAATTAGATGCATATGAGAGAGTCAAAATTAATAAATGCAAAGATCGTATGAACAGAAGACAATGGTCCAATTACTAATTCCAGGTCTCTGCTCCTATTGCTCTAGTTTCGATAATTAACTGTTAAGCTCGGTGGGTTTTGACTGGCTTGGCTAGCTTTTCCACACCTAGTCGGTACCAACCGAGCGCCTCTATAAAGGCTCAATTTGTAGATATTATTTTAGTTTTAATCATCTGCTGATGATGACATGGTTAGCTAAACGCGCGTACAGTGCAAAATTTGTTACAATTTTTACTTTTTCCTCGTCTGATTTAATGATTTTACCTTTTTTAACTTTTCTTTCTAATTATCAGTTATTGATTCTTTAATTTTTTTGATTAATAATATTATTACATCAAACCGTAATTCTGATCTAAGATTTATTCTGTATTGTAAATTATTCTCCTGACTCGACATATTTTTTTCTATATGTGGGTAGAAGTTTTCAAGAGATACAGTATATGTAAATAAATTTGAAACAGAGATTAGGTATATTTTTCCTCTCTTGTTTTTGCTTATACATATATTACCATTAACGAAAATATAACCTTTACAATATTAATTTTTAAGAATGGCATTTTCGTGTTTTGAAACATTACACCGCACATTGTTTATGATAACAAAGAAGCTACTCGCGATATGGCTGGCTCATTATAGAAAAAGCAGCAAAAAAAGCTATTATCTCCCACGCAAGACCTGAAGAATTCAACTATATAATTTTAGTCTTCTCTCTAAATGTATTCTTCGAAAAAATTAATGTATGCGGGATTACAAGATCCACTATTATGGTAATTATTTGTTCCTAAAAAGTTTCGTATAAAAGTAAAAAAAGTATTTTTGTTGAGTATATTTTTAAAGAAAATTAAGAAAATGTTTTAAGACTTATAATAATAGTCTACATCGTTATACAGGGTGGTCCGTACTGTAGTCCGGAAACTTCGGCAGCATATTCTGCAGATAAAAATAAGTAAAAAAGTTTGTATAAATGCATGTCCTAAAATGCTTAGTTTCGGAGAAGTTTCATTTTTATTTCGATTTTTTTCAATTAATTTCTAAAGTAATGCCAATATTTGGATGAAAATTGGTGTCTGGACGTTTTTTAAAATGAGAAATTAATATATATATATATATATATATTATAATAATATTTTATTAATGAGGTTTTATATTACAGTTATCGGAGACAACTCCATCCCAAGAAATTGTTGTGGTGAAGAAACTTAATAGATAAGATATTATTAGAAGTTATATGTACAGTTAAGAAGTAAGCTAATTAAACGTCATTATTCAAGTTTTTCAAGTAAGTTTTAGTTTTATTCCTAAAAATAAGCAAAATAAGTAAAATAAGTTACGGTGAAATTTTAAACCGTAACAGAGTGTTCACCCCTTTTTCTAGCTAGATTCTCTCGCTCTTCATAACCTTCTTTCGGTGGACTTGCACCCATAATAGGAGGACTTTATTTTCTTTGTCTAATTTGTTTAGTTCATCTATGCATTCTTTGATCAACTTCGAATTGATGGTTACTGAGTTGATTGCTTTTAGGGTTGCTTGACTATCGAATAAGATGGTTATTTCTTATTTCTAATAAATTTGCTAAATTTCTGCTTGGGGAGCAAAATCGTTCTAGTCCATTTAGTGAAGTGTTCTCTCCTTTTCTAGCTACAATCGTTTGCTTTTTCATTACCTTTTATCCCTTGGTGGGCTGGCACTCAGAGTAGGAGGACTTTATTTTCTTTGCGTAATTCTATCAGCAGATAATAAAAACTCCTAGTTTATAAGAATAAGTAATATTTTGTTCTGGAAATTTAATTAGCCCTTTATGGTTTTAACTCACACTCACAATTTCTTTATTTTGTTGTAAGACATACATTTTCAAGATTCGATTATTTAAGACACGTTATTCGATAAAAAAGAACTCTTTGGAAAAGGAAGGAAAAACGTACAATAATTCACTATCGTGTTTTCGTCGTTGGATATCGGAAATGGACTCGATTGAAACTGATTTCGCAAAAAATCTAATTTATCCCTATATCCTTGCCGGTGACAGACGAAAGCCGGACCCGATTTTATTATTTTCACCCCAATGAAATATTAATTATAACGACAGAAAATAGACGTGAAAGAAAGAATTCACATCTGGACGTTTAATACTGATTTAGATAGGTTATCGACAGAAAAAAGAAATAAATCATATTTTTTGGACAGTTGACAGTAACTGATTAGACATCGAATTATCATTGTCTAATCTTTGTCGCAATGTAATCTTATATGAAAATACAATTTCTTTTTATGACTAGAAGGTTTGGAAAACATTTAAAAATCCTTTACAACAAAATCTTAGAAACATCGGAAATACCTACGGAATGGCACAAAAGTATAACTATCCCTATATTCAAGAAAGGACAGAAGACGAACCCAGACAACTACAGAGGCATAACACTGCTGAACACAAGCATGAAACTCTTTACGGGTATTTTGAAGGAGACACTTGAAACACAAATAACAAACAAGGAAGAACAACAAGGCTTCAGACGAAACAGATCCACGACCGATGCCATATTCATTATCAAACAACTAAAAGAAAAGTCAATTGAATTTAATACACCAGCATACGTCTGCTTCATCGATCTCACCAAGGCATTTGATAGGGTGCGCCTTTACGACATCGTCAATATACTAATGGCGAGAGAGGCGCCAGACACCATTGTAAGAGCGATCCACAACCTAAACATGAACAACAGGACTAGAGTAAAGGCAGGAGACACTTATACGGAAGAGATACCGACACCAGGAGGCATCAGACAAGGTGACAGCCTTAGCCCATTTCTGTTCAATCTCTTAATGGACAGAATTATAGAGGAAGTATCATCACTAAATATAGGATACCGAATGGGACAGAAAAGAATCAGCATGGTATGCTACGCCGATGACGCAGCCATTTTCGCGGAAACGGAGGACGACCTGCAGAAACAGCTTCACAGATTCTACCAGGTCAGTCAAGCGATGAATATGACCATATCTACAGAAAAAACGAAAAGCATAACCTTTGCTAAAGAACCCGTGAGATGTAAGTTGGTAGTTCAGGACAAAATCATCGAGCAAGTCTCACAATTCAAATACCTGGGTATGGATCTGTCGAGCCACCATGATCCAGCGAAGGACTTAAGAAGCCAGATCAACAAAGCGACTGCCATGTCGGGCTGCTTAAGGCAAACAATATGGACGAACGAATACATGAGATGGGATAGCAAGGTAAAGATATACAAGACTTGTATCAGACCAATCATGACATACGGAATAGAAACCAGAGAGGAAACCAACAAAACGAAGAGCATGCTACGAGTAGCCGAGATGAAAACGCTCAGGACAATAATGGGAAAAACAAGAAGAGACCGAATTAAGAACACCGACATCAGGGAACAATGTGAGGTGCAAGACATAGTAAGGTGGGGCAGACAAAGAAAAAGAGGTTGGTACGCCCACGTGAGAAGAATGGATGAGAGAAGACTGCCACGAATTGCATTAGAAGGGAAACGAACAGGGAAAAGAGAACCTGGAAGACCACCTAAGAGATGGAAGGACAGCTGGCAGTCCACCTCCCAAGAACTGTTACAGAGGACCCATCAAAATTAACAGATCGCGAGATCTTAAAAATGAATAAGAAGAAGAAGAAGACTAGAAGGTCTTTACACATGAAAGTCCATTTGAAAGAAAAAAAAATAATCAAGTTTTTTGCATTTTTATTCTTCATTTTAAGTTTGTCATGTCATTTGTGGGGATAACCTTAGTAAAAAAAGACTTAAAAATTAAAATCTCTGTTTTATGCAAATGCAGCTAGGTGTACAATCCAGAGAGACCAATTTCACAAGATAACATTTTTTGAAACACCAAATTTGCCTTAACAGAAAAAATACTCTCAGATTTATCCCAAACCCTACCGTCGAAACAAAAAAAAAACGTATTTAGTTAAAATATTAATATCAGTTATTCTGAAACAATTTTTAACGGGTACGTCAGATTAATAACTAGCGAATAAAATATCTAATAAGGTTAAGCTTTTAAAATATCCACTTTATTATATATTATACGGGGCGAATCATAAATAAGTGCAAATATGCAGGGCTGGTAGATCTCGATAAAAGAAACATATTTTCTCTGTACAGTTTTTCAAATAAATCGTTAATAATCGAGTTATTTTACTTTGAAAATTACCAAAAAAAAATATTTTTTACTAAAATTTTGAGAACCACTGGATCTTTTCTGGATTTTCTTTCTTATAAAATTAATCTACTATCTATGTTGCCATATTATCAAGAAATTATGTGTGTATGGAAGAAATTTTCTGTGAAAAATTAAGGTAAACAAGGTACTCGAAAGAATGTAATAGTGCTTGTGTTTCATTTTTGTAATGTAATAAAGTCGTAGCAAAAGTTAAGCGTACCAGAAAAAAAGAAATTAAGGAACCTAGTTATAATGAACTTATTAAACGTTTTGATATACTCGAAGTAGCGGGTTTGAAAAGACGAATAACTCCCGTTCAAGGAAATTCCTGCATACTTTATTTTGTCCACGATGAAGAACTTTATTAAAAAAAAACCTTGTACCAATAAGTAATTTTATGTGCATGGATGTTTTTTTTTTAATTATTTTGTACGCTTTAAAACGTTTACTATGTTTTCCCTTTTAATAATAGATTATATCGTTATTTTCTATAATTTTTAATAAATATACTAAAGTAGTAAATTTTAATTTTAAGATATGTGGATTAGCTTGAATATTGAGGTGATCCAATATTCTTAAAAGTTTTATTTGTTCTAATTTTCACCAACATTCTTCCTCACCACACTCGCCCTGTACAATGGAATAACTTTTACTGGTAATCTGTAGTAAACGTTACTTTCACTAGTGAATGTTAGAAATTACTAGCAAAAAAGTCGACAAATCTCCTTAAAATGCCACATTCATTAGCCCAATGCGTAAATGCTAGCATTTCCTACTGAATGTTAACAATCACTGAATTTCCGACTTTCACTGTAACATATATATAATAAGTAGTAAAAAGGTACTTGACTTGTGACCATTATAACTAACAAAATATTTTCTATTATTCAAAAATGATACTAAAAAACATACCAGATTACTATGAAAACCAAAACCTACAATGATGCTAACATGTTTAACAAATCGCGCGGATAGTGTTTAAAACTAAGTTGTTTTGGAAAATTGTGATGAACTAATATTTTATTTTGCAGCTACTATTTTTTATTTATATATATAAAAAAATGATAAGTATTGATTATATACATACGAAATAGATATTAAAGCACTTAAGTGTATTGAATCACTCTGCTTGGTAAATTTATTTTTATTATTATGGCAAAATCTTGTTTCAGTTTTAAGCTTTCTCCAATATTTGCGATGAATGAATTGTAAACCGAAGATAGAAAGGCAATATTGATATTGGAAATGGGAATGTCTTTACTGTATTATCCAGAAGAATAACAATATAAAAATATCAACATCAGAATGGACATAAAATATTAATATTTTAAGGAATTAAAGTATAGTTTCTTATAGTATTCACATAATGCAATATGTACTATTCATAAATAAAACACAAAATCAAACTAAGAGTGTGAAGTAAGGAACTAATCAATGTGTGTAAATACATTTTTAGTTGTAGTCTTGTTACTAAAAAACTAAAAAATCTTCTTAAAGCTAAAAAGGTATCTCTTACGTCTCAGAGATATACGTATATCTTCTATATAAATATTTAATTTTATCAAAGGTGCCTTAAGTTATTTATGTTCCTTCATAAAACCTCATCTATTTGAAAGCAAAACAACTCTCAATTTTCATAAAAACATAAAAGCGAATCCATTTTTATCATATATTTCATTCCGAAAAAAAACTATGATTTTTTACCGAGTTTCGGAAAATAAATATGTTTTTTGCTTACTTTGTTTTCCATAATAACAAAATGGCCAATTCATATTTTCCATTTTGTTTTTATCGCAAACAAAAAAAGATCATATTCATTTTCGAATGGCCGTAAAGAAAAATTAGAATATATTTTGTTTTTGTCGAGCGGAGTTTATCCGTTATTTCAGCTTGAATTTATGCGTACGATATTGCTGGAATATAAATTTTAATAGGCGAAAGTTGTATGAAAATTTCATATAATTGTAGGTGGACGTTTTTATTTAACATGTAGTTTAATAACTCTTAATTAACACGTTAGGTTAATCTCAGCAAATAATTCTATGTTATAATTAAATAATTTATATATGTAATTCACAGCAACTTCACCTGGTCAATTTGAAAAAGTTTCATTAACATTCAGAATAGCAAATATCACTTGTTACTACCAATCTTATTGTAATGTTAATACTATTTTTAGTTAATGATAAATCAAAGTAACTTGATTTTTAATTTGCCAACTTTTATAAAATTACAGATGTATATAATCTGTAATAAATTCTTCTTTAATTTCTTTCGTTTTGATCTTCCTCAGATGCATTACATACTACTAAGGACGGGCAAAGGTTAGTCTTGGGTCGAGATTTCGGTATGTAAGAAGAGTACAATGCGTTTATAATGTACTGAACAAAGAGAGGACAGTTAACATGTTGCCAAAGGTATGAAATAAACCGAGAAACTGTGCACATCGCTAAGAGACGTGGAAGGGGATAAGCAGATTTGTCGCAGTTGACCGGTCGACCCAATCAATACCTCTGTCAGTACTTAAAGTTCTAGGAAAAGGTCATGCGTTCAGCTTCACGATTTAATTACGTCTCGTGATACTTAATTTGTTTATTTATTAACGAGTCGTTGTAATTTTCCCTATAGCTTGAATTTTTTTAAGTGCAAGCTAGAAACACTTGCATTTTTGGTAAAAATAAGTGGAATTGAGTGGGTGTTCGATAGTGGTCGCGCTATTGGAACTCTGAATTCAAAAAATTATATCTCGAAATCTATTAGAAATAATAGATTGTAGTTTTTTCAAGAACTTTGTTAATATTTCCGCTGTATTTTCTTTGTAGGCAGTATGTGAAAATCTTTATCAATAAAAAAATTACACGATTGCTGAAAATTGCTATGCTCTAAAAGTAAATAGATGGACTGTTTACAATTTTTGAATGGAAAAAACAACTTATCGAATTTTTCTTATGTAAACATATTGTAAAATATCCGATCTTGAAAATAAAAAAAGTTTCAATATCTAAAGTGGTTCTTGAGTTATGGCCTGTTATGTGTTAAAGAGTTTTTAAATTTTCGCGATTACTGACGTTTTCTCGTTATAAAAAAAATGACACCCTAACGATATCCTTATAATTTCATTTCAGATGCTCAGAAACATGTCTAATGATTTTATCTAGTTATCTCTTGATAAAAAGGTCTTTTAAAAATAAGCGGTTTGGGATCGTGATTTTACTTTACTTGATAGGGAAAGGCGTATCGGCAACGCCGCAACAGCACACCGTCGCGCGTCGCGTCAGTCGGTCGCATTTCTCTCACTCCAACTTAATAAGATCCCTATGCGATTTACTTCCACACATGTAAATACCGACCCAAAAGTAACAGTTGTCAGCACGGTATACTAATTCATTATAATAAAATTAACTAATATAAATATTGTAATTATATTCCTCCAGATTAAATGAAAAGTTTTGTTCTTACTCTACATATTATAAACGCGTGTTCAAATATTAATCTTGTGGAATATATATCAGCTTCCAATACTGAGATTGAAGTTATCGGTGGAAGTGATTCTTTGATGGCTTCCCGGAGGGCGTCGGCGGTATTGTTGTTTTCTAGACCCCGTACGTTCAATCTGGTCATGTTGTTTTGCTTTTTACAGCGTGGATGTTTGGGTTTTAACTGGATTTTCATTTTTGAAATTAAAAGTCAAAGTCAAAAATTGAACAAGACAACAGGAAACAACAAAAATAAATCCCCACGCCCTTCTCCGCAATTTCACGAGTAGTTTTCAGGCGCTTTTAAAAACAAACCGAAATAGGTCAAGACAACTGCAAATAAACCGAAATGAGACAAAGTTGGGCGACCTTGGCATGTTTCAATCTATTCTCTGCATAGTGTAGAGCGTGTTTTAGTAAATATTACTCTCACTAGCGACTGCTATCAGTTACTAGTAAAAAGCGACAAATTTCTAAAATACGACACTCACTGGTCAAATACAAAATAGATTTCTGGCTGTCACAGTAAGATACTTAATTTTTAAGAAAAATATGCTAAACGAAAAATAAAATAGTTGAATTTTATAACAAGTTAGAAGTATTAAAGCTACGGGGATTTGAGAATAGTATCACAGATCTATAACTAATAAGTAAAACAATTAGAAAATAATATTTTCTAATTGTTTTAGTTGAAAATTTTAGTAGTAATTTTCAGTTGAAAATAATTTCTAATTTTATACTCTTCACATCATTGTAAATTATACATTAACGAACATAGTTCCAAAAGCAAATTATAATAAGATTAGAAGGAAAATTGTTGAATAAGTGCCATTATCCTAAATTAACAGCATTAAAGCCACGAGGATATCGCAGACAAATTGGCTTTATTCTGGGCACGTTCTCGGTGCCATCTCACGGTGCAATGAAACTGGTCATGTTCCTATAAAGGCACTCAAGAAAACATAGAACAGGACTTGTAGCACGTTAGAACTAATACCTGTTGCGAAGGTCTTACGTGATTTGGGAAATATTAAATTAAAAATGTGGATAAAAGCAGCTGTAACATTAGAATTCTAAATCGAAAAATAGATATTGTAAGGACATTTCTAAACAAAAGGAAAATTGTTAAACGTATAAAACATTTCATGAAAATAGATGAGTTGGAAATACAGGGTGAGTCTTAAATAAGTGCAAATATTTTTAGGAGTAGTATATTTCGATCCCAGAAACACGACTACGAGTTTTTTTTCGCGAAAAAAAAATTGGATTTTTTTTAGTTTTTACTTAAAAAGCATAATTTGCTGATAATATGGCAACATAGGTAGTAGATTAAATTTACAAGAAAGAAAATCCAGAAAAGTGGTTCTCAAAATTTTAGCAAACATTTTTTTGGAAATTTTCAAAGTAAAATAACTCGGTTATTTTGGATTTATTTGAAAAACTGTGAAGAGAAAATATGTTTCTTTTATCGAGATCTACCAGCCCTGAAAATATTTGCACTTATTTAACTCACCCTGTATATACTTTTTTGGAAATAAATACTAGTTCAGAAATAACTATTCTTTTGTTTATTGGCAGTGTTTAAGGATACAAAATTTTAGGTGTTCATATCTGAAATGTATGACTTTATTTTTAAGCCTCATCGTAGAACGAACTTCATAATAAATAGTGATGGGCGGTTGGTAAATATCCAACGGGTATATAAATAAAATCTGGGATATATCCATTGAAGAATATTGTAGATACTTATATTCTTGGTATATACTGGTATATTACTGGTATTATCCGGGGTATTTACTATGTGGTCGTCTGGATATCCCCTTATAAATTTAATAAATTCACCTAAATTGCTTCGTCGACATTGTGTTGTCGTGTTTTTTATAAAAATTATTACCTATTGTGTACTCTTCTGTGCATTCATTTACTAACTAGTGGTTTTCTGACTATTTATTCTTAGATTTTTCTTTAATGTTAAATTTTACAACAGTTTTTTTTTAAATTAATACCTTATATTGACAAACTAAGTATACTTAGGTACGTACCGGGTATAATAGTATATACCCAAATTCAATATACCCTCTATTTACCTAATATACATTTTGGGTATATAGCGGGTAAAAGATCTTGGGTATTTCCCCAAATCATTGATAGTAAATGATTAAACATATTAATTGTTTAAATAAAGTACCAATTCCTAAAAACAGGCTATGTAAGCATACCGAAGAAAAGCTGACACTTACTTCTAGACCATGTTTATTTCTGCTTCTTTTTTAAGTTTAATGGATCCTCGAAGACTTGGAGTGTTTAAAAAACAAGAATGAAATGCATTATTTTTTTTAACTTTAGATTTTTCTTTCAACCCATTCATGTGTGCATCTTTATTTTAAAATAAAAGATATAATAAGAAAAATAACAAAACAATAATATAATAAAAAGAAAATGATCTGAATCAAATTTAATATTCTAAATAGTTTATGCATGCCTTTCGATTTAAGCGATTTAAGCCTTTTTTTAATTTGCCTTTTAATTTTTTTTTTTCATATAATTTTTAACGCTAGAAAACATATATTACGTGTTTTTATGTGTCATAAGGTGTCTACGATTTCACTAACTTGATACCATACGATCGAAAAAAACGGCGTCAAAACAGCTGGGGAATGACAATCGATAATAATTTTGGGGAAGTCAAGCTGTAGTCGTCATTTACTAAATATTGAAATAAAAATTAACACTAATTACAAAAAAATTAAAAAGGATAGAACGTTTACAGATACACAAATCTATTTTCAAAAAAAATATATTTTCTCGAATTTTAATTATTTAAAAATCATTTTTACTCAATATAAAAATAATTTACAATCGATCATACGGTATTTTGACAACTCTATTTGTTAGTGCTGTCCAAATTTCTTGACTTATTTATTGTCATTAATTTTTTTATACGCCATATCACAAAACTAAAATGTTAGGTTTAAAATGCACTTCCCCTAGGAGATGCAGGACCTTGCCGTTGGTGGGGAAGCTCCTGGTCAGGTGCTGGGGGAATCCCCCCTAGCACTTGGCTTGGTCTAAGAAGCATCTCACTCATCGTCTTGTCCCTGACTGTAGTGTCGTGGCCAGGGAATTGCACCAAGACATATAACGATACCGGGCGGGGCTAAGGACAGCCTCAACCTTGGGGCATCGGGAGGCACCCCATTCTATTTTACCCCTTACTTCTACATGCGAGGCTCTGTAGAAGTGGACCGACAGTCCCTAGCGACTTATGGGAACACTATGAGATCTGGTAATAATAGTAATAAAAACATCACCGGTGAAGCTGTGGGGAAACCCCCTAGCGACACTGGGAACAGTAACAATGAAAGTTTCAAGGGGCCAAACCCAAAGAGAACTACAGGAGAGGTGGCTGACACTTGCGTGAGACCATCCTCCGCAAGTGGCATACAAGTTACCATCTTCTCCAAGGGTCGGGAGCCTACCTCCTACCTCTAAACCCAACAGACGACACAAGCTACCGTTTCGTCTACCCGGCCTGGGTCGTAGCTCCTCGACTGTGAAGGACACGGGTCTCCGTAGGAAGTCCTGGGACTGTATGATGAGTTATAACTCAAGAAAGGGGGACACAATAGATCTCTAAGGTCACAGAGATTAACCCCCCTCCCACTTATTCTATTCTAGGTTTAAAATTAGTGTTTTTAGTAAAAAATCACTGAATCAACAATCTGGAGATCAACTGATAACAAATTACTAAGAAAGCAGTCGCGAGTGACGTCTATTTTCCGAGATATATATCCTATGTCACCAGCCTTGCCAAGGTAAATTCTCATCTTGTCTGGCGTATTTATTATGTTTGCGTTATCACAAGACAAGTTCAAATCTTGTTTACCCCGGCAGGATTAAACGGCACAGGAACGGAATATTTATCAAGAATAAAACCAAATGTGGCTTGGTTTAAGATTAACTCTCATTTGGAACGAAAATTTAGAGTCACGTTTACATTATTAGCTACATATTAATGCCCATTCAAGATACGTGTTATAAAACATGACTGCGAAAATAGGCCAAAATTTTATTTTATAGCTATATTTTTGTTAAATGTTCTTTTTCATCACTTGGTATTCATTGCCAGAAAGTGTATTGTACAATTTATGAGTTCATTTTAAATGTTTGAATGGATATACAATACATATGGTACAAACAATTATTTCTAAAAAAGACCAACAATATACAAAGTATCCAAAAAATCATGTCTTTAAAATTTAATAGTAAATTTCATTTCACCAAAGTTAAGAGCAAAAATTATTATTATTGCATATTATATATTTATTTTTATGTTACTCTTTTATTTTATATACAGGATGTACCAGTTCAAACAAAACAAGACAATTTAAAAAGGCATTTCTGGTGTGAAAAGGACAAAATGGTGAAACACGTCAACTTTATTTTCGAAGGGGAAATAAGATGCGACTATTTTTGAAGCCTCTAATTCAAAACCCACGTGGGGGTGACATCCACTCTTAAAATCTTAAATGTAATACGGGGTCGAGTAGCATATCATTTGAAAGGTTATTAAAGCCTCTTTTCAGCGCCATCTCATTTTTGTAGTTTTTTGGAATCGGGCTGAAAAATAAACTTTTCATAAATTGATTATGCTTTGATATTTAATTGTACAGGAATCGAAATGGTTAATGATATTAGAACAAATCAAGAAAATAAAAATATGACGTGTCTTAGCTTACTAGGCTTTAGTAAAGCATTTGATACTCTAGACCATTCATTGCTCCTAGCAAAATTAAAGTATTTTGGATTTTCAGACGGCTCTTTAGAATTGATTGAAAACCTTTTAAAAGATAGATCACATTGTGTTGTCATGAAGCGGGGAAGTTTAAAACAAAAATCTAGTTATATTCCTATGATTTCTGGGGTTCCTCAGGGATCTATTCTGGGGCCAATTTTATTTTCGTTATATGTAACTGATATGGATAAGGAATGACAGTTTTCTGAATTACAGCAATATGCAGATGATTCTCAAATTTATTGCAGAATAGATACTAATAATTTGGCACAATTTCAGTTAAATTTTAACGACGATCTTAATAAAATTAATAAATATGCTCTGGATCATAATCTAAAATTAAATGTCGGTAAATCTTGTGTTATAGTGTTTGGTAGTGATATAAACAAAATTACAAATAAGGCTGGTAACATGAATATCCATATAGATAATGTTGCGATACCCATTGTTACAGAGACTAAAAATCTTGGAGTTTATTTTGATGCGAAACTTTCATTTCAGGCACATATAACTACTAAATTAAAGGCTGCTTATATACGGTTGAAGAATTGTTCGTCTCTTAAGAAATATATACCATCAAAGACTAAGTATCAATTATGTGACACACTTATTTTATCTTTATTTGATTATGGCGATGTTGTTTATGGTACATCCATAAACGCTCGATTCTCTAGAAAAATCCAAATACTTCAAAACTCGTGTCTACGGTTTTCTTTTAACATTCCTTTTAGAGATCATATAACGCCACATCTTAAAAATTTATCTCTTTTATCCATGACTAACAGACGACAATTTCATTTAATGACATTCATTTATCGAATTTTAACTACAGAGCAGCCTCCCTATTTGTTCTCATTGTTTCACTACGTTGACCATGATCGTTCGACTAGACAAGTGCATTATTTTAAAATTCCTCAACACCGAACAGCTAACTTCCAAAAATCTTTCAGTTTCATAGCGCCACATTTGTGGAATAATATTTCTAATAACTTTAAATTTCAATCCTTTACAGATTATAAAAAACAAATTAAAAATCATTTACTAAATTCGTAAATATTATAATTTCTTCGACTGATTTGTGAGATCTTGTTCTTCTGATATGCCCGTCAGTGGTTGCTGTTCCGGTTTTGACACTTTTTCATTATGCCTCTCTGCTTATCTCCGCTCATCCCTGATAAAATTATATTTTCACTTTTTTTATATAATTTTAATTTTTTTAATTTTGTTTATTTCTATAATTTAATTTATTTCTATTTTGTATTTGGGGTCGCACCACTCTGGCACTTTGTGCCATTGTATCGGTTTTTTAATCGCGGTGCGATCCCTTTAGACACACATTTATTAATACTAATATTATTCTGTAAAACTTAATGGGGTCTAATAAAGAAATTTGAATTTGAATTTGAATATTTATTAGAAAGCCTTGCAGTTATATAGAACAATAGATGATGTTGAACAATTGCATTGTATCCCGCAGAAAATCCTGAAAAACTTGTTCTAAAAAAAGTCTCAATTCCTGAAGCACATAATAGGCATATTTTAGTTCGTATTTAATCTGTTACTCAAAACGATCTATACAAGAATATAATAGTCATTATTGTGGTAGTCCAAATACAATCGTATAAAAGCAAAACAAGATTTTTATTTTTAACTTTAAAAGATGATATTGCATTGTATACAGATAAGTTGCAAAACCAAACCTGGTATTAAGATATTAAACAAACAAAGCACCATTATATAATTATGTATAATACGTATATCAAAATGAAATTAGGAAGATCTAACGTAATATAGAACAAACTGGTATACAGAAAATACTTTCTAATAAATAACACAACACTGGAAATAGTATACAGTAAACAGATATATATTTCGAGCAACTAATACACCGTTCAAGATCTTTACTACCAGAAATCAACAGAAGAATTAAGTTAGCATGAAGTACATATATGGAATAGATGGAACTCAATCATGTTCAAATCTAGAACGTCACTTTATCTAAGGAAGAAAACATTCAATTAAAGTATACTACAAGTCATGACCTAAGCATGCGAAACTTGGACACTTAAAACAGACACTGTAAGTAAACTGCAGGTCGCACAACACTGTATGAAACAAAATATGCTGGGAATAACAAAGAAAGGTCGTAAAAGAATAGAGTGGATAAGACAAAAGACCCAGATAATAGAGGTCATCCACAGAATCAAATTAGTCAAGTAGCAATAGTCAGGACACCTGGCAAGAAGGACGGACAACAAATGGACCACAAAAATTACACCATGGTACCCTCAAAAAATTAAGAGACCTAGAAGAAGACCAAACGTAAATTGAGACCAATTTATTAGAAAATCAGCAAGAATAACTTTGACCAGCATAGCCAAAAATAGACAACAGTGGGCCCAGTGACAAAGAGATTATCTTAATATCTGAAGGAGGGTATACCATAATTGGAAATTGTTGAATAATGTTGAACTTATGATAATGATAATGTATTATATTGAATACTATAATTCAATATACTTAACTTTATGTATTTAACCCAAAATAGTTCAATAATCGTCTTACAGTATCATACTTTATAAAGATATAGTGTAGGCAACCTCTCGGATGTATTTGTGAATATTGTCATCAGTTTTTCACATATACACTGGACCAAATACTACCAAATCGCACTTCTAGTGAGGTTATGATAAGCAAATATAGTTATTGTGATTTTGGTATTGCTTTTCATAAAGTGGTGTCTTAATTTTTTCGTATTACTTAGAAAAATACATATATAACGTACCGACTAATGTTTAAACAGTTAGATACATCTGCCAATGCGTTAAGGCCGACTGAGTTAAAAAATGTCTTTAATTAATTGATCTAAGTATGCAAACTGCTAAAAATAAATCATCTTGTAATCTCTGTGAAACAACTGACAGTTTTATTAGAGAATTTAATTAATAATTTTTAAAAAAATTGTATGTAAAGAAAAAATATAAAGAAAAATCATATGTTTGAAATATTTCCATTCATATATTTCAAATCTCATTAATTTCTTTACATATTTTCCAATTTCCTCGAGTCATCGGTTATTAGCATAATTTCGGTGGATACGATTCTATTATCTTCATTTCTATTTATGCTACACGTGTTTTATCGTTGTGAAAGGCGCCGCGAATCCGGCGCTCGGAAAGAACTGATAAAAACTGGCAGAAAGCCACATTAGGTATAAGCCCCTTCGACTTAACGAGACCGTCATTATAATCCCGATACAGGGAGAAAATCTGGAACCGTCGAAAATCAAATCGAACATCATTACGAGGAAGATCTTGTATCTATAATGAATACAATATCGCTAAGCCCATTTGATAAAAGTAATTAAGAATTATATTTTCTTGGATATTTGAATATTGCGAAGTAATTTTCATGGTTCTTGAATTAAATTTCAATGAAACAGTAATTTATTAATAAAATTTATTGAAATTTAATATAATACGCTTAAAGAAAATATTAAAGCCATATAGTAAACAACTATACTCTCCCAGTTATCACATCTTATGTTATCTATGTTTTCTATTATCCTCGCCTTGATAAAATAAGCGCCAATAAATTACAGAAAATTTAAAACTCTTTTTGGTGGCAAAAATGGTTTTTGCCCACTTTTATTTATCGTTTATTTGCTCAGAACCAGTCACAGTATTTAATAATCAAGTTAATATCGCGAAGTTTAATAGTACAAAGACCTATCAGATTTTTAAACAAATTCACAATGCCAAAGCTTTAAGACAATGCTGTGGAATTATATAAAACATTACCTGACAAATTTAAAAATCTGTCCTTCAGATAAAATATATAACGATATTTCCTAACCTCGAACACATAATGAATCTGTAGAGTAATCTATGCATACAGGGATTGTTATCTTTGTTTTCATTTTCAACATCATGTTGGATGATTATTTATTTAAGTTATTTTTGATTATTGTATATTGTAAATATACAGTATATCCCGAATTGTCTTTACAAGTGGAAAAACTTTTTTATTATTGACATTTTGAGAAAAATGCATTCTTGACAAAGAGCTATATTGAGGGTTCAGTCTTCTAGTTGCTTTACTTTTTAAAAAAGATAGATACCCTAGAGATCGAATTGGCTACCTATTAAAACTTAATCTAAATTATATCTAATCTTCTCTCTAGCTAATTTGGAATAACAACACATATTAATTATGGTAATAAGTAGTCTACTGATTTAAAGTATTTAATGTTAAAAAACTATTGTGAAATGATAGTTACTGGATATAAGTTATTAGGAGAATTTTGCGATGTCAACAACTAAGATATTATAACTTAATTTTCAATCCAATTCATTTCAATTCTATGAACAAGTCTCAATTACAAGTCAACAAAGAGTAAGTTGTTCCTTCAGATATTTTTATACATATATAAAAAATAGGTAATTTAAACATTTAATCTAATTAATATATATATGAACAAAGGAACTACGTAACACCAAAACTAAAACACGAATTATTTTTTGTACAAACTTAATTAAGAATGTTCTTATCTTGGAGTCGACCCCAACGAGCAGACCCCTAAAAGATATATGGACAATAAAGATTAATGGCTGCACTGTTCAGCAGAAAAAAATAAATTTTCATTATCTGCCCCAAGCTTAACCTATATTCGTGTATATTTTAATACTGTTGTACCTGAGAGAAGTATAGATATAAAGAAAATAATTTTTGTTTTTGCCGAAAATAGAAATTATTTTACATTTAATATATATTTTTACTAGGTATGTAACTATAAGAGATATTGTGGATAAAAAAGAACGTATATTTAAAACGCCATTTAAATTCGGTATTCTGGCTTTTACTTCATCTACACTGTTGATATAAAACTTTCTTAATTAAAAGTTTATTCATTGTTAGCATGAACTCGTTTATAAACTCTAAAATCGACGTATCAAATCGAACTGCAATGTTTGATTGCAATATTTAAAAATATATACATTTGGGTGGTATGTTAATTTTGATAACATTCAACTTGTCAAATAATTTTGAATCATTGATATTGCAATATAGAAATAGTATTACAATTTTCAATTATTTTTCACATACCGATATTTTAAATTAAAAAGCGCTTTCAAAAATATTAGTACATAAAATATATTCCATTGGCCACTACCCTTAAAAACTAGCAAATTTTAATAAGAGCATAGAGTGAAATATAGGAAATTTGACTCTGCTCTGAAAAACACATCAATTTTTGACAACCCAAAATTATCATAAGAAATTTTCATTTCAACTTTACTTTAAATATCTACAAAATATAAATCTTGTCTACGTTACCCAGTCTAATTCCCCTTGAGTATACATTATACTATTGTAATAAAAGATTATTATCTCCAGTACATTATTCGCATCAAATATGAGTTGTGTTTCATTGTAAATAATAGGATTATACATAACTTTAGAGGTATACACTGGTAAGGCGGAACCCCTTTTGTAAGTTAAGCAGCTTAATCGGTAAGAATATAGTTCATGTAATGCTTTTACTACAGTATCTTAAATAATTAGTTACTCTTGTCGACGGATGGATTACGACTTATTCTCGCCTACGCAGCTATTTTGATGTGGAAATCATAATATAAAGACACTATACAGTGTTAACTACTTTATTGCATATTGACTGCCATAACAGCTACTTTTACGTTATTTTTCTTGTTTCTTATTATTCCACTAAAATAGGTAACTCTTGTTCGTTCTAACTTGTTCGTTAGAAATTGGCCTAAAAATGTCATTCCTTTTATATAATGACCAAATAAAATCTAAATTTAAGATATTTCTTTAATTACTTAATAAAAAAACTATGTTTATTCAGTTAATATTGTTTACGGTACTCTTGACTCATCTCAATATCAATACCTTCTATATTAGTGTATTATGCTTTAATAATAGCGAAATTATGCGTTAATGGTAGCCAGTGGTAGACAACGATTAGTTATGAAATAATATACATATCTTATTGGGCTGCCATTGTTTCTAAATTTTAAAATTAGAGACCATGACAATCCGAGCTGACTTTTTATTAACATGGATTTATTTATTTCTTTGATTACATTTTAAAAGGAATTTGTAATTCTATACGAATTTGTTTTGTGATTTGTAATTTGTTGATGGCATTTTTCTAATCGTGCAATGGATTTATAAAATACAGGTCTTGAGTAAGTGCAAATATTTTTTGGGGTAGTAAATTTTGACCCCAGAAACACGATTATGAGGTTTTTTTGCAAAAAAAAATTGAAATTTTTTGAAAAGATTTTGAATTTCTTTTTAGTTTTTAGTTAAAAAACATAATTTGTTGATAATATGGCAACATAAGTAGTAGTTTAAATTTACAAGAAAGAAAATCCAAAAAAATTTTCAAAATTTTATCAAAAATTCACCTTTTTTGGCAAGCAAAATACTCGGTTATTTTGGATTTATATGAATAACGGCAAAGAGAAAATATGTTTCTTGAATCGAGATCTACCAGTCCTGAAAACATTTGGACTTATTTAAGACTAACCCTGTATATATTAATCGACTTAATATGTAATAAAATATAAATTAAATATTATAAGTACCAAATTAATAAAATTTTGCATAATTTCTAAACATATGAGGCACGTTTCTTTTTAATATAAAGTGGAAGAAATTTTGACAACATTGTAACCCTATTAAATATAATTGAAGTCTTCACGTTCTTATAACAATTATATATATATATATATATATATATATATATATATATATATATATATATATATATATATATATATATATATATAGATATAGAGAGAGAGAGAGAGAGAGAGAGAGAGAGTTTTATTTTATTGGTATATATATATTCGTTTCTCATTTATTCGTATTGCGTTCTATATATTTTTATAATACTACAGTAGTGATTAACAGATTTACGTTAGACTTTCCTTGCCTAGTTATAAAAATTGAATAAAGTTGTATATTAAATAGTTTAGACATTTAAGGCTGGCTGCAGCGACGTCCCGTAATCCTGCTGTTAAAACATAACAATTGGTTTTCATATATAAAAACCAGCTGTTATATTTTAACAGCAGGATTACAGGACGTCGTTGCAGCCATCCTAAGTAGTAACGTTGTGTTTATAGCAAAACTTTTTACAGAACTTTAG
Organism: Sitophilus oryzae; assembly: GCF_002938485.1. Classification (NCBI taxonomy): domain Eukaryota; kingdom Metazoa; phylum Arthropoda; class Insecta; order Coleoptera; family Curculionidae; genus Sitophilus; species Sitophilus oryzae. The sequence goes on along the minus strand of NW_022147237.1, from coordinate 2,804,224 downwards.
ATATCTTAATCTGCAGCAGACACTAAGAAGCAACTAGGCTGAAACTTAGTCTAAGTAGGAACAGGAATAGCAACCCAACCTAACCTAACCAACCCAACCCCATCATCCTTCAGACAGAACTATATGCTATCGAAAGGTGCGTACAATTTATCTTAGATAGGAAGTACCAGAAATAAGAAATACAGGAAATTGAAGAGCAGCAATCAATCTAGCTAGAAAAGGAGCAAACACGCTCTATTACTGGACCCCAGAACCGTTCTACTTCCCAAGTAAAAACCAACTTAAAGCGGAAATGATGAATCTGGAAAATGAGGAAATACCAGATCACCTCATCAGCGAGCGCGCCGAGGCGACAACCATTTGTGTCATAAATTTTGGTACCTCTGTTACTTCTTTAAAACCGTCACAGATACTTGTTTTTGTCAAAGTTCTGAGACTGTATGATGGGTTATAACTCAAGAAAGGGGGACACTATAGATCTGTGAAGTCGGGGTGATGAATTTTCCCCCTCCTATATAATCTACAAATTTAGTCTGAATGCATACAACATGTGTACTTGAGATTAACAATTATAATAGGCGTAGGTTGATGCGTGGTGCTTATCACACCACCTTCCTAAATTACCAATGGCATTATTAGAGCCAGCTCTATACATATAGCTACCCCCAAGTCATGTAAACGCTGTATAAAGGGAACCGATATTAATTAAACTGCTATTGAACTATATATTGCAATTTTGTACTAAATTACTTACCATCGAGATCAGACAATGTTGACTCGCCGCTGTCAAAAGGGTCCACATCCCGACTAAGCGCGATCGCTGCCGAACTACGCCGATGTATGACACTGTCCGAACCGGTGCGACAGTGTGTGTAGCCCGCTCCGTTATTATAGTACATCGCAGTGGGCGGTGCACTCAGGGGACGTTCATGTTTACCGGGCCTTCATTATTTAAACACGCCGTGGACGAAGATGCGTCGGCAAGGTTGCCACATCGTCGTTCGTTGCAACTACGAACGGACGGTGAAAGGCGCCGTGACGTCACGATGGAAGGGGGACGTCTGTTGGCATCGCGATATCTATTGCACAATGCACAGGATGCTGTTCGTTGGAAAGTACGTCTGGAACAGAAAGAAAGATTTAGTTTAGAGATAGGAAAAATAGAGTTAGATTTAATTTGATCTAGTTGTACGGAAATAATTTTAAAATATAACTATGAAAACTTATCTGTACAAGATTAACGATTGTTATTGTCATTTAGTATAAAATAATTTTAAAATTAAATTAATTTTAAGACGATACCCAAAATATTATATTTTCAGTTATGTGACTAATTCAATGAGCAAAGCCAATAGCATACTACAAGGCTACATCTTGCATGTACTTGTGATGTGTTGCATCAGTGTTTCACAAGTACACGGAACCTATAGTTTATCGCCAAATCCAAACGGCATATTTGAGAGGCTCTACAAGGCAAATATACTCAAAGTGGTTTGCCATTGCCTTTCTTGAATTGGCGGCTCGCAGGTCGCTCTATTTATATAAATAAATATTTTTATTAAATAAATAAAGCCACGGTTGACCACAAAAAAATAATAAATATTAAGTTTTGTCTCATTGACTATAATTAATCTATAATTTGCTGATCAGAGAGCTGCAAATTGGAGCATAGTTCCAAAAATAATATAAAAATATATTTTAGATTTTAATAAATCTCTCATTTGTAACAATTACAACTTTCATAAATTGTACAATATAGTAAAATACATACATTTTCTTAGTCCAAAATAGCACTAGTCAAGATTTCAAGATAATATTCAAACCAATACTGAAAGAGAAAAATTAAATTCTCAGGAATAATATAAAAACAATTCTATATACAGGGTGGTCCGAACTGTATTCCGGAAACTTCGGCAGCATATACTGCAGATAAATATAAGTAAAAAAGTTCGTATAATGTATGTCCTAAAATGCTTAGTTTCGGAGATACAGGGTGTAGAAGTTTCATTTTTTTTCTATTTTTTCCAAATATTTTCTGAAGTAACGTCAATATTTGGATGAAAATTGGTGTCTGGGAGTTTTTTGTTATGAAAAATTTGATTTTGATGTCAATACGACTCCTACGGTGGGGATGCTACCTACATGTATGGTAACTGTTTTAAAGAGTAATAATTTTTCGTCCGTACCAGTATAAAAGCATTGAGTGAAAAAATATACATTTCCGTGTCTTTGTACGTAAAAAAATATCTCTTGCTAAAAATCGCTACGAGTAACCGCTCTCAAGATATTTAGAATGGAAATACTCAATATATGTCATTATTGACAAAAAATAAACACGTTGAGTAGATAATTATTTGACAGAAATAATAAATTCGGGAAATTTTTATTTTTTTAAATTAATCATAAATTTTTCTACGAAGAAATGATGATAAAACAGTTACTGCACAGAAAGAAGTGTTGGCACAAAAACACTTCAAATTTCTGATTTCAGTCTGATAACTATTTAGTCAACATTCATGACAGGTATTGATATTTTGGATACCAAATATGTCGAAAACCATTACTCTTAGCGATCTTTACCGTTTAGTTTTTTATTTATTTTTTAGTTTACTTATTTACGTAAAAAACGTCGTAAATGTATATTTTTTACTCGATAGTTTTATACCGGTACGGACGAAAAGTTATTACTCTTCAAACCAGTTAAAAATATGCAGATCCCCCCTCCCCTACAAATAGGAGTCACATTGACATCAGAATCAAATTTTTCATGTCAAAAAACTCCCAGACAGAAACCAATTTTCATCCAAATATTGTTATAAGTTACTTCATAAATTATTTGGAAAAAATCGAAATAAAAATGAAACTTCTTGACCCTGTATCTGCGAAACCAAGCATTTTAGGAAATACACGTATACGAACTTTTTTACGGATTTTTATCTGCAGAATATGCCGCCGAAGTTTTCGGAACACAGTTCGGACCACCCTGTATATATATAACTTATAATACAATCTTTTACTAGTCTAAATAACTTATTTAAAAATTACTTTTACCTTTTACATTTTATAAAATATATATTTTTTTTTTTATTTCGAATACTTTTTTAATATGTATACTTTACATTTTTTAAACACAATATTTTAATTAATATAATAAAGTAGTCTATGAAGGAAATTCCTGCTGCATTCCTAATCTCGTATATTTTAGTAAAAAACCAACTTTTACCGTAATCAACACACTTTCTTATTAAAATTTTCTGTTGCCAATAAAGTTCAGTTTATTAAACTTTGTGTTTTTGCACCGAGGGTACGTCACAATAAATCCAATTAAGATTATCGGCGCCACTTAAAAGCCAGGAAGCACTCGGATTTGTTGGCGACCTGCTGTTAGCGTATTATTAAAAATTAACCACTATTAATAAAGCAACGATTCAATTTGCCATGAATATTTAAACTTCTAGCTTTGAAAAATTAAACATGATGTTTATATATCTCAAATCAGGAAATTGAGTATCTATATATACAGGGTTGTTCACCACATACGACACGGAGTATTGTAGCTAAACGATGAGATTCTTACAAATTTTAAGTCTTGGGTTCGATGAAGGACTATTAGAGGTACAATTTAAAAATAATTTTACAAGATACAGAGTGTCCCAAATAAGTAAAAAATATCAAAGTTGTATTTTTTTAAATGGAACGCCTTGTATATTATTGCATTTTTAGTTTCTACGATTAAAATAAAGGTAAAGATTACAATAACGATTAAAATAAAGGTTTATTATACTTAAACCTTACCGTTTATGAAATATTTTCAATTTTGTGAAATTGCAGTAAAAATTTTAAGGCTTCATTCCTCCAAGGGTACCAAAGTTTTTAATACTAAATATTTACTGAAGTTTATTTATTGATCAGTTATTGTGTTGCAATAATAAAAATAATACTACCTTATACAGAGTGTCTAAAAATTTATTTTAAATAATTATTAGCTTCAAACGGCAATAACTTGTTTAATTTAAATGGAACATCCTGTATATTTTACGAGAATCAGATGCACAATTTTATTGTCTATCAAATTATATTATACCATTTCATTAAGTTTCCGTAGAAAATGCATTTTCTTGTAATTTAGAATTTATTTATCAATATACCCATGGAATATTGACATTTTAGATTATTTTTAAAGATGTACCAAATTTTTAAAGAGTACAGATAATAATATTGTGGATATAATTCGTTTATTTCATTCATTCGTTTAAATATTTGTTAAAAAGAAACAATTAAAACAAAAAAAACAATTAATAAGATTCCATTATTCAAACTACATTAACTGACTGCATTGATTAATAATAATTGTTCCAAATACTAAAAAAACCGAATTTTGTATGGGTATTAGACAGTGTGATAAAAAGTAACACCTTAAAAAGGATATTTCATTTTTTAGTAAATGCTTATTTATAACAATAGAGACTTTAATTTTGATAACTTATTATTATATTGATTTCTGACTCAAATCCACATTAATTTAGAATAATTTATTAACGAATACAATTAAGTATGTAATTAATTAGTATATGGGCGGAAATAATGGTGCTATATTTAATTTATGGTATACTCTTTTATAAAGATTTAAATAGTTTTCTTTTTGCATACAACATTATTGTTTTTAGCAAAACGATAATGTTACTAGAATGTCAATATATGATGTCAATATTCCATGGGTGTCAATAATAAAATGTCAATATTCCATGGATGTATGTATGTATGGTATATTGATGAATGAGGTCTAAATTATAAGAAAATGCATTTACTACGAAAACTTGATGGGATAGGTAAAAATGGTATAATACAATTTGATAGACAATTAAATTGTGCATCTGATTCTCCTAAAATATACAGGGCGTTCCATTTAAATTAAACAAGTTATTGGCGTTTAAAGCTATAAATTATTTAAAATAAATTTTTAGACACTCTGTATAAGGTAGTATTATTTTTATTATTGCAACACAATAACTGATCAATAAATAAACTTCAGTAAATATTTAGTATTAAAAACTTTGGTACCCTTGGAGGAATGAAGCCTTAAAATTTTTACTGCAATTTCACAAAATTGAAAATATTTCATAAACGGTAAGGTTTAAGTATAATAAACCTTTATTTTAATCGTTATTGTAATCTTTACCTTTATTTTAATCGTAGAAACTAAAAATGCAATAATATACAGGGTGTTCCATTTAAAAAAATACAACTTTGATATTTTTTACTTATTTGGGACACTCTGTATCTTGGAAATTATTTTTAAATTGTACCTCTAATAGTCCTTCATCGAACCCAAAACTTGAAATTTGTAAACATATAATCGTTTAGCTACAATACTCCGTGTCGTATGTGGTGAACAACCCTGTATATATTTTTTTAAATATTGTTTAACATTTTAAACAATATTTCAAACTTTTATGTTCTTTCAGGCATTATTGTTCTATTTTTTAGTTAAAATATGACCCAGAGGATTTTGCTACAACTATAAAGTATCGAGAATGATAAAAAGCTTAAATTTTCCATGCCCTTATAATTATTTCTAATTAAAAAGTGCATAATTAAAATATAAATTATTATTGCTATTGAAAATTAATAAACAGCATTTGCGGATATTCGCAATATTACATTACATATCGGGTTTTCAAAAGTAATTTTTTATCAAAGCCTAATTATTTTGGTCTGGTGTTTTACCATCGAAAGAGTCATATGTAGTAGTGGGAACTATCGAATGAATACTATCGAAACATTCGATAGTTGCAATTCATTCGAATAATTCGATTGTTAGTAAGAAAACATTCGTTGAAAACTATTCGAATAAAAATTATCGAATAGATCCGTCATCTGCCTTGAAATATTGTATTCTAGTAATTCGGCAGCAAAAACCATTTATTTATAAAATTCATTCATTTATGAAATTCATTTATTCGTCAGGATCGATTATAATAAAATATTAACTGAATTTTAGTTGTCGCCCGGCGACGTAGGTTTCTTTCCGAGAAACCCGACAGCGGTCGGTGGCAATGCTATGAAAGAAGCCGGCATCTTTGATTTTTTGCGGAGTCAGATATAGATAAGGACACATTATTTTTTTTATTGAAAGGGCGCTGTTGCCATATTTTGGTATTAGTTGATATTAGCAAAGAATATTATTGTTTGGCTTTAGTTAGTTAGTGATAGTATGTCTATATATTCTGCATTCTTTTTATTAATATTCTGTTGTTACACTGCAATAATACTTGTTATTTTGGATGTAGGAAAATGATTTTTAATGTTTTTAAGCAAAGACTGGTTTAATAAATAATAATAACAGTAATCATTTGTTATACCTATTAACAACAAAATTTAAAATCATTTAATATAAATATTTTTTTAAGTAGTAGCAAAATATAAACAACAAATTAGATGTCAAAATTATTTATATTAGATCCTATTTAAAAATAATATAGTCTCTAAATTTTTTGTGTGTGGCAACGTTGGTTTATTAAATAATAATAATTACACAACTAATTTGTTATATTAACAACAAATTTTAAAATCATGAAATATAAACATTTATTAATTTTCTAAGCATGCAGTGTAATGGAAGGAAAATATAAATAAAAAAATTAGAAATCAAAATTATTTATATTAGGTGCTTTATATTACTATTTAAAAAATTATATTTACTTTTACTGGCATTTACTTTAAAAAATAAATGAAATATTTCTTCGCAAAAAACTACATGTAAGAGCATGCATAAACAAAATACAAACATCGTTCAACTTTTTTTTTAAATTGGCACGTGTAAAACTTTCATTTTAATTTTCTCACCCCATAGTTTGAGTTCGATAACCACATTTACTTAACCACATTACTTAAATATGATTATTAAGTTTAACTAATTCATATTATTAAAACATCTAAAATACAAATATGTATTTTTAAAATTAATTGTAAGTTCATCTCATCTCTTAAAAATTGCTACTTCTCAAAATTTCCCATTAAAAAATAGACCATATACCATATAAAATTAAATAATTGAAAGATCGGACTACGGAAAACCACACAAATTTTCGGAAAAATTTTGACCACCTGCACATGCACTCAATCGTCAATAAATAAAATTAAAAAATAACTAATATTTTAGTATTTTAATTATTTTAATAAACGCAAAAATAGCACAGTATTTATACGGCGAAGTTATAAAAATTTGGAAGAACTAATAATGCACTGACGCATACGAAAATCAAACGAATACTAAATTTCATTTATCAAAAGCATTCGATAGTCGTGGCTCAACGGTAACCATTTAGTCGCACGGCGAGGTTGTCACATATGCTTTAGTATACAAATGAATGAATTATTTTATTCGAATAAAACCATTCGATAGTTGAAATCATTCATTCATTAACCATTCGATAGTCTAATTCATTCGATAGTTCCCATCGCTAGTCATATGTAATAAAAGCGCGAATATTTGCAAAACCGCTAAAAATTTTAACATACTTTAAATACAAAAAATGTTCATTTTTTACTTCTCCGTCTAACAAAGATATAATATATTCTATTTAAAATAAAAAACGAAGAAAAATAATTTTACGTTTTAGAAAGTTTGGCTTAGAATTTTGACCACCCTGTGTGGTTTAAGATTACGATATTTAGAGCAAAGTAAATACAGACCAATTATAGTAAATACTTAGTATAGTTTTGATTTAAAGGCATCTCTGGTATTTTTAATAATTTAAAAAAAGCTGAAAAAATATTTTTTTTATTTATTAATACCTATATCAGTTATACAGGGTGTTCCAGAAATAAGTGCAAGTATTTTAAGGGGTGGTAGATCTCAACAAAAGAAACATATTTTCACTTTATCGTTTTTCAAATAAGTCCAAAATAACGGAGTTATTTTACTTTGAAAAATCACCCAAAAAAAGATTTTTGCTAAAATTTTGAGAATCACAGGATCTTTTTTGGATTTTCTTTCTTGTAAATTTAATCTACTACCTATGTTGCCATATTATCAAGAAATTGTTTTTTTTTAAATAAAAACTAAAAAAAAATTCATAAAATTCCGAATTTTCATTTTTTTTTGCGAATAAACCCTCATAGGCGTGTCTCTGGGGTTGAACTATACTACCAGTTAAAATACTTGCACTTATTTCTGGGACACCCTGTATATTAATAAATTATATCATATATTATTATATAAGTTATTAATATATACTCTCAAACATATTTCCCAATATATTAGGATTATGTAAAGCGATCAGAAAGGAAGCCAAAAATGGAATAATATACAAGGTTAGTAATTAGTTCCCTTTAGGTAAATTGAAAAATGATCCCGATCCACTCACACTTTTTTGAGCCACCCTGTAGAAGTTAAAATATTTTCCTGAAATACATCCTAATACATACTCTAGGTTTACATTTTTACAAAATTCCTAAGTTTTTTTTATTATAGGAGATACAAATGCCCGACGCATTTTTGCCGGACCCTGTATATTCATTATTATTTACTCATAGCGACTTCAAAAGCCACGGTGATTTATTTAAAATCTAAATAATCCGTCAAGGTATTGAATATAAGTTTAAATATCTTAAATTTACTAATGGTTCCTTTTTTATTGTTAGTTATATGATCCGTATTTATAAATTTTATTTTATAATGATGTAGAAATTGCTGGCTGAGCAATCCGTAATTAGCTCTTTACCACAGCAACGCTCCACTAAATAATCTGAGTTTTCAATTACCAACCTATTAATATTTAATGCTTGCTAATACCAGGACATAGCTAGATACATAGGACAAAAATCTATCTACTTATGATTTAATATAAATTTTTGATGTCCAATTTTGGTTTCCATACATACAGAATTTTTTGCCTGTAATGTTAGCATTTAATCTTTAATGCGGCGATTTGTTTTGTTTATTCTATAATGTAGTTCATTATTTTAATGGTACACTATCCTAAAACCAGTTATTTATCACTGATTAGTTTTTTATCTTTAAGAATAACCACGAATACCGGTTATATAGCAGTTTAAGGAACAGCACTTAAAGGACATAAAGGGCCATTACTACCTCTTTCCCGTTCAAAATATTCTAATAAAAAATTCCGATGAGTTTTTACGGCTATTAAGCTATCATGTACACTTCGCACTAAAAGAGGTTTTAAAAAGAACAATGTTCGACTGCAAGGTCTGCTAATAAACATTTTGAAGATTAAAGTATCACAACACTATTGATTTAAACCAAAAACTCGCAATACAAAACTAAAGTGTTAAAATGAATGACAATGTCAGGAAATAAATAAATAAATGCGGCAACTTGACATTTTTTATAGCAGGGCTACCACCTGAATCCCCAGCGCGAAATTTAAATTCCAGTTAGTCAGCACGGCGCCGAATATGTCCATAGTTGGCATCAATGAATTTAAAAATTGCGCCCTCGATTACGCAACTGAAATTTTAATTGATATGAAATATACACCTTGTGGTTGATTAACGTGATTCTGAAAATTGATTGATATTGATTTTGATCGATATGTATATTGTAAATTTAATTTACCGTCTATATAAAAATTTAGTAGAGAAATAATAGAGCTAAAAATTTATACAAAAATTCAAGTATTTTTTCAAAAAGCAATTACTTCACAAATTTCATTGCACTTTTTCATTTGCACCCTGTAAGATGGACATAACTTCCGATTTAGTTGCTTAACCCAATGATTTCTTACTTACTGAACCATTAACGTTACCGTTTATAAAGTTTATAAACCATATTTTTCAAAGATAATGGAGGTTATGATTTGAAAGATGGTTTTATCAAAAAGAATTTTTAAAGTTTCAATCTCGATTCATGTTCGACATATGGCCAATTTGCCGCAAACAGAATTACGTACCTACATTTATCTTTGTCCGTAAAGCCAGTTTGAAAGAAACCGATTTCTAAAATAATCCATTTTGAAATGGGGACATTTTGTGAAAGATTAAATCAATTGTTAGAGATTTTTCTACAGAATCCTGAAAGCATGTAATCGAACTTACATTACTACCATTTTTTTCTGACCTGAATTAGATACTGATCTATATTTTTATTTTAGAATGGACTTTTTGTTAACCAATTTGTATTTTTAATAGAACCTCCTACCTCTTATATAACTTTTTAGGCTTGATGAATTTTACAAATAATTCTAAACATATTTTGTATACTAAGGGCTTGCAAAGGTTAATCTTGGGTCTAGATTTCTGTATGTAAGAAGAGTACAATGGCGTTTATACTGTACTGAACAAAAACAGAACAGTAAACACGTTGCCAAACGCATGAAATAAACCGAAAAACTATGCACATTGCTAAAAGACGTGGAAGGGCATATAGCAGATTTGTTGCAGTCGACCGATTGACCCAATCAGTACCTGTGTCAGTACTTAAAGTTCTAGGGAAAGGTGTACATCACGCGTTCAGCTTCACGATTTTATTACGTCCCGTACTTTATTTGTTTATTTATTAACGAGTAGTTGTAAGTTTCCCTATAGCTTGAAAAGTTTTAAGTGCAACTTAGAAAAACTTGCATTTTTGGTATAAATAAGTGGAATTGAGTTGGTGTTCGACAGTTGTCGCGCTATTAGAACTCTGAATTCAAAAATCGATATCTCGATATCTATTAGAAATAATTGATTGTAGTTTTTTTCAAAAACTTTCTTAATATTTCTGCTATATTTTCTTCGCAGACAGTATGTGAAAATCTTTATAAATAAAAAAGTTACACGATTGCTGAAAATTGCTGTGCACTAAACCTTATCGAATTTTCCATCAACCTTATCGAATCTTAATTAAACATATTGTAAAAGGTCCGATCTTCAAAATAAAAAAAAGTTTCATTATCTAAAGTGGTTCTTAAGTTATGGCGTGTTATGTGTTAAAAAGTTGAGTTTTTAAATTATTGCGATTATTAACGTTCTCTCGTTATAAAAAAAATAACACCCACGATATCCTTGTAATTGCATTTCAGATGCTCAGAAACATATTATATAATGATTATATCTAGTTATCTTTTCGAAAAAAATGGTTTTTAAAAATAAGCGGTCTGCGAACGTGATTTTACTTTACTTGATAGGGAAAGGCGCACCGGCAACGCCGCAACAGCACACCGTCGCATTTCTCTCACTCCGACTTAATAGGATCCCTATGCGATTTACTTCCACACATGTGAATATTGACCCAAAAGTAACAGTTGCCAGCACGGTATAATACATTCTATAACCTAATAATTTAACTAGTAAAAGTATATGATAAATTTTTCAGGATTTATTATTTTTTTACATTTGTGTTACCTCTCTTTTAGGTTAACTGGCCTCTACTCTACTCGCGAAGTGAGCCAAAGTAGGTGAAAGTCAAATAGTGAAAAAGGTTAATTTGTGTTTCCTCGTCTAAAGCTAGACTCTGACGACTTGTGTACTTAGCAAGTATTTTTTATCGGCAAAGGGTCCAGCGATAGTGCGGTGTAGCTCCTATAATAAATCACTTAGAAATTCTGTATAGATGCCCGACGCGCTCTGTATACCAATTACAAATGTTTGTCAAGTACAGAAGACGTCTGAGCGCGCCATAATGAAAATACACCCAGACGAGACAAAGTTAGATGGGAAAACACAAAATAACGAAAGAAGAAAAAGCTATTCAAAAACAGAAAAAAATCATGAATTTTTAAAAATATAAGAATAAAAGAATATATGTATTTGGAACAACTACTACACAGCTCGGGCTCTCTCTCTCCACTACCAGAAATCAACAGAAGCATTAAGTTAGCATGGAGTATTTATGGAAGAAATTTAATCATATTCAAATCTAGAATGCCACTCTATCTACAGAAGAAAACATTCGATCAATGTGTATTACCAGATACTGGTAGAACCCTGGACACTTAAAAGGGACATCATAAAGAAACTGCAGGTCGCACAACGTTCAATGGAACGAAATATGTTGGGAATAACCAAGGGAGACCGTAAAAGAATAGAGTGGATATGACAAAAGACCCAAGTAATAGATGTCATCCACAGAGTCAAATCCTTTAAATGACAATGGGCTGGACACCTGGCAAGAAGAACGGACAATGGATGAACCACAAGAATTACAGCATGGTTACCCACGAGGAATTAAGAGGCCTAGAGGAAAAACCGAACCTGAGATGGGACCATGATATTAGGAAATTAGCAGGGATAACTTGGGCCCGCATAGCAACTGATAGACAACAATGGGCTTAACTACAAAGAGACTTTGTGTGGGAGACTACACTATAATTGGATATGGTTGAATAAGCTGTAAATGGTGATGATGATGATAAGAATAATAACATTTTCAAAATAAACACAAATTTTACGCCAAATAAAAATATATTTCTTCTGAAAAATATTGTATTATAAACTCGATGTATGATTTAGATTTATGTTTATTATGAATGTAATACTTACTTCAGTCTGTACATAAAAGATATATTTGAAAATGGAAGTAAAAACCTTTACAGCACACTTGCGTTTTCCGACACTACATAAAATTCGCCTCAAAACGTATTACTGAAAGGATCAACAACGATAAAATAAAAACAATGTTTGAGCAAGACAAATGATGCGTTCGTTCATAAAAAGAATATAAATTCGTTTTATATACACTTTTATGATATTCCTATTGAAATAAAATACACAAATGGCTTTATTCATCTGTTCATTTATTCATTTTTGATGAACGTAAATATAATATAAATAAAATATATATTATATTAACTAGCCATATTAACAAAATTTATTTAAAATGTAAATAGCATAGAGGATTAAATATTTATATACCTTTTTATTATTTCCAGGTTATTTGGTCTTTTTAGGCAATAACTGAAGTACAAATAATTTTGATGATATTATTTACATTTATATACAAATTTGGATATAAAAACGCAAAGAAAAATTATTTTTTCAATAATTGATACTACCACAAACACTTAAAAATACAGGGTCCGGCAATAGTGCGTCGGAAATCTGTAGCTCCTAGAATAAAAAGCTTAAGAATCTTGTTTAAGTGCAAATCTAAAGTATACTTTAGATTACATCCAGGATCCAGGAAAATATTTTAACTTCTATAGGGTGGCTCAAAAAAGTGTGAGTGGATCGGGATGATTTTTTTTGTATATTATTGCATTTTTGGCTTCTTTTCAGATCACTTTACATAATCCTAAGATATGAGTAAATATATTTCGGGAGTTTCAGAGATATTAATAAATAAATAAAAAATATATATTTTTCAGCCTTTCTTAAAAAAATTATTAAAAATACAAGAACTGTCCTGAAATCAAAACTATATTATATATTTACTTTAGATGGTCTGGACTTACTTTGCTATAAATATGGTAATCGTATATCATACAGGACGTTCAAAATTTTACGTCAAACCTTCTAAAATATAACATAATTTTTCTTCGTTTTTTTTTAAATGGAACATCCTGTATATTATTTTTTCAATAGATGGAGCATTAAAAAATGAAAAAATGAACATTTCTTGTATTTAGAGTATTTCAAAATTTTTAACGGTATCGCAGATATTCGCGGTTTTATATTTCATATGAAACACTTTTGAGTCACCCTATAGAAGTTGAAATATTTTCCTGAAATACATCCTTGTACATATTTTAGGTTTACAATTAAACAAAATTTCCAAGTCTTTTTTTCTAGAAGATACAGATGCCCGACGCACTATTGCCGGACCCTGTATAACAAATTTATCTTAACATGAAAATATAATTTTGTATCGTTTGTTTTTAAATTTTATTTTTCTAAGTCCCTGTATATTTTTAAAAATTAATCTACAGCTGAGAAATCAAAATATGAACAACTTTTTCTTTAACTCTATCACAGTTTTAATACGAGTTATGCTAAGAACCTAGTGGAGCGACGAGGATAGCGACGATCGTGCAGCGCGACCTCGCGTCGAGCAAGCCTCGAGGTGCTGGAACATAGTAGAGCGGCGAGGAATAGCGAGGTACTCGCAACTTTATTATTTTCATTTGCTAATTGATTATTTAAAATTTTAACAATGACCAAGATTCTGGACAGTAGTGTCGCAAACATTTGGTTTATTCGAAACCAACAAACCAAAAGATGTAGTGTACATGAAATTTGTACACTACAACATAAAATTTTCAAAACCCGGAGAGATAACTTATCTAAAATATACCGGCTATGGTGATTACTATCTTTTTCTCCAATCACAACTCTCTTTCAAACACCAAATCTATTAATTTTTGGAATCCATTATCCACTCCAAGTAACTTACATACTTAGATTTCATAGATAATATGTATATTTTTGTAAGATAACTTCAGTTGTAACCTCGAACGCATTTAAAGATTATCAAAATTCCAGTTTTTTCAATTTTTAAACTTCCCTTTGTAAGCTTTTCCCTTTTTTATAAAATCATTCGTAAAACCATAAGGAACAACACACAAAAAATGCATATTCATCGCTCGAATGGTGAATTATAGCCCTATGAAAAAAAGAGAGCTCAGCGAGTTTTATTTTCATAAAAAGATAGATGACGAACAATTTTTTTCTCGTAGTAGGTATGTTAAAAATGTTCCCCAACATAAATTTATTAAAATAAAATTGCATTATTTAGACCAGAACATTGTTAGAGCGAGTTAAAAATCACACAAATGATCCTTTTATTGACGTTCCAATAAATATGTTACCACTAATTGAATTTTGTGGCTACTTCTCCGCTCAATCGGTGCTAAATGCCACGCAACAAACAGAGACGAGTGTCACCGGTACATTAATTATCTGATGCAGATGCTGTGTTGCTCTGGAAACACTGTAACTGTGGGTTATAGAGTTGAATGGAATGTAATCGGGCTCTTAGTATATAGAAATAGGATAATCCTTTACAGCATAAATTGGTTTTAGATTGAAAACATAATTTGTAAAACATTATCATGGCTATGAATAAAGTATTTAATTTTTATATATTTTATTACTTTTTTTCTCTCCGTTTATTGAAGTCTTTTCTGCAAAAGCTCTAAAAGTTTAACTATTCCAGAAGAAAAATTGCAAAAAAGTATTAGCAAACTGCAACCGCTATTCTAGATGATGTAATTTTCTAGAAGCTTTTGATATATGCTCATCTTGAGTCATCTTGTATGCATAACTTCAATTAATATGATTCGCATTTCTCTGTTATTGCACACAGATATATTGAATATTTGAAATGCCTATTTGTTCAGTCTTGTTTTTGCTATTTTGATAGTTGGATTTGTTTTTCTTATTTCAATTATTGATGATGGGCAAAAAATTGTATACCGTATTAAAAATACTCAGGTGCCCGATGGCGTAGAGGTACAGCTCTCATCTACCTATCTCAAGGTTGTGGGTTCGAATCCTACAACCAGCATTTGATCAGCCAACTATTTTTATTAATATAAAAATAGTTTGGGTACCTAGGTCGACCCATCCTTAAATGAGTACTTGGGATTTACAATCCTGAGGTAATAATAGACGGTTGAAGCGTAGTGCTAGCCACATTACCTTCCTTGTATACCGAACGGCTCTAGCATGGCAAGCTGTACCTTGCTACACCCAAGGCGTTAAACGCTATATACCGGAACTGTTATTATAGTAAAAATATACATTTATTATCAATAAGCAAAATTTTAATAAAAATAAATTACAGTAGGTCTTGTGACGCTCTATGGCATTATTTTTATATTTTTGCTTATACCACACTTCTAACAATCTGAAATATTAATAATAATTGAATTACTTAATAATATTAAGCTGTACTCGAAATGCTATAAAATAAAATGTATCTGTATATGTGATTTTCAAACTCTAAAATTTATTTTTATATTTCCAACTACTAACATTTTTAAACTTTTAAGAGTGTAATTATAACATTTTTGGAAAACCATGAAGAAAAATAATTTTTAGTACTTTACAGCAAAGAAATCTAACAAAAAGACAAACATATTTTATTATTCAAAAGAATGCTAAATCGTTTTTTCTTGAAATCTCTTTTCTCCAAATTCTGATTTAACTTTAGGTTTTCACTTTACAGCAAAAACCTGAAGGTATTTTTTGGTGTAGTCCTTTTAACTTACACTGAGTCTGAGTAAGCCTTTTCGATTTAATTTTTAAAGTAAGTGGTTAGAACTGGTTTAAATAAGGTTGTTTTTACATTTGCAAATTTAATTTTCTAATAGGATGGGTATTAATAGGTACTCTTTCGATTAAAACAGCACGTTTATTATAAATACGATCGAAAAAAATCGACATCAAAAAGAGCTGGGGAATTTTGGCGAGGTCAAACCTTAAAAGGGTCCTACACGTAAATATATCTGGGTGATTTGAACTGTACAGTCCTTCCATTGAGTCCAAATCCTAAATCGTTGGGGTTGTGATAAAGATTTCATCGAAGAGATGAGATCTGCGATCTGTCAACATGATGAATATGTTTAACTGGCCAAATTACAGCTTTGGCGAGAGCTGTTCTAGACTATAGACGGACAAAATTATCTTTTATAAAATCTGAACGTGTAGTGTGAAAAGATCGCCCTCCATTTGGCCTTAAGACGCAAATCAAATCGTTGCGTGTAGGGTCCCTTTTAAGAAGGTTGTAATTTATTTTCATATTGAGTAAAAGTGATTTTTACATGATGTAAATTAAACAAAAGTCCAGAAAAAATAATAATTGATGTGTCTGAAAACGTTCTTTCATCAAAATCTTCAATTTTTTTAATTTTTGTATAATTAGCATTAATTTTGTGCAAGTTTTATGTATTTTTTTTTAATAATTGACGTCTAGAGAGTGACCTCGCCAAAATTATCATCGATTGCCATTCCCCAGCCGTCATTGACGCCGTTTTTTTCGATCATACGGTATATTTATTAGTTATAACATATCAAATGAATAAAATTGTGATATGCCAAGCCTTATGAGTATATAGAAGATAATTTTTACTTTCATTAATGCAATCATCACTGAACAGGCAGCCAGCATCAAACTACCAGATTGAATATAAGACTCAATACAAGACTTTCTGTAAGACCAACATCACTATCTTCTGTATTCTCTTTCATATACAAGGTATTTCAAAAAACATGTGCCATCTCTCATGGAGGGATTCCTCATGTAAAAATAAGATTTATTTTTCATATCAACATAGCTCCCATTCTGCTGTTTCGTAGCTACAGGGTGTTAAAGTCTTAATATTTTTTCGATTTATTATAATTTTCTTCCAAGTACTTTTAGCGTTTCGAATTAAATTTTGAGGGTAAAAGTTACTATAAATGCGACATATTTTAATGTTAAAAAAGTGTCGACATATTCACCAAGGACATGCGCATAGGTTATCACTGGAATTTTTTTCTAAAAAAAGCATGTACGCCACTGCTTTTTTTCTTGTTAGCGACATAGTGTAAGCAGTTTAATGCCCATTAAAAGTTGTCTCTTGATATTTTGTCGATTTCGGCCTCCTTCTTCTTCCGATTCTTTTTATTTTATTTTATTATTTTTATATTATTATATATTAGATCGATATTAAGACTCTAACACCCTGTAGCTACGACACAAAGCAGAATCGGACGTATGTTGATATGAAAAATAAATCTTATTTGTATGTGAGGAATCTCCCCACGAGAGATGGCACATGTTTTTTGAAACACCCTGTAGGTCTTGTCATCGCTGGTCATCGACAGTTAAACCACTTGCAATATAATTCCACTAACCTGGCGATAACCCTATTGTTATATTTTAATTATTATAATTAATACTCTTCTTATCTTAAAACAAAATCTAGATAGAACTAGAACCTTTACAACTATTCACAAATAGTATAAATAACTTTTTCTGGATTATTTTTTTCCATTTTATATCATCTTACAATAAAATTATAATTTTTCAGGAAGTTTTTAATGATTTATAAAATTTTTAAATACAATTAAATGCTAAAACTCGAATCCCATATGGCGTAGAGCTTAGGTATAGCATTTTTAAATTAATCTGTTTCCGTTATCTATTTTACATTTTACCTTTTCAAATGTCAACACACAAAATCCTAATTCCTTTTGTTTGTCCGTTATTCAAATTGTAACAAAAGCAGTACACTACTAATCCGCTTTCATATATACATTTGTAAGACACTTCTTCATATTTTCTTGCATTGTATCTTTTTTTTAACGTTTAGACTTGTATTTCCACGGAAGCGACTAGGATTAATGGTTTCAGATAAAAGTTTGTACTTTCGTTATACCGGGAAGTTTTAGCTCACGAACCAAGTTGTCAAACGTAGAATCGTTGAAAATAGAGCGAGCTACCAGATAATAAAGTGCTGTTTATAGTGGCGTTTAACTTTTTGACTCGTAGAGACACGATACATTTTTGCGAAAAGGTAAAATTTACGACTTTTTGATTTTTCATTAAAAGGAAAACATAAATTAAGGACTCTCCGTGTTTTACAGTGCCTATATAAAGTTGAAGTACATGATGATAACGAAGAAACTTATAACAACTTAAGTAAGGGTCGATAGTATCAATTTTTATTAGGGCAAGTTAAGGGCAAATATTTTTTAGGATAGTATTTTTTTTACCCTAGAAATACGTCTATGAGGTTCTTTTCGCAATTTTTTTTTAATTTAGAATTTTTCTAATTTTTTTTGGAATTTGTTTTAGTTCTTAGTTAAAAAACATAATATGGTAATCGCAAATCAATTTCCGATGCACGTGATCAACTTTTTGTGACAAGCGATGGCGACAGCGCTGCCAGATTGTGATGGATTTATGAGATGAATCTTAATTTAATATTGACAAATAATATATTTATTTTATCATGTTTCAAAGAGTTTTACGTTTTATTTTTAATTTAATAACTAATATTT
This sequence comes from Sitophilus oryzae, assembly GCF_002938485.1. Lineage (NCBI taxonomy): Eukaryota > Metazoa > Arthropoda > Insecta > Coleoptera > Curculionidae > Sitophilus > Sitophilus oryzae. The sequence goes on along the minus strand of NW_022147237.1, from coordinate 2,785,294 downwards.
TAATAATTAATTGATTTATTTGTTTTATAACTTAACTTACTTATTAAATATTGGCAAAAACTAGTCCATTATGAAGATTATTCTAAGCCTTATTATGGGTTATTTATTTATTTATTTATTGATGTATATCTTACACGCCATAAGTGGTACCATACCATACCATACCGCCATTACTCGCTGACGAGTATTTGACACGCATCAGAAGATGGTCACGCAAGGCGGTTTCTTTCATGAGCTTTTCTGTGACTGAAAAGCCCGATACGTGATGTTATCTGTCTACCGTACTCCAGACATTCAAAAATCTCATTTCTTTGTTGCCTCTTTACTTGTTGGTTGTCGCTCTTAACTGACTTTACAATTCTTCTCCATTCCGTTCTATTGTGAGCTGCCTCTTCCCACTCATTCTGCTTGTTAATTCCCTTTAAGTTTTCGTGGAAAATATCCTTGAACCTTTTGAGTTGTCCACCCGGCCTCCTCTTGCCTTCTACAAGCTCACCGTAAAGCAGAGATTTTGGTATGCGGTTTTCTTGCATTCTGCATACGTGACCAGCCCATCTTAAGCGGTATAATAACAGCCATAAGTGGTAATAACAAGTAAGAGGGTGCTATTAATGCACAAACTAATAATCACAGAATTTAATAAAAACTAACTTTGAAAGTGGTATAATGTGCTTCTCAATCCAACTTACTTCTCTGACTGCAGTCAAGGGTAATAAAACACCTTTATTGTCAGGTTCTCGTTCTAATTGTTTATCAGGGAAGCTACAAACTCTTTGCTTCGACTGTTTAAATGCTTCGGTATATTTTCAACAAACAATTGCAAGAAATGCAATAAAAAATCTCGAAAAATCAGTTCTTAAAAGAACTGTTTCTGCTTAAAAGTGCATTTAAAAAAAAGGCTACGAAAATATGTAAAAAACGAGAATTGCTCTCAAAGATTCAACAACAATATTACACAAAATAATGACTGGCATTAGGATAATTGTTAAACGATAAAGGACAACATTGCTGAACGCGGCGCACAGTGGCGTGAAACTGATAATATAACGAAAAAACCCTATATTTCCTAAACCGTTAATCCAATCGCATTGGGACGGATTTTATTCGATTCAGCTTAATAAAATACATCAAATAACATGGTTTATTAAATTTATTTAAAAGTAAACTGAGCACCAATTGAAACGTAAAGTGAAAATTTTTGCATCGAGTTGAACTTCTTGTATTTTCTAAACTATTTAAGGCATTTTAAATTGCTAGCCAGATTCTGAAACGCTTTTTTATCGACTGTCGAACCGTTCTTTGCAGTTTATTTAGTTATTGGCCAATACATATAATACAGGGTAAAACAAAAATGCGTGCATTTTTTACAAAATTTTAAGTGACCTCCATTTTGTGGGGGGATGGAGGATTTCCATTATTTGTGGGTATTTTAAAAGAGCTGTTTTATACCTCGGAACGTTTTTGAGTTTTTTTGGGGTATCACTCTCCATTGCGATGTTTTCCTTTTTTTATGATTTTCGGTAAGGTTTTAATTCTAATAAATTTATCTCATTATGAAATTAATATATTGTAATTTTGAGTATTAAGCGTATTAACTAATGATTATACTAAGTGATTATACTGTATCGTTAATGAAAAAGTGTTAAATGCTTCTTTTGTTATGCCAAGATACATAATAAAACCTGTCCATATAATTTAAATATACCAGCTAGATAAATTTTTAACGACCTGTATAACTGTAACACTTTTTAGTTTTATAAAATTATTTGTTTGCTTTATTTATTTATACATTAAAATGCATAATGCTTAAAAATACGATATCTTCATTCCACAATGAGATAAAATTAATAGTATTAAAACTCTACCGACAATCATAAGAATATCGAAAACATCGCAATGGAGGGCGATAAAAAACTCATAAACGTCCCGAGGTATAAAACACCTCCTTCAAACTACCCACAAAAAATGGATCTCCTCCATCCCTCCACAAAATGAGGCTCACTTAAAATTTTGTTAAAAATGCGCGCATTTTTGTTTTACCCTGTATTATGGGTCCTGACCAATAATTGAAAAAAAAAACAGCAAAGAACGGTTCGATAGTCTAAAACCGGTTTTCGGCATCCACAAAAATGAAGAATGTAGGTAGTTTTCATTTTTTTTCCACACTGTTTATCTTCTATTTTAAATTTTTAACAAACGTGGCCGAATGTGGCGATAAAATTTATAGAATCACTACTTTAACAGTTGCTTTTTTTAGTCAAATTACTCCGAAACCAAAGCTTGGTAAAGCTTTTTTTCTAGTCTGATTAAAGTAAAGTAATTTTATTAGAAATAGATTCAAACTAAACTGCATCAAAGGCACGGTATATTTTGGCAAAATTATTTTTACTTTTAATGCCCATGGATAAACGAAACAGTTCCTGGGTAATACCGATTTTTAGGAATTAAAAGAAGGGCTGTAAAATATTACTTGTTCTCGCTTTATTTTTGCGCGTTTCGTATATTAAGAAAATTGTCAAGAAAGAAAAAAGTAATATTATTATATTGTCTTTGAACTAACTCGATGTAAGATGGGATAATTTAAACCCGATTTAACACCCTCTTTTTTGTTTTTTTTTCCATTGCCGAAACCACTGTGCGGCGCAATGTGACCAACATAGCGATAATAAAATTCGGTTTAAGCTAATTTTTGAAGCTCTAATCTACTTAAAATATATTTTACAAGCATTTGCTCTATAAAGTAAAATAATGAGCTGCTCGGTATCTTAAATTATACAACAAATTTAAACATTTTTCTAAAATTTCATTTAGTGAGATTTATAGACTTTAATGTCAATGTCGATATGATTGGTGACGTCCATCGGAAAATGTTTTGTGATTACAATATCTTGATAATATGGCAACATGGAGGGTAGATTAAATTTACAAGAAGGAAAATCCAGAAATGGTCCAGTGGTTCTCAAAATTTAAGTATTTTTTTTCTTTATAATTTTTAAAATAAAAATTCGGTCGACTTATTTTAAAAACAGTAAAATATGTTTCTTTTATCGAGATATACCAGCTCTGAAAATATTTGCGCTTATTTAAGACTCCCCCCTGTACATAATACTATTTAAAGCAGATATGGTTGCATCTTAAATTTGGTTTTAGAAACAATATACACAGAAACCTGCAGAAATTGAGAACTCACCAAACATTACTTTGATTAAACATAATTGTAAACGATAAATAAGACTGTGCAAAATTATATTTATATACTCGCAGTTTTTATAATCATCACATTTTTCTATACTGAAAAAATTTAACATATTATATTTTGGATATACATATAGAATATCTAGTAGTAAAATATAGAAAATAGATATAACCGTAAAATGTTTCATACAATATTTGGTAATTCCGAAAATATGTTATCAAAAGTATATTAGCCCGAATCAACCCCATAAAATATTGTTTTTGTAATATTTTCGTTAAACAAAATGTTAGGATGTTGTACTTTCATTTTAAAAATGAAATATTACACCGTTTTGCATTTAACGGCATTACATTTTCTGCAATGAGGAAATTACTTTGCTAAATAGACATTTAAAAACGGTTTGTAAAGTTTAATTAGCACGCAACAGCACAATATCTTTATAATTTATTTGTAATACGAACCCTGTATAATAAAAAAAATAGATATTCTTCTAGATAAGCAGAGTGAGTTTTAAACAAGTGCAAATATTTTTAGGACGGGTAGAACTTGATAAAAGAATCATATACCGGGTGTTTGATCGTCGTTGGGAACATAGGAAGTCCCATGCAAAATTTGAACAGTCCAGATATTGGCTCCCCTATGGATTTTATAGCGAAGTCGTAAATAGACTTTTTAAAGGTCTACATTTGGTAAACACACACGCCAAATTTGAACAATTTTGGACAAGCCGATTTTAGGTAATTTGAGAAAAACTTAATCGATTTTTAAATTAAAACTGAATAGGTAACAATGAAACACCAGTCAAAAACCGACATTCCTTAAGTTGTCAGCGTCATTTTCAAACGTAACTTCATTTTAATAAAATTTTAATATTCAGTACTAGTAATAATTTATTGTTATACACATAAAGAAAAAGTGAACATGATAAAATACGCGGGAAATAGATTAGACAGTGTATCTGACATGTTTCGGTTAATTTTCCTTCAAATTTTATTAAAATTACTTTTGACAATGACAAAATCATAGTTTGTAAACCTAGGTATGTCAGTTTTTGACTGGTGTTTGATTGTTACCTGTTCGGTTTTAATATAAAAATCGATTAAGTTTTTCTCAAATTACCTAAAATTGACTTGTCCAAAATTGTTCAAATTTGGCATGTGTGTTTACCAAATGTAGACCTTTAAAAAGTCTATTTACGACTTCGCTATAAAATCCATACGGGAGCCAATATCTGGACAGTTCAAATTTTGCATGGGATTTCCTATGTTCCCAAAGACGATGCAACACCCGGTATGTTCTCATTACGGTTTTTCAAATAAGTCCAAAAGAACCGAGTTATTGTACTTTGACAATTTCTTTTTTCAAAAAGACCAAATTTTCCATTTTTTTTCGCAAAAAACTCATAATCGCGTTTCTGGGCTCGAAGTATAATACCCCTAAAAATATTTGCACTTATTTAAGACTTTCCCTGTATACTTGTTCGGTTGGAAATAGAGAGAGGAATCCCAATTTAATACAAAATCACCTCAAGGATATTATTGAAAATCTTGTTCCGTATACTTGTTTCCCACTAACTTATAGAAGAGTAAAAAACGGATTCTTATAAACTATTTACTTATTAATCACAAATATTATTAATTAATATAAATATTAATCTGATATTTAATCTAGATCATATATTGGAAATTATTTATACATCAGCGGAAAAAAAATATTATTTTGATTTAGTATACAGGGTGCTACAAATTCGAGGTACGAGAATTGGTATCCTGGAAACCGTAAGAGATACGAAGATGGTTAAATTGGAGTAAAGTTGCGGGATGTTCACCAAGATGACATCAAAAAAGTTTTAATAATTTCAAGGATTGCTAAGTTTTTTGGAAAAATCGGATTTTTTTGAAAATCAATTTTATTTTTTCCTGACGTTACTTTTTAGAAAATCAAAAAACTGATTGCACATACTCATGGCTACTTTAATAGAGCTATCTGATAGTATTTTTAGATTTTGAAATTAGCTGATAATTTGTGAGATACAAAGGCCAACTTAATTTTTTTAAATACGGACCTGCATTTTTTATTGGAGGTTTTGAAAGAACTCGGTCTCCTGAGTACAATTATATGCCACACTTGATACTTTTTTTTTTGCTTTAGGTACCTTAACAATAACAAAACTATTTAATTATTATTTAAAATAATTTCAAGTCCGACTCTGGTTTTTTTAATTATTTAATCTGATTATATTCATCGCAACAATATGGATCAGCGCTAATCGCTAATTAACATTGAATCGAGCCAACTGAAAGATTCAAATAAATAATATCCAGGTCAGCAATTTAAAAATATTATTTTTAACTTTTTTTATTGTGGATTTGAAATCTCTGTGTACCAATATGCATAATATTATTCGTAGTTATTATAAATAAATCAACTTCTACAAACTAGTTTCTAATGCTCTACATGTTCGAAAGAGTTACCACCGTCCCTAATGCACAAATTGTATTTTTTGTTCAATCTTATTTATAGCTCTTTGAACATTTCTTCTTCTTATACTTCCGAATAGTATAGAGTACAGAATGCCTCTTTATTGTAAATGTTGAAATGTATTGTCACTTGTTGTATTTCACTTTTAAAAATGACGTCAAGTAATGCCCAATAATTTTATATTACTTTTTATTATTTGATTGCATTTGGTTTTCCGTATTCAATGTTTTACACCACGTCATTGTTAAGTTAGAAAGCTTATCAATATTGTAACGATGAATAGATTAAATATTAAAAAAACAGAGCCGGACTTGAAATTAGTTTAATTAAATTGTGTTCAAATGTTCGAAACAAAAAAAAATATTAAGTGTGGCATATCTACTCAGAAGACCGAGTTCTTTCAAAATCTGAAATAAAAAATGCAGGTCCGTATTTAAAAAAATTAAGTTGGCCTCTGTATCTCACAAATTATCAGCTAATTGGAAAATCTAAAAATACTATCAGATAGCCCTAATAAAGTGACTATGAGAATGTGCAATTAATTTTTTGATTTTCTAAAAAGTACCGACAGGAAAAAATAAAATTAATTTTCCAAAAAATCCCTTTTTACCAAAAAACTCAGCAATCCTTGAGATTTTTAAAACTTTTTTGATAGCATTTTGGTGAACATCCCAAGGCGCAATTTTGCCCCTATTTAACCATCTTCGTATCTCTTACGGTTTCCGAGATACCAATGCTCGTACCTTGAATTTGTAGCACCCTGTATAATTAATATTATAATAGATTAAACAAATAGAATTAATATACCATCGATATTGAGATATTACTTATCTTAATTTAGTTATTATATAATTGAATATTAATAAATTGATATCAATCTTTTTTGACAGTTTTTAAGTTAAATCGGTACCCGGTATATTTTTTGATCGATTTATGCTTAATTGCAAATTAGAATAAGATTATTGTTTTTACGTGACGCCACTGATGATTAATTGCGACCCGGAAGGGGAGAAAATATAAAAAAATGATTTTAAAAATTGTACAAGTTTATTAAGCCCCTATTGTTGTGCTTTATTGAAACCATAGAAACAGAGCTTTTATTATTTATTTTTCTTTAGAAAAAAGAAATAAAAAAAATAAATGTGTAAAAATTATAAACAGTAAAAAATTGTAATCAAGTTGATTGAGACTGATACTTTTCTTATAACCTTACTGTTTTTTCTTCAATAACCATGTTTTATTCGTCTTTAATTTTGTAATTCTTATTTTAATTCCTTTTTTCTTCCTACAATTTTTATATTTTTGTTATTTCAAATTACTATGAGCTTTCAATTTTAATGTATTTTCGGTTGTTTATAAATTAATTTTCGCTATATATTTATTAATTTTATCTGTTATTTATATATTAATTTTATATTATAAAGATTTATATATTGTGTTCTAGTGGACCGATTTTAATGATTTTTAAGCAATTTGTAGCTAAATTATTTGACTTTTTAGTACCTCTTTCTAAATGAAAAATGAAAGTTGCCATCTGTAAATTATACTAGGGAAAACAAAATGTTGATATTATGGTGAAAGTTTGAAACACCCTGTGGAGTACATTAACAAAACAAGGAATTTAAAAATTACTGTATCATCTAGGTGTACCTTTTCTCGATAGTTTATTTTTTGATTCATCTCAATAGCTTTATTTTTTTTTAGATATTCGGTTTTGAAGAAGACACTAATATTTTTTCGTAATTTTTACATTCAAACCATGCCTTTGCTTTTGGTTCTAGTCAACAGGCCTATAAAATAGTATTTATGGTTTATATAATGCCACTATCCTTGAAAAATCATATTATTATTGTCTGTTGGGTACAGACATCAAAATACATCAAAACCACCTTAAAATACATCAAAATTTTAAGGTGTCCGTTTTTCGTGCCAGTGAGTGTAGTTCTTATAATGAAATACGACTTTCTAAATTTTAATAGCAAAAAAATCCAGAATTATTTCAAAAACCATTAAAGAGCACTAAAGGAGAAAATAAGAATAAAGAAGTACCAAAAGAAAGGAGTTCTCACTTGTCCGTTTCAAAAGTAATAAAAAAATACAGACGTTTGAAATTACTTTTGCCAGAGAGTATTATTTTATTGAAAGGGGCAAAAAATGAGGGTGGTTTTTAATAAAGCAGCAATACATTATGAAAATTTTATTTAAAAATTTAACGAAGGGTTGCGAGAGAAACAGGCTCCGTAGGAAAAAAGATGGAATTCCGGAGAAGCCATTTTTTCCAGTCATTTCGGAGAGGACAATAAAAAAAGCCGTTAAAGATTTTTCTTGGTCAGTTTTATTATGCAAGAGAGACTAACAAAACCATCAAATTTTAATTTATAGATTGCCGCCTTGCAATAAAATCTTATATCCTGCTTGAATTTTTAAATTACAGTCCAAAAAATATTTATTTCTAGTTTTATTTTTTTTTTATTCCGAAAAAAACCAGCGACTGATCGACAGCAAATCACCGAAACGAAGATTGCCCGAATGGGAAAATTGCCCGAAAAGATAATTCCCCTAAGAACATTTTACAGAAACAGAAAGTTGACCGAGAAAAGCAAATGGCCATTTTCATTGTCATCCCTGCCAATTTCTACAGGGTGTTTCAAAAAATATGTGCCATCTCTCGTGGGCAGATTCCTCACGTAAAATTAAGATTTATTTTTCATATCAACAAACGTCAGATTCTCGATTGTTTCGTAGCTACAGGGGGTTAAAGTTTTCAATTTTTTTTTCAATTTATTATAATTTTCTTCCAAGTGCTTTTAGCGATTGAAATGAAATGAGAGTAAAATTTATTATAAGTTTAATGCTAAAAAAGTGTCGACAAATATACCAGGGATATTCATACGGGCTATCCCTGGAAATTTTTTCTAAAAAAATACAAGTGCGCCACTGAGTTTTTCTTCTATTGTTAGAAAAATTATGTAGACCGTTTAATGCTGATTAAAAATTGTCTCTTAATATTTGTCGATTTTTGGTCTTCTTGATGTGATAAACACTCACCCTCAAAATTTCATTCGAATGAAATGTCTAAAATGTGACTAAACGCACTTTAAAGAAAATTATAATATTATAATATAAAATTATAATAAATAATTGAAAAAAAATGACGACTTTAACCTTCTATAGCTACGAAACCAAACAGAATCGGACCTATGTTGATATGAAAAATAAATCTTTATTTTTACGTGAAGAATATAATAATATATTATGCTTATCATCATCTGAGTATAAATAAGGAAAAAGGAAATAAGAAACTGATATTCCGCAGTTATTTGTATCCCAAAGACAAAAGTTGGTTAGGTTTGGTTGCAGTTTTTATTAAAAGGATCGTGTTTAAATACCCTGTATTAGAACAATTTTTTGCCAAAAATCGACATTTCGGGGAAATTTCAGTTTTGCTAATTATAATTCGAGGATATTTCTATTCGGGCAACCATCTTTTCGGGTAAGTTTCATTTTGGTCAAAGATTTTCAGGAAATTCTCCTTCAGTCAATTGTTTTCCGGCAATTTTTATAGATCCATTCTAACAGATACATATTTATAGTCTCACAAGAAGCATATCAATTTAGAATAATTATTTATACAGGGTGAGTCTTAAATAAGTGCAAATATTTTTAGGGGTAGTATATTTCGACCTGAGAAAACACGACTATGAGTTTTTTGGCGAAAAAAATTTTTATAAAATTTTTGGAATTTTTTGAAAAAAAATTTGGATTTTTTTTTAGTTAAAAAATATAATTTGTTGATAATATGGCAACATAAGTTGTAAAAAAGATCCAGTGGCTCTCAAAATTTTAGCAAAAAATCATTTTTTGGGGAATTTTCAAAGTAAAATAACTCGGTTATTTTGAACTTATTTGAAAAACGGCAAAAAGAAAATATATGTCTTTTATCGAGATGTACCAACTCTGAAAATATTTGCACTTATTTAAGACTCACCCTGTATAGTCGAAAACACAAAAAATCCAGCGATTCTCAAAATTTAAGCAAAAATATGCATTTTTATTTTTTCAAAGTAAAATAACTCTGCTATTTTTGACTTATATAAGAAAACGACAAACATAATATACATACATACATTGAGATCTGCGAGTCCTGAAATTATTTGCACTTATTTAAGATGCACCCTGTATATTATTGCCAATATGAATATTTATTTATAACTTTCTGCTATTTTTAAGTAAATATATTTTCACGTCATTTATAAGAATAATTTTATTAACAATTGTTCAAAAATAATTAAAATTACATATATTTCCTTGTAATTAATTTTAATAAGTTTTTACAATTTTAATTATTTTATTGCTCTTTTTCTTCATATTTATGGCATTATTAAAACTTTCATTTAAACATTCGTCTCAATTTTACGACCAGAATGAAAACTTTGTAATGTCATTTTCTCACCAATTCCCTAGGTTTATTATAAAAATTCTCCGACACTTTCGCCACTATTTCTTTAATCGTTAAACAGTTAAGAACAAAACTTTGCTGAGTTATTGAATATGTCTCCAAAGTAATCGCAAAGTTTGAAAATAATATCTCACGGCAAGAGAATTTAAACTCTACTTAGAGCGTTCGGAGAGAAATGATGTCGTTTATATCAGGGACAGTTTGTATTAGTCGGTTCAGTTTGGACACTCTTCGTAATCCCAGTATTATGCTTGGTTCAAGTGTGAACTAACCACCTCCGGTCACTTAATAATACTAAGTGAATTTGGTAGAAAGTTTTATCGTTTTAAAATATCATCATTTTAAATACCAAATTCCTTCAAATATCATAAGAATTAAAACTACGTTATTTTTCATTAAGTAATCAACTATGTAATAGTTATTTTTTATACAAGACGATAAGATGGTATTTTATTGTCAACCGAAAAGATTAATTCACGAGCGATGAAATCGCGAGTGAATTAATTTCGAGAGACGATAATGCAATTTTATCGTCGTGTATAAAACAATATTTTTTCCATTAAAAAATATTCAGAAATTATAATTTCAAGGAATTTATTACGAGTAGAAAAAATATTGTGCTGGGTTGGCGTTGGTTTCTATGTAATTTGACAAATAAATAAAGCTGTCTCTTTAGTTGTCAGTTTTGAGTCAATATTTTTCAATTCTCTTTCGTGTCGATTGCTGATTGAATTGGAGCCAGAAATGGCTAAAAACGAAATAAGTAAATTACCAACAGATATTCAGGCTGAGACGATAAACGCCATATCCAAACTACTTCCATTAAATCCCGAATAACTTAAGAAAAGGAATACAAAAATTTTCAAAAATGGAAGCAATTAAAAGATGTACGAGAAGAAATAAAATTTTTAACCTATCCTTGCTGTTAAAGTATCATTTAATCTACACTTGCGGTTAAAGTACTATTTTATTTCCTATTTTTGATAGATATAAGGCAATTTTAACAGTTCCTATGGAAAAAAGTTTATTTTTAATCAATTATTATTATGGCTCTTTCTTAACAACAATTAACACCAAAAGATAAAATCTTTAATATTTTTAATAATGAATATATTGTTTTTTTTTAATTTAAATACTTTGTTTTTCAACTTTAGAATAGCTGAAATCAGGGCTACCTCCGTTTAGCTGAAATCACTTATAATAACGAAAGATTTGTTTATTTAGTACTTGGAAGCCTTTCCAAATTGAAAGTCACGAAATTTCTTCTGCGGAAATGCATAATTTTCATTTTATAATAGCTGACACCAGTTACATGAAAACAGGTTTCTGTTTTTCATTCTAGAAAGTTTTCTAAACATAGACACGCAAAACAACTTATTGCGGAAGTGTACCATTTTCATTTATTGATAAAATATTGTAAAATATAGCAAGATTTGAAAAGTACTCGGCAATTGAAATTCGTAAACAGACATGTTTTAGATTACAGCGTTTAATTGCTTTGGTTATGTTAGTTTTGGTTTGTTGGTTCATTTTTGTTTATTCTCGTTTTTTCTTGGCACGGTATTGATGTCTAAATTATAGTACCTATTAGGTTAAGTTCATACCTAAACAATAAAAGAGTTTAAAATTTAAAGTAGGAACACTTTTCATGTACGTGATTTCAGTTATTCTAAAGTCGGAAAAAGAATATGCTGCACTTCCGCAGAGAAATTTTTATGATTTTCTGTTTGGGGAGGCTTTTATATACTTGATGTTTTTTTGTTTTTCTAATAAGTTATTTCAAGTAAAAAAAAAAGTTTACCCATTTCAAGGTACAATTTTTTTGTCAAAGTATAACAAAACGTTTAAATAAAATAAATAATTCTACGTTGGTGCCAAAAATATGTTTATACTGACTTACTATTAAAATTAGAAAAATTTGACACCAAGGAAACACTAAATTTGTGACAGCCCTACATATTTTAATAAATAAAATAAAAAGAGTGTCGTACTTAGCCTGGAATAAATCGATTCCATTAAATAAATACAGATGTTATATCCCATTGTCTATACAACATAATATAGTCAAGGAGTCATTTGCTATGGCGATCTAGTAAGTCGGAGAGAGAAAAATGCGTAATATTATTATTACATAACCAATTATTACGACGCTAGATTTCATGCACTTCGAAAAATACTTATTACTCTTGAATAATGCTTTAAAACAGAATATTACAACAAGAAAGAAAAAATATTGTATGTCTTAGTTCGCACAAGTTAAATATAATATAAGGGAAATTAAAATAACTTTGGTTGCACATCATAATACGACCACCAGCAAACTCCATAAGACGACGCATGGTGTCATTGATGACGTGCAACGAAAGTTGCTTTAATTTTCCTTTAAGAAAAAACATTACTTTACCTTTAATAATACTCCTTTGTCACAATAACAAAACTCACAAACAAAAATCACATCGATGCGTCTTATCCGGTCTTCTAAAAACTATTACTTAACATCTATCGTCTCGGCTAGGAGTCAGATTTCCCTCTCTCTAATTTGCGAATAAATATTTTAAAAATCAATAATTATTTATGTATACACGGTGTCTTAAAACTGAATGTCTTGGATCTAAAAAAATATGTTTACTTCTAAATAGTTGGGTCACCTCAATATACAGGGTGGTCCGAACTGTATTCCGGAAACTTTGGCAGCATATTCTGCAGATAAAAATAAATAAAAAAACTTCGTATAAATGTATGTTCTAAAATGCTTGGTTTCGGAGATACAGGGTGTAGAAGTTTCATTTTTATTTCGATTTTTTCCAAATAATTTCTGCAGTAACGTCAATATTTGGATGAAAATTGGTGTCTGAGAGTTTTTTGACATGAGAAATTTGATACAAATTTATTATTTCAATGAAATGACTATCTACTCAACGTTGTTATTGTTCGTCAATAATGACATGTTATGATACTTTAAACTTAAAAATGTTTACTAGCAGACCTTTAAGTCGAACATTGCTCTTTTTCGAACCTCTTTTCGTGCGAAGTATACAAGATAGCTTAATAGCCGTAAAAAACGCATCGCAACTTTATTAGAATATTTTGAAGGGGAAAGCGGTAGTAATGGCACTTTATATCCCTTAAGTGCTGTTAAGGAGGTGAGTTTTGTTGGTGTAAATAATAACTGTTTATATATTTATAATTAATTTATTTTTGTTTCCTAAAATATTTTGATTAAAAAAAAATATGCAAAAGTGGGCAGCGCTGTACCGGTCAAGCTTAATCACGTGACTAAAATAATTAACATATATTATGAAGAAAAATGCGTATCGTGAACATAAAATTATGAATAATAATATAACATTCAAGGATAGACCAGCCAGATAATGTTCTGCCAGTGAAAACACGTAGAAAAATTTCAGTATGGTCTGAAGGATAAGAGAGAAGAACTGGATTAATAGTATAAGTTTATCCTAATCGGGATGTGAAACTTAAAAATATATAAATATTCTCAGTATCGTCACTGAAAAAACTTAAACTTATTTTATTCAAAAAGCTATTTGCAAATTAATTTTCTCATACTGTACGATCATCCCGACTAATGAATACCTAATGAGAAGATTCAAACGTCATCAAAAAAATCAAAACTCATTATAATTTATAATGCTCAAGTTTTGAGTCAATACTACACATCTAGAGGTTAATAACCCTCCCTTTTAATAGATTGCTTCGATTATATAAGAAAAACTTCCCAAATGGAATAAGAAAATACGAGAAAACAACAAAGAAAACATCATTCGTTCGATATCTGCCGACGCAAGCAGAAAAAATCCGGAAAGGGCAAACAAAAAAAGAAAACTTTTTGTCAATTTTAACAACGTTTGAATTAGAAATTAAAACGTCCGTCACTAAACAGGAAAAACCTTTTTTGGATAAAGGGGAAAGCGCTCGTCTCGAATTAAATTCAGTTTCTCAAGACCGTCTTTTGTTTATCCAGCTGGAAATCGTCGATTTTCTGTCTCGGATTTCGGATACATGGCGAGTTTTATAATTGGTTTGTCTGCAATGTCATCGTTGACAAAGAATGTTGAAACTTGTTGTGAAGACAACTTCTAAAGACGTCTGGCACGAAGAGGATTTATTTTGCTATACCTGTTGATGCATTGGGCTGTAAACTGTAACTTCTAAGGTTTCTGTCAAATTCTGAAAAGTTTCTTTGGATTGATATACCATAAAAGAATGTTATTCACTAATTAAATCACAATTCCTTGTAATTTGTAACCTTATGTTAAAGTTGTGTCTGTCATGTTAATTCGCAAGCCAATTGTATTGAGATGAACCACCTATTTAAAAATAAACATATTTCTTTAAATTCAAAACATCAGGCAACGAATAGAGACGATAGGTGGTAAATAATAGCTTTTAAACTACCATTCGAGACGCATTGGTGCTATTTTTTGGTTGTAAATTTTTTTTCTTGTAACACAGAAGATTATTAAATTTAAAGTAAACGTTTCCTCATTATTTAACTAATGTTAACTAAAGAATATATTTATTTTGTTTTTGTGTTGTAATATTCTGTGCTCAAGCTTTTCCTTATTGATTTGATCTGACAAAGGTATTATATAGCATGTGTATGCATTTAATAGATTCCATTTATGCTGTGAATAATTTCTAGTTTAAAATTAAATTTAAATGCAATCGTTTACTGTACAGGGTGTTCCACTGAGAATAGCTGTCGGCTGTATCTCGGAAAGAATTAGCCGTAGGGGCTTTGGAAAAAAATATTTATAACTAAAGAGGCTATGAGAAATTGCTGGAAATTATTTTCAAGTTTGTAAAACGACCGCTAGGGGGCGCAACTGCAACAAAAAAGAAGAAAATGGAGTTTCTACACAATTTTGCCTAGATAAGGTGTACTATAAGTAAGAGCTTCATAATCTTCAGTAAATTTTGAATATTTTTTGTTGGAGCCATTTTCCTCTATCTGCTAAAATAAAGTGGTGGGGGAAGGTTAGATCTGTTTTTATTTAAATATGAATAACTCTGGACTGGATGATCGGAATCCAACAAGCGAGGGCTCGTTTAAAAGAGCGTTTCTTACTCTATATTGTACCATATAAA
Organism: Sitophilus oryzae; assembly: GCF_002938485.1. Classification (NCBI taxonomy): domain Eukaryota; kingdom Metazoa; phylum Arthropoda; class Insecta; order Coleoptera; family Curculionidae; genus Sitophilus; species Sitophilus oryzae. The sequence goes on along the minus strand of NW_022147237.1, from coordinate 2,770,049 downwards.
CAATAACAATAAGCTTTTGAACGTAGACGCTAGGGGGCATTGTCTTACAATTTAACAAACATTGCACCTTTTTTCCAAAATATTAAATATAATAGTATATGTAATTTTAGCTGATAGTAAAGAGTAGTAAAAGCTTAAAAAGTCAGCAAAAACCGCATCCTGATATCTTCTTTCAAACCGAAGAGATTAGCAAAATTATAATAAATACCAAAAAATAAGCCCTTAATTACCTTATTTTTACAACACGGTATCAGTAGCCCTCTTGATTATGCCCATTTTAACAAAAAAATAAGATAGAAACAGTTAGTTTATTTTAATATCGATGAAATATCAGAATACCATAATACCAGATCTAATAATTAAGACATTAGTAACAGTGAACAAGTAAATGATGATTCAGGGAAGTCATGGTAGGCTTTGGAAAAAAGTTGCTTTTCGCGTAATAGTATAAACGTCAAATTTTTATTACAACATTTTGATAGTCTTATCAGCGTTTTTTATCTTTTGATTGCTTTTTCAAAATGCCAACAACTTCAACTATTTCAAATAATAAAGGCATTTTGAAATAGCAATTAAAAGATAAAAAACGCTGATAAGACTATCAAAATGTTGATCTAATAACAATCTGACGTTTATACTATTACGTCAAAAGCAACTTTTTTCCAAAGCCTACCATGACTTCACTGAATCATCGTTTCTTGTTCACTTAATTATTAGATATTAATACCTCGGGTATATGGTATTCTGGTATTTCGTTGATTATAAAATAAACTAACTGTTTCTATCTTATTTTTTTGTTAGAATGGGCATAAGAGGGCTACTGATACCGTGTTGTCAAAATAAGGCCATTAAGGGCTAAATTTTTGGTATTTATTATAATTTTGCTACTATCTTCGGTTTGAAAAAAGATATCAAGATGCGGTTTTCGCAGAGTTTTTAAGATTTTACTACTCTTTACTATCAGCTAAAATTACATATACTATTGCATTTAATTTTTTTGAGAAAACGCGCAATGTTTGTTAAATTGTAAGACAACGCCTCCTAGCGTCTAGGTTCAAAAGCTTATTATTATTGTTTATATGGTACAATATAGAGTAAGAAACGCTCTTTTAAACGAGCCGTCGCTTGTTGGATTCCGATCATCCAGTCCAGAGTTATTAATATTTAAATAAAAAAACAGATCTAACCTTCCCCACCACTTTATTTTGGTAGATAGGGGAAATGGCTCTAACAAAAATATTCAAAATTTACTGAAGATTATGAAGCTATTACTTATATTACACCTTATCTAGGCAAAATTGTGTAAAAACTCCATTTTCATATTTTTTGTTGCAGTTGCGCCCCCTAGCGGTTGTTCTACAAACTTGAAAATAATTTCCAGCAATTTCTCATAGCCCCTTTAGTTATAAATATTTTTTTCCGTAAACCCTACGGCTAATACTTTCCGAAATACAGCCGAGAGCTATTCTTAGTGGGACACCCGGTACATTCGTGCCGATGGTTTTTGGTGCCGTATTACTTTTTGAGACACAACTTATGACAACAGTATGACTTTTTGACAGTATAATAGTGTGGCAATAAGGGCCTTGCTTCTAAGAACATCTTAGAAAAGAAGTGAGCAGTCAAAACCAATAAATGCTATAGCTCATAGTCTAAAAATATTGGCATCAACCATATCAACTCTAGCTGATTGGCCTCCTGAATTCCAGAGACCTCAGTACCTGCAGGTGGGGACCTGCTAACTAGCAAAACCTCTTCAGTTATGAATGTATTAAACCTCAAACCTTGATATTATGAAGACAGTATTTATATTATTATTATTTCTCTTTAATTAAAGTTCAGAACAGCATAGTTGGATTCTCTGGAATAGTGATCAGGTTTTTCTCTGTCGTGCTCTTTTACTTGTGAATTCCAGGCAGAGTATAGCACTCCTTTCATTTCATTTAATAAAATAAGTAGGGCTATTTACAAATTTAGCGTTTGATTTACATAACCTATTCTCCCCAAAATTTCCTAAAATATTGCTTCTCTCAGGCGCATGCGAGGTAATCACAATAAAAATATTTTTAATACAACGTAGGTTCATTTATTTCATTTAAATAGTTTTTTATACAGTTGGTTAAACTATTACCTCTTCAACTTTGTTAAACAAACAAGGGTTGTTATACTACAATATATTTATTGTTACCTTTTGGATATCGCCTGTCGAAATTTTCCCTGTTTCATTGGACAGATCATTCTACCCATAGAAACTTAATTTTGTATTTTGTTTTTCTTTTTGTATTTTTTAATACATTTTAATTTTCTTCAATACCCGATTTATTAGTCAATTACTCTCTTATTCTTTATTTGCAATATTAGATTTATTTTATATATTTACACATAATCAAACAAAACAAACATAATCTGGTACATCCCCATTTTATCTCTTTTAACCACGGTCGGCTTTGACTAATTTGAATGCAAAACAGAGCTGAACTTTTTACTCTCTGACTTCCATGAAAAAAGCAAAATTTATGCTTGTAATAGGCTTATGCGCTAAAGTTAACCCTTTCAAAAACAAGAAAAACCGTGGCAAAGAGTACATAAAAAATCCCCTGTTCGCGTCATCGGTGGCACTTCAAAGGCCCTAACCATACGATTGAGTGATACCAGCTCGCTGTGCATACTGTCGGGGCCAGTTAGTAACTGTTGAGCTTTTTGCCCTTTGCTTCAACCGTTCATTTATTATTTTTTGTTTGAAAAAATCGGCTGCAAGGGATAGATCAGGTCAAAAAATAAGATGATTAATATTAATGAATAATTTTGATGGACTGTTACATGAGACAATAATGAACTAGAACAGTGTCTATTAGTAATTAATTCTGACGCAAAACTAGGAAACATTTCGGGTTATTACATGCATTTTTCTTTTTAAATTTTCTTTCTTCAATCGTCAATATGTGCATATGCTTTTATGCCAACGCAAAGGCTTTCAGCTTTATGTCCCTGTTTGAATTTAAGCGATCGTTTCATTTTTGCCAAGGAAATGGTGGAGAATTTCTCGTAAGAATTTTTGCACATTGTTACTTTGATTTGAACACCTGAGTTTGTAAAAGCAAAAAGCTACATCTCGGAAAGAGTCGGTGTTAGAAATAGTTGGCTAAAAAAGATACTCTATAAAAGAAGAATGCAAGAAAATTTCTGACAAATAGTTTAGATATCAGATACAAATAAGTAATTGCAAAAATACAAGAGACTATTTTCGACTACTAATTAAATGCTACTAAAAATACTATATTACCACCTATGTACTTATTTATTTATGATTAAAGTATTTTTTTATTTAGTTCATAAATTTAGTAGTTCTAAAATGTCTTTAATAAAAATACAAAATGTCTATACCTATGTGGCGGATTCATCTCTCCAAAAAATCCTATATGGGTATTTCGCCACTGCAAGAAAATCTACAAAACAAAATAGTTATTTTTTGTAAACACTTCTGCGTTAACCCAAACGGAAACTACTTGTCAGAAGTTAGGTTTACAGATATACAAATTTGCCTAACGAACACAAAAAAGCTTAACGTTTCGGAAAGTTTATCTCTTTCCATCGTCGGAAGCAAAAAAAATACAAAAAATAAAGAAAAAAACTATTTAAAATATTTAAATTCAACTATTCAAGAACACTTTAGTTTTTAAAACAGATGCGTCTACAAAAACCGTTGACGTTCTGTTAAAAAACTTCAAAATTAACAATTACTACCTGATAACAATTATTACTTAATAAGGTAAAACCAAAAAGCCCCAAACTTTCTGTATGATTATTTTTAATTTTTACAATGAATACAGAACAACAAACAAAAAATGTAATATACAAAATACCATGTGAATGCGAAAAATTTTACATATTGGTGGAACATCTGGACCCTTAAATGTTCGAATTAAAGAACATAAAGATTATTTAAGAAAGGGAGATTTTCACAAATCTAAGATTTGTCAGCATTCATGGGACACAGGGCACAGAATAAATTTTAATAACGCCAAAATTATAATGAAAGAAACGATAGCCTCTAAAAGAAAAATAAAAGAGGCTTTTTTAATACAATCTAATTAAAATAAATGTATTGCTCATGCATCTGTAGATGTTAGTAATGTATGGCAATCGCTTCTTTCATTTTAAAGAACATAACACAAATAAACATAAAATACGTAAAAAATAAAAATAATCATACAGAAAGTTTGGGGCTTTTTGGTTTTACCTTATTAAGTAATTGTTATCAGGTAGTAATTGTTAATTTTGAAGTTTAACTTGATATAATGTCATTTTAACAGAACGTCAACGGTTTTTGTAGACGTATCTGTTTTGAAAAACTAAAGTGCTCTCGAATAGTCGAATTTAAATATTTTAAATAGTTTTCTTCTTTATTCTTTGTATTTGTCTTCATTCAAATTTGTATACTGTAAACCTAACTTCTGACAAGTAGTTTCCGTTTGGGTTAACGCAGAAGTGTTTACAAAAAATAACTCTATTTTATTTTGTAGATTTTCTTACAGTGGCGACATACCTATATAGGATTTTTTTAATAAAAATGTAGTACCTAAAGGTGCGTTCACACCGGTTGCGCCGTTCTGCGCCGCGCCGCCCAAAACATTTTTTAAACATATACTTTTGAAGTGTTTTTTTAGCGCGCAGAGAAATATATGTTAAAAAAATTATTTGCGCGGCGCGGCGCAGAGGGGCGCAGGCGGTGTAAACGTACCTTAACACAAAAATGATGATCGACATGATCGACTGTAAATATCAAAATGTACAAACTATAAACACAAATCACTGAACTTTCCAACAAATCAGAAATATCTGAATTAATAATGATTTAAAGATAACTTGACGGATCACCAACATTTTGTCAACTAGACCAAACTTGAGTTTTAGTTGTAGTTTGAGGTAGTTTTAAGATTTAGCTTAGGTCTATCACTTAATAAACAAATAAAATAAAATACAATAAACAAACATATTTAGAACAGTAAAGAACAAATCTACATACGCTATAGAAAATAATTAACGTAAGACAAATGGAGTGCCGAACCGAACATTCTTCGGTCCCCACCATACATGTTACTGGGTCGATGAATGCTGACTTCCTGTTTGAGGGAGATCCCAGTCACGCCAGGAAAATAACACGATCCTTAACGAGGGGATGTCTAAAACCAGCCTTTCCTACCGCAATTTTCTCGTAGGCATTTCGAACCCCTAGACCCGCCGATCCTTGAAGACTTCCTTTTGTTTTATGTAGTGTGTTGCAAATACGAGAATCTTAAATATGTATGGTTATGTACATGTTCGTATGTAAAGTTATAGATATTTTATTTATAATTACAATTTATTTAGATATTTTTATTGTAACTTTGTGTGACTGAAAATGTTACATTATATTTTTTATATTTGCAAAGAAGTTGTTAAATAAAAAGAAATTCGGATAATTCTGTTTCATGACAGCGTCGCTCATTAGGATAACTAAGGATTTCACTACCCAAGCACGTTTAAAAAAGAAAGAAAATAAATCTCTGAAAAAGTCAGGTTAACAGGTTATATTTTCTATTTTCTTAATTTAAAAAGTCATACGGTATATCGTCAATTAAGAAACACAAAGATCATAGGTATTAAAAATATATATTTTTTTACAAATTGCATAGATTGGTCAGCAAAGTACCAAAATTAGGTACAATAAAAAGATGTAGTTGAATAGATACCTGAGATTATGGAATATTAATTAACAAATATCTCCCCCGTCACAATTAAAAAGAAAAAAATCAAATTAACAATTAATTAACTTAAAAAAAATAAATGTGGATATCGCTTCTTTGATTTTAAGGAACATATAAATTAAATAAACATAAGTATAAATTAAAAACAATTAAAAAATAATCATATCGTCGGCTTTATGACGAAAAGGCGTATCTCGATTTTTGGCGATTTTGAGATATCAACGTCATGACATGCCCAATGGGTCATATTTTAACATAGCGAATTTGCGCATCTCAATATTGTACCTTTTTCATTTTATATTCGTTTAAAAATTTGCCCCATCTCAAATACTACAATGTTGAAATAGGGCTCTTTGTTATATCAATTGTTATACCAATTGTTATACTACAAGAAAGATGGAATTTGAGATAGGTCGTTTTGTTTTAAGTTGTGAATATGTATGCGAGAGAAAATCACACCATTCTACCTTATTATTTTCTGATGGTTGCTTGGGACAAAATAAAACTTCTATCATGGCAGCAGCCATCTTTTACAGTCTGATTTTGAGTCTGTTTTTTTGCCAAAAACCATTGTTAGAATGAGCTAGACTCTGCACATAGCTGTATCGGGTAGGCAAAAGATTGCCCGAGAATAAATGGCCGAAGAAAAATTGATCGAAAGCAAAACAACGAAACGAAAATTGCCCTAATGGAAAATTTCCCGAAATTATAATTTCCCTAAGAACATTTTAGCGAACCAAAAACTTGCCCGAAAAATACAATAATTTTTATCTCATTATCATTGTCAGGCCATTGGCATTGTCATCCCTGTCATTTTTTAGAAAATTTTATTTATTGTGCCTATCATCATCCTGTATAAACACATAGAATGGAAGTCGAATTTGTTATCATTGAACAGGGAAAACAGAAACTGTTAGTCCACAGTTATTTGTATCAAAAAGGCACGAATGAAGAAACATGTTTTGTTTTTGTTTAGTTTGGTTTTTATTAAATGGGCCGTGAGTTTAAATGCCTTGTATTAATGCCCTCAATTAACTGAATAATTACTAAAAATATATTAGTTAAGAAAATGTATTTTTGTATAAAAAAACAATATTATTAAAATATTAGTATTTTAATAAAGCACGCTTTTAGATGTTTCAAAAAACTTTTAATAAGAGTAACTTTAACTCTACATATATGTTTCGGCTTGTTAGGCCTTTTTCAAGAGTTTTTTAAGAATTAATCGTCTAACTACACTGTAACTATATATATATTTGCTATGGGGGTGGGTTCAGAGAGTTTACAATAGGGGTAATAAAAAATGTGTTTAGAAATCCTTGTTGGTCGTTAACATTATTTTCGTTTTTAACAGATTTTGCAAATACGAGAATCTTAAATATGTATGGTTATGTACATGTTCGTATGTAAAGTTATAGATATTTTATTTATAATTACAATTTATTTAGATATTTTTATTGTAACTTTGTGTGACTGAAAATGTTACATTATATTTTTTATATTTGCAAAGAAGTTGTTAAATAAAAAGAAATTCGGAATAGACTTTCATGTTCTTTAATCCTTATATCTAAATTTCTACCTGTTTGGCCTATGTACACGGCATCACAGTATTGCAATCCACCCTATATACACCCGACTTATTTTTGACATTAGTTTTGTCTTTATTATTTAATAAAATTTGACCTAAATTTCTTTTATTTACGTTAATAGTTTTACATCCTATTTTATTGAGATTATTTGATATTTTGTTAGTTAAATTAGGAATGTAGTTTAAAGGTTGATAATTGTTATTGTCTTTAGAATTAGCGGATTAAAAATTTTTCATTAATATTTTGTTTTGTTTTTTCTTTAGCATATTATCAATAAGGGAACACTTATATCCATTGTTGATGGCGATCTGTTTAATAATATTTAACTCTTTTTTAAAATTCTCTGGGCTCAGTGGAAACATTACTAATCTATGAATTAAACTATGAAAGGGTGACATTTTGATTTGCCAGGATTGGTGTGATTGACTATGTATTACAGTGTCTGTGGTAGTGGGTTTCCTGTAAATATCAAATTGTAATCTATTAGACTGTTTTATAATTGTAACATCAAGAAAATTGATGGTATTAATACCTTTTTCAATAGTAAATTGTATTCTCGGGTTAATTGAATTTAATAATGTTAAAAAACTGTTTAAATTTCTCTCGGTGCCTGACCAAATACAAAAAATGTCATCTACATATCTTGCCCAATAATTTATTTTTGATATTAAACTACTCTTGTTTTTAAATAGCTTCTTTTCAAAATATGCCATAAATATTTCTGCGAATAACGTTGAAATTGGGGAACCCATCGGTAACCCATCTTTCTGTTTAAATATTTCATTGTTATACTGAAAATAGTTTTGTTCTAAACAAGTTTCAATTATTGTTATTAAATCTGATTTTACTATTATATTAAGATTAGATTTATCAATTAGTTCATAAATAATAGAGGACAATTCATGGGTTAAGATAGAAGTGAACAGGCTTTTGACATCGAAAGAAACGAGTGTTGCATTATGTGGAACTTCAATATTTTTCAAATTATCTAGCAACTCAAAAGAATTCTTTATGGCAAATTTTGATTGAAAATTGATCATGGAAGGAAGTGTTTTAGCTAGTATTTGACATAATTTATAAGAGGGAGCATTTATGTACGAGACGACTGGTCTAACTGGATTATTGTCTATTAAAATAAGCTAGGTAAGTGTATTTTAATTGATTATTGTCTTTGCTTCTGGAATGAAAATTGTCTTTGTTTTCAGTTGATCTAATCCAACGCGAATAAAAGTATTTAAAAATATTTGTTCCTGATTTTTTGGTGATTTTCAGATTTTTTCTGTATGTATTTATTGTATTTTCTTGTATGTATTCCATAATGTGAATATTGTATTTTTTTTTCCTTATTAAGAACACTTTACCATCATTTTTAAATTTATTTTAAATGAGCGTATGTATACTATTCGTTCGGAAACAAATTTATTATTATTATAGCAAAAAGGCCTATCTCTATTAAACAACTAAAAAGAAATTATTTATTAGAATTTATGCACACTTTATCTTCAGAACGTTTCCTCAATGTCTCCGTTTAAGTGTTAATACAAAAACACTATTAAAAAATTAAAGACTTTACATTTATTGGCTAAATAAAGTAAGTGATTTTTTTTTAAATTGCTCTCCTGAAAAGTAGCAAAAATGGAGATACGCCTTTTTGTCATAAAGCCGATGATATACAGAAAGTTTGAGACTTTTTGGTTTTACCTTATTTTGAGAATACCAAGTATCAAACACATGTTTAACTGTAATTGAATATAATAAACGGTGTCCAATTAATAAGGCACACAGTAATATTTTTTGTGTATCTTTAACATGATAGTTTTGGCAACATCAGCTATCTTTGAATCAGTTATCTTTGAAAAACCCAGTTTGGTGACATCGTCTGTTTTAAAAAATGTCTATATCTATATGGCGGATTCATCCCTCCAAAAAATCCTACATGGGTACTTTGCCGCTGCAAGAAAATCCACAAAATAAAATAATTATTTTTTGCAAACACTGCTGCCCCAAAAGTGGAATGCTTACAACGTATACTCTAAACTAAAAACCACTCAACTTAACCTTGTCCGGAGCGATTTTCTGAACGTGCGATATGTGTATATAGATAGATGTTTGCTTATATTACATCTACGTTTGTTTATTTCTTTTCACCTTTGAGATTATATTAGGCTACCTACCGAATATATATTGCGATCATAAAACGTGTTAAGCATATGTAAAATCGTTCCTGTCGATTCGGCAAACAATTTCCTCCGTGGCTGTATACAGGGAGGACCTAACCGAACGTACCTTAACAAGTTTCAAAAAACAAGCCATATCTCGCCGGGAGATTCCTCACGTAAAAATAAGATTTATTTTTCAAATCAACATCGATCCAATTCTGTTTTGTTTCGTAGCTACAGGGTGTTAAAAATTTAATATTTTTTCGATTTGTTATAATTTTCTTCCAAATACGTTTAGCGTTTCGAATGAAATTTTGAAGGTAAAAGGTACTATGAATGCGACATATTTTAAAGCTAAAAAAGCGTAGACATATTCACCAGGGACGTGCATATGGGTTATCACTGGAATATTTTGTTCTAAAAAAGCATGTACGCCACTGACTTTTTTTCTCTCGTTAGCAAAATAGTGTCAGCAGTTTAATGCCGATTAAAAGTTGTCTCTTGATATTTTGTCAATTTCGGCCTCTTTAATGAGATAAACGCAATTTTATTAATTTGCCTTGATCCAAGTCGAATAGCAACTTTAACCTTTAAAACATTTTAATATCATTAACTTGCGAAAGTTTTAAATAAGTACACATTGACTCCTCATCAAAAAATATGACAAAAAGTTTCTATAAACATGGGTATGGAAATTCATACTTTTAGAGTTACAGGATGGTAAAACTTTTTAAAATTAGTTTTTTTTATTATCTTAAATACTATTATTTTTTATTTGAAATTACTGTAGGTTGGACTAATAGTAATAATAACTAATAGTACTAATATTTAATAATAAATTAGGTAAAATATATAATTTATTAATTTAATTTTTATTTTAATTTTATTCATTTTGATTAATAAAATTGCGTTGATCTCGCCGAATTCGACAAATATCAGAAGATAACTTTTAATTGCCATTAAACGGCCAACACAATTTTGATATCAAATGAAAAAAGTCAGTGGTGCACAAGTTTTCTTTTGAAAAATATTCCAGTCATAACCCATATGCACGTCCCTGATAAATTTATCGACACATTTTTAGCATTAAAATATGTAGTACTTATGGTAACTTATACCCTCAAAATTTCTTTCGAATCACTAAAAGTACTTGAAAGAAAATTGTAATAAATCGAAAGATTATTAAGACTTTAACACCCTGTAGCTACGAAACAAAGCAGAATCGGACCTATGTTGATATGAAAAATAAATCTTATTTTTACGTCAGAAATCTCTCCACGAGAGATGGCACATGTTTTTTGGAACACCCTGTATAAATATTAGAGTAATAAAAAATATTTACGAGTTTCCATTTTATCTCTGATTAATAATTTTATCTGTATCTATACAGAGTCACCGTTTAAAAAGAAGCAGTCTCTTAAAAAATGTCTACTATAAGGAAGATCTCAAATACATATGGGGTATTTGTATATTTGATACATTTTTAACAATGATGAGACTATTGAGACTATCAAAATGTTGATCGAATAATACTTTGACGTTTAAACTATTACTTCAAAATTATTTTTTTTCCAATAGATATATCATCTACGGACTTTTAAAAAAATAAATTGGATCAAATTAGGTTATGTTAAAATGGGACCACCCTGTATATTAAATTTCTCCGCCCGATCTATTTTCGCTCACCGCCCGTATTTAAACGAAATTGAGTTGAATCAGACGGCGGCAATTATTAAGTGTATGACGAACTACGATTGGTAAATATTTAACAGGAATTCGGGTATATAAATCTGGAATAATTGGTGGAAGTTTTGTCTTAATACTACAAACGAAGATTATTGAGAGATTTGGGTATAGAATTGTTCTAATTTGTTATTGTACAGTGGAACTAGAGAAGGATTCTGGACCCATAAATAAACATTTTTCCACAAACAAGCTGTGTTGTTTTTCGTTGTCAACGCGTTTGCGTTGAAGTTCTTCTCAATATCGTTAAACTTTTTAGCAATTATGGTGTACTCACTTGCATACAAAGTGGAAATAATCGAACTTTATTTTAAAAATAATAAATGTATCGGGTTGCGCAGATATTCAATGAATGATGTTTATGGCAAAATTGTTCGCTAGTTAGTAGCAAAATTTCGCGAAACTGGTTCCGTTATGAATAAAAAGAGGCAAAGGGAAAATCCTGTAGTAAATGAAGCTATGGAGGTATTCATATTGAGCCAAGTTGACGTGGATAGTACGCTGAGTACAATTAGCCAATGAGACCGGCGTGAATCGTACAAGTGTCCAAAGGAAAAAAACACAAGTTCCACCCTTACAAAATTCAGTTGGTACAAGAACTCAACGAAGACGATTTTGATTGTCGCTTGCAATTTTGTGAAACTTTGAATGAACGAGTGGCGAATGATAATAATTTCCTATTTAATGTGTGTTTTTCGGACGAGTGTACTTTCTTTTTGAACGGTGTAGTTAATCGGCACAACTGTCGGTACTGGGCCGAGGACAACCCCAGGGTTTTTCACGAGGTGCACACACAAAACCCTCAGAAATTGAACGTGTGGGCTGGTATTTTTGGAAATTCTATTGTGGATCAGTTTAACGGTATTGAGAAGAACTTACAAGTACGTACAAGTCACAGAACAGCTATCTAGCAACTACCGCACCTGATCGTTCAACATTGTGGCAAGTGAAAAAATGCGTTACCATCTAGAAATAATAAGAAAAAACAGCAAATTGGTCGACGAATTTATCCTTGTCATTTATTCTGATAAATGTTTAAATAAACTTTTTAAATTTCAATCCTTCATATTTTCTCAATGACTCGACCGATTTTCAAAAACGAAGCGGGAAAATATAGAAAATAGAAAGCTCTTTTCATTGCGGTGTCACTTGATCCCTCTACCCATTTGAAAAAAGTTGGGAGATGACAGCCCCGCTTAGAGGGTTGAAGATTTTGGGGAATCATTTTTGGGGCAAAAGTTGTCCCCCTCACAAACAAAATTGACGTGTTTTTGGATATTTTGAAAAAAGGAATACTCTGGCCGTTATGCCTTGCGGAACGTTTTCGATGGGCCACCCTGTATAACAATTTTTACATAATTCGATAAAAGAATTTTATAAAAAAAGCAATATATTTTAAGGTAAGTTTTCCATATAAAAATAAAATAATCGTACTAAACATAAATTAATTACGCAACCACAATAAAGTTTAAAATTGCTAAATGCCTTAAAAATAGAAATAAACGATTCTTTAAAACTAAACGATAAATTGGGTAGCTCCATAAAAGATTGCAAGCTGCATCTCTGCTAACAGTTTCAATCTACTGGTGCCGCTGAAAAATTAATGCATAAAAGTAAGTTTCTATGTTTTCGCTCATGATCGGAAAATTTTATAAAAGAAAATGCGCTTTTAAGGTGAAAATAAAATTGAAAAATAAATTTTAAAATTTACAGTGTACGTTTTCGTCTGCGGTATAATTAATGGACAATTACCTAGAGCGTGTTCAATATTTTCGCCGTATTATTTTGCGCGAAATTGAGAATAAATTTAAAACAGATAAAAATAGAAAAATACAGATTTATGGGTGCCTGCTATTAAATCATTGAATTTCAACGTAAACAATTCTCTCATTCGATTTAATGTTAACAATGCTATTTTTCATTCAAAATTATACTGTGTATATATTAATAGTTAAAGGGTATATTTAGTACTTAAAGGGTATATTTAGTACACTAGTACACTACGCAAATTGGATTTTATATTGGATATAACCTACTGTTTTTTTACGAATAAAAATCATAATACAGTATACAGGGTGGTCCGAACTGTATTCCGGAAACTTCGGCATCATATTTTGCAAATAAATATAAGTAAAAAAGTTCGTATAAATGTATGTCCTAAAATGCTTAGTTTCGGAGATACAGGGTGTAGAAGTTTCATTTTTATTTCAATTTTTTTCAAATAATTTCTAAACTAACATGACTTTGACATGACATGACATGAGATATTTGATGTCAATATGACTCCTATTTGTAGAGAGCGCCACCAATATGTGTTTTAACTGTGTTGAAGAGTAATAACTTTTTGTCCGCACCTGTATAAAACTACCGAGTAAAAATATACAGAGAAGACCAGGCTACTAGTAACATAGCAAGTTGCCGGACGAATTTACGTTTACCCGATTTGCGTTCGTACTCAAGATTCACTGCCGGCTAGTCGGCTGGTCAGGCAGTACGCAGTGGCAGTTGTGCTTGGACGGGTCGGTCGTGACAGACTAGGAATACGACGCGAGGAATGTCGAGTATTTATTATTTTCATTTTAAGTGTTTACCTTCACTTAAGGTAACATTTAAAATAAAAATACTTAAATATTTATTATTTGAGTGTGTTTACAAGCTAACTAACTAAAAATAAATAAATTCTCTAAACCTAAAATTCATTTCCAAAATTAAAAAATACATCAATAAAATAAAAGAAAAACTAAAATATTACTCTAAATAAAAAAAAGTTATAACAAGTGTTCAAAAAGACCATCTTCTTGTTAGACAGAAGCCTAGTTGGTCGTAAAATCCCCGTCTGACATTGGCTAACATATTAGGGCTAATAGTTTGGAAAGCCTCTCGTGTTTTTACTTGAAGCTCATCCAGATTATTAGCCCTATTATGACCATACACTTTGGATTTTACATAACCCCACAAAAAGAAATCATTGGGAGAAAGATCTGGTGATCTAGCGGGCCACAAAATAGTTCCATATCCACTAATTAAACGGTTTGACTAAAACGGTAAAGACCTATTTTGGAAATACCATTTTACAATTTGAATTTTCTCACGAACTTCGTAAACATCCATTATTTTACTTAAAAAATAAATTTTACACGAGAACTGTCGCGACAATTCGTTTTGGCTATTAAAACACAAATAAATACAAATTCTGAAACATTCTTATCACATATCTACCTATTTTTATTTTATCGCATTTTTTCGCCTGCTTTTTATCCGGCGGACGGGTATACGCTAATTCGTCCGGTTCTGCCTATGTTACTACTACGGTGGTCCGGTCTGTATACATTTTCGTAACTTTTAACGTAAAAAATTTCCCTTGGTAAAAATCGCTACGAGCAACCGTTCTCAAGATATTTAGAATGAAAATAGTCAATACATGTCATTATTGACAAAAAATAAACACGTTGAGTAGATAGTTATTTGACTGAAATAATAAATTTGAGAAACTGTTACTTTTTTTAAATTAATCATAAATTTTTCTGCGAAAAAATGACGATAAAACAGTTTGCGTTGAACATTTGGCAGAAAAACATTTCAAATTTATGATTACAGTCTCATAACTATTTAGTCAATATGTTTAATTTATATCCATGATGACCAGTTAAAAAATAAGGAAGGTAAAAATAAGTATGAGTCATATTGACATCAAAATCAAATTTCTCATGTCAAAAAAATCCCAGACACCAATTTTCATCCAAATATTGATGTTAGTTCAGAAATTATTTGGAAAAAATCGAAATAAAAATGAAACTGCTACATCCTGTCCAAAACTAAGCATTTTAGGACATACATTTATACGAACTTCTTCACAATATGCTGTCAAAGTTTACGGAATACAGTTCGGCCCACCCTGTATATAAAAAATATATTTTTCAACCTTCCTTTAAAAAATTATTACTAATACAAGTACTGTCCTGAAATCTAAGCTATACGTGGTCTTACTTTAGATGATCTATACTTATCTCGCTTAAATATCGTAATCTTAAATCATACAGGGTGTCCAAAATTCTAGGCCAAACTTTCTAAAATATAAAATAATTTTACTTCGTTTTTTTTTAAACGAACACCCTGTATATTATTTCTTTATTAAATGGAGAGTTAAATAATGAACATTTCTTGTATTCAAAATATTTCCAAATTTTTAATAGTTTCGTAGATACACCCAGTATTTTTTCATATGGCTCTTTAAACGGTAAACTGCGGGACAAAAATTACTGGGTGGCTTAAACTAAGATGAAAATTATTGTGGTCTAGTAATAATCTATTCTAATTATGGTCTAGTAATAGCAGGTATAATAATAGATACTTAGTTTTAAGAAAATAAAACTTTTTTAATTATTAAATAATGTTGTCCAAATGCAATTAACTGTTTAATAAAACTTCTAACTTTCTTAGTAAAAAATTTTTATAGAGAAAAGAATTTTCCAAATCACTTAGAACATTAATAATTTTGAATGTGTTAGTTTGCATAAATTTACATTTTGTACTTCTGTACTCCATTTGCATCTGACATTTTAAAGGCGTTTCAAAGTCAGTTTCTTCTCGAATAAAATTTCCATGTCTTTAGTCATTCCATAACCTTATATACATAGTAAATTTGATAGATGTATCTATTAAGATCTATTATATTTTATATTCATAATTATAGTTAATATTAAAAAGTTAATTTTGTTCAGTTCAATTCTGAAGTTCATTCTATTATACAGAGTTGTTCACCACATACAACACGGAGTATTATAGCTAAACGATTAGATTTTTACACATTTTAAGTTTTGGGTTCGTTGAAGGACTATTAGAGCTACAATTTATAAATAATTTTACAAGATACAGAGTGTCCCAAATAAGTAAAAAATGCTATAGTTGTATTTTTTTAAATGGAACACCCTGTATATTATTACATTTTTAGATTCTACGATTGAAATAAAGGTAAATTTTATTAAGGTTTATCACACTTAAACCTTACCGTTTTTGAAATATTTTCAATTTTGTGAAATTGCAGTAAAAATTTTAAGGCTTCATTTCTCCAAGGGTATTAAAGTTTTTAATACTAAATATTTACTGAAGTTTATTTATTGACCAGTTATTGTGTTGCAATAATAAAAATTATACTACCTTATACAGAGTGTCTAAAATTTTATTTTAAATAGTTACTAGCTTTAAACGGCAATAACTTGTTTAATTTAAATAGAACGCCCTATATATTTTAGGAGAATCAGATGCATAATTTAATTGTCTATCAAATTGTATTATACCACTTTTTACCTATCCCTTCAAGTTTTCGCAGAAAATGCATTTTCTTATAATTTAGATCTCATTTATCAATATACCCATGGAATATTGACATTTTAGATTGTTTTTAAAGCAACAAATGTACAAAATGTACAGGCTAGTAATATTATTGTTTTTAACAAAATGATAATATTGCTAGCCCATTTGTATGCAAAAAGAAAACTATTTAAGTCTTCATAAAAGAGTATACCATTAATTAAATATACCACCATTATTTCCGCCCAAATACTAATTAATTACATACTTAATTATGTTCGTGAATAAATTATTCAAAATAAATGTGGATTTGAATCAGAAATCAATATAATAATAACTTATAAAAATGAAAGTCTTTGTTGTTACAAATAAGCATTTGTCAAAAAATGAAATATCATTCTTAAGGTGTTACTTTTTTACCACACTGTCTAATACACATATAAAAATTCAGTTTTTAGTTTTTGGAGCAATTATTATTAATCAACGCAAACAGTCAATTAATGTAGTTTGCATACTGGAATCATATTAATTGGTCCTTTTTAACAAATATTTAAACAGTTTTATTATTTTTTAATGAAATACACAAACTATATCGACAATATTAGTATCTGTACTCTTTAAAAATTTGGTACATCTTTAAAAATAATCTAAAATGTCAGTCTTCCATGGATATATTGATAAATGAATTTAAAATTACAAGAAAATGCATTTTCTACGGAAACTTGAAGCTATAGGTAAAAAATGGTATAATACAATTTGATAGACAATTAAATTGTGCATCTGATTCTCATAAAATATACAGGGTGTTTCATTTAAATTAAACAAGTTATTGCCGTTTAAAGCTAGTAATTATTTAAAATAAAATTTTGGACACTCTGTATAAGGTAGTATAATTTTTAATATTGCAACACAATAACTGATCAATAAATAAACTTCAGTAAATATTTAGTATTAAAAACTTTGATACCCTTGGAGAAATGAAGCCTTAAAATTTTGACTACAATTTCACAAAATTGAAAATATTTCAAAAACGGTAAGGTTTAAGTGTAATAAACCTTTATCAAATTTACCTTTATTTTAATCGTAGAAACTAAAAATGTAATAATATACAGGATGTTCCATTTAAAAAAATACAACTTTGATATTTTTTATTTATTTGGAACACTCTGTATCTTGTAAAAATATTTTTAAATTGTAGATCTAATAGTCCTTCAACGAACCCAAAACTTACAATTTGTAAAAATCTAATCGTTTAGCTACAATACTCCATGTGGTGAACAACCCTGTATAAAGTCAGTGGGTAAAATATCATTTTTACCACTTTAGCCACCAACTGGTCGAACAAGAGCATTCTAGTTAATATAACTAATGTATTTTTTATGTAGAAAATTTAAAACACGAGATGTATTTCACTGGACTGTTTTAAATTGAAATAAGTACAGCAAAAATACCATAGAGAATACACGCTAAATTATGTGAAGTATATAATGTAATTATATTATTTTCACATTCTTAACATATTATCCATCGGCACACAATAAAAACTGCTTTCAATCAAATATATGAGCTGCGTACTTTTCTAAAAAACTTAATTTTTCAACTGACACACAACGTATATCTCAATTTTATTCTTAGGGTTGCTTTGCACTAATAAAGAAAGAGGTTTAAATTTTTAAATCCAAACTGCGGTCCTCGGCCATATCGTTGTCAATTGCCTACTGACTTGGCGAGTGTCTAAATCGACTCTCTTGCCATCGGTCTCTAGTTTCTAGAAACGGAGCTTCGATGTGAAAATAAATAATTATTATCATTAAATTTAAATAAATAAATTCTGTAATTGATATTAATTAAAATATATCATCCTGATACATTTTGAATTCAATTAAATAATCTTGATATATATGTACTTTGTACAGATAATAAGAGCTGGTAAGGTGTTAACACTTACACGAAATAATCTATAATATGTATAAAGACAAACAATTGAAGATTACGATAAATAAATAAAATTTAAAAATATATGAGAATAAATTTTAAATATTTTCTAACAGTAGGTAGAATCGACAATTTGTAAATAAAATCTGAATTATTTGCCACATATAAAAAATAGGTAATCATTTTGTTGTTGGAACAAGGTTTATCAAATTTTCATTCACTCAACAAATTCAATTGTGTTCGAACATTTTACAATTATTATTCCAATTTGTATCAATAAAAATTCTAAACTAAATAAAGTGGACAAATATTTGTATTTTTTATATTTATAATTGTTTTTTAATTAAATTGAGTCCTATTTTCTACTAATTTGAAAATTAATTTACGAAAAACAAGACATTTAATTAAGAATATTACATGTATATTTTTAAGTATATATTTTTAAGCATATATTTATTTAACAATAGTAAAGATACAGCTCGCTTTCACAAACTTTTACAAATTACTAATTGCGTATTTTGTTTCCTTTAAAACGGCAGAATTTAGGTTAAAAATAACAGATGTACTTGAAAATTATAATCGATGTACAGTTGTATATTATTTTATTGGCATTATACATGTTTAAATAAGAATTATATTGATTTGTAACAGAACTTCTCTGTAGTGAAAATAGAAATTCCTTCCACTCAATTTGTATAGTAATCAAGTTAACCCAATTGCACATGATTATTTAGTTAACCGTTTCTATCAACAAAGCTATTTTATTCAAGACGAATGCAGTATTTATCTGCTATAGAAGAGAATATCACAAATACGATTGAATTAAATTGAGAAATACATCAGTTAGTGAATGAAAAATTAGTGAACAATGCTTCATAGAAAGGTAAATTTAAATAATGTTTCTATTATTTGATTGTTTGATACAAAAATGTTAAATGTCTCTATTTCCTAATATATCTGCTACAATGATGATATACGAGTTTACTTTTTGTAAATAGTAAAAAAAAGATTGCCACATATACTAACTTACACCAGCACATGTGCAATGTTTTATTACTATCTATGTATTATTAATTTATAAATTAAATCTTAAATATCTGTTCAGCAGGTATCACTTATTACATTATAACTCTGGCGTAATTTCAATCTTTCTCGCTGAAAACCTTTGGGGAAAGAAGCCTTGGAAAAAAGCAAAGGAAAAAAGATGGATATATTTGGGAGAATTCTATGGAGATAGATATATTTGTTCTATCAGCTAATCCTCTACATATTCACCATTATGCCTTCTTCTCTGAAGGTTTTCCATTGTTCTCGATCGTCCACCATATTAAAGATATCCAGTTAGGTTTTCCTCTGTAATATGCATTATTAGGTCTCTGTACCTGGTAGAAAATATTCTCCTAGTTTTTTTTCAGTCCATCTTCTAAAATGATTCGTTCCAAACCATTTCTACTCACTGCGTGAGCAAAGAATTTTACAATTTACCTGCTATTGTGAGTGGCCTTTTCTATATTTTTAGTTGTTCAAAGATAGAAGGGTTGGTTCTTCTTGCGGCCATAAAACTCTGCCGCTGAACGCCAGCTGAACATCTCAAAGTCGTCGATTTCCTCTTTACCGGATTGTTTCATGATAGAGAAAATTTCGTTTTAGTTCCTATGCTGTTTTTGTTTTACTATTCTTGTCATCAACAGATATCGATCAGGGCTTAAACAACTTGCTCGAGAGAATTAAGTAGTACCTTTGATCACAAGAAATTTACCCCTCAAAAACTATGCCCTGTAAATGTCTATAAATTTAAACAGCATTTGTCAACTCAAAAAAAGAATTTAAGAAACTCACCCAGCGATGGGTCCATCAGTTTATTCTGGACAAAGGTTTCCTATGAAGAGGCGTTATTTCCCTCTCCTGTGTTACCTGTTAAGCGGAGGCCTGATAGGAACCATCGATTTATAATATGCAATCCAAGCATTTTTTGACTATTAGATAGGACACAATGAGGATGGCATCTCTCCAAAGGGGATTTATACGATAGGTACAGGGTGGGTCGAATTCGACGCTTTTAAATGGAAACACCATTTTCTATAGGAGATAGACAAAAACTAATATCGGTGTCTGGAGCTCAATTTTCATCAAAAACATGATGGTAAATTGGGTGAAAACCGCATATCGATATCTATTACCGTTTCGGAGTTACGGGGTGTTTTTCAAAAATATGCATTTTAACAAATCGCTGTAACTTTTTTGCTATGAAAAATTTTGTATTTTTATGAAAACATTTCCAAAGCACCTTTTTACGTAGAATTTAATGGATTAAGTATATTTTTTTTAAAATTAATAATTTAAGAATTATCAACAGAAAATTTGATTTTTTATACGGGACACCCTGTATATTTTTAATTTATTGAAAATAATTTAAAATTACCTTTCCAAAAATATAACACACTTCATATTTTGCTCGATTGCTCTTCGAGATATAGAGTATATAAAAAATTGCCCGCTTTAAATAAGTAGACTTTGAACGGCACCGGCTGTAATGCAAAAAACTTCTAGCTGTGAGCATCAATTAAAACGAAAATAATATTTGCTCTGAGAGATGCAGAATTGTATAACAATTTAAAATATATTTAACCGACATCAACACATTTAAACTATATCTAATAACAATAAAAATAAATAGCAAACCAAGACATGAGATTTTGTACTACAGGTGTTGGTTACAGGTGTTGGTTAACATGTCGACCGTCTTCTGTTATGGACGGACGGGGCAGTTTTTGAACATTTCTCGCGGAATTCATTAACTCAGTGGGGGTGAAGATACCCTCTCATAACTGCTAAGTATTTCTAATTCTTGTCTAGAGAAGAATATGGAACCTTTATTCTTCCGCAAATATATCCATAGGATTAGATCCATGGGCACTAAGTCATGCGGCCTCGACGGCCAACGGCTGGGATCTTGGTTAGCTATTTAATTATTCTTGAGATTGGCTGCAAAAATTTGCTGATAACTTCAGCGTTCAGAGGCGGTACGTCATCTTGCCGGAAAAATATGTTTTCGAGTTCCATTAAGGGCATATCATCAATAAGGGGTTCAAAGCCTACTAGTTAAAAGTGGCGAACTTTTAAAAATTCTGTATTTCGAAGGGGATTATAACAAAATGTCAAGTGTGCTATATTTTTGGAAAGGTAATTTTAAATTATTTTCAGTTAGTTAAAAATATAGAGGGTGTCCCAAATAAAAAATCAATTTTTCTGTTGATAACTCGGCTTAGCTGTAAAATGAATAGGGGAGCAAATATTTGGACAGTTCAAAATTTGCATGGGATTTCCTATGTTTCCAACGACGATGTATTGTAGTAAATTAGAGCTATTTTGCTAGAACATTGCTTAAATATTATTTAACATTTAAAAACTGTAATCTAACTGTAATTTACTTTCCAGACATCTATCTTAAAACTCAATTTAATGCGCCACATAGATACGTAACAAAAACGAGAAAAGAGGGTCTGCGTCTGGGCCGTTAGTCTACTTAATTTATTTACGTGGGCCAATCCGAATTGAAATATTGGTTCGGCGCGGCCTATTCAAAATTCAGCACACGCGTAGGAACGCACGCCCGTACACGCTGAAAGCAAAACTCCAAAATTTATGGATAAATCGTCTCGGCGATAAAACTCACCGTGTCATTTTCAGAAACAGAACGTGGTTAGCGACAAGGCGCTTTTTGTGTTATTTTTTAATAAGGAGGGATACGAAAGATACATAGTGTTATGATAAGGATGCTGAACTAAATAAGTTCCTATTTTTCGAGATTTATGACTAATGTATTTTGAGTATAGAAAATATAATATATTTCGCATCAGTATATAAAGTAAGGAATAAGTATTTCAGGAACTTCACATAAATCATCATCAATATTATCATATGCATCTGTATTTTCATCTCTCTCTCTTTCACATATTTAGTCTTCATTTACGACATTTTTCGTGATTTTTGCTTTGCAATGTCGTAGTTCTATCTTAAATTAAAGCGTTTCCTTGTGTTTTTTCGTCTCTCAAAGTACTACCACAGATTATACAGATTATAAACTTATCGTCAAAAGCATTGTTTTTCGCGGTTCCAATTTTCGGAGTCGCGCACTAGTTAGGTTACTAGTTTGCGCACATAGTACGCCCACTTATGGCCTCTAAAATTGTGCACAGCGCCTGACCGGCCCAGTTATTACGCTGTTTAAACGCGAGTTTATTTTTGCGCACAAGAAAATTTACTCGTTTGCTCATCGTCATAAAAAAGAATTTTCGTACCACGAATTAGGGACAAGATTTTTATCTGTATACATATAGTATACCTGATCTGCGGTACTACTGTGTAATTGTATTGATCCATATTTCCTCAGTACATTTTGCTAGGCTAACCGGCAATTTTCCACCTAAATGTTTAGTTTTTGTCATTATCACTTCTGTTACCTGGTAAAATGAACTTAGCGAAAACTAAAGTAATGTACAGGGTGAGTCAACGATAGAGTAAGTCCATTATCTCATTTGTTTCGGGGTTTACAAAAAAATATTAAATATAAAAGTTATAGAGATGGTTAAGATACACATTTTAAAATTATTATACAGTATACAGGGTGCTTCAAAAAAGTGTGGCGAATATAACATATGTTTTTTTAAACGTAACACCCTATTTTTTATTTTTCTTTTAGATTCTGCGTAAAATTCCATACCTTTTTTATGTATAATGTTATATACCTAAAATTAATAGTTTTTGGTACATTTAAACTTGTAAACAAATGTTAGATTGCAGTGGGTTAAAAAATTGTCAATAATGGCATTGATTCTGAAGTTGCACAACTAAAATTTAGTAGGAGTCTTTTATAGAGATATAGAAAAAGACCTATGTAAAGATATTTTAGTTAGATGTTACAGGGTGTTCAAAATATATTTAGGAATTTCAACTACTTTAAATTAAGGAATTTCGATTTTTTTAAATGGTACACCCTATATATTATCATTTTTTCTGATAGATTTTACCAAACTCTTCAACTTTTATTAAGAATGTCATATACCTATTTTTATTAGTTTGTGATTTATTCCATTTTTTTCTATTTTTACCCATATTTTTAATACAATTGCGCTATAACATCATGGTTGCCATGACAAAAAGTAATAATTATCACAATTTCATGTCTGTTAAGCAAGTTAAGAACAAAATTTGAAAATTAGTTTAATTTGTTGTAATAAGTATAAATGGTAGAGATAATAGTTACAGATTTTCTTGAAATGAATTAGTCAATGTGATTGATATACACGGACAAGCTTAGAAAACCACATTTTTTGGTTCAGTACTATATATTATATAGTACTTTGCTAACTACTATAAGGATAGATGTATGTATATTATCTAGAAAACATTTTCAGTGTGTAATGGGACGGTTTCGCGGCAGTAGTAATATTGGCTTTTTGAAATGAATTATAAACCAAAATTACTATGAGAAAAAACTTTACTGTATGTCGAAGAAAATTCATATATCAGTAGTCTTCAACAATTAGGTAATCTAGTATTATCCTAATCTATGGCTATTCGCCCCGACGAAAAATCCCAAGTGTCATCTTTCATAATATAGAAATACACCAAGAAATTCACTACTGCGATTTAGTTTATTTGAGTAAAGTTAATTAATTTTAACTAATACCAGCAATTGTAACTAATTATGAAGCTACTTTTTAAAGGTAAGTAATAAATAGTTTTGTTTTGTCATGGTAACTATGATTTTATAGGGTAATTGTATTAAAAATATGGGTAAAAATAGAAAAAATGGGAATAAATCGCAAACTATTAAAAATAGGGATATGACATCCTTAATAAAAGTTGAAGAGTGTTGTCAAATCTACCAGAAAAAATAATAATATATAGGGTGTCCCATTTAAGAAATTTGAGATTTTTTAATTTTAAATAGTTGAAATTCATAAATATATTTTGAACACCCTGTATCATTCAACTAAAATATCTTTACACATATCTTTTTTTTCATCTCTATAAAACTCTCCTACCAAATTTTGGTACTCCAATTTCAGAAACAATGGCACCACTGACAATTTTTTACCACACTGCAATTTAACATTTGTTTAAATAAATTTAAATATTACAAAAACTATTAATTTTAGGTATATAACATTATATATAAAAAAATTATGGAATTTTACGCAGAATCTAAAAATAAAATAAAAAATAGGGTGTTGCATTTAAAAAAACATATGTTATAGCCGCCACACTTTTTTGGAGCACCTTGTATACTCTATAATAATTTTAAAATGTGTATCTTAACCATCCCTATAACTTTCATATTAAACATTTTTTTGTAAACCTTGAAACAAATGAGATAATAGACTTTACTCTATCGTTGACTCACCCTGTACAACAAATTAGTGGACAGAAAAGACATTCTAATAAATAACACAGCACTGGAAATAGTAGAAGAATACAAATATTTGGGACAACTAACACACAGCTCGGGATCTCTACTACCAAAAATCAACAGAAAAATTAAGTTGGCATGAAGTACTTATGAAAGAAACTCAATCAAATTCAAATCTAAAATGCCACTGTATCTAAAGAAGAAAATATTCGACCAATGTGTACTACATGACCCATGCATGCGGACCTGGACACTTAAAACGGACATCACAAGGAATCATAATATTAGGAAATTAGCAGGGATAACTTGGGCCCGCATAGCCAACAATAGATAACAATGGGCCCAACTACACCATAGTTAGAATTGGTTAAATAAGCTTAAAATCATGATGATGATGACTATTCTCATAATAATTGAGTATTCTTTTTACATGGACCTCATTTTCTTTAGGTTCATCGTTAGTTAACTCTTTTTACTGGCATTAAATACTTGATTTATTTCATTAATTCGTTTTTATTTTTTAAAAGTATTAAAGTTAATAATAGCATACAGGGAATGCCTTTGTTTCAAGATATTTTACTTTAGGCTTTGTAATAATTTTGTAAAGAAAAATTTGACATACTTACACATAAACAGAAAGTAAAATTACAGTTATTCTCAAAACAATGCCGCTATAGACGATATTTGTATCTGCCGTGTGTTCATATATATTTTCCTCTATCTGGAATAAAGCAATACGTTTATTATCGACTTTTAAATGATATGAAACGCGCATTCGCACGTCATGTGTTGTTATAAACTTGAAACAATTCGATAACGGGAAATTAATTTAACGCTTAACAGCTCTTGTTATGCATATTTACTAATTAGGAGTTATTGAAATAATAGCTGATTTTGCTATTCAATATGAATTGAAATACATTAAAATGATCGATCCATATTTATACTACAAAATAGACCACAAATTAAAATTTGTTTAGTTACCAAATATCATCATCATTTTCAGGTTATTCAACCATTTCCAATTATGCCTTCTTGGACATTGCAGGGGAGTTTGACAATATACCTCACAAGGTGGCCAAGCGATCTCTTAAAACAAGAGGGGTGGTAGCAGTACGATAATTCGCTGGTTTTGGGAAATACTCCCAACACGAACAGCAGAGGCTGAGATAGGTACCAAAACTGTAGTTGTTAAAACAACGCAAGGAACTCCGCAAGGTGGAGTGACCTCGCCCCTACTGTGGAGCTTGGTAGTGGATGAACTACTGGAAGAATTAACTCTAGCGGGAATACACTGCATAGGGTATGCAGATGACATAGTCATCATTGCACGGGGGAAACATGAAGGCACCCTGTGTGATATTATCCAAAGAGGACTCCGCATCGCTGAGAAATGGTGCAGGACTGTCGGGCTGAGTATTAACTCAGATAAAACCGCAGTAGTACCATTCACCAGAAAGCGAAGTTTGAAAAACTTGAAAAGAATCCATCTAGATGGAAAGGAAATACTGCCATCACAGGAAGTGAAATATCTGGGAATAACCCTGGATAGTAAACTTCTCTGGAACAGGTATATTAAGAACATTACCAGCAAAGCCACAAAGGCTCTCATGATATGCAGAAGACTGGCGGGAAATAGGTGGGGCTGCGCCCCTAACATTTTGCGCTAGATGTATACCATGATAGTAAGACCAATGATTACTTATGGAGCAGTTGCTTGGTATACAAAACTAGAGCAACGTACAGCAAGGCAAAACCTGTGCAAAGTACAGAGACTGGCATGTATCTGCATCATAGGTGCCAAGAGAACGTGTCCAACAGCAGCAATGGAGGTCATTCTAGACCTAACGCCACTGCATATTGTCGTCGGTAGTTATGCCAATGCGACAATGATTCGAATGGTCATTGACGGAAACATTTTTTGAACATTGAACTCATCATACACACTCCTTTGACAAAAGCCAGTATCTTTTCTAGTAAGATCGTTTGCTTTTTCATTGCCTTCTATCCCTTGGTGAGCGGGCACCCAGATTAGGAGGATTTTAAAATGTGTAATTATAATTACTTCATCATTTTCAGCTTATTCAACCATTGCCAATTATGATGTAGTCTCCCTTACATATTTAGATACTCTCTTTTTAGTTGTTAGTTTACTCCCCATTGTTGTCTAAATATCTGCGGGCGCAAGTTATCTTTGCTAATTTCCTGATATCATGTTCCCATCTCAGGTTTGGTCTTCCTCTAAGTCTCTTAGTTCCTAGTGGTTATCATGCTTTAATTTTTGTGCTCCATCTGTTGTCCGTCCTTCTTGCCAGGTGTCCTGCCTATTGCCACTTCAGTTATTTGATTTTGTGAATGATATCTATTCAATAGTATCCACTCTATCCTTTTACGGTCTGTCTTGATTTTTAGTTCCATTAAGCGTTGTGCGACCTGCGGTTTCCTTATAATGTCCGTTTTAAGTGTCCAGGTTTCGCATGCATAGGTCATGGCTGGTGGTATCACATCCTGTATCACATTGGTCTAATGTTTTTTTCTTTAGATAAATTAATTAATATATTTGACTTTTTATGTAAATCACTAGAAATAGTTAATAGTATGTTGTTAAATAGGAAACAATATTTGAAATTAGAGCTTAATTCGATTGTTGTTAAAATATTTCAGTAAAAGCTTCAGTTGACATCGCTAAAAAGAATCACACAAAAATGTTTATATAAGAATATTCAAATTGTAATTCTGTATGTTCAAAACTAAAGTTTCTAATTATTATTACGCTTATATACGTAATAAAACAACGTTCTAGGTAATTGGATTAACTTAATACTTCTCTTCGGCAATTAATTATATTTTTGGTTTTTGTTGAATCGTTAGCATCTATAGATCTGCCATCAAAAATATTTAAAATTCAGGACACACTCAGGCAGTTAAATGGTCTGGAATTTATGGACAAACCGGCGTCCAGGCAATAAAACTTACTGTATTTTTTTGAATAGCATAAGGGTAAAATGGTAAAAAGTAACATCGATCTACAAACTAAATATTAGATAATCTAATATTCTAATGTTGGTAGTCCAACTAACGGTTAAACAACGAAAAACTAAAATTCTTAAAAATATTTCTGTGTCATAAAAAAATTACGTAAGCAAAAGCAAGAAATAAAATATTCAGTTTTGCATTTCAACACTTACTTAGTGCATTTTGTTAAATATAGGTGCTCCTTTCTAATGCTATAAAGGAATTACCAACTTTTAATATCCCCATTTATGGAATGAACAAACCCGATTTCTATTATTTATCGCAAAGAGTAAAACAGTTTTATTACTCTCTAGTCCTTTTTATGACCAAAGGCGAAATGTTGAAAAATAAAGAAAATTACGACAGAAAAATTATTTCGAATTGTATATGTATAGAGATTGAAAAAGGATGATTTGATAAAAAATCTCTTGCAATTTAATAATATTTAATATTCTGGTAAAACAAGTTTAAATATTCCAGATCAAAAAGAAACACTTTAATAAAGATACTTTTGAAATATTTGCTTATATAATAAGACTTCTGTCGTGAGATTCATTTCATATTTTTCTTTTTAATAACAATATTCTTCCCCTCATGGCATCATCTCAATTTTTCTTATTTCTAAGTATATGTAACAATAAATTGCTTTCTCCGCTGCCTGATTTCATATGCAAGCTGTATAAACTCGGACTTCATTGTCTTTATTAAGATTTCTTGGCATATGTTGTTTCAAATGGTTTGAAATAATTTCAGTCTCGCAAAATATGTATATTGTTGTTGTATACTTATGTTTATTAATTTTTGGAGAACATAGAGATTGGTATTTTTAGACCAAAATGAGAAGTTTTGAAGTGAAACTTCTTTACGCGCACTGGGAGTAAAAATTCAAGGCCGTGGCACGACACGCGACACAACAGACGAGAGGACAGATATGTTTTTTGAGAGACAAATTTGATATGTCAATAGATTGTACAAAGGCCAACATGACCGTGTACGACACGTGTCACTGTGACAGTTAGTTTTGACGTAAGAAATGTCAAAAGTTGATGTCGTCCGCTCGCGACAAAATTTGATTGGTAGGCAATGTGAGCGACGGTGTACAGGGTGGGTCAATTTCGACGCTTCTAAATGGAAACACCCTTTTTTATAGGAGACAGACGAAAACTAATATCGGTGTCTGCAGCTCAATTTTCATCAATAACATGATGGTTAAAAACGCACATCAATATCTGTTACCGTTTCGAAGTTACGGGGTGTTTTTCAAAAATGTTAATTTTTAACAAATCGCTGTAACTTTTTTACTACGGAAAATTTTGTATTTCTATGAAAACATTTCCAAAGCACCTTTTTACGTAGAATATAATGGTTTAAGTATATATATTTTTTTAAATTAATAATTTAAGAGTTATCAACAGAAAAAAATATTTTTTATTTGGGACACCCTGTATATTTTTAATTAACTGAAAAAAAATTATAATTACCTTTCTATAGCACACTTGATATTTTGTTATAATCCCCTTCGAAATACAGAAAAAGTTCGTCACTTTTAACTAGTTTAGGCTTTGGACCCCTTATTGATGATATGCCCCTAATGGAACTCGAAATCATATTTTTCCAGCAAGACGGCACCGCCTCAGAACGCTGAAGTTATCAGCAAATTTTTGTAGCCAATTTCAAGAATAATTGAATAGCCAACCAAGATCCCAGCCGTTGGCCCTCGAGGCCGCCGGACTTAGTGCCTATGGATCTAATCCTATGGATATATTTGCGGAAGAATAAAGGTTCTTATTTTCAAATTGCCCGTATAGTCTAGACACGAATTAGAAATACTTAGCAGTTATGAGAAGGTATCTTTCACCCCCACTGAGTTGTTTTCACCCCCACTGAGTCTATCCATAATAGAAGACGGTCGATATGTCGAACACCTAGCAAAATCTCATGTCTTGGTTTGCTATTTATTTTTATTGTTATTAGATATAGTTTAAATGTGTTGATGTTGGTTAAATGTATTTTAAAATGTTATAAAATTCTGCATCTCTCATAGCAAATATTATTTTCGTTTTAATTGATGCTCACAGCTAGAATTTTTTTGCATAACAGCCGGCGCCGTTCAAAGCCTACTTCTTTAAAGCGGGCGAATTTTTATATACTCTATATCTCGAAGAGGAATCGAGCAAAATATCAAGTGTGTTATATTTTTTGAAAGTCATATTTTTGTCCCATATAAAAAATCAAATTTTCTGCTGATAATTCTTAAATTATTAATTTTTAAAAAATTATCCTTAAACCATAATTCTACGTAAAAATGTGCTTTGGAAATGTTTTCATAAAAATACAAAATTTTCCATGGCAAAAAAGTTACAGCGATTTGTTAAAAATGCAGAATGTCATTTTCTATCGAATAAAGTAAAAAAATGCCGAGGGTGCCATTTAAAAATTAAAAGTTGTAGTCATTTCCGGTGAAACAGGAAGTGACAAAAAACAATTGAATACGTCAATCAATCTTAATTTATGTCTTATACTAACATACCAAATCTCGTTTTTTTATCTGAAAAAATAAAAAAGTTATAGAGGTGACCCACTTCTGAGACGCACCCGGTATAGTTAATGTCATTGCCAAGCCAACTTGGCGCAATTTTTTGATCATACGGTACAGTAGGATGTAATTGTTAACATTCACTGATTTACGACTTTTACTGTAACATATATGCAACAATTACATTTTTTATCAAAAAAGAGGAGATCCTTAAAAACAGCTTCCACATTAGAAATTAGAAACGTTAATGGAATTGCTCGTTGTAATCCAAATTTTAATTAATAATTATAATTTTATTTTATGCTTTTCATACAAGCCTCTTGCCGCTATTTTATTATTTTCGAACTGCGCGCTAAACAAAAAACGAACCATTTTCATGAGCCTCCGTTTCACATAGCAACAGAAATTTCCATTATAATAATCATCCCGTCTAGAGTAGAATGGGCGATAATGAACAGGAAAGGATTCGAAAAATTAACAAAAAAAACAATTATTTGCCTGTTAGGTTCGTTACTCTACTTAAAACGTAACGAGCTCTCTGCTCTGTAAATATCTCAAAAACTACTCTTTATTAATTCTAATGTTTCGCTCTAACAAGTAGGCAAAGAAAAGTATGATTAATTTAAATAAAATTGGCTATATTTACTTTCGATAAAGAGAAAAATTGTTCTAAAGTAATAATCAAAATATTTAAATTTCACCCAAGACTGATTTTCTGGCGTTTTCTTATACAGGTTGAGTCTTAAATAAATGCAAATATTTTCAGGGCTGGTAGATCTCGATAAAAGAAACACATTTTCTCTTTACCGTTTTTTCAATAAGTCCTAAGTCCAATAAGTTGCTTAAATTTTGTGAACAACTGGATCTTTTCCGGATTTTCTTTCTTGAAAATTTAATACACTACCTATGTTACCATATTATTATGAAATTATGTTTTTTAACTAAAAAAAATTTCCACATTTTTTTTCAAAATATTCCCAATTTTCATTATTTTTCCCGAAAATAACTCATAATCGAGTTTCTGAGATCGAAATATAATACCCTTAAAAATATTTGCACTTATTTAAGACTTGCCCTTATACGGGTGAGTCTGCATAAGTAGAACTGCATAACTAGAATAAACAAGGCTAGAATAACATTTGGAATGCTCAACAATATTTGGAGATCTAGACAGTATTCTCTTACTCACTTACTAAACTTAAAATATTCATATCAAGTATCAAGTCAATATTACTGTATGGTGCAGAGACCTGGAAAATTACATCGCCATTAATTAACAAACTACATATTTTCATAAACCACTCTCTGGGAAAAATTGTTGGAATATTCTGACCAAATACTAGCAGAAATGAGAATTTATGGAGTTTGACCAACCAGATGCAGATGTATAACGAAATCAAACTTAGAAAATGGAGGTAGACTGGTTACACTTTAAGGCGGGGCGACAACAACATCGCTGGCAGAGCTATTGAGTGGAATCCACAAAGCAGTAGAAGAACTGGTCGTCCAAGGCATACATGTCAAAAGACAGTTAAAAAGGAGATCGAAGCAGTAAACCGATCATGGCGAGATGTCAAATCAATTGCCAACAACCGAACCTACTGGAGAGCGTTTATTGAAGTCCTATACTCCACGTAGGAGTAAAGGACAAAATGAACGAATGAATGTAATAATGCGATTTAACTTTTCAACGAATGAATGTAATAATGCGATTTAATAATAACATTCTTATTAAAGGCATCAGCCATTATTAAAGGCCAAGGTCCATTAGCCTTCTTAGCCACGTATACAAATTATTTACTAAAATACTCACCAAGCGTTTGACAAATAAAATAGAGTTTTTTCTTTCGAGCGAACAAGCAGGTTTCCGATCAGGTTGTAGAATGTAGAATGTTTAGTTAATCACCGCGACCTTATAGATCCCCTTTATTTATTATTCCCCTTTCTTGAGTTATAACGAGTTATAACTCATCATACAGTCTCAGGGCTTTAAGAAAAGCCAGTATCTGAGACGGCTCCACAGAGGCCAGCTCTCCATCCTCGACATCAGACGTACCAAGGTACATGGCACAAATGGTCGTCGTCTCGGCGCACTCAGTGATAAGGTGTTCTGGTGTTTCCCCATTTTCCCCACAAAATGTGCATTCGCCGTTGTTTCTCAGTTTCAGCCTACTGACGTGTTCGTTGAGGAGACAGTGTCCTGTTAGAAACCCCGTGACAATCCGAAGATTGTTTTTACTTAAATCAAGGAAAACCTTTGATTTTTCTCGGTCATAAGTTCTAAGGAACTTTTTCGAGTGTCTTGGACCGTTGGAGGACACCCATTCCAAGTTACGGATGGAGTCTTCCAGATTCTTCAGTTCCGCTTTCAGTTGGTTCCCGTTTGGAAAACAGAACGGTTCTGGTCCAGTTAGTGGAGTGTTCGCTCCTTTTCTAGCTAGATCATTTGCTTTTTCATTGCCTTCTATCCCTTGGTGAGCAGGCACCCAGAGTAGGAGGACTTTATTTTCCTTGCCTAATTTGTTGAGCTTCTCTAGGCATTCTTTGACCAACTTCGAATTGATGGTTACTGAGTTGATCGCGTTAAGTGCTGCTTGACTATCGGATAGGATGGCAATTTCCTGTTTTCGATGGTTCCTATCTAAGATAAATTTTACGCATCTTTCGATAGCGCAAATTTCTGCCTGAAGGATACTGGGGTAGGTGCCTATTAGTAGGTGCCCCACGGAACAAATGACCATCTTCTGACAGTCAAGGTCCTTATCGAGAAATGCATTGAGTATAATAGACCACTAATGCTTGTCTTCGTGGATTTTGAGAAGGCCTTCGATTCGGTAGACCAGTGGAAGCTTCTAGAGACACTAAGTGAGAGTCGTATCGATCATCGATACTCCTCAATCATAAGACATATATATGATAATGCCACGGCAAACGTCAGAATATAGACAAGTCGATGCACAAACAAATTCAATATCGATCGAGGGGTAAGACAAGGCTACACAGTGTCCCCTAAACTATTCGTTGCTGTGCTAGAAAGTATGTTAAAAATGATAAACTGGGGATTCAACAGGAATTAACATCGATGGAAAATTCATAAATTATCCCTGTTTTGCAGATGACATTATTTTAATAACAGACAACATACAGGAGGCACAGAATATGCTGGATATATGCTGAATGATCCTTCGGAAAAAGTCGGTTTGAAAATTAACTTGTCAAAGACACAATACATGACAAACCTAGTATTAAGTGGAAATTTAAACATTAATAACATACCTTTGGAACAAGTGCATATATATAAATACTTAGGGCATGAGATCGGTATTAATAGATAGAAGAATAGGTTTATCGTGGGCGGCATTCGGCAAACTAAGGCAAATACTGAGATCTGATATTCCCATATGTTTAAGAAGAAAGATCTTTAACCAGTGTGTCTTGCCTGTCCTCACGTATGAGCAAACAAGAACATACATAGAATACAGGTCATGCAATGGAAAATGGAAAGGTCCATGTTGGGAGTTACACTCAGAGATAAAATACCCAATCATACAATACGAAATCGAACAGGAGTAAGAGAAGCGGTTATATCTGTCTTATTATCTGTCTGAACGGTTATATCTGTCTTACATCTTAAATGGAATTGGGCAGGACATGTGGCTAGGATGACAGATAGACGGTGGACAAAGAGACTTGTGGAATGGAGATCGAGACACGGGGCCTATAGAAGCAGAGGATGACCTCCTAGTCGATGGACAGATGACATTAAGAAGGTGGCTGGAAACTGGATTCAAGTTGCACAAAATAGAAGGAAATGGCTAGAGTTAAGGGAGGCTTTTGTTCAACAGTGGACCGTATAAGCTAAATGATGATAATGATGATGATTCTTATTAAAGTAATTTAATTTTTTAATTTATTTTAAGAAACTCTATGATGAAATATATTTCATCATGGCTACGTATTCATTATAGTTACTTACTGTTTTCAAAGGTTTAAAAAAAACATTATTTTTGAAAAATTCTGAGAGCTACCGGATTTTTTTCTAATTTACATCCCTTTTAGTGTTGTAACCATAGAGTAAAGTTGTAACCATGGTAATATCAGATATTAAGACTCACCCTGTATCCAAATCTGTCAAGTACAAATGATATTTTGTTTCATATTTATCCATTGTTTAAAATATAAAGCTTTTGAACAAATATATACATTGCTACGACAAACTTGTGACTAACGTTACCTAACTTTTTAATTCTCACTTTTACACTTCATCACGTCGACATTCATGAAATATGTATATACAATTCTATCGCTTCTTCAAGAACGTATTTTAACTTATTTAAAAGGCCCACTTATCCACGCAAAAAAAGCGAAAACATGTCCCAAAGCTTCTTTAAAATTTCTGCAACATCTGCCAACAAGGGCCTAACTTTGTAATCACTTAATTGGATTTTTTTCCATATTTTCCGAGGCAGTTTCCTCTGAATATATCCAATTAAAAGTAAGTCAACCGTCACGGATTTCGAAAAAGTTGGATTATGATGCTTTCATTTCTGAGACGATGAAAAAAACTCTCAGCTTTTATCAAACGGTGCCTTAGGTGGGTTTAATTTTTCTTTGATTTTTTCTCGAAAGTTTTTTATATGTTTTTTATATTCTCGTTTTATAAGTCTCGTTATTTTGACGATTTGGTTGCTTGTTATAATTCATTATAATATAAATCGTATTTTCCAGAGGTCATGTTTTCGAGAAATATAAAGAAATCAATGTTCAACCTAGAGGAGAAGAGATTTTTGTTTTGTTCGCTGTTTCTTTTTTATTAATTATAATTTAAATATGTTGATTGAAATTGCTCTGACATTTCGATCTCTAACGAAAAAAAGAATTTCAATAGTAGTAGAAATTGAAAGATTCTATTTAATTTTAAATTTCTTAAATACAATTACGTGCTTCGTTTGTCCGCTAGAGGGACACAAAAAAAAATTAACACATTTTTCAAATATTTTACGAACCGTTATTCCGATTTGAATGAGATTTTGGATGTCTATGTTTTGCTAAGTGCTTTAACATTTGGCGTTCACAAAAATCAAGAAAAAAGAAGGGAAGGGTGAAAACTACCCCCAGCCCTACATATAAGTAAAGGAAGTATAAATATTTTCCAAACTCTATCGACAACAGACTTTCTTTTCGTAAAATGGCCCCTCTTGTATTTACTACATTTTTGTCTCTTGTAAAAAACGCCACATCGCATAGTTTTTGTAAAAAAAAATTGGAAGAATTTATTTTTCCAAAGCACACCTACAAAATATACTCTCTTCGGTCCTTCACCCTACGTGAGAATATGGTGACATTATGTGTTGATTCCCCTCAATTCCTCGGACCAAGTTGTTCGACACTGCGCCATATGTGAGGCTTCGGGGAGGTTGTGGCCCACTAGGGTTTTCCCAAGTAGCATTTTCACGACTTGCGACCACATGTTTACTAAACACAACGTTGGATTAGATACAAAAAATAGTTAGCTCCCTACCATGGGTATTAAAATAAATTTAAACGTTTTTATAACGTTGTGCCGACGTTGGACTAGTGCTACAGCAAAGTAGAAGCTTCTGCGACGTCGAATAAACGTTGTCTTGTAACCTTTTTTGCTTAAGTGATCTTTAGGTGATTCGGACAACGTAGTTACAACGTTGGACAATATAGAGTTGTCTGACGTCAGTTTCAGGACCTATTCCAACGTTATGCAAACGTCGTCTGTTTTACTAATTCCAACGTTGTTTAGATTTCCTTATTCTTACATTGGTAGGACGTCGAGTCACTACCTTTTTGCAACTGTATTGAACCATAACCTTAAATCTTAAATTTTCACTTCATTGTTCTGTTCAGTCAGACAGTTCAGTGCTGTTTTTGTTTTTATAAAAAAAAACTTAATTAAAATGGAACATAAGAAAGGTACATATAAAACTAAATTTAAATATACATCGACATATATTACCGATAGTTTATCCACTCCCTCGTTTATTTAGATTATAGAGGGCGGCACAAGCTAGACTCTAGGATGACTCACTACCTGTTAAGGCCGAACTGCGACTTTATTAGTCCAGTATGCGACTACTCGAACTACTCCATCTTAACCTCCAAAACAACAAAGTGAAAACCGCCATGTTGTTAAATAAGAAAATGTTTCGTTCCTAAAATAGCAATTCCTGCTTTTTGAATACATTAACTTCAAATATTTGACCCTAAAAAACACGCGGAAACAATTTTTTCGACTGCGAATAAATTATTCTCATTTTACTAAAAAAAAAATTGAAGAAAATTTTTAAAACTTCTTTAATTTTAAGGCCCATTAGTATTTTTCAAAGTAGAAACAATACATTTGTCAATAAAGTTGTTTGCGTTTAACTTTTTTGCCTTGGGTAACGAGTTACAGAGTCGGTTAAAGTGTTTCAATAATTATTATCTTCAAACATCCTCCACACTTAAATACTTTTGTTTTGTTTTCCTTCACTGCCATCTGACATATGTCTCTAACTAAATCATAAAAATAATATTTTTACTATAATTATCCCAATTTAGGATAAAACGCGACTTAGACGCCATATTAGTTTTGTATTTCTGTGAATTAAAATTTTAAACAACGTTGCAGTTTGTACTAAATTAGGCTTCTAGCCAACGTCGGTATCCAACGTCGTTTCGACCCAAAATGATTCTCCAAACTAGTGCAGACTAGGGTTGGCACGAGGTTGTGCCGACGTTGCGCCCCGACGTTTGGTCGCGTGACACAACGTTGTCCCGACGTCCAAATGCTGCTTGGGTTGACTTGGTCTACCCACATCTTAGGTGACCTTCCACGTGATCGTCTTCCCTCTACCTTCCCCTCCACCATCAGTCTCTCAATTGATGTACCACTCCTAGCAATATGGCCAAAATATCGGAGGATTGACTGATTTAATTTGGTAACCAGACATGTCTCAATTTTTAGTTCCTCAATAATGGAAATGTTTGTTCGATGAGCAGTCCATTGTATTCGCAGCAGCCGTCGATATACCTACATCTCCAAGGCGTTTATTCTTATCATTTTCCTTTAGTGTCCATATTTCAAAGCCATGTATAGCTATGGGGAAAATGAGTTCGCAATGCGTAGTTTAGTTTTTCGTGTGTTTGCTGAAGTCTTCCATATCTTAGTAAGCTTTGTTGTTGCATTTCTCGCCATTGCTACTGATTTGAGCCTTGCATCCTCCAGAGTTTTCAAATTCATTACAGGACATTCTTATAAAATTATGGAAGGATGATCTTAGTTCTACATAAGATTTTACATACAAGTCGATCGTCGCCAAGAAAAGAAAGCATAATGGCACTGTTTGTCTGGTAGAAACTGTAGGAAATATTTTCAAAACAAAGATATGCTTACCCATCTTGGCGTCGCGTCCTGCTGGACAGAACATTAACACTGCGAAAAAAACACGCAAAAAAGCAGAAGCATGAAATTCGGAGGAAGCTGACCAATAGCAAATGGGAAGTCAAACCTATCGTGACCAGAACTTCTGTTCAAGCTCTATGTTTCAAAACTGCTGAATATGCCTGCCCATTGTAGTGTAGATCTGCCCATGTAAAAACGGTGAACATTAGTCTGAATGAAACATACAAAAGAGTGACAGGTTGTATGAAACCCACCCCCTTAGAAAACCTTTACAAGGCCGCAGGTTTTACAAGCCCAGATTTACACAGAAAAGCTCATGAACATACTGAGAAGGTAAAACAAACCTTTGATGTTCATCACTCGATTTTGGCCAAGAGTGCGGTCCAAGTAGACTTAAATCAAGACGCCGCGCCGCGTCGTTTCCAAAGCCACGCCCTGGATGAATGAACCTCCCTCCCACTATCCACTTAGCGAGTTGGTTGTTGCGACATTTTCTAATAAGTTAATTTTTCGCGTTGTTACTGTTCTTCTTGCTGGTATGAGGGGTTCGGATATTAATAGTTACCTCTTTAATAGACCATATCCATATATTATTTTTTCCTTTTCTTGGGTATGAGGTTTTATAATAAATTGAAAGTTGGAAAATTTTTATGCGACGTTTCGCTCCAACATAGTGGATTTTTTCAGGCACAAGTGGTATCTCATTTGACTGGAAGGTTCATCAATATCTAATAAAGAACACATTTTTTGAAATACAAATAATTTTGTGTTCTTGTCCTTATGATCAAGCCAAGTATTAACCAGATCGGCATTGCTTATCAATTTTACTCCATCTGAAAAGTATTATAAAATAAAGTTCGTCGCAAGCAGACGCAGGTGAACTATACAAAAATTAAAAGTGTATGAATATGACAACACAAATATTCAATAAATACGATATGTTTTGATATGTTTTTTTAAATGCCTTTTTGAAGTTTGAAAA
The DNA here is from genome assembly GCF_002938485.1 of Sitophilus oryzae. Lineage (NCBI taxonomy): Eukaryota > Metazoa > Arthropoda > Insecta > Coleoptera > Curculionidae > Sitophilus > Sitophilus oryzae. Next base: position 2,731,204 of record NW_022147237.1, on the reverse strand, counting down.
CGTAAAATTTTTATACCCATTTAAGAATCATCTTAAAAAATAAATAAAAACTAAACAATTACGAACTTGTTTAGAAATAAATTTAAAGTACATTCCTTGTTTAACAATATCCATAGTGGCTTTCAATTAAGTACGTACCGTTTAACTCCATAATATACAGAACTACTATGAATGTTATTCTTTTCACTGATAAGATAATGATCGCAAAGTTTATTTTTAGTGAAAATATTTGCTAACAAAAAACGCTGTTTATGAAAAATAATATACAGGATGGTTGAACATTGCTATAAGTATATAATTACATATTCAGATATTAATAAATTTTAACTTTTTTTTCGATTTTTGTCCATGGGACGAAGCACTGTGTGCCTGTCCCCACAGATGTATCCTCGACGACCTATGGCAGGCTAAACGAGCAGCATTAGACGTAGCCCATCACTGGGCTCACAAACTATAATCCGGATACGAAAATAAAAAGTAAAGTAAGTTCAAAACAAAAAACGCGGTTGCGTTCAATCAAGTTCGGTTTCCGATGGTCAATCGCCGACATTCTATGTTGGAACAGAAGTGGTAGAGATAAAAGTAGTTAAAATAAATTACCATATCATTGATTTTTTGTAATTCCACGAGGAAAATTTACTTGAACTCATTTGCATTTAAAATTCAATTCAATTTGCAGTTCGGTAGAGAGCCCTTTGTAGTATCTGTCCGATATTTCAATCTCAAAAATCCCAAGAAAATAGAGCGCAAAATAGGATTGAAGGATTAATTTCAGATGCCATTTACACGCCTCTTAAAGCTAAAGAACGAGAAGGCATTTGTGGAAATAGAAAATGGGGATCTATCTCTTTGTGTTCTCGAATATATTTATTTTGAAATAGTCTATACAGGAAATTTATTATGAAATAATAATGAAGAACCTTTCGCACAGCCAAAAATGAAAGATTTCAAAATAGGACAATTATACTATATACAGTGCTTTTATCTTAACTGTGTTTTAGGTGTTAATCATTGAAATTTGTAATCACACCCTGTTGTCAAACATCAAAATATTTCTTATGTTTGGACTAAATTTTCTCGAAAATAAAGGCATAATTTAAAATTCCGTTAGAATACGGAAATAGATTGAACTCTTGTGATTACAGTGATATATAATTTATATGGTTTTGTAACAAATTGCTCGCTATTTTATGGCAAATGCTGAAGCTCTGCAAACCCTAATCAATCCTTAATCAGAGCACGTGTGTTTGGAATTTTGGGTATGGCTTAACACGACGGGATCAGGCTAAGCCTTAGGCAGATTTCTGAAATATAATATATATTTCCTTCGGCCACAAACCCGCTTTACCCGACCCTTGCGAGCGACTCAAAAGTACAGTGTAATAGATTCAAGGTTTTAATGTATATCAACTATTTGAATTTTCAATTTTAACTATATATTTTGTGATTTGTATAAATGTATTTTTTTCAAACCAAAAAAAATCAACAGAGATTTTTATGACAAGTAAATTGAAATTGAATTTTGTTATAGGCCGAACATTGGCGAAGGCTATAATGTTAGCTGAAACATTTTTTAAAAACAAATAAAAATTTTAAACCGAATGAAAAATGCAAGAAAAGCGTTTTCCCGAACATAAATCTCAAGAAAATCAAACTTTTTTTAGAATATTTAGAAACATGGTTCAAGAACTTAAATTTTCCAAGAATAATAATAACTATATGTAATATAATAAATACGAAATTTGTGATACCAAAAGACATTTCATTTTAAAAGTCAATTTTAGAACAGAATAGTAAATTAAAAAACGGTAGATATACACAATTTATATTAATTAAAAAAAATCTTATTCACTTTATTTTTAGCGTGTTCCAGGAGAGCCTGGGTTTAATTAAGAACGAATTTTATTTTAAATTAAACGAGACGTAAATGGAACAATTAACAAAATTTCCAATGAACAAAGTTTGGAAATTAAATATCGTGATATAATATTCAGGGATGTATTATTTAAATTTCAGAATACAACTAAGGATATTGTATCAGTACGAATAAAAAAAAAGTACCTGCATTGAAATAAACACTGGCAAGCAAACACATTTCTGGATTTTCCAGGTTCTTCTAAAGTAGTCTTTCTATGACTGGTCAACTCAAGAAATATAACAAATATGGTATAACAAATTTTGTAAAGAATGTCCGTACCTCTATGGTAGATTCGTCTCTCCAAAAAAGTCCTATGGGTATTTTGCCACTGTTAGAAAATCTACAAAATAAAATAGTTATTTTTTGTAAACACTGCTGCGATAATCCAACCGAGGCTAACTGTCAGCAGTGTCAGCACTAATAAACAAATTTGCCTAACGGACAAAAAATGTTCAATATTTCGGAAAGTATATCTCTTTCCGTCGTCGGAAGCAAAAAAATACAAAGAACAAAGAAAAAAGCTATTTAACATATCTAAATGTAGCTATTTGAGAACACTTTAGTTTTTTTTTTAAACAGATACGTCTACAAAAACCGTTGATGTTCTGTAAAAATGACGTTATATCAATTTAAACTATGATTTAAACATCAAAATTAACAATTACTACCTGACAACAATTACTTATTAAGGTAAAATCAAAAAACTACAAACTTTCTGTATGATTATTTTTAATTTGTTTTAATCTTTTACTTATGTTATGTTCTTTAAAAAAGAAGCAATTGCCATACATTAGTGATGTGTTGGTATTTGATTAACGCGATTTTGGAGCGGTATTTTTTTGTAACGTCGTGTCGCGCTCCACAACGAATCAGGAACCTGTTACTGAAGAACGACGATCATAATAACGACAAAATTATAAATTATTTATAATTTGCAAATAAATTATTTATAATCGCACTTGAAGTTAGCTCGAACCGTAGTAACCGCATAGCGATGTGTTTAGCTCCAGCCGTTGCGATTTCGTCGGTCGCCAACGGTAGTATCTGGAACTGGTCCGTAGCGCTGCGCGATCTCGATCGGGACGTGTTCGCTCCAGCGGTGGCGTTCCTAGAGTTGTAGTTCCCTGTCGCGAACAGAAGTAACTGCTGTAACTGGGCATCTACGCTCGACCTCGGCGACGACCTACTTCGCTCCAGCCGTCGCGCTCCTAGAGTTTTAGTTTTTAGTTCCCTGTCGCGAACAGAAGTAACTGTTGTAACTGATTATCGACGCTCGACCTCGGCGGCTATGTACTTCGTTCCAGTAGTCGTTGGAGCGCCTCTAAGGTTTTGGTTTTGCCTGTCGCGATTTGGTCGGTTACTATTAGCGTTGGTGCTCCCGTCTCTACGTTACTTTCGAAATAGAAAATAGAAATAGAAATAGAAATTTTGGTATGTACTAGGCATGGTATAAAATAGTGTTGTTTGAAAGATGAAACGCAAAAGCAAATAAAATAAAATAAAAATATTTTATTTACTTTTATACATTTATATAAGTTTTATTGTTTAATGTATTTTTAAGGTTAGGTTAGACCAATAAACAATTTTTTTTGACAGTGGTTTGGACTTTGTTCTTGATTTTAACATTAAATATATTATACAGGGTTGTTCACCACATACGACACGGAGTATTGTAGCTAAACGATGAGATTTTTACAAATTGTAAGTTTGGGGTTCGTTGAAGGACTATTAGAGCTACAATTTAAAAATATTTTTACAAGATACAGAGTGTCCCAAATAAATAAAAAATATCAAAGTTGTATTTTTTTAAATGGAACACCCTGTATATTATTACATTTTAGTTTCTACGATTAAAATAAAGGTAAATTTGATTAAGGTTTATTATACTTAAACCTTACCGTTTTTGAAATATTTTCAATTTTGTGAAATTGCAGTAAAAATTTTAAAGCTTCATTTCTCCAAGGGTATCAATGTTTTTAATACTAAATATTTAATCAAGTATATTTATTGATCAGTTATTGTGTTGCAATAATAAAAATAATACTACCTTATACAGAGTGTCTAAAAATTTATTTTAAATAATTATTAGCTTCAAACGGCAATAAGTTCTTTAATTTAAATAGAATGCCCTGTATATTTTAAGAGAATCAGATGCACAATTAAATTGTCTATCAAATTGTATTATACCATTTTTTACCTATCCCTTCAAGTTTTCGTAGAAAATGCATTTTCTTATAATTTAGACCTATTATATATGTATATAATATATATATTATATATATATATATATATATATATCCATGGAATATTGACATTTTAGATTGTTTTTAAAGCAACAAATGTACAAAATGTACAGACTAGTAATATTATCGTTTTTAGCAAAACGATAATATTACTAGCCCATTTGTATGCAAAAAGAAAACTATTTAAATCTTTATAAAAGAGTATACCATTAATTAAATATAACACCATTATTTCCGCCCATATACTAATTAATTACATACTTAATTGTGTTCGTTAATAAATTATTATAAATAAATGTGGATTTGAGTCAGAAATCAATATAATAATAACTTATCAAATTAAAGTCTCTGTTGTTATAAATAAGCATTTATTAAAAAATGAAATATCATTTTTAAGGTGTTACTTTTTATCACACTGTCTAATGCCCATACAAAATCCAGTTTTTTAGTATTTGGAGCAATTATTATTAATCAACGCAAACAGTCAGTTAATGTAGTTTGAATACTGGAATCACAGCTGGAATCATATTAATTGATCCTCTTTAACAAATATTTAAACAGTTTTTTTTATTTTTTAATGAAATAAACGAATTATATCGACAATATTAGTATCTGTACTCTTTAAAAATTTGGTACATCTTTAAAAATAATCTGAAATGTCAATAGTCCATGGGTATATTGATAAATAAGTTCTAAATTACAAGAAAATGCATTTTCTACGGAAACTTAAAGAGATAGGTAAAAAATGGTATAATATAATTTGATAGACAATTAAATTGTGCATCTGATTATCGTAAAATATACAGGGTGTACCATTTAAATTAAACAAGTTATTGCCGTTTGAAGCTAATAATTATTTAAAATAAATTTTTAGACACTTTGTATAAGGTAGTATTATTTTTATTATTGCAACACAATAACTGATCAGTAAATAAACTTCAGTAAATATTTAGTATTAAAAACTTTGATACCCTTGGAGAAATGAAGCCTTAACATTTTTACTGCAATTTCACAAAATTGAAAATATTTCAAAAACGGTAAGCTTTAAGTATAATAAACCTTAATTAAATTTACCTTTATTTTAATCGTAGAAACTAAAAATGTAATAATATACAGGGTGTTCCATTTAAAAAAATACAACTTTGATATTTTTTACTTATTTGGGACACTCTGTATCTTGTAAAATTATTTTTAAATTGTACCTCTAATAGTCCTTCATCGAACCCAAAACTTACAATTTGAAAAAATCTCATCGTTTAGCCACAATACTCCGTGTCGTATGTGGTGAACAACCCTGTATTGCAATACACATAAATATGAGCCGTTCATTTTATTTAAACGAAAATTGATAGAGAAAAAAAAATAAAAAGGAGTGTCATCGTTTTTCTAAAAATGAGATAGATTGGCTGTACATAATTATAAACTCGATATTTGAAAAATGAGTGGCGGATAAAAGTTACATTTTTAGCGAGGACCGCAACACTTTGGAAGTCGGAACCTCGGTTACAAAATCGCGGTATTTTGTCGCGGTATTTTTCTGGAAACGGTTGCTATTGTAACGCGACTCACGTGAAACCGGTATTCCCATCACGACCATACATTACTAACATCGGTGCATGAGCAATATATTTATTTTTATTAGATTATATTAAACAAACCTTTTTTGTTTTTCTTTTAGAGGCTATCGCTTCTTTCATTATAATTTTTGCATTGTTAAAATCTATTCTATGCCCTGATGATGAATGCTGACAAATCTTAAATTTGTGAAAGTCGCCCTTTCTTAAATACTCTTTATATTCTTCAATTCGAACATTTAAGGGTCTAGATGTTTTACCAATATAAATTTTATCGTTGTATTTTGTAATTACATTTATTGTTTGTTGTCCAGTGTTTATTGGTTTAGTGTGTTAAAATTTAAAATGGATCTAAGTGTATTTTGTGTTTTGAAAGATGTTCGTATATGCTATATTGTTTTCCTATCCTTCTTATTTTTTCCGAAACGCCTCGTATGTATGGAATTGTAAGTTGTATATATTGTGTGTATTCTGTCTATGATTTGGGGTTTGTAATTCTTATAATGTTTTGTCAATAAAAGATGGGGATAATCGTTTTTATTAATGTATCTTTTATGAATAATAAATCTCTGTTTAGTGAATTGTCGTCTAAACATAAAATATGTTTTTTTTTTCATCCCCCTTCAACACAGAGCTCCCCAGGGTGGACGCACCTCGACTGGCAAATACCCCCCGTATATATGTGTATGTATTTTATTTAATTTTTTCTTGGCTTTTGGTCAGGTAAACAATGAGAAAAACGGTTTTTTTATATTAAAAATTTCATTGACGTTTCGACCTGGTAGGGTCTTTATTAAAATTTATTACTTGAACGTAGATTTCGGCCGTTTTGTTTTAGTTTTTATTTTAATTTTTATTGTTTTCTTTTTAAAAATTAATTTAGAAAAAATTAAATAAAATATATATTGAGAGGTCAAAGAAAAGAATAAAAAAAAACATATGTATATATAAGTATAGTATATATATGTAAATACTCCCTGAGTCAGAAATACCTCGTGACACCCTGCAGTGGAAAAAGCACCAGGACTTATACTGTACTCTCACACAGACAAAAAATTGTAGTGATAACAATACTTAGATGTTATAGAAACATTTTGCAAGCGAAAAAGTTATTGAGCTTTAGTACTATGATTTTGCATATATTTACTTCTCGAAATTAAGCACAAGTTTATCACTTTGTTCCAGCTTATGCGCTTACATTTGTTATTCGGTGTACACAGTATTCCTAATTATATAGTTTTCTGCTACGTGTTTAAAGTTATATTTACTTTCTCGATAACCGTAAAGTTTCAAACTTTATATCGTTAGCTTTCTACGACCTCTCTCCGCTAAGGAAAATAATCAAGAAAATTAAGTTTAATGTAACTGAAAATAATAATGCCATTAAACCTGTTTATACACATATTTAGACTAAGCGGTATTTAAAGTCGGATGTAGTTTTCCTCCTTGTAGATATACCTTTGTTATTACTATCGTTTCGCATAAAAATATTTTTATCTCCTGGAGTAATGGCCGTAACAATATAGACATATTATACAGTGTATGGTTTATATGGGTCAAAGTTCTAAAGTACCGGCAATAGAAAGATATTACTTATTTTAAGAGCTCATAGAAAAGCATGGAATATGGCTGCTTTATTTATGACAGGACTATATTACTTACTTACTTACTTATATTACTGCTATTACTCGCTGACGAGTATTTGACAGGCATCAGAAGATGGTTACGCAAGGCGTTTTCTTTCATGAGATTTTCTGTGACTGAAAAGCCAGGTATATCCTTTTTTTAGGCTCCAGGTATATCCTTTTTAAAAAGTCTAGCAACTTGGAGATATGAATTGCGGCCCTTCCATATAACTCTCAGTCAATAACCTATTACAGAGAACAGCACATTTCTACACATATATACTGCCATTATTATCTGAAGTGTATTTGGCACGCATCAGAAGATGGTAACGCAACCAAACCAAGCCCGATACTTGACGTTATCTCTCTTCCGCACTCCGGACATTCGAAAATCTCATTGCTTTGTTGCTTCTTTATTTTTTGGTTGTCGCTGTTAACTGAGTTTACAATTCTTCTCCATGGCATAACAGGATTAGACAACCAGAGATGTTACTACTTATTTCAAATACAAGTATTTGAAATACGTATTTCCACCTTATATTTGAAATACTTTTTTTAATCTCATCTTGTATTTAGATACAATTTTTTTATTATCTTAGTATTTTATAAATGCTTAGTTTGCCAAAATTCTTCTTCTTCTTCTTTTACTTATTGGAGATCTAATCGATCTGTTAATGTTAAGGTTGCCTTTGTAGGAATTCTTGGGAGATGGACTGTGAGCCAAAATACTTCTACTAATTATTTCCTATACCAGGTGCGTCTCAAAAGTGGCTTACCCCTATAACTTTTAATCTCATTGCTTTGTTGCTTCTTTATTTTTTGGTTGTCGCTGTTAACTGAGTTTACAATTCTTCTCCATTGCGTAACAGGACCAGACAACCAGAAATGTTACTACTTATTTCAAATACAAGTATTTGAAATACGTATTTCCACCTTATATTTGAAATACTTTTTTTAATCTCATCTTGTATTTAGATACAATTTTTTTATTATCTTAGTATTTTATAAATGCTTAGTTTGCCAAAATTCTTCTTCTTCTTCTTTTACTTATTTGAGATCTAATCGATCTGTTAATTTTAAGGTTGCCTTTGTAGGAATTCTTGGGAGATGGACTGTGAGCCAAAGTACTTCTACTAATTATTTCCTATACCAGGTGCGTCTCAAAAGTGGCTTACCCCTATAACTTTTAATCTCATTGCTTTGTTGCTTCTTTATTTTTTGGTTGTCGCTGTTAACTGAGTTTACAATTCTTCTCCATTGCGTAACAGGACCAGACAACCAGAGATGTTACTACTTATTTCAAATACAAGTATTTGAAATACGTATTTCCACCTTATATTTGAAATACTTTTTTTAATCTCATCTTGTATTTAGATACAATTTTTTTATTATCTTAGTATTTTATAAATGCTTAGTTTGCCAAAATTCTTCTTCTTCTTTTACTTATTTGAGATCTAATCGATCTGTTAATTTTAAGGTTGCCTTTGTAGGAATTCTTGGGAGATGGACTGTGAGCCAAAATACTTGTACTAATTATTTCCTATACCAGGTGCGTCTCAAAAGTGGCTCACCCCCTATAATTTTTTTATTTTTTCAGATAAAAAAACGAGATTTTGTATGTTGGTATATGACATAAATTAGGATTGATAGACATTCAATTGTTTTCTGTCATTTCCTGTTATTTATTTTATGTGTTATAACTACACGAAGTAGAAATATATAGCCATAAATATAAAAGTTTAACACAGTAGATACACGTTATATACATTTTTTAAAGTTACGATGTTTCGGGAAAGAGTTATGCAATATATCTTTGTTCGTGCAAAAGTTAGAGGAAATATTAAAATACTTTTTAAATCGCTTTGGAAGCCGGCTTAAACTATTTTAAAGTTTTTCTGAGAGATAAACGTTAGTTAGAACTAACTACACTAATAACTCCGAACATCAATCAAACACTTATTAAGAAAATATCTAACTTAAAAGCCTTTGTTGCAGAGGAAGTATATTATACTGAAAGTAACATAAATAATGTCTGGTAATTTAAAAATTTTCACTCTAGAAATTTAAAACCAAGAGCGGACTTTATATTATAAGAATTTCTGTTATATTGAAAGCAGAATGTTAAATCAACCAAACCAAACCAATCTCCGCCTTAATATAACTACACACATGGCCAAAATTATTGCATATATCGTTTAAAAATATACGGAAAGGAATTTAAAGAATCTTTTTTTACATAGCTTTGATAATCTGTAATAAACATTTTTTTGTTAAAATGGATATGGTAAACAATGCTTATCGTTCAGACACAATATTATTACAAACTCTTGCACATTTCGATTTGTGGTCTCTTGGGTTTCAGAAGAAATTTGACCATTGGTTTGGCCTTAAAATGCCTAGAAACATTATTTCACAGTTTAATAGAGGCAAAATAGTAACACTGCCTTAATAGGACTACCGGCAAGTTGCAATAGCTGAAATTGTAGGAGTTAACCAAAGCGATGTTTCGAGAATATTAAAAAAATCAGGGAGACAAACGAGGTTACAGACCGGCCTGGAAGAGGTAGAAAGGGAGTCACTACTGCTGTGCAAGACCGTCAAATATCCCTAATTGCCCGACGCAATCCCCTGCTTTCTAGTACTGCTATTAAAAATGATTTAGCTCGCCTTGAAGGAGTAAATGTTTCAAGAAAGACCATAGCAAGAAGACTCCATGACAGAGGATTACATTTAAGGAGGCCTCTACGTGTTCCGAAGCTTAACTTACAGCACAAAATTACGCGACTACAATCGGCTGAGAAGATGAGAGTAAATGGACCTAATTGGAATTTCGTCATGTTTAGTGATGAAACAAGAATAGGCCTAGTGTCAGACGCGCGACGAACTCTGGTCTGGAGAGCATCTGGAAGACGAGCACGCTTGAATGCAGCTCAACCCCGTATCCCGTTTCAAGGGGGAAGCATTATGGTATGGGCAGGTATAATGCACGGAGCTCGAACTCCTCTTGTTTTTATTGATGGCACAATGACAGGTGCCTCATATCTAAGAGACGTTTTAGGGCCTATTGTGCGTCCATTTCGAGGGGCAATGGGGGATGAATTTGTTTACATGGACGATAATGTTCCTTCCCATCGCACTTTAGCGGTTCGCGAATTTTGTGAGGAAGAGGGTACAAGAAAACTGTGGTGGCCACCGATATCTCTAGATATGAATGTGATCGAGCATACTTGGGACATGCTAAAACGTCATATTTCCAAAAGAAATGATCCCCCCGTACCTTAAATGAATTGAAAATTGCTGCGCGCAAAACATGGGAAGCCATTCCTCAACATCTTCTGGAGAACTTAATTGAGAGCATGCCACGTCGTCTCACAGCTTGCATTGAGGCTCGAGGAGGCAATACAGACTATTAGTTGTAAGATACAATTTAAAAAAAAATCAATATTTTCTGTTTAAAATGAAATTTGGTTTTGTTGATTTTCACTCATTATGAAATAAAATTATAATAACAGCCTAGTTGGACTTAGATTTTTAATTTTAGATTAATTAATCGTGTAGTAAGCCAATATGTCTGAACATATAAAAAGAACCATATTAGGTCCAAAATAAAATAAAAATATCGTTATATGCAATAATTTTGGCCATGTGTATATATATTTTTATTAAAATAAATAAAGCTACAGTACCGGTTAAAGATAGAACCCAGTACCACTGGGTTCTACACAACCCCTGAAGCGTCGACCAACCAAAAACTTCGTTATGGAACTCAAAATTAAATTTCCAAAAAGGAAAAAGTTTTCAAAAATAAACAAATTGAAAATCTGTTTAAAAAAATCTACGTACCTATTTTACCATCCGTCAAAATATCCAGGAGATATATCATAAATTGAACAACTAAATAAATATACTCATTTAATATGCCTAAGTGAAATTAGACTACTTATTGTGAATGAAAACAGAGTTATATACAGAATAATATTTTTTCATAGGTAATTAAATTGAATTTTATATTGTCCGGGTTTATTTAAAGCTCTTTTACAAATAACCAGCAGCAAGTACGTGCGAATATTTAAACAAGATTATTTCGTAATAATAACAAACTTAGCGACATAAAATTAGATTTTACTAGTTTTCTTAATACGTCCGCCCATTAATTAATGTTTTATAAAAGAACATAAAACACATTTTAATTAAAAAATGTGTTATGAGTAAATCATCTACATAAATGATTTAAATGTGCTAAAATACAGAATATGAAAAGAACAAAAATATGTAATTATCCTAATTAGATGTATATCATTATCAAAGTTCACCATTTTAGATTTGGTGTTTTTTAATTTCCAACTGTCTGATGATCAAATTTTTTTTTCAAACTAGATGGTTTATAATTATAATAATGTTATTTACTGGTTGTGGGCGGGGAAAGTTAATCACAACGACCTTATAGATCTATTGTGTCCCCATTTCTTGAGTTATAACTCATCGTACAGTCTCAGGGCTTTGAGAAAATCCAGTATATGAGACGGTTTCACAGAGGTTAGCTCTCCATCTCCGATATAAGTCGTACCAACGTTTGTCGCACGAATGGTTGTCGTCTCGGCGCACTCAGCGATGAGGTGTTCTGGTGTTTTCCCATTCTCCCCACAGAATCTGCATTTGCTGTTCTCTCTTAGCTTCAATCTACTCAGGTGTTATTGAGACAGTGTCCTGTTAAAAACCCCGTGACAATCCGAGAATTGTTCTTGCTTAAATCATGGAAAATCTTTGATTTTTCTCGGTTGTAAGTTCTGGAAAATTTCTTCGACTGTCTTAGGACCATTGGAAGATTCCCATTCCAGGTTACGGATGAAGTATTCCAGGTTCTTGAGTTCTGCTTTAAGTTGGTTTCCACTTGGGAAGCAGAACGGTTCTGGTCAAGTTAGTGGAGTGTTTGCTCCTTTTCTAGTTAGATCATTTGCTTTTCCATTATCGTCTATTTACTGGTCAAGGTGTCAGCCCAACGAGTCAGGAAAGATTTCGACAGATTATATCCAAAAAATGAGAGAAAATACAGTTTATCTGTAAGTTAAAATGAGAAAATAACAACTGTCACTGTTATGCATTCTTTAGTTGGATATACTTTAGTCTAGTTTGTGTAGTCCATCCAACAAATTCTTCAATGTAGATACTTATTGAATATAAGGTGATATAAGAATAATAATGTTTTATATAATGTATGATCGAAAAGAAACGGCGTCCAGTTGGCTGGGAAATGACGATCGGTGATATTTCCCATATAAATTTACATAGAAAATGACAGCGATCTTCATCTCATAGCCATCGCTGACGCCGATTTTTTTCGGTCATACGGTATTATCGGATTTGTTAGCGTATTTTGTTTTATAAAAATAAAGTACATACTAAGGAGACTATTTATTTAATTCCCAGACTTTGTGATTTAGAACGGGTTAGTGTAGCGAACACATTGAAACAGTATTTTTCGAAAGATTCTTTTTTTAAAATACACTCACCGGCAAAAAAACCGGCCACCTAAAACTAGTCCCACTTTCAAAGTTGAATTTCTCGGGAACCACTCATTAGATTTTGATGATTTTTTTTTTAAATTGAAAATTAATTCCTTCTTAACGGATGCTACGTCAGAATGTTTTATTCCGAATTTATTTTCAGCATATACAGGGCACAACAATAAGACGAAGTTTATTGCCCGAACTTTGTAACACCCTGCAGGGTGCAGCAGCTGTAGTAACTATTGCTAAATCAAATCACATTGTAGCCTCATCTTTTGTGAGCATTTTGTTTTTTTAATCACGACGTTATCTCTGTTTGTATTAGAGATACGCTGTTTTAAAACGAACGTCTGGGAAAAATGTTTCGCTGGCAAAACCGCGATTCGTCGATGAAAAGGACTTTAGTCCATTGCTCAATATCCGAATTCACATGTAAACGCGCAAACTGAAGATGCTCGACGATGTCTTGGAAGTAGCTGGGGTTCTGTGGCAGGCCTCCTTGCAGACAAGCTGTTTTCGTTTAGTCTTCGTCGGATTGTTCTCTCACTAACTTGAGTTCTACGCACGGCTTGTAGCAGATGTTGATTCTGAAACGCTGCAATTCTACGATTTCGTAAAGTATGCAGGACAATAAAGCGGTCGTCAATTGCATTTTTCTTCCGTTTTCTTCCAGAACCCACTCGCCTGGCGAAAATTCCCGTTTCCATATACCGATTCCAGTCATCCTGGACTGTTTTTCGTGGTATACCCAGGCTATCGAACACATAACGTTGACTTCGGCCATCCTCAATTACAGCCACAATACGAGCAACATCCATTACAAATAATGGCATTTAAAAAAAAAAACATAAAACTTTCTGCCTGCGAAGCATTTTTCCGAGACGTTCATTTTAAAGCAGCGTATCTCCTCCAATACAAACAGAGATAATGTCGTGATTAACAAAACAAAATGCTCACGAAAAATGAGCCTATAATGTGATTTGATTTAGCAATAGCTACTACAGCTGCTGCACCCTACAGGGTGTTACAAAGTTCGGGCAAAAAACTTCGTCTTATTGTTGTGTATCATCAAAATCTAATGAGTGGTTCGCGAGAAATCCAACTTTGAAATTGGGATTAGTTTTTAGTGGCCGTTTTTTTTGTCGGTGAGTTATTATTGTAAGGAAATATTACGTACTAAAGAGTTTTACTTTTATATTTCTAAAATGTTTACGGCATATTTTAAATAATTCAGATACAACTGTCCTGGAAGATACATTATACAATATACCTAATTTTCTGCAGCCTGAATGAAAGGCAATTTAAAGTTTTTGTTGGGGTGATATTAATTTCACCTCATATTTAAGTTTCTGGTTGTATTTATTTATTTTATTTATAACTTAATATTTTTAGAGTTTTTAAATTTCCTGTTTGGAAATAGTTTATACAGTAAATAGAATAACTATAATATTTCTGGATTATAAAGTAAACTTATGGTTTTCAACGCTAGTTTTTTTACCACATTATTTACATTATGTTTTACAAAAAAAACTGAGTAGTATGAGATTTTTTACAGATTCAAAAACTGGAAGAAGCTGGTATCGCACAGAAACAAAAAATTGTGCTTTGATAATTCTTAGTAGTTTTATATAGGTACCCCTCGAGGTACCCTAATTAAGAGGTATCTCACGGAAGTAGAAAGTTGTTGCAGTTGTTCTGCAAGGTCTACCTCTCACAGGAATAAAGGTCCAGCAGTTATTCTTGCTACGAACTATAAATTGGCGTTTATCAATTATTTACTACAGATGCTGTATAACCTGCAACGAAAAACTTGTTCTGAAGAAGCCTAGTAGTTTAATATGCATCTAATGCTTCTAGTATGTTTAATATGCCTCTATCTAGGAGTAGTTCTGTTGCACTTTTTCTTGCTAACACTCCCGTATTCTCTGAGAATGCTTAGTATATGCATTTGCATCTCAGAGGAATAGTGTTACTGCAGTTTTTCCTGTAAATTCGTATTTTTGATTACTCATAGCAGGAGCGGATGGAATCATCTGATTTGATTTGGGATTTTTAGAAAGAGCTAGTGTAGCGACCAACAATGTTCGAGATTGCTGTATTGGTGAGACGAGTAGTATTTTCAGAGATATTTTTAAATATGATATTTAGGAGGATATTACGGCACTAACAAACTTTGCTTTTATATTTCTAAAATATTTACGGCATATTTTAAATAATTCAGATACAACTGTCATGGAAGGTAAATTAATCAATATTTTCTACGGCGTGAATGAATGGCAATTTGAAGTTGTTGTAATTAATATCACCTCATTTTTAATTCCTGGATGCATTAATTTATTAAATTTTTAATTTATTATTTTTAGAGTTTGTAAATTTTTTGTTTAGAAGAATAAATGCGTTTTATGTGAAAAGTAGATTATTATAGTAATATAACATTTCCGGATTATAAAGTACTCAATAATATGAAATTCATCTCATGATTAAGAATGCAAAATAAAAAGCAAATTGTACAGTAAAGTTTTGCTATTAAAGATTTTTTTTTCTTTAGATTTTTTAAATGCAATATTTTCATTTTGCTTAATGTTTTTTACATTAGTTTATAACAGTTTTGACATTTTTTAAATTACATTCTACAAAAAAATCAGTAATGGGAGATTTTTTATATTTTAAATAATACATAGTAGGGTACATTCTATATACTCTTTTCAGATACTATAAAGTACTCACCAAGGACTCGTATCGGTACTGCCAAAATTTCGAAAAAAAATCCCAAAAACTAAACAAAACGCTCACTAAAAAAGAACAGAATCCCTTTCGATAGCACTGCGAGATGAAAACGGCGAGCGAAAACGGCCGAAAACTTTGCTGATCGGAAGTTGACGATAATTTTCCCGATTTTCCCGCCTCGACGTTCAACTGTTCAGCCGATGACTGAAGATGCAACAGCGTCTAGCGTGCGGCGGGGGCGCGCGCAGGAGCCTACCGACGGACGGCACGGGCCCATCTCTCGCAGGAGTACAGCTCCTGCAGTTTTTCCTGCTACAGACCGTAAATCCGCGTTTTTCAATTATTCACACGCAAACCTGTATTATAGGTAAAAGAGAAGATCTCTGTTCTGGTAATGCTTCGTAGTTTAATATACATTTACCTCTGAAAGGAGTACAGATCCTGCAGTTGTTCCTGCTAAAACTAGCGTTCCCTCTGAAAATGCTTGCAATATTGCTTAATATATAAATCTACTATGTAGTGGAGTGCTTTAAGCCCTTATGGGATACATACCTCGGAATTAATTTACTCTGAACGAATTTTTATAAAACTTTTTGCATTGTATTCCTAATAAGATATATTACAAAGTTTACCCATGTAAATTCGTTGCTTTCACTTTGGTATTTAAATAAACACACATATATAAATGCATACATACAAGATGGCGCCGTGTTTCTAAAAAGCTCTGTATCAGAATTCCTATTTGAGATTTTCACTCCAAACCTCTTACAAAATACGTGTTTAATGGTAGTTCACATTTCAAAAATATTTATATATATATAAATATATATATATATATATATATATATATATATATATATATATATATATATATATATATATATATATATATATATATATATATATACAGGGTGAGTCAAATATATTTTTACACTTAAGTTTTAGTTTTTCAAATGAAATGCTTTATATTCGTTTATTTCAGTGAATTTGCTATAAAATTCCGGTTTCAAAAATACCTTAATACCATAGATTATACTGAGTGGTTTTTGAATTCTGACCACGTCCATGAGGACGTCATTCTAGATGTCCAGGAACCTTCGTATGAGAACTTTTAATCGAGACGATCGACTAATTGTAAGTTTATCGCTAAGAAACTGCCGTTTGCCCGCTTCTCAAATTTATAATGAATTGCACCTAAGAAACGTACATATTAACTAACGGACTATAAGAAGAAGACTAAACGAAGCAAATCTTATGTCAAGAAGGCCTGCTTCGGGGCCAGAACTTACTAAATGGTCTTAATGTAAAAATGGTCTTAACATGGTCTTAATGTAAAAATTACGAAAAAATGTTAGCGTATTTTTCAGAAGCGAATATCTCCAATAAAAATAAAGCTAATGAGATGAACCAAAAGACAAACTATCGAGAAAGGATGTATCTAGATGATAACATTATTTCTAAATTTCTTGCTGTTTTAACATATTCCACAGGGTGCTTCAAACTTTCACCAAAATATCAAGATTTCGTTTTCCCTCGTATAATTAACAGATGGGGAGTTTCATTTTTAATTTAGAAAGAGATACTAAAAAGTCAAATAATTTGGCTACATACTCGGCCCACTAGAACAAAATATATTAAACTTTAAATTACATCAAAGTTTTAAGGTGTCCATTTTTCGTGCAGGTGAATGTATTTCAAAAATTATTTATTTTAGTCATATACTTTTCTAATGAAACTCGCCTTTATTTTTTTACTAGAATCCGAAAATCAATTAATATATAGGGTGTTCCATTACAAAAAACACAACTTTGATGTGTAACTTTTTTTGGGGACACCCACTAGAACTTTATATATAATTTTAGAAAATGCTTTAAATTGACTTACATAACCTCACAAAATTTCACTTCAATACAAACTTTTGTTCCCCTTGCAAAAACCGCGTCGTATATGACGCGCCACCCTGTATAATTCGACTACAATCAAAATTTCAATGATTAGAATACAAGCAGAATAGGTATAGCTTATGCATTAGATTCATTTATTTCAATAAATTTAATTAGAAAAAAAAAATTAAAAAATCAAAAATTTAAGAAGGAAAAAACTAAGAATTTACTAAAATTACTAAAATAAAAAATTAAAAGCAACGAAAAGAAATGGGTAACCATTTCAATATTTTATCTATAAAACACAATACAGTAGGTTTCACATTAATACATCCATAGTAATTGAATTCCGAGGTAAAAGTCTCTGGGCATTCCACTGTAGGGATTCTTTGTGGACAACCCGGGCTTCCGACCATTTTATGTTGTTGTTCTTGGGCCACAACAACTAAACTCTTACTTAAAACTTACGAATTTGGTTTTGTTTTTCTAATTTTAATTGTCTAAATCCCTGCATAATAAATACTAGTTGAATGGATTTATATCAAACCATACTGGGTGCTAATAAAAGTATCGTTTACAGATTTCTCCTAAGAACAATAAAAGAACATTGCTAAATATCTACTATATATAATACATATAATAAATGCGTGTTCAAGTATTAATTATGTGGAATATACAGGGTGTCCCAGGCTGAGCGTGCATTAGAAGTTTCTAGAAAAGTACAATATCTAGATCGGGGGTTTTTTGCACATTATTGTTTCTCAACGAGATTTATCGGTTAAAAATATTTTCAATTTGGCGGCACTTCCGGAAATATCGGAAGTTGACAGCAACTTTCTTATTTTAAATGGGTATCCCTATTTTTTATTACATAGTTAAACACTCTATACCTAATATTAACTGTTTTTGATAAAAAAAATATTTAAAATTTTTGGAGGAAAAAAAACAGGCCTGTCAAAAAATCGGTATAGCCTAAACGACAAATTTAGTGATTACCACAGCCATTGTGGCATAAAGTGAAAACATGGCGCGGAATGTCATACAATATTGGTCGTAGCTGTCATGGAATTGAGCGATTAAAAAATGATCATAAATATTTTTTTTCAAATGGAAAACCCCTTTTTTATTACACCAGTGAAAAGGTTTTTTAATTCGTTACTTTTTGATTATACATATTCCTATACCTAAAATAAATCGTTTTTGAGTTATTTAAGATTTAGTTTTAAAGGGTATATTTTTTTGTTCTTTAACCAGTAGCTTATGACTTTAAACGTCACGCCATGTAAAAACTATATCTGGCCATGTCATATTGCCATTAGCTATCACTAAAATGCGAGATATCTTTTTATAAATACACTTTATAAAGTTTTACCAGCAGTATTTATAATACGAAATTCAAATAATTCGTTTTTTGACAGAAGGAAATAAATTGTCTGATGGTTTGACACTTGAATGTCAATGGAAGCTAGATAAAATCAAGAAAAAAATACGCTTTAAAACTAAATCTTAAATAACTTAAAAACGATATATTTTAGGTATAGGAACATGTATAATCAAAAAGTAATGAATTGAAAAACATTTTCACTAATGAAATAAAAAAAGTGGGTTTCTATTTTATATATTATATATCTTTTTCTAAAAAATGATTTATGATAATTTTTGAATCGCTCAATTCCATGACAGCTACGGCTAATATTATAAGACATTCGAACAATTTAAATTTTGAAATAGATAGCTACATGTCTTCTCTTTACGCCACGGTGACTGTGGTAATAATTAAATTTGTCGTTTAGGCTATACCGATTTTTTTGACAGGCAGTTTTTTTCCTCCAAAAATTTTAAATATTTTTTTTCTCAAAAACGGTTAATGTTATTTATAAAGTGGTTGATATCAAAATTCATAAAATTTTCCAGAGAATTTAACTGTGTAATAAAAAATAGGGGTACCTATTTAAAATAAGAAAGTTGCTGTCAACTTCCGGTATTTCCGGAAGTGCCGCCATATTGAAAATATTTTCAATCGATAGATCTCGTTGAGAAACATTAATATGCAAAAAATCTCCGATCTAGATATTGTAGTTCTCTAGAAACTTCTAATGCACGGTCAGCCTGTGACACCCTGTATATCAATATAACATAAAACGAGATGTAATTAACGAAATATCATCGTAACAAAAGCTATTTTAGAAACGTCTACTTTCGTCTACTAAGGTTAACTTATTTCACTGAGATTTATGAAAAAAAATCCTTTGCCTCGGATACAGATACCGCCACGTTTTGAAAATAGCTCAAAACAAAACTAAATTGAACGAGGCAACAAAAAACGCCAAAAAAATTCCCTCACGCCCTCCTCACGAGTAGTTTTCAGACGCTTTTAAGAATCGAAAGTAAGTCGAAGCAAACCGAAGTGGGTCAAGACAACTGGAGATAAATCGAAATGCGTCAACCTTTGGCGACGAAATGCGACCTTGACATGTTTCGAAGAGTTTTTCGCATAGTGTAGGTGCTGTTTAAGACACTCGAAAAAGTTCCTCAGAACTTACGACCGCGAAAAATCAAAGATTTTTCTTGATTTAAGTAAGAACAATCTTCGGGTTGTGACGGGGTTTCTAACAGGACACTGTCTCCTCAACGAACACCTCCGTAGATTGAAACTGAGAGACAACGGCGAATGCAGATTTATGGGGAAAATGGGGAAACACCACAACACCTTATCACTGAGTGCGCCGAGACGACGACCGTTCGTGCCATGAACTTTGGTACGGCTGATATCGAGGACGGAGAGCTGGCCTGTGTGGAGGTGTCAGATACTAGGTTCTCGCAACGCCCTGAGACTTTATCATGATGTATAACTCATTATAACTCAAGAAAGGAGCACACAATAAATCTGTTTGGTCGCGGTGATTAACCCCCTTCCAAAACATTCTACATTCACGTCAAATACGGATTAAATATCGAAATTGATTTTAAATATACTTCTGTGATAAAATAATTACAAAATAAAAAAAAACCACACAAAACAAAACTTTTAACCGACTGGTTTTCCAATTCGGATTTTCCAGCGCAATAGCTTTTGTTTTACCTTTGTAAACCTTGGCTGGAATTTTCCATTTATTTTTCGGCCGGTCTTGTTACGGCTTAGTTATTATTTGTATAACTAATAATACGCTAGTTCTACTAACAAGAGCACGTATAATAAAATATACAGTAAACCGTCGGCGAAGAGCTCCATTATAGAAAATAATGATGTTGTACATTATTGAAAATCAAATTTACTACATATAAATGAGCAAAAAATTGCTCTGCTTAGTTACTAGTTTTTAATTGCAACATTATGTATTAAAAAAATATTAATACTTTTTTTGAAACTTGAAGACCCAAAATATCATGAAAAATTCACCACAATACACTTAAACACCAACCAACTATTAGAGAAATAAATGACTCATGGACATTATTATTATTTTTTGTTTTTAGTTATTCTTTGTATTTATTAAGATAGACTCGTAGAAGACAAATAGAAGAAAGAAAATCAAATCTGGTAATAGATTGTAGATTAATGGGAGACGGTTTTACAGAGGTTACTTCTCCATCTCCAATATCAGTCCCACCAAAGTTAATAGCACGAATGGTTGTCGTCTCAGATCACTCAGTGATGAGGTGTTTTAGTGTTTCCCCATTTTCTCCACAGTATCTGCATTCTGTGGCGAAAATAGGTGTCATTGTTTCTTAGCTTCAGTCTACTGAGATGTTCATTCAGAAGACAGTGTATTGTCAACAAAAACCTGTGACAATCCGAAGATTTTTCTTGCTTAAATAAAGGAAAATCTTTGATGTTTCTCGGTCCTAAGTCCTGAGAATAGTCTGATAAAAGCCAAGAGAGTGATGAGCGATATCTTGATTTTTAAATCACACTGTTAACTGACATCGTAATTTTTAGGGTTCCGTACCCAAAGGGTAAAAACGGGAACCCTGTTAGTAAGACTTCGCTGTCCGTCCGTCCGTCCGTCCATCTGTCACAAAGTGACATATGGTATGAACCGTTATAGCTAGACAGTTGAAATTTTTACAGATAATGTACCTATGTTGCCGCTATAAGAACAAATACTAAAAACAGAATTAAATAAATGTTTATAAATAAAAAGTACTTTCAATAAACATTATCTTTTAAGTAAGAATTTTACATAGAATCTTTCAAGTCCTCGGTCGCCGCTTGGTTTAAAGCGTTAGGACTTTACGCTGCTATGACGTTGGAGCCGTAGTAGGGCAGGTTAGAATCCTAGTCAAGTCGACTTTTTTTAATCGTTTTTTTTATTTTTACATATTTATTTTTACTTTTTACATATTTATTATTGATTAATACAATTTTTAGTAATGTGTTTCTTCATTTTTTTTAAATTACTTATACGCGCATTCAAAATTTTAGCTAAATCGGAAAAAAGTTTATAATATTATAGTATAGATAATGAATAGTACGGAACCCTTCGTGCGCGAGTCCGACTCGCACTTGACCAATTTTTTAATATCAGTTATTTAAAACAGTGACCTGATCATGGGGGATATTGTGACAACTGATACAGTTACCTCTAATATCAATGATTTAAAAAGTGTGATGTGAATATGACTTTCTGTCTGCTATTCCGGGAGTCTCAATATTATTTTCATTTGACGACTCAAAAACCTTCCACAATTTACTTAATTTTGTTCATTTTAAAAATAGGTGAACACTTTGAAGTATTCAAAACAATAAGACTTTGCCATATGTTAAGCCAAGCACATCTGGATCAACCATCATCACATTATTTAGAACAATACAGAAATATGAGTAAAAGAATGTAATTGGAAAAAGAGAATGTCTCTTCTTAAATAGCCTGCTGCCTATGTAAACTTCAATTCGCATATATTCAGCTACAACTGCATAGAAATAGTCAATGGTATATCTCTTCTTATAGTTCCGAGAACAATAAATACAATTTAAATAAGTACCTAGGGTCTGCAAAGGTCAAAAAGGAGGTCTGCAAAAAGTTTATTAAAACCTGCTTGTCTCTTGTTGAAATGTTGAATAATTAGATTGATAAATAACAGTAATATAGGTGCCCGGTGGCGTAGAGGTACAGGCTCTCGTCTACCAATCTCAAGGTGTGGGTTCGATTCCCACACCCAGCATTTCATCAGCCGACTATTTTTATTAAAATAAAAATAGTTTGGGTACCTAGGTCGACTCAGCCTTAAATGAGTACTTGGGATTCACAATCCTGAGGTAATAATAGGCGGTTACAGCGTAGTGCTAGCCACATTACCTTCCTTGTATACCGAACGGCTCTAGTATAGCAAGTTGTACCTTGCTACTCCCAAGGCGTTAAACGCTATATACGGGAGCTATTATTATTATTATAAATAATTATTGTTATATGGGGGAAAAATCTGCAAACCAGAGACCGTAAATGGTACTGTCGGGGTGGTTGAGGTACCTTACCGACTAAAAAACCTCCACAAACCGCTTTGAGTATCTCCCCAAGGAACTACCTTTCGGCATTACTTCTGGGGGAGGCAGTTTTATTGTGATGTTGCAGGTAATTGAGCACTTCAGTCAAAGTTGGACACTAGCGAGTGTGGTAAGTACAAAGCAGTACTAGAGCAGTATGGTAAGTACACTCAAATTATTCTTCTTTTTTTTTACTTTCCAAACCTTTTGGCTTCGTTTTCCTTTGCAGATATCAGCGCCTCCATATATTCCCGGACTGCTTTCCAGTTCTCATTTGACTTAAGCATCGTTGGAACCAAGTTAGTGTAAGTTAGTTTCTCTGTATTTAGACTCTCCATTAATTTATTTCTTTCATAGGTCCACCTTTTGCATTCCAGGATTGTGTGCTCTGCTGTGTCGTTATCGTGGTCACCGTAGATGCATTTTGGACTATCGGTAAGTTTCATTTTATATAAGTAATTCTTGAAGCATCCGTGTCCTGATAAACATTGTGTCATAGCGTAGGTAACTTCTCCATGGCTCCGGTCTATCCAGTTTCTTATATGTGGTATAAGTTGTCTTGTCCACTGCGCTTTCCCGTCTACATTGTGTTTCCATCTGTCGCTCCATGTGTTCAGTATTTTTTCCCGGTTATACTCTCGCGATCTATCCGGACACGCCTTTCTCTGCATCCTCTCTTGTATTAGAAGATCTATCGGTATCATGCAACTAATTACTTCTGCCGCATCTGCTGATATAGTGCGGTACCCTCGACATATTCGCAGCGCCAATCGCCTTTGAACTGCCCTTAACCTTTCCCTATTCTTCTTCACTTCAACGGCCCTTCCCCAGACCTCGGAAGCATACAGAATGGTAGACGTCTGCACGGCGGCCAACATTCTGCGCTTGGTTTCCCCCATAATGGACCAGTTCGGCATAAGTTTTGATAGCAGTATACATTGCCTCTCTGCCTTCGCTGCAACCGTGCGTATGTGCTGAGTAAAGTTACCTCCAGCCTGAAACGTTACTCCCAGGTATTTTACTGTGCTTTTAAGCACAATAACTTTGTCCTTCACTAAAATGCCTCGGCCTGACAATTTGCGGCCTCCTACGAGTGCAACACATTCTGTTTTTTTGAGAGGCAATATCCAATCCCACCTCCTCAATCCAGGAACATACCTGGGACGTTGCCTGTTCTAAACGCTATATACGGGAGCTATTATTATTATAAATAACAGTAATAGATCCAGCTGTTATCTAGAAATAACAGTTTTGCACTTTTATAGTGATTCGAGAATAGAGTATATAGCTAGAAAGTTAATAACAAAGGGATATAAT
Organism: Sitophilus oryzae; assembly: GCF_002938485.1. Taxonomy (NCBI): domain Eukaryota; kingdom Metazoa; phylum Arthropoda; class Insecta; order Coleoptera; family Curculionidae; genus Sitophilus; species Sitophilus oryzae. The sequence goes on along the minus strand of NW_022147237.1, from coordinate 2,706,925 downwards.
AGCAGACTAACAGAGATTAGAGTAGAAAACTTGGGAGTAAATGATACACAAAGTAGCATCAGTTTTCCGGAAATATCATGATACATATTATTTCAATTCAATTGTCTCGATTTTCATCATTCACGAATTTGAGCGCTGCATTTTGCTTAAAGAAGAATATCTCCCTGGCATCAATTTGCAATTATATCCAATTTGAAGTGTCTTCTTAACTAGGTTCGTTCCCACAGCATAAGAAAACTGTCCAAAATAGTTAACCGAATTAGTAATATATGTTTTTCGTTTACGACATATCTATGACTTGGTGTGATCAACTACATTTAACAAGTTTCTGACCGGTTTGGATGCTTGTGAGAACAAACGACACCAGGACTCCAGGATTGATTATTTATTTTCCCTTTAAATTTGCATCAACTTGATATTCCATTAAGTTATGAATAGTAATTCCATTTTTTACTCATCGTGTCATTCAAAGTTTGGCTGATATTGGCATCTCCAAGTAATTTAGCGGATATCTAAAATCGACTTAATGCATTTTACTAAAACTTTCCTTCGACTTCAAAGCCCAGTCGAGTTACCTATTTTTTCTAATTTTCACTAACAAATAGGCTTTACGATAAATATTTATTGCACAAACAGCAATAGATAATGCGGCATTTAGTGCGCATATCCGTGGTATTTACGTGTTTCCGTACTAATTGATCTATATTTAAATGGAAACGTAGATTCTTTCGAAATACTATCTACGCCATACATCAAAGTACTGTCGATTGTACATTTTAAATAGTTCAATTACGTGCAAATTTCGACTATTTGCAATGAGGATAGTCACGATGCAGGTATGTGTACATTTCCGTAATGAAATAGCACTACAAAACCAAAAAGAAAATTAATTGATTACCATTATACCATTATACCATATGAACGGGGAAAAAGCGGCGTCAAAAGCGCCTGAGGCATGACAATCTATGATAATTTTGTCGAGGCCAAACCCTAGATATCATTCACGATAGTGCAATTTTATCGTCGTGTATAAAAAAATATTTTTTCCATAGCGAGTTACGTTTTAAAAAATATTCAGAAATTATTATTTCAAGGAATTTATTACGAGTAGAAAAAATATTGTGCTGGGTTGACATTGGTTTCTATGTATTTTGACAAATAAATAAAGCTGTCTCTTTAGTTGTCAGTTTTGATTAATATTTTTTAATTCTCTTCGTGTCCATTGCTGATTGAATTGAAGCCAGAAATGGCTCAAAACGAAATAAGTAATTTACCAACAGATATTCAGACTGAGGCGACAAACTCCATATCCAAACTACTTCCATTAAAATCCCGAATAACTTATGAAAAGGAATAAAAAATTTTCAAAAATGGAAGCAATTAAAAAACGTGCGAGAAGAAATAAAGTTTTTAACCTATCCTCGCTGTTAAAGTATCATTTAATCTACCCTGATCTACCCTTGCGGTTAAAGTACTATTTTATATACTATTTTTGATAGATATAAGCTTTGGATATAAGGCAATTTTAACAGTTGCTATGGAAAAAAATGTTTTTAAGTCTGTGTTGTCGTTAATAGTCAGTTTATTAACATACCGGGTGTTGCATCGTCGGACGGGACATAGGAAATCCCAGGTAAATTTTAATGGGGTCAACTATTAGCTTCCCTAATTATTTTAGAGAATAATTCTATTTAGATTTATTGAAGAGCACTAAAACCCACATTCAAAAGAATAACTTTAGCTAAATCGGAAAAAAGTTTATAATAATATAGTGTCTAATGTTGTATAGATAATGAATAGTACGGAATCCTTCGTGCGCGAGTCCGACTCTCACTTGACCAATTTTTTAATATCAGTTATTTAAAACAGTGACCTGATCATGGGGGATATTGTGACAACTGATACAGTTACCTCTAATATCAATGATTTAAAAAGTGTGATGTGAATATGACTTTCTGTCTGCTATTCCGGGAGTCTCAATATTATTTTCATTTGACGACTCAAAAACCTTCCACAATTCACTTAATTTTGTTCATTTTAAAAATAAAACTAAGATATTTTTGATTAGCTCGTTTACGAGTTATCGCCCGGTGTCTTTTTAAATATTTCTACTTTCTTATGGCCCTGTGTTTACTTTTGAGCACCAGTCAAGGTAAAAGATAACTGTCAAATGAAGTTGTCATTTCAGAAATTTACCTATTTAGTGCTTTTTTATTATTGAAAATTCATTCCTACATCGGAAATCTTAAAGATTTATAAATACAAATTAATATGAATTAAAGTAAAATAAAGTAATCAATTACAAACTTAAAACTATTGTCTAAATATTCCCGAACAGCCAGGGTACTATGTGCCGGGCAGATATCCATTTGGTACCAAACTTCCTGATTTTCCCTAGCGGCGTCATGTAAAGCAGGTAAAATATGATTTTCGAGTAGTTCCAAATAATATTCTGCATTTAAAATTCGCGTAAGAAATAATGGCCCGATAATATTGTCTCCGAATATCCCTGCCCAAACATTTACTTTCTGTGGATATTGCGTCCTTATTTCGACAAACCTGTGTTGGTTTTCTTTGTTCCAATATCGATAATTTTGAACATTGGGTTCATTATTTAAGGTAAACGTGCATTCGTCAGTGAAACATGTTTTTTAAAAATTCCCTATCCGTTTTTGCTCTTTCCGTCATATCAAAACAAAACGCCTGCCGCCGTATTTCGTCACCATTTCGTAGCTCTTGGTGCTTTTCATATTTGAAGGAATAGTATTTATGTCGTTTCAAAATTCGAAACGCTGTAGTGTGATCTATTCCTATTTCATCCTCAAATTTCCTTGTGCTGATCTTTCCATCGTTCTCTTCCACGCACAATAAAACTTCCAAGTCGGTATCATTTCTTGCATCTTCTCTTTGTTCCTGCCTTGCTTCACATCTGCAGTTATTTATTAGGGTACCTTTGGTCTCAAATCTCTGGCTATTCCTTGCGATTGTAGATTTTCCAGGTATCGGTCTATTCGGATACAGAGCAGCAAACATGTCCAACACCTTTTGATAACTATTTCCTTGATAATACCATTTAATCATCAATACTTTTTCTTCGGTAGTGTAATTCATGGCTAATATTTTCGATGTAGGTATGTGTTTTTAATATTTTTTTTATTTTTTTTTTATATATGTTTATAATAATAATAATAAAGCACTGAATTTGTGCACTGAATAGATAAATTTCTGAAATGACAACTTCATTTGACAGATATCTTTTACCTTGACTGGTGCTCATAAGTACAATCAGGGCCATAAGAAAGGAGAAATATTTAAAAAGAATTCGGGCGATAACTCGTAAACGGGCTAATCAAAAATATTTAAAGTTATTATTTTGAATGTGGGTTTTAGTGCTCTTTAATAAACCTAAATAGAATTATTCTCTAAAATAATTAGGGAAGCCATAATTACAAAAAATAAATAATGTAGTTATTTAAAATAACTTAAAATATATGTTTAAGTAGAATAGCAAAATATTTAAAATATGTAGGTATTTTGAAAGTCTGCTTTTTTTATTAATTTCCGGCTAAAGGAAAATATTTAAGTTCGTGTTAAAGTAGGGAAATCTTTGAATACATTAAATTTAAAATTCAGAAACCTAACTAAATTTTTCCAAAGCGTATTCCATAAATTCCATAATTTATCAGTTTAAGACCCTTCCGAGGAAAACATTTATAAAGGAAAATTTTCGTGCAATTCAAGGGATATTGCACGAAAAAAAAATGTATAATCACGAATTAAAACGGTTTCGTACACGTGGCTTAATATTATTAAGCCAGAGGAGAAAAACGTAGGTGTAACATTTTATTATCATAAATTAAAAACCGACTGTTAAGTAAAGTTGAAATGTCAAAAGTTACAACGACTAATTTTTTGTTTTTAAGTTTGACAATTAATATAATTAGAAGTTTCTAACTCAGTCTTATAAGCTGTATTAATAAGCAGTCTTTTATAACTTTATTAAGGCCATTTGCTCGTGAATTTAATTACTTTGTCTGGCATATTTATGAAGCAATTGGGAAAGTATCTTCGGTTTTTGAATAATATTATTTTATTGGTATTCAGGGCACAGGTCGATCTAGGGGGGCATTGATTAAAATTTGTGTAGAAGTGATCTCTCTCAGCAATTTAATAACTAAATAATAAAACAGCCTCTTCAATACAATATAGCTGAACTCCTAGACAGAATTGCATCCAATTGTAAAAGCGACTCATTGGGGCACCAGCCTGAAGAGGATATTCTCTCTCATATAAATACAACAACACAAAAGAACTAAATAGCCAAACATTATAACATTAAAACTTTTCAAATCTGAAACGACTCTGAGAAGTGTCGTAACAAAAACAAGAACCAACTACAACCAAACCAAAACATCGAAACAAGCGAACTAGTTTATATTAGTATACCAGGTACCATGTGAATGCGGTGAGTCGTATATTGGAGAGACAAAACGTCCTCTAAATGCACCTATATGATTTAACAAACACAAAAAAGCATGTACAAAAAAATGAAAGTCAGGTATTGCAGACCATGCGTGGGCCAAACTGCACAATAAAAGGTGGTCAGGAGCTCGGGTTGTCCACAAGAAACACCTCACTGGAAAAAAACATAAATTTAAAGAAACCTTTTTTAAATCAAATAACTATAACATCTTTCTAGTAATAACATAGCAAACCCAGTATGCAAATTTCCACAATTTCACAGCTACTTGACTTACCCTAAACCAATGCTGACATCCTCAACGGACAACCTCACACTTAAATGCATCCAACTCTTTTATGAGTGAGGGGATTGCTCTGATATACAGGGTGTTTCAAAAAACATGTGCCATCTCTCGTGGGGAGATTCCTTCTCATGTAGTATAATATGATTTATTTTTCATATCAACATAGGTCCGATTCTGCTTCGTTACAAGTCTTATTTTTTTTCGATTTATTCTAATTTTCTTCCAAATGCTTTTAGCAATTCGAATCAAATTTTGAGTAAAAGTGCGACATATTTTAATGCTAAAAAAGTGTCAATATATTCACCAGGGACGTGCATATGGGTTATCACTGGAATATTTTTCTAAAAAAAGACTGACTTTCTAATGTTGGCAAAATTGCTTAGATCGTTTAATGCCGATTAAAAGTTGTATCTTAATGTTTTGTTGATTTCGATCTTCTTCTTAATCCATATGTACTGATTAAAATGCCATTTAAAAATGCAGAAAGCTGAATTATCAAATGGTAATCCCCAAAAAAAATCTTAAGAATTATTATTTATAATTTTCACAATTTATGTTTCAGGTAATACATTCTTCCTTCTCAGAAATTCTTCTTTTTTAATTCAATACGAGTATTTCCTCTTAAACAAGATGAGGCATCAGTTTTTGTTTTCAGCACTTCTGTTTTTAAGGATAAATTTGGTCATAATACATGGTTAGTTATTAGAAATAAGAAAGCCACAATTTCCTTTAAAATCCTGAACTAAAATAATGGTATAATACACACACCGGAAAAATCTAGGGATATCATTTTATTAAAGTTAAAAATAAATGTTTTGAATAAACAACCACATATTTGTAGGCCGATCCTTTCTACTTCGATTGAAACGCAGTAGTCACACTAGTTATTTCTAAATTTGGGATATTTGCAGAAGTGTTTGTGAATTTTTTGTCAAATGTATAAAAAGCACCTAGCATCAATTGTTCGAATTTAACCTGTACTGGCTATATTTTTATGATAACTGGTCAGAATTCATTCAAATAACTCTGTTTAGTATTAAACGACATTATGGAGCGTAGACATTTTAACAGAGACGAAATGCTAAGGGCCAGGGTATGCTCGAAGCTGGAATGCGCCAAATCGACGTAGCTAGAGCATTAAATACAACGCAAAGTGTAATATCGCGATTAAGTGCACGCTACCGTAAAAGTGGTGATGTTGCTGAAAGGCACACAGGAAGACATCACATTACTACCCCTCAGCAAGATCATTTTTTACAATTAAATTCTCGACGCTGACTGACTCTTACAACACCAGAGCTTAGTTTAATTCTCCAGGAAACACATAATGTAACCGTTAGTCCTGACACTGTTCGCAATAGATTAGGAGAGGTCAACTTAAGAAGCAGACGCCCCTGGAGAGCTCAACCCTTAACGAGAGGAAATCGAGAGGTACGATATTTGTGGGCTCAAGATCATGTTCAGTGGTCGAATGAACAATGGGCCAATGTTCTCTTCACGGATGAGTCACGCTTTAGAATTCATCCGGATTCGAGAAGGCTTAGGGTATGGAGAGAACCGGGAAATCTTATTCGGTTGGATCATGTTCAGGAAGTGCACCCTTATCAAGGTGGAACAGTTATGGTCTGGGGAGGAGTCCAGTTAGGCCGAAAAACCGATCTCGTTTTTCTTGAAAGGTTTCTAACAGGAATCACATATCGTGATTTAGTTCTTGAGCCTGTCGTGTTACCATATGCCAATGATTTTGGGAGAAACTTCATTCTCATGCATGACAATGCACGGCCTCATACAGCCAGAGTGGTAAGTGAGTTTATCAATGCTCATCAATTAAACATCTTACCCTGGCCGGCACAATCTCCTGACCTCAACCCCATCGAGCACGTATGGGACGCGATCCAAAGAAGAATTTTGAGAATGGGTATGCCTCGTAAAACTCGTAGGGATTTGGTTCGGGCCGTGAATGCAGCGTGGCAGGCTGCACCTCAAGAAGAGATCGACAGCCTGATCAGGAGCATGGAGAGACGATGTAGGGCTGTAATGAACAGTAGAGGAGGCCATACCCTTTATTAAGTAAAAATGATTTTATCTTTTTTTTTAATTCACAGTTTAGAATAAAAAAAATGTGTGTATTTTTTTGAGTTCAATAAAAATCAATTAATTGTTTTAATTATATCAGAAATGCAAATAATAAAATTACTAACGATGGCTGGATAAAATTTTAATATCCCTAGACTGTTCTGGTGTGTGCATATTATATTTCATTTTTTGAACAAATTCTCAATTTACAGTAATACTTTTTTTAAATTTAATTTGCAATACCTGTCAGAAAAAATAAAAATTATACCCTATGAAAAAAAAAATTTATGGTATAAACCACACACTATTTAGTAACCAGCTTGTCGACTTTAATAATTTGCATGAAAATATGAGTATTTACTGAGTTATTCAAACATAACATTAATAATTAATCTAACCTTCATTGCAACAAACCACCGAGAATGAATAATACTCTAAGTGGCATGTGTAGGAGAATAGACAGCAGGTGAAACGCGGTACTGAATAAGCTCTTTTATAGGTAAAGGAAATGTAAGTAATAGGACAATAAAAATAAATACACCCATAATGTTCGATAAGCTTTATATGAAGCAACTAATGATAATTGTTGGGATAACAGTTGCAGCTAGAACCTTTGGTAATAAAACTATGAATTCAAACACTAGTTCACCACACTACACCAAAACCATTTACTTTTAACACTGACAGTATCAAAAATAGTGTTTTTGCTGTCTTGTCATGAACTAGTGTTTTATTTTGCATAGGTTCCTCTTTACCACAATACACTACTTAAGCTTATTTAAAATGTTTAATTAAAATTTAAAATATACTAAATACCACTAAAATATTATTTAGGCTTAATAATTGCCTAATTTTAACCTTGGTTCTTGTTGCTCATCTTATTCATTAGAGCAAAATAAGAATAAGAGGCCTTTAGAATCTAAAAAGTTAAATTTAGTTGGAGTTATTTTGTTGTACAATTTGGTTTTTAACATACCGCAACAAACGTTGTAAGAGACAACTCAAAGAAGTTTGCGGCATAGAATCTCATCGGTTTTTGAGACCTCAAAATAATTAGTACCAACATTTTTTTAAAGGAGGTACTGCCGTTTAGCCAATCGCTGGTGTACGCTGCTGTTGATATGTTTTCGCTCTAAAATTTAAGACATTAGAAGAATTTATTGATGCCTTAATTATAACAACAATTATAACACAAAATTTGAGATATATGCATGTGATATGAAGAAATCCTTGACAATCAAAATTAAACCTAAGTTCGCCACATATATACAGCGTGTACCAGAAATAAGTGCAGATATTTTAACTTGTAGTATATTTCGTTGATTTGTTTTTTTTTGTTTTTAGTTAAAAACATAATTTCTTGATAATATGACAACATAGGTAGTAGATTAAATTTACAAGAAAGAAAACCCGGAAAAGATACGTGGTTCTCAAAATTTAAGCAAAAAATCATTTTTTTTTGGAAATTTTCAAAGTAAAATAACTCGGTTATTTTGGACGTATTTCAAAAACGATAAAGAGACAATATGTTTCTTTTATCGAGATCTACTACCTCTTAAAATATCCTGTACTTATTTCTGTATATAATTTATACAGGGTGATTCCTGTAAGTAGGTCATGCTTTCGGGGAATAATAGAGGACGTCTCCAAATATTAATTTTAATATAGCACACTATGGGTCGGAAATGCCTCTTACGCAAGATACAGGGTATTAAAGTTTTTGAAAAATTAAGGATATTCTTTAATAGTTTTTTAACAGTTGAAGGTATCGTTATAAAATTTAATTATAGAAGTCTACCTAACTGAGACACTTTAAATGTAAAAAGAAGAGGTTTTAGTTTTAACCAGTGGCGTAGATGTGATACGCATTAGGTAATTTTTGCAAAAAATCTATAATCTATAGGTACTAATATATAAAATCCTTAAGTGACTGACATACTGATTAATCACGATCCTGCTCAAACCACTCAACGTAAGAAGCTCAATTTTCGCATACAGGTTGATTCTAGGGTGTAGAGGTTCGATAAGAAGGGATTTTTCGAAATTCCAGTTCCAAGAGGGTGAAACCACCCCTTAAATATTACAATATTTTTTATTTAAAAAACGGTCAAGTTTCCGACAAAACGCTTAAACACGTATATTTTATTTTGTTTTTTTACATATTTTAAGATTTTTTAAAAATGTATACAGGGTGTTTTGAAAAATCTGGTCATTGATTAATCACGATCCTGCTTAAAGCGCTTGACGTAAAATGCTGATTTTTGGAAAACAGATTGATTAGGGTGTAGAGGTTCGATAAGAAGGGATTTTTCGAAACTCGAATTCTGAGGGGGTGAAACTATCCGTCAAATATTAAAATATTTTTTATTTAAAAACCTGTAAGTTTTTCGGAAAAACTCTTAAACACGTATATTTTATTTTGTTGTTTTACATATTTTAAGATTTCTTATAAATTTATACAGGGTGTTTCATAAAATATGACCATTGAGTAATCACGATTCTGCTTAAACTGCTTGACGTTTAAAGCTGATTTTTGGCAAACGGATTGACTGTGGGGTGTAGAGGTTCGATAAGGAGGGGTTTCTCGAATTTCAAATTCCAAGAGGGCGAAAACGCCCCTCAAATATTACAATATTTGTTATTTAAAAAACGGTTAGTCTTTCGGGAAAACGCTTGGACAAGCATAATTTATTTGGTTTTTTTACATATTTTGAATTTTTTTAAAAAATCATACAGGGTGTTCCAAAAAGTTGGGTAATTTCTTAACCACGATTCTGCTTAAACTGCTTGACGTAAAAGCTTATTTTTGGCAAACGGATTTTTCGAAAGTCAAATTCCAACGAGATGAAACTACCCCTCAAATATTACCAAGTTATATAATAATATCGCCATATTGTTTTTTCTCATGCTGACATAAATGTGAGAAAATTTTATCCAGTTTGTATGATAATGGAAATTCTTGCTTTGCTTTATCATCACCATTACAAATGATTAATTCGACGCGAACGAAGTCGCAGGTACACGCTAGTCTATAATAATATCTTTAATTTTTCAAAAACTTTAACACCCTGTATCTTGCGTAAGAGGCATTTCCGACCCATAGTGAGCTATATCAAAATTAATATTTCGACGTCTCCCATCATTCCCCGAAAGTATGACCAACTTCCAGGAATCACCCTGGATATGTCGCAGACGTATCCAATAATCCAGCTTTTTGCAAAAAGACTAGGCTTATTATAAAACGCCGTCATTTTAAACAAAAAAAAAGATTTTTTTACAAATAGCCTATACCGGGTGCGTCTCAAAAGTAGCTCACCACTATAACTTTTTTATTTTTTCAGATAAAAAAACGAAACTTGGTATCTTAGTATACGACATAAATTAGGATTGATTAACGTATTCAATTCTTTGCTGTCACTTCCTGTTTCATCGGAAATGACTACTATTATAACTAAAATGATAACGAAATAACGAAATGATACTAAACTTTTGATTTTTAAATGACAGCGATCTTCATTTCAAGGCATCGCTGACGCCTTTTTTCAATTATATTGTAATTCCGGATAATATACAGGGCTGAAAATATTTTCCTCGTACCTACTTACCTTTTTAGTTAATTTTGTAGAAAATAAACATGGGGTTAACAATAGAATGGCTTGAGCCATAGCATAGACTGATAAATCAACAAATTCAAGACTCATTTCAGTCTAAAAAATTGTAACAAATGTTAGTTATAAATAAATATACGTAAAATAAAATATATAAGGGAAATTGGAACATTTTCCGTTGCATGTCATCAATGACACCATGCGTCGTCTTATGGAGTTTGCTGGTGGTCGTATTATGATGTGCAACGGAAGTTATTTTAATTTCCCTTTATACGTATCCGACTATAACTTAATATGATATACAGGGACTTAAATAACTGCTTATTACGCCTTCAGAAACACTTCTATTAGTTTCTTTTTTGTGAAAAAAAAATCAATTTTTCAAATAAAAATTGAAAAAAAAACTGAGAAAAAAATCCAGTGGTTCTGAAAATTTAATCAAAAAATAATTTTTACTTTCAAAGTAAAATAACTCGGTTATTTTGGACTTATTTTATTTATTTGATTGTTGAGATAGTAAAAAAATATGTTTCTTTTATCGAGATCTACCAGCCCTAAAAATATCTACACTCATTTAAGTCTCACCCGCTTATTTTTTTTAATTGTATTTATATCAAGAAAAAAAATTACCACAGTCAATAGAAACAGAGCCATACAAAATGTTGTCGTGCAACTGATAAGTTGGAAAAAATACATCATGCCATAAATGTTTTCACTTACATCCAAAAATCTTCAAAAATAAGCAATGAATACATATTGTACAAAATAATTCACAATAATTCCACATACTTTAGAATTAATAAATGATTCCGAACATACTGCGATAACAGTCTTTTATTTTGATAGTCCTTGGAAAAATCGGCCTTAATATTTTTTAATCTGTAACATAGTAAATCGCATTGTAACCCCATGAAGGTTAGAGATTGGATCACCAAAACTTCGCCATAAATAAAGCTAATAGCAATAAGCGATATGCTTATACTTTGATGGACGTAAGCCAACACATATACCCACATGACGGTTACATCCGTGGGATACCACGCATCATATGGTAATCCATTCGGTTTTTCATGAAAAAAAGGCGTTATAATGGATATGGACACTGAGTAATACGAAAAATACGTTAAACAGTTTTTAACCTGTATAAATTCCCTAAAAATATTCGTTAGATAACAAATATTATAGCCCAGTCAAATTAGAAAAATCGGTGGAAAAAAAGTTTTGAAAATGGTTTTAAATGATTTCTCTAGACTTGGGCTGATATGTGTCAAAAGTCCCCGAAGATAGACGATGAGTGGGAAGGATTTAAATGTCAATGTTTTCACTTTTTCAGTAAATATGACACCTACGGAAAAATACCCTATATAGAAAATTGAAGCTCAGAAAATTCTCTACAAAATTGGTTAAATGCATTTTTTTTCATAGGTCTAACCTTTTAAGAGTTACAGGGTGGACAAAATTAATACTATTTCTCATAATATTGTATTTTCGCATTTATAATCCAGTTAAAGTCTAAATTTAATATTAATAATGGTAATATTAAGGGATCCTTATGTTATCTTTCAGATCTTCATTGCATCGTGACTTTTTGTCTTCCGTTGGAAAGCACTAGTGCACACAGAACTGAACAATATCTGCAAGTTAAAGATTAATGCATGCCTGCTTTACGGTAAAAAAAAGTATAACACAGCATGTAGCTCAGCTGCAAATATTGTAGAAAGTATACGAAAACCAAGAATCATGGTTTATGGTCGATGATAGCTCAGAATTGAATATTTCTATCCCCGCCTGCAGATTTTTCTAATGTTAAAGTAGCACGAAGCATTTGAGGTCTGGCTCCCTGAAATTGTATATTGCGATGATATTCTATATCATTTCTTCCTGTGGGTACAGTTGAATATTTACGTATCTGCACTACCCAATCCATTTCGCCAATATAGTATCAGTTTTCCTAGCAGAATTTCAAAGAGTCTTAAAACCGCATATGAAAGTGTGATTTCAGAATCTTTATTATATTCAACCTACAATAATTGAATATAATAATGTCCACACATGTAATATGAGTCTCCATACTTTAAAATTATTACACATCATCCGTTTTAGACAAGTAATTTGTATTCAATAAAAAAAGTGATTTTAATTTACTATTTATAATAATGCATATATAGTTTACTTTTTTTAATTTAATAGGTCTTTCAAATTCTTTTTTAATTTTGTACAATATCGTATAATATATTAAAAAATTTAAATTACAAAAAATCTACGTTATTAAAGATAAAGTTCATCATAAGACTTTCGAATTAAAGAATTTTATGAAGGTATTTCTATTTCCGACACAAAAATTAATTCAGAAACATAATAATTCACTATTATTTTATAAATGTATTATTATTTATTTTGTTTCTTTAATATATTATGTACATAATGCCGGTTTTGATTCTTTTAATTACATAAAAATATAAAGCAAAATAAATGAACAGAAAACATTATCCTTGTTAATAAATAACTTGTGCAGTGAAGGAGTGATTTATTTGAACGCATCACGTCTAAAATTTATAAAATCACAGTATATACTAAAGGTCATACTTAATACTTAAAAAATCATGATACCGTCCTTCTTCAACGCTATTTGAACGAAAAACGTGCAATGAAAAGAAATGTTTGTACGGATTTGGAATAATGCCATTTAATTTAGTATCCAAATTTATGAAGGGTATACGAGCCCTAACAAAATTTGTTCAAAATTTTTATTTTCATTAACTGAATTATTTACATTTAAGAAATACATTAAAAATATATTAAAATCTAACATTTCTAATGAGTATTTAAATAGTTTAGTTTCAATGAACATTAAAATAAACTGTAGGCCAATAAATAAACAAAAAGATTGCACAATATCATGACAACTAAATGTTCGGACACTTTAAAAAATAACTGTTCTAATATGGCGTTACATCGGCATGAACTTTTGCAACCACTACAAGCCTATTTGGCATTGTTTTTATTAATGATTTACATACACCAGAGTAAAAATTTTGCCATAATTCACTTAATATCATCGTCAAATGGGCAACGGTTTCTTGGGAATCCTGGCACAATTTTTGTTTTGTTTATATGCCACATGTCTCGATAACATTAAGGTCCGGACTGTGCGAAGGCCATTAGGGGATCTTGTCATGTTCATGTCCCTAAATAATTTTTTAGTAGTTTCAGCTGTATGGCATGCCCCGCCATCCTGTTGAAATATAAAATTATTGTCCTGATCTTTACCAGAACAATTGGTTACAAGGACCTTTGTCCTTCCCACTTGACACATGAATATTTTTCAAAATTTTTTGATTTTTTGACGTATCAATTATGCCTTCTACCACCTCATACTTTTCTGGGCCTATTTTGGACATACTTCTTCAAATCATAATGCCTTTAGGAAATTTCATCGTCCTTTTGAGGTAATCTTTATCAAATAGACACTCTAGCGGTGTTAATTATATCGATGGCTCATGTGCACATGTAATTCGTGCACTTGCCATTTGCGACTGGAATTATTAGCGTCGGATTGGGAAATAATTAAATATTTTACCTTAATGTCATTTTTGTAGTATGTGACATCAGGAAGTTCCAATCCGACGCTGATAATTCTAATCGCAAATTGCAAGTTCAAGGATTACATCTGCACGCATGCATGATCTTTATGAAAGATGGACAGTGGAATTTCCTAAAGACATTATGCTTTTAGAGTTTATGTCCGCAGTCAGTGGGTCTAGGAAGGTATGAGGTGGTAGAAAGGCACAACTAATGTGTCAAAATATCAAGAAATTTTGAAAAACAGTTTTGTGCCAAGTGGGAGAGACCTTTACCAGGATATGAATTTTATATTTCAACAGGATGGCGGGGCATGCCATATGGCTAAAACTACTAAAAAATGGTTTAGGGACATGAACATCAAGGTCCCCTCATGGCCTTCGCACAGTCCGGACCTTAATGTTATCGAGACATGTGGCATAAAACAAAATAAAAATTGTGCCAGGATCCCCAAGAAACCGTTGCCCATTTGACGATGATATTAAGTGAATTATGGCAAAATTTTTACGCTGGATTATGTCAATCATTAATAAAAACAATGCCAAACAGACATGCAGTGGTTGCAAAAGTCCATGCCGATGTAACGCCATATTAGAACAGTTATTTTTTAAAGTGTCCGAGCATTTAGTTGTCACGATATTGTGCAATATTTTTGTTTATTTATTGGCCTACAGTTTATTTTAATGTTTATAGAAACTAAACTATTTAAATACTCATTAGAAATGTTAGATTTTAATATATTTTTAATGTATTTCTTAAATGTAATAATTCAGTTAATGAAAATAAAGGTTTTTAATAAATTTTTGTTTGTCCGAACATTTAGTTGTTAGGGCTCGTAGTTCGGAAACCATAAGTCTGGGAACAAAAATGTATAGTCATTTTTATAGAGAATTTTGTCAGATTTATTTTTATATATAGAGCGTTTTTTAGTAGATGTCATAGTTTTTCGAGATATAAGCAACAAAGTGAAAAAAATGACATTTAACTCCTCCCCACTCCTCGAGCTCATCGTCTATCTTCGGGGACTTTTGACATATATCAGCCCAACTCTAGAGGAATCGTCTAAAACATTTTTAAAACTGTGGGAATTTTTTCCACCAATGGGCCTTTTTTTAACTAATTTGACTGGGGTATTACTAAAAAATTTCTTACTTTAAACATATTTTCACAATGCCCATTTCATCGTCATTTTTAGGTTGAAACATTTCTTGATCATACTGTTTCAGCATAGATATAAAATAATCTTTCTTATAGAGTAAAAAGTACCTTTTGATGTTGCCCATAAGACAGGTCATGATAACATAGCCCAAAGTAGCAATGTTTTTTAAACTATCACCATGCAATATTAGTTCCATCAACAAAAGAGCAGTGAATGGACCCATTAGAATATATTGCACAAAGAACGCATAAAAATTATACCAGGACGGAATTTTTTCGGTATGTGGGTTATCTAAAATCCACACACCTACAATTTTTATCATTCTATGATGACTTTTATAGAATTTCTTGTAATCAAACATATTCATACTGATACTTTAGTGACTCTGGAGGTTTGTCTTCTTTAGTTACTGACTATATTCCCTTATAACTTCCTCAAAGAGACTTATAAAGTATTTTATTCTACGCCTCACTAAAGATTTATTAATTTTAAAATGTACCAAAGAAAATTAATAGGTTTCAATTTTGTCTGAGTTTAAGGTCTGTGGAAATTACAGCTCTCAATAATGTTGGGACAAATATAGAAGTAAATAATTAAAAACTTGATTGAAGCAATTAGTAAAAGGAAATATGGGATTTTAATTAAAAATAAAACACCGAATTTCAAGTATTATATTTTGCAACATTTAAAACAATGTCATTAATAATAATTACTTTAAATTACTAAAGTATCTCCTTAAATTCTAAAAAAAGACATACCTAAAACAATATTATAATGTATTTATTACAATTCATCACAATTCTGTCTCACTATTCATTTCGAAGCAAAATTATACCATAATTATTATTACTTTTGAATAATAATGTGCAACAAATTATGGCAATCATTTTAGATATCTGCTATCCACGATTCATCATTCTCAAAATACCCAAACCATACTTACAAATCTATGTTAGTTTCGAAATATTTTAGAATAAAGCTTTGTGAAAAACCTCTCATAACAATAAGAAATAGAAAGCTTGAGATTAGATAAAGCTTTAACATTTTTATTCTCCTATTCTAGAACAGAAAAAATAGTAGGGAATTGGTTTTTATTCTTTTATATAAATCAAAATTTCAGTATACCACCAATTTCTAAAGATTATTAAGGAAAGCCAATCATTCTATTTAGTATAATTTTTATTGCAATGTTATGAATATCCATAATTTGCTCGGATAGGATAAGCATATAATAATTATATGCGTATCATAGCTAAACAAGTTATGCATATTCTTAACATTAAAATTTGTATTTTTTTCAATGCTCGTTGCCATTATAACATTATTGTATATTTTAATATACAGAATTGGCAAAAAGTATTTGGTCAGTATGTCTAGGAGTGAATAGCTATAAAGGTTTTGTCATCAGAGGAAAATGTGATGGTGCTTATTACATAACTAAATAATGAGGTACTCTATTTAATTAAAGGAAATAATTTTAAAAGATTTTTTTTTCTCTTACTTTACTCGTCTTACATACGAAAATAGGAACCCAAAGCCGATCGTTGCCAACCACGTATAAAATTAATTTTCAGTTGTAAAGTTACTCAATTAACAAACCGACTATTTTTATAATTATCCCACATGGTGATTTCTGCCAAGTTTACAATTCTTGGTTCTTCGTTTAGTGCACTGTAACCTAACACAGAGACATAAAACGTGATCTCTTTCTTTATATCATAAATAAAGTATCCAAAGAGCTTTAAAAAGCATTAGTGTTTAGCTACATTGATCTGAAGATTATATCACTTATTAAATAACAATTCAAAAATTATAGAACCGATAGGTTAGGGCATTAAGATTTTAGGTTAAGGCATTAAGATTTTAGGTTCTAAAAATGTTGTCACCCATAATTTACCCCATCTCAAAAAAATCAAATAACTCCCAACTGATCAAAATTAAGAATTTATAACCAGCCTACCTATTCTACTCTAATCTCAGTATATTCAATTTTGTAACTGCTAGGCATGTGAATTTTATAACGGGTCGTCAGAAAAAAATGCTTGTTTCCATACGTATAACAGTAATGTTTCGAAAATTTTGAAATTAAATTGAATAAAATAGCATATTCTAAAACTAATTTTCAACTTTAAGATTCGGTATTCCAATATTTTAATAGAATGAAACCACTTCCTCAATCTTCTTTTAACAACATTAGTCTAAACAGGTACAAATTTGAGTTTACACCAATCCCCTTCCATTTGTTTTAATTAATATTGTTTGTAGAAACTGTTCCAAACCAGTTGAGGAACTGTTCGCTTGTGCAAAGGAAAAAACGCCACCTAACCTATAAATTATATTTTAACTTTTTAGTAACAGAACTTCTCTTTCGGATATTTATATCATAGTAATTTATTACTGTAGACTGAGACACCATTTTAATTTACCTTACAACCGGGAATATGTCAATCACTGGATCAAACAAATATTTTTAATTTCGGGTTTTGTTTAGTGTTAGGAACAACACGCATATATTTCATCTAGACAGGCAGAATTAATGAATAGATTTATTACCAAAAAACGATCATTACATCATCTAACTAACAAAATGAGATATAAGCAACTAAAGCCTTTTAGCATTAATCAAGTATTTAAGGCGTCTTTTGAGACTAGAAACAAAATAACAAAAATATATTATGAGAGACTCTACCGCGTTAGGACCTCTAAACGCTTTACTCGCTTTCTGTGCGTCCATGGACTCATTCCCAAGGCAACCCCAAGACAACACCGCAAGAAATTGACTGAACCTCACAAGAACAACGATGATTATGGAAGAGCTAGCGAAAGTAAACACACCATGACCAGAATATAAAAATTAGATGGAAGGTTGTCAGCGAAGCCCAATGCTTTGAATACAGGAGTATAGTCTGTCCAAGAGGATACATGATAGTGACTTGTATCATTTTAATGCACACATAAATTGTATTATTATATCCTGCCATTTTTTGGGTGTTATCTGCCGAAATATTCCCTAACACACTTTAATAATGCCTATTTAGAGCCAGTATGTGCCACTTTTTTTCAAAAAATTTGATGAATAAAAATATACTCAAATGTTAGATAAAAATGCTGAACTCTGCTTTCTAAAAAGCTGATCTTTATTAAAGAAAAAGATGGAAAACTGATGGAAATGACGCAATTTAGCTGATTCTGTTACATTGTCAAATCATTAATTCAAATTCCAAAGTGGTTAATAATTGGGCTGCGTGCAGGTATTGATGGTAGATGCAGCACACACGTAAAATTTAGATCCTTACAGCTTGATTCAGAACCTCCAAATCAGTGGAATAAATGAGCGTAAAAGCTTGTTCCTCTAATTTCAATGAAAGCATTCATAACGTCAAAATTAGTGGTAGTCATTTTCAATTAGTAGAAAAAATTAACAAACTTTTAACTTTTCTAGTACTTATACTTTTCAAAATTTGCGAGGAATGTCATTTGGCCTTTGATTATCCTCCGTCTTAAAAAATAATTGTGGTTTGAAATCAAAAGTTTAGTTTTATAAGCTAAATATTTAGGCTTTCTGTATGGATACAACTGACTACCGCAAGCTGTTCTTAGGATATTCTATTAAATTTAATTGTGTTTTTTAGACATTGTAAATGATCGTAAACTAAAAAGTATAAAGTGTAACTGAAATCACTAATTTAGTAATTTAGAGGTTCTGAATGAAGCTTAATAGTTTTGCATTAAACTATATTCTTGTAGACATGGACGTCCTAATCTCATTTGAAAATAGGTACATATTGAAAAAAGGACGACTATTGTTATCCTCAATACCTAAACGCAGGTCTATATACGCGCTTTAAATTAATCCTAAACCAATTCAGTACCCGATCTATAATCACCGGCAAACAGAACCTAACCTAACCTCGTGTTTATTTTTTATCACCCTCTGTAACACTGCCATCGTCGAGCGTCGATGCCAGTTCGTTAGGATCAGTTACGGGTAAATTACAGGCAAAGTTACGGCAAACGTAAGCGGCTGCTTTGCCGTGAACCGGTCTGAGTCTTTGGAAGGTTTCGATGCGTTGGTATAGTAGGCCCGCCCTGCCACCCGGACCGTCCGCCACTGCGAGGATGCGACCGGGCATGAAGCGCGAACGCACCACGTCTAACAAGGCCTGGGTGTCGTTATCCTCGGTCGGGCCGGCGATAAAAACCTGCAAAAGAAGGAATATGCTAAACATAAGATGTGAATAAAAAAAGTACATATCTAATATCTTGTGATTAAGCTTGATTTTTTTTGTAATTATTGTGAGTTAAGCGGCGGTGATAACTTTAGCACGTCGGACAGGATAATGAAAAATAGTCTGAAAATGTTTACAAAAACTATAGTATCTAGCGAACGAGAATGCCTGCCATTGATGCCATCGCCTACCATTGATGCCAACTCGTGAGAAATTTCCCGATTCGTGGTAAACTTCGAGATAAAAAGGAAAATGGAAACTTTAACCTAAAACACCATATTCGTGGGAAATGTTAAATTCATGTATTATTCTTAAAAAAATAGTCTTTTATAATGATAAACGATACCTTACTTTGAAAACCCCCTAAGTTCAATTTTTTACAAAAGTTATGAGCTATTTAGATAAACCTCATAGTCTTTATCTACATAATCGTCATGTCAGATAACATCGAATTATTGTGATTATTGGGTTATCTGTGGACAATTTTTTCCACAATTAACAGGAATAGAGGGGTCTTGTGCAGAACAGGTCCCCACGAAATCGTGGTTTTTTTAATTTTTAATGTGGATCCCATAGTTAATGGAATGGTTTAAAAGAAAAAAAATTGTTGGATGAACCACTTTTTCTACGAAAAAAAATAATTGAAAATTCCAAATTTTCACTACATTTCAATGCGAAAACTCCCTATTATAACCTTCATAAAGACAGTAAAATACAAGGTTATGCACAGTGTTGCCATACTCACCCTGTGTAAAATCGACGAAAACGTTCTACTTTATATTCATTTTTTTTACATTTATACGCACTTTAAGAACACGAAAAATTAAAAATATAATAAACGAGGCAAAACAAAAACACTATAAAAATAAATTGACAATAAAATCATTACACAGTATTTAGCACAATTGTTTAAAAATATATTTTTCCCGGATTTGTTCAGTAAGATTCCGAAATGGATGTGATCTGCGTACTTCCAAACACTCCCCACCAACCTAACCTAACCAATGCATTAACACCCCCAAATAACCAGGCTAACCAATGCATTAACACCCTCCAAATAACCAGACTAACCAATGCATTACCACCCTCCAAATAACCAGAATATCTAACCTAACCTAACCTAACCAATGCATTAACACCCCCAAATAACCAGGCTAACCAATGCATTAACACCCTCCAAATCACCAGGCTAACCAATGCATTAACACCCTCCAAATAATCAGGCTAACCAATGCATTACCACCCTCCAAATAACCAGCCTATCAACCTAACCTAACCAATGCATTAACACCCCCAAATAACCAGGCTAACCAATGCATTAACACCCTCCAAATAACCATGCTAACCAATGCATTACCACCCTCCAAATAACCAGGCTAACCAATGCATTAACACCCCCAAATAACCAGGCTAACCAATGCATTAACACCCTCCAAATAACCAGGCTAACCAATGCATTACCACCCTCCAAATAACCAGGCTAACCATTGCATTAACACCCTCCAAATAACCAGGCTAACCAATGCATTACCACCTTCCAAATAACCAGGCTAACCTAATTGAGCCTAATGACAAAACTTCATTGATTACGCGTCGAAAAACAGTATATATTAAAAAAACTTATATTTTCGTAGAACCTGAAAAATCCGCAAATTTTATTTCAGAAATTGCTTTAAAATAATCCACACTAACGAATAAGCTACTAGACAGTTCAATTTTTGTTGCACTAAAGTGATAACTTACCGTTTTAAGTCCCTCCACAACAACTTTATTTCAGAAGAAAATCATATAAAGTAATTTTATTGACAACGTCGCAAATTCTATGCGAAGGCCATAGATGACATACCGATGATCGATTAACTGTCAATCGAAAAAGTCATAAAATTGCTAGCTTGAGCTGATGTAAATAAATATATTTTCTTAATTTTATGCTTACAAAGAAGATTCGTTACATTTTTGTGCTTAAATTAGATCATTCCACGTCTATATAAGGTAATAAAGTACTAATATGTGATGTTTTTACTGAATCCGTGTAGAAAATTTAACATATTTACTGTCCGTCGCCTGTACCTAAAATACGTTTTTTTGCCGCTTTTTAAAGATAAAACACATTCATCCAACAATTTTTATGCTTAAAAATATTCAGTTTAAGATAATCTTGCAAAAAAATCCCAAAAAAGTGTTAAATGCGTGGGGACCTATTGTGCACCAGAGCCGGAATAGAGCTCATCTGAAAAAGTTTTTTTGTTTCTCCTGTGAAAACAGGTTGTGGGTACATACGAAGTTTTCAAGTTAAGGTATTGTAAAGCATGATCGCAACTAAATACATCTAAATCTCTCACTCGGTAAAAATAAAACTTACATCGGCATCGCCTACACACAAAGCAGAAAGTAGACCACCTAGGAATTATATTTTTAAATATTCTGTCAACGAGATCCGTTACAGTGACAGTTGTGTCTCTTATTTTAATTAACAGGTAAATTGTATTTTCTGTAATTTTTTGGATGTTTCCCTGGCTCTTCCAATTCATTCGTTTCGTCGGATCAGCCGCAGTTACTGGGTAGTGGGTTTGAGTTAGTTAGGCAGGGACGTATTTGTGGTGGTTCTGTTGGACGTATTTGTGGTGAAATCTTTCGATAATGTGATTTTTGTGATTTGATAATGTTAATGTGTGGTTAAATAAATTATTTTTCGTGAAGGCAGTATAATGTCTAGTTCCCCGATGAAAGCATAAATGAACAGAAACGAAAGCTCCCCCCTCCGAATATTGTCCCTTGACACTACACTTTCTTGATAACATACAGAAAGATTTGATACATAGTGAAGAAAGCTGTAATGATGTGGAAGCTTTCAATAGAAATGTTAATAGTAATGATAATATAGTACTAAATATAAATATTAGGAGCATAGATGCTAATTTTGAAAGCCTAGAAATTTTTGCCAAACCAAACCAAACCTTTTTATATTTGTTGTACTGAATCTTGGAACATTGTAAATAATAATTTTTATAATTTGGCAGGCTATAGAATGTATTACAATGAAAGTAAGTTAAATAGGGCTGACGGTGTTGTTATCTATATAAAAAGTGATATCATAGAGGAAACTGAAATTATCGAGGTTAATAAATTAAATATAATAAACACTTCTATCAAAATGAATAATGGTAACAACATTGAAATATCGGCTTTATATAGATCTCATAGTATAACCAAAGCTGAATTTATTTATAATTTAAAATCATATTTAAATGAAGTTAAAAAATATAGAAATCACTTTGTGGTTGGTGATTTCAACATTGATTTGCTAAATGTGATATTTACTCGCAAGAATTTTTAAATAATTTTCTTGAAATGGGGTTTGTACCAGGTTTCCAGAACACCACTAGACCATCGAATACAGAAAATATTAGTGGGACTTGCATTGATAATATTTTTTATAAAATTGATAACTTAAATGTAAAAACTTATACAATTAAAAATACTATAACGGATCATTATACTCTACTTGTTAAAATAAAAAAGAATAAACTATTTCAAGAAATAAAACAAACTAAAAATTTTAATATAAACTACAACATATTATTGAACAATGCATGTTACACTAACTGGAATGAAGTGTACAATATGAATGATCCAGATGTTGCTATTAATTTTCTAATCTCGAGCATTAAAAATTGTATTAGTAATTCAATGATTGTGAACAATAAGAAAACGAGACATAGAAAGAACTGGATTACTAATGATATTATACAATTATGTAATAAGAAAGATAAACTGTACCATGAGTGGATTAAAGATAGAAGCAATGATGAATTAAAATTAAAGTACAAACAATTTACGAATAGGCTAAGTATAATTATTAAACATGCTAAAATAAATTTTGATAAGAATCAAATTAGAAACAACGCTAATAACACAAGAAAACTGTGGGATTTTGTAAATGCTAAAATATCAAAGAAAACCAAAAAAGAAACAAAGATTGACTATTTAATAAACGAGAACAACCAAAAACTTACTGACAACTTACAGATAGTAAATACAATTAATAATTATTTTAGCTCAGTTGGAAGAAAATTGAGTAATAAAATAGTAAAGCCACTGGATCAGTCATTGAGAATGCCAAAATTAAATAAGAAAACTATATTCATAGAACCTACCAGTCCTATAGAGATTTATAATATAATTACTAAATTTGAATTCAAAAATGGTGGAGTCGATATGATCAATACTAAAGTATTAAAAACCATTGCTGATTTTATAGTAGAGCCACTAAGTTACATATTCAACTTATGCATCGAGAAATCGACTTGGCCGGTAGCACTTAAATTAGCTGATATAGTTCCCATACATAAAAGTTCAAGTAAATCTATGGTATCTAACTACAGACCTATCTCTTTAATCTCGAATATTGCAAAAATTTTTGAAAAAATTGTTCATTCAAGAATTTATAAATTTATTATAAATTGTAATATTTTATCTAAAAAACAATTTGGTTTTATTAAAAGAATAGGAACTGCAGACGCTTTAAATCATATAACTAACATCATTTATAACAAATTAGACAAAAGCAAACCAGTATTAATAACTTTTTTAGATCTGGCAAAAGCCTTTGACACGGTAGATCATGGTATATTATTGGATAAGCTTTCATGTATGGGAATTAGAGGCAAGGCCAATGAACTAATGAAAAGTTATCTTGAGCATAGAAAGCAGAGAGTTAAAATTAATGATTATATAAGCGAGAATAAAGATGTAACTATTGGAGTGCCTCAAGGAACTATCCTTGGGCCATTGATGTTTATTTTATATGTAAATGATTTATTAATTGGCATACAGGATGGTTGTATAATATCGTATGCAGATGATACTGCAATCATTGCTACTGAGGACACTTGGGAGCAAAGTATTAAAAAAATGAATGAACTACTAGATAAGGTTGCAAATTGGCTTGCACTTAATAAACTGTCTTTAAATATTGATAAGACTGTTTTCATGACTTTTGGAAATTACTCAGATAGTGTTCCTAAATTAGTTGAAATAAAAATTAAAGACATATATGTAAAAAGAGTTGATTGTTGTAAATATTTGGGTATTATTTTTGACTCTAATGTAAAATGGGATAAACAAATTGAATATCTGATTAGCAAGACTAAATATTTAATTTTTGTTTTCTATAAACTAAGAAAATACATGGATGTTGAAATGCTTAGAACAATTTATTATGCCTTCTTTCAAAGTGTTATTAGTTATGGTATTATAGCATGGGGTGGTGCTTATGATAACTATTTTACGCTATTAAATACATTACAGAGAAGAATACTGAAAGTAATCAACAACAACTCTTTTGTAATAGACAAAAATCCATTAAGTATTGAACAAATTTATAACTTAGAAGCAATAACTTTTCACTATGAGATCTTAAAAAACAAATATATAAACTCCAAAAGTATTACAAGAAACAAAAACATAATTATACCAAAAAATAGCAAAAGAATAAGTGATAAAGACAGTTACATTAAAGCGATAAAAATTTTCAATCTCTTACCAACTGAATTGAAAAATTTAACAGTGGAAAAGAAAAATTTGAAGAGAACTATCAGGTTTTGGCTAAAGCGGAATACTGATCGCCTGTAGCTTAAGTTATAAGTAATTGATCTTTATTTTTGTTTGTATTTATATTTATTTTTGTTTCATACTTCTTAGTTTTTTAGTTTTTTAGTTTTTAGTTGTTAATTTTTTAAGTTAAACCGGTCCGCGTACAGAGCTCTGTCTCTCTGCGGTTTATCATGTATTTCTACATTGTAAATTAACTGGTATTAATAAATAAATAATAAATAAATAAACTATAAAAATGATTTTGAGTAATTCGTGGGAATTTTAAGACAAAAATTAAAATTTTGACTCTGTCTTATTTCGGAAATTCTAGTTTGGATAGTTGGCAACACTGGGGCCTGCACACACTGCCACAAAATGCTCTGGACCTCAAGGTTAAACAAAATAAACGCAAGTAAGTTCCTCACTGCGTAAGCATACATGTCAAAAGATACGTTTACGTATACGTCTTTGGTCGTGTTTTAACTGTCTAATATTTCATCAAATCTCAATTATCAATTATTCCAAATGAATTCAATTTACTATTTACTCAAACAAACCAGGAAAATTAAAGAGAGGATACGTCTAAAATTTATGTCGAGAAAAGCAGTTGTGCGCATGACACAACCATTCGACAGAAATGAGCGTAATTTTTCTTCACTCAGCCCAAAAGCCAGCTGCCAAGACTGGGCAGTATAAGCTGCGGCATTTGGAACGTGACAGTCACAAAGCGCTCTCAGAAGATGAGGTCTGTGGAACGCACTTACTGTGAGCATTTCTTAAAAATATACCATTCTGGCAAGCGAAACTTTGGGTCGGCGTTTGCATGTATAGGAGTAAATCGCTATGGCAATCTAGTAAGTCAGAGAGAACAAAAATGCGAAGTATTTATTATATAACCACTTAACTCGATGCTAGATTTCATGCGCTTGGGAAAATACTTAGTTATCGGCACCCAAGGTCAGAAATGACGACCCTAGTACCTACCGTATGATCGAATAAAAACGGCGTCAGCGATGGCTATGAAATGAAGATCGCTGTCATTTTATATGTAAAATTATATGGGAAATGTCATCGATTGTCATTCCATAGCCATCGCTGACGCCGTTTATATTCGATCATACGGTATAATTTTACATTATGAAAAAAAAAATACTACGATCTATGTAAAGTACACTATATGCTAAGTAAAGTATACTACCTTTATTTTTTAGAATAATATGTATTTCATGAATCAATTAAAAACAATCGGAGATGACAGGTCATTCACATTATTATGTTAGTCCACATTCGTTCGCTCGAAAGACGATGCAAGGAATGATGAATGCAAGGTTAGAAACTTGTCGCACCCGGTACTTCTATAGCTGTAATAAAATATATATTTCCTTCTCTAATAGGCTTAGTGCATTTCAACCGATTTTTAAAAATTCCGACAGCAGCGCTCACTATGGCAGAAATCAGAACTGTCAGGCTATTTATTTCACGCGGTCCCGGTTATCGTTCATGTTGATCGCATTGAAATAATATTGAAATCATGGCTATGTCGTAATATTTAAGCTTTTTTTTGTACTAGTGCAGTTTTTGAAACTACATATAAACTTTTCAGGTACGAAGTTTGTGTGATTTAATACTGTTTCGGGTAGTAAAAGCTTTGTGTTGTGACAATTTCATATAATAAAACTGCCGAAAAATGTCAACACAATTTTCTATCATAAAATAATTTAATGTAATATTATATGATTAAACAAAGAACGGGATTCTCCGGTGGAGGAAGCACCAACCGAGAATGCACCAAGCCTGTATAATACTTTGATTTAAAGACAAAGCAGAGAATGCTTTGTCTGAGAATGCACCAAGCCTGTATAAACCTTTGATTTAAAGACAAATCAAAATAAAACACTAAATCACCACAATACACCAAAACACTAACTTTTACTTTTACACTGTACGCGCCATTCGCTAACCATATTAGCATCATCAGCAGATGATTATAAACTAGGTACATCATCTGCTGATGATGCTAACATGGTTAGCGAAACGCGCGTCCAGTGTAAAAATAAAAGTGTTTTGGTGTATTGTGGTGATTTAGTGTTTTATTTTGCTGTGTAACACCAAAGGTTCCAACCCCCCACTGTAATAATTTAAAGACAAAGTTATAAATGAAGTTATATACAAACAGATACATAATAAAATAGCAAAAATTTAGAAAAATTCAATACAACTCACCCAAAATATTTTTTCTAGTCATTACATGCATGATTTCTTAAACAACTAGAAAAGAGAAGATTTTTAAAAATTATAAAGTGAAACAATATACTGTTTTGATACCAAGTACTATTTTAAAATTCATTCAAGAAAATTCAATTGAAACCAATTCAACTGAAAATTTCAATGCAATTTACAACACAACATTTACAACAAGATCTGTTAATGTACTGAAAAAATTATCATAATTCACTCTTCGATAAGTACTGTTATAATTGACATCGATACCAAACCAAACCAAACATTAAGGTACAGACAGACTGAGAGCGTCGAGCGTCACGTCTGCGTCGCGTCGAAATGGAATCAATTTGCTCAACTTAAATTAGACCGTTCAAGCAGAAAGGTGTTACGCAAGCGTCCGCTGAGCGTGGGGCCTCGAGTTCACTCTGAATTGGTTTTCGGCGAGATTTGTAGCGTTCGGTGGCTCGAAGTCACCAAAGTCCAGGCAAAACCTGCACTGCAACACGCAAAATTGTCACAATATAGAAATATAAACGTGCGTAATCGGCTATTTAAAGAAATTATATCTATATTCAATATTTTTGAAATTTATAATATCTTATATTAGTTAGGTTCTCCAACTTTTTTGTAAATTATTTAAATGTTACACTCTCGTGTGTAACTCTCATTAGAGCCATTTTATAAACTAAAAATGTAAAAACAGCCTCACAAGACGCTGGACTAACGCCTCCAGCCTGAACACATCGAGGCGACGCGAACGCGACACAAACGCGACGCGACGCTCTCAGCCTGTACGTATCTTTAGTTTTACAGAAGCGACAGTGTGTCGGCTCAGTCAAACTCAGTTATATTTTACTCTGAAAAAATGTCTAGAGAAAAGGACAGAGAACAGTGTGTCGGCTCAGTCAAACTCAGTTATATTTTACTCTGAAAAAATGTCTAGAGAAAAGGACAGAGAACACCATAAATGAGTATGAGACCAGAATCGAAAGAGACCTTTAAATACACTGCCAAAAAATAATAGTTTATATATTTGTAATTGTACAGTGCCGAAATTTAGTAAAATCAAATAAAAAAACAGTTTAAAATTATACCTGGGAAAGGCATTTAAGTCTCTGTCCTTTCTTTAACGTTTTGATATGAAATACACATAAAAATGTAAATAAAAAGAGGAAGGAATGGCATTTCCCCTAACCTACCATTTCAATTATGTTGGCATAAATCTCGATTTCTACACAAAATAAAAATTCTCAATAAAAAGACAAATACTTATGAAAACCTTTACTAATTGAAAAAGCAGTGTAAAAACTAGTTTTTAACATTATTTTCTTACATGCATCCCTGATATTAACCATCAACTAATCAAAATTTGACGACCGGAGTTATTAAATTTAGATCATAAAGTAGGACAAATAAACTAGCTTAAAATTTGGTTCACAAAAAGCTGTTATTTTAGTATAGTTAGGTAATTCTGTACTCTGATTATATCTACCTGGGTTGGATAATTCTGATACAGCATTAAAGCAGAGCACATTTCTGGCAGGGCCACAGGAATAGACTTCAAACGTTCTGAAAAACAAGTCAACGTTTTTCCAGCTTTGTCTCTTAAGTCCTCGCGTTTCAAATAATTCGCCAATCGAATCAAATTATGCACAGCCATCGAATTACCACATGGTTCCGCCCCATCCTGATCTGTTAAATAAATTATACAAAATATTAAAACATTTAATAAATATTATTAAATCATGTTCCTACCTTCTTTGCCTCTGATCAAAATGCTACCATCACCAGCTGGACTATTAAAATATCCAAAATTCTTCTCATCCCAAAACAAGGCATCCTGTTGTTCTTGTAAAGTTTCAGCCCATTGTAACCAATCAGCATCCAGAGATGCTTCATACAGATCTAATAAACCTCTGATCAAGAAGGCATAATCATCCAAGAAGCCTTGAACAGGTATTGCACTAAAAGTAGCAAAATTCTCATTAAAAATATATACAAGGTGTACCAAAAAAAGTTTGCAACAAATGAGATTTCTTATTATTTAGTTATCGAAAAAATGTTTTTTTAAGGAGAATCTTTTTGCTTCAAAACTCAAAAACATTTTGATATTTATTCTGAATAACTTGTTTCTTTGATTTTTTTGAAATTTGTCACCTGACTCCACTTTTAGCATATTGAAAGAGGATTTTGCTAATTTATAAAGATATGCGACTGGTCACTTCATCTGCGTGGTCTGTCTTTTAATGCATGCGACAGAGATAAATATAAATGACCGGTTGACAGACAGAGACAAAATAAAAAGCGGCATAGTGTTGCCGGTTTTTACGTTTGTAGGAAAATATGTGTAGAAAAAAAACTATTTTAAAAACTTTCATATATACTACTGAGATGAAGATGATATATCTAAGCTAATATATAATCTATTACAGCTGTAGTAAAATGAGTAACTAATTGTGAAAAATAAAGTTCCAACTCTAGATGCAATTTTTCGTAAACGCCTTCTTGTGCGGTTGGAAATTTTGATGCAAAATTCGACAATACCGCATGCAAGAAATGTATCACCCAGCTTTTATCTCTTTTTAATAAATAAATAAATGCCTTTATTGTCAAAAATTTTTACAATTTGTAGACAAAGGTAAAGTAAACAAACAAGTAAACAAACAAGGTACACAAAAAAAAACAAACAAAAGCTAATACAAAACATTATACAAATAATATTGTCTGTCTTATTGTTTAAAATAAACATTTATAAATGTTTACAATGTCAAAGAATAAAAAAAATTAAAACAATATTCAAAAATATTTAGTTAGTTTATAGTAAATATCAATGAACTCTATACAGCAATAGCAAACATTAGACCAGTGTTTACAAGATCAAATTCGATTATCAAAATATAATTCATTTACGACGTAGAAAGCCTTGTATAAGAGTTCAATGCTTTGCAAAATGAAAAAAATGATGTTATGGATTTGATTTCAAATGGCAGGTGATTGTGCATTTTTTTCGAGTTGTATAATATTGAACTTTTAACTAACTCTGAGCGTGGGGTAGATAGATAAAGATCTTGCTCCGCGTTCTTGAGTGGATAAGTGTGAGATGGCCTTTCTTGAGAAACTGATACATGCTTACGTATTAGGCAAACGGATTCAAATATAAATAAGGAAGAGTTAATATTTTTAATTTTTTAAAAAAGTACTGGCAATTAGTTCTGCTATTTAGTCCCAGTGAAAATCGAATAGCTCTCTTCTGGAGCTTGAAAATGCGGTCAAATTGAGTCGCACAACACGTACCCCAGAATGGAAGGGCATACCTGAGGTGCGACTCAAAAAGTGCATAATAAACAGTTCTAGCCACTGACAAGTTAAGCTCCTTAGAAACAGATCTTAATGCAAAACAGGCAGAGCTCAATTTTTTCGACAAAGCTTCGAATACATTTGAATTTCCATTAAGCTGTCTACATCACTGTCTTACACGTTAAAATCCAAACCATGCAGTTTCGATGATCAGATCGGTATAAAAAATATTTTTAGCTTTTTCTTGTTAGGTGTCTTGAAGTAATTCCGCATAAACTTTTTTTAATAACTCAATAATAAAATAAAATCCCATTTGTTGCAAACTTGTTGGCGCACCCTTTATATTAACCACTTACGTTTGAACAACATCTTCATTTTCTCCTTTATAACAACATCTTAACAAAATCTTATTATCATGATCATATAAAAACTTTTTGATAAAGTTAGCAGCTTGAATGGCACGATTTATATACGCTTCGTTCTTCAAAACAAAACCAGCCTTCGCAAAACCAGATATCATCAACCCATTCCAAGAAGTGACTATCTTGGTATCGGTATCAGGTTTGGGCCTTTTTTGACGTTCCTCATATAGAATTTTATGAGATTTGGCAAGAATATCCTTTAGAACTTCGACGGTTATGTTAAACTTTTGTGCTGTCGATTCATAGGAACCAAAGCAGCTGAGAACATTTTTCTTTGTTAACTCGCCATGCGGATCTTGTGAAGATTTGACGTTGCCTTCCGGTTTGACGCTGTAATGATGAATAATGACGTCGGAATGTTTAACGCCGTTGGTTTCCTGATCTAGTAGATTGACGATATCGTCATATTCCCAAACACAAAAAGCTCCTTCTTGTTTATGTGCGGCCCCTATTAAATATTTGTTAATCAGCAAATGTTTCCATTTAGTTTATTTTTTTAATTATATTGACTGAGTATCTTGCATACCATGTGATTCTCTAAGAGCTCGAACTCACTGACGACCAGGTCGCAACGAGCCGTCGCGTCGGCTGGCCGGATGTAGGTATTGCCACAGATTACACAGATTATAATCTTTGTTTTTTCTTTATTGTTTTTCGGTGTTCCAATTTTCGGAATCGGGCACTAGTTAGGTGACTAGTTTGCGCACATAGCACGCCCACTTATGGCCTCTAAAATTGTGCACAGCGCCTGACCGGCATAGTTATTAGAGAGATATCGGAAAACCGAATAGCGGCATCCAGTATTTACGCGTACCTTATCATGGTTACGAGTCAATTTTTAACGCAACACCCGCTAATAACGTTACCGCCTGACGTAATTTGCGGATCAATTACACCAAGCGCTCTTTCTAAATAACCTCTGATAACGTTTAAAAATTACTTAAATGGGCATGTGCGGAGTATTTGACAACCGGAGCCGGCCGGCGAGATCTTTTATTTTAGGTTATGTTTGAATTGTTTTGAATTATCGCTTTAGTTTTGTTAGGTAATTTGATATTTAAGTAGCTGGGATTAGTTTTAATTAAATAAATATGGCCCAAAATATGGATTCCACCTCTTCCAATACTAAAGAACCTATAAAGAGTCTTAGGTTTACAGCAGATGACGACTTAGCCCTTCTAAGAGAATCTGTTGCTTGTTGCCCTAAACCCACTGGCAGACGTTGAACAATAAAACACTGGAAATAAGCACTTTAGCCTTTTAGTTTTAAAATACCTAGTAAACTAAACAATTTCAAAGTTTTAAATTCAAAGTTAGGTTAAGTTTAAATAGCGGACGCGACGCGATCAGAATTCTTTCCGATCCGATAACTATAAATGAAGAGAGTTAATACCACCTCACATAAAGGAAATAACACCTGGCCTTATTAACGTCCATGCACGCTATTCGGTTTAGCGATATCTCTCTATTACGCTGTTTATTGTTATTTTACGGGAGTTTATTTTTGCGCACAGGAAATTTGACTCGTTTGCACATCGTCATAAAAAACAACTTTCGTACCACGAATTAGGGACAAGATTTTTATCTGTATACTTATAGGATACCTAATCTGTGGTATTGCGTTTATAGCTGCGGCCAGATGAACGACCAGTTTCAACAGAGTTGTCTGATCTAACGATTTACGTTTTACCAATTAGAAAATATTGTGTCAGAAAGAATTAAGTTTCAAAAATGTTAAAATATCCGAGTTCACTAAAAACCGAAGTTGCTATTCATGAGCTTATTAAATGTTCTAATATTAAATAATGCATTTAAAATATTCTTGGATTTTTCGTTAATAAATACTGGTGTGGTAAATGGAGTAAGTAAAATCTCTAACCCCGACTACACGATAACGTCGTTATTTCCATGTTTTTCAAATCCGCGATGCCTACTATTCCATCAGTCGTTTCATAACAGAATATTTTACATCCTACGTCTATGTAATTTAAAATGTGTAGAGTGAGACATGTAACTCGTGAGATTTTCAGCATTATATCAATAAAGGACAAAAACAGTATTGTTCCTAAAGGTGCGTCCAAGCATTTTAGCCCGAACGAACCAAGCGCGCACGAACAAGCAGAACTAATAGGCCGAACAAAAAGCATTGTGTACGCGCGACCGACAAAAAGGGAGATATTCTGTTTCTTTTTTCTACTGATGGCTCTTATCGACTTTGGAAGTAAACATATTAGGGCCATCGTAAAAAAAGGTCGTCAGACACTGGCTCTAAATATAAGCAGGTAGAAAGTTTAGCTTCCAGTTTTTTCAATGTATACAATATAAATTCCTCTTTTTTATTGTTACTGAGAATCTACAATAGTAAATATTCAATCTTCTATTTTTATGAATGTTTAAGTTACTTTTACTCTTTAGTTATTTTTTTTTAAATAATGTACCTAGTAGAAATATAGTATAATGGACCCTGTTTGAAAAACGTTAAATTAAATATAATATTTAAAATACAGTTGTCCTCCTTGTACAGGGTGGGTCAAATTCGACGCTTTTAAATGGAAACACCCTTTTCTATAGGAGATAGAGAAAAACTAATATCGGTGTCTGGAGCTCAATTTTAGTCAAAAACATGATGGTGAAAACCGCATATCGATATCTGTTACCGTTCCGGAGTTACGGGGTGTTTTTCAAAAATATGCATTTTTAACAAATCGCTGTAACTTTTTTGCTATGGAAAATTTTGTATTTTTGTGAAAACATTTCCGAGGCACCTTTTTACGTAGAATTTAATGGTTTAAGTATAATTTTTTTAAAAGTAATAATTTAAGAATTATCAACAGAAAATTTGATTTTTTATATGGGACACCCTGTATATTTTTAATTTATTGAAAAGAATTTAAAATTACCTTTCCAAAAATATAACACACTCGATATTTTGTTCGATTCCTCTTAGAGATATAGAGTATATAAAAATTCGCCCGCTTTAAATAAGTAGGCTTTGAACGGCACCGGCTGTAATGCAAAAAAATTCTAGCTGTGAGCATCAATTAAAACGAAAATAATATTTGCTATGAGAGATGCACAATTTTATAACAAAATAAAATATATTTAACCAACATGAATACGTTTAAACTATATCTAATAACAATAAAAATAAATAGCAAACCAAGACATGAGATTTTGCTACAAATGTTCGACATATCAACCGTCTTCTGTTATGAACAGACGGGGCAGTTTTTGAACATTTCTCGCGGAATTCATTAACTCAGTAGGGGTGAAAGATACCCTCTCATAACTCCAAAGTATTTCTAATTCTTGTCTAGATTATACGGAAGAATAAGGAACCTTTATTCATCCGCAAATATATCCATAGGATTAGATCCATGGGCACTAAGTCAGGCGGCCTCGACGGCCAACGGCTGGGATCTTGGTTAGCTACTCAATTATTCTTGAAATTAGCTGCAAAAATTTGCTGATAACTTAAGCGTTCAGAGGCGTTGCGTCGCCTTCCTAGAAAAATGTGTTTTCGAGTTCCATTAAAGGCATGTCAACACTAAGGGGTCCAAAGCCTACTAGTTAAAAGTGGCGAACTTTTAAAAATTCTGTATTTCGAAGGAAATTATAACAAAATATCAGGTGTGCTATATTTTTGGAAAGGTAATTTTAAATTCTTTTCAGTTAATTAAAAATATAGAGGGTGTCCCAAATAAAAAATCAATTTTTCTGTTGATAACTCTTAAATTATTAATTTTAAATAAATTATACTTAAACCCCTAAATTCTAAGTAAAAAGGTGCTTTGGAAATGTTTTCATAGAAATACAAAATTTTCTATAGCAAAAAAGTTACAGCGGTTTGTTAAAAATGCTCATTTTTGAAAAGCATCCCGTAACTCCGAAACGGTAACAGATATTGATGTGCGGTTTTCACCATCATATTTTTGATGAAAATTGAGCTCCAGACACCGATATTAGTTTTTGTCTATCTCCTATAGAAAAGGGTGTTTCCATTTAAAAGCGTCGAATTTGACCCACCCTGTACATGACTACAATACAACTAAAAAAACTAATTTAATAAAAAAAACAAGTGGTTGTAGAAAAACTTTAAACATGATTTTTTTATTTTTTATTAAAATATTTTGAATTTTTAGTAGAATCGACCCTTATAAAAAAAAAGGACTAGATTTAAGTCTCCCTTTGATCCAGTCTGTATACTATTTCTTTGGATTTTCTGCACGTGTGCAAAAACTACACTAAAACGCTATATCTTATAGAAAATAAAATATTGTGCATTGAATTTGAGGGATTTCATCTGAAAAATTATTAATTTGGAAGAAAACCGGCAACAAGTGGCAGAAAATAATATTTTAGTGCAGTCTACTGGTCGCAACGACCAACGGACGGCCAGGACGTTAGTATGCGCTGTATCATTTGATTTAATGGTTTTAGAGGTACCGACCTGGTGGTCAGTGTGTTCCAGCTCTAACTTGCAATAAATGCGGTACTTAAATAAAAAATTGTTCAGAAATATGGTCAAACATGTTGGTTAGTATAATAATTTGCGCCCTTTTTTGATGTAAGAAAACGTGCAGCATGTCCCAAATTTAAGATATGACATCACCAAGACTTTTTCTAAATGAAACCCCATTTTATTCTTAAAGGATACATCAAAAGTTATATAAGTGTATAATATCAAATTTTAATTCCTATGAAAACTGAGTCAACTGTTAAGCTGTTGAAGGAACTAATAAGACAGCAGCGAAGGTTAAAAAGAATGTTGAAACTAAATTTATTTAAAATTACCTTCGTGTGGATAAGAATCAGCGTCTTGAGCTCCATAAAATCCTCCCAAAGGGTGACTCAGATCTCTTGAAACATAAGTCAAAATATCATTAGCAACATCAGCATAAAACTGGTCCTTAGTGACAACATAAGCGTCACAATAAGACACCGCCAATTGAGCTTGATCATACAG
Organism: Sitophilus oryzae; assembly: GCF_002938485.1. Lineage (NCBI taxonomy): Eukaryota > Metazoa > Arthropoda > Insecta > Coleoptera > Curculionidae > Sitophilus > Sitophilus oryzae. Next base: position 2,671,002 of record NW_022147237.1, on the reverse strand, counting down.
CATTTTTTCAAAATGAGGAACATGCCATCTATCATCAACTGAATATCTAGCAAAACCTAAACAAAAAAATAAAAAGGATGTTGACAATCATATAGTGTACTGAGCATTTTTTTAATCATGAAGTAATTCTCTAAAAACTCCTGACTTACCAGTATTAACATGATCATGGATTCCTCCATAAGCCATTTTTTTCAAAGTGTGCAGGCACATTTCCAAACACTGAAAACCCCGTTCAGAATCCTTCTCACTGGCATAAATGTGAAACAGAAAGTTAAAATTTGATGGCTGTGGAAATTTTGGAGCAACTGAAAATCCTCCAAAGTCAGCCTCATAAGCCCTGGATAACTGAAGGGCACATTTCTTCCAGCAATCTTCGTGTGGCACGTCTACTGGCTCAGATGATGTTGAAGCTTTGTCTGAAGACTTTGTAGCTTTTTGCAACACATCAAGACAATGTTTTCCTGGCAACAAAACAACACATTTAGACCATTTAAGATTAATACATACAGAAAATTATACCTGATTTCATCAATGTATTCCTGTTTGTTTTCCACTGATTTGACATGGTGAGCAGGACAGTTTTAAATCCTGGTCGGCCATACTTTGTATCTTCTGGAGGGAAATATGTTCCACCAACTATTGGCTCCAAGTCAGGTGTTAAAAAAACTGACATGGGCCATCCACCACCACCAACTGTGGCCTGAATAAATGACATATACAATTTATCAACATCTGGTCGCTCTTCCCTATCAACTTTTATGTTAACAAAATGTTCATTCATTATTTCTGCTACAGAATTATTCTCAAAAGATTCTTTTTCCATTACATGGCACCTAAAAGAGATTTTATAAAATACCTAATGCAAAATCAGATATTCTTCAATGATTACCAGTGACATGTGGAATATCCTACAGACAAAAATATGGGCTTGTTTTCTGCTTTAGCTTTATCAAAGGCTTCTTCTCCCCATGGATACCAATCGACTGGATTTGTTGCATGTTGTAAGAGGTAAGGACTTTTTTCATCAGCTAATCGATTCAATTTTTGATGCGTAGCAGAACTAGCTTCGGCCATATTTCGAATATTATTAATATTTAATGACTTGGTTGCTAATATACTAAAAACGAATTTATATTTAATTAATAATGTACTTATTACAAGTAATTCATTTAAAAAATCATTTAACATTACAATTTTACATAGGATCATATTTAAATATTTATAAATTTTTATTCATTCCGAAGTTGCATAAAAACTACTTAATTAATTTTAATAAATTCATTGGGGAAATCAACGAGACGTGACATTTCGGACGTAAACATACCGTTGTAAACAGATCAACTTATTTTGAAAATAACGCATACCTCAATCCTACATTCCTTGGAGATGTACCGTAAAAATTATTACAGGTTTTAAAACATATAGGATCACATTTAAAACTTCCAGCTTTGCGAAAAACACTGTACCAAGTATTCAAGTTCTGAGCGATCCTTGGCAAAATCATTATCGATATGTGCACACCGAAAAACACACCATTTCCCAGATGCGACGTTTATATAACTACACTTCACTGTATTTAAATTTAGAAAAAAAGTGAAAGCATTAGAATTTAGTTTTTAGATAATATACCGAGCAGAGAAAACTATTTTTTTGACATGAGCATGTTTACAAAATACAAAACTACAGATGATGATCACGTGATCACGTATTACTGGTTACATAAATATGCGAAAAATCATGGAAAAATAGAGTGGATATCTGTCCGCAAATAGAGGAATTAAAAATAAAATTTAAAAATACGCCGGTCGTCTTCCGTCTTCTATTTTTTTGTATCACTATTTTGACCTCTGTTTTGACTATTTAATTAATGAAAAATGAACAAGACTATTTAACCAACGAACAGATTAACACAAAACGTTTTCAACTGTACTTTTGTTTCTACAATTCTTTAGTCACGTAAACAAACTTTAACAGTCAATATCACTGAAGTGTTTTTTATTTGTTCTACAATAATAATTAAAAACATTCATTATTAAACCTAGTTATTAAACGTTTTTATGTCAATTGTATGTAAACTGATAGTTATTAAATTCAAAATAAAAGCCTTTGTTTATATAGTATAGATTATTATTACTATTTAGATATAAATAAAATAGTACATAAGATAATTTACAAAAACGTATTTTCTGACGTCAATGTTTCGTTAATTCTATTTGATTGAAGTTATAAGAAGCCTTGTCTATATTAAACTTTATATTAAGAAGTAATCTATGAGCGTATCGATTTGATTATAAATATTAAATAGGTATTTGTATATATTTTACACTAACGCACATCGCACATCCCAAAGTAGATATTTTTAAAATGTATTTCTAATAGTTACCTAACAACTTCCCATACGATATTTTCATAAGAATCAGAGATAACGAAAGAATTAAATTTAGGAAATAAATAATTTAATAGAGTATTTTACATGAAAATCATGTAATATAGACACTACGGAAAAGCGGCAACATCGGATTATTCTGTCAGAGCCGTCAGAGCGCCCAGAGCGCCATCTACAAAAGTTTTCTTTTTAAATCCCGTCCTGTAAAATTTCTTTTTGCAATTGAGAATTTGACACAGGAGGTTGGGTAAGTACAAAATTAAATTTAAATTTAATTTTAAAAGTAAAATAATTCATTTCTTCCAAAAATATTTACTGCACAACACAAATACTTTAAATAAATAACATAATTTTTAATAAAAGTTATGAGATATGTTAAGATTACTTAGATTTTTGAAGATTATTTTTTTGAGGTTATATGCCTTGTACTCTGGGCAAGGCGCTTTGCTTAATCATTGCAAGAGCTCCTAATCGTTCAAGGCAATATTATTACCATGTTTAATCCCAGAAAGTAACTCCTATTACTTATCTGATTCATGGCAAGGTAACAATTCTCGCAAAAATGTTACTTGCTCACGTGAAGTGTATGAAAAATACTTATTTTACATTTGTTTGCAGAGGAACCTTAATTTGCCATCATGGTGAACGGCAGAATTCCGTCGGTATGTTCAAAAACATACGTAACCCCTCGTCGTCCTTACGAGAAGGCTCGTTTGGATCAAGAATTAAAAATCATTGGAGCTTTTGGTCTTCGTAACAAACGTGAAGTATGGCGTGTGAAATACACTTTGGCTAAGATTCGTAAAGCTGCACGTGAACTGCTAACTTTGGAAGAGAAAGATCCACAGAGATTGTTTCAAGGTATGTAATTTAATTTGATATAAAATACATTATGCCCTGACGCCACGCTCCAATAATGCTTATGTGCTTATTAGGAGTGCCAGTTTTTACTTTTGTAAGGGCAAATAATAACCCGCTAGGAAACAGATAAGAATCTTTACCATGGTTTTATCTGTGCCGAAAGTTGAGGTAACAGTTATAATTTGGATAACTTTTGATTGAATAAAAAGACCAGGGAAGGAGTAATAAACAAAATAAGCTTTATTATTTTTACTGCTTTTATTTAATATATTATTGTTTATTTTAGGTAATGCACTTCTGCGTCGTTTAGTCCGTGTAGGAGTATTGGACGAAAACAGAATGAAACTTGATTACGTGCTGGGTTTGAAAATTGAAGATTTCTTGGAGAGGCGTCTTCAAACACAGGTGTTCAAACTTGGTCTAGCTAAATCTATTCACCACGCTCGCGTTTTAATCCGCCAAGGCCACATCAGGTAAACTATACGAAGATTGACTTATAACTTGACAGAAATAAATTCATAAAGGCCACTTAGTTGAAAAACTAATGTCTTGAAATAACACGCTCAGTGGGAAACTGAATCAGTAAGTGTCAGTAGGTTTATTAGTTAATTAATTTCAAAGTTATTGGCAGTGCCGAGTCTTAGAGTCACTAGCTAGGATTATATTGATGCTTGAGTTAGTGCTAAAGAAACTCGAATAGGAATGATACCAGCTTATGCCCCAAACTTGCACTTATTGCTTGTTTGGGTACCTTGTGAGGCGACAATGACTTTTAAAACTTATTAGGCTTAGTTAAAGGTGTCTTAAATACATTTTCTAAGATTAGGTTTTGAAATTACAGGGTCCGTAAACAAGTAGTGAATATTCCTTCATTTGCTGTAAGGTTGGACTCCCAGAAACATATTGACTTCTCACTCAAGTCGCCCTTCGGTGGTGGCAGACCTGGACGCGTTAAGAGGAAGAACCTCCGTAAAGGTTAGTAATATAATTTCAGAAGTTTTTTTCTGTATTTTTATCTATTCAATGATTTTGATTTTCAATATTTGTATTGAAAGTTTCCATATGAAAATTGTTTTTGTTTTTGAATGAACATTAATGTTGAATTTTAATTTCTTTAATAAGTTTTTTCGCAAATTAAATATAGTACAGATTTAATTTTATGAATACTATTTATTTACAAAAAAGATAATATTCTTATTTAATATATTAAAAATATGTTACTATAAATTTGAGTGTTTTACTAATTTTTAATTATTTTTCTAGGTACTACTAGTGGCGCTGCTGAAGAGGAAGAAGATTAAACTGTTAATTTATTTATGAAATAAATAAAGAGAAAATATATTAATTCTTTTATTTGTCTTTCTGTTTTTATGTAATTCATATATTAGTACATTTAAAAATCCAAGATATTTGATACCGTATAGTCGAAAAAAACGGCGTCAGCGATGGCTATGAAATGAAAATCGCTGTCATTTTTTATGTATATTTATAAGGGAAATGTCATCGATCGTCATTTCCCAGCCAACTGAACGCCGTTTTTTATCATACGGTATTTAAGCGCATTTTAACATGTCGAAAAAAAACGGCATCCAGTTGGCTTGGAAGTAAAGATCGATAACATTTCTCATATAAAATGATAGCGATCTTCATTTAATAGCTGTCACTGACGCGCCGCTTTTCGATAATATTGTACAGTATGGTCGAAAAAAAGGCGTCAGCGATGGCTATGAAATGAAGATCGTTTTAATTTACATAGGAAATATCGATCGTCATTTCCCAGCTAACTGAACGCCGGTTTTTTGTTAATAGCCAAAATTCGAATAAACCAATTTTCGCTCAAAAAATAAAATTAACAGCCACCAATTTGTCACAAATATCTACCGTATGATTGAATAAAAAGGGCGTCACTGATAGCTATGAAATGACGATTGATGACATTTCCCATATAATTTTACATAATATAAAATGACAGCGATCTTCATTTCATAGCCATCGCTAAAGCCGTTTTTATTCGATCATACGGTAGAATTTTTATATCTAAAAGAGTAACGGGTAACCCCCAATCAGTGCCTTCTATTAAAAGATCAGCCTGGGGGCGAGATTTATGACGTCACGCTAGTTAGATATAACGGATTAATAAATATGTTGTAGAATACATGGAAAACATAATTATTCCTCGGATTTTTGGTTTGTATTTTAAAAATGATATAGTTTAAATGAAATATACATAATATACAGTTAATAACTACAACATATATACCTATTTATAGTAATAAATACTTTGGCAAATAAACTATGAACCATACAAATGCAGCAAATGTTTTACAATGTACAAATAATGTATAGGTAATGGGTAAAATGTAAATATATTTTAAATTTTGGGGTTTGAAAATCGATCTAGTTTAACAAAAAACATTTAATATCTACTAATAGTGATGTATTATTATTTGCATTCACAAAATTTATATGTATATTTTGCAAGTATCAATGTTCGAAAAATTATATTTACAAATAATACAATATTATCTAAAAAGGCGTCAGCGATGGCTATGAAATGAAGATCGCTGGCATTTTATATGTTAAATTATTCTAAAATTTTTGATTTTCTTGGGATTTTTAGGTTCGGGAAAAACGCTGATTAAGTTTTCATTTGGGTTTTCATTATTTTTATTTGGTATTAAAAAAACGTTTCGGCTAACTATAGCCTTCACAGTGTTGTGTCATATGAGAAAAATAGTGTCGAATATAATCCAAAAAATTACATATACAATATAATTCACACCTCATAATGTTTACTGCAATTAATAAACTAATATAAACTTATCAAAAGATGACCACATATTTTTTAAAATTATTATTCTTAACACTAAAATTATCTACATTGACTATGGAGTACGCAGTAAACATTATGTGCGTGGTGTGAATATTTTATATGCAATTTTTGGATTATATTCGACACTATTTTTTCATATGACACAACACTGATGGAGGCTATAATGTTAGCCGAACCGTTTTTTTTTAAACCAAATAAAAATAATGAAAACCAAATGAAAAATCAATCAGCGTTTTTTCCTGAACCTAAATTCCAAGAAAATCAAAAAATTTAGAATATTTAGAATCAAGGTTCAAGAATATCAAATTTTCCAAGATTGTAAAATTCTAGTTAATTATTTTATGTGTACAGTTATTTAGGGAATGTCATCGATGTTCATTTCCAAGCCAACTAGACGCCGATTTTTTCGATGATACGGTATAATTCTTACGTAAAATGTAAATAACATTAGACCAATTAAAACAAAGAAATATGAATTTCTTAGTATTTTTAGTAACACCTTTATTCTTAAAACTTAATTTTGTATTATGCAAATATACCAATTTTATTGTTATTTTATTCATATTGTATTCAGCCATCACTTAAATATTTGATATTAATTTGGTATTATAAATAATCAATACTATTCATTAAAAATTACTGAACAAATATATGTTATGCTTAACATACATTACTTATATATTATCAAACAAAAACACATTCTTCTCTTAAACTGTATCAGTCTTGTCTTTACAAAAATCTTTTTTAAAATTTGAACTCAAAATAATAATCTTTTTCATGATCTCTAATACACATATTCTTTATTTTTCCCTAGATCATAATACCTACTTACGTGTTTGAATCTATCGAAGCTGAACCAGCAACACTTGGAGTGGAGATTCCACAATATGAATAAAATAAACATAATTGTCCAGTTTTCATTAATACCATCATGGGAGAATATTATTTTTAAATTTATTAAAGATATTTTCAATAAAATTCTCTTGATTTATAACTCGTACTCACTTTTCTTGCTCTTCCGGACACTTTAGGCTGCCTAGTATAATAACTATCCTTTCCACCAGGAACACAACAAAGATGAGGCATAGCACCAAAAACACACTCCACTTAAGCTTTATTGATGAATTGTTAGAGTCTTAAAAAACACACACAAAAATCACGATAAGTAAAAAATGTATGGGCACTTTTAGGTTAAATCACTTACACAACGTGTAATTTTTAAAATTTCTATTTTTTATGCGAAACCGAGAGTGACCATATATCTGGTAGTAGTTTATGTCACTTCAACACCAAAATAATTAGTTTTTTGCACTACAATAATAAATAATACAAAAAATCAAAGAGTTAAAACCAAAAATCAACCGACAAAATATGAAACGGAATCTAACCCAATATCTAAGTATGTACAGCTGATGAAGTAAACAAAAGTCCGCCCGCAGGCTGATCTTTTAATAGAAGGCACTGCCCCAATGTTCTTTATGAAATTACTTACTCTATGGTTCCTTTACCACCTCGAGAAACTTCTTAGAATATTATTTTGAAATATCTAAAATAATACCTAATTAACTAAACTGATGGGGAAATTAAATCATTTATCATTCTTTTAGTTGCCTATTTGTATATATTTTTTTAAATAAAAACAGTATTTTCACAAAAAAAAATGTTCTTTGTATATATCGTTCATCAGAAAGAAGAAATAAAAACTGAAACTCCTTTCCTGAAAAAACATTTTCACACTTTTTCAGGAATATGTAACATAAAAACGAGATATACAATATACATTTGTAATTTTCGAACTATTTATTAAAATCTCCCATAAACTCTCTGCAAAATACCTAAAATATACATATTTTTAGGTATTTTAACAGAAAAATCTCAAAAGTGACTTTTTTGAAAAAAAAAACCTCTTCTTCCGGATGAACGATATATGCAACCAAACATTTTCTACTAGGGGATGAAAATTGATTTTTACCCCCGAACAAGGAAAAGGCTAATTTTCATCGCACTCACATTCAACCCGCAAAATGTTCGTTCACCCCAACGTTCACCCCTATTTTCTACCGAAAATTACCCTCGTGTTTCTGTCGGATGTTTTCGGGAAAATCATGTGCGCCTTTTGGAAAATGTGGAAATTCTGACAGATTGACAGGAAAGCGCTGTGCGGGTAACCGTGTTTTTGTTGTTTTTGCGAGTTTATGTTTTCTTTTTCGTGTTTTCCTTATTCCTTATTTTCGAATTTGTTCGTGTTTGTTTGTGTTGCGCGTTAATTTCCCTACCGCAAAGGTACAGGAAAGTTTGTTTTGGTTTAGTGTCGTTAAAAAAACAGGTAGGACACTCGTATTTTAGTTTAATATTATAAATCATTATAATAATACGAATGAGAGCGTTAAGTTTTATAATGTTAATAAGTCTCGAGGAAAAGAAAATTAAAAATGTATTTTCAAATAACTACAATGTTTGAGCTCTTTAATTTTTAATTTCATTTGGTGTATATTTGGTTGCCTGGAGTTAAAACTGCATTTCGCGTAGAGGCCTTTCGATTACCGGGGTTAGTTAAAATGTAATCTAAAATTCCACATGCCATCGCATTTTTTTTAATGGGCGTTAATGCGATTGCCCAGTTCGGAGTTATTAACATTTAAATAAAAACAGATCCGCCCTTCCTTCTCCGCTTCATTTTTCTAAATATTATGACGCCTTTATTTCTTGTGCACTTTATCGAAGTAAAATTTCGTAAAAAATATTTTTTTTTATTTGCCATAGCAGTTGCGCCCTTCAGACGCCATTCTACAAACTTAAAAATAATTTCCAGCTATTTCTCATGGCCTCTTTAGTTATCATTTTTTTTTGGCAAACTCGATGGCTAATACCTATGGCTAATACTTTCCAAGATACAGTCGAGAGCTATTCTTAAGGTGCGTCCAGGCCTGAAGAGATGAGGGCGAAACGAGAGACCTAAGAGCGAGACGAGAGAGAGGCAAGAGCGAGACAAGAGCGAGACATCTTCTCTCCATTTTTTGAGGCAATAGCTTGTAAACACATTTTAATATAACAAACGATGGCCAAATAATAACAAACAGTAAATAATGTATCTTTAACATTCTGGTTCGTCGTATTATATTCATCGTTGGTTTTTCCCCTTTTGGTTAAATAGAAAAGTTATAGGGAAGGTTAAGAAGCACATTTAAAAATTACTGTAGAGTGTACAGGGTATTTCAAAAAAGTTTGCGTATATAACATATATATTTGTAATGAGAATGCCCTATTTTTTTATTTTATTATTAGATTCTAAGTATACAATGGTCAATGGGGTAACTTTTTTGCATATGATATTATATATTGTCGAGGTGTATGTAGCGATATCTGTAGTTGACGACATTTGTTGAGACGCCATCTCTTAGCCTTAAGTAGAAAAGCGAATTCTAATCAGGCGGCAGAATTTACTAGTAGGGGACAGAATGTTATCGATAATTTTAGAACGTTCCAGAAACAGTCGCTAAGAGAGCGCTCGGCAGTTGGACAAGTGAAGTTTGAATAATACGGTTAGATCGCGAATGTTGACAATTTGGCGAAGGATTTTATAAATAGTTAATTGTGTGTTGTAATCAGTATAAATTGTGTGTTGTAATCAGTATAAATTGTGTGTATATAGTGAGAAAATATATTCGTTAAGTATTTTATCGTGAGTTTAAATTAGCAAAACCACGGAATCCGTAACAATATTTAAAATTAATAAATTTTGTAATAATTCAATTTGTTTAAAGAAATGTTAGATTTCGGTACAGTAAAAATTAACAGTGAGGCAAAATTTGTAAATTCTATCAGGAAAAATTATAGAAAATACGGTGTACCATTTAAAAAATTTGATATTATTTAATTTTAAATAGTCGAAATTGATAAATCAGAGCTAATATCTTGCAGTCGAGCGAACCTACCAAAAACACGTCCAGACTGTGCCGCGAGCTTTCTTTGATCGCAAAACCGGTAGAGAACGGATAGCAACGAGGCTCCGTGAGTTATTGTCTCGCGAGGTCTATCAATTTTGGAATGTCTCGCGCTCGTCTCGTGAGGTACGGACGCACCTTTACTGGAACACCCGTACAATAATGGTAATTTTACCATACCTTTGACTATAGACCCAATGCTTCCAGTTGTAAAAGAAAACCATTGTGGTATTTTCTAATTTCCATTTATTTATTGTTTCAGCCGTCCGAATGCAATGCTTTCGCATAGCGCATGGCCTCATCGCCTGTCCCCGTCCACCAGTCACTTCTTGACACGAACGACTACCACCTTAGCGCACGCGCAATCGGAAGAATCGGGTATCGAACCGGGTCATATAGCGACAATCACCGGATCCTTCGTGTCGTTTGGAGGACAGGAGGTACTCGATCACTACGACACCGATCATACCGATTTGGGAAGCGAGGTAGATGAGGGAGAATCAAAAAGGGAATTACTGAGGGATGTAAGTATAAAGTATTTTTTCATCTCTTCTTCTTAGGTCGCCGTCTTACTTCGGAGGTTGGCGATCCAACTGGCTATGATGGTGCGTGAAACCGCACCTCTGAAAATTTCAATCAACGTTCTTCCGAACCAACGACGCAGATCCTTCAGCCAGGAGTTTTGCCTTCTTCCCACTGGTCTCCTGCTCTCAATTTTGCCTTCGATGATCAGTCTGAGCACCTCGTATCGATCACCCCTCATGATGTGACCGACGTACTCTAACTTCCGTTCGTTCACTGTTGATAGGAGCTCCTTATCTTTGCCCATCCGCCTGCCCGAGTACCTCCTCATTTGTCACTCTATCCTATCCATCCAGGATATACGCAGCATTTGGCCTGTTTGATCTTCGCCAAAATTTCAGTTTTGGGGTCGCAAGCGTCGTTAACGAGGCCCCCTAGATACTTTATCTTTATGGACAATACTTGTTCTACCACCTTGTTGTTAATTCTGAGGACAGTCTTTCCCGGTGTTTTGGAAAATACAAGTTTAGGGCAACATTTCCATTAGAACACCGAAGTTAAGCGACGTAAGGCGATACTAGTGGATGGACGGATGACCTGTTCGAAACTCTGTATTATGCTGTTGTCCAAAAATAGGCAAAAGTGTAAAATCTATTGACACACACTGCTCATTGACGCCGGTTCGAGGCCAGATGAGATCGGATATCTCATGAGTAAGAGTCGATTTAGACACTTGCCAAGTCGGTAGGCCATTGACCATGATATGGCCGAGGACCGCGGTTCGGATTCCGCGTAAACAAAGTAGGTCCCGTCCAGATTAGCCCTGACAGCAAAAAGGACACGTTAACTGAAATCTTTACTTTACTTTACTTTACAACAAGTTTAGTGTTGTTAACAATGATGTGTAATTCATTGCTGTTTTTTCATCTCTTGTTAATAATTTCTCTGTTGTTCGCTTATCCTTATACATAAACCCTTCTTCGATTGCTTCTCCTTAAATACCATATTCAGATTGCTGCGTCTATGATATTGTCCTGCTATCGTTTGTTATTCGATACAAGGAGCCATTGTGACTCTTTTTATTATCTGAGTGGTAGACACTAAATATAAATGGAGAGCAGTCCAAAAGATACCATATACAGCATCCACCCCCTCCTAGTATATACCTATTTCTTTTTTTTTGTTTTAACAAAAATTTTCACATCAGCTTCAATCCTAGCATTTATTATATTATCCATTTTTTCCAAGTCAAGCAGAGTACGTACCACACTGATTTATATTCACAAATGAAGTGCCAACCTTACGTCCAATGTTGGAACAAACGTTCACCCCATCTTGTACGAGACACACTTGCCAATTGCAATGTTGTCGAATGTAGAATGTTTAGAAGGGGCGTTGATCACCGCGACCTTACAGATCTATTGCGTTCTCCTTTCTTGAGTTATAACGAGTTATAACTTATCGTACGGTCTCAGGGCTTTAACAAAAGCCAGTATCTGAGACGGCTTTACAGAGGCCAGATCTCCATCCTCGACATCAGCCGTACCAAAGTTCATGGTACGAACGGTCTTCGTTTCAGCGCACTCAGTGATAAGGTGTTTGGGTGTTTCCCCATTTTCCCTACAGAATCTGCATTCGCCGTTGTTTCTCAGCTTCAACATACTGAGGTGTTTGTTGAGGAGACAGTGTCCTATTAGAACCCCGTAACAATCCGAAGATTGTTTTTACTTAAATCAAGGAAAATTTTTAATTTTTCTCGATCGTAAAAGCTGTGACCGATTCGGTCGTAAGTTCTAACCGATTCCAGGTTACGGATGGAGTCTTCCAGGTTTTTCAGTTCCGCTTTCAGTTGGTTCTCGCTTGGAAAACAGAACGGTTCTGGTCGAGTTAGTGGAGTGTTCGCTCCTTTTCTAGCTAGATCATTTGCTTCTTCATTGCCTTCTATCCCTTGGTGAGCAGACACCCAGAGTAGGAGGACTTTATTTTCTTTGCCTAATTTGTTGAGCTTCTCAATATTATTGAAAACTGTGCCTAAAGTCGGTTACAACGTTGGAACCAAAGCTTAAGTTGGCTTAAGTCAGGGAGAGAAAAAGGCGACTATGTTTATTACATAATTGCATGATGCGACCCTTTTGTTCACGAGTTTAGAAAAATTCTTGCTCTTTTCTCTTTGATCCTTTTATTGTAGTGGACAAATTCACTGTACTCTTATATTATAGAAGGAAATCGGGGACCCAAAGTCGATCGTTGCCAACCGTGTATGTGTTACGGTTATGGTCCGATATTCGGTTAATATCGACATTACCCGATTAATCTCGAGAATAACACAAAACAAAAAACAAACAAAACCAAACCCAAACATTACCCTGTTAATGTCGACATTAACCGGACATCGGACTTTAACCGTAACATATGCACCAGCTTGCCACTGCTACCAATCGCATCCGCCATTTCGTCAATACTTTCTGTCAGAATGAAAATTCATTTCTCATATCCATTATACGTTATTAGGACACCCCCATGATGTGTTACTTATTACTTACATACTTACTTAATTAAATTTTAAACAAAATAAAGCACATTTTTTTAGAACCTATAAATAGTTTAATCAATTTAATAAACTTCTCTTCTCCTTTTAGCAATGGAGACAGTTTTTTGATAAGGTAAGTCATAAAGGCTATTTACTTTGTAATAATGTCTTAATAATTTTTCCTGTGGTTTTAAGTTTGATCCGGAAGGCTTTGGTGAGATACCATGGCCGGATTTTATCAACGTTATGGAACAGCCAGAGTTCAGAGAACGAGTCAATACCGGGAAACGTCAAATTTTTCTAGAAAAATCAAACACTGCCACTACGCCTGCCATTACCTTTCAAGACTTCGTCAATGTGGTAAGTGTAATGTGTAAGAATTATATCGATTATTATTAAATTATTATTATAAAATTACTAATTATCGAAATTAGAAATTAAATGATTTTCGTACTAAGCTCATAACAAACGGTGGGACAATTTGTATAACACCACAGACTACCTTATAAGTCTGTCTGGTAATAACACCTCATATGATAGGCTCAGAGCGTTCCTAGTATTTGTTTGCTTAGAAATAGAGAATAGAGTTCGCAGGATAAAGGTACTAAATACTATATGATCGAATAAAACGCCGTCAAATACAGCTGGGAATGACAATCGAAGATAATTTTGACGAGATGAAGCCCTAGACGTCATTTATTTGGCATATACTCTTTTTTTAATGGCGCTTACTGCCAGTTGGCCTTAAGAAGGTTGTAATTTGTTTTTATATTTAGTAAAAATATTTTTGAATGGTGTAGTTTAAAATTCCAGAAAAACATTTTTATATGGAAATAAATTTGTGTGTCTGGAAACGTTCTATACTTTCTTAATTTTTCTGTAATTAGTGTTAATTTTTGACAAGTTTGATGCCAATTTTTAGTAAATGACGTCTATAGATTGACCACCCTAAAATTATCATCGATTGTCATTCCCCAACCATCTTTAACGCCGTTTTTATTTGATCATACAAATATGATGAATAATTTTGGAAAAATTAAACTTATTGTTTTAAAAATTTATTTCTAGAATGGTCTAATATCTAAAAACACTTTCTATATGGGATGATATTTATTATGAAATAAAATTACAACTTTATTTATCTACTCTACATGTACAACTTTGGTGTAAACATACATTACTTGAATTACCACGTATATTTACGAGTTTTTCCTAAATGAGCGCTACTTTTTGTCCGCATATTTTATAAAAAAAATCTAGGTCAAAATCTGTAAAAAACCTAACCTAACAAAACCTCGTAATTAGTGGAAGAAATTAGTGGTTTCGATTAGCGTAGAAGTTTGTTCCTTTAATTTCAGTGTAAGCATTCAGAACGTCAAAATTAGTGGTAGACATTTTCAATTAGTAGAAAAAGTTATCAAACTTTTAACTTTTCCACTAATTATACTTCAAAATTTGCGAGAAATGTCATTTTGGCCTTTGATTATTTTATTCCGTCAAGAGAAATTGTGGTTAGAAATCAGTTGATTGTTTTCTTTGAATAAGAAGACTAAGGAAGGAGCATAATGCTATCCATGTATTCATGCATGGTGGGCGGAAAAAAGACTCTAGGGTGGGGATCCTTGACAGTTCTGTTTGACGATTCATTTGACACATTTGAATTTGATTTGAAATTTTGTGGATTTGTCAGTCTTTGCGGAACTTATTTTATGTTATTTATTATTTATTCTACTACTGATAGTTGAATAAAGGTAGTAAATCTAGATGGAAATTCTGGCAGAACTTAAATTAACAGTGACACTATCGCGATTATTATCGAAAAAGACTCTAAAATAGTTGGTTGTGTAGCGTGCGGTAGATCTCGGCAAAAATCGAGTGAAATAATGGAACAATTTTTCGCTAGTAAGTGACTGTATAATATACATACGAGTAGTAAACCGATCATTTATGAAATTCACTTAAATTTCCTAATTATATATTTCTTCTTGCATTTTTGCTTTTATTTACTACTTGTCAAAGATTAGATGTCAAAGAATTTAGATACGTCAATTTGACTTACCTGCTTCAGTAGCGTATCGGATGTTTATGGTTATAAATAGTTATTATAACTTATCTATTTTTATTAGAATTTTATATTTTTATAACAATTTGAATAACTACCAACATTTATTCACAACGTATAATAAAAAAAAAATATTGAGTCTACCCCACGTCTACCCTACATCATAGTTTTACATTTTTTAAATAAAATTAGAACGGCACTGATAAACCGGAATTTAAGTCGGCCATATTTGAGGCCCATCGCGGTAGACCTAAGATTTTTGATATGCTCCTTCTTCTTATTCAAAGATTGTTTTATACGCTAAATATTAGGTTTTTTCTATGGATACAACTCTTAATAGAAGATTATTTTCTTTTATCTATGGATACAACTGACTGACACAAGCTGTTGCTGGGATATTCTATTAATTTTAATTCTGTTTTTTAAACATTGTGAATGATCGTAAACCAAAAAGTATAAAGTGTAATTGAAACCACTAATTTATTCCACTAATTGCGAGGTTCTGAATGAGCCGCACAGGTGTCACCTTGTATTATTTGTCACTTTTCTACTTAACATTTCCTACACGTAACAATGGTAATAGAGAAAATAAATAATTTATAGATCGCCAGCAATCCACAATTCAAACCGCTTCTACCCTTGTTCTCCCGACTTCTCGGCAATCCTACAAACACTCACCCTCAAACATTGTAGGGTGAGATTCAATGGCGTGTATCGCAAAGGCCACCGATTTCTGAACACGCACGGTTTTTCGATGAATCGCTATAATAAAATAATAAAAGGGCGGTTCTTTTCTATAAAAGACCTCTTACCGTTTCTCTGATGAATTAAAGCTATTAGTATAATGGTCGTTTGCGTTCTATAGCCTTTTTAAACCTTGCAAACAATTATATGTGTATGGGTAGGGACAGACGAAGTTTTATTGAAGTTTAAGTGAAAAGAATAAGGATAAAAACAATGAGGTTTTGGTTGTGCAGAAGAGGTTATTTCAGCTTGTTTGTACTTTTGAATAAAAATATTAATTGATATAATCTAATACTATTTATGTGTGTAAATATCCATTTCCAATGATGTTAGTTTGTAAGGTCGTATTGTGCAAAGAATATTATTTTTTATTTTGTTAATCAACTCATCGTTAAGTTTGTTTTTTATACAATTTTCAAAGTTTAATGCTTTTTTATATACTTTAGAATCTGTCCTGATGATGGGAATAAATTTCTCGAAAGCTTGACAAATTGAAAACTAGTTTTATTAGCCCATTTGGTGATTATAGACTGCATCCTCACTCAAATTAGTAGCTTTTTTAATATCGCTACATTTTTTGATGAAGTTGCCCATTCATTTTATTTTCGCATATTTTCCAGAAAGTTGTAAAAATAAACTCGAAAAATTATAGTCAATTTGTAAATTGAAAATCCCCATTATTATCTATTAAAACCCCACAATTGCTATAGGTATATCTTTCGAGGATAATTCGGACATGACAGCAAAACGCGCGTCCCGATTTATAAATGAAGTTTTATCGAGTGTATTGTTGTTAATTTGTACATTATTTACATTATTTATTAAACCAATTTTTTCTTTTAAGTAGAGTTGGGATTTTGACCGTCAAAATCTTTTGTGGTCAATTGTCCAGTCAATTGACTGGTCAATTGACAAAGCAGCAGTCAAATTCTTTCGTGATTCTAAAAAAATAAAAGTAGGAGAAATTACATTTATACGTATATTAGTGATTAAAAAACAGTAAACAAAAACTAAAGAATACAACAAAACGAAACATTACATTAAATGATAATTAAATTTAAAAGTTTTATATAAAATTTAATATTAATTTAAATGTAAAGCATGGTCCACACGCGGCAACTTATCGTACGATTTGTTTGCATTTGCATTACATTAAATGATACAAAAAGACAGTAACCGAACAAGACTAATAATTTTTAAACAAATATGAAGCCATTTTGAGGTAGCGAAAAAAAATGCATAATAGCGCAATAAAAAATACTAATGAGTGGTGGTAGCACAGGCTAATCTAGACAACGGAATCTCATCTTCATCATAGTCATCATTGAACTCATTGAGTCAACATTAAAACAGCAACTAACAATTCTTTCGCGTCGCGAGTGCTTTAGGCAAGTCAGTCCCTGTTATTCGGTTTACGGCAATTAAAAGATTTTGACCTGACCTGGTCAAAATCTTTCCGGTCAAAATCTGGCAAAATCTCGGTCAATTGACCGCGGTCAATTGACCAAGCACAACTCTACTTTTAAGTACACATTGCCTCAGTATTCGTCACCCCTTAAATGCAATTGTACCAGTTATCGTCATTATCGTGTCGGAGTAATCCTCATATTTAAATGAAATATTGTATTTATAGTAAACAGGAAATTAATATGAACAATTGATATTTTCAAGACTTTTTTACTCCAGTACATTTTTCGTGCACCCACCTCTTAAATTTCATGCACTGGATCATGCACTGGAATATTCTTGAAGGTTTGTTTTCTGATTGTTTGTTAAAGTTGTCTGTGCTATCGAAATTTTATTTTGCTTTACAGTTTCGTTTTAAGTTAAATATTAGTTTTTCTTCTGAATTTCCACATTCGATGGTTTGAGAGGCATGAAATTTATCTATTATCCATATACCGTATGATCGACAAAAAACGCCGTCCAGTTGGCTGGGATATGACGATCGATGACATTTCCCATATAAATTTACATATATAAAATGACACCGATCTACATTTCAGAGTCATCGATGCCGCCGTTTTTTCTCGATCATACGGTATTATCAATTAAGATGTTTTCCTCTGGTAGGCTTAAAACGGATTGTGGTCACATATTCATCGCAATAGGGTCTATACAATAAAACCATTATTAACAGCTTCAATCATTTTAAGCATGTTATCTGCGGAGTATTTAAGTTTTCTTACCATATTATCTAATAATACCAGAAATCGTTACCCCCATGTCCCGGTATGCGTCACCTCTAATTAGTATATATTTTCTTTAAAATCCCGAAACAAAATGGTATAACGGAGACTGGTACCCATATTGTTAATGTTTAAAATAACACCATTAAAGATAAGGTCTAAACATACTAGCAAAATTAGTTTTATAATTTTTACTTCCATGCACCAGTAACTGTCATATGTGCCGATTATTAGGACGCCACCACTTTTAATAGACCTAGTAATCTGAAGACGAAAATAAACTAAACATATTCTTTAAATCTTGTATAATCGCCTAAAGACAGCAAGTTAATATCAATACAGGTTATTTAATATAAAACATGCATAATTAAACTTAATTTTTTACACTTCTGATCTATCTTAAAGTTTGGATGTCTTAACATACAGGTTAAGGAACTTGCACAGAATCAATCGTCCTAATCACGTACCAAAAAGTAACGCAGAAACGAATTATGAGAGCTATTATAAAATGCACATGTTGCGAAATCGATCAAATAATACGAAATCTATTAAATACATTTTGATTTATTATTGTGCTCTATAAAAGTATTCCTTATTCCTTAATATTTGACAAAAACTGTGATGTGACATAGAAAGTAACGAACACTGGTATAGTGTCGATTACTGGTACATTTACCTTAATACTGTAGCGTTTTTTTATAAACATTACCACTGCGAACGGCAGCTTTTCATCGGAGAGCAGTCGTGGATAAGGTATTTTACTGGAAAGAACTAATTAATAACAATAAACAAAAAAATACAGATATTGGGCGCCAGGCATGCACAGAGAAAGAAAACACAGTTGTATATTACTTAAAACTAATGACTATATTTATTCAAGATGGACTGTGATGGTAAATAGCATTGTACAATTTTAATAATTATTAAAGTGGTTGTATGTCAACGAAAGTGGTGTTAAGAATTGTACTAAATATCTATGAAAACAACTATGATAAAATACAAGACATGTAAAGTTTAAGAGAATATATGAAATGTAGCATTACTTTAATTAATTTGATATATTTTATATGATGTTAGTGCAATAATAATATCTATAAAAAAGTAATACTATTACAAGGCGTAATGTAATGAAACCTAAGATCTAAATCATATTGTAACTACTAAATCGACATAAATGTTCTTATTAATCTAACCACTAAATATAGTCTGTACGATATTATTTAAAATGTACGTTATTAAGTTAAGACTGAAAATCGACTGAAAATCTGAACCTAAATCTACACTTAGCTGTTCTTGAGGCAATCCTGTTTCGAAGAGTAGCAGCGTGAGGTAGGCGCATGTCTCTGTACTGTCTGTCGGCGATCCTGTTGGCCAAAACAACAAAAGGGGCCAGAATGAGGACACCATGAATCAATACAACTGTAGCTACTGACTAGGCTTAGAAATGGGAGCGAAGCAGCATGGGGCTTACGCTGTATCCATACTGTGGCAATATGGGGACACTACCCGTACCTTGGAACACTACTAGGACCTTGGATACATACCTTTGATATAATAAATATTCTTAAATCAAACATCTGAAGAGTATATACATAATATTTAATTCCCATACATGATTTACAATAATTGCAAGGAGACTGTACATAATCATTAATTATTACGTAATTTATTGAAACGTATATCCATTTAATCTTTATACAGCTCCATAATAATATACTTAGCTTACCTCACAATTAGTAAGACCGTGAATTATTTAATGCAAATGAGATTATTCCATACAAAGTAAACAAACAGTGCAATTGATATTCAACGAGGTACATTAAAAGTGTATTGACATCTAATATAATAATTCGGTAAACAGAATTCGAATATCTATTATATTCATGTCATGCCTAATATTTAACGTTTTGTTATTGAGGTTAATATAGACATTGCCATAATCAAGGTACCTACCACCTACCACTCATTCTATATAAGAAAATTAAGGATACATTAACTTAGAAGTTGAATGATCTTGTGTTTTACAAATATGTACATGCTCTGGCTTCCTGTTGAATTGTTTCATGTTAATACTATACAGTGAATTATATTATAGATACATTTTTTGTGTGTATAAAGGGGGGTGCCTCGACGGCTTTGTTCTATTCTTCTATAAAAGAATCATATACAAGATCAAACAACTTTAAGGGACATTGTTCAAGTTTAAAATATTTGTTAGTAATAAATTCTTTAAAACAGGGAATTCCCACAGTAGTGCTGTAGAAATAGTGTATTTTAGTGATGTATTCTTGTCAGCTGTTGAAGAAGGTACAAAAATGTAAATCTAGTAAAAATATGACACAATGACACATAATATTATATGAAATAAATTTTTAAAACATTTGTTTTTAAATTTTATAATATAAGAATATCTATATTTGATATCAATTAAACTTTTAATTACCTTAACCCTGGGCACCATTTATTTTGCCGCCCCCTTCAACTAATAAAAATTCAAGTAAAATATGTTATACCTAATATTGTCAACAAAGGGCAATATTTTTTTAACGTTTTTCTACGTTTTAAAAGGAGTTTTCATTAAAAAATCCCGTCACTCATCAGCCTGCCGCCCTAGGCAGTTACCTATCTTGCCTAATATGTATATAAATATTAAATATAAAAGGGATAAAGCGGCCCTAGCTATTGAGATGAACCAAAAAACCAACTATCGAGGAAGAATGTACCTATATGATAAATTGACTTTAAAATTCATTGCTGTCTTAACATATTGCACAGGGTGTTTCAAACTTTCACCAAAATACCGATTATTATTTTTAATTATCTAATTAATAATTTTTATTTAAAACATATCTAGGCCAAAGTCATTAAAGTAAATGTTCTCTAGTGATGGGATCACTAGATCAGGGAGAACCACAAATGGTACAATGTGTATCCGACACACAAGCCGAAGCTACATCGGAAATCTTCGAGCCACACACGGTACACAGTTCTAGGTTCGTGCGCAGTATAATTCTGTTTAGTGATGGGTCATTTTAATCGTTGTTGCAGACCGAATCGATCGATTTATAATTTGTAATACGATAGAATAAGAACTTTTTTTAAATAATATCAAATATTTTTTTTTACTTTTTAGTATATATGTTTTAAAGTGGGATAATAATTATATTCGATTATTTTTAAATGAAAAATTGAAACTTGAAAAAAATAAGGTAAAACGTAAAATGAATAGGTTCATATATTTCAACATTTTTCAAAATTTGAGCTACTTGAGAAAAAAGAGTGCAAAACTATGGGCTGTCCAACGGGGGGATCCCTGACTGTTTGATTTGATTTGGTGTTTGTCATTTTAACTCATAAACAAATTTCATTATTTATCATTTTTTGGATTTCCTATGTCGAAATCTTCCCTTAGTCGCTGAAGGGACTAGGTATATTAGGCATCCTTTATGAATGGATTTTACAAAGTTCTACTCTCAATCCTTCGGAAATAGGCTACAAAAATGAACAGGGGTGATAAAGTTTATTGTGGATATTGTTTTGTAGAATATGATGCGTAAAACTTGGTATTAATGTAGATAGTTTTCGATATGATTTAATCAAACACGTTTTTTGTTGTTTTTCAAAATTACGCCATTTATGGGGTAAAATAATGAGGCAAAATGTATAAGTAAATTAACGTATATTATAAATAAAGTATATTATATATGAAAAAAATCACTCAAAACTTAGATTAAATGTTCTTTGTTAGAATTATTCAACCATGTATATCTTCTGCTTTTTTTTTTCAAAATTCAACCCTTTGGCATTTAGTAAAAGAATAAAATACTATATAGATTATTTTGAATTTTCCTTAACGATCTTCTGTAAAATTTTTAACTGTTGTGAATGTAAAATCTAATGTCTTGTGGCAAGATAGTGAATGGATAAATCAATGGATTAATCATTGGATATTTATATGAAAACTGGTAATAGTCATATGAATAATCATTTTAAAGATGCAGGCTAAAAAAAGGTCATAATATGCTCTGTTTACACTTTATGACTATTTCTTCATGGAGAATTATTTATATATTCCGTCACCATTTTGTCAATTTGCATGCGGCATGGCAAGTCGTTTATAAATTAATATTTGAAATATTAAAAACAAACTTAGGATATATTGAATGCTAATAATTAATATTCTTATTCTTGTAGGTATATACAGGGTGGCGCCTCTCATACTTCAATAACTTATGGTCATGTTTTATTTTGATTTAAAGTAGATTGATTATTTTAACTACACATTGCTATTCCGGGTAAATTCTAATTTAGTTGGATTTTATTGAAATTTAAAAATTTTTTGTTCATTTTTAGGAAATGTTGAATATGTCATAAACCTTTTTTAACCTCAATTTTAGTTATATGCTTATCTCATAAAATTCACATTTATTTTTTTTTCATAGAATCCGAAAATCAATTAATATATTATAGAATATAAAAATCTATATAGATTTGGTATTCTTCTTATTTATCTTTAATAAATTATTATTAAAAATCATGTTTTTTGTCAAGGATTACAATACACATTTAGACTGTTTAAAAAAAATCAATTACTATTTTTTCTCTTAATCGAAAATGTTGAAAATGACGAAAAAAATACCGTGAAAGTTTGAACTCTTAATATTAATATTAAGAGATGCAGCATCGAAAATTTCCATTTTCCATTTGATTAACATGGGATTTTTTCCCAACTTTGGAAGTTTTTAACTCTTTAACGAGTTTTCATACTGGGTCGAAACATATTCTTGTAGATAATTCAACTCTCTATAAAATCATTGGAAATTTTTATAGGACATTTTTTGTGGAGTCTCATTCTCTAAAATTTTTGATATTTGGTACATATTTTACAAAAAACTTTTCTTGTCTTAGTGGATAATAGTGGTTTTTCGTATTCTTCTTATAGGTTGTCTTCATTATTATTATAAGCGAAAACACCATAGCGATGGCCAAATATTAGGAAACACTCTATTTTAAATATTTCGTTAATAGTTCATTTAAAATAACTAAGTTAAAATTCATTATGTGATTCAGTGAATAATATTTTCGAGTTATTTTGTTTGATTTATAAGAAATAATTTTTAAAGTCTTTGTGTGAGACCTAATTGATTTGTAGCGCTGGATGTTTACGTTGTGTAATCCGATCCGGTAGATGAAAAATATATTAATGGATATTCATTTCTCCCGAGATAACACTTTTTTAAACGGTTACTTTTTCGAATTAGAAATTAAAATACTTATTATGCGCTATTCCTCAATCTTTAAGAAGAAATATTTTATCTAATATTAAGCGGTTATTATCAGCAATTTGCTTTACTAATTTTATTATTTTATTATCAGGATTTGCAACTAAATTTCCGTTCCAAAAATATCATAATGTCGTATACTATACCGAGTGGTTTTTGAAATATCCCTCTTAAAAATCTAAATTCCAAGAATTTTATTTTTTTTTAATAGAAAGTACTGTAATAGTGTCCTCTTCAAAATTCGGTCTACCATCAATTACAATCTTATTTGATATATACAGGGCGAGTCCAAACTTAATGTTGTATTTTTCACCACTATTTTAAATGCATCACCCTGTATTTTGTATCATAATCGAACAAGGTTTTCTTTCATCTTTTTGTTTTATTATAAGCACTTCCTATACCTAAAATTGATATTTAATGAGAAAATTGTACTAATAAAATATTTAACTAAAATCTTATTTTCCGATGAAGCTACCGTTAAAAGTAATGGATTAGTAAATAGACATAATAGTCAATATTATGTGACAGATAGCCCACATTGATTTATATAGCAACACAATTTTCTCATTAACTATCAATTTTAGATATAGGAAGTGCTTAATAAAACAAAAATATTAAACAAAACCTTGTTCAATTATGATACAAAATACGCGGTGTTCCATTTAAAATAGTGGAGATACAAAATATTTAGTTTTAACTCGCCCTGTACAGATCAAACAAGATTGCAAGCTTTGGTCAACTGAATTTTGAAAAAGACACTATTATACGGTACTTACTGTTAAAAAAAATAAAATTCTTTGAATTTGGAATTTTAAGAGATCTTTAAATAAGCAGAGTAAATTTATGAAAACGGTTATAAACGGATAAACCACTCGGTACAGAATATTACATTTGATATTTTTGGAACAGAAATTTAGTGGTAAATCTACTGAGCTAAAAAATATAGGGTCAACTTTCGTTTAGCTAAAATCAGTTATTAGAAGAAAAAAAATAAATTTTTGACTTTAAAAAGCTACCATCACGGAAAACACAAATTTTCCTACGGAAATTCGTAATTTCCAAATTTCGCACTTTAGAATAACTGAAATCTGCTATAAAAAATACATTTTGCGTTTAATTTTTAATATTTTTCTGAACATATAAACACAAAAAATTTCCTGCGGCAAAAAGCTGTTTTCATTTACTAAGGAAATTTATTAGACTTCAGAATAGCTGAAATCAATTATATAAAAAATAAATATATTTTTGCCTTTTAGAAGCATTCACGAATTGAGGAAAATAAAAATTTTCCTGCGGAAATAAACTCTATCCATTTTCTGAGGAAATTTAATATACTTTAGAATAGCTGAAATCAGTTATATAAAAAATAAATATATTTTTGCCTTTTAGAAGCGTTTACAAACTCCCGAAAATAAAAAATTTCCTGCGGAAATGCTTGATTTTCATTTTCCATTTGTTCCTTATTATATTATCCGCTCTTGTAAAGTATAAGTACCCACGAATTTAGCAAATTTTTGACAGAAAGTTCTACGCTTATAGAACAGTTTAAAAAAAATCCTTGGATGAAGCACTTTTGATCGAAAAAAAAACATTTAAAAGTGTTTAAAATGCTAACCAATCTAATAATAAATCTAATAATATTTTTACAAAATCACAGTTAATTATTATTATATAAAAACCACAGAACTTAACACCCTCCACAAAGAAAAGCTAACCAAAGTAACCCAAATCCTAACCAATCTAATAATATTTTTGCAAAATCACAGTTAATTATTAAAATATAAAAACCACAGCTTAACACCCTCCAAAAATTTTAAAAAAACCGTAACTCCTACATTACAGTAGCTAGCGAAACGCGGTTTTCAAATTAAGATTAGGAATAATATTTGCAACAAAATTTGTAATAACATCAAAATGAATCAAAGTCGCAGTTTTCGAGATATTAACATATTTTAGTATGGGCGGCTATACGTGCCTCCCGGTGCCAATTTTTTTATGTAAAATAAAAATAAAAAAATTCCGCAGACACTTTTTTGTGTTTTTATGTTTAGAAAAATGTCTAAAACACACCCCGAAGACTAGTTTTGATGTAAGAGATTTCGGCTATACTAAAGTCCGAAAAATGAAAGTGACGCATTTCCGTAGGAAAATTTTGTATATTTGTACTCCTAACGCCTTCTAGAACGCATATATAAAGTCAGTTTTTATATAACAGATTTCAGCTAAACGAAAGTTGAGCTAAAATATATAGTATTCCATTTAAAAATATAAAACTTTGGTTTGAAAATATGTTGAATCACCCTGTATGTTGACAAAATTATTTTCAAAATGTGCGTTGATTGAAAAAAACGGCATGCAGTTGGCTTGGAAATGACGATCGATAACATTCCCCATATAATTTTACAAAATAACAGCGATTTTCATTTCCATTACTGACGTCGTTTTTTTTTCGACCGTATGGTATCTAGGATTGTATATGACTTGGCCTATCTTAATTTTGGTTCGGTTTGGTTGTTGAACTTTTATATTTAATTTCTGCCGGGTGCGAAGTGCGAAAGTTTACGCAGATTGTTTGGGCTCAAGCTTCTAAATGCTGCGATTGCTCAAGTTTCTAAATGGTGCAATTGCTCCACCTAAATGCTGCCCCGCTCCATCTAAATGCTACACAGCTACAACCGCTCCTGACCTTTTATCTGTGCGCCTGACGTTGTCCGGCTTTTGTCCGACCATCCGACGCGACGGAGGGGGAACCCGTCTCTGTCATTGTCACTTGCCACCCTTGCCACCTTCTTGTCAGCCCAGCAAGCCGCAGGAATTTTCATTTCTTTGATTTATTAAAACAATTGTTATTTCTTATATAAACGTTAATAAAACTATTAAAAAATACAGTCCACTATATAACCAGCCCAACACAGATATTTAGTCATAAATATTTTAAATGGTTTTTTTCTTTATTCTTTGTATGTTTTTTGCTTCCGACGACGGAAAGAGATAAACTTTCCGAAACGTTAAGCATTTTTTTGTTTGTTAGGCAAATTTGTATAACTGTTTAAAAAAAAATTCATGGTTATATATTTTTTTTACTTGATCTTTTTTCATTTATTTGTTTCTGGGTTGTAAAAAAATAACAAAAATACTTATATACCGGGTGAGCCTTAAATAACTGCAACTATTTTTAGAGGTAGTCTATTTCGACCCCAGAAACAGATCTATAAAGGATTTTTCGAGAAAAAATTATTTGAAAAGTTGGAATTTTTTTTTCAATAAAAAAGAATTGTCGAATGTCTCTTAAATAATGTAAGATATTTATTTAATTAAAATTGGTGATTTATTTTATCTTTTATATAAAATAAAATTGAAAAACTGATCAGGCACATTAGTTAAAAAATGGCCAAAATACATTTCATTCTGCATTCTGCTTTTATTAGTCAAATTTTTATCCATATAAACGCCCATTCCTAATACACCATAGATTGGAGATCGGTCTGAGTCGGATAGGATCGTTTTTCGCTCGGGTGAATGTCGCTTGCACTGTGTGTCAACTTGACTGTGTGCCAAAAAAAGCCATCTCCTAGATCACTACTCGATTATTGAAATAACCGACATCGCTCGATTATGCACGAGCGATGCAAGTGACGAGTACCAAGCGACGAACGCAAGCGATCCTAGAATGAAATAAATTGAAATCCGATTTTAATGTGACATACTCGATAAAAAGCCGAGCGAATTTTCTACATACATTGCAGGTAGCAAATTTATACGACGCCGTATATATATTTACCCGTTATCTGAGAGACAAAATTTTACGATCTACATCGACAATGCTTTGGAATAAACTAAATCCAGCGATCAAGCGAATCGCTCGCCGCTTGCTACTTGCCAAACCACAACCAACTAATGTTCTCCCTTGGGTTTACATGAAATTGGATGACTGAAATTATATTTTACTTGATTTTTTCAAAATTTATATAAACCCAAATCGGTCTAAATTTTCTTTTTTAGTCTTGACATTACAAAGTCATTTCCAACGATATCTCCCCTCCTCCCTACACACAGTGTAATCATCTACGTTAAATTACCCTTTATAATTAAGCAAATTACGCGCCAGACTAAAACGAAAGAAGAATACCACCGCGTAGTACTTCATCGGCTGCACGCACCGGTCGCATATAAACGCTTCCACACGGGGAAAACAACGGACGGAATGGCGAAAGGCAGCTGGTACTACCGGCCGGCGCTGGCCGTTTCGTTTGTATGCGTGCATACGTTTGCGGATATACAGGAGTTAATTGCACATCGGTGGTAGAAAGACATGCCGTTCTCTAATTATCGCCGATTGTGATTGTGTACCTACCTATGTCGTACAGTAAGAAGGTATGAGTTTAGAGCTTTTGATTAAGAGTGTGCGCTTTTTCAATGTAAGCATTTGTTAAAAACAACATAGAAAATAGAAATATGTACCTATACACGTTGATAGACTAACATGTAGAATGAATGAAGGGGGGTTAATCACCATGACCTTAAAGATCTATTGTGTCCCCCTTTATTGAGTTATAACTTATCATACAGTTAGTATAACTCATCAAACATGGGGATCTTCCTGTTGTAGGGGGACAGGGTATTTCTCATCCTTCTCTGACAACCACTGTTCATCCTTCAAGGAGTGAACATCGACCCCCTACGAGGGTATACACCCTTCCACGGTTGAGGTTTAGCCCTCTGTGCCCTTCACAGTCGAGGACGGCGTCCAGTTGGCTTGGAAATGACGATCGGTGACATTTGCCATATAATTCTACATATAAAATGACAGCGATTTTCATCTCATAGCCATCGCTAACGCCGTTTTTTTTTTCGATCATATTGTGTAATTTTAAAGTATTAAGAGTTGATAAAGAATCGCATTATAATAGGCGATGTCAAAATCAGGCCAGAAAGCGAGGATAAAAATAGGGTATTACCTCCGAATTCTTGACACCCGCACCGATTGACGTGAAATTTTAACAGTGAATAGAGAAAGAGATAATGAGTTGGTCATTTTATTTTTATCATATCTAACTCCGCGAGTTTTTCAGCTACAAACTTTTTAAAAAAAAAAATATTTAAAAGGTATATTCAAAAACGGTCATATTCATTTTCTTCGAAAAATATGTTCTTTCGCCATTATTTTACTGTAAAATGTTGTAATTTAGTTTTCGAAAAATAAAAAATCACATTTACAGAGTGATAACTTGGCTATTATTATACCTTATTTTTGCTTTATATGAGTTTTGCGATAAGACGCAAGATTTTCGAGTTATTTATAAAAAATGGCAGTTTTCAGATGAAAAATCAAAATTTTCAATACTAAATAACCAGGAAAATATTAATTTTCTGAAAATATGTTATCAGACATTTTTTGCTTAGAATTCATCCCTTTATTGATTTTTGCAATTAAAATGGGTGATTTATTTTTCACCCCCAATAAGGGGTAGCACTTACTCCCTGCACCCCCAGGGTGAAAGCACACATCGCTACTATGTAACTTTTTGTTTCTTACATATACAGGGTGTCCGGAAATTAATGCAACAAAATTTGGTCATAGATTCTTGGAAAAAAAAGGTGACCCGTATTTTTTATTTTTGGCGAGTGGCCCCCCTTTTCGGATTTACAGCCCCCTGAATTTCGCCGCTAAAAAGTTTTTTTTTTATTATCTCAGGGCCCTGTTGGACGAAAATTACTAAATTTGGTACACGTTGTTTTACCATAAAATGACATTTTTTGATGCTATTAACTTTTTTTATTTTCAGTGGCGTCCCTACGGTATTTAAACTAAATATTATTGAAGAAAAAAATGGTACGCAACTGTTTTTTTCTGAAATAAAAATTATTTTTAAAATCAACATTAAATTTGGAACAAATTTGATCTCTTGACTTTTTTTTGGTACGACGCACCGTTTTTGCGAAAAAAAATTAACACCATTTTCATACATGACTAAATCGCTAAAATTGTATGGTAAATTTCAATGGCAAAATTTTTAAAACGGAAAACTTTAAAGAAAATTTATTTCTTTAAAAAAATATTCTTCTATTAATCTTGTTTTTATTACCTAAATGCGAACTAAACTGTCCAAAAACCTAAATTGCCGTTTTTTAAATTTTGCTATGAAAATTTACATTAAAATTTTAGTGATTTGGTCATGTATGAAAATGGTTTATATTTTTTTACGCGAAATACGGGCGTCGCGTCATACCAAAAAAAAGTCAAGAGATCAAATTTGTTCCAAATTTAATGTAGATTTAAAAAATAATTTTTATTTTAGAAAAAACCAGTGGCGTACCATTTTTTTCTTCAATAACATTTAGTTTAAATACCGTAGGGACGCCACTGATGAAAATAAAAAAAGTTAATAGCATCAAAAAATGTCATTTTATGGTAAAACAACGTGTACCAAATTTAGTGATTTTCGTCCAACAGGGTCCTGAGATATTAAAAAAAAAAATTAGGTGCGAAATTCAGGGGGATGTAAATCCGAAAAGGGGGGCCTCTCGCCAAAAATAAAAAATACGGGTCACCTATTTTTTTTCAGGAATCTATGACCAAATTTTGTTGCATTAATTTCCGGATACCCTGTATATCTTTCACTATTAAAATTTCACGTCAATCGGTGCAGGTGTTCAGAATTCAGACCCTAAAAGCCTCGCTTACTGGTCTAAATTGTTTGACACTGATCGTACATAATATACAATGTGTCCCAGAAATAAGTGTAAGTATTCTAAATGGTAGTAGTCTAAGTAAGCTTATGAGGTTTTTTTCGCAAAAAAAAAATTTTGAGAAAATTTTTGCATTTTTTTTTAGTTTTTAGTTAAAAAACATAATTTCTTGATAATATGACAATATAGGTAGTAGATTAAATTTACAAGAAAGAAAATCCAGAAAAAATCCAGTGGTTCTCAAAATTTGAGCAAAAAATCATTATTTTTTGGAAAATTTCAAAGTAAAATAACTCCGTTATTTTGAACTTATTTGAAAAACGATAAAGAGAAAATATGTTTCTTTTATCGAGATCTACCACTCTTGAAAATACTTGCACTTATTTCTGGAACACTCTGTATATCTGCATTCTTCATACTTTTAGGAATCCTAGCTAAACCAAAATCCTAAAATCAAAATATCATTAAGAAAAACTATACATTATCCGCGTTTTAGTTGATTAAATTTCATTAGTTGTTTCTTTCTTTTTTCATTTTTGACTTCAATGACCAGGATGATCCGGGAGCAAATACACTCATTGAAACGTCGAGTTTTTTGCTAAACTAAAAAACGCTAAATGTAATCCTTGTTGTTTTCATTGCTTTCAAAAAGAAAAACGATACATAGAATTCGTTGTTATATTCGATTCATCGACGCGAAAACACAATGGCGTGACTTTTTCGGTGCGTACCTGCGTTTCGAGTGCTTCTTGTTGCGCTTCTTCGTTCCCGTCCTCGTAGTTGGCGACGGCCGTTTGACAGTTCGAAGGCCGAATTTCGAATGCACACGCTGCATTAAAAGAGACGATTTGGATGCAGGATGAATATTGTTTTTTTCCGGATCCTTTCGGTAGGTCTCGGATTTCAAGGAGATTCGTGGATGGAGATACGGATTTACAGGACCGTATTGCAAGCAAAGATTTAAATAATAAATGAGAGGCAAAATCTAATACGATATGCCTGTTTTTAATAGAACTTATAGGACTACGATATATTACTACTATTATAAATATTGCAATTGTCTCACAAAAAAAGCAAAAAATATTTTCCTTGAATAAGAAGTTCATCATTTGTAGTAATAATATAAACACACTTGACAAGAATGACGGCAAAGTTGAGAACACGTAACAATATACTTCAAAAATTATGTGGCATCCTGTGGCATCCTGTTAGCAGAATACTGTGCTCCAGTGTGGCTTAATAGCAAACACACCCGTATGGTCGATACTCAATTAAACCAAACTGTGCGCACTATATCAGGCACAATTCGACCAACACCTACAATATGGCTGCCCACTCTAAGCAACATAGCTCCTC
Source organism: Sitophilus oryzae (assembly GCF_002938485.1). Taxonomy (NCBI): domain Eukaryota; kingdom Metazoa; phylum Arthropoda; class Insecta; order Coleoptera; family Curculionidae; genus Sitophilus; species Sitophilus oryzae. The sequence goes on along the minus strand of NW_022147237.1, from coordinate 2,639,600 downwards.
CCAATTTGCGCCGAGAACATGCCTTGGTCAGAGAGTTTAATAAAATAATGAATAACCTTCAGCTGCAGGTCCATGATGACGTACCACACATCCAGGGAAATCGACTACGATCAAGACACTCTCCATTGAAGACGGCACATGAGCTGCACCAAAATAATTTTGATATAAATGAGCGATGGAAAGAGAAATGGGAAAATGAGGCAGCTCCAATATACCATGGTCTACCGTACGTTATTAATGAACCTGCAGGATTCGACCTTCCTCGTCGAACATGGACAACTCTTAACCGCATCAGAACTAACTGCGGAAGATGTGCCGACTCTCTAAATAGGTGGGGAAAAGTCCCTTCAGCCGCATGCGACTGTGGAGCTGACAGGCAGACTGCATATGTATAACTCAGAGGATTTTCTTATGGCTACTCAGGAGGCAATTGATTATACAGGGTTGTTCACCATATACGACACGGAGTATTGAAGCTAAACGATTAGATTTTTACAAATTGTAAGTTTTGGGTTCGTTGGAGGACTATTAGAGCTACAATTTAAAAAAAAATTACAAGATACTTAACTTCTTTAACAAATATTTAAACAGTTTTTTTTTTTATTTTTTAATGAAATAAACGAACTATATCGACAATATTAGTATCTGTACTCTTTAAAAATAATCTAAAATGTCAGTATTCCATTGGTATATTAATAAATGAGTTCCAAATTACAAGAAAATGCATTTTCTACGGAAACTTGAAGAGATAGGTAAAAAATGGTATAATACAATTTGATAGACAATTAAATTGTACATCTGATTTTCATAAAATATACAGGGTGTTCTATTTAAATTAAACAAGTTATTGCCGTTTAAAGCTAGTAATTATTTAAAATAAATTTTTAGACACTCTGTATAAGGTAGTAAAGTTTTTATTATTGCAACACAATAACTGATCAATAAATAAACTTCAGTAAATATTTAGTATTAAAAACTTTGATACCCTCGGAGAAATGAAGCCTTAAAATTTATACTGCGATTTCACAAAATTGAAAATATTTCAAAAACGGCAAGGTTTAAGTGTAAAAAACCTTAATCAAATTTACCTTTATTTTAATCGTAGAAACTGAAAATGTAATAATACATAGGGTGTTCCATTTAAAAAAATACAACTTTGATATTTTTTATTTACTTGGGACACTCTGTATCTTGTAAAAATATTTTTAAATTGTAGCTCTAATAGTCCTTCAACGAACCCAAAACTTAGAATTTGTAAAAACCTAGTCGTTTAGCTACAATACTCCGTGTCGTATGTGGTGAACAACCCTGTATACAATGACTGGATATCTGTTTATGAGACGAATTAGCCTATTTTTTTATATTTATATGTGTATGTTTTTTTCTTTGATTATGCATTTTTTTTATATATCTATTTTTTTTGTTGTTTATGCAGTTTTTTTTATATACATTTTTTTTGTTGTGAATACCATTCAGTGTCCTATAACTTAAGATACTGTGATGTAAGCCATACGCTAAATAAATAAGTGATAATATAAGATTAACAGAAATATGAAAACGCGCGGACAAAATACTTACCTACAGTTCATACCAAATAAACTTTTAGTCACGTGATTAATCTTGACCGGCCGGCAGAGCGTTGTCCTCTTTTATATATTTTATTATTATTTACATCAACAAAACTCACCTACTTAAGGGACATAAAGGGCCATTACTAACGCTTTCTCGTCGAAAGTATTATAATAAAGTTGCGATGTTTTTTTACGGCTATTAAGCTATCTTGTACACTTCGCACTAAAAGATGCTCTAAAAAAAACAATGTCCGACTGCAAGGTTATGTAACATTTTTAAGCTATGTAAACATTTTTAAGCTTAAAGTATAACAACACTAATTATTTAAACAAAAAACACTTAATACAAAACTAAAGTGTCACAACGAATGACAATGTCAGGAAACAAATAAATAAATGCGGCAACTTGACATTTTTTAAAGTAGAGTTCCAGCTGAATCCCCAGCGCGAAATTTAAATCTATTACTTTCTTAAATTCATCAGTTTGATTTATAATCTTAGTTCCTAAAAAAATGGACTTTGAATGGAGAGAAGTGAACTTTTTTTAGGTTCAGTTCAATTCTTTTTACCTTAACGCTATTCTTCATAATATTCCAATATATTTCAAATGATTTACATTACTATAAGTTATGTGGATGGGCTTTTTACCAAGTCACCCAGAATTATTTGAGATTTTTAACAAGCTGTCATTTCAGTTGGAGGTTGGAGACAAGAACGGTAAACTAATAGGATTGCTCATCCTCATAAGACGTACGTTCGCCTCTTCCCGCGCTTCAGCTGACCTTTGTGACGTCATTGTAGTCCTTGTCATGATAGTGTGTATTATTAGTTGCCTATGGTAAACTTATAAAAATAACAGCTGAGAAATTTTGAGTTAATTATTTTGTCAATTTTAAATGTGAAAAAGGTGTTTTTAAAGTTTTTAGAGCTATAGAGTGTATAAATACGTTCATTTTGTGTTGTGGATTGTGACAAAGTGCTTACTAAGTGCCTACGATATTGTTTATTAATTATTTTAAAGCAAAATATGGAAGTACTCTAAAAAGAATGCCTGAAACAGTTGATGCTGGGAACTGCTGTTCTTAAAAATGCATTATCCGAGTATTTAATACGATTTATACAGTTAATTTTCTATACTGCATACATATAAGGTGTTTAAATAAATAAACTAAATAGTTAACGTTTTGCATCCGGCAACCAATAATGCACGTGTGTGGTGTGTGTAATTATTGGTTGCCGGATAAGGATTAATAACCATGACAAGGATTACAATGACGTCACAAAGCGAGGAGTTTTCGCATGCACCTGGCTGACACTTTTGGCTGAATGAGCAGTCCTATTAGGTTAACTGTTCTTGGGTTGGAGGTTTTATATATTGCTCTACAATATATTAAGGGCTTTAGAAAAGGCACTTTAGAGATATAGAAGTGTTAAACACACGAAAAGCAAAATACAAGAATTGTTTTCGAAATGGTCTTAAAGATATTGCTATCAGAAACAGTGTTCATTATGAGTAGTATAATAACTATTTATCTTAAAGAACGATATATTAAATTTTCTCCGGTATATATATGAGGTACTATGTGTTATATTTGAATACTGCCCTGTTCGTTTCTTTTTCAACCATGTACTATTGGCACCACGCGCACGTTTTGTTTGACTATGATAAGTGAAACGAAGAAGTTATAAAAATTTGAAGTGAAGAGTATTTATTGGTGTTTTAATGTTCCTTATACATAATGATCATTTTAAGCAGGCAATATTTATTGTTCCAGACGTCAGTAGAGTTTAAAAAATATAGACATACTTATCATTGAGGCGCATAATTTTATTTGGAGTTGCTGCATTATTTTTGAATTCAAAATATATTTATGAGGAATAGAATTGAAAAGAGAAGAGATGATATGTCAGGGAAGTATATATAAAAGGAGAAATAATAATTATTGGTATAGCTCGATAAAAAGTGATAACCGCAGATAGGTACTTCTTTCATCAGAGTACGGTGCATTCAAGTTCTATTAACGACAACATGACAACTTGGAGATGGAGAAGAAAAAGAAAATTATAGCAAACGTGAGCCTAAAGCCCAAATTTCCTGGCTATATCCAGAGTCCAGAGTCGCTCCGGTTTGTGGGCTTTGCATACTATAATTGTTTATATGTAAAAGTGTAAAGGAATTTAAATTGATTTTTGAATTTAATTTGATCTACCACACTGGATAGTTACCATCACTCCTACTGTTACATGTTCCTACTGTACAGCATTGGTAAATGCGACCACGCCAGAGAAAGACCCTTTACATTTGACCTTATAGACTCTTGATAGTCCAATAAAATCGCCATTCTAAGGCTACAAATTACAGAATCTTAATAAAAATAGAAACCACATCTACTAAAAGTTATTGTCTTAAATTATTGCACCTTAATGACACTTTTGTAGTTCGTGCAATCCAAAGTTACCACCCGACGCTGATAATTTCATTGCAGAGCTATAAGTTCATGGATTACACGTGCAAACGAGTCAGCTTAAAGTGAGCTTAATACATCAAACGTCGCTAGAGTGTTGTGGGAAATAACAGGAGCGGGTGGACCTCCCGTCAACTATCTCTACAGAAACTAAACAAAGAATATTCTATTCTAACGTCAAACCAGTACTACTGTATATGGCTGTAAGACATACATGGAGAGTAATAAAAATATCTACCAACCGCCCAAAGGAGTTTATCAATCGCTGTTTGAGAAAAATATTATACATTATCGAACTGCTTCATCTTACAAATCAACAAGAAGTAGCATTGTAATTCGTAAAGGAAAATAAGGATGAATAGATCACACTTTGTGCGGAAACCTGATGGTAACATAAGGCAAAAGAAAACAAGGATTACCGGTTCAAACATGGAGACGTTCCATACTGGAAGAGCTCCAAAAAAAAAAATAAAAGAGGGTCAACCTGGAACGAAGCAAAAATAATAGCCAGAAATAGGGTCCTGTTCCTCCTTGTTCCACGCAGAAGAAACATGATCCTATATAAAACAATACTACGAAAATTTGAAGTAAAAGTACAAGGATTCGTTACATTTTCTATAAAATGGAAATATAACGAAACTCGTAATTCGTAACGTTAGAATTATAATCATTGTTTGATTCTACCTTCACCGTAAACCTACCTTTATCCACTTCCGACTCTAATTTGCTCTACGCACATAAGCGCGCGATACGGCCGTGGAACAAAGTAGTAGGAAACCGCCACAGCGGCTTTGTTCTGTTACATTGCGCCAATTAAGGTGCCGGAGACGAAGGAGCAAGATTCCCGACACCAGGTGCCGGTGCACGTGCGACGACAGGTGGAAAACGCCGCCGTCTTCATCGAGCGAGTAGCAGTAGAACTGCGAAGAGAAATCTCGCCTTTGTCTAGAACCGTATTCCGGCACCGCCGAAGATTATTGCAATGCGTTAGGAAAATTGCAAAAATGTGATCTGTAGTAGCTTCGACGAGTTTCATATAATAGGTCCAAATTCCCAGCACCTAGAATACGCAACATAAAGAATTACAATAAAAAAAATAAAACGAAGCTATGAATATAGAGAGAACTAGAGGCGGATTAAAAGGAGAGGAGTGATAACGGTCCACTTAGAGCTTATTACCAGAGTGTCCTACATAGATTAAATGATTGAGGTGTGTTCATCGATTAGATGATTGCTTGTTCCACTGCAACGTTTTCAGATCTATTGTGATCCTTGGTTACATTCTCCAGCCCTATCAATTTTAAAAAGTCCAACAACTTCTCTTCTCTAAACCCTCCATATCGAATTTTGTGTCAATGGCCTATCATATCATTATCTAGTAAAGCCGGTCCCACACGATGTTTCCAACCTTCCAACGTTGGACACATGAACATTTGCCACATCCTGTAACACACTTGTGAATTGCAATATTGTCGAAGCCTATGAGAAATGATGTAGGACCGGCTTAAAAAGAATCACACATTTTCCAGGCTGTCGCTCATAAAATGTGTTCTGTCGTTTCTTCTCCAGATTGATAATATCTGTATATGGCTTGGTTCGTTCATCCTATCAGCTTTAGATGCCTATTAAGCTTGCTACAAATCCAATACAGCTTTGACTATCTTTTTGTCCTTGCTTATGAAGTTTGCCGTGAATTTTGGCGAATGTTCTACAATGAAATTTCGCCTTTCTCTTCCATGGTGAATTTCTCCAACAATTTTAGATATTTGTTAGCTACCCAGCGTTTTAGTTACGTTAGTTACCCATTTACCATTCTTGTGACTTTTGTAACTCCGCAGAAGGGTTCTGGATCAATGAATGGCATTGGTGAGTCTTGTTTGGCCATGTTATCTGAGTGTCTTACATATCCTGAGAAGCCTTTTTATTCAAACTTAAAAAAAACTCAGTTTGGACTTGGAGGCTTCATTTGTGTATGCAAATAATAGACTCGCACTCCCCATATAAACAGAACTGCTACAATAAGTCAAAAAAATTAGAAATATCCAGTGGCGGACACAGAGGGGGCGCCCATGGGGCCCGCCCCCCCTAAAATCCATAAATTGGGTTAAATATTAGGCTTTTGGGTTAAAAATGGCGCCCTAAAAAGCATATTCTACATTATTTTTTATTTGGGCCCCTGGAAATATCTGTGTAATAAGTCAAAAAAATTAGAAATATCTGTACTGTGGCAAAGAGTACAAAGAAGTAATCAACAGAAACTGGAGAAAGTTAGGCTTGCTATTGTTTTGTGTAGTATTTAATTTTATCAGAATGTCGCCTTACATCAATAGTACATGGAGAATTACAACCAAAAATCTCTGAACTTTGTTTAGTCGTTGTGCTAATCATTCCTTAGATCTATATTGACCTCATGTATTATCATATGTGATGCCTCTAGTGTTACTTGTTTTGGAACTGCAGTACTGCATACTTGTAGAAAAATGAACAGGAGAAAGTTTAAAACTCATAATTTAGTTTTAAACTTAAGGTGGTAAAATAAGGCACGGAAACAATTAAGAGAAATTTGTAAGATTTGCAGGATTTATCCAAAACAAATCTTAATACTGGCTTAGTAGCCGTGATTTTGTCTTTGAATAGATGCATGATTATTCCACTGCAACCTTTTCAGTTGTATTGTAGTCATTTGATCTCTAGATTATTATTTTCTTATCGTTTGCACGGTCTAATAACTTGTAGACCGAACATTCCATATGACAATGGCTTATTATATGACAATGGATTATCATAAGCCCAATATATAGTGTCTTATTAAGCCACTTTTCGCTAGTGACAGAAATTGATCTGCTGTTTGCTGTTTCATCTTTTAACTAAATCTGCACAAGGCATAAGATCTTTAATCCCTTTAGCTTTAAATGCCTTGCAATGTGGTGTTATTAGACCAACTATTAGAGATTTTACATTTTCCTGTCTTATGCTTATCAAATCTGCCATAAATTTCTGGATGTTCTGCAATGAACAGTTTTGCCTACTGTTTCGCCTACTGTTTCCATCATTTTAGGTATTCGATGGCCACTGTTTTATGTTGTTAACCCATTTTGTGTTTCTGCAACCTTTGTATATCGTTGGTCTATAAGCTAAATGCATTAAGGTTTTATCCACAAGAGAAGAGCAAAACAGTTTTTGCCCGAGGCAAAAACTTTTTTAGGTAAAATAGTTTTGATCTTTTTGTGGCCAGGCTTAGTCCAAAGAGGATTATTTTTTTAATCCATTATTACTGAACAAATATAACGCTATTGTGGACTTAATATAATTTAAAAATTAAACTAATATTTCTTAGGAAACTTAGGATTTTTCTAGAATATATATCTATATCCTGGAAGAAATCTAGTCAAATAATGTAATTAAATCAAAAATTTAGTAATTGGACTTAGTTTAGTCGTTGTGCTAATCATTCCTTAGATCTATATAGACCTCATGTATTATCATATGTGATGCCTCTAGTGTTACTTGTTTTGGAACTGCAGTACTGCATACTTGTAGAAAAATGAACAGGAGAAAGTTTGAAACTCCTAATTTGGTTTTAAACTTAAGGTGGTAAAATAAGGCACGGAAACAATTAAGAGAACTTTGGAAGATATGCAGGATTTTAGAAGATATGCACGTTTTACTTTAGAACCTTTGACGTTAAAACTGCATAATTAAACAATTTTTCAACGCAATATAAATTATAGATTGGTATTTACTAAATACCATATATATCTATCTATCTAAAGAAGAAAACATTCGACCAGTATGTACTCCCAGTCATGACCTATGCATGTGAAACCTGGACTTTAAAAACGGACTTCATAGGAAAACTACAGGTCACACAACGTTCAATAGAACGAAATATGCTGGAAATAACCAAGAGAGACCGTAAAAGAATAGAGTGGATACAACAGAAGACCCAGGTAATAGATGTCATCCACAGAGTCAAATCCCTCAAATGGCAATGGACAGGACACCTGGCAAGAAGAATGGATAACAGATGAACCACAAAAATTACAGCATGGTAGCCACAAGGAATTAAGAGACCTAGAAGAAGACCGAACCTGAGATGGGGCCATGATATTAGGAAATTAGCAGGGATAACTTGGGCCCGATTAGCTAACAATAGACAACAATAGGCCCAACTACAAAGAGAGTATGTAAGGGAGGCTATTATAGTATACCATAATTCGAAATGGTTGAATAAGCTAAAAATGATGGTGATGATGATGATAATGCAATTGAAAAAAATAGCGTCAGATATGGCAAAAATTATTGATCGCCAATTTCAAGCTAACTGGAGGCTGTTTCCTTTTTATCTTACGTTTTTTTAAAATCATATTTTATTCCCTAAAAGACATAAATGAATAAATGATAATCAAATAAAACCCCCATCAGTTAAACCCGAACTACAGCACAAGAAAAAAAACCCTAAAATAATGCTCCCGTCATAACCTGAACTGGTCGTCATCGTCTGGCACGTACAGGTGTCGGCACGTCATCATCATCATAGTCCTCCGGTCTCAAGCGAATAGGGGGGTTGAACCAGCACACGAAAATAAAAAAGAGTTAACGATCTGAATAATTAATCATCACGTTGGCGTTGCATAACAATGTCCGCGATGTCCGTCCGGTCGTGTTTTTTGGGTGCGGACAGGGCCCATATTTTAATGTGGGACAGCAGGACGACTAGTGCGGTGACATATTAGGCGTCGACAGGAATTCGTGTATAGAGTGACATTCAAATTGTGTCTAGTAATTATACAGCATTACACGTTAAAATTTATTGTTTTCTTTTATTATTCATATTATTTTGCTATTTTCTAGGTTTCAGTGTATTATTTTTTTTGTATTTTTGTTAAGAAGTACAATGTTAAGAACATTTTTGGTATTTCCAATATTTATGTGCAAATGCACGCAAGACGTTATTCTAAATTTTTGCTTTATTACAAATCAAATCAAAGACTGATAGATGAGATCAATTAAATAAATGGTAAATTTTTAGTTACTACAATTGCGCTTAATAATTGACAAATTAATAACAATCAATAGATTATATAAACTATACCGGGCTAGTATATATAAAAAGTAAAGAGTTATAGGGTAGTAGGGTAGTATATTTTTGTTATTTTTAGCCCTATTTTCATGATTTCTTTAGCAAACTCTATATAATTATATCAACTTTAATTCGCAAACTAAGTTTTTTATAAACTTTAGTATTTGGCATATTGTACAGGGTGGGTCAAATTCGACGCTTTTAAATGGAAACACCCTTTTCTATAGGAGATAGACGAAAACTAATATCGGTGTCTGGAGCTCAATTTTCATCAAAAACATGGTGGTGAAAACCGCACATCAATATCTGTTACCGTTTCGGAGTTACGAGGTGTTTTTCAAAAATGTGCGTTTTTAATAAATCGCTGTAACTTTTTTGCTATGGAAAATTTTGTATTTCTATGAAAACATTTCCAAAGCATCTTTTTACGTAGAATTTAATGGTTTAAGTATAATTTTTTTAGAATTAATAATTTAAGAGTTATGAACAGAAAAATTGATTTTTCATTTGGGACACCCTCTATATTTTTCATTAACTGAAAAGAATTTAAAATTACCTTTCCAAAAATATAGCACACTTGATATTTTGTTATAATGCCCTTCGAAATACAGAATTATTAAAAGTTCGCCACTTTTAACTAGTAGGCTTTGGACCCCTTATTGATGATATGTCCTTAATGGAACTCGAAAATATATTTTCCAGCAAGACGACGCATTGCCTCTGAACGCTGAAGTTGTCAGCAAATTTTTGCAGCCAATTTCAAGAATAATTCAATAGCTAACCAAGATCCCAGCCGTTGGCCGTCGAGGCCGCCTGACTTAGTGCTCCTGGATCTAATCCTATGGATATATTTGCGGAAGAATAAAGGTTCCTTATTCTTCCGTATAATCGAGACAAGAATTAGAAATACTTAGTAGTTATGAGAGGGTATCTTTCACCCCCACTGAGTTAATGAGATCCGAGAGAAATTTTCAAAAACTGCCCCGTCTGTCCATAACAGAAGACGGCCGATATGTCGAACACCTGTAGCAAAATCTCATGTCTTGGTTTGCTATTTATTTTTATTGTTATTAGATATAGTTTAAATGTGTTGATGTTGGTGAAATATATTTTAAATTGTTATAAAATTCTGCATCTCTCATAGCAAATATTATTTTCGTTTTAATTGATGCTCACAGCTAGACTTTTTTTGCATTACAGCCGGTGCCGTTCAAAACCTACTTATTTAAAGCGGGCGAGTTTTTATATACTCTATATCTCAAAGAGGAATCGAGCAAAATATCAAGTGTGTTATATTTTTGGAAAGGTAATTTTAAATTCTTTTCAATAAATTAAAAATATACAGGGTGTCTCATATAAAAAATCAAATTTTTTGTTGATAATTCTTAAATTATTAATTTTAAAAAACTTATACTTAAACCATTAAATTCTACGTAAAAAGGTGCTTTGGAAATGTTTTCATAAAAATACTAAATTTTCCATAACAAAAAAGTTACAGCGATTTGTTAAAAATGCATATTTTTTAAAAACACCCCGTAACTTCGAAACGGTAACAGATATCGATATGCGGTTTTCACCATCATGTTTTTGACAAAAATTGAGCTCCAGACACCGATATTAGTTTTTGTCTATCTCCTATAGAAAAGGGTGTTTCCATTTAAAAGCGTCGAATTTGACCCACCCTGTACAGGGTTAATTGAGGTTTTTTTATCCTAACTTTAAAACAAAACAAAATTAATTAAAAAATTAAAACAGCCTGTGCAATAATTTCGTGTGTAAATTTTCCTAAAATATAATTTTGCGATCAGAACCATCACTCATGAGCATTTTGATTTGGATATTATATACTAAATTAGAAAAAAAAAACGTTAAAGACTAACGATACAGTCCTGGTTTTAATAAACATTTATAACGATAACAGAACTAACGATATTAAAGAAAACTATTAAACAGCGTCTACACTATGCGAGAAACTCTTAGAAATATGTCAAGGTCGCATTTCGATTTATTTCCAGTTGTCTTGACTCACTTCGGTTTGCCTTAGGTTACCCTGGTAAACCTAGTGGAACATGAGAGAGAAGTTGGGAGATGAAAATGGCATCAGATTTATACACCTGTTATCTCCTTAGCTCCAAACTAGTCCATCAAATTAATTCCTATTATGTGCAGATGACGAAAAGAGGGGGTAATATAACTACTCAACAGTTCTAAAACAAGTTAGTTTAAATACAACATATCAGAATGAATGGATTTAAAGGATAATGAGAATATAAATACAATAAGATAAAAAAATAGTTTGGTTAGAATGGGTGATCGCTGTGTGGAGAAGGTCATCGATTGATTTAAGTAATGGTTTTGGATTAATTTCATGGGTTCTTAGCTGGTACTCTTTCATGTACCTCAGACTCGCAGATATTGAACTGGCAAAGAAAATAATATACAGGGTGGTCCGAACTGTATTCCGGAAACTTCAGCAGCATATTCTGCAGATAAAAATAAGTAAAAAGGTTCGTATAAATGTGTGTTCTAAAAAGCTTTGTTTCGGAGATACAGGGTGTAGAAGTTTCATTTTTATTTCGATTTTTTCCAAATAATTTCTGAAGTAACGTCAATATTTGGATGAAAATTCGTGTCCGGAAGTTTTTTGACATGAGAAATTTGATTTTGATGTCAATATGACTTCTACTTGTAGAGGGCTCCACCTACCTGTGCTTTAATTGATTTGAAGAGTAATAACTTTTCGTCCGTATCTGTAAAATAAACTACTGAGTGAAAAAATATTCTTTTCTGGGACTTTTTACGTTAAAAATGTCTCTTGGTAAAAATCGCTAGGAGTAATGGTTCTCGAGATATTTGGATTCGAAATTATCAACACCTGTCATCATTGACATAAATTAAACATGTTGATTAAATAGTTATTAGACTGAAATCATAAATTTGAAATGTTTTTTGTGCCAAAAGTGCAACAAAAACTGTTTTATCATCATTTTTTCGAAGGAAAATTTATGGTTAATTTAAAAAATAAAAAGTTCCCAAATGAATGACATGTATTGTAACGTAAGGTTCTGAAGACTGTCAATAAAACAAATTGCTGCAGGAAATACTAGCTTTTTTTATTTTCCACGCTGATGGTTGTAGGGGTGGTTTATAAAAGTTCTAACAAAATTCTAAAATAAACTATAATTAATAGGGAACCCAGTTAAGGGTTGTAAATCAATTTCTTACCTAACACCAGGTTTATACGTCAAAATAATAAGAATCTAATATATTTGATAATAAATTCAAAACCAAAGGCTGTTAGCACTTGTAGCGTTATAAGTAAAATGGCGATCACCCGAATTCCATTATTGCAAAAAGGGAAATTTATAAATTGAAACTACCAGGGCCATCTATATATTAGTTTATAAGAAACCTAATGTTAAGATCCAGAAACCTGTTTTACTATTATATTAAATTAATGCATTATATCTAATATTTCCCGCATATTTTATTAATTATGCTACATCTGCCTCCCTGCGAACTGGAAGTCGTTGTTAACAACACTGCAAGCTCGCATAAAGCTTATTCGATGAAAGTTAGGGCGGTAGAAAATGATATGCCTTCAAATGAGAAATGTGAAAAGTACCTCGTTCCACATTTTTGTCATCCATAAGAACATACGTATCAAAACTTACTTTTTTTTTATCCTAAATGGACCCTCAAATAGCAATAAAAACTTTTTAGTTTCCGCGCTTAACGCTGAAGAAATCGTATTGGCTCTTAACAAGACCAAATCGTTGATATTGAATGTAGGATATGGTCGATGAGGGTGATTTATCTTCCTTCTAGCAGCTCGACTTATAAGAGTTTCTTTGGCTAATAAAAGTCTTTGATTTTTATCAGACACTTTACCCACATTAGGAGTATGTACCAAAGTAGCTGGCAAATAATTTGGAGTCGTAATATTTCGATGAAGCTCGTTGGGAGAAAACCCTGTTGATTCGTGTACTACGGAGTTCATTAGTTCCGAAAAATTTTGTATTTCATACGCCCAGCGCGTATGATGTCCCGCACAGTAGACACGACAAAGACGGCCGAGTTCTCTCATAACTCTCTCGGATGCATTTGCTTGCGGATGACGAACAGAACTAAAAATAACTTTGATGCCTAGGGCTTCAAGAGTTTCCCCGCCACCGTTTAGCGGTAAACTGCGACCCGTGATCTGATAAGATTCGTCAGGGCGCCCGTTCTTGGGAAAATAGTCTAGAATCAATTTATTAAGAACTGCACGACAAGTAGCCTTTTTAAGTGAATAAAGAGCAACGTATTTCGTAAATACATCCAACACTACGAGAATATACGATACACCTCCACGACTTTTAGGTAATGGCCCATACAAATCTAACGCGACGAGATCTCCCTTTCCTTCAGGAATGACAGGATTAAGCGGTGGTTTTGGCATGATGGACGATTTTGATTTTTGACAAGAGTCGCAACAACGTAGTACCTGCTTTATAGTAGAATGCATGTTTGGCCACCAAACCTCGTGTCTCAGTGCCGACCAAGTCTTGTACACTCCATAATGACCCAACATGCTATGAAAAGCTTCAACAAATTCCCGCTGTAAATGTTTAGGGACACATACTAAGCATGGTTCGTCCGCTGCTTGACGCTTATATAACGTATCTTCATGGATCAGAAAACGTTTCTGCAATTCCGAATCTACTTCTAACTGTGAAATAATATCCGCTAATTTTTTATCCTCGCGTTGCAGCTTAGAAAAAGACTTTAGTTTGCGCTGAAAATCAAGAGGTAACTTGATAGTAGATAATATTTTAAAACATCTCGAGTCAGATGACTCCGGGATAGTAAAGGCATCGCGAGACAACGCGTCGGCAATTATATTATTCTTTCCTGGAAGAAACTCGACGGAAAAATCATATTCTTGCAGCGCAAGTGCCCATCTAGAAATTCGTGGCGATAGAAGACGACAAGATTTTATATAAGTCAGAACTCTATTGTCGGTATGTATCGTAAAGTGACGACCTAAAAGATAAATGCGCCATCGAGTAAGAGCAAAAATACAGGCTAGTACTTCTTTTTCATTACTATGATAACGAGTCTCTCTCGGCAATAATAAACGACTAGCCCACGCAACCGTGCGTTGTTGATTTTCAACAATTTGAAAAAGATGCGCGCCCAGTCCGTATTCGCTAGCATCAACACTAACATGCCAGTCGGATGATAAGTTTGGGTGATACAGAATTGTAGCTTGAGATAATTCATGCTTTATTTTGTTAAACGCTTGTTCTTGTTCGTCTTTCCACTCCCATTTTATCTTTTTTCTTAAAAGTCTCGACAAAGGTTCACAAAAACCCGAAAAAGATTGGCAAAACGATCTATCAAAATTGCACATCCCTAAAAATCTCTGTAACTGCTTAATATTTTTAGGACGCGGATAGCTGGTTATTGCCTCTATTCGCGTTGGATCCGGTTTAATTCCTTCGCTATTTAAAATATATCCCAGAAAGGGTAATTCCGTACAAAAAAATGCACATTTTTTAAGCTTCAGCGTTAATCCTACTTCATTTAACCGGTCAAAAACAAGTTTTAAATGGCTAATATGTTCATTAAATGAATTAGATATTATCAAAATGTCATCAATATAGGCAATTAAAAATGAATCGAACTCCGGTCCAAATACTCGACTAATCATACGCACAAACGAAGATGACGCAGTAGAGAGACCGAAGGGAAGAACGCGAAAAACGTAGGTTTTAGAGTCAATCATAAAACCGGTATATTTCCTTGACTCCGGTGCGAGTGGTATTTGCCAGTAGCCGTTCGTCGCATCTAAACGCGAAAAATATTTACGATTCGTAGTTCCATCAAAATTAAGTGTATTCAAAATTTGCTCTATCGGTCGCGGCGCCTCATGATCCCTCTCCATTTGACTATTCAAGCGTCGCGCATCTAGACACAGTCGTATCGTACCATCTCTTTTTATTACTGCAGCTACGGGGGAGATATACGAAGTAGCGGCCCGTTCGATAATACCGAGACGCTCCATTTCTTTAACCGTTTCATTTACCGACACTCTATATGCAACTGGTATAGGGTATGGTTTAATAAAAAAGGGATTTTTATCAATCATTCGAATTTCATGTACGTAATTTTTTACACAACCTGGCACATTAGAAAAAACAAACTTATTTTTGTCTAATAAATTTTGAAAAATTTCTTGCTCAGTTTGACTTAAAATAAAATGCTTGATAGTGTTATTTGAATCAGTATCTTTTTCCACCGAAAGAGTAGCACAAGCTAATACTTCATATTTGGGTATACACCTTAAGTTAATTTTTTCATACCCCTCGTATTCATGAAAATATTTTTTCTCAGGCAGTTTAACAATGTTACCATTCAACATACAAGCTAAAAAATTATTCTTTAAATCAATTGTAACTTGATATATTCTTAAGAAATCTATACCTAAAATAATAGGATATATGAGATCGTTAACCAGAAAAAATTCTTGTTTAAACAGATTGCCATTACAAGAAAATATTATAAGAGATTGTAATTGAATTTTTTTCTGTTTACTTTTAAATGCTCCTGTTATTCTTACACCTGTGCATGGAAAACATGGTATATCTGCTTTTAAATTCTCGGGAAAACGATTCCATACATCTTCCGAAATAGCTGAGATTTCACTACCTGTATCAACGAGAGCAGGAAAGGAAAATCCATATAAACTTAATTCTAAAATAGGCGAACGATTTGATACACTGAGATGATCGAAATTACAATTTCCATCGTCCAACAAATCATCCACCGGATAATTTTCTAAATGAATGGCTCTACTTTTGCTATCTACAGGCGAGCCAGATTGCGATAGCATATTTAGTTTTCCGGATTTTCTCCGTCTAAGATTGTATCAGGTGTTTGAATATTTGATACATTTTTTGTCGCGTTTTTATATGTATAATTCGTATGATTTACTATTTTTTTATTATACGGGGTCTGACTATTTGTCGATGAACTTTCATCAGGAGAAAATCTGCAAAATTTTTTAGTTGCACCAAAATAATATTCTGCTTGGCGCAAGCGTTCCAATACACCTTGAAAAGTTGTAGTTCCTACCAAGGTGCAAGATACACTAGGAGGAAAGTGTCGAGCAATTATCTGAATAAGTTGTCTTTCGGTGTACGGGGGCTCCAAATGTTTTGCCATAGCTACATATTTATTAAAATGATCTGTAAAACTTAAGCCGCTATTTTCTCTATATACATTAGAGTCTAACTTTATGCGAACTTCCAGCTGTTGACTGTGATTCCAAAATTGTGATAAAAAATGATGTTTAAAATCATTAAAATTTACAAATGTTGATAGAAATGCATCTGCCCAAGTTCTAGCATTATTTTTAAAATATAAATGACCCATTCCATTCAAAATAAATTGATCTACTGGAATTCCTTCGCATCTATAAATAGATTCAATTTGTTTTAAAAAATCAACCGGATGTAAATTACTTCTATCATCAAATATAGGAAAATCAGACTTTGGTTTTACAATATTGCTATTTTGAAAATTATTATTACTGTTATTTAAATTTAACTGTTGGACTACATTTGTTATTATGTGGCTTAAATCTTCGGCTCTACAAAACATAGTTCGTTGTTCAGGAGCTGCCATATTGACTAAAGGTGGGGGCGGATAGTTTGTGGTGCCTCCCTGACAAATTCCCCATGCTGGTACACCGCTAAGCGGTGCCGAAAACGAAAAAGTTGGATGTATCCTACCTTGATGTAAAGATGGAGTTGTAGGTACGGGATTGGGAGTTGCTCTCTCCCTGCTGTCCTCCGATTGTCTCGGTGGAGCTGTATTCTGCTGGTTTTGGAACCGTCTTTGCAACCGGGTTGAGAATGCCGGTCCACTTCCTGCAGGAGTGTCCTGTTCCATTTCCACGTTCGTTTTTCTGGATGTAAAACCAGGATGTTGTGACCAGTCCCGCTAGTTGGGCGCCAAGATGTAACGTAAGGTTCTGAAGACTGTCAATAAAACAAATTGCTGCAGGAAATACTAGCTTTTTTTATTTTCCACGCTGATGGTTGTAGGGGTGGTTTATAAAAGTTCTAACAAAATTCTAAAATAAACTATAATTAATAGGGAACCCAGTTAAGGGTTGTAAATCAATTTCTTACCTAACACCAGGTTTATACGTCAAAATAATAAGAATCTAATATATTTGATAATAAATTCAAAACCAAAGGCTGTTAGCACTTGTAGCGTTATAAGTAAAATGGCGATCACCCGAATTCCATTATTGCAAAAAAGCGAAATTTATAAATTGAAACTACCAGGGCCATCTATATATTAGTTTATAAGAAACCTAATGTTAAGATCCAGAAACCTGTTTTACTATTATATTAAATTAATGCATTATATCTAATATTTCCCGCATATTTTATTAATTATGCTACAGTATTGACTATTTCCATTCTAAATATCTTGTGAACGGTTGCTCGTAGCAATTTTTAACAAGAGACGTTTTTTACGTAAAAAATCACGGAAAAGAATATTTTTTATTTTAGTAATTTTATACAGGTACGCACAAAAAGTTATTATTCTTCAAGACAGTTAAAACACATGTAGGTGGCGCCCTCTACAAGTAGGAGTCATATTGACATCAAAATCAAATTTATCATGTCAAAAAACTCCCAGGCACCAATTTTCATCCAAATATTGACGTTACTTCAGAAATTACTTAGAAAAAATCGAAATAAAAATGAAACTTCTACACCCTGTATCTCTGAAAGTAAGCGTTTTAGGACATACATTTATACCAACTTTTTTACTTATTTTTATCTGCAGAATATGCTGCCGAAGTTTCCGGAATACAGTTTGGACCACCCTGTATATTATTCATAAATCTACTAAGTATGTAATTTGTGTAATTTATGTGTAATTTCTGAATAAAAAAAGAAATTTTACCATATATTATTGTAGTATGTTCTTTAAATATACTACAGAAGTGCATTCTCTTTGATACCGGAATTACATTAAGCGAACAAAAAAATTGAAATGTATTCTATTCTCTTCTTCTACTCATTGTTAGTTATACGTGTGAGATAAAATTAAATAAACTATTAATTATCGGGATCGATCTGTGACATTCGATCATACATTATAATATCGTACATTATAAATTCTAGTCCAGTATAGGTTCTTAATAATATATTAATATTTTTTCTCCGTTCGCGGACGGTTCTATGGGACCGCGACGACATAATAGTAAGAACGATAAATATTAATAAAGATACGAATGACAATGACATTATGCAACCGCATAGGACGACGCGCGACGTGTAGAATACAATTTACGAAGGAACCAGAGATATTTTCTCATCGATGAATTGTAATATTAACTGAAGAGACGTTTGAACAGTCCCATTCAAAAAAATTGGCGCCGTGAGGCACGTATAGCCACCCATACTAAAATATGTTAATAAAAAGTTGGTAGGCAGTTCTTTTAGTTTCAAAGTAAAGGAAATTTTCCAATTTTGGTCCGCGGTTATTTCCCCTATCCGCCACCTGGGGTCGCGTCCGATGGGAGTTTGGAGTTCTCCACACGGATTTTCTCAAAAACCGACTACGGAAACACGGAATATCTCAAAAACTACGACTTTGACTGATTTTGATGTTATTACAAATTTTGTTGCAAATATTATTCCTAATATTAAATTGAAAACCGCGTTTCGCTAGCTATTCTAATTTTGGAGTTACGATTTTTTTTAAATTTTAACCCCCTCCCATACCCCCTTACCAACCCCCCACCCCCACCAAAAACTAATGGCCAGATTCTCGGGTGCCACAGTATTTTTGTGCCAAATTTGGTTAAAATCGGTTTAGCGGTTTTTGAGTTATCGTGTTACAGACGGACAGACGGACAGACAGAGAGACACCATGAAAATATTTTGTATTTAGGTCATTTATGATAGTGTCAACTTTTTTTGCCGATCTTACGGCTAAAAATATCGCGTTGACGAATATATTTCTAAATTTATTTGGAACCATCAATTGCATTTTTGCTAGATTTAGAAATTGGCAATTGGTATATTCCAAAGCTGTGTCTGCAGTCTTTACCTACAAAGGTATGGAGAAACCTCGGGACAAACAGTATACCGGGTGCGTCTCAAAAGTGGTTCACCCAGTGGTATGTTAGTGTTATGTTATATAAAATGCCAATGTTTATCTGCTTCATCCCTACAGAAGTAACGACTTACTCTAGAAAGTTACTTTTTTTTACTAAAAGATAGCTAATTGGCTCTTCTAAAAACTGTCGTCGCCGGATTTTTTGTTTTTCATTCAATAAAAAAAAATAAAAAGTATTTTTTCCTGATGTCGTGGCGGATGCGCCAGGCTTCAACTAGTATGACATAAATTACCGCATAAATAACCGCATGTTACAATTTCAAATAAACCATATGGGTAAATGCCAAAAGTTGATATGTGATGTCATTCTATTCAGAGTGTCATTTTCTATCGAATAAAGTAGAAAAAAATACCGACGGTGTCATATGTTGCGATTGTTTTTTTTTTGTGAAATGAATGTTTTTATACTGACGTAATTTCTCCAACATTATTAGTACCTACTACATATTTTTTTCTCTACATTCCAAACTAATTATCTGCTGAATGTTTGAAAAGAATTTCAATATTATTAGTTCCATATTAATAACTTTCGTTTTAGTTTTAATTAAAACATGTTCTTTTAGCCATTTCAATATATGTAGATACTTTTTTTATGAAAATTTATTTGTGAATATATACGCGTATGTGGCATGCCACTTTACAGTTCAATTTTAACAAGATCATGTTTATCTTGGCCGGT
Source organism: Sitophilus oryzae (assembly GCF_002938485.1). Taxonomy (NCBI): domain Eukaryota; kingdom Metazoa; phylum Arthropoda; class Insecta; order Coleoptera; family Curculionidae; genus Sitophilus; species Sitophilus oryzae. The sequence goes on along the minus strand of NW_022147237.1, from coordinate 2,619,611 downwards.
ATGCCAACGATCCGATGCAGAATTTATTAACCTGTCAAATTAGTACATTTTTCGTTTATTATTATTAAGCAGTTGTAACGGACCGTGTTACATGTCAGTGCATTCAAATGCATTTTATTTATTGGAATGCCCATGCGCGGTTGAAACTGTAACAACAGGTGCAGCTTAGGAATGCAGAACGGTCAGGCCGATGTGTCTTTCGCGTTCGTTCTGATAAGGTGGTATTTTTATCGTGCCTGAGCAAAATTGCACTTCGTAGTAAATTCTGTGGCAAATTGAAATTCATTAGTGTTGAAGCTTCCGATGATATTTAAAGTATAAGGGAAAAAATAAATTGTTTAAGATGGTTTAGTCGTTAGAGAGCACTAATTGTTTGGAATGCCTGCATGAATACTGTAGATTTATTGAAAAATAGTATTATAGTGTTTATTACCTTAAAAAATATGACGCTTTTACAAATATCAACGTAAAAACTTGTGGATTTACCAGAAGGAAAAGAAAATCCAAAAAATTACATTAATGAATTAACATAATTTGATAAAAATTTTTTGACCGTTAATTTGATTGAGCATCAGTCATCATCATCATCATCTTCAGCTTATTCAACCATTTCCAGTTCTGGTGTAGCCTCCCTAACATATTTAGATACTCTCTTTGTAGTTGGGCCCATTGTTGCCTAGTGTTGGCTATGTGGGCCCAAGTTATCCTTGCTAGTTTCCTAATATCATGGTCCCATCTCAAGTTTGGCCTTCCTCTAGATCTTTTGATTTTTCGTAGGTACCATGCTGTAATTTTTGTGGCCTATCTGTTGTCTGTTTCTCTTGTCAGGTGTCCAGCATCATAACCACTCTATTCTTTTACGGTCAGTCTTGGTTATTCCCAGCATCCATCGTTCCATTAAGTGTTGTGCGACCTGCAGTTTCGTTATAATGTTCGTTTTAAGTGTCCTGGTTTCGCATGCATACCATACCATACCATACCATACTGCCATTACTCGCTGATTAGTATTCGACACGTACCAGAAGATGGGCACGCAAGGTGTTTTCTTTCATTAGCTTTTCTGTGACTGAAAAGCCCGATACGTGATGTTATTTGCCTACCGCATTCCGGACATTCAAAAATCTCATTGCTTTGTTGCCTCTTTGCTTTTTGGTTGTCGCTGTTAACTGAGTTTACAATTCTTCTCCATTGAGTTCTATTGTGAACTGCTTCTGCTTCTTCCCGCTAATTCTGCATGTTAATCCCCTTTAAGTTTTCGTGGAAAATGTTCTTGTACCTTTTGAGTTGTCCACCCGGCCTCCTCTTACCGTCTACAAGCTCACCGTAAAGCAGAGATTTCGGTATGATATTTTTTTTGTATTCTGCATACGTGACCAGCCCATCTTAAGCGGGATTTTGTAACCATGGCTTCAATACTCTGGCAGTTAGCTTTTTCAAGGACCGATACGATTGAGACATGATGGATCCACCGGATTCTTAAGAGTTGTCTAAGGTGTCTCTGTTACAATTTGTTTAATGCGTTTATCTGTCGGCGGTACGGCACCCAGATTTCACTCCCATATAACATGGTAGGGATTATAATTGTTCGGTACACTGCAAGTTTCGTTTTTGTACTCAAGTCATGATTGTAGAAACCCCTGTCTTTTAATTTCCAGAATGCTCTTGAGGCGCTGCTAATCCTGTACTGAATTTGAGTCGATATTGACCTTTTCCGAAATCAAACTGTCGAAGTAATTCCGCTATATATTCCAATAGTTCTCCGATTTTTATAGCATTGTTATGATCTTCCGGGGGAGTGCACATGATTTTGATTTTGTTTATGTTTAGCTTAATGCCCAAAGCCTCGTATACCCAGGTATATTTGTTCAACATTTCTTGTAATTGTTGTAAAGTGTTTGCAACTAGAGCGCAGTCATCAGCGTATTGAAGTTCTGTGATGAATTTTGTAAGTGTTTTTGCCCTGAGTTTTTTTATGTTGAACCGACCGCCGTCGTATCTGTATCTAATGCCCAATCCTCTCTCCTGCAGTTTGCTGTCTACTATAATGGAAAGCGCTGCCATGAATATGTTGAATAGGAGAGCCGCTAAGACACATCCCTGCCTAACTCCTATATTTGTTAGGAAGGGATCGCTCAGTGATCCATGATGATGCCACTCTTTACTGGTTGTTGTTATGGAGGCTTTACACACTGTAAGGAATTTGTTGGGTACTCCGAACTTTTTCATAATTGCCTAAAGTGCATCTTTGTTCACAGAGTCGAAAGCTTTTGTTAGATCAATGAATACAACATAAAGTTTCGCATGGATAAGTCATGACTGGTAGTACACATTGGTAGAATGTTTTCTTCTTTAGATAGAGAGCCATTCTAGATTTGAATATGATTGAGTTTCTTCCATTAGTACTCCATGCTAACTTAATTCTTCTGTTAGCTTCTGGTAGTAGAGATCTTGGTAGTAGAGATCTGTGTATTAGTTGCCCCAAATATATATATATATATATATATATATATATATATATATATATATATATATATATATATATATATATATATATATATATATATATATATATATATATATATATATATATATATATATATATATATATATATATATATATATATATATATATATATATATATATATATATATATATATATATATATATATATATATATATATATATATATATATATATATATATATATATATATATATATATATATATATATATATATATATATATATATATATATATATATATATATATATATATTTAATCTTCTATTATTTCTAGTGTTGTGCTATTTACTAGAATGTCTTTTCTGTCCACCAGTTCGTTGTATATTACTTTAGTTTTTGATAAATTCATTTTGAGACATACTTTATTGCTGGCTGTATTTTGTAATTTAATTTGTGTCTGTAGTTCTTCAGGACTATTGGCAATAAGGAGTACGTCATCAGCGAATCTTAGATGGTTAAGATATTCCCCATCTATACTTATTCCTTGAGCATCAGTACCAATTACTAATTCTAGAATCCTCTAACGATGTATTGCAAACTATTTCAACCATTATGTATCGCTCCATATTTACTGCAGTTAAATGCAACCTTTATGTATTATTATATAAGTCTAAAATTAACCGCAAAGTAATATAAATGCAATAAAGACCTGAATGAAAACGACATATTATGCAAGCGCATATTATAACTACCTACATGATGGTATTTCGTTTTACAATGGCTCAAGAATATTTTCCTATCGTGGTCCATCGAAATAAATAAATTAAAATATTGATTGGAACAACGCGGGAACTAAAACAATGATCTTGTAATTTAATTTATTTAATTTGTATGCGTGGTGGTCCCCCTTATCTTCCTATGGAGTTATGGGATGATAAGACTGTCAAAGTTATTGACAATATTTTCAGGATTTTATCGTCGAAACAGTTCCGAGTTCTTACGCATTAGCATTGAAGGACCGATAAAAATTAAGTAGGAATGGTATAGGTGATTATTTAATATTGATGAGGTCAATGTAGATTTGTTATTTCCAGAAAGGAGAACGATGTGGTTTAATTAAATAATGAAGAGGATAATTCCATTAATTTAGAACATGAGTTATGGCTTAATTCCTGATTGTCAATTAAAATTAAAAAAATTAAATTAGGATATAGAGAAATAATGAGTAATGAGTTCTTGATCTTTTTTCAACTAAATGTTAGCAAATTGTATACATCGAAAACGTTCCGCAAGGCATAACGGCCAGGGTATTTTTTTTTTCAAAAAATCCAAAAACACATTTTGTTTGTGCCCCAAAAATGATTGCAAAATCTTCAACCCTCTAAGCGGGGGTGCCCATCCCCCATTTTTTTTCAAATGGGAAGGGGGGTCAAGTGGTACCGCAATGAAAAGGGCTTTCTATTCTCTATACTTTCCCGCTTTGTTTTTGAAGAAAATGCAGTGTCTATTGAGTCTACGACTTGATTTTTTAATTTTTAGATATTTTTCTCAGAGCGGATTTGTATTATCCTTTGTTGTATGTTTATTTTATTTATTTATATATTTTTAACTAATTCTCTCATAGCTGAATTTTATTTATCAGACTTTTATGAATCAGGAGCAAAGTTATATTTTCGAGCAATGTGACTCATACTGATTGCTTCAGACGAAGGCAAACCTTACGGTAGACAAATCCCCGCTCACGGTAAGTACGTGAAAGCTCGTCATCTTTCGCTTGAGGCATCCGCCGCTACATTCATTCATATTCACCGTCCAAAATCATAATTTAAATTTTTTCGCGTCCTCCAACTCTTCTTCGAAGTCGTGATATACAGTGTTACCCAAATTAAATGGGCATCGATAGCTAGCTTCCTGTTGTTAGGGATACCTGCATAATCAATTAAGCGCGGCATTTATTTTTTTGTCAAAGTCTTTGTCAATTGTTTAAGTCAAATTACGTCAAATTATGTCAAAAAATCACAAAGAATTACATTCACAAAATTCCAAAATACTTATTATATATGTTACAGTGAAAGTCGGAAATTCAGTGATTGTTAACATTCACTAGGAAATGCTCGCAATTACGCATTGAACCAGTGAAGTGGTATTTTAAAGAGATTTCTCTACTTTTCCTAGTAATTTCTAACATTCATTATAGTGAAAGTAACGTTTACTAAAGGTTGCCAATAAAAGTTATTCTATTGTATAGGACGAGTGTGTTAAGGAAGAATGTTGGTGGAAGTTAGAACAAATAAAATTTTTAAGAATATTGGACCACCTCAATATTCAAGCTAATCCACATATCTCAAAATTACAATTTACTTCTTTAGTATATTTATTAAAAATTATAGAAAATAACCACATAACCTTCTAAATATTAAGAGGAAAAACATAGTAAACATTAAAGCGTACTTCATCGTGGACAAAATGATTTTTTTTCAAAGGGAGTTATTCGTTTTTTCAAATCCGCTACTTCAAGCATGTCAAAACATTTAATAAGTTCATAGCCATTAGGTTCCTTAATATCTTATTTTCTTGCACGCTAAACATTTGCTATGGCTTCATTACATTGCAAAAATGAAAAACAAGCACTATTATATTCTTGCGAGTGTCTAGTTTACCTTAACTTTTCACCGCAAATTTCTTCCGTAGGGCAAATACCGCACAGCACTTTTTACAACGATAACAAAACAATTATATATAACCACAAAAATCAAGGCGAATTTACGCCAGATGTCTGTCAAGGTTGCCAACATTCAGCCCAATTTAATGTTATCTTTATATTGCCTATTATTAAACTTATCCTTATTTATCCTTATATTTTACAACCGCGCTAACTGAATCTTTCAAACTCATTACTATCGTCCTAGCACTCACTAGTAAACTAGCACTCACTATTGCTAGCACTCACTAGTAAAAGTTGGTTTCAAAAATAGCTGTTGAACTTTTACTGGCAGAGGCGCAACTAGGGGGGGGGGCAGGGGGGGCTTAGCCCACCAAGATGACCAGTGCGTGTCATATAAAATTGGTTTTAACCTCACATGCATCTTATCTTATAGTGATATAAGCCCCCCCAAAAGACTTGAGCCCCCCTAAAAGTATATATCTAGTTGCGCCCCGGTTTACTGGCATAGTCTTAGCAAATCAGTGAATGTGAGCTTTTACTAGTAATTGTTAACAACCACTGATTTCCAACTTTTACTGAATCAATGGAAAGAAGCTGCGCACAATAGAACGCAATGGAGAAGAATTGTAAACTCAGTTAACAACGACAACCAAAAAGTAAAGAGTAAAGAGGCAATGAGGTTTTTGAATGTCCGGAATGCTGAAGAGAGATACATCACGTATCGGGCTTTTCAGTCACAGAAAAGTTCATAAAAGAAGACGTATTGCGTAACCATCTTCTGATACGTTTCAAATACTCGTCAGCGAGTAATGGCAGTAAGTAAGTAAGACCTACTACTGCTTTAACTGTCTTTTTGCCTTTGCTTTTATCAGGTCTGCCGTAAATTTTCCTTCTGCCGCGAATGTTCTACAATTAAATGTTTTGTCCATCTCATTCCTGGTGATTTTCTCCACCATCCTAGAGATTTGTTGGCCATCTACTGTGTTATGGACATTTTTCTTATTGCTTTTGCAGTGCCGCTGAAGGGATCTGGACTTATGCATAGCATTGATGTTTAGTTATAACATCTTTCTTTTTTTTTATGTTGCACACACAGACTAATCTGTTTCATTTAAATGTAACTACACAATTCAGCGGTACAATGCAAATATAATAAATAGAATGAGATACTTACTAGAAAGTCTTTAGGCAATAAACTTTTCATTAGGCAATTATTTTTAGATACTACTAGTAGTTAGCTACCTTAAATAATTTGATATCTTTGACAGAACTAGGGTTACCACAAATGGTAGATACTTTAGTTTCAGAAACACTGTATATCGGTGAAGATTCCATCAAAAGAGAAACATCAATATTCGATCCACGCACTCGTCGACGATCAATTAACATTCCTGACATCGGCGGGAGATACCCGCAACTGACCGTTTCGGTGACCGCTTTTATGGCCATCCGAGCCGTCAGAGTTAAATGGTTTGTTTATATGTAGTGAAATTATATATACGGTATAGAGATACGAACTTGGAAAAACTAACAAAGTTGATAAGTTGCGAGTTATGGCCTTGTGTGTGTTCATAATCAGTGTAATGTCAAACAGGACAATTGTTATTAGTTTCCATCCAATGTCATTAGTTTTCATCTTTTAGTCACCAAAGGAGCAAAAAAATGATGTTTATGTAAAAAAAAACAACGCTTTATTGTACAAAAACCCAAAACAGCTTCATCGACAAAGCAAAACAAAAAAAGCACAAAAACAAATATACAAATAATACAAAAAATTTCATACAATACAAATCAATTCAAAAAAAAAAATTACGTCATAAAATTACAAATAAAACATATATGGACATTGCAGAACACAGGCGTATCTAGAAAATTTTACAAAAGGAAAACTGTAAATGGATAAAATCATGTTATAATAACATAAAATCAAGAGTTATAAAATATTAAATACTAGACCTTTAACCAGTGTGTGAGATGATCAAAATATTAAAATTAAAATTCTAAATTGTTCATGATTAAACATCAACAAAAAGTCGTTTACCGCATATAGAGCTCTCTCCAGTAAGTATGATTTCAGAGCTTTGCGAAATGCGGGAAAGAATGAAAGTGACTTGATATTCGAAGGCAAATGATTGTACATTTTCTTGGCATTGTACAGTATTGAGCCCTTAACTAGTTCTGAGCTCGGGGTTGGCAGATAAATATCGTGCTCCGCATTCCTAAGTGGATAGTTGTGAAAAGGCTTTTCCGGAATAGAGAATATGTGCTTGCGGATTAAGCAAACGGATTCAAAAATGAATAAGGAAGGAAGAGTCAGTATTTTGAAATTTTTAAAGAAATTCTGGCAGTGAGTTCTACTGTTTAGTCCCAATAAGTATCAAACTGCTCTCTTTTGAAGTTTGAAAATGCGATCAAATTTTGTCGCGCAGCAAGTACCCCAGAATGGAAGGGCATAACGAAGATGCGACTCAAAAAGGGCATAATAGACCATTCTAGAGGTTGATGAGTTAAGTTCCTTAGACACTGATCTTAGCGCAAAACAGGCAGAGCTTAGTTTTCTTTGATAAGGCTTCGATGTGCAAGTCCCATTTTAAAGAGTTGTCCACAACAAGTCCTAAGAATCTCACAGAGTCCACGACGTCAATAGTGGTGTTATTAAGTACAAAAGGTTGTATAGTACTTTTATATGACAAAACTTTAGTTTTTGAAAGGTTGAGGCATAGGAGATTAGAATCGCACCAGATTTAATGGTGCGTAAGTCACTGGATATAGTATCATATAGTGCCGTAACATCTGGGCCGCTCCAAGTGAAACTAGTATCGTCCGCAAAGAGGCAGATTTTACCGCTAATGTCTAGATTTGCAATGTCGTTGATGAACACCAGAAATAAAATAGGGCCAAGTACTGAACCCTGAGGGACACCACATTCTATAGGCTTACAAGAAGACATAGACGTATCAATTCTCACAAGCTGCCTTCTGTTGCCAAGATACGACTTAAGCCATTCGAGCGGCACTCCCCTGAATCCATAGTTTTGCAATTTGTTAATTAAGATATTATGATTTACACAGTCGAAAGCCTTAGAGAAATCACAGAAAATTGTAGCTGTAGAGTGATGGTTATTCAGGCTAGAGTATACATTATTAAAAAGGTCGAACATAGCATCATTTGTGCAACTGTTACTTAGAAATCCAAATTGATGGGTAGAAAGTACTTTATATTTAAGGAGAAAAGATAGAAGCCTTTTTTTAACCAATCTTTCAATGATCTTAGATAATGTGGGCAGGAGAGCAATTGGGCGATAATATAAAGACTTACATTTAATAAATAAAGTGTAAAAACAATATTGAAACAATCCAAAAAATATAAGACAGAAGACGCTATTTTTTGGTCTCAGGTTCAGACTTCTTCTAGGTCTCTTAATTCCTCGTGGGTGCCATGCTATAATTTTTGTGGTCCATCTGTTGTTCGATCTTCTTGCCAGGTGTCCTGCCCATTGCCATTTGAGGGATTTGGCATCTATTACCTGGGCCTTTTGTCGTATCCACTGTATTCTTTTACGGTCTCTCTTGGTTATTCCCAGCATATTTCGTTCTATTAAGCGTTGTGCGACCTGCAGTTTCCTTATGATGTCCGTTTTAAGTGTCCAGATTACGCATGCATAGGTCATGACTGGTAGTACACATTTATTCATTTCTTTTCATTCAACTTATATTTGACAGCGCGCGGTGGTGAGTTTTGTGCGGTAGTTGAAAGTTTTCGTATCTTTTGAACAACTTTCTAATAATTATTAGTGTTTATTGCAAAGAAAACTATTTAAAGTAGTTTTTAACCATCTACGATGGTTCGCCAGTGCATCGTTTGTAAAAAGGTGGACTATTCTAACCCGGAATTGATATTTCGACGGTAAGTGTCATTACGTTTTTTTTCACCTTTAGCCATGCTTACAGTAACATTTCTAGATACTTTTAGTTAAAAGTAGATTATTACAAAAATACGTATATTTTCTTATTTGTTGGCGCTTTCGATTGTGAAATTAGAGTTACCCTCAGTTAGATATCAGGCAAAACTAGTTATAATGGAAATTTGGTCTGAGGCAATCCCAATCAATTATTGATAAAATTCATCAATTTTTGATAAAGAAAAACATCATGCCACCGTCCCGCCACTGATAGAGGCAAATGATGGAAAGATAAACGAAACTCAACCGTGTTGTAATATTTATGTACCCATCTCTTTTTGTATCAAACCATGTATGATTCTAAAAAATTGAGATTTACGAATGGAGTGTTCTGTCTACCCATTTAAATGTCTTTGATTAAGATATTCTCCATCTATTTTTAATCCTTTGTTGGTTCAGAAGTTACTTATTTGTTCAAAATTATTGTTTTAATTTGTTACAAATAATGTTCTTCTGACTATTGCAATTTTTTTTAAAGAAAATGCTGGTGCAATATAATATATTGAAAAATAAAACTTTTGTTAGACAAATATTCTAATATGTTTTTTACTTTTTCGTCATACTATATTGTTATATTATTATAACATAAGCAAAATCAGAATGGAAAAGATGCATATAACGTCCGCCGGACGTTAAGTTTCTAAGGTAATCGTAACGTCTGTCACCTGCAACAATGACTATTTATTGTCAGTTGGACTTTTCAAAAATTGGGAAAATAGACCATAGCGAGATGTCGCGAGAAATTCCGTTGGAAATACAGGAGGAAGCGGCTGCGGCTACTCAAAATTTACTTCCGACTATAACCAGAGAGAGATATCAGCGGAATATGACAATTTTTTGAAGTGGCGGCAGGATAGAAGTATAAACAGCGTAAATGAAGCGGTATTGCTGGCTTATGCTAAAAGAATGTCTGAAATGTATTCTCCTACATCACTGTGGACAAAGATATCCATGCTGAAGTTTGCGTTGAGAGTATATGAAAACATCGACATATCAAGGTAAAAAGCCATTATATTCTTCGATATTTAATCATACTCATCTAAATTATATTTGTTCATAGATTTGGTAAACTGTTCATGTTTCTGAGGCGCAAAAACGAAGGTTATTCACCAAAAAGCCAAAGTTCTGTCGGAGAATGACATAAATAATTTTCTACTGGATGCCGATGATTACACCTGGTTACTCGAAAAAATTGTATTGGTGCTTGGTATTCTTGGAGCTTGTAGGCGCAGCGAGCTTTGGTCACTCACAGTTGATGATTTCGAAGATTCGGAGAAAAATATTCTTGTCTCATTAAGAAATACTAAAAATAAGAAAGATAGGAAATTTCTTATTCCAAAAACGGGCCTTCCGTTTGATGCCTATGGTTTATACAAAAATACATCAACCTGCGTCCTCGTAACTTTGACAATCCAAAATTTTTCATTGGTTACAAGAAAGGCAAGTGTGTTAAGCAAATCGTCGGTATACATACCATCGGGAGCGTACCGCAGAAAATTGCAAAATTTTTGAACTTGGAGAATCCAGAACGTTATACAGGGCATTCATTTCGTAGATCATCAGCAACCATGCTCGCCGAAAATGGTGGTGATTTACTATCGCTAAAGGAGCTAGGAGGATGGGAGTCTTCAACAGTGGCAGAAACTTACATAGAAAAATCAGTTTCCAAAAGAATGAAAATAACAAATCAACTTTTTCATGATAGCTCCAAAAATAATGTGTCTTTAGTGGATACAAATATTTGCCATTCTTCAGTAGCATCATCTTCTTCTATAAAATCTGTAAATCCCTGGGAAGGATTACAGATTTCTAAGAACAACAAGTGCACTTTTAATTTCCATGTTCATTATCATGAAAAATGAATTTTAGTATAAGACATTATGTATTTTTTATCCTTACTTGTGTTATTGTTCAATAAAATTTGTTATTAAATAGTAGTGTTTATTGCTCTAAAAAATCTGCAGTATGACGAAAAATCTAGAACGCAACACGGCCGATAACAAATAACGGCCTTGGCTGCTTATGATCCTCGGCTATCGCCTCGGATCACAAACTTCAGCCCGGCCGTTATTTGTTGTTTATCGGCCTTATTACGTTAATAACTATAAAGCTATATTTGCATGAAATTACTACACTTGGTCATGCATTTGATCAACACTATTGTAAATGGACTTTTACGTACTCTTTACATCCGAAAGTATATTATTCATCCTAAGTCCTTACATAAAGTTCCTTCCCAGCTTATAAATGTTTATCTTATTCTTGCAAAAGCAAAAATACACTATTACTATTGAATTGTATCGATGTATTCGTTTAGAACAAGTTTCTAAATCGACCAGAGCAAACATTCCCCTTAACATGTCAATAACAGGTACAAATCTAAGAATCGCGTAAATACACGGTTCCCAAGCCTATTAAAAAATCCATCCTGAATAAACCTCAAATCTATTTACTAACGAGATACAAAAAGCGTTATTGACCGATTTTCTTATTCTATAGCAACGGGCCGAGCTAATACTTCAATGCTCGCTCTAAATATTTTAAATAACAGCTTTATGTAGGGATGGCCGTTACCTCTTAATGTCATTTGGAATTTTCCGGACGACCGCATCCGAAAAATCGCCCGGACCAAAATCCGTACTGTCCCGCGTCCTTTCTCTGCCGGCAAGTGTAACGGTCAGTGACGGCTGATTTTAAAAGAGCACTATGTACACTTCAAATCATGAAAAAAGACGATTTTATTATATTTAATATTCCGATGAACTAAGGAATAAACATGTGACACTAATAATAGTTCGATCCCAGGAGAAAAAATAGTTTTTGTTTAAATCAGAGACATCAGAGACATTAAAAATTGATTCTCACTATACACTTAAAAAATTAATTTGTGTTACAACGTGTTTGTAAAATCGCTGTGTGGCTAATTTTACGGCCTGTATGTCTTATCTTATAATATATCTTTATATTCACCAATATTTTTTGTGAATGTATTTAAAAAATGTGTATCTCAGAGTAAATTTAACTTATTCATTGTAAATTTATCTTTTAAAATCACCATCTTCTTGTATTATTATTATTATTGTAGAGTAACAACAAATTAAATAATTTTATTATAGTGAATTTAAAATTACTTTTGTAAATTCACAAAGCGTTAGTAAATATTAATAAATTTAATAAAATACGTGGTTATAATTATAATATTTATTATAAAGGTTAATAAAAAGTCACAAAACAGAAGTGATGTATGTAAGATACTCATTGCCATCTCTTCTTGTTTAGAAGAACATTACTGGAATTCTGAGCCCAACCAAAATAGTAACAAAATTGCCATTAGATACAAAATAAAAAACAAGCAAGAAGAAAATATCTAATCAAAACAGTCGACTTACCAAATAAGCGACTATGGATAGAGTCCTCTACTTCGGTCCTCTATTAAATTTGTCCTCCGAAACACAGTCTGAAAGAATAAATTACAAGGATAATATTTAGATATATGTTGGATATAGAGAGATAATGGAACAATTATGTTCCTTCTTGTTCTTCTTTCTCAGCCTTGTTCCATCCAGTGTTGGATATTGGCCTCTTCTAGGTTTTTCCATGCTTCGCGATCTCTAGCCAATCTTATCCATTCTCTTCCCGCCACTGTTCTTATGTCATCGATCTATCTCTTTTTTGGTCGGCCCACACTTTTTGTTGTTCCCCTAGGTCTCCATAGATGACTTTTTGAGGCCATCGGTCTGGATCCTGCTTTGCCACATGTCCGATCCATTGCCACTTCAGACTTTTTTTCCTTCTTACATAATAAATATTAAAACAACACTTAGTGTTGTTTTAATGTAAAAGTTGTTTCAGTGTAAAAGTAAAAGTGTTTTGGTGTATTGTGGTGATTTAGTGTTTTATTTTGGAATAATAATTTATTATTAATAAACTGTTTTACAAAAACACCTCGCCGCTATCACCTTGGCCCAGAGAAAACAATAAACAAAAGATGTTATCGTGGGGACTATAATGAAAAGAAGAAAAAATTTATTGGGCAAGTCTACAGTAAGATTAGTCATGAGACATGACTAAAACATTACTACCCGTAGACACTCAGTGTTTCTGCCTTCCGGCTTCGTCAATACGGGAGGAATCAGCAACGATGAACTAGCGATTCTGAAAAAAGAAGAAGAAGATTCACTTAGACATTATCTGGAAATATCTACTAATTTGCTTATACTGCAGAAATATAACCCGCAAAATAATAATAAGCTTTATTAAATGCTTGACATTACTGGTCAATCGAGGGTCAATCTATACATATCAAAAAATGTCTATAATTCTGTGGCGGATTCATCTCTCCAAAAAAGTTCTAGGGGTATTTCGCCACTGTAAGAAAATCTACAAAATAAAATAGTTATTAGTATATATATTTATTAGTATATATATATATATATATATATATATATATATATATATATATATATATATATATATATATATATATATATATATATATATATATATATATATATATATATATATATATATATATATATATATATATATATGTACATATCAGTTTCCCACAGAAAATTGCACAGTTTGAGAAATGGGTGGTCATTAATTCTTCAACTTCAATATTATCTACATCTAATAAGGTTAGTTTTTTGAGTTTTCTATTCTTTTAAAATTAATATTCGATCGAATTTGGGAGACTACGAAGGTAATGAACAAAACAGATACTCTTATTGTTTTTCACTGTGAATAAAACATGGCATAAAAATGTTTCTCTGTTAGTTTGATTAAGATATTGAGCCAGTGAGCCAGATTATGGTTTTAACTAGAACGTCGAAAATATTCTTCGTCTAACATATTTAAATATTTGTGCCACAAGTCCTCTAAATAAAAATATTACTGACTTACTTGTATTTCTCAATTAACGGTTCTATAAGTATGTTTTTTGATACTATTTGGTCGAAATATCATTGTACCATCAGAAGTTTCAATCCATATTCTCATATTACGGAGCTAAGTGTGCTACCTGTGGTGCTACCCTTGGTGATCCCGTAGAATATAACTTTGCGAAATTATTGTCCATTCATGATTATTTCTACACTGAAAAAAGTGTCTCTCAGTCGAAATGAATATGACTTTGACCCAAAAGATTGGCGCTTTTCAGTAGGGCCAAGAACGACGTTTCTTAGCCCAAAGCATTAACTATCTTTTCATAAGCTTTAAAAAATTACCTTAGAGAACAGAAGAATCTATCTGTCCAAAGTATTTCACTCTTGACCCAAAATGCATATGCAAAGAAGTTCTTGCTACAAAAACAATAGTCTCTTTGATTCATGCAAAAATTCTTGATTGAAAAGGGACATTTCTTGATTAAAGAGACACTTTTCTTAAACAAATAGCGAATACTATTGTCCCTACTAAAATTTATTTTGATCTAAAAGAAGTCTATACATCATATACAGGCATATTACGAGGTATAATATTTTCTGATAAATTTAGGTTTTCCTGGTCTGTAGTAAGTAAAGTGATATTTTCCTCGATAGTAGTTATTTCTGCTTCTTCACTCCTTGGTATTCTTTGGGGTGGTTCATCACTCTACAAATTACAAAAAAATGTTACATCACGATTAATCAAAGTAAAGCAAATAAATTATTAAAATTATAAGCTTTGGTCACATTTTGAATTTTTTAATACGACGACTTGAAATTCTAAAATTTTTGTAATTATTTGCTTATTTATTATTCTTATTCTATCTATAGTCACGCATGCATTATCTAAACAGGTGCATTAGGTAAATGTCTCTTACCTTCAAATATAGCAAATAAATGCTCTAATTTCCATGTTTTTCAGAAATTCCTTTAAAGAATCCATATATCCTAAAATTTGTCCATAAAAAATGATAAATGCATGATAATAACGATCACTAATTTTTTATACGATATGCGCTTAAAAAGCAAATTATGCAAAATTCCAAGTGGAAAATTCCAAGCAACAAAACCCGTACGTACTATGATGTGCGACCTATGAAATGCGACATGTCGACTGATCGAACTGCCGACTGATTGTATATACCGTCCTTCAACGTCTTTGCGTGTCGTTATTATTTTTCATCAAAATAGTATTTAGCTATTGGAAAAATGGCCATGTTTCTTGAATGAAGTACTTCCTAGCGTATTTTTCTTATTATCTTAAAACAAAGTAACTTGCACTTGGTTGAATGAAAATATATTTAAGAGAAATTTTCGAATTTTTCAAGAGAACCAGTTTTCTTGAGTTAAGAGAGTTTTACACTCTTGGTATGTTAGTGCCATCTCATGTTTGATAAAATATAGTTAGAGAATCAGAGATTTCAGTTCAGATTGCGATATTATTGAGTCAAAAGTGTGTTATTTGATTGTTTTCCCTGAAAAGTCATCGTAAACAGAGATGACGAGGTCTGTGTAATCATTGCATATTCTCTTTACTGATTAAGAACAGTGAATTTGTCATCACCATAGGATAATGTTGTATTTTTTTACTACCGTTTTATTATACGCACGTGTTGACATAATTATTTGATGCATGTCATACAATAGATCATGCTCTGATTTTGAAGATATTCTAAAAAATAGTAAGCTATGTCTTTGTATTATTTTTTTCATTGTATATATATATTAATTTTTATAAGTAGAAATGTAAAGTTTTAGTTAGATCAACATATGAACTGTCAAAAAATACACAGACTATCGAAATAATAAAACAAATTATTTATAGTTCAAATAATGGAAGACTCATTGCATTATGTTGGATATTGTAAAAAATTAAGAAATAAACAAATGAGGGTGATAAATCCATTCAATAATTATCTCCATTTTGAAGTAATACGTTTTCTTGTCGATCGTCAGCACTGTCATTAAATAGAGAAAAACTTCGTTTATCTCTTTTTGATCCGGCGATGAAGCTAATAAATGGTTTGAAGATAATAAATGAAAATTTTGCTCATTTTAACACAGTTAAATATTAGCATATTAAGATATTCTGAATAGAAATATTCTTAACGCCATACGCAGACTGTAAGTGAATTTAAAACTCTGTTGTAACGCTGTAATCTGGAGGAAATCTGTCTGTATTCTATATGTGTGATAATATTTTTTTGGCTATTGGAAATATAATTCATATTTCCTCTCTTCCATAACGAAAAAAACTTGACTCCGCGCCACTGGCAACTCCGTGCCTCCATCAATAACGACCCCCGAGGGGAGATTAGCGTCTTAAGAAGGCTTCCAGGTCGCTTTGTTGGTCACGCAGAGGGGGCGGTTTTGCTATTGGGGTGCCGTGCCGCCGGCCGTCGTTTTGTTGTGCCGATTTGGCCGGGACTAGGATGAGGTTAATCGGGTTTTGTGGTGGGCCGGCCCTAACGTAAAGTAAGTATGCTTGAAACGTACGTACTGTTCGTTAAGGCGTGGGTCACTTTTTGGGGATTATACGGTACGGTTCGTTAAATGTTTGCGGATCTTGAAGGGTAAATAAACAATCTCGTTTGGGAATTAAGTACCATATATTATGTCGTTTTGAGAGATACACTGAAGAATCATTTTATATTTTATAGTATTTCAATGAATATATTTTATGTATGTAACTACTAATATTATTTCTCTATTTTCGTTATATAGGGTGAGTCTTAAATAAGTGGAAATATTTTCAGGGGTGGTATATTTCGACCCCAGGAACACGTCTCTGAGATTTTTTTCGCAAAAAAAAAAGATGTTGAAAATCGTGCATTTTCTTTTAAATTTCCCTGCCTGTTCACCGCAAATTATATATACCGGTATAATTTTTTAATCTCTGATATTACCATAGTTACGGCTTTACTCCATGGTTACGGCACTAAAAGGGATGCAAATACAGAAAAAATCCGGTGGCTCTCAACTTTTTTCAAAAAAAATCATTTTTTTTTTAAATTTTGAAACTTAAATAACTCGGTTATTTTGGACTTATCTGAAAAATGGTAAAGAGGAAATATATTTCTTTTATCGAGATCTACCAGCCCTGAAAATATTTGCACTTATTTAAGACTCACGACTCACCCTGTATATATGTTAGAGTGATTGCCGGAATTTTTTAGTTAAGAAAAATAATTTCTTGATAATATGGCAACAAACGTAGTAGATTAAATTTACAAGAAAGAAAAGCCAGAGAAGATCCAATAGTTCTCAAAATTTAAGCAAAAAATCATTTTTTCTTTACATTTCCACAGTAAAATAAGTCGGTTATTTTGGATTTATTTGAAAAACGGTAAAAGAGAAAATATGTTTCTTTTATCGAGACCTACCAGCCCTGAAAATATTTGCACTTATAGATTCACCCTGTATACGATACACGGCATTTTATATAAGATTACACACTACAAGATTCTCGTAAACTGGAAAATATACAAAGAAGAGAGAAGTTGAGTCTTGCTGAACCCTACAGTGTCGTGTTTTGACGTCTAAACAAATCCAAAAAATATTTAGTAAAAACCGAATTTTTCCCAAAAAATCTTTTTTAACTCCATTTGAAAAGAATATTATGATAAAAATTTTACATCCCTATGCTATTTTTCCTGCTTTACATTTTGATGTTATTATATTTACTCTTTAGAGATCCTTTTGTATCTCTTCGTACTTCCTAACCTATTCCAAACCAAACCAAACCTAACCTATTGTAAGTGATATTCGATTTATATTTTCTGCTTTGACATTGGAGATTTTCTCTTTATTTATATTTTCTCATATCACACTTAAATATCAATGTATTTTGAAGAACTTTGAAGCCATTAATAATTGGATTCACTATTCAATATGGGAAAATCACCTGGAACAGACATAGAATAAGACATTATTACTTTTCCAATATTCATTTTTTAAAGATTAAGTTCCTCATATAATTTTATTATACTTACAGAAAATTCCCCTTTATACTTGCAAAAGTAATTAAAAAATTACCTTATCGATCCAGACATATCTAAATTGTAACTAAAACAAATGTGTTAACTCACAGTTCAGATTATATCAGAATAAACTAGAAAACACCTGCACCAACTTACCGTTACGACAAAATATACCTTTTCTAATTTCATAGCGAAACATAATCTTTTCAGTGACAATTTCTATCCACACTTTGTCCATATCTTATAAATAAAAAGGTCGTAACAATTTGTCAGGGTTTCCGCCACTACTGCCGCGAACGCCAGCTTTTATTGCAAAAGAATTACTGACCAGACGTTTTTTATCACAATCTCACCATCTAAATTAGCGGGCGCTAGATAGTCTTCTGGGTTTATGATTCGGGTCGGTCTCGAACCAAATGCAGGACAGAACTCCAGATTTTTTTAAATTAGAGTTTAAAAATCTAAACTATAAAGGGTGATTGTTAAATAAGTGCAAATATTTTTAGGAGTAGTATATTTCGATCCCAGAAACAAGATTATGAGTGTTTTTTCGCCAAAAAAAAATTGGAATTTTTTGAAAAAAAGTTGGAATTTTTTGAAAAAAAAATGGAGTTTTTGAAAAAAATTTGGAAATTTTTTTTAGTTTTTAGTTAAAAAACATAATTTCTTGATAATATGAAAACATAGGTATGAGATTAAATTTACACGAAAGAAAATCCAGAAAAGATCCAGTGGTTCTCAAAATTTTAGCAAAAAATTTTTTTTTTGGAAATTTTCAAAGTAAAATAACTCCGTTATTTTGGAGCTATTTGAAAAAACGATCAAGAGAAAATATGTTTCTTTTATATCTACCACTCCTTAACATATTTGCACTTATTTCTTGGACGCCCTGTATATAAAAAAACAGTTATTTTTAAAAATGTTTTTAAAATGTAGATTACTATTATTGGTAAAATGTAGATTACTTTTTGGTAACATAATACTGATATTTTACCACACGTTGGTTTTTTTGTATTTTTTACATAGCATTTTTGATTTTTTTAATGTTACAATTTTTCCACTTTATTCCGGTTTACGTAAACAATATTTACAGAAAAACACTAAATTACACTAACAAAATCCCAGTAATAACTCTGAAAAAAAACGCTTTAAATTCATTTTAAATTTTTTTCAACGAGGGCATGTGCCCGGTGGCGTAGAGGTACAGCTCTCGTCTACCAATTCAAAGGTTGTGGGTTCGAATCTCACAGCCGGCATTTCATCAGGCGACTATTTTTAATAAAAATAAAAATTAAAAATAGTTTGGGTGCCTAGGTCGACTCAGCCTTAAATGAGTACTTGGGATTCACAGTCCTAAGGTAATAATAGGCGGTTGAAGCGTAGTGCTAGCCACATTACCTTCCTTGTATACCGAACGGCTCTAGCATGGCAAGCTGTACCTTGCCTACTCCCAAGGCGTTAAACGCTATATACGGGAGCTATTATTATTATTATTATTATTCAACGAGGGCAGTTTTAACTTTGGAGGATTCTTCAATTTTTGAATATTCTGGCTTTGACAAGCGAAAATGCTATCTGTACTTGTTTGTGATTGCCATTAGCAAGCGTTGACAGTGCCCTACAACAGATGCGATCAAAAACAATTATTTTTTGAATGTTTATATATCATCCCTCTAATGTTTTGAACTCACATAGAAATACATATTTTGTACTATTTAACCATGCCAATTTATCGTTTTTTTTTATTTAAACAGTGTGAATCTTAATAAGTGCAAATATTTTCGGGGCTGGTAGATTTCTATAACAGAAAGATATTTTCTCTTTACCGCTTTTCAAACCGTCCATCAAAAAAAAAAGTCCAAAATAACCAAAATATTTAACTTTGAAAATTTAGAAAAAAAAATTTTTCGCTTAAATTTTGAGAACCGCTGGATCTTTTCTGTTTTTTTTTGCAAATTTAATCTACTACCTATATTGCCATATTATGAAGATACTTATTATGTTTTTTAACTAAAAATTAAAAAAAAAATCCAAAAAATTCCAAATTTGGAAAAAAATGTGCGAAAAAAACCTCATAGATGTGTTTCTGGGGTCGAAATAAACTACCCCTAAAAATATTTGCACTTATTTATAACTCACCCTGTATAGGTAATTCAATAAAAACAATATATTAATTAATTAATATTAAATAATTGTCCTAAAATCTTTGGCACTATTGAAAATACCATAATTAAGGCACATTTTAATGCTATAAACCGAAAACTACGAGATCAGACATATTCCATTCTGAATTTGTACTTTTCTGTTGATTTGAGTTTTTGCAATAATCGGATGATATCTATAATCATAACACACAGATCATCTTTATCTGAAAAAAATATTAAGTTTGAAATAAAAAAGAGATTACTCTGAGCTAATACAATCCTGGAGATCGGGGTGCTAGATTTAGGGACCGCAGTACCACTACGTCTGGTCAGGGGCGCCGATGTCACGATAACAAGTGACAAACGCGCTGCACCCACCGCTTTTATGTTATGAATACAAATATGGCTTTCCCATAGACCCCTGTTTGTGACCTTTCGGACGACTAGACTAGCGCCATGTTGGTCAATCAACCGAATCATAACAAGTAACAAAATATTTAGAACTACCATTTTTTAACAGTGTTTTATTATCTGTAATTAAAAAAAAAACAGTCGTGCAATAATGGGTCTACGATAGAAAAAAGTAATTTACTAGCCTTCTAATTTTATTGAGCTAGTTTATATTTTAACATACGATACCAGTAGGTGTATCATCATATAAGAATTGACGTCATATTATCGATTTCTATATTGACATTTAGAACTATCTCGTCTTTTTCTGTTATTCACCGCTAAAATTATATCATTATTAGACGTTAGATAATCCGGAATATATAATCTAAATTCCAATACCGCCCACCAATCGACCAATAATAAACATTAACAATTTAATAACGCATAAAGAATCATTCGGGAGACCGCGCTGCCTCCAGGCTGCGATTATTTTAATCATTTTTTCGTTATTAATTTTCTATTCGTACCTTTTTCACGTTGTCTTCTTCTTTTTCTGGTTCGAAACGTTATCGAAACTCAACGAAGATCGATTATGATATTCTGCAATTTGGTCTATGCGAAATATGATATTTGTACAGGGTGGTACAGATTGTACATGCCTGAAGTAATATCGTAACAAGTTTTATTTTGCATGTGATAAGTTAAGGTACTTCATAAGCTTCTATAAAATTGATCTAATTGATTGGTTGATGGAGTACAGGTTGAATTAAGAGAAATATGACCATTATCGTTGCTCATATAGATACTCTTTACATTCATATAAGATGGCTCATATACGAGACACAGTTATCAACTATTTTGATTTAAATATGGATATGAATTTTTTCTATAATTTTCCTGTTCAATGCCCCTTATAACTACAAAAGATATTGCAATAATCTTAGCAGTACGTTTCATTTTTTTTTGGGGGAATGAAATCGGCATTATTGTGTGTATTTTGAAGCAACACTATTTAGTAACCATTGTCAAAGCTATTTCGGCGTCGTATAATATAGATTACCTTAGTTATAGATATTATTATAATTAGATAGTATTATATACATTTTATATGGGGATATATGTTGACCGGTGAACATTATTTACGTTTTTTAGAGAACGGTTTTCAAGACTTGCTAGAAACGTTAAATTTAGATACTGCGCATCAATAGAGTGGTTCCAATATGACTTTCATTATGAAACCCCTCACAATGAAAGAAATGTTAAAAATAATTTATATCATAATTATGCAAACTCAGGGATAGGAAGAGGTGGACCAATTGCATGGACCTCCTCGATCACCTGACCTATCCATTTTCGATTTTTTATGCAGTATAGTTAACAACAAGGTTTACAAAAGAACTTATGAATTAAGAGAGGCACTCGAAGACTTAAGTTGACCGGTCGTTCTGTGAGAATAGCTAGTAATTCAGTTTTGAAAAGATGCATTTATGTACTCAAAACAATGGCGGATTTTTTGAACATTTTCTAAAATAACTTAAAGTGTATGTAGTGATATTATTTTTTTAAGTTTTAGTTTCTGTACGGAAATTATAAAGAAACGTTTAATAATATAATTTCTCTTTTTAGAAGTTATAAATTATAACAGAATAAGAGAATGCTATGACTAAGTGAAATTAGTCAAGAAAGATAAAAATTGGCTATAACTCAGTAATTTTTGGAAAAAAAAACATGTTATAGCTTAAAAAATGGCGCTTTTTATGAAGTAATGGCCAACTATGGTTTCCAATTAAAAAAAGCATATGTTTGTGCGATATGTCAAAAATGACAGGCTTTAGAAAAAATCGTAGAACACAAACTCGCCAGGGATGTGATTATCTACAACTTTTATCTGAAAACTTTTTATCTAAAATGGATTATAATGGAATTGGGACAATTTTTAAAATAGCCAAAATTTGTTTTTTTTTCGAAATATTTAGTAAGCCATGAACTTTTTCAAAAATCTGAAAGGTGCATATTTATGACCCCACAAAACTGCAATTCTTTCCTCATTTAATCTCCAGTAGTTTCCGAGATACCCATAGAGAACATCGTAGGAAACTCACGCTGCACACTATTCTTGTAGAAATGATTTGACGTTATTATACCTTTTGTATAAATAAAATCTCCAAGTCCTCTTTTGATTTTTAAGTCTACTTACTCTTAATTATTCAAGAATGAAGGTACGTTAAAGTCATATAAGAGACGTCGACTGACATTTAAGATCAAATAAAACTCAAAACATTTTCAATTAGAAGCATTTTTTCGTCTCTTGTCTACCCGGTATAAAAACCGATCAGACTCCTTCTCGTTTAACATTCTTTGGCAGCCAGATAAGGATCGCTATTCTAGATGAAATTTCCAAATAATTTATAATTTGGGCTCGGGCATTCCGACAAGTCCATTAAAAGAAGCTGATTCTCTTGTTTGCTGTCGAAAATCAGGTACTTTGTCAAGGGTGTGAAAGTAGTACACGGTTTTTCTGAAAGCTATCGATTTGTATCTGTTCGGGTCCGTATCAGTACCGATATAATATAATCAAAAGTTGATAAGGCCCAACGATAAGTCGTAGATTGAAGGGAATGTTAATTTGGATAATTATTTAGGGAGGCTAATAGTTCTGTCTAGACATTATTGATTCTTCATGAAAAATTAGATCAATTTAAAGAGTATTTTTGTAACAGCGAAATAATTAATAATTTTGTCTACAGGGTTGTTCACCACACACGACGCGGAGTTTAAAGAGGACCAATTAATATGATCCCAGTATTCAAACTACATTAATTGACTGTTTACGTTGATTAATAATAATTGCTCGAAATACTAAAAAACTGAATTTTGTGTGTGTATTAGACAGTGTGGTAAAAAGTAACACCTTATAAATTTTATTTAATTTTTTAACGAATGCTTATTTATAAAAACAGAGACGTTTATTTTCATAACTTATTATTATATTGATTTCTGAGCCAAATCCATATTTATTTAGAATACTTTAATAACTAAAACAATTTAAAAGTATGTAATTAACTAATTTTTGATCGGAAATAATGGTGGTTTATTTAATTGTTATACTTTTTTTCAAATATTTAAATAGTTTTTTTTGTACTACCCATCTTGTACCAATGGGCTTGCAATATTTACCACCTGTACATTTTGTACATATATATGTTGCTTTAAAAAATCTGAAATGTTCTGAAATATGTATATAAATCTGTATATACCATGGGTATAGTGATAAATGAGATCTAAATTATAAGAAAATGCATCTTCTATGAAAACTTGAAGAGATGGGAAAATATGGTATAATACACTTTGATCGACAATTAAATTGTGCATACGATTTACGTAAAATATACAGGGTGTTCCATTTAAATTAAACAAGTTATTGCCGTTAAAAGCTGGTAATTACTTAATATAAATTTTTGGATACTTCTCAAGGTTTAAGTGTAATAAACCTTGAGTCAATCAAATTTACCTTTATTTCAATCGTAGAAACTAAAAATAGAATAATATACAGGGTGTTCTGTTTAAAAAAATACAACTATACTATTTTTTACTTATTTGGGACACTCTGTATCTTGTAAAAGTATTTTAAAATTGTAGCTCTAGTAGTTCTTCAACGAACCCAAAACTTACAACCCTGTATACTTATATATCGAAGTTATATTTTTTTAAATGGAACACCCTGTATATTATTACATTTTTAGTTTCTACGATCAAAATAAAGGTAAATTTGATTAAGGTTTACCGCATTTTAATCTTACCGTTTTTGAAATACCGTATGATCAAAAAAAAACAGCGTCCAGTTGGCTTGGAACTGACGATCGCTGACATTTCCTATACAATTTTACATATAAAATGACAGCGATTTTCATTTCATAGCCATCGCTGACGCCGTTTTTATTCGATCATACGGTATTTGTTTTTGTCAAAATACAGTAATAATTTTAATGCTTTATTTATCTAGGCGTTTTTAAGTTTTTAAAACCAAATATTGTACTGAAGTATTTCTATTTACTAAATTTTGTGTTGCAATAATAAAAATTATACTACCTTATACAAAGTGTCTAAAAATTTATTTTAAATAATAACTAGCTTTAAACGGCAATAACTTCTTTAATTTAAATAGAACACCCTGTATATTTTAGAATAATCAGATGCACAATTTAATTGTCTATCAAATTGTATTATATCATTTTTTACCTATGTTTTTAGAAATGAATTTTCTTATAATTTAGACCTCAATTATCAATATACCCATGAGATATTGATATTTTAGATTATTTTTAAAGATGTAACAAATTTTTAAAGTGTACAGATAGTAATATTGTCGATATAGTTCGTTTATGTCATTAAAAAATTAAAAAATTGTTTAAATATTTGTACAGGTTGGATCATTTTGGTTGTTTCTATAGGGTATCTAGGAAACTGTAAGAAATATTCAAATTTTGATACTGCAGTCTCGGGTTCTTTTTTTGAAAAATTCACAATGCCGCAAACGGATCGTGGCTATCTTGATCGGTTTCGAAGCTACAGAGGGATTCTCAAATTTAATGAATTTTCTTATAATTTAGACCTCAATTATCAATATACCCATGAGATATTGATATTTTAGATTATTTTTAAAGATGTAACAAATTTTTAAAGTGTACTGATAGTAATATTGTCGATATAGTTCGTTTATGTCATTAAAAAATTGTTTAAATATTTGTACAGGTTGGATCATTTTGGTTGTTTCTATAGGGTATCTAGGAAACTGTAAGAAATATTCAAATTTTGATACTGCAGTCTCGGGTTCTTTTTTTGAAAAATTCACAATGCCGCAAACGGATCGTGGCTATCTTGATCGGTTTCGAAGCTACAGGGGGATTCTCAAATTTTGTACTTTTTGAAAGCGTTTGATAGTTTGTTTATTTCAGCAATTACGCAAAAATGAATTATACATTCTAAAGGCACTTTTCTGTGTAGAATGCAGTGGCGTAGTCAGAGTTTTTTCGAAAAAAATATTTTTTTAGATATTAACTAGACTTCTGTTTTTTTTTTAAATAGAACCCCCTGTATATTTTTAAATTTCCTGATTCAGCTTGTCATGGGCTTCTCGAAAATATATAACACTCTATATTTATTTTCACTACTATGATTATATTCAACTTTATATCATATTTAATCTACAATAGTTAAACATTAAAGTATCTGTCCCAAAAACTCTAAACAGACTTTGTCGATAACACTGTATATGAGATTCGAGACGGGGTAAAACGTTCTGGAATGAAAAACGTCGATAACGTTGAACACATGTTATATGGGGCAGTTCGATACAATTGATAGGCCTGTTGCGACCGGTGTATCGAAAATGCATTATAAAGCAAATGGACTACGTGGCCAAACCGGTGGAAAAATGGGCCACAGTCACTTCATCTTTAGTGGGAAGATTTGGTTTTTATTGCAAGACAGGGGATAGTCCAAAATTGGTTGAAGTAGGTACTGCTGGAATACTAAATTTTACATAAATTGATTTTTTGTTTCAACAAGAGTTTCTAGTAAAATTACGTTACCTACATAATATTATAAATAATATATAATACTAATATATATATAAAATAATAAAAATTATTTTTTTTGTTATTTGTCGACTTTCAAATAAACAAATCTGACATTTCGTTATACGACCTACCGGCTTCCCTGCTGTTAAGTAACTTACTTAAGGAAGGCATAATGTGCCTTGTTATTCTCTTCAATTCATACCTAAGACTCTTCCACTATCCATTTCAGTGAAAACTATTTTTTTAAGTAACTAGAAGAAGTTTCATCTAACAGACTGATTAGTTTCCACTGGCAGGGAATTATTCGAAAAAGTCATTCTCCCCCCCCCCCCTAAATAAACAAACATAGTATAGCATACTGATGTATTCATTCTGAAAAACGGGGTTTAAATAAAACACTATCATTGGTTTCATCTTTACTCAAGTATCAAAATAATTTGTATTAAAATAGACAAAGTGCTGTTATAAAATACCTTTCAACTTACACATATTTTCGAACATACCGTGTAGGTTTCCGCCTTTGGCAAGACGACATATGCGGCTGGATAGCGGTACATCTACTTTTTGCTCTATTTGTAAAAGGTATAGGGTTGGTGCCCCAACACAATGAACTTGACATATTCTTTCATCCTTCTGTGGACAGGCGCTCGGTTAAAACCAACAAGCGTCTTTGGCTTATCCCCGTCATTGTTCGACCGGGTTTATACACATCGGATAAATACTAATGGATAACTGTAAACACTTTTGTGGTTGTTTATTATTATTGTATCCGGATTGGGATACTTTATTTATTCAGATACTATAATTATATAGTTTTCTATAAAATTCTACCAATCCGATTCATTTTTAATAAAGAATAATTTGTATGATAAACTTAGAAGAAATTGTTATAAAACAAGACAAAATATTTTATATTACTGGGTCATGAATCATACACATTAAAGTTGTCAGTGACGTAATTTTTGTACTCCTTTGTGATGAGCAAATGCAAGATCAAGACTTCCTTGCTATTTATCTTCCAATCTATAAGTAGTCTTAGCTTGGTTTTGCAAGGTCCAGTCTTGGTCTCGGTCTTTTTTCATATAGGAGACCGTAATCGATAAAATATCAAGGCTATTTTTAATCGGCACTAAACGGCCTATACAATTTTGCTAAGAAGAGCAAAAAAAGTTAGTGGCGCAGAAAGTGGTTTTAGAAAAATTTTAATGTGATAGCCCATATGCACGTCCCTGGTCGACACTTTTTTAGCATTAAAATATGTCGCACTTACAGTAATTTATACCCTCAAATTTTTATTCGAAAATTATAAGTCGAAAAAAAATAAAGACTTTAACCCTCTGCTGCTATGAAACAAAGTATAATCGGACCTACATTCATTGGCACGAAAAACGGGGGAAAAAAAAATAAAAACTTCAAATTTTCATGTATTTTAAAGTTTTATTTCAGTGAAATAACTATCTACTCAACATGTTAATTTTTCGTCAATAATGACATGTATTGACTATTTCCATTCTAAATATCTAAAGAACGGTTGCTTGTAGCGATTTTTACAAAGAGATATTTTTTTACGTAGAAAGTGTTGGAAATGTATATTTTTTCGCTCGGTAGTTTTATACAAGTACGGACAAAAAGTTATTACGCATCAAAACAGTTAAAACACATGTAGGTGGCGCCCTCTACTAGTAGGAGTCATGTTGACATCAAAATCAAATTTCTCATGTCAAAAAACACCCAGATACCAATTTTCATCCAAATATTGACGTTACTTCAGAAATTATTTAGAAAAAATCGAAATAAAAATGAAACTTCTACACCCTGTATCTCTGAAACTAAGCATTTTAGGAGATACATTTATACAAACTTCTTTACTGTTACTATTTTTATCTGCAGAATATGCTGCCGAAGTTTCCGGAATACAGTTCGGACCACCCTGTATATGTTGATATAAAAATAAATCTTAGTTTTACTTGAGGAATCTCCCCATGAGAGATGGCACATGTTTTTTGTAACACCCTTTATAAAAACCTGGCAGTGTTACTAGTATCTTTGTAAATATACATCTAACATTTTTATACAAAGTATGGTTTTAAAAATAATGGTTGGTTTAAACAACCATTTTTTTCTTATCTTATTAGATCATTTTACGATTATCTTACGAGAATAATGAACTTCTGTTACAAACTCCACCCCTCCCTAAAAAGTACCTCCTGCAGCACTATTAGTTTTTATATTGATAATTCTTATCTAAAAAACAAACCGTCTCAAACAATAGGGCATGTGTCGTCGGAAGCCCAAGCAAAACACAGTATTAACAAGAAGCATTGTATCTCTAAAACCATCCCTCGCAGAGCAATTTGATATCGTATTAAGGGTGGTACCAGCGTCCATCCGGAGGGTGTAAAATGGGGCACGCGATAGATCCGCCGGCAGATGTCAGACGAACCATTGCACCGGTAAGAATCAACTTTTTTTTGATAACGTAGACACCTGGTGATGGATTCAGTTCAGTTTGATGGCTTGGTACCTGGCCTAAAGGTATGGTGTAAAATTAATGGGAGTTTGGACGTACGTAATAAAATTCGACGGCTGTTAAGCATATTTTGATATTACAATTTACAAAAAGATTGTTATAGGTACTATACGATCGAGAAAAAAACAGCGCCCTACTCAATGTATGCGGAGTTGAGAGATAGAAAGAATAAGAAGAAGAGCTTCAAAGTTGCTTTTGCTGATGCAACAAACACAAAAATCCTCCCTTGTATATAGGTAATGCACGGGAAATTGGACTGGCCAGCAACCCCCCCAGTACAAGTGCCCTCGCTACGCCTTGTTTAATTGTATCATCATCATCATCATCATCATTTTCAGCTTATTCAACCATTTCCAATTATGGTGTAGCCTCCTTCACATATTTAGATACTCTCTTTGTAGTTGGGCCCATTGGTTGTCTATGCTTGGCTATGCGGGGCCAAGTTATCCCTGCTAATTTCCTTATATCATGGCCCATCTCAAGTTTGGTCTTCCTCTAGGTCTCTTGATTCCTCGTGGGTACTAGTGGGTAATTTTGGTGGTCCGTCTGTTGCCTGTCCTCTTTGCCAGGTGTCCTGGCCATTGCCACTTGAGGGATTTTATTTTGTGGATGACATCTATTACCTGGGTCTTTTGTCGTATCCATTCTATTCTTTTACGGTCTCTGTTAGTTATTCCCATCATATTTCGTTCCATTGAGCATTGTGCGACCTGCAGTTTCCTTACAATCTCCGTTTTAAGTGTCCAGGTTTCGCAATCATAAGTCATGACTAGTAGTCCAAATTGGTCGAATGTTCTCTTCTTTAGATAATGTGGCATTATAGATTTGAATATAATTAAGTTTCTTTCATAAGTACTCTCCTCTAACTTAATTCTTCTATTAATTTATGGTAGTAGAGATCCCGAGCTGTGTATTAGTTGTCCAAAATGCTACTATTTTTCTACTATTTCAAGTGTTGTGTTATTTACTAGAATGTCTTTCCTTTTCACTAGTTCGTTGTACCGTGCTTTCATTTTAATTTGTCCCTCTTTTAAAAGGCTGTAAAATATTTATTTTTTTAGTGAGTAAAAAATAAATTGTAGTGTTTTTCGTTAAGTTTTATGGCGTTGAGTCAAAAATTGTATAAACTGTCAAATGTCAAAATTATTGACATAACTTACTTTTTTTTAAATGGTACACCCTATATATCATTAAATATTTAAAAAGACTTTTTTTCTGATTACGAAAATATGCCACACTTGCTCTTTATTTTCATGAGTTTAGCGCAAATTCGTATAAATATAATTAAAATTATAATTTTTTTCACATACCCGCGTATATTATTTTGTTTGCAAGAATTTTCATGGTTTTTATAGTTATAGTTCTATTATGATATAGAAAATTTTCTGGTTTGTAAACTCAGAACATTTTAGTAAATTACTCAAATCCAGGTGCAACAAATTGATTGAAAAATTAGATAAATCCAATTTACAAATAGCAAACAATTTAAATAAATGAAAATTATTTATTGCACTTATAAATGCTGTTCCACGTAACCTCCTCCAGTTGCAATGCACTTAATATATACTTTTTTTGTGCGTTCTTTAATTTAAACTTTTTAATAATTTTGACATTTGGCAGTTTATGCAATTCTTGACTCAACGGCATAAAACTTAACGAAAAACACCACAATTTCTTTTTTCACTCGACGTTTTAACTCAAAAAATAAATATTTTACAGCCTTTTAAAAGTGAGAAAATTAAAATGAAAGTACTGTACATTACTTTAGTTTTTGCTAAATTCATTTTAAGGCCCACTTTATTGCTGGCTGTATTTAGTTCCTTAATTTGTGTTTGTAGTTCTTCAGGACTATTGGCAATTAGGACTACGTCATCAGCGAATCTTAGATGGTTAAGTTATTCTCCATTTATTTTTAACTCTTTGTTGGTCCAGTCTAGTTAACGGAAGATCTCTTCTAGTGTGCTGCAAACAGCTTCGGAGATACCTGGGGATATAATATGTTGTAATAAATGACCTAAAAAATTGATTTCTTTTATATTTTTAAGCGACTAGTGACGAATCATTTACTTTATCACTAGCTGCGAAAAGATATTTCGTAAATGGTTTCGAATTGCAACATCTTTCAAAACGTCAAAAGATTATGAAAAGTGTCACAGTCATTTCTCATCAGTGTAATTTAAATAAATCGCTTGGGCACCTACCCTAGCATCCTTCAGGCAGAAATCTACGCTATAAAAGATGCGTACAACTCATCTTAGATAGGAACAGAGAAATAGTAATCATATCCGATAGTGAAGCAGCACTAAAAGCAATCAACTCAGTAACCAACTCAGTAAACTCGAACTTGGCAAAAGAATGCCTAGAAAAGCTGAAAAAATTACGCAAAGAAGGTCCTCCTGCTCTGGGTGTCCGCTCGCCAAGGGATATAAGGGAATGAAAAAGTAAACGATCTAGCTAAAAAAGGAGCGAACACTCCACTAACTGGACCAGAACGGTTTTGCTTTGCAAGGGAAAACCAACTTAAAGCGGAACTGAAGAACCTGGAAGACTCCATCTGTAACCTGGAATGGGAATCCTTTAACGGTCTAAGACATTCGAAAAAGTTCCTCAGAACAGATTTTCCTTGATTTAAGTAAGAACAATCTTCGGATTGTCACGGTATTTCTAACAGGACACTGTCTCCTCAACGAACACCTCAGTAAATTGAAGCTGAGAAACAACGGGGCGAATGCGGATTCTGTGGGGAAAATGGGAAACATCAGAACACCTTTTGTGTCGAGTGAGCCGAGACGACAACTGTTCGTGCCATTAACTTTGCTACGGCTGATGTCGAAGATGGAGAGCTGGTCTTTGTGGAGCCGTCTCTGATACTGGCTATTGTCAAAGCCGGTATGATGAGTTATAACTCCTTATAACTCAAGAAAGGGGAACACACAATAGATCTGGAAGGTCGCGGTGATTAACCCCTCTCCTAAACATTCTACATTCTACAAACAAATCGCTTTTGCGAATTTCGCTTGGGTGTGGATTTAGCTTCTTTTACAATATTTTCTTTATTTTTCAATACATTATGAAATAAGAACAATATAAATCCTGTAGTTGGATTTAAGTAAGTTGTTAAACTACTTCACATTTATTCTCTTATTTTTCCATTGTTCTTCCGAGCAGCTGGACCGGCAAGAACAACCCCGACCGTCGTCAACGCTCTAATTGTTGTTTTGTAACGAGAGCACGGATCTGGTGTTGTTTACGGAGTCGTTTGGCCGGCCGTAGCTAACGGTTAGTATAGTATTAACTAGTTGTAATTTCATAATCCGGTGGCGGGACGGACTTATCATGCCGTGTCGAGGTTGTAAGGAAACGCGAGACCGCTAATTAAGGATAATATAATCGTTCTCTCTTGGGTAGATGCATTATTCTAAAGATATTAAATATCTGTAGAACGACGGTTATCAATACGTATAATAAAATATATAATATGTTCTGATGTTTCTCTATATTCCCCACAGAATCTGCATTCGCCGTTGTTTCGTAGCTTCAATCTACTGACGTGTTTATTGAGGAGATAGAGTCCTGTTTTAAGCCCCGTGACAATCCGCAGATTGTTTTTACTTACAGTATTAAACTATTACTTACTTTTAAACAGTGAAATGCATTTTTGCATTCGTTTGAATCAATTATGAAAGTAGTTATTCCACTGGTATGTTCATACCATCAAAACAGCGTTTTTTCTGACTCCATTTGTTGGGTACTTTTACCGCGTAGTTCAGTGTTAATTTTTGGAAAAGTAAAAAAGTCGTTAGAACTTAGGCCGCGACTGTATGGAGGATGGTTCAAAAATTCGATGTTTTCTTGCTTTAAAAACTCAATTGTTTATCGAGCTGCATGGGAAATAACATTGTTTTGTTGTTTTGATTTTGAAAAGTCTCCTTGGTGCGTCTAATCTCAACATATAAAAAACTTTATAATTTTTTTCTTCTATTCAGCTATTTTAGGTCTAATATAAATATACTATTGGATGATTCGTCATTGAGGGTTGGTTTTTCGAAACTCAGCAATTGCTTCCGGCAGACAAATCGTATATACGTACCAATCAGCAGTAACAGTTCTTTGATCTTGCAGAGGAATTGATGCTACATAACCCGCTTTTAAGATAAATCTCGCCACCATCTTTTTGGAAACATTTTGAGAATGGATAACTTTCGTCGGTTTTGGTTCATCTCGGAACACCCAAATAGTCGATTGACATATATTTTCGGGTTCATAAGAGATATTTTTTGAGTTTCCTGCAAAGAGAAACTAATTTTTTACAGATAATTTTTCATGTAATTTTTTTTACATTTTTTATGTCTTTGAAATGTCCAATAATGCTTCAATTTTACGATATGTGGCATATCGATCTTCTTGGATCAGCTTGTTTTTGGTGGTGGGCCTGTTCTTGGATCGTCGCTAAGATTAATCTGTCCACAGTGGCGGATACAGAGGGAGGGCCACTAAAATCTATAAATTGGGTTAAATCTTAGGCTTTTGAGTTAAAAATGGCGCCCTAAAAAGCATATTCTACATTACTTTTTATTTTTGGCCCCCCCTAAAATCAATTCCTGTATCCGCCCCTGTCTGTCCACGTTTAAATTCTCCATATAGAAATATATAAAACAGAAACCAACTCGGCAAGACATTCTTGTTGAGACAACATTCATTTTTCGACTGACTCGTTTTCGAAGATGGCAGTTAATTTTGAAATTTGATTGTATAGTCTGTGAAACGAATAACTTTGAATTTGACAGTTCCCGCGGGCTTTTCTAGTGTTAATTTTATTAGTTTAGCAACTTGCGGCCATATTGACGCAATGCCGTCTCTAATAGAACAGCCTCGGAGCGAGATTTATGACGTCACGCTAGTTAAATACTAGGGATTAATAAATATGTTGTAGAATACATGGAAAACATAATTCCTCGTATTTTTGGTTTGTATTTTAAAAATGATATAGTTTACATGAAATATACATAATATACAGTTAATAAATACAATATATTAACCTATTTATAGTAATAAATACTTTCGCAAATAAACTATGAACCATACAAATGCAGCAAATGTTTTACAATATACAAATAATGAGTAGGTACATAAGATAATGGGTAAAATATAAAATATATTTTAAATTTTGGAGTTTGAAAATCGATCTAATTTAACAAACAACACATTCAATGTCTACTACTTACTATGACTGAAATCGTACTCCATAGTCAATGTAGATAGTTTTAGTGTTAAGAATAATAATTTAAAAAAATACGTGGTCATCTTTTGACAAGTTTATATTAGTTTATTAATTGCAGTAAACATTATGTGGTGTGTGGTGATTTTATATGTAATTTTTTTGGATTATATTCGACATTATTTTTTTCATATGACAACACTGATAAAGGCTATGATGTTTTTTTTAAACCACTTTCTTTTAAACCAAAAAAAAAATAATGAAAAAACAAATAAAAACTTAATCAACGTTTTTCCCGAACCTAAATCCCATGAAAATCAAAAATTTTAGAATAATTTTACAGATAAAATGACAGCTTTATCTATGATCTTTATTTCATAGCCATCGCTGACGCCTTTTTTCTATGATATTGTATTATTTGCAAATATAATATGTCGAACATTGATACTTGCAAAATATACATATACATTTTGTGAATGCAAATAATAATACATCACTATTAGTAGATATTGAATGTTTTTTTGTTAAATTAGATCGATTTCCAAACCCCAAAATTTAAAATATATTTTACATTTTACCCATTTATTATTTGTATATTGTAAAACATTTGCTGCATTTGTATGGTTCATAGTTAATTTGCCAAGGTATTTATTACTATAAATAGGTATATATATATTGTATTAATTAACTGTATATTATGTATATTTTATGTAAACTGTATCATTTTTAAAATACAAACCAAAATACGAGGAATTATTATGTTTTCCATGTATTCTACAACATATTTATTAATCCTTAGTATCTCACTAGCGTGACGTCATAAATCTCGCTCCGAGGCTGTTCTATTAGAGACGGCATTGGTCTGATATTTAGAAATGTCAAAAGCTGATGACATTTTACTTTTGACAATTGTGTTGATTTTTGCAAGAAGAGGAAGAACTGCCGCTTGTTTTATTATTTTCCTTTTCTATTTCACGAAAGTAAAAAGAGTTACCTATCTGATTCGTTCAGGCACTCAATTTAAAGAATATCAGTAACTTTTTTGATAGAGGGATTTTACATTTGCCCTGTTGGTAAAAAATAACGGTCAAAATTCAAAGTTATTCATTTTATAGACTATACTATATGTTTCTATATGCAAAATAATTAAAGACAACCCTCGTAATAAAGGAATAAAGGTCCAAATGTCTGTACATGGAACATATTTTAAAACATTAATACGTATAGTCAATTATTACTGATATAAAGATAGAAAATAAACGATTAAATGAATAATTTGAACGTCACAGCATATCTGAACAACTAATTAATGGATTTTGATGCGGTTTTCAACGTTTGAAAGTTTATTTTAGCGGTCAGGATATAGTCTATAATTTATTTGACCAAATTCATAGGGGTTGAAAAATGGTGACAAATTTATCGGAATCATTATTTTCTCGATCGAATTTACTTAAATCGTACTGTTATATACAATTATTAATGAACCAGTATGGTAGCAATAAATTTATTACAAAATTCTCACTTTAATCTTATTTTCTTCTTTAATTATTTCATTAGTAGGGTCCTTTACCTATCGGACACGCGCCGTTGTGTTTACTACCTGCTGAAATTTACCGAACTCTATTTATCGTACCATAAAATGAGTTTTGATAAGCAAAGTAAATTAAGAGGCAGGTGGTTTTTATCTCATTGTAGGGCACGGGCCCAAGACGGAACATCTGCCTCCTATTTAAAAAAGCAATCGGGTTACTTCATTTATTATTTCGGAACTCCCCGGAAGTTCCAAATGTATTTTGCTGTTTGTTGTGTATATTTTTAAATAAAAAAAATATTGAACAGGAGCATATCAAGAAATTTATTGTTGGTTAGAACGAATTTTCTCAATTGCGCATAGGGCGTTTTGTTATTGTGTTCTATATAAATAGAAATGGGTAAATAAAAATGTTTCTAAATTGACACTATTTGTAGCTAGAAAGTGTTTCATTTTTCAAACTTTTTAAATAAGTCATTTATATACATAAAAATTAACTAATTTTTTACATATTTTAAAATATTAGTCTACTATAGATTTTATTTTTTGTTACTGTTGAAATAAACACTTGTTTATTAATGGAAAGAAACTAAATTTACAAGTATTTATTGATATGTTTGGGTATACAATGGACGTCTGTATATATAAGTGCAAAGCATGCACTCTTAATACTTTAACATAACTATACTAAATATTTAAAGTTTTAAATATTTAACACTGGCTAACTACTACCTAAACTAACTTATCTATAGAAGAAAATATTCGACCAATGTGTACTACCAATGATGACTTATGTATGCGAAACCTGGACACGTAAAACGGACATCATAGGGAAACTGCAGGTCACACAACGCTCAATGGAACGAAACATGTTGGGAATCACCAAGAGAGACAGTATAAGAATAGAGTGGATACGAAAAAAAAAACAGGTAATACGTGTGTCATCCATAGAGTCAAATCCCTCAAATGGCAATTGGCAGGACACCTGGCAAGAAGGACGGACAACAGATGGACCACAAAAATTACAGAATGGTACGCACGAGGAATTAAGAGACCTAGAAGAAGACCGAACCTGAGATGGGACCATGATATTAGAAAATTATCTGGGATAACTTGGGCCCGCATAACTAAAAATAGACAACAATTGGCCGAACTGCAAAGAGGGTATCAAAATATGCGAGGGAGGATACACCATAATTGTAAATGGTTTATAGTTATACAGTTTTCTTGGCAGTCGCTGGCAGTCATTGGCAGTCTTACGGCAGTCTCCTATAATAATTACATGGCAGTCATAGGCAGTCTTCTTCGCAGTCATTGGCAGTCGCTTGGCAGTAAAATAATATTTTGGCAGTACATGTACATTTTTCACCCAAGTGAGACACCCCTCGGTTATACTTGTTATTTTTAATTTCCAAAAACAACATAATATATTGAAAATAATGAAACTCATGTTTTATTTTTATTGGCCATCCGGAGTGAAGTTCAATTATACATTTTTGAATTTAATATTACACTGATAAAAAATATTTTCCAAGTGTATTGTCCTAAGACCGACTTTCATATAAACTTGCGTGCATAGAAATCGGCCCACTGTAAACTTTTGACTTTAACTGTGTCTTTTAGAATCTATTTATGAGACCAAGAAAAAAATATGAGCTGTTTCAAAGACAATTTAACATGCTTTAATATGAATATAAATTTATCCAAAGTATTTATTGTTTATATGCGTAGCAACGGGTAAACAAATGAAAGGCATTTGTGTTGTGGAGACAATAAGAATAGAAAACTTATCAAATATTGCAATACTACTTTACTGTTAATTTGTAATCGAAATTGGCACATTGTTCTTTCATTTTTTGATTTGTTGTGTTTCATTGTTTGATTAGTGTTTCAATTTAATGCATACATCAGGGAAAAAAGCTGCCAAAGTCATCGCTGTAATCGAAAATGGACTTAAACAGAGAGCTGTAGCTTGGCAACTGCATATGACACGCGGAGCGGTTCGATGAGTGTGTGAACGATATGAGGAGACTCGATCCTTTCGTAGGCGACCTGGAACTGGTAGAAACAGATATACAACGGATCGTGATGGCCGCTTTATTGTGCCAACAATATTAAGAAATCGGCATATTAATGCTATTCAGGTGCAACAACAGCTCCGTGAAACACGAGAAGTGACTGTTAGTCAGAGGACAGTAAGACGAAGATTGAAGGAAAGTAACATGACCCCCAAAACACCCGCAATTGGTCCAAAACTTACCCCAGCTCATCGTCACACACGCCTGCCTTTTGCACGGAACATCTGAATTGGACACTAGAATAATGGGAATGTGTTTTATTCTCAGATGAGACCAGGATCTGCCTCTATGGTAGCGACCGAAGAAGAAAAGTGTTCCAGAGGCCAGGTGAGCGATTCGCAGAATGCTGCATTGAAGAGCGGATTGCTTATGGAGGTGGTTTCTGCATGATCTGGGATACAATTTCTATGACTGCGCGAACCGACCCAGTTTTTATCCGTTGGGACGACCGTCGGCACGGGAGAGGAGGTTTAAGTGGTGCTAGGTATATTGAGGAGATTTTAGCAGTTCATGTGGTACCTTACGTTGACTACATTGGAAGCGAATTTACTTTTATGCATGACAATGCGAGAGCACACACATCAAGAATCGTACACGATTACATTTCAGAAGTCGGTTTTCGGGTTATGGAATGGCCAGCATGCAGTCCAGCCTTAAACACGATAGAACATTTATGGGATGAGCTAAAACGAAGGATTCGTGCTAGACAAAGAGCCCCAACCTCTATCCCAGACCTCATTGTTGCAGTATAAGAAGAGTGGCTTAACACACCGCAAGCAACAATATCAAACTTGATTGAATCTATGCCAAACTGTATGAGAGATGTTGTAAGAGCAAGAGGGGGTCATACCCATTATTGAAAATTGATTTTAGTTAATTGTCAATAAATAAATAAATAAATAATGGCATACATCTTAGTAATAAAAAACGATAATTTGTTTCATGCATTAATTTAATAATTTTAATCCAATGAAACCGAAATACAAATTAATATCTCTAAACTCTTTTCAAAGAATATAAAATTGTCTTTCAAATAGTATATATTTTTTCTTAATCTGACAAATATATTCTAAAAAATATATAGTTAACTTCAAAAGTTTTCCTTGGGCCGATTTCTATGCACGCAAGTGTATTACGATGCTCTGATATTTTGGTTCAAGCAATTCATTTCTCTAACAGAAAAAGAAACTTAATTGTTTAAATTCAAATGGAGGATCAAGATTTTTGTTTATAGAGTTACATTCTCAGACTTTTGAAATTCAAGAGGAAATTTCTACCCGGGCGCTTTTGAAGAGATATAGGAAATTAGATTATAAGAAAAAAGTGAAGCAAAACAAGATAAAACGTTGAAGATATGGCAACATCTTTCCTGTAATGTCCCCCATGCAAATCGGTGTATTTGTCTGGCACCACCTGTCCCCAAGGATGGTTCTTGTTCTCTCGTTGAAATCGGAGCTGGAGCGCCTGTGGCACGTGGTACTGCCGGCAATAGGGCTGCCGCCATATGTCCCCGAAACAAAACAAACACGGTTTGTTCCGGACCACTTAGAGGGTTGTGTACTGAGGATTAGAATAAATAAACACTTTAAAGGCCTACCTACACACGGTAAAATGAAATTGCGTAATAAATTCAAAACAAGGTAGCAGCTTGTCACGGTTAATCAACAAGTGGTGAATTGTTTACTGGAATAATATTCTGAATTATGGACCATGGAACAACAATTAATCAACGTAAAATAGAAAACAACGAATCACAAATTAAATAATCTGCAGTATTTCAGTCCACACATTGTTACTCTAAAGATATTACATTATTATGATTTCCATTGATGCCGTTGAAAAATGACAGCAATAAATTAAACAATTTATTTAACAAATTATTTATTTATTTTTACATCGATATAAAAATATTTTTAGCAATGCTCCTTTTGTGGACCACACTTGAATTCTTTATTACTACTAATTACATATGAAGACTACAGGGGAAAAGCGATCTAAGTCACATTTTCTTACTTTTGAGATAAATGATTTTGAAACTTTAAAGACTAAAGGAAAAGAAATAATAAAATGTAGCGAATCGTAAGAAGTTTTTATCAATAGTTATATGTATAGACATTAACTGATTAACAGATAAAACAAAGAAAACTAATTTGTAGCAAATTTGTTAGATAAAATAAAACTCGTATTCGCTTGGTTCAATGGAAAAGTGATCCAAGTCCATATGAAATAATTCTGTATGTGGAGGATTCTCCGAGGATTACTCGTGCTGGAACAAAGAGAAAAATATGGTTTTATTCTCATTTTTATTATTAATATTGTTATTGTGGTTACTCCGAGGATTAGTCGTGCTGGAATAAAGAGAAAAATATGTTTTTATTCTCATTTTTATTATTAATATTGTTATTATATTTTTTTATTTATTTCTTATTTTTATTATTATCTTTTATTAATATTATTAGTATTAGATTATTTTTTGCTTAGGAATGGCGATTTGTTTCTGATAAAATGAAACTACACTATTGGATATGGACTATTTATATTGGACCCTTATGGTTCCACTAGAACCATTTCCAGAATTTAATTTCTTTGAATTTAAAACTAGTGACACAATAGACATAATCAGACTTCTTTTCTTAGGCATAAATAAACGCAATATAGTTTAATTGATATTACTCACCATGTCTGCATCATTTAGATGAGCATTGTTTGACGCACAAGGCAAATTTGTGTAGTAGTCTTGCAGAGATTCATCTCTACGAACTTTTTCAAAAATTGTAACTGCTCATACTTCAGTTTGGGCAAAGGAATTAGGTCAGCATAAAGTTGTTGTGGTGCTGAATATACCTATAGATATTTTTATTCGTTTTGT
Source organism: Sitophilus oryzae (assembly GCF_002938485.1). Classification (NCBI taxonomy): domain Eukaryota; kingdom Metazoa; phylum Arthropoda; class Insecta; order Coleoptera; family Curculionidae; genus Sitophilus; species Sitophilus oryzae. The sequence goes on along the minus strand of NW_022147237.1, from coordinate 2,579,275 downwards.
ATGCGTTGATATGTTTACAAACATGAAATATGGACTTGGATCGGTCTTCCGTGAATTCACGTGGACTTACATCGCTTTTCCAAAGTATTAATATTTTGATCGCTGACTTTAGTAGATTTAGATCATTATTTCAGTGTTACATTATTCTTATTTTGGAACGGACACTTGATGGGCATAAGATGGCAGTGTTATCTCAATTTCCATTTTTTTGGACTTCATATAAATATTATTATCTATACTAATAATAAAATCCTTAAGTGACTGACTTACTGATTAATCACGATCCTGCTCAAACCACTCAACGTAAGAAGCTCAATTTTGACATACAGGTTGATTCTAGGGTGTAGATGTTCGATAAGAAGGGATTTTTCGAAATTCCAGTTTCAAATATTCCAATATTTTTTTATTTAAAAAACGGTCAAGTTTCAGAAAAAAAACGCTTAAACACATATTTTTTTTGTTTTTTTTACATATTTTAAGATTTTTTAAAAATGTCTACAGGGTGTTTCGAAAAATCTGGTCATTGATTAACTTGGAAGATCCTGCTTAAAGCGCTTGACTTAAAAAGCTGATTTTTGGAAAACGGATTGACTTTAGGGTGTAGAGGTTTGATAAGAAGGGATTTTTCGAAACTCTAATTCTAAAGGGGTGAAACAGGGGGTGAAACCACCCCTCAAATATTAGAATATTTTATATTTAAAAACCGGTGAGTTTTTCGGAAAACTCGTAAACACGTATATTTTATTTTGTTGTTTTACATATTTTAAGATTTTTTAAAAATTCATACAGGGTGTTTCATAAAATATGACCATTGAGTAATCACGATTCTGCTTAAACTGCTTGGCTTTTAAAGCTTTTAAATTTTTGGTAAACAGATTGACTATGGAGTGTAGAGGTTGGATAAGGAGGGGTTTCTCGAATCTCAAATTCCAAGACGGTGAAAACGCCCCTCAAATATTACAATATTTGGTATTTAAAAAACGGTTACTGTTTCGGGAAAACGCTTGGACACGCATAATTTATTTTATTTTTTTATATATTTCGAATTTTTTTAAAAAATCATACAGGGTGTTCCAAAAAGTTGGGCAATTGATTAACCACGATTCTGCTTTAACTGCTTGACGTAAAAAGCTTATTTTTGGCAAACGGATTTTTCGAAAGTCAACTTCCAATGAGATAAAACTACCCGTCAAATATTACCACCACGTTATATAATAATATCGCCATATTGTTTTTTCTCATGCTGATATAAATGTGAGAAAATTTTAACCAGTTTGTATGTTAATGAAAGTTCTTGCTTTGTTTTATCATCACCATTACAAATGATTAATTCGACGCGAACGAAGTCGTGGGTACACGCTAGTTGTATATATAAATTAGAGGGCATCTGGTAATTGAAGAAAAAAGAAAGAGTACATGAACACTATCATTTATATTATATATATTTCCTAAAACAAATCTACATATTTCCATAAGATATTTTCCTAAACATATTTATTATAGTATTATAATTATCGGGGTAGTTCAATACTCTCATTTCGAGTGTATTGGTACAGGTTGATCGTTCACCTGTTGTTCACCGTCTGTGAACAGAGCCATTACAACATGCACTGATTCCGTTACAGCCGCCGCCGCACGCCGTCGACTTGCAAGTTGGCGGCACTGGAGCGAAAACAATTGAAGGATGCTAGCTAGTTTTCTCCGCGGTCTGCCACCAACAAATTACTTGTTACCTGTTACGTGTAAGTAGTTAGTTGTTATTTTAATCACAAGGAACAATAAGTACCGAGTGGGATTAAACTTTGGTTTCTCCATGGAGTCTCCCGAAGCAATTCTTAGGTATATATACAAAATAAAATCTAATGCTGCAGGTTGTGATGATCTCACTCTACACATGTTGAAACTCAGTTTGCCTGCGACCTTGTATCCTCTTACTCATATTATTAATTGTTGCCTGGAAACAGGGTATTTCCCCAAATGCTGGAAGGAGTCTATTGTTTGCCCAATACCGAAAGTGAAATACCCTGGTAGTGTTACCGATCTGCGGCCCATAAGTTTGTTGCCTGTCATGTCCAAGGTACTGGAGAGAGCAGTGTATGCTCAGATTAACAACTTTCTTTTAAGAAATAAACTTTATCCAGTTCATCAATCAGGATTTCGTGAAATGCATAGTACAACTACAGCCATGTTGAACTTGACAGATAACATTTTCAGGGCTCTTGATAGGGGTATGGCTGTTCTGTCCGTTTCTTTGGATTACTCCAAGGCGTTCGACGTATTGGACCATGATCTTCTGTGTGCTAAGTTGCATTATTTGGGTTTTGACGAGCTGTCTCAAACTTTCCTTGGAGAGTATCTTGCTGATAGAACGCAGAGAGTAAGGTTAAATGGTGGTTTGTCATCCGCCGGCAGAATAATATCGGGTGTCCCACAGGGCTCCATTCTAGGACCACTACTATTTCTGATATATACCTTCGACATTTTTTGATAGTGTCTCTAATTCCCACGTACAATCATACGCCGATGACACGCAGCTTCTCCATTATTTTGATCCAGTAAATTCTGATACGGCTTCTCTTCTATTGAACCTAGATTTGGAGTCTATTTTAAAATATTCTACTGAACACAATTTGAAAATAAATGCCAATAAAACTGAAGTTCTTTTGTTTTGTTCAGAGAAGAAAAGAGCAACTTTACAGCGAAGCATAACACTAAGATTAGCTAATGAAAATCTACGCTACTCAGCTTCCGCTAGGAACTTGGGACTATATATTGACACGCATCTTAGGTTTAAAGAACATATAAAGAAACTTTTGCAAACAACTTACACGAGAGTCAAAATATTATATTCCAATAGATACATTTTAAACTTTAAGATGCGAAAAAAAAACTGTGTGAATCCCTGGTACTGTCTGTTTTCAACTATGCTAATATTGTTTTTATCCATGTTTGGATCTGGTTTCTAAAAACAGATTACAGTATGTACAAAACGTTTGCTGTTGCTTCATTTTTGGTCTGAGGAAGTACGATCATATCTCTGCTCGTATTAATGAGTTAAAGTGGCTTAAGATTTCAAACACTGTCAGGCTGCATTTCGTCATGTTTCTGTTTAAAGTTCGTAGCACATCCACCCCTATATATCTGAGTGAAAAACTTATTCCTCGTAATGTCATGCATAATTGTAATATAAGACACCATAATCAACTGACCATGCCTCAACATAGATCCGCCCTTTTTCAAAGAAGTTTTACCTATATGGCCGTCACTAGTTACAATTCCCTTGATAATGATTTTAAACAATGTAATTTTGGCCAATTGCGAAAAAAATATAAAATGTTTCTTTTATCTTCACAGGAATGATAATGGTTTTGTATTTTTTGTTTATTTTTAAAATTATTTATTATGCCATGTGTATAAGAATTAACTGTGTATATTTTTTAATTTGTTAGTTTATAGAACATATTTTTTGTCTTTTTTGTCTTTTAAACGTATTTTTCAACAAATATCTTCTGGCAGCTATGGGTGGTTAAATGTAAGAATAACTTTTTTTGTTAAATTTCGCCACCCTTGTTGCATGATGTGTAATAATATATGTAATGTTACACATCTTTTTTTTCTTCAATAAAGACGATTATTATTATTATTATTATTATTAATAACTATTATTCTCTTGAACAGATTGTTTTTGAGAAAATTAAGTAACTAAATAGTTACCTTTAGGGTACACGGATAAAAATTTTCTCTTGAATTTCAAAAGTCTGGGAATCTAACTCTAAAAACAAAAATATTGATCCTCCATTTGAAAATGTTTGTTTAATTAAAGTAAGTTTGTTTTTCTGTTAGAGAAATAAATTGCTTGATCTTTCAACCTGAGAGATTTGGACTGAATTCAAGGACTGTACAATTGAAATGTCTCAGAAATTGTTACTAGGATAACCATTTGAAGACTAGGATAATAAGCAACAGATTTTTTTGTATTCAAAAGAGTGGCCACTTATTTATGGAAAGAGCTAAACGAGTATGAAAGATACGAAGCTAAAAAGGACCTTCCACGTAACGATATCAGAGAGATTTTCAAAAAGAAAATGAACGTGTAGTGGCGGCTTCGATAAAGATCTCACCGAAGATATGAAATTTCAACATGCTGAATATTTTTAACTAAACAGACCACAGATTTGGAGGGAACAGTACTAGACTATAGGCTGGAGAAATTATATTTTATAAAATCTGAATATGTAGTGTGAAAAGATTGCTATCGATTTGATCTTCAGGTCTGAAGTGTGCAGCGATTTGGGACGCAGACCACATCGTTACGTGTTACACACACACATCGTTACGTGTTACACAGTTACCACATCGTTACGTGTAGGGCCGCTTTAACATACAAATCAAATCGAAAACAATCTTTATTAAAAACTCCGGAGTAGAACAACCCATATGCTCGTTCAATAAAGTTGAAGAGGTAATATTTTAGCCAACTATATAACAAAACAATTTAAATGAAATAAAGGAACCTACGTTGCGTTAAAAATATGTTTTATTGTGATTACTTCGAATGCGCTCGACAGAAGCAATATTTTTGGAAATTTGAGGAGGATAGGTTATGTCAATCAAACGTTAAATTTGTAAATAGCTCTACTTATTTTATTAAATGAAATGAAAGGAGTGCGGTATAGGTACTCTGCCTGGAAGTCACTAGTAAAAGAGCACGGCAGAAAAAACCTTGATCACTATTCCAAAGAATCTAATTAATGCTGTTCTGAACTTTAATAAAAGAGGAATAATAATAATACAAATACTGTCTTCCTACCAAAGTTTGAGATTTAACACACATAACATTCATAACTGAAGTATTGTTATTAGTTAGGAGGTCCCCACCTGCAGGTACAGAGGTCCCTGGATTCGGTAGGCTACTCAGCTAGAGTCGATATGGTTGGTGCCAATATCTTTGGACTGTGAGTTATACCATTCTTTGGTTTTGACTGCTCACTTGTTTGCTAAGATATTCGCCCAGGCACGGTTGGAAATTATTAGTACACGCAACAAGGCACTTATTGCCAGACTAAGTCATACTGAACTTATTAATAAATAAATGCACATGTTACATATTATCTTTGTCAGATCAAATAAATAAGGAAAACCTTTAGAACAGAATATTACAACAGAAAATCAAAATATATGCTTTAGTTGACACTAGTTAATTAATGAGAAAACATCTACTTTACCTTTAATAACATTCTTTGTCACCAACAAAACACCAATGCGTCTCGAACGGTAGTCTAAAAGCTATTAGTTAACATCTATTATCGCTCATCGCTCTTATTTCACTGATTTCCCTCTCCCTAGTTTGCGAATAATATTTTAAATATCAATAATTTTATTTAGGTATACAGAGTGTCTTAAAAATGAATGTTATGAATTTAAAAAATATGTTTATTTTTAAATAGGCTGTTCATCTCAACTCTTTTATAAGTTATTAGCAGACATTACAGGAAAGATGGCAACACAGCAAAGAGATTGACCTGACAGGAGCGCTCCGGACACACCGGAAACGGGTCCTCGCGACGGGAAATACGCGATTGAATTTCAGCACACGCCGCATCGATAGACAAAAAACGAGGAACGAGGCGAGGGGAGAGGAAACCGAAGAGTATAGAATACGGCGCGAGCTTCTGAATTCATAAAAGTTCCGTAGGGGCATTGTTTTTCCTCGGAGCAATACCGATATAGTAGGTGGAACGGAAACGGGGAAGAGTATAATGGCACGACTTCATCTCTTTTTGCTTCATTCTCTTTTTTTCTTAATCGAAGTATTTTCATAGATGGAGTTATTGCAGAAACGAATACGTTAATCTAAGATATGTTGTAAAAAACAATATTACAGTCGTATATCTTAAACGGATATGTGGATTTTAAAAATATTGTTCTTACGATGTTTAGTGAATATGTAGATGTAAATTGTTTGGGAGGGGGGAAGTTAATCACCGCAACCTTGTTTTTGCGTTTCTTGAGTTATAACTCATCATACAGTCTCAGGGCTTTGACAAAAGCCTTAGTGTCTGAGGCAGTTTTACAGAGGCTGGTTCTTCATCTCCGAATTCCGTGCAACTAAAGTTTACGGTACGAAGGGATATCATCTTGGCGCACTCAATGACGAGGTGTTTCCCCATTTTCCCCACAAAATCTACATTCGCCGTTGTTTCCTAGCTTTAATCGGTTAAGGTGTTCATTGAGGAGACAGTGACCTGTTAAAAACCCTGTGACAATCCGAAAAAGTGAAGATTGTTTTGTTATTTTCTTATTTCAAATTGGATTTGTCTATTAGTTTCTCATACAGGTGTCAGTCAAAGATTATTATTGGGATTTAGAGAGTAATATAAATACTTACATTTAGGAAAATGCAACTAACCAAACCACTAAACTGACCAAACCAAAACAGACAAAGAGTGTTGAGCATGGAGAAAAAACAGTTGGTTCATGAAAGAACAAACTGTGTATAATATTTATTATCTTTTATTTCCACCAGCCATATTTAATCAAGATACAGTTAGAAGAATAGAAATACTTGACACCCAAATGTGCGGTAAGAAATGGCAGTAATGACTATTTTTTTAAATGATGAAACTGATAATACAATAAAAATGTTAGATTATATTAGGTTTCTAGAGGGGGCCATCGGCCTGAGCCACTGCGACTTCTAAAAGTCTAAATTACTAAAAAATGGCCCAGGCTTGGTTGACCAACACTGATTCAAAGCTGGGTCGCCGTAGCATGGCCAGAACTGAGATTCCCAGTGTTGGGCCAAAGCTGGGTGAATTAAGAGATGGGCAAGACTCGATTTCCTAATATTGGGCCAAGTCTAAATCACCAAAAAATAATCCAGGCTTGGTTAACCAATTCTGGTTCAAAGCTGGAGTTTATGCCGTAGCATGGCCAGAGCTGAGATTCCCAGTGTTGGACTAAAGTTGGGGGATCTAGAGATGGCTAAGACTTGATTTCCCAGCCCTGGCCCAAGATAGGGCGAACATAGGATTAGCCAAGCCTGAATTACCCAGCTTTGGATCAACCTTGGTGCGCCGAAGTCTGGCTTTGGAAATTTAGATATATTGTGGTCCTCTTCTGATCCTTAGGATACATTCTCCAATCCCATCCTTTTCACAAAGTCTAGCAACTTGGAGACTGAACCCTCCATGTAGCTTATTGGCAATGGCCTATCATTGCCTAGTACCGAGAACCGCACATTTGCCAGGTTGTCGCAAATGTGTTGGCAAAACTTACACATGGCTTCGTCCGTTAGTCCCATGAGCCAAATATTGATGTAGCAAAAGATCATCTAACGTCTACGCTTTAACAAGCATAGAAATATATAAGAGTTGAAACATATAGCACTCGGAAGCCCGGGTTTTCAACAAGTAAGGTCATTGAAGAAAGTAATATCATCAAGCAAACAATAGTCACATCTTAAGCAATCTGTAATATAGAAATTTCCACAATATGACAACCACCTATAAGACGTACTAATGCTGGAGTCTTCAAAGCTCACATTGCACTCAACTCCGTCACAGGTGAATACCCGGTTCTATATTAAGCTTAGATTTAGATTGGATTCAGATTAGTTTATACTTTATACTTGATAACGGTCAGTGACACATCTGACCGAATCGTTGTATAAAATTTTAAAACTAGAGACAATATCAGTCCAAGAAAATATTTTATTTCATAATTCGCGCGTCATTGTCCACCAATTTCGAACGATGTAGAGGTATAGTCTGACAAAATAGTGTCAATAATTATTCCTAGAATAATAATAATGTAAATAAAATTTATAATAAAATTGGAAAAAAGAAATGACACTAAATAGATTATGTAATCTAATTTTGATTTCTAGTATACTTTTTATATATTCCACCATCCGTTATTATTAAAAAATTGCTAGAAAAATAACAATATTTTGAACGATACAGTCAGGTGTCACTATTAAATCTAAATCACCAAAAAAAATACATTGTTGCCACCCAACAAACAAATTATGTCGGCATCGCACTTTTTTGCCTGCTTTAACGATGATAGGAAATAAATAATCACAAATCGGTGCGGGATAATTACAGAAGGTGGCTATTTTTCTTTTCAAGAGGTAGCTTCAACGCAGCCGTTAAATATTAGGGAGATACAGCTATCTTTTTTGCCAGAACATTCAGAAAAACGTTATTGTTTTGAGCATTCTTTAATTTTAGCGCAATACAGATACCGGTATCTTATACTAATTATCAAAGAGTAGGTACATATACGTACTACTAAATATTACATAAAGGTCCAAACAAAAACTCAAAAACTGATAATGGAAATTACAAATATTTTAATTTCACATTTTCTTCTGCCTATTTTCACTATTGTTAATATAACCCCATAACAATATTAGGTGAGGTAAATATTGTATTGACGTTATATAAATAAAATTGTCAGAATCTATAAATAATAGCTCCCGTATATAGCGTTTAATGCCTTGGGAGTAGCAAGGTACAACTTGCTATACTAGAGCCGTTCGGTATACAAGGAAGGTAATGTGGCTAGCACTACGCTTCAACCGCCTATTATTACCTCAGGATTGTGAATCCCAAGTACTCATTTAAGGCTGAGCTTTCTATTTTTAATAAAAAATAGTCGGCTGGTGAAATGCCGGGTGTGGGAATCGAACCCACACCTTGAGATTGGTAGACGAGAGCCTGTACCTCTACGCCACCGGGCACCTTCAGAATCTAATTGTCAGAATCTAAGTTTTTTAATTCAATCTATTTCTAAAAAACTGCAGACCCGATAACAATACAAAGTTTTTAAAGCAACTCGCCTATTTAGGGAGTCCGGCAAATTACAAAAAATAAAAAATTCCGGGAGTCACAAAATACAGTACCAGCTCGTAAATCGTACTTATTCGTTATCTTAAATAAATTTAAGCTTTACCATTATTAGGCATTTGCATAAAAGTGTGTATTTTGGGTGATATTCGACAAAATTTGCAGGCAATTGAGGAAACAGAAAATGTACAGATTGCAGAAATAAATTGAAAATAATATTTATATTAAGACAACATTATATGTCACTTTTTCAAACATATCCTTCAAATCCTTCAATTTAATAGCGGTTAGTAAGAAGTCTCACTTCAAATATACGCACATAGTGCACACACTGTTTTTTTATTAAAACTTTACGGTGTGTTTTTTTGCCGTTAATACAGCTACTCCCTAACTGTATTTCGGCACCTTATGCGCATAAAAAAGTGATTAGTTAGAACTGAGGAGGGTGGGCTGTAGAAAAGCGGCGATCAACGCGTCAAATTTTAAGGATTATGAGCTGTTTAGGTGCCCGTCGGTCCCATAGATGTGGGTAATGAGGTCTTTGTTGTGAGGCGCTGCCTGACAACCCATATATCTTGGCCAGGTTCTTGGGTATATATTTATGTTTATTGTATACTAAAAGATATAGCTCGCTAATTGTGAAAAATTGTATGCACAAAATGTTCGCTAATAAAATTTAAATTTATGACATCTGAATGTCTCGCTGGTTAGCTGAAATGCGGACAATTTTGACTATTATTTTAAAAATATTTAATACTTAACATTATACAGGGTGAGTCTTAAATAAGTGCAAATATTTTTAGGGGTAGTACACCGGGTGCGCGCGTCTCAATAGTGGCTCACCCCTATAACTTTTTTTTTCAGATAAAAAAACGAGATTTGGTATGTTAGTATATGACATAAATTAGGATTGATTGACGTATTCAATTGTTTTTGGTCACTTCCTGTTTTACCGGAAATGACTACAACTTTTGATTTTTAAACGGCTCCCTCGGTATTTTTTTACTTTATTCGATAGAAAATTACATTCTGAATAGAATGACATATCATATGTCAATTTTTGAAATTTTCACTTAATAAAAAATCGTATTTTAAATTTCAATCTAGAGTGCCATGACTATGTTAAAATCACTAATGTTTAATCAAGGAACCTTGGAAAAATTTATTTGATAGTCTAATGATTTTAGCGTCTTGTCCTGACCGGTTAAAAGATGTCCAAATCGTATTTTTTATCATATCTCAATTTTTTCAAATGGAACGAGGGTGGCTCATTAGAATATTTGAAAAAAGCATTTTTTTACGAATAATTTGATACCACACACTTGGTATTTGAGTCAACTTTTCGTCATGAACCGCATGTTATAATTTCAAATAAACCATATGCGCAAATGTCAAAAGTTGACATACGATATGTCATTCTATATAGAATATTATTTTCTATCGAATAAAGTAAAAAAATACCGAGGGTGCAATTTAAAAATCAAAAGTTGTGTCATTTCCGGTAAAACAGGAAGTGACCGAAAACAATTGAATACGTCAATCAATCCTGATTTATGTCATATACATTTTTAACAAATCTCGTTTTGTTATCTGAAAAAATAAAAAAGTTATAGGGGTGAGCCACTTTTGAAACGCACCCGGTATATCGACCCCAGACACATGTCTATGAGGTTTTTTTCGAGAATAAAAATTTTTGAAAATTTGGATTTTTTAGTTAAAAAACACAATTTCTTGATAATATGACAACACAGGTAGTAGATTAAATTTACAAGAAAGAATACCCAGAAAAGATCCCTTACAACATAAGACTCACCCTGTATAATAGGCTTATTTATTATTTTATTAAAAACAAAATCAATGCATTTTGCTTATCTATAACTACACCAATCCAAGAACAGAGGAATGTATATCATATTGTGACTGTTTAATTTTGGGGCATTTTATATACAATTTCTCTTTTCTAATTTTTACCCAAAGCAGTGCTATCAAAATGTGAAATTGCCAGCTGCTGGCCTGCAAAACTAAATGTGCACTATGTTAGAACATTTTAATTTATCAGGAATGCTTGGAAATTTATCTTCAATTAATGACACCCTGAACAATTTCGTATAATAACCTATAAAAATTCCATTTGGTCGCATATGGCGCACACTAGCGTACAATTTTTTTCCTTTTTCATTAATAAAAACTCGCCAACGGAAGTTGTCCATTCAGTACAGTCGGCCAGCATCCGGCCTGCACCTCTTTTGTTTTTTCCGTCGATTGTTATTCATCGTCGGTGTCACCTACGCGCACTGCGATTCATGGAAACATAGAGAGCTGTTGTATGTATGTGTGTGTTTTATCGGAATTAAAAGATTGTTCCTCAATTAATGTCATTGTCATGAAATTAAGTCTAATCAAAACTCATTTCATCCAATTGTATGTTTGTATTTAAGCGGTTCAAACTTACAACTCAAAATGAAATTATTTTTTTTCTTGACCAAAACACACCAAATCACTTTTACTTTTGCACTAGACACGCATTTCGCTAATCGTGTTAGCATCATCAGCAGATGATTAAAATTATTGAGTTTTAATAATCTGCTAATGTTGCTAACATGGTTAGCGAAACGACGTCCAGTGCAAAATTAAAAGTGTTTGGTGTATTGTGGTGAATTAGTGTTTTATTTTGCTGTTGTAACACCAAACGTTCCAACTCCCAACTGTAATTTCCTAGTGACTTTCACTGTAACTTTAACATACTTTTGATCTTTAGACAAGAATAAAATCTTCTCTTACTACAAAAGGTTCAAATTAACTTGTATTTTTAGACAATCAAATTAGAATAAACATCATTGTAAAAGTTATATACAGTCGGTCCGAACTGTATTCTGTATTCGGTCCGAACTGTTCCTCAATACTACAGAATTTTAATTATTTTTTTTAATTTGCTTCTACTGATTCTACGTCAAAAACAAACTTAATTTTAATATAAGAGCCGTATTAAATCCTAGGCAGGCTTTTAATTAAGTTTTTACAGTAAACAGCAAATAGTTTTATACTAAAATATTCTGCTGTTATTTGATACCGTTTTAATAAATTGAAAATTACCTGCAAATATTATTTATTTATTGGTTTTTTCGTGTTCATTAAAATTTAAATAAATTAATCATGATTAGTAAACAAGAGTTGGAAAATATGAAATAAACTCATTCCTGTGAGATCGAGCTACAAAGCTTCCTGCATGGGTTCCTGCATCATATTAGAAGAGTTCTTCAAGCCGTTGCGATTTTTTTTTTTTCGATAAAAAGGGGCCGTCCTATGCCGGAAACACTGCGACCTGTGAGGCTTATTGTGTTTATTTCCTTTCTATATCTGCACCCATTCTCCTATACCTGTACCCTGTACTAACTTATGCAGGTCCTTGATAGGATGGGAGTATAGTTTCTCCGGTTCTAGCCTAGCTTCCCCAAATAAAAAATGTCGCTTGCGATCCACAGCCTCGCAGAGGCATATTATGTGCTCCCTTGTTTCAGGATTTTTATCGCGTCGAGTCTGCAGCAAATGCTTTCTTGATACAGGTTGAGCTTGTTAAGACAAGTGACCTGTCAAGAGGCCTGTTGTAATCCGCACTTTATTCCTGCTAAGCATTAGCAGTTCTATTGTGGTTTTAGAGCTAGGTCCTTGGATAAAGGCCTTGTTGTGCCTGTGCCCCTGTCTGTTTCTCCAGTGGACATTCTGCTTTTCCCTGATCCAGAGTTTTAGTGTACTACGAGCCATACATTTGGGTATTCCCAGAACTGGCTCTGGACCAAGATAGGATGCCGATGATTCAGGTCTAAAAAGCCGTTGCGTTGGTACCCAAACATTTTTTGACTGAAAATATTGAAATAATTTTTCTGAACAGAAATTGTTTCGTTTTCATTTCTGAGGTTCTCTATGAACAACTCTTGCCTCTAACAATTGACTATGGTGTTGATGTTACTTTATATAGTCTACGAGCATGATTGTGTGTTATAACCGTTTGGTACATGATACATAACTTCTCTCTTCTATTTTTTTTTCTATCTTAACTTATTATTTATTAAAGTTGAAGGCAATTTTTGGCATTATTACACCAACATTTTTTTTGGAATGATCCTGTAGGCAAGGAAACTTCAGGAAAGAGAATTCATCTTCATATACCTCGAAATATAGTATTCTGGATACACGTTCTTCATAGAGAGTGATATTAATTTTTTGATTATTGTTTGTATGTATTTTTTTCTGAGTGATAATACCTATCTGAAACGCGTAATCTATACTAATATATTAAAATCCTTAAGTGACTGACTTACTGATTAATCACGATCCTGCACAAACCACTCAACGTAAGAAGCTCAATTTTGGCATACAGTTTGATTCTAGTGTGTAGAGGTCCGATAAGAAGGGATTTTTCAAAATTCCATTTCCAAGGGGCGAAACTACCTTTCAACTATTACAATAATTTTTATTTAAAAAAGTTTCCGAAAAAATGCTTAACACGTATATTTTATTTTGTTTTTTACATATTTTAAGATTTTTTAAAAATGTATACAGGGTGTTTCGAAAAATTTGGTCATTGATTAATCACGATCCTGCTTAAAGCGCTTGACGTAAAAAGCTGATTTTTGGAAAACGGATTGACTTTAGGGTGTAGAGGTTCGATAAGAAGATTTTCGAAACTCGAATTCTAAGAGGGTGAAACCACCTCTCAAATATTAGAATATTTTTTATTTGAAAACCGGTGAGTTTTTCGGAAAAACTCTTAACTCAAACCAAACCAAACACGTATATTTTATTTTGTTGTTTTACATATTTAGTTTTTTTAAATATTTATACAGGATGTTTCATAAAATATCACCACTGAGTAATCACGATTTTGCTTAAACTCCTTGACGTTTAAAGCTGATTTTTGGCAAACGGATTGATTGTGGGGTGTAAAGATTCGATAAGGAGGGGTTTCTCGATTGGTTTTTTCTCATGCTGACATAAATGTGAGAAAATTTTATCCAGTTTGTATGTTAATGGAAATTCTTGCTTTGCTTTATCGTCACCATTACAAATGATTAATTCGACGTGAACGATGTCGCGGATACACGCTAGTCATTATATAAATTATACAATAAGAACAAGGCAGTTGATACTACCTAATTATGATAAATTTGAACATTGAACATAAGAAATCATAAGGATAATTTCAAATAGCACAAAGGTCTATGGAGGTCTATAGGTTATTTTTTATGCATGTTTATGACGGTTTTTAAAAATCTGACCAACTAGCCATTCAGGTATCCTGTTTTGGACCAGAGCCAATACTGGAAATACCTAAATATAACCTGTAGAGCAATAAAACTCTAGTTCAGGAAAAAGCAGACTGTCCACTGGAGAACAGACAGTGGCACAGGCACAGCAAGGCAGCAGCAATAAAGTCCGGATTACAACAGGTTTCTTGTCCGGATGTATCCAGTGAGCAATCTCAACCTCTATAAATTACTGTCCTCTACTATGAAGTTGTGCAGATCTGAACTGTCCAAGAACGCGATACTCTCCCTCCATTCAATTGAGTCATAAAGTTCAGAACTATTCCGCGCCGAGATCCCCTTTCCCCTCGAGCACCTTCCTATAAATTAGTGCTCGGAGTTCCCAGCTATTTAAGTGAGGTTAAGAATAATGATTGGGTGACCACATTTTCCGATTTCCCGATTTAAAAATTATGGAGATACAATAGAGAAACTAATATCCACTTTATCCATCTTAAAACATCCTTTGGGATTAACTTTTTCAATTTTGACAATATTTTCAACTTGACAATTGACATGTTTAGGCACCAGTATATTGCGCACAGCTCCTTTCAGAACCGTTCTCGAGTAGCACAGGCTTACAGATCTGGAATTTGAAATTCGACAGTAAATAAAGAGCTGAAGACTCTGCGATAGAGATACTGAAAGCTGATGCAGGGCACAGTGATAAGAGATTTGATTCAAGCGTAGAAAAAGGACCAACATCACAATAAGTCTTATAGGCCACAGTGTTTCTGGCATAACACGGCTTTTTAATAATTATGATGAAAAAAGGGATTTTTTTTATCTTTCAGTTTGATTTCCATTATAGAACGTTCCATATCAGAAACTTGCTATCAATAAAGCGTATTTTATTTTACTATATGGAGACGTAAAGCAACAGATCTCTATTAAACTGTTTTCATTCATCCGCCCGCAAAGAGGTTCTATGATCGCCCGCACCGAAAGTACCTGTAGGTGGCGTAGTCGTACCGACGCGCGTACTATATGGTGCGCTGTGTCGTAACGCCGGCCCAGTTAGTGAAAGTAATACGCGAACAATACGTTTGTGGCATTGCAGGATGTCATTTGTCAGGTTCAGCAGCCGAGTCGCCTTCTTGATTAATATTGTACAGTACCGACCGACGAGGTGGATGTGGTAGAGAAAGACCTATTTTGATATGCGTTGTGTGGAGGGCGTTGAATAATGTCTAGTTAGTCATGTAACGTGTGATTTGGTAGTCAATGGAACAGCTCCGTCACGTTGGAACCCGGTTTAGAGTAAACTTTTCGTTTTTAGGGTTCCGTACCCAAAGGGTAAAAACGGGAACCCTATTACTAAGACTTCGCTGTCTGTCCGTCCGCTTGTCACAAAGGTCTATCTTATGAACCATTATAGCTATAGACAGTTGAAATTTTTACAGATAATGTATCTATGTTGCCGCTATAAGAACAAATACCAAAAACAGAATTAAATAAATGTTTATAAATAAAAAAAGTACTTTTACTAAACATTATCTTTTAATTCTATGTAAGAATGTTACATAGAATCTTTCAAGTTCTCGGTGGCCGCGTGGTTAAAGCGTTTGGACTTGACGCTGCTATGACGTTGGAGCCGTATAGTAAGGCAAGTTCGAATCCTAGTCAAGGCGACTTTTTTTTACTCGTTTTTTTTAAATTTTTACATATTTTTACTTTTTACATATTTATTATTGGTTAATACAATTTTTAGTAATGTGTTTTTTCATTTTTTTTTAAAATTACTTATACGCGCATTCAAAATTTCAGCTAAATCGGAAAAAAGTTTAAAATAATATAGTGTCTAATGTTGTATAGATAATGAATGGTACGGAACCCTTCGTGCGCGAGTCCGACTCGCACTTGACCAATTTTTTTTGGCTTATTATCAACTACAAACGATGCACGTGATTGTAGTATATTCATTTTTTTTTGTAGTACTAATAATTATCCATAAAAAGTAAACAATTGAGCGCAATGTAATAAAGAGAAAGTTTTTGTTTAAGGAAAGTAATTCATGTGATGATTGGAACAAAATAGCAAAAAGCTTCAGTAAATATGTTTTAGATAAGTCCACCTTGGGTGATAACTTCCAATGATGAGCATATGTAAGAACAAAACCATTTATGAAAAATGATATAAAAAAAAACGTGAAAAATAATGCAACAATGCAAGAGTTTTGCATGCTGGGGCAGATCTAATGCTAGGATTGGTCTAGTTCTTTTTTTGTGCAAGACCAAGACCGAAAAACCAAGACCAGTTCGCTCATTACTACTTATGCCTGATATTCTAATTAAAATTTATTTTGAAATATTATTATTTTCCAATGCACTGATTTTACATTATCGGGCTTACAAAATTGCAATTAAATTACAGTATCAAATTCTGCACTTCAAAATTCTCATCGTTAAATGTAAATAATTTTATGTTGAATGAATTATGTTGAAAATGACATAATTTTCATTCTAGAGGTTTTTGACATCTACCTAAATAATGTAAGTATCTGTAGGTGGTCGCTACCATATATACATCTAGGTAGACTATTATTAATAACTAATGATAAAAAAGAGTTATATATTATCGCATTAGTCATTAGCCATCGCCAAATAAAATGCAAATGTGTTATTTAAGTACCCTACGTTATTAATCAAGTTCTATACAAGGTAAAATGTTAATCATCTTGATACATTTTAATTTAAATAGATTTCTAACAACTAGACATAACTAGATTTCTAGGATATTTAGTTTTATTCCAAGAAATAGAGCATATCGTAACTCTTCAATCGGCAATCCGAAAATTTCCATGTAATTAAAGAATTTATTTTCAACTTAATTTTTATATTGGTTTACTCCAAGACTTCGAGGTAATAACTATTTAACAAAAGAGTACATTAACAGTTGTTTGTCATTTTAGTTTGGAGTGAATATATTTTCTGTCATTTTTAAAATTTCTAGAAACATTGGACACACACTTTGGACATCTTTCAAGAAACATGTTGTAATCCGCATTTTGTCCCTAGTTATTTTTTTATTTCCAAAAAACAATACAAAATTATGTAAAAAATTACTCAGTAAAAAAATAATAAATGAAAATACATAAAAACTAAAGTAATATACAGTGTGCTACAAATTAGGAGTACAATCATTGGTATCTCGGTAACCGTAATAGATACGAACATGGTTAAATTGGGGCAAAGTTGCCCTTTGGGATGTTCACCAAATTGCTATCAAAAAAGTTTTAAAAATTGCAAGGATTGCTGATTTTTTGAAATTGAAAGTCAATTTCATTTTTTTTGTCGTTACTTTTTAGAAAATCAAAAAACTAATTGCACATTCTCATAGCCACTTTATTAGGGCTATCTGATAGTATTTTTAGATTTTCAAATTAGCTGATAATTTGTGAGATACAGAAGTAGAGGGAGATGGGGGTTTCTGCACCTGCAGGAGGCGGAGGAGCGCCTGTCGCCTGTCACCTGTCGCCTGTCACCTATCACCTGTCACCTGTCACCTGTCACCTGTCACCTGTCACCTGTCACCTGTCACCTCTCACCCGTGACCTCTCACCTGTCACCTGTCACCTGTCTTCTCTCACCTGTCACCTGTCACCTGTCATCTGTCACCGGTTACCGGTCACCGATCACCGATCACCTGTCACCTGTCACCTGTCACCTGTCACCTGTCACCTGTCACCTGTCACCTGTCACCTATTATCTGTCACAGGTCACCTGTAACCTGTCAAACGTCAAACGTCAAACCTATCAAACGTCATCTGTCAAGCGTCAATCCTGTCACCTGTCAAATGTCATCCGTCAAACGTCAAACCTGTCACATGTCAAACGTCAAACCTGTCACCTGTCAAATGTCAAACGTCAAACCTGGCAAACGTCACCTGTCAAACGTTAAACATGTCACCTGTCACACGTCAAACCTGTCACCTGTCATCTGGCAAACCTGCCACTTTTTATATATACAGGGTGAATGAAAAAACAAATAGAAATTTTAATAGTTATTTAAAGTATGCAATACATTTACTTTTTGATATTTTGGTACAGGTACTAAATACTATTATCTCAGATGATACAAACGTCATAATTATATACAAAAATAGACATATATATGTCTCTACTTACTTACTGTCCTCTACTTACAAAGACCAACTTAATTTTTTTAATTGGAAATCTATTAATGATCTTTAATTCAATAGTCTGGTGAGTTACAGGTTAAGTGAATATGACACTCTGAGAAATTCCAAGAGTGAGTATGCTTAAGACTACTTATAGTGTTAACATCTCTTAACTCTGGTTTTTGACTCTGACAATCTGACTGACTAACCTCACAACTCATTAATCGTCTAACCTATTAACTCTCAAACTGTCTGCGCTCTCTTCAGCAAACTCTTTTACATTCCTCTTCTTGTCGCAATCATCGGCGGTTACGTCAACAAAAATCTACAGTATATTTCTACCGCCGATACCTGCGACGAACTTCGCCTTGAATTTCTCACGTTACATCGACCTGATTTTAATTGTTTAATTAATAATGTTTATTAAGAGACATGTCTATGTCGACGTTACGCGAACCATTCACTTGATTTTACATAGAATTGGCTTACTGAAACACCGTTTTTTTTTTCGAAATTGATATAACCCAAGTTGGCTTGGATTTAAGTCTTGACAATACATACATACATACTGCCATTACTCGCTGATGAGTATTCGACACGCATCAAAGATGGTCACGCAAGGCGTTTTCCGTCATGAGTTTTTCTGTGACTGAAAAGCCCGATACGTGATGTTATCTGCCTACCGTACTCCAGACATTCAAAAATCTCATTGCTTTGTTGCCTCTTTACTTTCTGGTTGACGCTGTTTACTGAGTTTACAATTCTTCTGCATTGAGTTTTATTCTGAACTGCTTCTTCCCACTCATTCTGCATGTTAATCCCCTTTAGGTTTTCGTGGAAAATGTCCTTGTACCTTTTGAGTTGTCCACCGTAAAGCAGAGATTTTGGTATGCGGTTTTCTTGCATTCTGCATACGTGACCAGTCCATCTTAAACGGGATTTTGTAACCATGAATTCAATACTCTCGCAGTTAGCTTTTTCGAGGACCGATACCTTTGAGACATGATGGAACCACCGAATTCTTAAGAGTTGTCTAAGGTGCCTCTGTTTAATGCAAAGTCTTGGCAATATTCGTGTTACAACAGAAATCGCATTCTTGCGTATAAATTTGTCATTTTCAATGCATCACTGTTGTAAACGATAATCAGCGTCATGTCGCAACTGTAGTTTACCAAGCATACACCTTTTACGATTTGAGGCTCCAGATTAGGATAACCGAAACATTTTCAATGCTAACAGTCAATTGAGAGACATGGGTTAATTATTTTTTCGAGTGATATATTTCGATACCTACCTTTCCCACTGACGACCACCTCACCTACTTTTGCGAAAAAGAGACCACCAGGGGAGCGCGGGGCACCGGCCAATGACAGGGTGCCCGGGTCGTTTAGCGCCGAGCCGGGCCCTAATTTCCTAAGACCGATTTGTATACTTAGTGTTTTTTTAAAAGTCAACAGTCGGCACAGGTAGAAATTAAAGTGTAATTAGTTCCCGTAGGGCCGGCTTAGATCAACACGTTCGCGCTGATTATAGGGGCTTATTGAGTGGGCCCCTGTTGCCGCCGACAACGGCAACGGCAGTGATCACGATTTCGAGGTGGAATATCCGTGGAATTGTAGTTTGGAACGGGAGAGGCAAAAAATGAAGAAGAATCGTTAAGAAAATAACGGAGGAGGCGAAAACAGTTGAATCATGGTTTGTTTGTTATTGTGAAGGTCGAATAAACAAACGGATGGTTAAGGTTAAGGAATATTGGTTCATCGTGTATGTACTTGAAAAGATAAATAGTCACGTATAAAAGTCCAGATTTTTTTGTTATTATTTAAAATTTAGATAAAATTTGACTTTGGCATTAGTTCCTCTTCTGTGTGTTATTAAGTGGATATCTATATAAAGAACTTAATTAGGCGTAAATTTGATGGAGAATCAACAGTCAATAATTAAAACAAGGTCGTGGCAGATGATCCACCACTTGTGACCATCAACTGAAGGAAGCTCTAGAAACTACCATCAAGGCCAAGCAGTAAAAGACGTGGCAACACCGTGAGGGCCGCGCTGCAGCTGGAAGACTGTGGCCAGTGGTAGATAGCAAAAAGACAAAACAACTTCTAGAGAATAAAAAAGAACCTAGTACCCATAATTGTAGGTATCATCACAGGAAACTGCTCCATGGGGGTAACCTCGGGGGTCGTTCCAACCTGGGGTCGTTCCAACGACGACTACTGCAGAGAATGCGGAAAGGAAGAAGAAACCATATAGCATTTACTGCCCGGCATTGGAATGTCGACGCTTTAAAGGGGCAAGGTTTTTAGAGGGACTAGAGGAAGCATCAGAAGCCAACATCAGCGACATTGGGAACTTTGCAAAGAGCTGGAAGTTTGGTACAATAATACAGGGGTACCGCAATGGGTCCAAGGCCTCCGAGTGAGGGATCAAACAGTATCCCAA
This sequence comes from Sitophilus oryzae, assembly GCF_002938485.1. Classification (NCBI taxonomy): domain Eukaryota; kingdom Metazoa; phylum Arthropoda; class Insecta; order Coleoptera; family Curculionidae; genus Sitophilus; species Sitophilus oryzae. Next base: position 2,558,552 of record NW_022147237.1, on the reverse strand, counting down.
ACCTCACCAACCGAACCTAACCTAAATGCATAGTGTTGTTCAGCTGAACATCGAGCAAGTTGGTGTGGCAGCTGTTCAATCAGACCGAAGCACAGTACTCGGCTGTGGAGAAGACCAGCGCGATGGATGATGTGCGCAAGGTCTCTGCTGAAGTTGCACATTTATCAGAGGTAAATCTCTTAGATAAACGAAGTAGAAGACTTGGAGTGATAAATAAGAGCATGGATAGCAAGACGCCAACCAGACGCCAACCAACAATTCAAACCAAACCAAACCAAAATCTATTAGGGAGAAAAAGAAGAAGATAAAATAAAGCTATAAAATACAAATGTTACAGTTAAATTTATACTGTTTTACTATTAATGTATTACAAGAATATGTTTTGAACAAAATCAAGTAATATCATTAAAAAACATCGAAAATAATTCCGTTTCGAGGGAACTCTTTTAACGATCGACTTTTACGTACGTGTTTATTATTGTCTGGGCCGTTATTATAAACTCGGCGCAGCGGTACCGGCGAAGAATCGTCGCCGGCCGTCCCCAGACCCGAACGATATCACGGCGAAAAAAATTTAAAGTGCCAATTAACAATTTTATTATCCCAAATTTTACTCCAAATTAAAAGCTTTATCAGCGTTGTAAATTAATTTGTTCGTCGTCGTTTATCTGGAAGGTGGATCGAAGGCGGAATGTGCTCGGAAAATAAAATTTCGGCTCCGTTCGAGCTTTCGTTCGGTACACTACTTAATTTAGGGGCGATTATCGTGTGCCTGCGGAAGAATACCGAGAATGATCATCGGAGATCGGGACCGGCCTTATCTCCTTCTTCGTTATTTATATATTTATTTAGTTCGTTATTATCGACGTCGTTTTTTTGGAAAAGTTGAAGTTTTTTAAATTAAAGCCAAATTATTATTATTTTTGCCGAAAATAAAATAAAGAAAAATCCTTCTCTATTCCTAGGATGTTTATAATTTGTCGACTAATTTTACGTGAGATATCTATCAGTATCACAGTAGATTAGATTAGATTTTTCGAGGTGGCTATCGACCTGTTCCATTGTGACCTATTCAGATCTATTGTGGTACTCTTCTGATCCTTAGGTTACACCTTAAGAGAGCAAAGATAATAAAGTCCTCCTACTTTGGGTAAAGAAAAAGTAAACGATCTAGCTTGAAAAGGAGCGAACACTCCACTATCTGGACTAGAACCGTCCTGCTTTCCACGCGGAAACCAGCTTAAAGTGGAACTGAAGAACCTGGACGACTCCATCCGTAACCTGGAATGGGAATCCTCCAACGGTCTAAGACACTCGAAAAAATTCCTCAGAACTTACGTCACGGGGTTTCTAACAGGGCACTGTCTCCTCAACGAACAATTCAGTAGATTGAAGCTGAGAAACAGCGGCGAATGCAGACTCTGTGGGGAAAATGGGGAAACATCAGAACACCTTATCACTGAGTGCGCCGAGACGACAACTGCTTGTACCATGAACTTTGGTACGGCTGATGTCGAAGATGGAGAGCTGGCCTCTGTGGAGCCGTTTCAGATACTGACTTTTGTCAAAACATTGGGATAGTATGATGAGTTATAACCCGCTATAACTTATGAAAGGGGAACACACAATAGATCAGTAAGGTCGCGGTGATTAAGCCTCCTGCTAAACATATCCTTTTCAAAGAGTCTAGCAACTTGAAGGATGATTTCTCTATATAGCTCTTTGTCAGTGGCCTACCATTGCCTAGTACCAAGAATCGCCCATTTGCCAGGATGTAGCATCGATATAAAATGTGTTTTGCCGTTTCTTCCTCAGATTGACGAAGCCTTCAAATGACTTCGTGCGTCAATTCCATCAGCTTTAGATACGTATTCAGCTGAATAAGTATTGTAAGCTACAATGCCGTATGAATCTGCAAGAATTCGGAAGAAATGGAAACGTATACGCATTTCTTGTCCACGCGCCACTTCAACCAACCAATCAAACCTGTTGCATTATTCAGATCTATGTTAAGCAGGCGCCAAACGTTTATCACTTATCTCGTACCTATGTGAAAATAAATTTATTTTTTGAATTGAAACTTCTTTACACGCGATGGGAGTAAAAATTGAAGGGCGTGACACACTAGATGCGTCAGGAAAAGAAGTAACGATCGGAAGTTAAGACGGAGCGTCGTAACTCGGGCCCTATGTGAGCTAGGGGGTTGAAACTCGGAGTGTAGATGGGAGTCTATCTTTTCATGATATCTTTTTCATAATCTTTTTTTCATGATAGGAGCCCTATCTTTTCATGATATCTCGATGACGTTTATGCACAATGTCCGAAAAAATTGTCCGACTTAAGGTTGATTCTCACTATATCTTCCATATCAGCTCCCTTCCGTTTACATAAAATATTATATCATGTAAATGAATAGGACAATGCACACTATCCGTTCCGTTTCCCTTCCGTTCCATATCCTTTCCTTCCATACATTTTTTTGGCGGATGGACTGAAGCATATCGGAAACAGCGTTGTCAAGTTCTTCCATTTGTACCAGCTCTGTTAAAATTTTGCTGATATTATTTAATCTTTCACCTCTTAATTAAATCTATTAAATTTTTCAAAAGATTACTTTCATTAAAGAAAACTTTCGTAAATTGTACAATAGAAAGTATGGAACAGATACGGAACGTAAGCTTACGTATAGCGTCAATACAATTAATAATACGGAACGGATATGGAATGGATATGGAATGGAAACAGAAGGTATAGTGAGAATCAACCAACCTTAAATAGGTCTTTAGAGCGACGTAATTCAAGCCCTATAAGGAGCTGAATCTCGGAATGTAGTCTCTTTACGGAATGTCTCTCTCGGAATGCCTTTTTATGATTTTTTTGTGAGGGGGTGGTAAAAAAACCTTTTATAGGCGAGTAGTGTTCGTTCCCATCACCATCTCCAAAGAGACGATCATAGAGACGAACTCCAAACAGTGTGGGAGTCGAAATGTTACCCACTAAAAAAGTTCACCTCCGAGGAGTCAGCTCCTCCTCTCCCCTTACCCGGAACCGCGGCATGGCATTACTGTGGGTTCGTATGTTGTTCGTATTATGAAAATGACCAAAACTAGCGAAATATGGGGAGGGGCATTTATGAAAGAAATAATAATAGAGAGAGGAAAAGATGAAAAGGCAAAAAATGTGGAAGTATCCTAAAAATAAATAGGAAAGAATATAGATAAAAAAAATAACATAGATAAGATATAAACCCCAAGATCACGTACGAACCCGAAGTAATGCCTTTTCATGATATTTTGACTACGTTTCGTGCGCTACAAAACCCAATCATCAATGAATCAAATCAAAAATTCGTCCGATTTAAATATAATTTGGTATGTCGATAGATTGGAACAAAGCCAATTTGACCTTGTACGATACGTGTCACTGTGACAGTTAGTTTTGATCTAAGAAACATCAAAAGTTGATGTCGTCCGATTGCGACCAAATTAGGTGGGTATGCTATGTGAGCAACGGTGCAAACAGTTCCACATGGCAATGTTTGAGAAGATCTTCATCAAAGTGGGACTAACGATTTGATAATTGAAGAAAATTGGGGTCGCTTTTTCTATAATTGGGGACGGGCTAAAGAATGACGCCCTCGACGTTTCGAACCGATGTCTCTAAATAGACGAAATCATCAGGATTTTTCTTAATTGTGGGTTGATTGGAACCAAAGTCGGCACGTGGATAGAGGTACTCGAATGGACTCCTCCGACGGACAGACGAAGGGACAGACAGACAAAAGTAAGAAGAAGTTTCACTTCAAATATGCGCACATAGTGCACACACATTTTTTTTAAATATATAAATGTTTCATATATTTTCTCACAACACAAATATTAGTTGTTAAAGCTTATGATATACATTTAGTGTCAATTATATAGTGCGTTAGTCCATAATTTATATGATTTATTTCATATTTGGTACGACTTCAAAACGCTACAAATTATAGTTAATTGAACCGTATTAAATATTTAGTGCCGATAAATCAATTTTAAACCTGCCGTTAAAATTAATTAAAGATTAACAAACTGTAGTTAAAAGTGGCGCTGGCCGACTAGCGGCACTAAATCTGTAACTTTCGCTGGCGCCAATCTATGGCGCGATCCTCCATCGACGTCGACCAGGTACGTTTTCAATCACGACAAACGGATTCGAGAATCGTTAGTGTTAGTTTTAAGATAATATCTCTTCTGTGGTCGGGCCGAAATAAAAACAAACGTATACGCGCCGCACCGTTCCTCTATACGGAGACGGGCTGCGACCTAAATCACAATTTATCCTGCGGATCGTCTTTTTGTCAGCGAGGTCTCGGGCGCAGCCACCGCGATGATAGAGGCCTGAGATAAGAATTTATGACGTCACAAGAGTAGGTCTACTGGGTCTAGATTACAGATTGTATGAGAGGGAAGAAGTTTGGTGTGGTTTGGTTTGGTTAGGTCTGTATTCTTGCTACTCCCGTCATATTTGGTGCCCGATATAGTTGATTTAATTCTCCAATTGTTCTTCTGGTCCATATGTTGTCATTTTCTTTCGTCCAAAAATTTTCCTCGGTATTTTTCTCTCCTAAATTTCTAGCCTCGAATTTTCCCTTGCATTGAACGTCCATGTTTCACATGCATACGGCACTATTGGTCGTATCACTGTTTGGTACATTCTGATTTTTAAGCTTCTAGAGATATTCTTACTCTTGCGCTGACATATCTATTTCCTGCCATTATTCTTGCCACAATTTCATGAGTTACATTTGGTTTCATTATAAATACGGTTCCTAGATATGTGAATGTATCTACTTCCTCAAACTTGTATCGTTTCCCTCTCTCATAATCTATTTGTAGGCATCTTCCCTTCTAAAATCCCTATCTGACTCCATAAACTAAGTTTTGCTCTCATTAAACACTAAGCCTACTTTTTGCGCTTGATTTTCCAGTCTTTTGGTCACCGGTATCAGCTCCTTCCAGTCTCTTGCTAATATAACTAAATCATCTGCAATGGCTAGGCATTAGTGTCTTTTTGTATACAGATGGCTCCCTCTCTGTTGATTCTCGCATCTTTTATAATCCTTTTTAATACTACACTAAACAATACTCCGCCTGTCTTAATCCGTCTATGGTTATAAATTTTTCCGTTGTTTCCTTGTTTACTTTGACTTCTTTTATTGTCTTTTGTAGTGTCAGTTATATCATCTTGGTCAGTTTCTTGCTAACCCCTAATTCTGTTAAAGCTCTAAACACCTCGGTTTTTCTAACTTTGTTATATGCCTCCTGGAAGTCGATAAATAGGAGCCATGTCTGTTTTCCGTATTTGTAACTCTTGATTTGTATTTCTCTAAGGGTTAATATTTAGTCAACGGTACTTCTTCCTTTCCTAAATCAACATTGGTACTCTCCAATTTTTTCATCAACCTCATCCACTAATATTTCTTTTATATATGTTGCCAATACTTTATCTACTACTTCTTCTAGGTATAGGGTAGATTATTGCTTCTAATTGCCAAGTTTACTATTTAAAAATCAAAAATTTCCGCTGAAACAGGAAGTAACCTAAACTATCTGAATACGTCAATCAATACTGATTTATGTACTCAGTATCAATCAATTCGAAATTGGTCAAAGAATGCATAGAGAAGCTGAATAAATTAGCCAAAGAAAACAAAGTCCTCCTACACTGGGTGCCTGCTCACCAAGGGATAGAAGGCAATGAAAAAGCAAATAATCTAGCTAGGAAAGGAGCGAACACTCCACTAACTGGACCAGAACCGTTCTGCTTTCCAAGTGGTAACCAACTCAAGGCGGAACTCAAGAACTTGGAAGATTCCATCCGCAACCTGGAATGGAAATCTTGCAATGGTCTAGGACACTCGAAGAAGTTTCTGAGGGCTTATGATCAAGAAAAATCACAGATCTTCCTGGGTCTGAGTAAGAACAATCTTCGGATTGTCACGGGGTTTTAACAGGACACTGTCTCCTCAATGAACACCTCAGTAGATTGAAACTAAGAAGAAACGGCGAATGCAGATTCTGTGGGGAAGATGGTGAAACACCAGTACACCTCATCACTGAGTGCGCCGAGACGACAACCATTCGTGCCATGAATTTTGGTACGACTGATATTGGAGATGGAGAACTACCCTCTATAAAACCGTCCCAGATACTGGCTTTTGTCAAAGCCCTGGGACTGTATGATGAGTTATGATTCAAGAAAGGGGGACACAATGGATCTGTAAGGTCGAAGTGATTAACCCCCCTCCCACTCATTCTAAATTCTAAAATTCTACTGATTTATGTCATATACTAAACATAACAAACCTGTTTTTTTTATCTGAAAAAATAAAAAAAATTGTAGAGGTGAACCACTTTTCAAAAACACCCGTTATATAAATATGCGATCTACTTATCCGACGGCAATGATGCGTCTTGTCAAAACATTTAGGCCTCTCCATCTTCACGTAGGTCACGTCTCTAGGTCCTTTTCTCTCTTTATTCGCGGCACATGTGGAGGAGTATATTTAGTACCGCGGCCACACCCCAACTCTTATAAGTCACAATGCGAAGCGCCGACTAAAAAATGGGAGAAGTAATAATGTAATAAATATGCGCAGACAACAGACGCGAAGATTCTTTTTTGTCGCTTTTTGTTTTTGTTTTGGGGTGGGCCAAACAAGGTCAGTTCAGGTCTTTGTTTGGTTAGATGTTCTGCACAACGGCTTTAAAAACTTTGACAACTTATTAAGATTGGAAACTGAAATTTGATTAAAAATTTTTGAATGAGTTATTGAAGTAATCTTGCAAAATATATACTTTCCAGAGACTTTTCCTAAACTCTTGCCTGTCCGCTAGGACTTATATGAATCTAGAATAAAAATATGCACTATCCAAGAAGGTGTGAAAGCTAAAATGTATTTTATTTTAATCTTCCTTGAAGAGAATTTTCTAGTTTTGAGAGTCGCATCGTTTTACGAGCTTCCACTAGCCATAGCCTTTATAGACTTTGAGAAGTCTTTCGACTCAATATATTCTAAGGCAATAAGGAAAGCCCTAGCGAAACAAGGTATTGACATGCCTTATATAGAAACTCCCGCCAATATATACAAAGAAGCCAAAGCAAGAGTAATGATATATTACAAAATTCCAGAGCTCCCAACTGGTAAAGGAGAACGACAGGGAAACGAGATATCACCAAAGCTGTTTACAGCAACACTGGATAAATCTTCCGTCAACTGGACTGGAAAATAGATATAGATAGATGGAGATAGATGGAGAGATCTCCATAGATGGAGAATATGTTAACCATCTAAGATTCGCTGATGACATAGTCCTAATTGCCAATTGCAATGATGATCTAAAAAATAAAATAAAAGGAATAAATACAGCTAGAAATAAAGTAGGCCTCAAAATGAATTTAGCAAAAACTGAAGTAATGTACAAGGAACTAGTAGACGGAAAAGACATTCTAACACTGGAAATAGTAAAAGAATATATATATTTAGGACAACCAATACACAACCTCTACTACAAGATATCAACCATAGACTTAAAATAAAATATAGACTACACTATTTACATCTCAACGCGGACAAACAACCTTTTTTGTACACATGTTTACTTCTGGGTACAGTCGACCGAGCCTTCCTCATCCAGCCTATGTTGTCACGTCTTTAATATTATCAATATTTTTTTTCTTGTTATACACATATATTGAGATATTAATACTACAGTTTAATAAAGTAGGTTTTAATATTCCATAGATGTATTAAATAGTCCTTATACTACTAAATTATAAGTCGGTTACTGTTTAATAAGGATAAGTTCTTTACAATATGACAACACCGATTAGAGGCGAGGGAGCCTATTCATTCATTTATTACCCTGTAGTACGTGTCGCACGTGTGCGGTAAAGCTTTGTTGCCGCTATCTCCCCGTCTGTATTAACGCATTTTCTTAGCTTGTAGTCCTTAAGTGTTTATTTTATTGACTTTTTCTGTTCAAAAACTATAAAATATGGTTCGCCAGTGCCAAATTTGCAAGAAATTTGACTTAAATAATCCATTTAAGTCTTGAAACGACTTTTGACCGGTAGGCAACTCTCAATTTACCCATTGGCAGTCAGTGGCGTTGTTGTAGAAAGGCGCTTATTTAGATAATATTTTAGTAAAATGTAAAATCTGATTTTTTTCTTTTACATTACATTATTTACTTACTTACATTGTAACAAAATCATAATTATAACCCTGTTAATAATTAATAATGTTTTTATTAAAAATATATTCCGGTTTATTCTAAAATTATCTTCAGAATCTAAAATAACATACAAGAATTTTAAAATGATATTACATTATGAAACAATATTTTTTAATATACCGGGTCGTCTCAAAAGTGGCTCAACCCTATAACTTTTTTATTTTTTCAGATAAAAAAACAGATTTGTATGTTAGTAGGTATATGACATAAATTAGGATTTATTGACGTATTCAATTGTTTTTGGTCTCTTCCTGTTTCACCGAAATTATTACATCTTTTGATTTTTAAAGGCACCCTCGGTATATTGCTACTTTATTCGATAAAAAATGACACTCTGAATAGAATGACATATCATATGTCAACTTTTGACATTGTCGCTTAAAAACATATCCTATTTTAAATTTCAATCCAGCTTTTTCAATCCACTAAGTTTTAATTAAGGAGCCTTGGAAAAATAGTTTTGATCGTCTAATAGGTTTCGTGTCTTGTCTAGGCCGGTTAAAAGATGTACAAATCGTATTTTTAATCATACATATGTCAATTTTTTCAAATGGAACAAGGGTGACTCATTAGCATATTTGGAAAAAGCATTATTTTATGAATATATTGATACCACACACTTGGTATTTCGAGTCAAATTGTCGTTATGAACCGCGTGTTACAATTACAATTAAACCATATGCGAAAATGTCAAAAGTTGACATATGATATGTCATTCTATTCAGAGTGTCATTTTCTATCGAATAAAGTAGAAATATACCGAGGGCGCCGTTTAAAAATTAAAAGTTATAGTCATTTCCGGTGAAACAGGAAGTGACCCAAAACAATTGAATGCGTCAATCAATCCTAATTTATTTCATATACTGACATACTAAATCTTGTTTTTTTATTTGAAAATATAAAAAAATTATGGGGATGAGCCACTTTTGAGACGCACCCGGTATAATAAAGACAGTACCGAGTTAAATAAATGTAGTTTTTATTTTATCCACTTCCTATCACCTTCCTTGCTTTAATGGAACAGATTTATGTTTTCCCTAATTTACATAATAAGACATCATTTAACCAGAAAAAAAATTACAACAATCATATTTTTTTTTCTCTCCCTGTCGCCGATTCTATTATATCTGTGGAATAGATCCTGATTTGATTAATATTAGGGGTTGTAAATGTTTGACTAAAATTAATAATTTATTATTAATTTCAAAAATTACCTAATTTCGATTATAAAATTTCTTCTATAACGTGTATTTTATTATTTTTATCCTTTTTGGACTCTAAATGGTTTTTTTCTAAACTTTTATTTAAAAAACCTGTCCTAAATCTTAATAAAATATAAAAAAGTTTAAATACGATATATTTTTAATTTAATTATAGCTTCATTAAAATAAAAAAATTACCCGGCTATGATACGGAGAGTTCAGGTGTACTTGAGAAACGAAAGACAGTGTTGTGTTTCTCGGCAGAGTCGTCAGGGAACGACCGTTATGACAGAGACAACCTATCTATCGCTCGTGTCGCACTCGTTATAACCTAAAACAATAACACAACAATAACAAGACAGTGTCTGACCGCATGTTCCAGCTATTTATGAATGAGATGCTCAGTCTATATTTTATTTTAAGTCTATGATATCAACAGAATAATTAATTTATCATGGAGTACTTATGGAAGAAAATCAATCATATTAAAATATAGAATGCTACTTTATCTAAAAAAGAAAACTTTCGACCAATATGTACTACCAGTCATGACCTATGCATGAGAAACCTGGACACTTAAAACGGACATTATAAGGAAACTGCAGGTCGCACAACGCTCAATGGAACGAAATATGCTGGGAATATAACCGTAAAAGTATAGAGTCGATACGACAAAAGACCCAGTGGACGGATTTTCGAATTCATTCGAATGCGATGCATGTATGCGAAATACGACGAAATTCGCATGAAAATTTACATACCTTATTTTCGATTGACTTTCGAACGGTTCGTACACGATTTAGTTCGTATACGTTTACTCGAGTGGGTATCCACCTGTAGAATGTCACATTTCGCATGCGATTTTACTTGATTCTGCGCGTTGTTTCTAATTTTGAAGTTCTTTTTGTTGTTTGTACGTTGTAAAAACTCTGTTTGTTTTCCTTTTACTTAACCTTTCACTAGTTTAGTTTGCAAATAATTTGTGGATTCGATTATGGCAGTGGATTGTCCTACTTGTTTTTATTGAAAGTAAAGTTTTTGAAATGGCGGGATTGGATTATTTAATTGAAAGGAATGTTATTGATGCCCTCGAAGAAGCGGAGATTAGTGGCAGATAGAAGAGATAGAGAGTTTCATCCCTTTCTTAATCCGCTGGAAGAATATTTGGATACTCAATTTCGAAAATTATATCGTCTCACGAAGCCAGTTACGTTGGAGTTGATAGACCTTTTACAGCACCATCTGACAAGCCCATCGAGAGTATTAGCAATAAGCATCATTTTTTTAATTTACTGTCCTTAGCCGTTTGAAATTTAAGTGCGGAAAATATAATTTAACAAGATCTACACAAACTCAATAAATAACCAACCACAAAATACAAAAATTATTCGTTATTAAACAACAAAAGTAGGTTATGGTATATAAATTTAAATACTAAATGTCAAAAATTCTTCTTCGTTTTATATCGATCGAAATGGCCATTAATAAATATGAGTCGTCAAAAATACGCATTTTGGTTCGTGCACGACTTTTTTCATTCGAATTAGACCGCATGCGAAAAAAATTCACATGGTTTCGAAAATCTGAGCCCAGGTAATAGATGTCATCCACAGAATCAAATCCCTCAAGTGGTTATGGGCAGGACACCTTGGATGAAGAACGGAAAACAGATGGACCAAAAAATTACAACATGGTACCCACGAGGAAATAAGGGACCTAGGAGAAGACCAAACCTGAGATGGGACCATAATATTAGGAAATTAGCAGGGATAACTTGGGCCCGCATAGCCAACAATAGACAACAATGGGCCCAACTACAAAGAGCGTATCTAAATATGTGAGGGAGGCTACACCATAATTGGAAATGGTTGAATAAGCTGAAAATGAAGATGATGATTATGATATTGCTGTTTTGTTTCTAGCCACCGCAGTCTTGTCGTAGTAGAATCTCTAAGAGCTTTCTTTCGTCTGACCCTTGTAAGTTAACTTCTCAAGTTCAAATTCAAATTCTCCAGTTTATGTTCTAATTACTGTTATAAGTTGAGGACATCATGATTAAAAGATGTATAATCTGCTATAGTTGATGGAAAAACTTGTTCTACAGCTAAAGGTAAAGGAAATCCAAAATAAATCTGAAATATTAGTAATAATCGTTTGTTTTGTGAGTATATTCTCAGTAAAATGAATCATGAAAAAATATAGAAGTCATGTTCTAATAATGCAAATAATAACAGCGAACGAATTAAAATTCAATACTGAAAAACATTTGTAAGAATTATTCTGCAGTTCATGTATGCAGAACACCGAATCTAAATACAATTATTTTTTACTATTCTTTTCCCATATACACGGCATTATTTCCCATCTTAACAACTTCCAATTGTCAGATTTTTTTACCTAGAAGATACAGTATTGTCCGGCATTGGATAACATAACTGTTTTTCTGTTAATTACATCATCTGCGTCTACTCCACGGTTGAGAACGTGCGAATGAATAGCACTTCCGACGGCCGGAAAAAGAAACAGAAAAAAATGCATGTCAGTTACATAATTGGTGGCGAGTCACGTGATGGCATTCTAAAAAAATATGTAATTTCAAGAAACATGGACAATGGACATTCAGTTGAAAAACTGTGTAGTTGCATGTTAACATAAAAATATCTTGTTTTGATAATTCATAGTTTCTTTGCAATGCCTTTCTTTTTAGTCCCATATAGTTCACGCATTATTATTCATTTTTTTTTCTTTTGCTTTTTGCTTTTTTGAGGAAACCAAAACCAAATTTTAAAAACTTTTTATCAAATTGTCATCTTATTGTCTTGAGAAAAATTGCTTTCCTTTCCTGTTGTATATACATACAAATATTTTAAGTTAAATAAAAGCTTCTTAAATAGTATGTACAGTACAATCAATTTTCGCAATTACATCAATGAAATTGTACTTTTACACTTTACTTGTTGTGTTATGTCCGTCCGTCTATTGTTCCTTCAGACAAAGAACATAAACGTTAAATAGTTGATTCTTTCCGACGTAACCCGTTAACCACTTAACATTCTACGGTGGTACGGCCATTTTATTCTATTTTCCATAAGCAATGATGAATAAACCATGAAGACAGCGACTCGTCGCCGGACGAAAGAATCGAGATATGTTAGAGCGCTTGGGGCTGATTGGAGGGGTTAGATAGGGGTATGATAGCAAAAGGCCAATTTGTGTCATTCGTAAATATTAAAAATAAAACTAATAAGCTACTGTTCTTAGTTTTATTTTTGGTATTTACATCATAGGCTCATATTTACACAATCAGCCTCCAAAAAAAGTATCTGTTTTTTAAAACTTATTTGGTTTAGAGTCGACAACCTCATGAAAATGTACAACTGTATATAGAGAACAATCAGATCAAGGAAGTGAACAGGTTCAAGTATCTGGGAACCACGCTGAACGACAAGTTGGATAACGACGAAGAGGCTAAAATACGCGTGGCAATGGCTCGAAACAGCTTTGTTAAGTTCCAAATCTACCTTCTAAGAGAGGAAGTACACCTAAGTCTACGACGTATATGGTCAATATGGCTTCGCAATATCCGTGAATGGTGTAGCATTGTGTATGCCATGATATTTAGAAGAGCTGAGGAGGTCACACTTTATATCGTGCCCAGAGAAGATCGCGCCTAGTGGACATATGAATGCCAACACGCTACTGAAGCAGACGGTACCAGAAGAAGAAGAAGGGTTTAGAGGAGAAGAAGAAGAGGAAAACGTTTCCATTTTATGACGGACATCCTAAATAAGAACTATACATTATATCCAGTTAGTTTTGTATAGTGTTTCAGTATCCGTAGTTTTCATTTTCAGGTAAAGTTTTGTTGTGCTTTTGAAAACATGGTATGCACTTAGCTAATTCATCAATTTTGTTTCGGGTGTCCACCTCAATTTCGAAAAAATCATTTATTTCCTTTCTACTAGTACTGCCACTACTGCCACTATTCTGGACTGGTTAGGTTAGGCAACCAACTACGCTTTTTTAGTCTGAGTCTTGGTATTGGTTTTGCAAGGTCCAGTCTTGGTCCTGGTCTTGCTGCAAGATTCTTGCAAGTCTTGCACTTTTTTAATAGCTTTTTACTGGAAGCACTTTCTACACAGAAAATATTTAAATACTTTTTTTTAGTACTCATCACTAAACTTTCTGAAGTGAAGTTTTATAAATCAGATTAAAAAGCATCTTTTACAGATAAATAACTAGGTGGCTATCTTTTTTGTTATTTTTTTTGTCTTTTTTCGTAGTATATTATTATAGGAAGATAATACCCTGAAACTTTTTATTTTTATTGTAATCTTATAATTATATTTTTTTATTGCTCGGGTAAACTAACAGCTCAGCCTTTGGCTCAGCTGAATTTCGCTGAGTTAAAAATAAAGGCGTTTTTATTATTTTATTATTTAGATTCTCTGAAGACGAAAATAATTTGTCATAGAAATCAACGAAAAATCTTTTTACTTAAATCCTTGAAATGAAGGTTTAAGATTTACCACGCGTTATTCTCTGTCTTCTTAAAATGTGACTAAACTCCGAACTTATCCCTAATTGATTTATACGGTCCAGAGAGCGACACGTCTGCCGATAACGCAAAGATTAAAAGTCACCACCGGTAAATCTTCGTCCGAAAATATTTTCGCCCTTATAAAGTTAACAAACCGCCCACCGTAATGACATTTTTCAGATTCTTTGCCGTCCCGGTGACAGCCAATAAATAACCAGAAAGAATCGGTAGTTCTTTCTTTCGTTATGCCTGTTGTGTACACCGAGTTTTGCCATAGAGATTTGTCGCCTTACTTTATTTACGGTACGACAATTTTACGTTAAGGTAATGATACATGACATGTCAGGTAACAGTGTTTAGCAATAAAAAAAGTACTTTGGTTACTTGCGACACTTGCGTTCTATGGAACGCGAAATACCGTATGATCGAATAAAAACGGCGTCAGCGATGGCTATGAAATGGAGATCGCTGTCATTTTATATGTAAATTTATATAGGAAATGCCATCGATCGTCATTTCCAAGCCAACTGGACGCCGTTTTTATTCGATCATACGGTATTATTCCATATATCCAGATGGTCTCACAAGTTGCTGGACCCTATAATTTTTTCGTTTTTCCAGATAAACTATCGAGATTTGGTATGTTAGTATATGACATAAATTAGGATTGATTGACGTATTTAATTGTTTTCAGTCACTTCCTGTTTCGCAGGAAATGACTACAACTTTTAATTTTTGAAAATGACTCTCTGATTAGAATGGCAATTTCGAATATGATTTATTTGAAATTGCAACATGCGTTTACCATGTGTATGGTACCAAATTATTCGTAAAAAAATATTTTTTCCAAATATGCTATTGGGCCACCCTGGAACGAGGGTGAAAAAATTGAGATATCATTAAAAACACGATTTAGGCATCTTTTAACCGACCAGGACAAGATACTAAAAACATTAGACGATCAAATCTATTTTTCCAAGGCTCCTTGATTAAAAATTAGTGTTTTTAGCACTCTAGATTGAAATTTAAAATACATTTTGTTTTAAACAAAAATGTCAAAAGTTGACATATGATTGAATGTGTGTGTCATTTTCTATCGAATAAAGTAAAAGAATACCGATGGTGCCGTTTCAAAATCAAAGTTGTAGTCATTTCCGGTGAAATAGAAAGTGGCGGAAAAGAATTGAATACGTCAATCAATCCTAATTCATGTCATATACTAACATACCAAATATCGTTTTTCTATCTGAAGAAATAAAAGTTATCGGGGTGAGCCGCTCAAACAAAACAAAACAAACAACGCTTTATTGTGCAAAAAGCCAAAACAGCTTCATCGACAAAGCACTCACAAACAACAAAATCACAAAAAAATACAAACAACAAAAAATACACAATACAAATAATACAATTCAAAAAAATTTAAGTCTTTAAAATTACAAAAAGAATATACATGGACAATTTTAGAACAGTACGCAGTAAATAGATATAATTTTAAAGTTATAGAATATTAAATACTTGACCTTTGACCAGTGTGTGAGATGATCAAAATTTTAAAATTCAAAATTGTTCATAATCAAACATCAACAAAAAAGTCGTTTACCGCATATAGGGCTCTCTCCAGTAGGTATGATTTTAGAGCCTTGCGAAATGCGGGAAAGAATGAAAGCGATTTGATATTCAAAGGCAGATGATTGTACATTTTTTTGGCATTGTACAGTATTGAACCCTTAACTAGTTCTGAGCTCGGGGTTGGCAGATAAAGATCGTGCTCTGCATTCCTAAGTGGATAGTTATGAGATGGCCTTTCGGGAATAGCAGATATGTGCTTGCGGATTAAGCAAACGGATTCAAAAATGAATAAAGAAGGAAGAGTCAGTATTTTCAAATTTTTAAAGAAATTCTGGCAGTGAGTTCTACTGTTCAGTCCCAATAAATATCGAACTGCTCTCTTTTGAAGTATGAAAACACGATCAAATTTTGTTGCGCAGCAAGTACCCCAGAATGGAAGGGCATAACGAAGATGTGACTCAAAAAGGGCATAATAGGCTATTCTAGAGGTTGAGAAGTTAAGTTCCTTAGAAACTGATCTTAGCGCAAAACAGGCAGCGCTTAGTTTCTTTGATAGAGCTTCAATGTGAGAGTCCCATTTTAACGAGTTGTCTACAAGAAGTCCTAAGAATTTCACAGAGTCCACGACGTCAATAGTAGTGTTATTAAGTACAAAAGGTTGGGTATAGTACTTTTATATGACAAAACTTTAGTTTTTGATAGGTTGAGACATAGGAGATTAGAATCGCACCAAGACTTAATGGTGCGTAAGTCATTGGATATAGTATCATATAGCGCCGCAACATCTGGGCCGCTCCAAGTGAAACTAGTATCGTCCGCAAAGAGGCAGATTTTACCGCTAATGTCCAGATTTGCAATGTCGTTGATAAACACCAGAAACAAAATAGGACCAAGTACTGAACCCTGAGGGACACCACATTCTATAGGCTTACAAGAAGACATAGACGTATCAATCCTCACAAGCTACCTTCTGTTGCCAAGATATGACTTAAGCCATTCGAGCGGCACTCCCCTGAAATCATAGTATTGCAATTTGTTAATTAATATATTATGATTTACACAATCGAAAGCCTTAGAGAAATCACAGAAAATTGTAGCTGTAGAGTGATGGTTATTCAGGCTAGAGTATACATTATTAAAAAGGTCGAACATAGCATCATTTGTGCAACTGTTACTTAGAAATCCAAATTGATGGGTAGTAAGTATTTTATATTTAAGGAGAAAAGATAGAAACCTTTTTTTAACCAATCTTTCAATGATCTTAGATAATGTGGGCAGGAGTGCAATTGGGCGATAGTTCGAAGCTTCATCTTTATCACCTCCTTTATACAGAGGAATAATTATTGCTGTCTTAAGACAGTTTGGAAAAACTCCTTTTTGGAATGACTCCTTAGCTGCACACACACTGGAAAAGTCAATATTCAACTCCCGGTGCCACTTTTGAGACGCACCCGGTATTTAGTTAAATGTTTTGAATGAATTAATAGTTTTTTTACGAAAAGTTAAATTTTGTTGTTGACAAATTGGTTTGCGTGTTGCAAACTATGAACAATTCTTCCATATATTGAGGTAAGGAAACATTCGACCAATGTTTACTAACAGTCATATTAATCTCATCATTGATCTTTATCAATGTTATTGATGAAGATGATTACAGAGATCAACTGCAATACACCAACTCAACAGATTTTTAATCTCTAAATGTACGATTCGCTAACCATAACCATGTTAATACATCAAAAGATGATTAGAACTACATCATATGTAATATTTTAACAAGCTTTGTGCGAACCCACACGGACATTTAAAATGGACATTTTATATAGCTATTCCGATAAAACTAATGTATTATTTATCAATGTTATTGATGAAGAAGATTACAGAGTACAGAGATCAACTACAATACACTGACTAAAACACATTTTTAATCTCTAAATGTACATTTTGCTAACCATGTTAGCAACATCTAAAAGATGATTTGAAAAAAATCACATGTAATATGCTGCCAAGCTTTTTGGGACTCCATGATGCCAACTCGTAGGAAATATCTCGATTTGTCGGATCGGGAAATTTTGAGATCCAAAGAGAAAGGGGAAATTTTAGTAAGTAACTAATTACACATTTTCGGTTGGTATTAGACATTATTCTTGTACCCCCTCATGTAGTGAATTTTAAAGAAGTGTAGATATTTCTTAGGATGGTGGGGATAGTATATTTCGATCGCAGAAACACGCCTATGAGTTTTTTGTGCTAAACAAATTTAAAAAGTATATTCCGAAATTTGTTTCGAACATTTTTAAATATAAAAAAACAGATAGTATGTTTTTTTAACTGTAATTTTTAAATTTTCAGTTAAAAATCATAATATCTGTATTGTGTTGACGACACAATATTGGCTTTGAGAAATCAATTTTTAGAAAAAAAAACAGGAAATTTTGGTGAATCGTCGTGGGAAATTTTATTTCAGAAAGTTGGCGATACTGGTGCGACTTGATGATAATGAAATAATATGAGGTATTGCGATTATTTAAATTCATTTTCCATTTTAACTCCAAAGGTTCTACAATAAATCGAATCGTGTTACTATTATTTTAGCGCAAACTGATCATTTCTCAAGTCTGCCTATACATATTTCCAAAAAGATTACTTGCAGATGTTACACCGCGCTGTAGCCCCCTAATCCTCCAAGCCCCTCAATCGTCAACTGTCGAAATTCGCCGACAAAGTATTGTCCGGACATTAAGACACCTATTTCTCAGGGCGATCGGACAGATTTTTCGGATTTGCGGAGACCGGTCCGAGGGAAATGTCACTGTGTGTGGTTCGCACCGGTGGGCATACGTACAGTAGATGCCGCTTCCAAACAATGAGGTAGGACCTACGGAATAAGATATTTGCCGTTTTGTGTATGGGTGTGTTTTTGTTTGGGTTTCTTTAATATCGAACTTCTGGGTCGGCCAATAAACGGAATTGAATTAAATGGTATCTATAGTAGTTTTTGTATTTTGATTCCCTATTCGAAATTTGTTATAAACGTTTCGTTAATCCAAAGTCAGTTATTTGCTAGTTTGCAAAATCTTAGTTACAACATTTAGCACAATGATTTCATGAATTATATGATAAAATACTGGGTGCGTCTCAAAAGTGGCTTACATCTATAACATTTTTATTTTTTTCTGATAAAAAAACAAGATTTGGTATGTTAGTACATAACATAAATTAGGATTGATTAACATATTCAATTGTTTTTAATCACTTCCTGTTACACCGGAAATGATTACATTTGATTTTTAAATAGCACGCTCTGTATATTTCTACTTTATTCGATAGAGAATGACAGTAGAAATCGAATAAAGTAAAAATATACCAAGGGTGCCATTTAAAAATCAAAAGTGACTACATTTCCGGTGAAACAGGAAGTGACCAAAAACAATTGAATACGTCAATGAATCCTAATTTATGTCTTATACTAACATACCAAATCTCGTATTTTTATCTGAAAAAATAAAAAAGCGGTGAGCCACTTTTGAGACACACCCGGTATATATACTTTATTGATGCTTGCATATTTATACTAGTAGTCATTTCCGGTGAAACAGGAAGTGACCAAAAACAATTGAATACGTCAATCAATCCTAATTTATGTCTTATACTAACATACCAAATCTCGTATTTTTATCTGAAAAAATAAAAAAGGGGTGAGCCACTTTTGAGACACACCCGGTATATATATACTTTATTGATGCTTGCATATTTATACTGCCTACCTTCATATCAGATATATTATCTAATACTTGAAGTATTCGAAATTTTTTTATCGAAAATATAGTGTTTTTTGAAAATGATAAATAAATTGATTGGCAGTCATTTTTATTTTTTATGTGCTTAGGAGTAAATCTAGATATTCTGGAAAATATACAAAAAAATCAACAATAACTGATTCAATGTACCAGTTACGAGCGTCTTAATATTATCACCAATTTACGACGTTATAATCGGACAAAGCTATTCATTAATTATATAATTGATATTAACAGTTTGGTCTTTCTTATTATTCCAACTAATGCTCCCCTTCCATATACCTAAATCATCCTATGGCTTCAATAAAAACTACTTAAAAATGAAATCCGTAATTGGGAAAAGGACCAAATGAAGTGCTAATTGAAACCTTGACAAAACCAGTATCTGCAATGGTTTTATAGAGGTTAGAATTAGAATTAGAATTAGAATGAGTGGGAGGGGGGTTAATCACTTCGACCTTACAGATCCATTGTGTCCCCCTTTCTTGAATCATAACTCATCATACAGTCCCAGGGCTTTGACAAAAGCCAGTATCTGGGACGGTTTTATAGAGGGTAGTTCTCCATCTCCAATATCAGTCGTACCAAAATTCATGGCACGAATGGTTGTCGTCTCGGCGCACTCAGTGATGAGGTGTACTGGTGTTTCACCATCTTCCCCACAGAATCTGCATTCGCCGTTTCTTCTTAGTTTCAATCTACTGAGGTGTTCATTGAGGAGACAGTGTCCTGTTAAAACCCCGTGACAATCCGAAGATTGTTCTTACTCAGACCCAGGAAGATCTGTGATTTTTCTTGATCATAAGCCCTCAGAAACTTCTTCGAGTGTCCTAGACCATTGCAAGATTTCCATTCCAAGTTGCGGATGGAATCTTCCAAGTTCTTGAGTTCCGCCTTGAGTTGGTTACCACTTGGAAAGCAGAACGGTTCTGGTCCAGTTAGTGGAGTGTTCGCTCCTTTCCTAGCTAGATTATTTGCTTTTTCATTGCCTTCTATCCCTTGGTGAGCAGGCACCCAGTGTAGGAGGACTTTGTTTTCTTTGGCTAATTTATTCAGCTTCTCTATGCATTCTTTGACCAATTTCGAATTGATTGATACTGAGTTGATCGCCTTTAATGCTGCTTGACTATCAGATAAGATGGCTATTTCTTGTTTCCGATAGTTCCTATCTAAGATAAGTTGTACGCATCTCTCGATAGCGTAGATTTCTGCCTGTAGGATACTAGGTAAGTGCCCATTGGTTCGGAGTAATTAGCTCTCGGCCCAAACACTCCGATCCCTGTTCCCGTATTGGTTTTGGAAGCATCAGTATACCAAGTTATGGTATGGTCTTTTTAACTGCTGGGCAAGCGTTTCGCTCTTCCAATCCTTCTTATTGCTCAATACTACATTGACATGTTTGTCAAAGTTGTACGTTCTTGGCATATCGTCCATTGGGAGTTGCAGAAGTGGTATTTCCTTTTGAGGGTGTTCCAAGCCCCTGATCTGACAATTCTCCCAGTACTAATTCCGTTAGTGACCATTCTAATCATTGTCGCATTGGCATATCTACCAATGACAATGTGCAGTGGTGTTAGATCTAGAATGACCTCCATTGCTGCTGTTGGACAGGTTCTCATGGCTCTTGTGATGCACACACATGCTAGTCTCTGGACTTTGCATAGGTTTAGCCTTGCCGTCCGTTGCTCTAGTTTTGTGTACCAGGCAACTGCTCCATAAGTAATCATGGGTCTTACTATCATGGTATATATCCAGCGCAAAATGTTAGGGGAGCAGCCCCATCTATTTCCGGCCAGTCTTCTGCATATCATGAGAGCCTTTATGGCTTTGCTGGTAGTGTTCTTAATATGCCTGTTCCACAGGAGTTTACTGTCCAGGGTTATTCCCAGGTATTTAACTTCCTGGGTTGGCAGTATTTCCTTTCCATCTAGTTGGATTCTTTTCAAGTTTTTCAGACTTCGCCTTCTGGTGAATGGCACTATCGCGGTTTTGTCTGAGTTGATACTCAGCCCGACAGTCCTACACCATCTCTCAGTGATACGGAGTTCAATAAAAACTACTTAAAAATGAAATCCGTAATTGGGAAAAGGACCAAATGAAGTGCTAATTGAAACCTTGACAAAACCAGTATCTGCAATGGTTTTATAGAGGTTAGTTCTCCATCTCCGATAACAGTCGTATACCAAAGTGTATGACACGAATGGGTGTCGTCTCGGCGCACTCAGTGATGAGGTGTTCTGGTGTTTACTAATATTTCCCACAGAATCTGCATTCGCCGTTGTTTCTTAGCTTCAATCTACTGAAGTGTTCATTGAGGAGATAATGTTCTATTAAAAATCCCGTGACAATCCAAAGATGGTTCTTACGGAGAAATTTCTTTGAGTATCATAGACCACTGTAGGTGATCCATTCCACGGTAGAGATGGAGTCTTTCAGGTTCTTGAGTTCCGCTTGAAGTTGGTTTCCACTTGGGAAGCAGAACGGTGCTGGTACAGTTATTGGAGTGTTTGCTGCTTTTCTAGCTAGAACGTTTGTTTTTCATTGTCTTCTATCCTTTGGTGGTCTGAAACCCAGAGTAGGAAAACTTTATTTTCTTTGTTTAATTTGTTCAGCTTCTCTAATCATTCTTTGACCAACTTCGAATTGATGGTTACTGAGATGATCACTCTTAAGGCTGCTTGACTTTCGGATAAGATGGTTATTTTTTGTTTCCGATAGTTCCTATCTAAGATAAGACGTACGCATCTTTTTATAGCGTAGATTCTGCCTCTGGAGTATGCTGGGGTATATGCATCAGTATATCACGTTTCGGTATGGTTTTTTAACTGCTGAGTAAACGTTTCTCTCTTCCAATTCTTTTTGTTGCTCAATACTACAGTGCGGTGTTTCTCAAACTTTTACATTCTTGGTATTTCATCAAATGTCGAATTCTCCTTTTGAGGTTGTTCCATGCTCCTGAACTGATAATTCTCCCAGTACTGTTTCCGTCAATGACCATTCTAATCAGTCATAGGCATGTCTACCAATGACAATGTGCATTTGATCCAACGCACAGTGTTGCGAAAATGGTAATTTTGGGGCAAAAATCCTAGGGCTTTCAAATCAGTCTTTTTAATTCTTTTTGGCTATATATATATAAAATTAATACCGAGGTCGGCATAAGTCAGGCAACCATTCATCAGGTTATAAATAAAAGATGATTAAAAACATAAGGACACAGATTTTAAGTGCGTATTTAAAAATATTTCATAAAATCGTTTGTCCTACTTGCTTTGTTTTCTAGATACAGGGTGTATTGCGTTATCCCTAAAGCTACGATAGGTTTAACTTTTTGGTAAATTTAGGGTGATAAACTTATACAATTTCTGTTAACTATTTTTAATACACTTCACTAACAGCAAACATAGCAAAATAAAACTTATATAAATGCTATTAAAGAAACAATCTGTTACTAAAGCGACAGCGAAAAATGTTCAACACTTAATGCTTTATCGAATAATTTTTTTATAGAAATATAAACAAATTTTTGTGACCTGAAGGCATTTCTGGTAATGATTTGCTTTTTTTTAATAAGTACAGATACTTTACTGCTAAAATACATATTTTCTAAATTCGACTCTAACTTTTTTCGTATTTTTGTCCATGGGTTGGCAGTGGTATAATAGAAAAAAAAAACAAATTTGCTTAACCGAAAAAAATGCTATATCGCGGTTTTGTCTGATTAGTTTAAAACCGCCTTAACGTATTAATCGCATCAAAATTTGACATATTTATCAACAAACTAAGGATCCCGCAGGGCCTAACGTCCGCAAAAGCGATCGGAGACGTCGCAGCCGAAACAATAAAATCGAAGAAAAGAGAATTTCGAGCCGTTTCCAAACAAATTACGGGCGGCACCGCGCGACTAGCTCGCCACCGCGGGGTGCTGCGGCGCCCATAAATTACCTGAACGGGCGGTGCGGCGTCCTATTTGGGAGGCGAAAGAAAAATATAGTGAGTCAGGACCGATAAATATACGAGCCGCTTGATATTTATATTCGGGTATTAGCCGCGGCACGTATACACGCCAGACAAAGTTTACAGGTAACAAGCTCGAGAAGGAAAACACTGTAGAAACATTTACCGATGCCTTCTTTTAGCCACTCAGAAATACACTAGATTGGATTAGATTTTTAAGATTATTAGCCTATTCTACTGCGACCATTACAGGTCTATTGTGGTCCTAATCTGATCTCTAGATACATTCTCCCGTCGAATCCATTTTAAAAAGCCTAAATAAATTTGAACCGGGAGATTGAACTCTCTATACAGGGTGAGTTTTGCAGAATGTAGAATCTTTAGGATAGGGGTTAATCACCGCGACCTTGAGGATCTATTGTGTGTTCCCCTTTCTTGAGTTATAACAGGTTAAAACTTATCATACAGTCTCAGGGCTTTAATAAAAGCCAGTATCTGAGAAATCGAGAATAATTGAGAATTATCTCGTAAATTCTGAGGAACTTTTTCGAGTGTCTTAGACCGTTAGAGGGCTTCCGTTACGGATGGGGTCTTCCAGGTCCTTCAGTTCCGCTTTTAGTTGGTTTCCGCTTGGAAAGTAGAACGGTTCTGATCCAGTTAGTAGAGTGTTCGCTCTTTTTTTAGTTAGATCATTTGCTTTTTCATTGCCTTGTATTCTTTGGTGAGCGGGCATCCAAAGTAGGAGCACTTTATTTCCTTTACCTAATTTGTTCAGCTTCTCTTTTTGAATTGATGGTTACTGAGTTGATCGCATTGAGTGCTGCTTGACTATCGGATAAGACGACTATTTCCTATTTTCGATAGTTCCTATATAGCGTGCTTGTTACTATGTGCACGCTTTATTTTTATCTATTTTTATTTACCGAAGGCCGATAGAATACTACTATACAGGGTGCTACAAATTCGAGGTACGAGCATTCGTATCTCGGAAACCGTAATAGATACCAAGATGGTTAAATTGGAGTAAAGTTGCGCCTTGGGCTGTTCAGCAAGATGCCATTAAAAAAGTTTTAAAAATTTCAAGGATTGCTGAGTTTTTTGGAAAAAACGGATTTTTTTGAAAACTAATTTTATTTTTTCCTGTCGTTACTTTTTAGAAAATCAAAAAACTAATTACACATTCTCATAGCCACTTTATTAGGGCTATCTGGTAGTATTTTTAGATTTTCAAATTAGCTGATGATTTGTGAGATACAGAGGCCAACTTAATTTTTTTAAATACGGATCTGCATTTTTTATTTCAGATTTTGAAAGAACTCAGTCTCCTGAGTACAATGATATGCCACACTTTATACTTTTTTTTGTTTTGGGTACCTTAACAGCAACAAAACGGTTTAATTATTATTTAAAAAAATTTCAAGTCCGACTCTGTATTTTAAATTATTTAATCTGATTATATTCATCGCAACAACATTGATCAGTGCGAATTAACATTGAATAATCAAAATAAATTAAAATAATCAATCGACAGATTTAAATAAATAATATCCAGAACAGCGATTTAAAGATATTATTTTTAACTTTTCTTATTGTGAATTTAAAATTCTCAGTGTACGATCTAATAATTTGCATAATATTAATCGTAGTTATTATGAATAAATTAACTTCTACAAACTAGTTTCTAATGCTCTACATAGTTTACATGTTCGAAAGGTATACCACCCTCCCTTTTGCACAAGTTTATTTTTCGTTCAATTTTATTTATAGCTTTTGAATAGATCTCCTTCTTATACTTTCCAATGCATTTTGTACTCTTTATTGTAACTGCCGAGATGTGTTGATTTCGCGTATTTGTAAAATTTGGACCTGTCGAATTACTTGACGTCATCAGACGGTCCAGGAACCTCGCTGGCCGTTATACTGCTCTACCATTTCCAATCCATCTTCTGGGGAAATGATTTGATTGTTATCTGTTATATTATATGTTATATTACATTTTATTTATATTATTTTTTATTATTTTATTGCATTTTATTTTCTGTATTCAACCCATGTTACTCTTTAAGTTTGAAAGCTTATCAATGTTGTAACGATGAATATACTAAATATAAAAAACAGAGCCGTACTTGAAATTAGTTTAAAATAAATTGGTCCAAATTTCCAAAACAAAAAAAATATTATGTGTGGCATATCATTGTACTCAGGAGAGCGAGTTCTTTCAAAATCTAAAATAAAAAATGGAGGTCTGTATTTAAAAAAATTAAGTTGGCCTCTGTATCTCACAAATTATCAGTTGATTTGAAAATCTAAAAATACTATCAGATAGCCCTAATAAAGTGGCTATGAGAATGTGCAATTAGTTTTTTGATTTTCTAAAAAGTAACGATACGAAAAAATAAAATTGATTTTTAAAAATAACCGTTTTTTTCAAAAAAGTCAGCAATCCTTGAAATTTTTAAAACTTTTTTGATGGCATCTTAGTGAACACCCCAAAGCGCAACTTTGCCCCAATTTAACCGTGTTCGTATCTATTACGGTTACCGAGTTACCAAGTACCTCGAATTTGTAGCACCCTGTATTCTATCGGCTTTTGGTAAAATTATTGTAGTTGATGCTAGAAGTGAGGCTCCAACATCAGAGAACGCCTTGTCTGATAAGTTTAGAGGACCAAATACAAATAATCTTTTTAAGTTCAGACAAAAAATTAGGACAAATTGTGATTTTTTTGTGAAAAACAATTTTAGTGCTCTTAATCTTAACTGATATTTTATTGAATTTTTAGATAAGATATATTTTTTTCGTAATTAAGGATTACTTACCTTTGTTTTATAATAAGTATACCGGGTAGTTCCCAAAAGTGGCTCACCTCTATAACATTATTTCAGATAAAAAATCGAGATTTGGAGTGTTAGTATATGACATAAATTAGTACTGATATTCGTATTCATTTAGTTTTGGCCACTTCCTGTTTCACCGGAAATTACTACAACATTTCATTTTTAAATAGCACCCTCGGTATTTATGTACTTCATTCGATAGAAAATAACATTCTGAATAGATTGACATGTCATATGTCAACTTTTGAAATATGCGCTTAAAACAAAATTGTATTTTAAATTTCAATCTAAAGTGCTATAGCTGTGTTAAAAACACTAATTTTTAATCAAGGAGCCTTGGAAACATAGATCTGATCGTCTAATATTTTTAATGTCCTGTCCTCAAAGGCTGCTTAAAAGATGCCCAAATTGTATTTTTAATCATGTCTCAATTTTTTTCAAATGGATCGAGGGTGGCTTATTAGCATATTTGGAAAAAGTATTTTTTACGAATAATTTGGTACAACAAACGAAAATATCAAAAGTTATAGACATATGATGTGCCATTCTATTCAGAGTGTCATTTTCTATATACTTTCTATATTACTACGAATAAAGTAACAAAATACCGAGGGTGCCATTTAATAATCAAAAGTTGTAGTAATTTCCGGTGAAACAGGAAGTGACCAAAAACAATTAAATACGTCAATCAATCCTAATTTATGTCATATCCTAAAATACCAAATCTCGATTTTTTATCTTAAAAAATAAAGAATTATAGGGGTGAGCCACTTTTGAGACGCACCCGGTATAAAGAGATTGTCCACTCAAATTGTGTTTTTTAAAGTCTTTCAGTTGCGATTACCATTACAAATTGAAATAAAAAGAACGGTATAATTTTAGCTATTATTATTTATTTACTGGAATTCATTTTACATAAACAAAGTGAATGCAGAAAGAACAATAAAAAAGTGCAGTCCTAAAAATATTTGTTGAACTTTATTTAAACATTTACTCATAGTCACTGTGTGCTTTAATCCAGTCCAAGTATTTGGGAATGTACAAGTAAGTGTTAGGTACTATAGGACACTCTTCTGTAGGCGACAAAACTGATTTCGGTGCATAAGCTATTCCTACTACTTTGCCGTTGACAGTTAATCCAGTACCTTGATCTCCATTGCAAACGGCAACAGGTCCGCTGGTACAAATCACTTTCTCGTCAATTTTATATGATGGATAAGTTTCTTGACAGACGGAGTTGGATACGACAGTCACGTTGCCTCCATGTGGTAGCTAAAACAAAATATTATATTTCAAAAAACTAGTCAATAAGTTATTGCTTATGTGCCAAAAAATAAAATGGAATTGAATCAACGTTATTATATACAAAGAAATCCATTATCTTAAAGAAGTGAAAAAGAGGTGATAAAGAGGTGATAAAATCTGCATCATGAGTTTTGTTTAGGTCAAATATAATTCAAAAATTAAAAATTCAAATGTCAATAATACAAAAGTTTTTCCTCTTGCAAAGACAATATGGGGATATCCTGCATATTCAATTTTTAACAATAAAATGTAACTTTTCCTAAAAAAATATTAATTTATTCAAAACAAACTAAATACAGTTCATACCAAATAAACTGTTAGACACGTGATTAAGCTTGACCGGCACAGCGTTGCCCACTTTTATATTTATTATTTTCTTTTAATCAAAATATTTTAAGGAATAAAAATAAATTAATTATGAATATACAGGGTGCTACAAATTCGAGGTACGAGCATTGGTATCTCGGAAACCGTAATAGATACGAAGATGGTTAAATTGGGGCAAAGTTGCGTCTTGGGATGTTCACCAAGATGCTTTCAAAAAAGTTTTTAAAATTTCAAAGATTGCTGAGTTTTTTGGAAAAAACAATTTTTTTTGAAAATCAATTTTATTTTTTCCTGTAGTTACTTTTTAGAAAATCAAAAAACTAATTACATATTCTCATAGCCACTTTATTAGGGCTATCTGACAGTATTTTTAGATTTTCAAATTAGCTGAGAATTTGTGAGATACTTAGGCCGACATAATGTTTTTTAAATACGGACCTGCATTTTTTATTTCAGTTTTTGAAAGAACTCTGTCTTTTGAGTATAATGATATGCCACACTTTATACTTTTTTTTGTTTTGGGTATCTTAACAACAACAAAACTATTTAATTATTATTTAAAATATTTTCAAATCCGACCCTGGTTTCTTAAAATATTTAATCTGATTATATTCATTGCAATAATATTGATCAGCGCTAATTAACATTAAGTAAAGAAAATCAAGCTATTTGAAGAAAGATTCAAACTAATAATATCCAGCTCAGCAATTTAAAGATATTATTTTTAACTTTTTTTATTGTAAATTTGAAATTCTCAGTATACGATCTAACAATATGCATAATATTAATCGTAGTTATTATAAATAAATCACATTCTACAAACTAGTTTCTAATGCTCTACATGTTCGAAAGGGTTACCACCTTGCCTATTGCGCAAATTTATTATTCTTTCAATTTTATTTATAGCTTTTTGAACATATCTTCTTCTTATACTTCCGAATGCATTTTGTACTCTTTATTGTAAATGTTGAAAAATATTGATTCCACTTTTACAAATGACGTCAAGTAATGCAATTATTTTTTTTATTGAATTTGATTTTTCGTATTCAATGTTTTACCCCACGTCATAGTTAAGTTTGAAGGCTTATCAATATTGTAACGATGAATAATTTAAATATTTAAAAAACACAGCCGGACTTGAGATTAGTTTAAATAAATTTTGTGTTCAAATGTCCGAAACAAAAAAAAGTATAAAGTGTGGCATATTATTGTACTCAGGAGACCGAGTTCTTTCAAAATCAGAAATAAAAAATGCAGATCTGTATTTAAAAAATTGAGTCGGCCTCTGTATCTCACAAATTATCAGCTAATTTGAAAATCTAAAAATACTATCAGATAGCCCTAATAAAGTGGCTATGAGAATGTGCAATTAGTTTTTTTTATTTTCTAAAAACTAACGACAGGAAAAAATTAAATTGATTTTCAAAAAAATCCGTTTTTTCCAAAAAACTCAGCAATCCTTGAAACTTTTTTGATGGCATTTTGGTGAACATCCCAAGGCGGCAACTTTGCCCCAATTTAACTATCTTCGTATCTATTACGGTTACCGAGATACTAATGCTCGTACCTCGAATTTGTAGCACCCTGTATAAACACTTATTATTTACACCAACAAAACTCACCTTTTTAACAGAATTAAGGGACATAAAGGGCCATTACTACCGCTTTCCCTTTTAAAATATTCTAATAAAGTTGCGATGAGTTTTTTACAGCTATTAAGCTATCTTGTACCACTTCGCACTAAAAGAGGTTCTAAAAAGAACAAGGTTCGACTGCAAGGTCTGCTAGTAAACATTTTCAAGCTTAAAGTATCACAACCCTATTTATTTAAACCAAAAACTCGTAATACAAAACTAAAGTGTCAAAACAAAAGACAATGTCAGGAAATAAATAAATAAATGCAGAAACCTGACATTTTTTTACAGCAGGGCTACCACCTGAATCTCCAGCGCCAAATTTAAATTCCAGTTAGTCAGCGCGGCGCTGAATTTGTCCATGGTAGGCAACAATGAATTTAAAAATCGCGCCCTCGATTACGTAACTTAAAGTTTAATTGATATGAAATAAACAGGGTGTCCCAGGCTGAGCGTGCATTAGAAGTTTCTAGAGAACTACAACATCTAGCTCGGAGATTTTTTGCACATCATAGTTTCACAACGAGATCTATCGAATGAAAATATTTTCGATATGGCGGCACTTCCGGAAATACGGGAAGTTGACAGCAACTTTCTTATTTTAAATGGATACCCCCATTTTTTATTAAATACTTAAATTCTGTGCAAAATTTTATGAATTTTGATATTAAACACTTTATGTCTAACATTGACCGTTTTTGAGAAAAAAACATTTAAAATTTTTGAACTAACAAAACTGCCTGTCAAAAATATATGTATACCCTAAACGGCAAATTGAGTAATTACCACAGCCACTGTGCCATAAAGAGAAAACATGTGGCTATCTATTTCAAAAATTAAATTGTTTGAATGTCATATTATAATAACAGCCGCAGCTGTCATAGAATTGAGCGATTAAAAAATTATAATAAATCATTTTTTTCAAATGGAAACCCACTTTTTTATTTCACTAATCAAAAGGCTTTTCAATTCGTTACTTTTTGACTATACATGTTCCTATACCTAAAACAAATCGTTTTTAAGTTATTTAAGATTTAGTTTTAAAGCGTATATTTTTCTTGATGTTAACCAGTAGCCTATGACTTTAAATGTCAAGTGATGTAAAACAATAGATCTGGCAATGTCATATTGTGACGCTTTGTTCAAAAAGCAGCATCCTTTCCGAGCCATCCTTGCGCTGTTTTTTTTTTTCAATCATATGGAATATTATTAATAATACCAACATTAGATCACTAAAGAGCGAAATTACGAGATATATTTTTATAAATACACTTTTTAAACTCTTAAGGCAGGCAGTATTTATAATATGGGCAATTCAAATAATTGATTTTCTGACAGAAGGAAATAAATTGTCTGACCGTTTGACACTTAATGTCAAAGGAAGCTAGATTAAATCAAAAAAAAAATATACGTTTTCAAATTAAATCTTAAATAACTTGAAAACGATTTATTTTAGGTATAGGAACATGTGTAGTTAAAAAGTAACAAATTGAAAAACCTTTTCATTGGTGAAAAAAAGGGGGTTTCCATTTGAAAAAAAAATATTTATGATAATTTTTTAATCGCCCAATTCCATGACAGTTACCGCCATTATTATATGACATTTGAACAATTTAATTTTTGAAATAGATAGCCACGTGTCTTTTCTTTATGTCGCAGTGGCTGTGGTAATCACTAAATTTGACTTCTAGGCTATAGAAATTTTCTTGACAAGTAGTTTTTTTCGTCCAAAAATTTTATATATCTTTTTTCTCAAAAACCGTTAATGTTAGGTATAGAGTGTTAACATCAATATTCATAGAATTTTACAGAGAATTTAAATATGTAATAAAAAATGGGGGCACCCATTTAAAATAAGAAAGTTGCTGTCAACTTCCGGTATTTCCGGAAGTGCCGCCATATTGAAAATATTTTTATTCGATAGGTCTCGTTGTAAAACAATGATGTGCAAAAAATCTCCGATCAAGATATTGTGGTTCTTTAGAAACTGCTAATGCACGCTCAGCCTGGGACACCCTGTATATGAGTATCAGATTAGAGAAGTATTATGCTGGTAAACGGGTTCCTATTACTTATTTTTGTTTCTATCACGAGAAATGGGTTAACTATTGGTTAAAAAACACGATTGTTTATCTAGATATGGCTGAAAATTGGTATATTTGTGTAAAATTCCGAGAGAAACAACTTTTTCAAATAAAGTTTTTCAATATTCGGCCCATTTAAATCTGACAGATATCGAAGAGCAACAGGATACAGTTTCTGTTGTAATTTTCAAGCCTTCTGAAGGCAAATTTTGACTTCAGAAACAACCTTGCAGATATGTCTCCGAAAGTCATATCAATAAAAAGAAACTTAAACCAATATGGTAACACCGTTGTCGGCAGTTTCATTTCCACAGTCATATAGTTTACAGAAATTATGCTTACACCGTGGTTTTCTTCTCTGACGGGGAAGCTCCATCCAGCAATATAACCAACTTCTCCCAATAATGCCTCTTCCTCAGTAGCTAGTTCAGCAATCTGAACTTCGTCGGTAATGTTGACTGGATGAGGAAGTTCAATAATAGCGATGTCATTTTCGTAAGTGGTTGCGTTGTATCCTTCATGTTCGTAGACTTTGTTGATGGGAATGATACCGTAGCTTTGGACAAAATCTTCAAGCATGTACCAGTTGTAGACACCGGCGTATACTCCTAGCGAATGGATCCTATTAAAATTAGAAAAGTGGTACTAAAATAGCTATTTATATAACAAGTTGCGAAATGAATATGTTTTAAGCACGGGACGCAAAATTGCCCAACGAGGCGAAAGCCGAGTTGGACAATGCGTCTAGTGCTTAGAACACTCTTTTCGCAACTAATTTCATACAAGATTTTTTGAGAAAGCAGATAATTTGAGATTTTCATGCTATTATTATTATTTATTTTTAAACATTTTTAAAATGTTCGGGTAATCTTATCTCGTAAATAAAGTTTAATGACAAAGTTCTGTCAGGTTCAAACGTCGCCGTATTTCCTACAAAGTTTTGTGAAAAAATGAGTGATAATGACGAGTCTTTGGATATTTAACAAGCTGCTGAAACTGCGCTATCCACGTTAGTGCACGAGAAGTCGATAAACTTATACGAGACCACCTACAACAACTTTGAAACCTGGGTCAAAGAAAAACATGTGTGAACATGAATTTCACAGAAAAGGTATTTCTTTCCTGAAGTTATCCTATTTCCTGAAGTTATCCACTACCTTAAAGCCGTCAACTCTGTGGAGTAAATATTCGATGCTCCGCACCATGATTTGCCTGAACAGAAACGTATACAGGGTGGTCCGAACTGTATTCCGGAAACTTCGGCAGCGTATTCTCCAGATAAAAATAAGTAAAAAAGTTTATATAAATATATGTCCTAAAATGATTAGTTTCGGAGATACACAGTGTAGAACTTCCATTTTTATTTCGATTTTATCCAAATCATTTCTGAAGTAACGTCAATAATTGGATGAAAATTGGTGTCTGGGAGTTTTTTGACATGAGAAATTTGATTTTGATGTCAATATGACTCCTATTTGTAGGGGGCGCCACCTACATGTGCATTAACTGGTTTGAAGAGTAATAACCTTTCGTCCGTACCTGTATAAAATTACTGAGTAAAAAAATATAAATTTCCGTGACTTTTTACGTAAAAAATGTCTCTTGGTAAAAGTCGCTATGAACAACCGTTTTCAAGATATTTAGAATTGAAATAGTCAATTCATGCCATTATTGACAAATAATTATCATGTTGGGTAGATAGTTAATTCACTGAAAATAATAAATTTGGGAAATTTCTATTTTTTTTAAATTGATCATAAATTTTTCTGCAAAAAATTATGATAAAACAGTTTCTGTTGAACTTTTTGCACAAAATGATTTCAAATTTTTGATTTCAGTCTAATAACTACTTAATCAACATGATGTCAATGATGACAGGTTTTGATAATTTCGATTCCAAATATCTCGAAAACCATTACTCGCAGCGATTTTTACCAAGAGACCTTTTTCACGTAAAAAACGTCGTTAATGTATATTTTTTTACTCAGTAGTTTTATACAGGTACGAACGAAAAATTATTTATCTTCAAAACAGTTAAATCACATGTAGGTGGCGCCCCCTACAAATGGGAGTCATATTGACATCAACATCAAATTTCTCATGCCAAAAAACTCCCAGACACCAATTTTCATCCAATTATTGACGTTATTTCAGAAATAATTTGGATAAAACCGAAATAAAAATGGAAGTTCTACACCCTGTTTCTCCAAAACTAAGCATTTTAGGACATATATTTATACGAACTTTTTTACTTATTTTTATCTGCAGAATATGCTGCCAAAGTTTCCGGAATACAGTTCGGACCACCCTGTATATTAGCAAATTCACAAACCTTATTGCATTTTAAAAAAGAAAAGCTTCATAAAAAAAGGTTGAAAAAGGTTCTTGTACCATTGCGTCATTGTATTTAATAATACCTAAATGTTTCAGTAGGCCCTAAGATTTAATGTGCGTCTTATACCCAGTTTAAGATAATTGAAAAGGAAACTATGTACTTAGATTTTTTCAGTTTTTTACCATACCAGATCAGATTACTTAATCTGATATATTATAGGAATGAACACACTGGCTTAATACCTTAATGTCGATTTACATAAATTTCTATAGTATTATTTTGGAGAATTACTTACTTTACATATTGATTGGTCGTATGTAAGCACTGAGCTGCAGTCAAAACGTAATTTCTTGAGATCAATACTCCAACACATTGTATATAATCATACAAATCAATTGCAGGATACACTATTACATTCCATGGGGTCGAATGGGCTTCTTGGATAGTACCATTGGACACTGCCAACGCTGCACTACAAACCGAGAGAATTACTAAAGCGAGGCTTAGGCACTTCATCTTTTTTAACTTTAAAGTTAAAATGTTGTATCTAAATTTATATATTGCTATATTTATATCAAAAAATTGAAGTACCTACACGATTCATAACGTCGTTATCTTTAATGTCAATTATCTTCTTCAAGTATTTGAAATGATATTAAAGAAATAAAGAGGAAAATACGCCTTTACAAGTATAGACAAAATTTTAATAAATAAATGTTATTTTAATGAGAGTAAGAACAAAATAGCTTAAATAACTTATGGTTTTTCTAGATCTAATGATAAGTTTCTAGTTGTCGCTTTGCTGATAATAGATGTAATCTTGAACATTAAATGTATATTATTAAATATATATAACGATAAATATTCAGGAGACTGTCTATTTGAAAAGCAGTTTTGAATTCTACTGGAATGTGTCTATTGGAATTTTATTAATTACATGTTGTTTAATACAAACATTTATATTATAATATACTTTAATGTAAAAAGACGTCTATACAGATTAGAGGTGTGTAGTTCGTGAAAGAGGTAGTTCCAATGAACTATTCCGATCCCGGAACGAAAGGAACTAGTTTCCGGTTTCTTAAAAGACTAGTTCCTCAGGACCTATTCCGAGAACCGAGATATAATAATATTGGACGGCGACGGATCGGCCAGCGCCATCGTAGCCCGATGCTAGGCGGAATTGGGGATGCCAGCCATATTTTATCGGTCCCGAACCGAAAGGACCGAAAGGAACAAGGGAAACTAAGAACTAAATAAAATACTAGTTCACTGACTAGTAGACCGATGCTAGGTAGGAGTGGAGGTGCCAGCCATATGTTACCAGTCCAGAACTGAAAGGAACTAGAGGAACTAATTAAAAGACTAGTTTACGGGAATCTATTCGGTCCGCAGTGCCGAAATATAATACAAGGCGATGTAATTACCACAGAAAATTGTCGTGGATACTCTTTTTAATTTTTAGTTTGTGCTTTGAATATTTTAGGGGAATGTTTCACTTTAGGTCCCCTCAAGTTATGATATAGCTTATAAAACGAAGTAGATATTCTGACTTTTTAGATTAGAAAATAAAATTCTCGAAGTGAGGAAAATGCAATTTTTTGTAAAATAAGAGAGACAACTTTAACTTCATATTTATCACTTAGCTTCACCTACATGTGTCAGTATTAAGTTATTAATTATTTGCTTCAATTGATTTGTGACATAGTTTTTTAAACTCTGATTTGAGTTTTTTTGTTTTGATCTGCAATAAAACTTATGTACATATTTTTAATAATACACAATTACACGACTCGTAATATTTCGTACTTTATAAAAGTTATACAGATCATACTATGAATAGTTCTGACTTACAACGAAACCCATAAGAAAGCAACGACGATGTCAATGTTAGTCGGAAACTAATATGAACTAAGGACCTAGTTCAAGGAACTAAGTCTCTAGTTCTCTGAAGGAACTCTGGAGGAACTAGTTTCTTCCCAGGAACTAGAATTCCCACCTCTAAATACAGATAGGTGTTTAAGGTCCTGTTCCCAGAAGAATCTCTGACTAGTCAGCGCGTTTCTTATTGGTTGAAATACGTAGAAACCTGACTAACAATCAGGTTTCTACGCATTTTAACCAATGAGAAACGTGCTCACTAGTCAGGGATTCTTCTGTGAACAGACCTTAAGTTATCATCTATAGTTATTTCTAACTTTTTTCGATCATACTTTGTTATGCTAAAAAACTTAATTTATCTAGAGTGCCATTGAGTTAATTATAAAAATACTTATCGGTATAAATAAATAATTGAATGTTTAAGCATGTTATGATAGAATTATGCTGTAATGTTAAGTATCCCTACGTTATTTTTTTGTGAATAGTTAGTTTCATTTAAAATAGTTCAGTTGAGATTTATGCCTAGTCTAGTATATTTTGATCCTATAGATTACATACTATCTTAAATTTGCGGGATTCTGGTAAGTATATTATTAGAAGCTTCTGTTTAACTTGCAACGTATGTAAGTTTGGTTAGGTTGTCCATTCAAAATTCTGCAAGCCATCTGTGATATAACCTTTGACGTGCTTCTTGGTGATTTTGGTGTCTGATGACAGGAGGAAGTATACCTCTTGAAACGTTAGACTTTTGTGTGTTAAGCAAATTTGTTGTGCGAATAATAGCCACTAGCAAACCATTTTCCGTTTGGATTTTACGTAGTGGTGTTTACAATATATAGTATATTGTTTTATTAGGAGTAAAAATGACTTTGTGGCAAGGCTGTACGTTTAACATACAGCCGAAGCACAAAAAGTCATTTTTACTCCGAATAGAATATGCTATTTTTTTCAAACGCCACAAATTAGATTTTAAACAATTTCAAACGTTCCAAATAATATAAAAAAATTTAAAATTCATATCTTGTAAAAGATTATATATCGAGAAACTATGATTACGCTCGTTGAATTTGACACTTTATGTCAGTTTAATAATATATTTTCGAACTTTTATGCTTGAGCGTAAAAGTGATTTCCTTTTATGCCTACGCGTTAAAATTACTTTTTTATATTGTCAATCACGTCGCAAAAACTAATACTTTTGAGAGAAATATCCAGGAATTTTTCAGAAAATAAACTCGCTACAAAGTTATAGCCATTATTTAGCATTATCAATATTTTTTCAACCATCCACAATCCCTCCTATTGAGTAAATTTAATTTTTATTGAAAAGCTATGAAATGGTAAGAAATGTTTTTTAAAAACATTTAAAATTGTTTTTAATTTAAATTTATTTTCTAATACCATTCCAAGCATTTCCCGCAGAGACACTCTGTATTTCCTATCTACGTAAAGCATCTAAACCGCTCAATTCCATAATGAAAATATGCAATAAATAAGTAAAATTCTTTGTTAAATATATAACTAACCAAACCACTATTAGAACTGGCTTTATTAAACCATCAGATACATAATGAATAGTTCTGGATTCTTGTACACTTTGCGAAAATATTATTATGTATATCTTTACGATCTAGGTTAATTGCAAACGGCATTTAACATTCCACAATTGTGAGTAATATGGCCCTGTCTGATATCCGAGACAACATTCTTGTGTAAAGGTCGAATTTTCTCACTGCTACCTGTCGTTTTTTGCTTGAGGATCGTGATCAAAACACTTGAAAATAAAGTATAATTAAGGAGGATTATAAAGTAAACAATAAACCTTTATTTTTTATTGGTCTGGAGTACCAGAGAGTAAATTATATACTATATATTTTTTTAAAATCTTACCATTAGTATTCACTTTTTTGATTTATTGAAATAATATTAACTAAACTTTATTGTAAGATATTTTAATTTTTTATTGTTTGTTAATTGGTGATATTTTTACAAAATTGAAAGAAGTTATATATTTCGAATATCTCACTGAAATTATTACGTTTTAATTGGATCATAACATTTTCTGCCTCCCATTTCCCACTCCCACTCCAGGTTACGGATGAAGTCTTCTAGGTTCTTCAGTTCCGCTTTTAGTTGATTTCCGCTTGGAAAACAGAACGATTCTGGTTGAGATAATTGAGTGTTTGCTCCGTTTCTAGCTAGAACGATTGCTTTTTCATTACCAGATGAAAAAGCAATTGACCTTCCAAGCGGAAACCAACTAATAGCGGAATTGAAGAACCTGGGAGACTCCATCCGTAACCTGGAATGGGAGTCCACCAACAGTCTAAGACACTCGAAAAAGTTCCTCAGAACTTACGAACGAGTAAAATCAAAGATTTTCCTTGATTTAAGTGAAAACAATCTTCGGATTGTCACGGGGTTTCTAACAGGAAACTTCTATGGTCTCTTCAACGAACACCTCAGTATCCAATCAGTATGCTGAAGCTGAGAAAGACGGCGAATGCAGATTCTGTGGGGAAAATGGGGAAATACTAGAGAAACTTATCACTGAGTGCAACGAGACGACGACCGTTCGTGTCATGAACTTTGGTACGGCTGATGTCGAGAAAGGAGAGTTGGCCTTTGTGCTGAGATTGTATGATGAGATACAACTCTTTAGAACCCAATAAAGGGGAACACACAATAGATCTGTAAGATCGCGGTGATTAAAATCCCTCCTAAACATTCTACATTCATTGCCTTCTATCTTTTGGTGGGCTAGTACCCAGAGTAGGGGGACTTTATTATCTATGCCTATTTTTTTCAGCTTCTCTATTCATTCTTTGATCAACTTTGAATTGATGGTTAATCAGTTGATCGGTTTTAATGCTACTTGAATATCAGTTAAGCTGGCTATTTCTTGTTTCCGATAGTTCTTCTAAATTTAAGATGAGTTGTACGCATCTTTCAATAGCGTAGATTTCTGTCTGAAGAATGCTGGGGTAGTTAGGTACCCCTAGATTCGAAGTATTTAGTTTTTGGCCTAAATACTCTTATCCCTGTACCTGCTTTGGGTTTGGAAGCATCAGGATACGTACATGGTATGGGCTTTTACCTCCTGAGCAAACGTTTTTCTCTTCCAATCTTTTTTATTGCTCATTGCTCAAAGTTCTACATTCTTGATATGTCATCCACTGGGAATTGATGGAATGAATTTTTCATTCTGAATGTGTTCTAAGTATTTTTGACGCATGAGTAAATATGTAATATTAAGAGCAAGCTAGGTATCAAGTTATAAAAAGTTATGTATGAATAAATATTTGATGAAAGAGATTACAAAAAAGTGAAAAAAGTATTGTAATAATATATTTTTTCTACAAACGTCAAAAAGTGACAAGGTTCGCGAATTGATAGCAATGTGCGAAGTGACACTTTTTTTCATTTTCCTACCTTACCATGACACGGTGCGCGAAGTAATGCGCGAAATGCCTACTTCACACATTGCATGTAAATTATATGGGATTTTGGAATTTTGATTTTTGGAAAATGAAGAACTATATCATAACTAATTATTTATTTCGAAATATTCAAGAATAAACAAATAACAAATATCAAACTTAACACTAATGCATATTCTAGTTATTATTTACAATATTAACGTTAGTACAACCAGTACACGAACCAATATTTAATCCCAAACTAGATATTGTCTATTTTGTCTGATTTCGCTAGGTCTGTAAATTAAAAAGTCGGTCTGATTTTGCTAGGGGGGTTTTGGGACTTGAGACACTAACCAGTTTTGATGGAGAGGTACTTGATACCTGTATTTGACACTGTAAAATTTTATTTGATATTTGAATTTTATTGTTGATAGATAATAATAATTTTTTGGAATATCCCGATTTTAATGGTTGTAGAAAAAATGTTGTTTGCAACTCGTGCGCGAACTACTTTGGTGATCTCGACTAATTTTTCAACTCGGCTACGCCTCGTTAAGAAATTCAAGTATCGATCACCAAAGTATCATTTCGCGATACAAAAATAACTATTAAATTATTACTTATTTTACGATATGATATATAATTCAATAAATTGAATATGATTGATCAATATTTATGAAAAACTTTTATTTTTTTTTTAATTTTCCTTAGAAATTTCATAATTTAAATTCAAGATATATTTTCATTGTTTCCATCTCTACTATATGTACCTACTACTCTTTTAAGTATTGGTATTCTCATCGTACTACATAAACATTTTATTTCGACCCAATCTGACCACGATGGACCTTTTGAATTAATTAAACGGTGTGAAAATGCACATTGGCTCAATCACTAACAATGCTCTCATTAATATGTTGCCGCTACTTATGACCGCATTCGCTGATGAGTTATGAATACGAATAACATAACAAGACCGCGATGATATCGGCTATGGGAACCCAGAGGTGGAAGACATTCGCGGCGTAATATCGCCGATAAATAACGCTAATGTGATCGATATGGAATCTGGGAAATGTCGATTGACTTCTGATTAGGTAAACTAGTTGATGATTGCGGTAAACTGCGAAGACGACTTTGTGTGTGAGTGTGTATCTATTTAAACGGGTTTTCCAACGATCGCATCGGTTGATTAATTTGTTTTGTATTAAAGTGCTTTTATTACGTAGCCTCTGTCATCGTTACTTTCGTATTGGTTTATGGATGAGATAGATAATGGCATTAATGTAAACTACATTACTTGCACGTTGTTCTAGATAATGTCTAATTCCAGATTTTATGCATAATTTAGAAAAGCTATTTTATATTTTAGAAAGTTTGGCGTATTTACTGTAGTTGGTCTGTACAGGGTGGGTCAAATTGGACGCTTTTAAAGGGAAACACCCTTTTCTATAGGAGATAGACGAAAACTAATATCGATGTCTGGAGCTCAATTTTTATCAAAAACATGATGGTGAAAACCGTACATCGATATCTGTTACCGTTTATGAGTTACGGGGTGTTTTTCAAAAATATGCATTTTTAACAAATCGCTGTAACTTTTTTTCTATGGAAAATTTTGTATTTTTGTGAAAACATTTCCAAAGCACCTTCTTACGTAGAATTTAATGATTTTATATTGGGGACACCCTGTATATTTTTAATTCAGTGAAAAGAACATAAAATTACCTTTCCAAAAATATAGCGCACTTGATATTTTGTTATAGTCCTCTTCGAAATACATAATTTTTATAAGTTCGCTACTTTTAACTAGTAGGTTTTGAACCCCATGTTGATGATCTGCCCCTAATGGAACTCGAAAACATATTTTTCCAGCAAAACGCCTCAGAACGCTGAGGGGTTATCAGCGTAAGCAGAAGCAGAAGCAGTAACAGCAGAAGTTATCAGCAAATTTTTGCAGCCAATTTCGAGAATAATTGAATAGCTAACCAAGATCCCAGCCGTTGGCTGTCGAGGCCGCCGGACTTAGTGCCTGTTATCATTAGTTGATTTTTTATCTTTGCAGAAGAATAAAGGTTCTTATTTAAAATTGCCCGTATAATCTAAACGAGAATTAGAAGTACTTAGCGGTTAGGCGAGGGTATCTTTGACCCTGACTGAGTTAACGAATTCCTGTTATTCCATAACAGAAAACGGTCGACATGTCGAACACCTATAGCAAAATCTCATGTCTTGGTTTGCTATTAATTTTTATTTTTATTAGATATAGTTCAAATATGTTGATGTTGTTAAATATAGTTTAAATTGTTACAAAATTCTGCATCTCTCATTGTAAATATTATTTTCGCTTTAATTGCTGCTCACAGCCAGAATTTTTTTGCATTACAGCCGGCGTCGTTCAAAGCCTATATACTTATGTGTATACAAAGTGGGCGAATTTTTAAAAACTCTATATCTCGAAGAGGAATCGAGCAAAATATGAAGTATGCCATATTTTTGGAAAGGTAATTTTAAATTATTTTCAATTAATTAAAAATATACATGGTGTCCCATATAAAAAATCAAATTTTGTGTTTCTCTTTGTTGTTTTAATGGACCAACCTATATATTATTCGTTTATTAGATGGAAAATTAAAAAATTAAATTTTTTTGCATTTAAAGTATTTCAAAATTTTTAACGGTTTTGTGAACATTCGTAATATTATTTTATATATTATGGGGTTTTCAATAGTATTTTTTTATCAAAGTCATCTAATGATTTTTTTATGATATTTTACCGTTGAAAGAGCCATATGAAATAAAAATGCGAACATTTGTCAAACTAATTAAATGGAACACCGTGTATATTATTCCTTTGTTAGATGGAAAATTACAAATTATTTTTTTTGTATTTAAAGTATTTTAAAATGTATAACGGTTTTATATATTTAATATTATATTACATACTATAGGGTTTTCAATAGTAATTTTTTATTAAAGTCATCTAATGATTTTTGTATATTATTTTAGTTGAAAGAGCCATAAATATGTAATGAAAACGCGAATAGTTGCGAAACCGCTAAGAATTTGAAAATACTTTAAATACCAACAATGCTCATTTTTTAATAATTCTTCATCTAACAAGGATATAATATACAGGGCGTATCATTTAAAAAAAAAACGAAGAAAAATTATTTTATATTTCAGAAGTTTGGCTTTGATTTGGAATTTTGAACACCCTGTATGGTTTAAGATTACAATATTTATAGATAAGTAAGTACAGACCAACTATAGTAAATATCTAGTATTGTTTTAATTTGAGGATATTTCTTGTATTTTTAATAAATATTTGAAAAAGGGTTGAAAAAAAAATATCTTTTTTATTTATTAATATTTGGGAAACTGTCAAAACATATTTAATAATATAGTGGATTATGTAAAGTGATCAGAAAGGAAGCCAAAAATGCAATAATATACAGGGTATCCCATTTAATAAATCATCCCGATCCACTCACACTTTTTTGAGCCACCTTAGTAGAAGTAGAAGTTACAATATTTTTCTGAAATACTAAGGCAGTTAAAAAAATTCCTAAGGTTTTTATTATAGCAGTTACAGATTTGCCCGTAAAGTCTAAAAATCTTACAATCTTTAAAAAAGGTCTAATAATACAGGGGCGGATACAGGAATTTATTTTAGGGGGGCCCAAATAAAAAGTAATGTAGTATATGCTTTTCAGTCTGCCATTTTTAACCCAAAAGCCTAATATTTACCCCAACTTATAGATTTTAGGGGGCACCCGGGCCCCATGGGCCCCCCCTCTGTATCCGCCACTGGTCTAATATGATTTTTAATTTAATCAGCTCGTTTGAAAATTATTGAAGGTTAAACTTCAACTTCAAATCTTTTCTTCTTCTTCGGACGTTAGGACCAGATCCTGTGTTTTCTTCAATGATTTCCTAAGATCAGTTGGGACGATGAAGACCAGCTTTTATACCATCTTATAGGTGGTCGTCCCGGCCGGCCGACGAGGCGTGTTTGGTTTGGTTTCTCCTTAACTTCAAATCGTATAAGATAATTTCTACAATTTTTTATATTTTATCACGAAATAATGGCTCAAAAACATAAAATATCCTATTTTTCGTGAAATTCATCAAGTGTTCTTTGGTAAAACCGTCGATTGAAATAATTGGTGATATATTTTATCATATAATTATTTCTTCGTGAATTTATTCAATCAACGCAGCGGTAAAATATTTAAATTTTTTACCAAATACAAATATTCGTAAGAAAAACAGATTTTTTCTATATTTAATCTTAAGTGGCACTCGAAATTTTTTTTCGCCTGGGTAATGACATAAAAAATGAATAATTTCTTAAAAAACCCTAAGCTAATAATATTTTATTTGCTTAATTGTCTTATTTACACTTGATTGATAATAAAAGATAATTATCATATTATCATTAATCTTTGATTGATAATTAAAGAATAAAAGATCGTTCAATTTCCTATAAGAATGTGTATTGATGTTTATAACTTGCTCATTTTTGAACGCAATAAAATTCAGAAAAATTTCCCCTCTTTTATTTAAATGGCAAATAGAAAACCAGGATGAGACAGACGCCTCTTAATATTAATATTAAGAGTCCATCTCACTAGTTCGAAAAAGTAGCAAAATAAGCGTTCGGAATTTAACGTTTTATGTCAAACTGGATAGGTACTTTTACATAAATGAAGAAGGAAATTAAAGATAAAGGAATATACTATATCCGTATTGTAACACATTTTTAGACAATTTCTTTATTTTTAAGTTTTTGATGGTCAAACATCAACAAAATATTTCTTATGTTTGGACTAAATGTTCTCGAAAATAAAGACATCATTTAAAATTCCGTTACAATACGGAAATAGATTGAAGTTTTGTGATTACATTCATATAATTGATATGGTTTTGTAACAAATAATTGCTCGCTATTTTATGGCAAATGCTGACGCTCTGCAAACCTTAATCAAGCCTTAATCAAAGCACGTGTGTTTGGAATTTTTGGTGTGGCTTTACACGACAGGATCGGGCTAAGCTTTAGGCAGATTTCTGAAATATAATATACAGGGTGGTCCGAACCATAGACTTAAAATAAAATATAGACTACACTATTTACATCTCAACGCGGACAAACAACCTTTTTTGTACACATGTTTACTTCTGGGTACAGTCGACCGAGCCTTCCTCATCCAGCCTATGTTGTCACGTCTTTAATATTATCAATATTTTTTTTCTTGTTATACACATATATTGAGATATTAATACCAAGTTTAATAAAGTAGGTTTTAATTTCCATATATGTAATAAATAGTCTTTATACTCACTAAATTTATAAGTCGATACTGGTTTAATAAGATAAGTTCTTTACAATAGACAACACCGATTAGAGGCGAGGGAGCCTATTCATTCATTTATTACCTTGTAGTACGTGTCGCACGTGTGCGGTAAAGCTTTGTTGCCGCTATCTCCCCGGCTGTATTAACGCATTCTCTTAGCTTGTAGTCCTTAAGTGTTTATTTTATTGACTTTTTCTGTTCAGGAACTATAAAATATGGTTCGCCA
Organism: Sitophilus oryzae; assembly: GCF_002938485.1. Lineage (NCBI taxonomy): Eukaryota > Metazoa > Arthropoda > Insecta > Coleoptera > Curculionidae > Sitophilus > Sitophilus oryzae. The sequence goes on along the minus strand of NW_022147237.1, from coordinate 2,513,797 downwards.
GTGCCAAATTTGCAAGAAATTTGACTTAAATAATCCATTTAAGTCTTGAAACGACTTTGGACCGGTAGGCAACTCTCAATTTACCCATTGGCAGTCAGTGGCGTTGTTGTAGAAAGGCGCTTATTTAGATAATATTTTAGTAAAATGTAAAATCTGAATTTTTTCTTTTACATTACATTATTTACTTACTTACATTGTAACAAAATCATAATTATAACCCTGTTAAAATTAATAATGTTTTTATTAAAAATATATTCCGGTTTATTCTAAAATTATCTTCAGAATCTAAAATAACGTACAAGAATTTTAAAAATGATATTACATTATGAAACAATATTTTAATATACTGGTCGTCTCCGTATATCAACCTCTATAACTTTTTATTTTTCAGATAAAAACAGGATTTGTATGTTAGTAGGTATAATACATAAATTAGGATTTATTGACGTATGCAATTGTTTTTGGTCTCTCTGTTTCAACTGAAATGATTACATCTTTGATTTTAAAGGCAACTCTTGGTATATTGCTACTATTTGATAAAAATGACACCTGAATAGAATAACATAAGTAATAATAATAATAATAATAATATCGTCTTTATTGAAGAAAGAAAGATGTGTAACATTACATATATTATTACACATCATGCAACAAGGGTGGCGAAATTTAACAAAAAAAGTTATTCTTACATTTAACCACCCATAGCCGCCATAAGGTATTTATTGAAAAATATGTTCAAAAGACAAAAAAGACAAAAAAATATGTTCTATAAACTAACAAATTAAAAAATATGCATAGTTAATTCTTATACACATGGCATAATAAATAATTTTAAAAAATAAACAAAAAATACAAAACCATCATCATTCCTGTGAAGACAAAAGAAACATTTTATATTTTTTTCGCAATTGACCAAAGTTACATTGTTTGAAATCATTATCAAGGGAATTGTAACTAGTGACGGCCATATAGGTAAAACTTCTTTGAAAAAGGGCGGATCTATGTTGAGGCATGGTCAGTTGATTATGGTGTCTTATATTACAATTATGCATGACATTACGAGGAATAAGTTTTTCACTCAGATATATAGGGGTGGATGTGCTAAGAACTTGAAACAGAAACATGACGAAATGCAGCCTGACAGTGTTTGAAATCTTAAGCCACTTTAATTCATTAATACGAGCAGAGATATGATCGTACTTCCTCAGACCAAAAATGAAGCGACAGCAAACGTTTTGTACATACTGTAATCTGTTTTTAGAAACCAGATCCAAACATGGATAAAAAACAATATTAGCATAGTTGAAAACAGACAGTACCAGGGATTCACACAGTTTTTTTCGCATCTTAAAGTTTAAAATGTATCTATTGGAATATAATATTTTGACTCTCGTGTAAGTTGTTTGCAAAAGTTTCTTTATATGTTCTTTAAACCTAAGATGCGTGTCAATATATAGTCCCAAGTTCCTAGCGGAAGCTGAGTAGCGTAGATTTTCATTAGCTAATCTTAGTGTTATGCTTCGCTGTAAAGTTGCTCTTTTCTTCTCTGAACAAAACAAAAGAACTTCAGTTTTATTGGCATTTATTTTCAAATTGTGTTCAGTAGAATATTTTAAAATAGACTCCAAATCTAGGTTCAATAGAAGAGAAGCCGTATCAGAATTTACTGGATCAAAATAATGGAGAAGCTGCGTGTCATCGGCGTATGATTGTACGTGGGAATTAGAGACACTATCAAAAATGTCGAAGGTATATATCAGAAATAGTAGTGGTCCTAGAATGGAGCCCTGTGGGACACCCGATATTATTCTGCCGGCGGATGACAAACCACCATTTAACCTTACTCTCTGCGTTCTATCAGCAAGATACTCTCCAAGGAAAGTTTGAGACAGCTCGTCAAAACCCAAATAATGCAACTTAGCACACAGAAGATCATGGTCCAATACGTCGAACGCCTTGGAGTAATCCAAAGAAACGGACAGAACAGCCATACCCCTATCAAGAGCCCTGAAAATGTTATCTGTCAAGTTCAACATGGCTGTAGTTGTACTATGCATTTCACGAAATCCTGATTGATGAACTGGATAAAGTTTATTTCTTAAAAGAAAGTTGTTAATCTGAGCATACACTGCTCTCTCCAGTACCTTGGACATGACAGGCAACAAACTTATGGGCCGCAGATCGGTAACACTACCAGGGTATTTCACTTTCGGTATTGGGCAAACAATAGACTCCTTCCAGCATTTGGGGAAATACCCTGTTTCCAGGCAACAATTAATAATATGAGTAAGAGGATACAAGGTCGCAGGCAAACTGAGTTTCAACATGTGTAGAGTGAGATCATCACAACCTGCAGCATTAGATTTTATTTTGTATATATACCTAAGAATTGCTTCGGGAGACTCCATGGAGAAACCAAAATTTAATCCCACTCGGTACTTATTGTTCCTATAGAATGTGGTTTTATTAATACAAGTATTAGTTTTGTTAAATACGCTCAAGAAATATGTGTTCACATCTTCTGGACTATGCAATGAAGTAGAAAGATCATTAAAATTGCTTGACCCAGAGGAAACGCCCATATCTCTTAGACCCTTCCAAAGGATCCGTGCATCCCCTCGGCGCTCTAAATATTCCAAGTAACCAGACTTTTCCCTACGAACTGACCTCAGAGTGAGGTTTCTAAGATTTCTGTAATTTTCCAAGTTCTCTGGTGTGTTGTTTTTCTTATAGTTCAAAAGAGCTTTATCACGTTCGCCCATTAATAGTTTTAAAGCTGGAGTTAGCCAAGGCGCGGGCGGCTTAGTTACACGAACTGTTCTTAAAGGAACATGCAGTTCGAATAAGGATTTTAATTGAAAAGTGAGAAAATCGACTTTTTCATCGATATCTGTCATATAGTAAATGCTGTGCCATGGTACATTATGCAAATCACTATAGAATAAGACCTCATGAAATTGCTTGTAGTCTCGAAATGTAACAAATTTTAGAGGATTTTCTTGTATAGGTAACTTCATATTACAATATGTTAGTCTATGATCGCTTATATGCTGAGCATCAAGGGTACCACCAGACGCCACAATACTAGAGTCACTGACAAAAATCGGGTCGAGCAGGGAAGATCGACTATTGGAAACTCTAGTAGGTTCATCTATAACTTGAACAAAACCAAATGTATCAAAGAAATCCGATATTGGGTTTGATATATTATTGGAACACAAAAGATCAATGTTTAAATCACCCAAAACTGTAATATAGGTACATGAAGACAACATGTCTGGTAGAAATTTATCTAGAGCTTGAACACAATTCAAAACATTCATCTTAGTTCTGTAAATGACGCCTAATCCAAGACATATCCTATGGTTAATTTTAATCTTTAACCAGATATTCTCAAACCCATCCACCTGATCCTGTAAGTAAAGTCTTTCACACTTGTATACATTTTTTACATATATCCCAACACCTCCACCTCTACCAGTCAAGCGATCGCAGCGATGGAACGTGTAACCCGGAACAACACAAGAGTCAGACGCAATATGAGCACCTAGCCATGTCTCTGTTGTTGCTACAACATCAAAATTATGTTGTGTCACAATATCTGAAAAGTAATGAAATCCTGCGAAAAGAGATCTTACATTCAAATGACCAAGCCTAAACATAATTTATCTTTGATTTAAGAAGGCCCACTTTGGATTTATAAAAATTACAAATACGATCACTGGCCGAATGATCCATATCCCAATTTGTTTTGTATTTTTCATTGTGGAATTTACAGTTAGGGCAACATTTATTTATATCTGTAGTACAATTCTTACTGATATGATCACCTGCACAAAATTGACAAACAGGTTTATTTCGACAGTTTTTACTTAAGTGGCCGAATCTACAACAATTGAAACAACGGACTATATTAAAATGTTCACATACTTGGCACTTTATCCATCCAATATAAACATATCCTTTGTTCATTAGCGAACAGTAAACAGATGGAGACACATTTAATATAACATTAAGAGAAAATTTCAATGTAAAGGTCTTAACCACTTTTAAGGTGTTGTTTTCATCTCTTCAAGTTTATTATCAAATTAATGATTTTATAAAACTATCGATAAGCATATCGGACGCAATTGCCGGTAACAACTACCATCACTATTTAAGTATTGAACTTATCAAAGATGAAACACGCTTGTTTATCAAACAAAACAACTTTAGAAAAGTGTGTCAGTGGTTGAATGGATTGATTTTATAGATTCTAAATTACTTGTTTCCCGATATTAGAATATACATTTCTGAAAAAAGTAACGTATTTTTTAGGGAAGCAGATTTTGTGTGAAGTAATTGAGCTACTAAGTAAAATTTGTGTCCAAGGGATTCTAGATCAACTATATTGTAAAAATAAAATATGTGAACTATCTACAAAAAATTAACAATACTTTAGGTAGACTTATTTGTTGCAAGACTGTTACAAAAATAGTAGATTGTTCTTATAAGGAGCAAAATGATACATTTTCATGACTGTATTGCCTGACATTACAGGCGAGGTACAAAAGTCATTTTTACCTGAATGGAACACTTCTTTTTAGACGTCACACACTTTTTAATCGATTTTAAACCTTGCAAATAATATACCGGTGCGTCTTGAAGTGGTCTACCCCATAATCCTTTCTTATTTCTTCAGATAAAACGAGATTTGTGGCTGTTGGTATACGACATAAATAATTAGGATTGATTGACGTATTCATTAATTGTTTTGGTCACTTCCTCGGTTTCACCGGAAATGAGACTCCCCAACCTTTGATTTTTAAATGACACCCTCGGTATTTTTTACTTTATCTTGATAGAAAAATGACTCCGAATCGAATGACATATCATATGTCAACTTTTGGCATTTTGGCATATGGTTTATTTGAAATTGTAACATGCGGTTCATAACGACAATTTGACTCAGAATACCAAAATTGTGTGGTATCCTTTGAATAAGAAGACTAAGGAAGGAGCATATCAAAAATCTTAGGTACACCGCGATGGGCCTCAAATATGGCCGACTTAAATCTGGTTTATCATGTCAGTTCTAATTCTTTTATTTAAAATGTAAATTCCATGATATAGGTAGATGGGTAGGACCAATAATTTGTTGTTTTATTTTACGTTGTGAATAAATGCTGGTAGTTATTAAAATTGTTATAAAAATATAAAATTCTAATAAAAATAGATAAGTTATAATAATTATTTATTAACACAAACATCCGATACACTACTGAACCAGGTAAGTCAAATTGACATATCTAAATTCATTCACATCTAATCTTTGACAAGTAGTAAATAAAAGCAAAAATGCAAGAAAAAATATATAATTATTAGTTAATTTAAGTGAATTTCATAAATGATCGGTTTACTACACGTATGTATATTATATAGTCACTTACTAGCGAAAAGTTGTTCCATTATTTCACTCGATTTTTGACCAAGATCTACCGCACGCTACACAACCAACTATTTTACAGTCTTTTTCGATAAATCGCAATAGTGTCACTGTTAATTTAAGTTCTGCCACAATTTCCATCCAGATTTACTACCTTTATACAACTATCAGTAATAGAATAAATAATGAATAACATAAAATAAGCTCCGTAAAGACTGACAAATCAACAAAATTTCAAATCAAATTCAAATGTGTCAAATGAATCGTCAAACAGAACTGTCAAGGATCCCCACCCTAGAGTGCTTTTTCCGCCCACCATGCATGAATACATGGATAGCATTATGCTCCTTCCTTAGTCTTCTTATTCAAAGGTGGTATAAAATTATTCGTAAAAAAATCCTTTTTCCAAATATGCTAATGAGCCACCCTCGTTCCATTTGAAAAAATTGAGATATGATTAAAAATAGGATTTGGGTATCTTTTAACCGGCCAGGACAAGACACTAAAAACATTAGACGATCAAATCTACTTTTCCAAGGCTCCGTGATTAAAAATTAGTGTTTTTAACACAGCCATGGTACTCTATATTGAAATTTAAAATAGACTTTGTTTTTGAGTGACTATGTCAAAAATTGACATATGATATGTCATTCGATTCAGAATGTCATTTTCTATCGAATAAAGTAAAAAAATACCGAGGGTGCCATTTAAAAATCAAAAGTTGTAGTCATTTCCGGTGAAACCGGAAGTGACCGAAAACAATTGAAGGCGTCAATCAATCCCAATTATTTCATGTCATATACTAACATACCAAATCTCGTTGTTTTATCTGAAAAAAATAAAAAAGTTATAGGTGTGAGCCACTTTTGAGACGCACCCGGTATAAAGGTTTAAAATAATACCTTGTAAGTAATTATACAGGGTGTTTCAGAAAACATGTACCATCTCTCGTGGGGAAGTATCTCGCATAAAAATAAGATTTATTTTTCATATCAATATAGGTCCGATTCTGCTTTGTTTCGTAGTTACAGGGTGCTAAAATCTTAAAAAATTTTTCGTATATCTTTTATTTTTTATATCTATATAGTTTAGTCCCGATGCACTTTTGCAGGATCATGCATACTTATGTACTATCATCATATTATATAAACAAGGCTCATCATTGCCATTCGTAGACCGAAAGCCTTTTGCGGCGTTGCACAAGCAATCACAAGAATATCTACAAAACAGTGAGTAATCAAGAAATTTTCCGAGTAATGGGGAAATTTACCAGGGTATAGACAAGCGAAAAAGTTCGTAGTAGAACATTCGCTAAAATTTATTTGAGACCTGATCAGCAAAGACGGAAATATTGTCAAATGTGTAGTGAGTCACGGGGCATTGTAAGCTTAATAGGCATCTAATGCTGATGAGATTGACGGACGAAGCAGATTTTGACAATCTGTAGAAGAAACGACAGAATATATTTTATGACAGCTTGGCAAATGTACGGTTCTTTGTATTAGGGAATGATCAGCCCTTGACAAATATCTACATGGAGGGTTCAGTCTCCAAGTTATCAGACTTTATAAAGATTATACTGGACTGGAAAATATAGCTTATAGAAATCAGGAGACAACAAGATATTTGAAGAGGACGCAGTGGAACAAAGTAAAAAAGCTAAAAGACAAAATTTGAATTCGCTTATTCTTACTAAAACAAAATATATTAAAATTATATTCCATCACCAGTCGTAAGATCTCAAACGCTATCGTTTTCTATTTGTTTCGATATTAACATACGACTTATCTTCTCGCAGAGAATCGACCATAAGATCATTCCGCGTACTTTTCCAGACCAGCTGAGCAAAGCGAACGCTCCACATATCATCTTAATTAGTTTCTAAGCGCCAGCTAACATATTTGCGCACACGGAACCGATGCAGAAACGTGGGAACTCCCTATTTGAATTGCAGAACGTGTAGTCGCACGCTGGAATATTGTCGGGCTACGGGAGAATAAGGGATTTGCTTATAACAACTACACGGAACGTATGCATACGTACGTATGTAGGACTTGTACATAGAATCGAGGTACGTGTTTGTGAAGTAACGATGGGGAGGCGAACATACATTCTAAATTACATGGCCTAAATATTTTTTTTTTCAATTCAAGTATTAATTTTTGCGACGTGATTAACAATATAAAAAAGTCATTTTAACGCCTAGGCAGAAAAGTAAAGCACTTTTACGCCTAAGCACAAAAGTACGAATATAGGTATATTATTAATCTGACATGAAGTGTCAAATTCCACGGGGGTAACTATATTTTCTCGATATATAATTACATACAAGGTATGACTTTTAAACCTTTTTATATTATTATTTGAAATGCTTGAAATTGTTTAAAAAATTATTTGTGACGTTTGAAAAAAAAATTGCATGATGCCTCGGCTGTATGTTAAACGTACAGTGTGTCCCATTTTGGTTGAAATCATACGGTATCTCCGTTAATAGTGAAGATAGAAGGGTGCGGTTTGCACAAACCTATCTCACTTTTTTGTCAAACGGAAGATGCCGTAAACAAAATTTTAATAGCCCTCTTCGTTTCTGAGCTACAGGGTCTTTTTGAAAATTTTGCAATTTGGGACACCCTCTGTATCTCTGTTATTGTTAAATCCATCGAGAAGGTGAAAACTGTTTATTGTAGAACTTTTTACGTAGAATATAGTGGCGTAGTCTGTCAGTCTACGAAAAGTATATTTTTAAAGATATGGACTAAAGTTATGTTTTCCTAAGTGGAACACCCTGTATATTTATAAATTATATGATCTGACTTACCATAAGCTTCTCAAAAATATATATGACTGTATATTTATTTTCACCATGTACTGCAATATTTAAAAGTTTTTATTAAAATATCATATTTATTAGTAGGCCATGATTGAAAAATGATGAATCTAAGGAATTATTAAAAGTATACTGCTATCTGTCTCTTGTTTTATTTTGGAAGCCACTAATAAATTCTTTATATATTAGGGAAACTTAACTCTCTACCGCTATTTGTAAATATTGGATGCTACAGCACAGGAAATTTTAGATATTTCTTTAGCTAATTTACGTGAAATATACTTTCAGCAATATGAGGTTCCAGCTCACAACTTTGAAAATATTAGAATTTTGCTAAATTATTATTTCTCAAGTGAATGAATTAATCCCAATATATGGAACCAATGAACCCATATGATTTCCCCACTGATTCCCGGATTTGTTCGTTCTCGATTTCTGATTTTGGGTTTTTTTGAAATATGAAGGCATATATCCTGGCAACTACAACAATGTCGAACACCTGAAAAATGCTTTAATAATGCAAGCTTTTAGATATGTGCAAACGCATCCCGTTATAATAAATTTCGTTATAAGAAAAAGAAAAATATATTCGCAGATTCAGTGATAACAGTAACACAAAAGTTTAATATATTAATCCCAAATGAAATTTGAATATGTGTAGATTATTTTAGTAAATACCTACCATTTTATTTTTTTTTGTTATTTATCACGGCCTACTAATAAGAAAATGATATATTTTAAATATTGCAGTAAATACTGAAAATAAATATAGAGTGATATATATTTTTGAGAAGCTCATAGTAAGACAGATCATATTATTTATAAATATACAGGGTGTTACCATTTGAAAAAACCTAACTTTAGTTCATACTTTCAAAAATATTTTTTTCGTAGAAAACCAGTCTACGCCACTGTATTCTACGTAAAAAGTTCTACAATAAACAGTTTTCACCTTCTCGATGGATTTAACAATAACAGAGATACAGAGGGTGTCCCAAATTGCAAAATTTTCAAAAAGACCCTGTAGCTCAGAAACGAAGAAGGCTATGAAAATTTTGTTTGCAGCATCTTCCGTTTGACAAAAAAGTGGGACAGGTTTGTGCAAACCGCATCCTCCTATCTTTACTAATAACGGAGATACCGTATGATTTCAACCAAAATGGGACACCCTGTACAGCCTCGGTGCAAAAAGTGTCATTTTTACTCCTAATAAAACAATATACTATTTTTTTCGAACGTCACAAAAGTATTAATTTTTGCGATGTGACTGATATAAAAAAGTAATTTTAATGCCTAGGCGTAAAAGTGAAGCACATAAAAGCGAAGTTAATGCTTTGAAGCACAAAAGTACGAAAATATATTATTTATATTTATTTATTTCAACGACTGTAACCATACTTTTTCGATATACAGGGTGTTTCAAAAAACATGTGCCATCTCTCGTGGGGAGACTCCTCACGTAAAAATAAGATTTATTTTTCATATATCAACATAGATCCGATTCTGCTTTGTTTCGTAGCTACAGAGTGTTAAAGTCTTAATAATATTTCGATTTATTATAAGTTTCTTACAAGTACTTTTAGTGATTCGAATGAAATTTTGAGGCTAACAGTTACTATAAGTGCTACATATTTTATTGCTGAAAAACTGTCGATAAATACATCAGGGATGTGCGTATGGGTTAACGCTGGAATATTTTTCAAAAAAAAACATGTGCGCCACTGACTTTTTTTCTTTTGATATCAAAATTATGTATGCCGTTTAATGCCAATTAAAAGTTATCTCTTCATATTTTGTCGAATTCAGCCTCCTTGATGAAATAAACGGAATTTTATAAATCAGAATTAATAAAATTAAACTAAAAATTAAATTAATAAATTATATAATTTACCTAATTTATTATTAAATATTATTACTATTAGTTATTACTACTATTAGTCAAACCTACAGCAATTTCAAATAAAAAAATAATGGTATTTAAGATATTTACAAAAAAAACTAATTTTAAACATCCATAAAGTGTTAACATCCTGTAACTCTAAAACTATGCATTTCCATACCCATGTTTATAGGAACTTTTTTCGTATTTTTTGATGAGGAATCAACGAGTCCTTATTTAAAACATTCGCAAGTTAATGATATTAAATTTGAGCAATAAGATTGCTATTAGGCTTGGATCAAGCCAAATTAATAAAATTGCATTTATCTCATCAAGAAGCCCGAAATCGACAAAATATCAAGAGACAACTTTTAATCGGTACAGATAAATGAAATGTTAGATCAAAAAATTATTCGTCCCTCAATTTCTCCCTGGTCATCCCCTGTTTAGGTTGTCCCGAAAAACTCGATGCTTCAGGTAAACCTAAGTGGCGTATAGTCATCGATTATAGGAAACTAAACGAACTTTCTGCAGACGAAAAATATCCTCTTCCAAATATTTCTGACCTCTTGGACCAACTTGGTAATTGTCAGTATTTCACTACCCTGGATTTGGCTTCAGGTTTTCACCAAATCGAAATAAACCCCAAAGACATCCAAAAAACAGCTTTTACAGTCGAAAATGGTCATTACGAATTCGTTCGCATGCCATTCGGTTTAAAAATGCCCTTTTCGACATTCCAAAGGGTAATTAATAATATTCTCCTTGGTATCCAGAATGAGCGCTGTTTAGTTTACATGGATGATATTATTGTATATTCTGCAATCATTCTTCTTTACGTGCCGTCTCTTTCGTGGAGGTTGGCGATCACATTGGCAAAATCTTCACGATTCTCGGCTTTCCTTCTAAGTTCTTCAAAAGTTAGGTGAGTCCAGTTTCTGATGTTTCTCAACCAAGATAGTTTCTTCCTGCCGAGACCTCTCTTTCCTTCAATCTTACCCTTAACTATCAATTGTAAGACGTGGTATTTTTCATTTCTCAATATATGCCCTAAGTATGATGTTTTTCTTATTTTTAGAGAAGAGATATCGGCTTTCCCAGACTAATCATCCATATCCATAAAATAGTTGGCTCACACTAATAAGACCTCATTTCGGCCCCTAAAACGTCCTTGCTCTATTCAACTATCGACTTACGTGTTGAAAAGTTGATTAGGCAGGTTGTTGAACTCCATGTCGCCTCTAGCATGTCGTTTTTTTCAAAGATGGGTTCCATATAAACGCGGCCCAGAAAGTAATTTTCAAAATACTAAAAAATAGCAGGTTTAGTCGTGACTCGATAAGTTTAAGAAAAAACTAAAGTCAATAATCACCACACAGGCTAATAAAACTACTTTTTCAAATTTGTAAGTTTGACTGAGTCAATTAGCAAAAACAACATCCTCTGCACAAAAAGGCCTTAAAACTAGCATCATATGACATTGGAATACAAAGAAATTTCCTTTATAAAATATTAATATACATATCCAACGACATTACTTTTTTACTCAGTCACTATTTAATCAAACAGTGACTCAGTCAAAACAACAATGTAGAAATTGTCTTAGTAAATTTTATTTTTTTTTGTTTTAAAAAAAAGTAATGTCGTTGGATATGTATTTTAATATTATATAAAGGAAATTTCTTTGTATTCCAATGTCATATGATGCTAGTTTTAAGGCCTTTTTGTGCAGAGGATGTTGTTTTTGCCAATTGACTTAGTCAAACTTACAAATTTGAAAAAGTAGTTTTATTAGCCTGTGTGGTGATTATTGACTGCATCCTCACTAAAATTTTGAGTTTTTTTTACATATAGTTTTCGCTAGGACTTTTTGATATAAGCGGCAACGTCGCAATGCTGAAAGTATTTTAGATCGATAGAACACGTAGGAAAATCTATGACGACAAAATTTCAGAAAAATCCTGCATCCCGTTTTCCATAAACGTCTAACCTGGCACCGACCGTGAATCAGCCTGTATACTTAATAATAAATAAATCAGTTTATTATAGTAAACACCACCGAAATATGGACTTGCATAACACCACAGTTTATTTGGGTTAAATATCACCTTATAGCAAAGTTTACAGCTTATAGTTTGGGCAAATGGGTTAAATCAGCTAAAATTGTTGAAATTAATATAAGCAGCGACCTTTATTGTTCAATTAAAACAATGATGTTTTCTAATTTGATGCATTGAGTTTTAACATAACATCTCCGATAACATTACTTTTTTAATTTTTAGTAATCAAAATTTAATTATATTCCTGCTTGTAGTAGGTAAAATAAGTAGGTGCCTACATAGCAATACGCCCGTACTATGCAACTATGCACAATTCGGTATATAGCTAAATTGTTTCTTATCACAAATCTTTTCCTTGCATTTTTTGTTTATCATAATCTCAACAAGAAACGGACTCGGTGTGTATTGAGTTTGCGAATTTTATTATAAACAATTAATTTTTTCTATGTAATGTGTGATAATATACTGTTTATATCAAAAGTCTGGAACTCATCGAATATCTGACGAATTGCTCATATAATTTTTTAAAAAATTGGTTAGATTAAGTTCGAAATTACGGCGGATCCATTAGATATATTGACGTTGCCAGGTCTACAGTTTTTGAGAATCTGATAGCAACTTTTGTTTTTGTTATGAAACGCTCTGGGTTTTATTCGATATTTGGATTCTGAGAAAAACTCTACTTTTTATTAAACATACTTTAATTTAAACTTCATAATTTTCGAAGTATTCGCAAACATTAACATTTAAACAATAAATGGTGTTTTTTTTTATCTAACAGACCGACCGACGGATAGTGACAGATTTTGGGCCACGATTTGAGGCAGTATGCTTTTTAGGGGATAATATTATACATACATACATTCTTGTGTTAATAATGCATGAATCAAAGAGTTATCATTTGTTCTTCATATTAACAAACGATCCTTCATTTTTTCGAAAATTATGTATTTAATACGATTATAATCCGACCAGGAATTTTGATTTTTAATGAAATTCAAAATCAAAATTCCTGGAAACAACATTGGCAACCTGTTTAAAAACGCGAAATATTCCCTTATTCAAACATAAGTTCACATAAATGGTATGCCTATGGTTTGTCAGGATTTTTTAGTTTGAATTTCATTACAAAACACAGGATAGCCAGATAAAGTCTATCAAAGACATATTTTTCGAACAACAATGACGAATCAGTTTTAATATGAAGAACACAATCATGATAACACTTTGATTCATACATTACTAACAAGGCTGTACGTATCAGGGGCGGATACAGGAATTTATTTTAGGGGGGTCCCATATAAAAATGAATACACGGCAAAAGCCTAATATTTAACCCAATTTATAGTTTAGAAGGTTAGTTTTTATTTTTTAGATAGTTTTTATTTTTTAGAAGGGGCCTTGGCGCCATGGGCCCCCACTCTGTATCCGCCACTGATACGTATAATACTATCCTCTAAAAGGCATATCCGGCCTGCATGCCTATAATCGTGTCCCAAAATCTGACACCATTCCTCGGTCTATAAGTGAGAGCCACTGTGTCACTGAAAACATTAAATATATCCGAAAAAAATATATTATTATTTTATAAATCTTATTATCAATTTACAACAAGTAGGCTTTGGAGCATCACAAAACAAAAACAAAACGTTGCAAAGTTTCAATTGCAAATTGCAAAACGTTGCAAAACCTTGCAAAACGTTGTATTAGGGTTGTTTTTGTTAAAATATATTTTTCAAAAAAAAAACTTTTAAATTTATGAACGATTTTAAAAGAAATGTAGTAATATCTTATTTTTTTTATACATGTCATTAGCTTAGGTGGTCTTTATACTTTTATGTCGCGCAAAAAAAAATATGTCCCAAACTGCCATCACCCTGTGTGGTATTGTTCTGGTGGATACACAGTCCCACAGTCCGGCAATAGTGCGTCAGGAATCTATAGCTCCTAGAATATAAAAACTTGGGGAATTTGTTTAAATGCATACCTAAAGTATGTACGAGGATGTATTTCAAGAAAATATTTTAACTTCTATAGGGTGGCTCAAAAAAGTGTGAGTGGACCGGGATGATTTTTTTAAAGGAACACTCTGTATTATTGCATTTTTGGCTTCCTTTCTGATTACTTTACATAATCCTAAGATAAGATGTAAATATATTTGGATAGTTTTAGAGATATTAATAAATAAATAAAAAAATATATATTTTTCAATAAGTTACAACGTAAGTTGATAAAATATTGTATTTCCAAAATAATTACAAATAAAATTAAGGTACAGCTGTTATCATATTTTTAAGCAATTGCCTCAAAAGTCTTAAAAAACGATTTTTAAGAAAAAACTAGTTTTATAAAAAGTTGATTACTTTCTTACTTTTGGGACACCCTGTATAATAAAAATTTTCTCATTTTTGATGCTTCTAGGCTCATACGTTTTTGGACACTAGTTAAGGTGTGCCTTTAACCTGAATCTGCGAAAATATGTTTTTACATAAGTGCGTTAATATTGTAACACCCTGTATAAACCATTTCCTATGGGCTAATAATTGTTAATTTTTTCATATTTTGAATTGATTTTGTGATTTTAACACTAATTCATAATAAATAATACTAAATAATATCTATGAGCAAAATAATTTTTCCATAAAATAGGGTCCGCTGGCCCTCTGTGCGCCGCTGAAAAACTGTAGACTTGGTAACGTCGGCGTCGCTGTCGCGGATATTACTCACACAATCCGTCGTCATTTCGAACTTGAATCAATTTTTTTAAAAATTGGATGGGTAATTCGTCAGATATTCAATGCGTTCCAGACTTTTGTTATACTCTGTATAATTGGTTAGTTTGTGTTTGGATTTGTTGCTCATTCACATTTTCATCTTTAACAGAAATAAATAATGTACAGGTAAATTTAATAAGTTTGACTAGCGAATTTATGTGTTTTTATGGAAGCCGATATATTCCTACTTCAACTTTATGATAGAAAGTATATACATTTTTACACCCTGTAATGTTTTTTAGAACACGTACAGAGAACTTAATGTCATACTAATTTATCACTAACTCAAACAAAATAATAATAATTAATTAATTGTTGTTCCAGAAATATATAGAAATTGCCATCAGTTTTCGTCACAGAAGAGCAATAACATTAGGTCCCATAGACAAATCAAAATTATTATTTTTTGACATAGACTAAGACATTACGTTGCCTCTAAATGTTTTAAAGTAAATAGACAACGATTACAGGGTAAAGAAAAATATAAATTTTCTATCAAAAAAAAAGATTTTTAAAAATTTCAAAAAAATCTTTTTGCTGAGATGGTAGTTTTCCTAAACCTGTTATAAATTTCAGCCCTATCACTGCAATAGAAGAAGCTTTAAGATGGGACTGAAACTTTGGCACGTAAAATCTTATGACCCGCGATAAAAAAACGCACTGCACCTATACTCTATTATTATACATATACGAGTAGGAAAAAAGCTCCATTACTTCACTAAGTAGGTACTTACCTTTTTTTTCACTTGTTTTATTAAAGATAACCCTTGTTTGTAATTCTTGTATCACTAATTGAAACACACTTTCATTTTCCAATACACAGGTTTTTCGGTTTATTTTAACATACGCAACACTTCTTACTTTTATTTTTGGTTGTTTTATTTAACACGTACCTATCGTCGGAAACGAACAAAATAAAATGAAATATTCATGAAATATAACACACACCCTATTAGCTTCACGGCTTATACAATCGAATAAATCACATAATATTTCTCTCACATACACACTTGACTTAAAACTCAAAAAGTACCCACCAATATCTTAAACCTAACAGATTTTAATTAATTTTCAACACTTTTAAAACTTCGAATCGTATTTTAACATTATGGATCATTTTATTTACGACCTCTACCTCATTTCGGCCTTCGAATGTCCTTGCTCTATTACATTTTCCTAACGCCGGCTAAACTATCGACGTGTTGACAGGCAGGTTATCGAACCCATGTTGGCTCGAGCATGTCGTTTTTTCGAAGATGGGTCCCATATAAACGCGGCCAGAAGTATTTTCAATACTAAAAAATTACCCGGCTATGATACGGAGAGCTCAGGTGTACTTGAGAAACGAAAGACAGTGTTGTGTTTCTCGGCAGAGTCGTCAGGGAACGACCGTTACGACAGAGACAACCTATCTATCGCTCGTGTCGTACTCGTTATAACCTAAAACAATAACACAACAATAACAAGACAGTGTCTGACCGCATGTTCCAGCTATTCATGAATGAGATGCTCAGTCTATATTTTATTTTAAGTCTATGGTCCGAACTGTATTCCGAAAACTTCGGTAGCATATTGTGCCGATAAAAATAAATAAAAAAGTTCCTATAAATGTATGTCCTAAAATACTTAGTTTCGGAGATACAGGGTGTAGAAGTTTCATTTTTATTTCGATTTTTTCTAAATAATTTCTGAAGTAACGTCAATATTTGGATGAAAATTGGTGAGTTTTGTGACACGAGAAATTTGATTTTGATGTCAAAATGACTCCTATTTGTAGGGGGCGCCACCTACATGCGTTTTGACTGTTTTGAAGAGTAATAACTTTTCGACGGTACCTGTATAAAACTGCTGACTAAAAAAATATACATTTCTATGTAATTTCGAATTTCGAATTTCTACGTAAAAAATGTCTCTTGGTAAAAATCGCTATGAGCAACCGTTCTCAAGATATTTAAAATGGAAATAGTCAATACATGTCATTATTGACAAAAAATAAGCACACGCGTTGAATAGAGTTATTTGACTGAAATAATAAATTTTTATTTTTTTAAATTAATCATACATTTTTCTGCGAAAAAATGATGATTAAACAGTTTCTATTGAACTTTTGGCACAAAAAGATTGCAAATTTAAGATTTCAGTCTAATAACTATTTGTGGTCAACATGTTTAATTCGTAAATTATGACAGGTATTAATAATTTCAATTTCAAATATCTCGAGAAACATTACTCGTAGCGATTTTTACCAAGAGACCTTTTTTATGTAAAAAAAGTTGTAAATGTATATTTTTTTACTCAGTAATTTTATACAGGTATGGATGAAAAGTTATTACTCTTCAAACCAGTTAAAGCATATGTAGGTGTCACCCTCTTGAAGTAGGAGTCATATTGACATGAAAATCAAGTTTCTCATATCCGAAATTCCCAGACAAAACTTTTCATATAAATATTGACGTTACTTCTTAAATTATTTGGAAAAAATCGAATTAAAAATGAAACTTCTACACCCTGTATCTCCGAATCTAAGCATTTTAGGACATACTTACATATATACGAACTTTTTTACTTATTTTAATCAGTAGAATATGCTGCCGAAGTTTCCGGAATACAGTTCGGACCACCCTGTATATTTCCATCTGCCACACACCCATTTTACCCGACTGCTACAGCGTAATAGACTCTTAAGAGCTCAAACTTTACCAGAATTTCTTTTTCGTCAATGTGAACGATATTTTCACGGTAACTAAAAAAAAGACGACCTTTAGGTCGATGTATATTATTTGTCTGAGGTATTAACCTAGCTCCTAATACTATTTCCATTTATTTATCTATAATCCTTTTTTTGACAATAAAATTGTTATTCATAGAATACCCTTTTATTTCTCGGAATCGAAACGACCGATCTCTCGTCTGGGTCGCTGGGAGGGTCCTTTCGGGGTCCCCAAACCACCCGAAAGTTCGACGACACCCACTTTGAAAAACACCAAATCGAACCAATACACCAAAGAGCGACCCGCCGACCGGCCATATTATAATAAAGTTTTAAGGAATGCATCTCTTCTCACAACACAAAGCTGTTGTCGTCGTGGTTGTCTTCGCCGGCTCGTTGTCGTTATGGTTTTTTGCTTTTGGGCTTGGTCCTAACTTCAAGAACACACACACACACGTATGTAGATATAGTGGCCCGGCCGCCCACGACACCCTATCGTTCTTTGAAACGGACAGTTTTAGCAGAGACCTTTATTTACTGATAATCGATCTTATTAATTTGATCATCGGTTATTGATAGATGTGACGTATGTAGACGTGCAGTTATTAATAATGTTTTGGTTTAAACTTTATGTACTTCAGTCCGTTGAATTTCAGTACCTAGTTTCTCACATCCCTAAACTGTATACCTATATACACTGAAAACTTACAATGGCTATAATTTTTAAACCAAAAAAGATATAAAAATAATTAAAAATACTGTTTCTATAATATCGAGGGGAATACATATGACGTATTTTTTGAATCACCCCGACCTACCCCTTAGGCAACACCCCTATTCACTTGAAAATCTTAAATGGCAACACCCCACTTGTGGCGCTTTTTGGAAAGTCCATGAAAAATGCTAAACGATGATCATAAAGTTTTTAGGGTGAAATTGAAAAACTACCAATTACACGAAAAATTACGTGGATATTAATGAAAAATGTGATTTTTTTAGAATAAGTTACAAATTGGGACCCAGCTAAATGAGGCAAATGAGATATTTTTCAAATCACACCGACCAACCCCTAGGTGCCACCCCCTCACTTCTAATCTCATCAATGCTATTTTGAAACCATTGCCATTTTGAAGCTAAAAATAAAAAATGTAGATAAATAAAAAGGCAACACAAAGATGATTTACTAATCGTTCAGCCTAATTTTGCGATACCGCAAATTCTTCCTTATCATCTATTTTTTTACTTTCAACAAACAGGAATCTTAAAACGGCATATCTTTGAGTTTTTGCACTGTCTTCTATCGATTTTCAGTCGTTTGCAAATTTGGTGGTATTTTAAACCTTTATTTAATTCGCTTATTAGAAAGAAAAATGGTTTATACTGTGAAAGAAAGAATTCAAATAGTTTTTCTTTATGGTGCTGAATTTGAGAACGGCCCGTGCTTTCAATAAGTGAAATCTCGACAAAAACGTAAGTCACGTTTATGTTAGAGATTTGATTCTAAAGTCTCAAGAAACTGGATCGGTCAAAAATAAAAAAAGGACAAAGCACAGAGTACTGAATGAAGAAATGCAGATGGAAGTTATTGGTCAGGTATCGGTCAATCCAGAAGCATCAACACGCCACTTGGCATCACTCACAGGTATACCTCGAACATCTGTTAGAGGAAATGACTTATATATGAATATATTATATTTAATATTGAAAATGCACACATTCCATCCCTACAAAATGAATTCTGCAGGAACTTGGCGACGACGATCCACATAGAAGAACTCAGTTCTGTGAACTAATGACGGAGGAAATTCGAAGGGAACCTTCAATCACTAAAAATATTTGTTTTAGTGATGAGTGCTCATTTTTTTTAAACGGAAATGTGAATAAGCAGAACTGCAGATACTGAAGCGATGAAAATCCGCATATTGTTGTTGAAAGACATACCCAACATTCACAAAAGCTCAATGTTTGGTGCGGAATACTAGGCGATAAAATTATAGGTCCATTTTTCATCGACGGAAATTTGACTGGTGATGCTTATGTGGAAATGCTGAACAATTTGATAGAACCAGTAAATGAGGCTGAAAATCAAAGAGATTTGGAAGGAAATTTAACTCTTAATGAAGACCTCATACACTTTCAGCAATATGAAGCCCCTTCGCATTATTCTATTGTCACAAGGCGGTGGTTGGATAGATATTATCCAAGGCAATGGATTGGCAGAAGGAGTCCAATCAAGTGGCCGCCAAGGTCACCTGATCTCACTCCTTTAGACTTTTTCTTGTGGGGTTACACTAAATCCATAGTCTACAAGACAAAACCAGGTTCGTTGCAAGAATTGCGGCAGAGGATAACTGAAGCATGTCGAAATATTCCGAGAGAGACTTTCCAAAAAGTGAAAAGAATTTGAAAATCGTTTGTATTTTCGTATCGCACAAAACGGCTGTCATTTTGACCAATTGTTAAAATTTTAGTTAAAGTTATCATTTTAAATCTCTTTCAAATTGTCACACCTACATTTCTTATTACTACTTACCAGTAATTAAGTTCAAGTCTGTATGACCTATGAACTGTGGTATAGTAAGTGTCACAAGTGAGGTATCGCTATCTTGAGATTAGAAGTGAGGGGGTGGCACCTAGGGGTGGGTCGGGGTGGTTTGAAAAATACCATACATTTGCCTCATTTAACTTGGTCCCAATTTGTAACTTATACTGAAAAAATCACTTTTTTCATTAATGTCCACCTAATTTTTCGTGTAAGGACTAGTTTTTCAATTTCACCCTAAAAACTTTATGATCATCGTTTAGCATTTTTCATGGGCTTTCCTAAAAGGCGCCACAAGCTGTATGCTTTAGTTAACACTACTTAAATAATGAGGAATCGTTTACCTTTAATAACATTCTTTGTCACAAAACTTACGAAGCAAAATAACATCAATGCGTCTCGAATGGTAGTCTCAAAGATATTACTTAACAAATATTATCTCTGGTCGCCGCCTGATTTCCCTCTTCCTAGTTTGCAAATAATATTTTAAAAATTAATAATTTTATTTATGTATACACAGTCTCTTAAAACTGAATGTTTCGAATTTCAAGAAATATGTTTATTTTTAAATAGGCGGTTCATCTCACTTGAAACGATTAAAGCTAAACTAGTTTTAATCATCTGGTGAAGATCGTTAGCAAAACGCGCGTCCAGTCTAAAGGTACCTATACCTACTCGTACGTTTTGGTGTATCGTGGTTAATTGTTGTGTTGTATTTTGCTGGCTCTAACATTAAAGCTTCCCACCTCCCCAACTGTTTATCTATACATATACTTTCTATATAACTCAAAACACAAGTTTACTAGTTTACGTTAATATATTCCAACCATTTACCCTAAAACTCTTCGTTGGTCATTGGGGCCTCGACTCACGCGGAGTGAGCCGTGAGAACCGCGTCTTGGCGCAGCGCCACCGCCAAGACAACTTGCGAGGCGCAGGGGGAGAAGCTATCGATATTTTGTGCTGATCAAACAAATACCTGAGCGAGAGGAGATCATTGGGACAGTTTTATTGGGATAAATAAAACCATTAAGTCGAGCGCAGCGACGACAAACGACTGCACGACGGTCGGTCGGTATGCGAAGAGAGGTGACGAGAGAACAGAAAGAGGACTGGGATCCTGATTGTAAAATGAAGCTGTTTACAGAAGCGGGCAGTCGAGATATTTTCGATATTACTACTTTATTCGATTCCTGATTTTCTGATGGTCTCTGTTAATTAATTTTTATTTAATCGAGGATTTGTTTTACGGATGGTTTCTTGTGATGCCAATTCAAGATTTAGGTATGCATGCATGGGTACGCATATTAGGTATATGCAGGAAGGAAACCGATATGTCCATAAGGCATTCTAATCTAGATTAATTAGTTTCTTACGTTTATTAATCTTTTTGGTTTGTATACAGGGTGTCAAAACATAGTGTATCTAACTGTGGTGGGTGATTCTACAGTTAAAAATAAAACTATTTTCTAAAAAAAAAATTTCTATGAACATATGCCCTAAAATGCTTGCTGAAGAAGTTACAGCCCTCGAAATCATATCGATTTTAGTATTAGTGAAATGATAAATTGTAAAGAAATTTTAAATAAATTAATCTCCTGATTTGGCTAATGCTAAAATCGATGCATCGAAACCTTTAAACGCAAATATCTTGAAAATCGTTCACTGTTTCGAACTAAACAAAAAGCATCTTTTTTACATAAAAAAGTCCTATCTTTAATTTTCATTTATTGAAATTACTGTATCTATAAGGATAAAAGAAGTACCACCAGTAGTACTCTACCCTGATGGAAAGTACCTTTTCAGGGCTGCTACGGAATTTTACATTATCGCCATTCGCCATTAAAATGTGTGTAAGGGTACCAAAAGGTTTCAAAAAAAATGGTTGACCAATGTTTTAAATAATAATTTTCCTAAAATTCTATTCTCGTAATACAAATAAAAGATTCTGGGCCTTTAAAGTGTCCAATGGTTCAAGCTCGGGTCAAGTAACTGAAAAAGCTTTAAATAATCCATTATTTTTGATGTCACTATAATTTCTATACAATAGTTAATTACCGATATAATGCTTAAGTTATCTTATCATCACGAGATGCCACGAGAAACAAATGCAATTGATTAATTGATTAATTTAATTTTTTACCAATTAAAACAAAAAATTCTCAGTTAGCAACTTCTTCAAAATCAATTTATTTTCTATTAGTCCTATTATTTCTTTTTAAAGGAATTATGAACTTCAAC
Organism: Sitophilus oryzae; assembly: GCF_002938485.1. Lineage (NCBI taxonomy): Eukaryota > Metazoa > Arthropoda > Insecta > Coleoptera > Curculionidae > Sitophilus > Sitophilus oryzae. The sequence goes on along the minus strand of NW_022147237.1, from coordinate 2,491,339 downwards.
GCATTTTTTTTTATAAAATTATATAATGTATGTTTTTCTTTTCAGGTGAGTATTTCTACAAATACTATAAGAGAACGGTACAAGCAGAGACGTTAAGAAAACCAGAAAGTCATATACAGGTAGGATTTACATTATAATAGATGGTAAGAGATTTGCGTTTACGTATCAAAGTCTGGCAACACGACACCGTTTTTCACAGCATCGAACAAAAACTGGAAGCTGCACTTAACACCATGGCTGGTTACTATGACCAAAACTCATTAAAGCCCAACCCTTCCAAGACGCAGGTTTCTGCCTTCCACCTACGCAATAGAGAGGCTACGATAAAATTCAATGTTCTGTGGAGAGGTAGTTCACTGGAACACACAGAAACACCTAAATATCTCGGTGTGATATTAGACAGGACCTTAACATATAGGCACCACTGCCAGAAAACTCGACAAAAGGTCAACGCGAGAAATAATATTTTAAGAAGGTTAACCGGAAGCAAGTGGGGTGCAAATCCTTCGGTCTTAAGAACGACGGCACAGGCTATGTTTTTCAACGCTTGCGAATACGCTTGCCCTGTATGGAGTAGATCGAGCCATGTGAAACAAGTTCTCTCCTCAACTTTATATAGCCTCCAGTTTTGCAGCCCCTCCACAGCGCCGCAAAGCCACCGAATATACTGAAATGTTTAAACAGATGTTCGATGATCGCCATCCACTTTATGGAGAGTTCCAGGGACCGAGTCAGAGACTCCGGTCACGTAAAAACTTCTTAAAAGCTGTTACACAAGATCCACCATCTGATTACCCTCTTAAGGAGAAAGATCCTACCGGCCGAAATTTTGATTGGGCCACCTAGATGTCCTTGAACCGAATTAGAACAGGAGTAGTGCCGGTTAAGACCAACAAAGCCAAACGGGGGCTATCAACGTCGAGGACACAGACTGTGAATGTGGCGAAACCCAAAACACGGGGCATCTGTTGTCCTGCAGAAGTTGCCCTCATACCTGTAGCCTAGAAGATTTATGGAACGCCGAAGAAAATGCTATAGACGTTGCTCGGTATTGGGCTAAAGAATTTTAAATTACACTTATATGTGTACATATTTATTGTCCGGATACGAAAAAGTAAGTAAAAAAATAAGTAAGTCTGGCAACATCCATATTATTTGTTCTAATCTGAAAAATATAAAGAAAAATTGGAATATTGGACCCTACTGTCTACAATCTTGAGTCTGGGAATCATATTCCTGCATTTTTAGACATTTCCAACAATTTGTTAATTGCACAATCAATATGTATACCGATAAAAAACACGTATTTGTATAAATGACAGTAAAGTTTCCAAATGATATGTTTTTTATATGATTGTTTACTTTATACCTATACATTTTTTAATTTATTATCTAATTTTAGATAAAAATTATTTCATACTGAAATTAATTCCGAGTAAGTTCAAGTAGGGTAAAAACCAATAATTTTAAATTTTTACTCCTTAATTAATAATAATAATGATACAGTTAAATATAGATAACATTAAACTATTTTCAAAATAAATTCTGATTATATTATAAATTCATAAATTCCGTTAACACTTCTTGTTTGTACAACAGACAAATGTTTCACTTTATTTGATTTAATACCACTAACTACAGTAATAATACTTATACTAACAGAATAGTTAAGCTGCGATAAATTTGATTCTTTTACGAATGATTTTATGTTAATTTGTAAATCAGAATATCAAGGGAAATCTCGGTATATTAATCCGTATTATTAAAAGAGTAATGATCTTACTTACAGTATGAGCTATTTCCACCTGCTGAATATTTATGATAACTGATACCTTTTCATAAGCGGCGGTTAAAATGAACATCTAAATTTAAATTTAGTTGAATGTACAATGTACACTAAATTTTGTTTCCCTGACACTATTAATATGTAATACCAATTAATGTATATTCGAGGTAACGTAGAACTCGTAGGAGTATTAATCTAGGGAATATACGGCTTAAAATTGCAGATTGGGATATATTCTTTGATGTAGAGTCACTAAATTTTCATCATAGTAATAATAAGGAAATAGAAGATTAGCATATAAATTCAAGTTAATGACACATCTAAAATTACTACAGTACGTATTCCAATAGTCCAAATTACTAAAGTACGTATTCAATAGTCCATGTCGAAAATGCACATAGATTGACTGCAAAGCGTTTACTACTACTACTGCCATTACTCGCTAACGAGTATTTGATACGTATCAGAAAATGGTTACCCAAGGCGTTTTCTTTCATGAGCTTTTCGGTGACTGAAAAGCCCGATACGTGATGTTATCGCTCTTCCGCACTCCTGATTCAAAAATCTTTATTACTTTGTTGCTACTTTATCTTTATTACTTTGTTGCCTCTTTACTTTTTGGATGTCTTTATTAATTGAGTTTACAATTCTTCTCCATTGCGTTCTATTGTGTGCTGCTTCCTCCCACTGATGCATGCTCATCCCCTTTAAGTTTTCATGGAAAATATCCTTGTACCTTTTGAACTGCCCACCTGGTTTCCTCTTACCGTCTTCAAGCTCACCGTAAAGAATATATTTTGGTAGGCGGTTTTCTTGCATCCTGCATACGTGACCAGTCAATCTCAAGCGGGATTTAGTAATCATGACTTCAGCGCTGTCGCAATTTACGTGACTATAATAATTATAAGAATAAAATTAGGTCACTAATAACAACTGCAAAGAAAAATTACATAAAAAGAGAATTTAACAAAAACAAAGAGACATCTTCTTCTCTATGGAAGTGTATAAATAAAATATGTGGTAAAACACAAAAAAATAAAGATATAAATACAATTAAAACCGAAGAAGGTCAACGTATATTACTGATCAAATTAAGATGCTAATGCGTTAGAATTATCATTATTGTACTGTCGCTGAAAAACTAGCGGTTAAAATATCTTCAACAAATAATACCTGTGTTATAAACCGTCTGGAAAACAGTCTGTATTTACGTCAAACTTGCGAAGACGAAATAATTAAAATAATAAAAAAATCTGAAAAATAAAAAAGCTCCTGGTTATTACAATATTTAAGCTCGGATATTTTATTAAAATAATTTCAAAAAAAAAAAAAAAAAAAAAAAAAGTTTTGATAAATTATTGTATCGAAAGTGGTTGTTTTCCGGACTATCTTAAAGTAGGTGTAATTAAACCATTATATAAAGGGGGTGATAAGGAGCATATAGGCAATTATAGACCGATATCTATATTAATCAGTTTTTTTCTAAAATTTCATGAAACAGTTATAAAAAAACGCTGCTAAAATTATCAAAATGTTTAATAAAATTTAACATTTTTAATATCAAAAAAATCAATTTGGTTCTTTAGAAGGCAAATCAACACAGGATGCCGTTCATGCATTACATCATCAATCTATGATGCTCTAGACTCGGGACATCGAAGCCTCTGTATATTCGTAGATCTCGCTTAAGCATTTGATACGGTAAATCACAAAATACTTTTAGACAAATTAGAGAGATATGGAATACGAGGAAACAGCCTTAGTATTTTAAAAAGGTTACCTTAAGAAAACATATCACAATATGTTTTAATTTGGGAAGATATTAATAGTAAGCCAGGAACGATTGAGCATGGTACACAAGGCACTGTGTTGGGTCCGTTATTATTGTTATTTATATTAATGATCACTATAACATAATTAATACAAAGCAGAAATTTTTAGCTGCGCAGACGATACAGCGATATTTTATAAATCTACTCTTGTCGGAATTTGGAAAGATAAGCAGAGGAAGACTTTCAGACAATTATACCTTTATCAAAAAACAAATTAAATTAAACTAATGCAAACCAAATATATATCCTTCTCTATTTATTAAACATAAATGAACAGATTGGGACAGATTACAAATAACCAATAATAATATGTAATACCGGAATGTGATTTTTATAAAATATATTAGGGGTTACAATCGACAAACATTTTAAATGGAATATTCCTTTTATAATGTAACTACAAAATTGCGAGGATTGTTGCCGAAATTTTAATTATTTTTGAAAAGTTTTGGACGTCAAACAGCTTAGAATCCTGTACTCATCCCTTGTACAATCTCATTTGACATATGGAATTCTAGGGTGGGGGGGTGCGGCTGAATGTCATTTAAAGAGCTTGTATTCTGTTCAAAAATGGTTCATAACAATTATTTACAATAAAAAGAAAACTTTCTCTTCAAACTTTCTCTTTAAGCAGGCGCATCTACTGGATATACGTCAGCTATACTGTCTAGATGTTTTATAAAAATTCTTTATCAGGCGGAAATATCTATTGAACATGTTGACCATGAATATGTAACTAGACATAAGGCGTTTTATCCTAGTTTATGCTCTAAAACTGTTGGACAAAGATCTTCAAAGTTTTTTGCACCTCGGTTATATAACATCTTACCAACCTTCCTAAAGGATGTTAAAGGTTACTCTGGTTTTAAAAAAGGGGTATGCAAAGATGTTGATCGAGTGAGTAGAGATATATTTAACTGACCTAGTTACTTAAAATATACAAAATAAATTTTTTCATAAGTGCCAATGAACATTATATATTGTCATAATTAAATTGTATTCCTTTCACATACAAGTAATTACATATTATTTTTTTTTTTTTTTTTTTTTTTTTTTTTTTTTTTTTTGATTCTTAAAATTTAAATATAGTCTTAGTTAAATTGTACCTAGATATTGTGTATTAGATATAGTAGCATATTATGTTGTATTGTACTGTACTATTTTATATCTGTTTTAATTTCAAGAAAAATGTTTAATAAACGTTATTATTATTATTATTATTATTATAATTAGATTTTTCAAGGACTGATACGTTTGAGGCATGGTGGTACCATTTGATTCTTAACAGTTGTCTAAGGTGTCTCTGTTGCAACTTCTTTAATGCATTCATGTGTCGGCGAATGGCACCATGTTTCGCTTCCATATATGGTGGGGATTATTATTGCCCGGTACACTGCAAGTTTTGTTTTTGTGCTCCAGTCATGATTGTAGAAAATTCTTTCTTTTAATTTCGAGAATGTTCTTGAGGCTCTGCTAATTCTGTGCTGAATTTCAGAGTCGATATTGGTCTTTTTCGAAATCAAACTACCGAGGTAATTGAATTCCGCTACATATTCCAATAGTTCTTCTCCGATTTTTATAGCAGCATTATTTTATGATTTTCTGGGCGAGTGCACATGATTTTAATTTTATCGATGTTCAGCTTAAGGCCCAAAGCCTCGTATGCCAGGTATATGTGTTCAGAATTTGTTGTAAGCACACATAATCAACTACAGATAATAGCGACAGAATTAAGATACAAAAATAATAGTATACAGGGTTGTTCACCACATACGACACGGAGTATTGTAGCTAAACGATTAGATTTTTACAAATTGTAAGTTTTGGGTTAGTTGAAGGACTATTAGATCTACAATTTAAAAATATTTTTACAAGATACAGGGTACCCCAAATAAGTAAAAATTATTATAGTTGTGTTTTTTAAATGAAACACCCTGTATATTATTCTATTTTTAGATTCTGCGATTGAAATAAAGGTAAATTTCATTAGCGTTTATCACACTTAAACCTTAACGTTTTTGAAATATTTTCAATTTTATGAAATTGCAGTAAAAATTTTAAGGCTTCGTTTCTCCAAGGGTATCGAAGTTGTTTATACTAAATATCTACTGAAGTTCATTTATTGATCAGATATTGTTTTGCAATAACAACAATACTTCTACCTTATACAGAGTAGTCAAAAATTCTAAAAAGTCCAAATACTAAAAAGCTGAATTTTGTGTATTAGACACTGTGGTAAAAAGTAACACCTTATAAATTTTATTTCATTTTTTGACAAAAGCTTACTTATAACAACAGAGACGTTCATTTTCATAAATTATAATTGTATTGATTTCTGAGTCAAATTCACATTTATTTAGAATAATTTATTAATTAAAACAATTAAATATGCAATTAATATTTTTTGGGGCGGAAATAATGGCGGTATATTATTTAATTAAAATAGTTTTCTTTTTGTAAACAAATGGGCTAGCAATATTATTATTTTTATCACCTGTACATTTTGTACATATTTATGTTGCTTTAAAAAAATCTAAAATGTCAATATTCCATGGGTATAGTGATAAAAATGAGGTCTAAATTATAAGAAAAAGCATTTTCTACGAAAACTTGAAGAGATAGGTAAAAAATGGTATAATACAATTTGATAGACAATTAAAATGTGCATCTGATTCATGTAAAATAACAGGGTTACCCATTTAAATTAAACAAGTTATTGCCGTTTGAAGCTAGTAATTATTTAATATAAATTTTTGGACACTCTGTATAAGGTAGTATAATTTTTATTATTGCCACACACTACCTGATCAATAAATAATCTTCAGTAAATATTTAGTATTAAAATCTTTAATACCTTTGAAGTAATGGAGCCTTAAATTTTTTACTGCAATTTTACAAAATTGAAAATATTTTAAAAACGGTAAGGTTTAAGTGTGACAGACCTTAATCAAATTTACCTTTATTTCAACCGTAGAATCTAAAAATAGAATAATATGCAATGTTTCATTTAAAAAAATACAACTATAATATTTTTTACATATTTGGGACAGTCTGTATCTTGTAATATTATTTTAAATTATACCTCTAATAGTCCTTCAACGAACCCAAAACTTGTTAAAATAATTTGTAAAAATCTAATCGTTTAGCTACAATACTCCGTGTCGTATGTGGTGAACAACCCTGTATATTTAATACAAATAAAATCGGTTGAAGAACTACAATTTAATTTTGAAAAAGTGGTACTGAAAAATAAATAATCTGAAACACTTATACAGGGTGTTTCAAAACAAATGCGAAAAACTTCAGGGGGTGATTCCTTAATCAAAATAAAGGGTTGTTTGCTTCATAAACGTTGGGTCAAAAGTCAACCATTAGGGAGATATCGCGGTACAAAGATGGCGGAAAAATAATGTTCTTATTTTTTATCTTGAAATCGAAAAGAGATAGTCTAATGAAATTTTATGGAAGCATTACTGTTATGAAAACACACTTTCTGGTAATTTTTTCACTTTTTTAAAATGAGTGGAAGGGGTTGAAATAAACTACCCCTATCATTCTTGTTAACGAAATTTAAAGAAAAATCTTATCAAACACATGCAAAAAAATTAATTTGGATAGTTTAGTTTGTTTAGAAACTTTTTTACTTCTTGTATTTTTTTTATAAAACTCACCGATTTGAAATTAAAAAATAAAATGTAAAGCATTACATGTCAGGACTAAAAATATTTTTAGATTAAGAATCTAGTGATAATAATGATAATAATATTAATCTAGATAATAACGTATTGCAGTAGGGTAATGTCAAATAAAACAATATTAGAAACATCCTAAAAAGTGACAGCGGCCGACTAAGAGATAAAAAAGTTTCTAAATAAACTAAACTATCAAAATTAATTTTTTTTGCATGTGTTTGATAAGATTTTTCTTTAAATTTCATTAACAGGAATAATAGGGGTAGTTTATTTCAACCCCTTCCACTCATTTTAAAAAAAGTGAAAAAACTACCAGAAAGTGTGTTTTCATAACAGTAATGCTTCCGTAAAATTTCATCAGTCTATCTCTTTTCGTTTTCAAGATAAAAAATAAAAACATTATTTTTCCGCCATCTTTGTACCGCGATATCTCCCTAATGGTTGACTTTTAACCCAACGTTTATAAAGCAAACTACCCTTTATTTTGAACAAGGAATCACCCCCTGAAGTTTTTCGCATTTGTTTTGAAACACCCTGTATAACAATTTTATAATAAATTTCAGCTCATTTAGATTTTAGTTGAATAATGTAAAAAAATTGTTAACCTAATAAGGGTAAGTTCACATGAATATTTAGCAACAAACTTGGAAACAACATAACTTTGATTATTTTCTTAATTCAACTAAAGTTCACACGAATCGCATGCAATATAAAAATAAATTATATATAACGATTTCCCTGCTTGCACAACATAAAAAACACAAGTCCAGCGAAGTGTATATAGATCGCGGTAGACCAAAACGTCCCGGCCTAATCTTTTCATAGGTTATTTACTTGGGTACAATGGCGGGTCGAAATTATAAAGCGTCCGAGTTATGAGGATTTAATTGGAAGCCACCGGGCCGGCAACCGTCTCTACAAATTTCAGAATCATTCCTTTCTTATTCTGCCCTAATCACTTAGGAAGCTACTTCGTATGGTGCGTCGCAAAGATAGATATAGCGGAGGCTATTTGCACCATCGGTCAAGGTAAAGATTCCACTTTTGTTACAGCTCTTACATATCAAGCTTCTTACTTGAGAATTTTCTGCAGTCAGTTCTGTGGTAATGGATACATTACTCAGAAATTGACTTGATGGAAGCATTGTATGGATTTCTCATTAAATCATTATTCTAAAAATAATGTAATTTGTTATTTTAAGCTCTTTCAAAATTAAAAAAAAACTGCTAATTATATTCATGCTTTTGACCGAAAATATTTATTTATAACAGTGGCTTCTTCATAACTCACCATTATTCCTTAAATTATAAACGGGTTACTATGGCAATAATAAGCTTGTCAAAAACTTTTGATTTGACCATGATATTCTATCTCGTAAGCTCGATAGTTATGGCAAAGGATATGGTATGCCTTAAAAATGATTCACTCACATTTAAAATTTTGTACACAAGTTAGTTAACGAGATGCTTATGAAATGTTGCTTCTAAAAGATTGAATGTAGTCAAGGAAGTTCCTAAGGGCTCTATATTAGGACCATTATTGTATATTCTCTGTACACTAATAATTATATATCTTCTAGACTTTAATTACTTTTGAAATAATGGTTTATTTGTTTATAATAAAAAACACAATGTACCTATATTATTTGATATTCGTATAAATCGTATAAATTGTTCATTTATATCATAATAATTGAAATAATGGAGAAAAATATAGTTTCTTTACAGTTTAAATGTTATCTTATGCATTTAAGCGTATTTTAAGAAACTATATTTTACGTACCTATCTATTCTAATAAATAACTACGGATAAGATATAAAAAAATAAAAAGCAACTTCCGAAGATCCGTCTTTTTTATTCATGGTTGATGTAAATGACAAAATATGTAAATGATACGAGCACTAATTTTTCGCAATCGAATCCAGTTCCATTTTGTTGGTGTTAAACTCTTAATACTTCTCTTAAAATTTTGTCGATTATCTTGGTTACTTCTTCAGATGTTGTTACGCTGTCCATTTTTATTGCAATACAATATATCCAATGGAATTTCAATACGGTCGATTTAGAAATTGAAAATTTTTGATTTAGTTCATTTGATGAATATTTTGTGTTTTTGAAACATTTGACGTTGAAGGTATTGAACGTATTTGACAACAACAAACAATTACGTTTGTCCGACAGGTGTTAATATTTTTGGCATTTTCCTAACGGTGCATTTTACATTTTCAAAATTCTGTCAGTAAAAAATTAACGTGCCTAAATTTAGTGCATTTAAGTGTACAGGGTGGCTCGAATTCGACGCTCATCATTGGGATTTCGGAAACCGTAAGAGATACAGGATCGGTCAAATGGAGACAAAGTTGCGCAATTTGATGCTCAATAAAATGCCGTATTGCATTTTGAAAAATTCAGAATACTTCCGAATATATTCGATACTCCAATCCAAAAATCATACTTCTTCAGCTAATGATAAACTGCTGATGGTCATATGCCATCGAGTTCAAGAGAACCCAGTCCAGGACAATTTTCTCGTTATTATTCGGTTTTAATATATTCTTTTGGTGATAATAATGTTATTTAATAATGCATTCATACCCTCCAATCCTAGAATCATACTTCCTCAGCTAATGGTAAACTGCCGATGAACATATGCCATCCAGTTCAAGAGGACCCAGTCCTGAACAGTTTTCTCGTTATATTCGATTTTAATATATTCTTTTGGTGATAATAATGATATCTAATAATGAATTTATACCCTCCAATCGAAGAATCATACTTCTTCATCTAATGGTAAACTGCCGATGAACATATGCTATCCAGTTCAAGAGGATCCAGTCCAGGACAATTTTCTCGTTATAATTCGATTTTAATATATTCTTTTGGTGATAATAATGTTATTTAATAATGAATTTATACCCTCCAATCCAAGAATCATACTTCTTCGGCTAATGGTAAACTGCTGATGGACATATGCCATCCAGTTCAAGAGAACCCAGTCCAGGACAATTTTCTCATTATAATTCGGTTTTAATATATTCTTTTGGTCATAATAATGTTATTTAATAATGAATTTATACCCTCCAATCCAAGAATCATACTTCTTCAGCTAATGGTAAACTGCTGATGGACATATGCCATCCAGTTCAAGAGGACCCAGTCCTGAACAGTTTTCTCGTTATAATTCGGTTTTAATATATTCTTTTGGTGATAATAATGATATTTAATAATGAATTTATACCCTCCAATCCAAGAATCATACTTCTTCAGCTAATGGTAAACTGCCGATGAACATATGCCATCCAGTTCAAAAGGATCCAGTCCTGGACAATTTTCTCGTTATAATTCGATTTTAATATATTCGTTTGGTGATAATAATGTTATTTAATAATGAATTTATACCCTCCAATCCAAGAATCATACTTCTTCAGCTAATGGTAAACTGCTGATGGACATATGCCATCCAGTTCAAGAGGACCCAGTCCAGGACAATTTTCTCGTTAAAATTCGATTTTAATATATTCTTTTGGTGATAATAATGTTATTTAATAAAGAATGTATACCCTCCAATCCAAGAATCATACTTCTTCAGCTAATGGTAAACTGCCGATGGACATATGCCATCCAGTTCAAGAGGGCCCAGTCCAGGACAGTTTTCTCGTTATAATTCGGTTTTAATATATTCTTTAGTTGGTAGTAATGTTATATAATAATGAATTTATGCCCTCCAATCCAAGAATCATACTTCTTCATCTAATGGTAAACTGCCTATGAACATATGCCATCCAGTTCAAGAGGATCCAGTCCAGAAAAATTTTCTCGTTATAATTCGATTTTAATATATTCTTTTAGTGGTAATAATGTTATCTTATAATGAATTTATACCCTCCAATCCAAGCATCATACTTCTTCGGCTAATGGTAAACTGCTGATGGACATATGCCATCCAGTTCAAGAGGAACCAGTTCTGGACAATTTTCTCGATATAATTCGGTTTTAATATATTCTTTTGGTGATAATAATGTTATTTAATAATGAATTTATACCCTCCAATCCAAGAATCATACTTCTTCAGCTAATGGTAAACTGCTGATGGACATATGCCATCCAGTTCAAGAGGACCCAGTCCAGGACAATTTTCTCGATATAATTTGATTTTAATATATTCTTTTAGTGGTAATAATGTTATCTAATAATGAATTTATACCCTCAAATCCACGCATCATACTTCTTCGGCTAATGGTAAACTGCTGATGGACATATGCCATCCAGTTCAAGAGGACCCAGTCCTATACAGTTTTCTGGATATAATTCGGTTTTAATATATTCTTTTGGTGATAATAATGTTATTTAATAATGAATTTATACCCTCCAATCCAAGAATCATACTTCTTCAGCTAATGGTAAACTGCTGAAGAACATATGCTATCCAGTTCAAGAGGACAAAGTCCAGGACAATTTCCTCGATATAATTCGGTTTTAATATATTCTTTTGGTGATAATAATGTTATTAATAATGAATTTATACCCTCCAATCCAAGAATCATACTTCTTCAGCTAATGGTAAACTGCCGATGGACATATGCCATCCAGTTCAAGAGGGCCCTGTCCAGGACAGTTTTCTCGTTATAAGTCGATTTTATTATATTCTTTTGGTGGTAATAATCTTATTTAATAATGAATTTATACCTCCAATCCAAGAATCATACTTCTTCGACTAATGGTAAACTGCTGATGGACAAATGCCATCCAGTTCAAGGGGACCCAGTCCAGGATAATTTTCTATTCGGATTTAATATATTCTTTTGGTGATAACAATGGTTATTTAATAATGAATTTATACCCTCTAATCCTAGAATCATACTTCTTCAGCTAATGGTAAACTGCTGATGGACATATGCCATCCAGTTCAAGAGGACCCAGTCCAGGACAATTTTCTCGATATAATTCGGTTTTAATATATTCTTTTGGTGGTAATAATGTTATTTAATAATAAATATATACCCTCCAATCCAAGAATCGTACTTCTTCAGCTAATGGTAAACTGCCGATGGACATATGCCATCCAGTTCAAGAGGGCCCTGTCCAGGACAGTTTTCTCGTAATAATACGGTTTTAATATATTCTTTGGTGGTAATAATGTTATTTAATAATCAATTTATACCCTCCAATCCAAGAATCATACTTCTTCGCCTAATGGTAAACTGCTGATGGACAAATGCCATCCAGTTCAAGAGGACTCAGTACTGGACAATTTCCTCCTTATAATTCGGTTTTAATATATTCTTTTGGTGATAATAATGTTATTTAATAATGAATTTATACCCTCCAATCCAAGGATCGTACTTCTTCGGCTAATGGTAAACTGCCGATGGACATATGTCATCCAGTTCAAGAGGGCCCTGTCCAGGACAGTTTTCTCATAATAATTCGGTTTTAATATATTCATTTGATGATAATAATGTTATTTAATAATGAATTTATACCCTCCGATGACAAGAATCATACTTCTTCGACTAATGGTAAACTGCTGATGGACATATGCCATCCAGTTCAAGAGGACCCAGTCCAGGACAATTTTCTCGTTATAATTCGGTTTTAATATATTATTTTGGTGATAATAATGTTATTTAACAATGAATTTATACCCTCCAATTCAAGAATCATACTTCTTCAGCTAATGGTAAACTGCTGATGGACATATGACATCCAGTTCAAGAGGACCCAGTCCAGGACAATTTTCTCGATATAATTCGGTTTTAATATATTCTTTGGTGGTAATAATGTTATTTAATAATGAATTTATACCCTCTAATCCTAGAATCATACATCTTCAGCTAATGGTAAACTGCTGATGGACATATGCCATCCAGTTCAAGAGGACCCAGTCCAGGACAATTTTCTTGTTAAAATTCGATTTTAATATATTCTTTAGGTGGTAATAATGTTATTTAATAATGAATTTATACCCTCCGATCCAAGAATCATACCTCTTCGACTAATGGTAAACTGCCGATGGACATATGTCATCCAGTTCAAGAGGGCCCTGTCCAGGACAGTTTTCTCATAATAATTCGGTTTTAATATATTCATTTGGTGGTAATAATGTTATTTAATAATGAATTTATACCCTCCGATCCAAGAATCATACTTCTTCGACTAATGGTAAACTGCTGATGGACATATGCCATCCAGTTCAAGAGGACCCAGTCCAGGACAATTTTCTCGTTATAATTCGGTTTTAATATATTATTTTGGTGATAATAATGTTATTTAACAATGAATTTATACCCTCCAATTCAAGAATCATACTTCTTCAGCTAATGGTAAACTGCTGAGGGACATATGACATCCAGTTCAAGAGGACCCAGTCCAGGACAATTTTCTCGATATAATTCGGTTTTAATATATTCTTTTGGTGATAATAATGTTATTTAATAATGAATTTATACCCTCCAATCCAAGAATCATACTTCTTCAGCTAATGGTAAACTGCTGAAGAACATATGCTATCCAGTTCAAGAGGACAAAGTCCAGGACAATTTCCTCGATATAATTCGGTTTTAATATATTCTTTTGGTGATAATAATGTTATTAATAATGAATTTATACCCTCCAATCCAAGAATCATACTTCTTCAGCTAATGGTAAACTGCCGATGGACATATGCCATCCAGTTCAAGAGGGCCCTGTCCAGGACAGTTTTCTCGTTATAAGTCGATTTTATTATATTCTTTTGGTGGTAATAATCTTATTTAATAATGAATTTATACCCTCCAATCCAAGAATCATACTTCTTCGACTAATGGTAAACTGCTGATGGACAAATGCCATCCAGTTCAAGGGGACCCAGTCCAGGATAATTTTCTATTCGGATTTAATATATTCTTTTGGTGATAACAATGGTTATTTAATAATGAATTTATACCCTCTAATCCTAGAATCATACTTCTTCAGCTAATGGTAAACTGCTGATGGACATATGCCATCCAGTTCAAGAGGACCCAGTCCAGGACAATTTTCTCGATATAATTCGGTTTTAATATATTCTTTTGGTGGTAATAATGTTATTTAATAATAAATATATACCCTCCAATCCAAGAATCGTACTTCTTCAGCTAATGGTAAACTGCCGATGGACATATGCCATCCAGTTCAAGAGGGCCCTGTCCAGGACAGTTTTCTCGTAATAATACGGTTTTAATATATTCTTTTGGTGGTAATAATGTTATTTAATAATCAATTTATACCCTCCAATCCAAGAATCATACTTCTTCGCCTAATGGTAAACTGCTGATGGACAAATGCCATCCAGTTCAAGAGGACTCAGTACTGGACAATTTCCTCCTTATAATTCGGTTTTAATATATTCTTTTGGTGATAATAATGTTATTTAATAATGAATTTATACCCTCCAATCCAAGGATCGTACTTCTTCGGCTAATGGTAAACTGCCGATGGACATATGTCATCCAGTTCAAGAGGGCCCTGTCCAGGACAGTTTTCTCATAATAATTCGGTTTTAATATATTCATTTGATGATAATAATGTTATTTAATAATGAATTTATACCCTCCGATGACAAGAATCATACTTCTTTCGACTAATGGTAAACTGCTGATGGACATATGCCATCCAGTTCAAGAGGACCCAGTCCAGGACAATTTTCTCGTTATAATTCGGTTTTAATATATTATTTTGGTGATAATAATGTTATTTAACAATGAATTTATACCCTCCAATTCAAGAATCATACTTCTTCAGCTAATGGTAAACTGCTGATGGACATATGACATCCAGTTCAAGAGGACCCAGTCCAGGACAATTTTCTCGATATAATTCGGTTTTAATATATTCTTTTGGTGGTAATAATGTTATTTAATAATGAATTTATACCCTCTAATCCTAGAATCATACATCTTCAGCTAATGGTAAACTGCTGATGGACATATGCCATCCAGTTCAAGAGGACCCAGTCCAGGACAATTTTCTTGTTAAAATTCGATTTTAATATATTCTTTAGGTGGTAATAATGTTATTTAATAATGAATTTATACCCTCCGATCCAAGAATCATACCTCTTCGACTAATGGTAAACTGCCGATGGACATATGTCATCCAGTTCAAGAGGGCCCTGTCCAGGACAGTTTTCTCATAATAATTCGGTTTTAATATATTCATTTGGTGGTAATAATGTTATTTAATAATGAATTTATACCCTCCGATCCAAGAATCATACTTCTTCGACTAATGGTAAACTGCTGATGGACATATGCCATCCAGTTCAAGAGGACCCAGTCCAGGACAATTTTCTCGTTATAATTCGGTTTTAATATATTATTTTGGTGATAATAATGTTATTTAACAATGAATTTATACCCTCTAATCCTAGAATCATACATCTTCAGCTAATGGTAAACTGCTGATGGACATATGCCGTCCAGTTCAAGAGGACCCAGTCCAGGACAATTTTCTCGTTAAAATTCGATTTTAATATATTCTTTAGGTGGTAATAATGTTATTTAATAATGAATTTATACCCTCCGATCCAAGAATCATACTTTTTCGACTAATGGTAAACTGCCGATGGACATATGTCATCCAGTTCAAGAGGGCCCTGTCCAGGACAGTTTTCTCATAATAATTCGGTTTTAATATATTCTTTTGGTGATAATAATGTTATTAATAATGAATTTATACCCTCCAATCCAAGAATCATACTTCTTCAGCTAATGGTAAACTGCCGATGGACATATGCCATCCAGTTCAAGAGGGCCCTGTCCAGGACAGTTTTCTCGTTATAAGTCGATTTTATTATATTCTTTTGGTGGTAATAATCTTATTTAATAATGAATTTATACCCTCCAATCCAAGAATCATACTTCTTCGACTAATGGTAAACTGCTGATGGACAAATGCCATCCAGTTCAAGGGGACCCAGTCCAGGATAATTTTCTATTCGGATTTAATATATTCTTTTGGTGATAACAATGGTTATTTAATAATGAATTTATACCCTCTAATCCTAGAATCATACTTCTTCAGCTAATGGTAAACTGCTGATGGACATATGCCATCCAGTTCAAGAGGACCCAGTCCAGGACAATTTTCTCGATATAATTCGGTTTTAATATATTCTTTTTTTGGTGGTAATAATGTTATTTAATAATAAATATATACCCTCCAATCCAAGAATCGTACTTCTTCAGCTAATGGTAAACTGCCGATGGACATATGCCATCCAGTTCAAGAGGGCCCTGTCCAGGACAGTTTTCTCGTAATAATACGGTTTTAATATATTCTTTTGGTGGTAATAATGTTATTTAATAATCAATTTATACCCTCCAATCCAAGAATCATACTTCTTCGCCTAATGGTAAACTGCTGATGGACAAATGCCATCCAGTTCAAGAGGACTCAGTACTGGACAATTTCCTCCTTATAATTCGGTTTTAATATATTCTTTTGGTGATAATAATGTTATTTAATAATGAATTTATACCCTCCAATCCAAGGATCGTACTTCTTCGGCTAATGGTAAACTGCCGATGGACATATGTCATCCAGTTCAAGAGGGCCCTGTCCAGGACAGTTTTCTCATAATAATTCGGTTTTAATATATTCATTTGATGATAATAATGTTATTTAATAATGAATTTATACCCTCCGATGACAAGAATCATACTTCTTCGACTAATGGTAAACTGCTGATGGACATATGCCATCCAGTTCAAGAGGACCCAGTCCAGGACAATTTTCTCGTTATAATTCGGTTTTAATATATTATTTTGGTGATAATAATGTTATTTAACAATGAATTTATACCCTCCAATTCAAGAATCATACTTCTTCAGCTAATGGTAAACTGCTGATGGACATATGACATCCAGTTCAAGAGGACCCAGTCCAGGACAATTTTCTCGATATAATTCGGTTTTAATATATTCTTTTGGTGGTAATAATGTTATTTAATAATGAATTTATACCCTCTAATCCTAGAATCATACATCTTCAGCTAATGGTAAACTGCTGATGGACATATGCCATCCAGTTCAAGAGGACCCAGTCCAGGACAATTTTCTTGTTAAAATTCGATTTTAATATATTCTTTAGGTGGTAATAATGTTATTTAATAATGAATTTATACCCTCCGATCCAAGAATCATACCTCTTCGACTAATGGTAAACTGCCGATGGACATATGTCATCCAGTTCAAGAGGGCCCTGTCCAGGACAGTTTTCTCATAATAATTCGGTTTTAATATATTCATTTGGTGGTAATAATGTTATTTAATAATGAATTTATACCCTCCGATCCAAGAATCATACTTCTTCGACTAATGGTAAACTGCTGATGGACATATGCCATCCAGTTCAAGAGGACCCAGTCCAGGACAATTTTCTCGTTATAATTCGGTTTTAATATATTATTTTGGTGATAATAATGTTATTTAACAATGAATTTATACCCTCCAATTCAAGAATCATACTTCTTCAGCTAATGGTAAACTGCTGAGGGACATATGACATCCAGTTCAAGAGGACCCAGTCCAGGACAATTTTTCTCGATATAATTCGGTTTTAATATATTCTTTTGGTGGTAATAATGTTATTTAATAATGAATTTATACCCTCTAATCCTAGAATCATACATCTTCAGCTAATGGTAAACTGCTGATGGACATATGCCATCCAGTTCAAGAGGACCCAGTCCAGGACAATTTTCTCGTTAAAATTCGATTTTAATATATTCTTTAGGTGGTAATAATGTTATTTAATAATGAATTTATACCCTCCGATCCAAGAATCATACTTTTTCGACTAATGGTAAACTGCCGATGGACATATGTCATCCAGTTCAAGAGGGCCCTGTCCAGGACAGTTTTCTCATAATAATTCGGTTTTAATATATTCATTTGGTGGTAATAATGTTATTTAATAATGAATTTATACCCTTCGATCTAAGAATCATACTTCTTCGACTAATGGTAAACTGCTGATGGACATATGCCATCCAGTTCAAGAGGACCCAGTCCAGGACAATTTTCTCGTTATAATTCGGTTTTAATATATTATTTTGGTGATAATAATGTTATTTAACAATGAATTTATACCCTCCAATTCAAGAATCATACTTCTTCAGCTAATGGTAAACTGCTGATGGACATATGACATCCAGTTCAAGAGGACCCAGTCCAGGACAATTTTCTCGATATAATTCGGTTTTAAGATATTCTTTTGGTGATTTGATTTGGTTTGATTTGATAGACGGAGTTTTTTAGTCCTTAGTTGCATGATAATTTTTTTGCTAAAGCTGTGCCCTCACTCTTAAAACACTGAACCGCTGCCCTGATATCAATAATAAAGGCAATAGTCAGAATATAATAGAATGAATTGATCATTTCAACAGATATATACAATAGGTATGTCATACGAATAAACAAAATTATTCACATGGAACTGATGAAAAATTGTTAATTAGCTCAAGCCTTCTCCGTGCTGCTTTCGATAGCTCTCCAAGAGTCATCGTCTGATCGACACCGCTCCGTCAACAACGGACAAATTGATTAGGGGTCCGCTTTGCGGCCGTTTGTGTACGAAAAGGCACTGATCTGTTTGCGATCCGTGTTTGGACAAGGGCCCTGAGAAAGGAGAGACCTCTCCGGCTCGTCGTCCGTCGGCGTTAAAACACGTTTCTAGTTTTACTATTAAGTAAACAGTCGAGGAATCCCTGAGAAACTGCTGCCGTCGAGGCCGTGTTTGCTTTCGGAGGTTCGATTCCCATAATGCGGTTTCTTGTGTGTGTGTGTGTGTGTGTCGATAGTGGGGGCGGTAATATGTCGCACAGAGATGTACTCGTCAGTCTATTATTCATAGTATATTGATATATGTTCTGAATTTGCTTTTTATATGCTACTAGCTGATCCGGTTAACTTTGTAACCACTAACAGTAAACTGACGGAATGTAAGATTTTTTTTGTTAATCTTGTGATACGGATGACAGATAGGCGAATAAACTGGAATTAACCAATTAATTTGAGAGTTGTTGTCAGTTCTCTATATTTTTGTTTACATTTCGATTCAACTATTTTCTTTATGTTTCAATAAATCTTTCTACATTTGAATATGCTTTTTTCCAACTATTTTCCGTTGAATATCTAACCTATAATGTCTAGTATGTTCATTGGTGGACAGCAGTGGACATCAATTATTATAAATAAGCTAAAAGCGTGCATGCGCAACCCTGCTGTGCCCGAGTTCTGCAACTTAGAAAACTCTTTTAGATGTCAAAAAAAGTTTTAGATGTTTAGTTTGATGTAAATTTTTATTTAGCATATGATGTAAATTTTTATTTAGCTCGCACTTGACTACCGATTTGAGTATTCTGATTTGATGCGCTTAACGTCATTACCGATTGTGCTAAGCGATTCGAAAACGGCTACTTTAAAGGATAGTTTTGCTTGTCAAATTAACAGATAAATAGATACAACTCTGTCAGTAAACATAGAAAAAAGGTGATTTTGTGCGTTCTCTTGCACGTTAGTGAAAAATACTTCTATATAAATTTCTCAATAAGTAGGTAATTGATAATTTAAGACTTGGCAGCTATAAATATTGTTCAAAACATCGAAAGTGCTGGGAAGCGTCTTCAACATTTCCTTAATAATAAGAATAATGACATATCCATAGAAAAATAGGTTGACATAACTCAACAATAGGTTATGAAATTTACGTAACATTAATATATTTCATCGTTTTATCCACATTTGACTATTACATATCTGAGAAATTGCGATGCTACAAATATGTGCTCAACGCATATCCAGAAAACGATTTGCACGGAAAGGAGAATACCAAAATATACTGCTTGGCGTCCTCGACCCGAATTCTGTAACCTGGAAAACGCTAAGCGCTTTTGGACGCTCAGCGTATGTGATGTTGATTTTCGCTTACGCTTCCTCAAAACGGGCGATACGGGCGATGCGAGCGACAAGTGTTTTTTCAAACACCGTTTTCTTCTGAAATCGTCCTCCGTCGGCAATGCAGGACACCTTCATATAAGCATAGATAACAAAGCTAATTCATAAGTTTTATAAAAAATTATTAATTATTATTCGCAAGAAAACGTTTTTTATCGCCCGCTTTTGTCGCCCACGTAGGACGAAGCGTTAGCGCGCATTTAACACCGTTTGGAGTATTCTTATGTGACGCGCTTAGCACCTTTACTGATTGCGCTAAGCGATTCGAAAACGGCTACCTTAGAAAGTCGTTTGGCTTGTCGAACTGTCAGTAAAAATAGTGATTTTATGCGTTCTCTTGCTCTTGCTTTCTTCTATAAATTCCTCATTAAATAATTGATATTTTAGGACTTGGCAGCTATAAATATTTTTTAAAACATCGAAAATGCTTAGAAGCGTCTTCAACATTTCCCTCGTATAATAAGAATAATGACGTAACATTGACATTTTTCATCGTTTTATCATGGTTTTCTCCACATTTGACTATTAGCAAATTGTTAGATACCTGAAAAATTGCGACGCTGCCAATATGTGCTCAACGCGTATCCAGAAAACGATTCGCACGGCAACGAGAATACCAAAATCGACTGCGTGGCGTTTCGCTAATCGAATACTTTCGCTTGGCGTTTTGAAAGCTTAACATTTTTATGTCGAAGTTCCAGAATTCGGGCTCTGCTGATCGGTTACTTTCGCTTGCCACTTTGAAGGCGTAAATCTCATTTTAACCGAACGTCAACGGTTTTTATAGACATATCTGTTGAAAAAACTAAAGTGTTTTCGAATAGTGGTATTTAGATATTTTAAATAGTTTTTCTCTTTGTTCTTTGTCTTTTTTTGCTTCCGACGATGACAGAAAGAGATATACTTCCCAAAACGTTAAGCGTTTTTTTTTGTCCGTTAGGTAAATTTGTTTATTAGTAAATCACTGCCGAAAAGTGAGTCTCCGTTGGATTAACGTAGCAGTTTTTACAAAAATAGCTTCTTTAGTTTGTAGATTTTCTTACAGTGGCAAAATACCCATAAAATACTTTTTTGAAGAAACATAGATACGATGTAACCCGAAGTATAATGCCATATGGCGGTTCCGGACAGGGAAAGACAACACGAGGAGTTTTTTAGTGATGGGACGTAATCCTGCATGAGTCTCACACTGCCTGGATTAGTCAAAGAACCAGACCAACAACATATCTATTCATGGCTTGCTCAAAAAGGAATTTTCTCCCCAATAAAAGAAGCATGAAGCAAGCTCTTATCGTGCCTGGTTAATGCCAACAAAATGGACATTGTCACAAAATAAAGTTAAAAGTAACATACCATCTACCAGGGATATAGGATTGTGTGTCTTCTGGGATAGATGTATAAAAAAGGTTTAGTATGGCTCATGCGCTAGACTCCCTTTCGCATTGTTCTCTCGCCAGAACCCTTAAAATAGTACCAAAAATATTTACCCAACAACGGACAATCAGATAAAAAACCAAGATAGCCTGCTGACACACCTCCACCACCCACCAAATCGATGATGACGTACAAAATATAATTCGGTACGACGAAGAACAGAGCGAGTCGCTCGAAACGGTCCCGCTTAATACGTGTGAACGGTCTGTTTATACAAAGAAGACAATTTAGAGGGATATAATTGCGGAGCGGCAAGACACCGCGCCGCCTCCTTTGTTGGAGTTTGGGTGGCCGAGGTACCGCCGTACCACCGCCGCCTCCTCCTCTTTTCTTCCATCTTTTGAGAGGAGGCCGCGTGAAATTGGGCATTAATTATACGTGAATTCGTTTCGTAGCTTGTTCCGCACGATAAAGTCCAAATACAACGGGTGCCTTTATTTGATGGTTTTTAATTTGACTCGAATATGTCTTTACTATTTTAGAAACGGACGGATTTTTCGCCAAAGGTAACATAGGTTTAACATGTAAGGTTTTAAAAGACAGAGTACTGTTGAATTTTTTCATTCCTAATCCAATATAAAACAGTTTTATCGTTTAGATCGACAACACTATAGCATTTGGTTATATTTTTTATTAAAAAACTAAGCTTAGTAGAATTTCATTTTGCGATCTAATGGTAGACAGGAGCTTTGTGGACTCTGGATGTCTTCGAGTAGCAAGAAGTTCATTAATAAATTGAGCAAATACATGGATCAATTTATTTTAATACCAAAATCCATTCCCACTTTCAGTTAGTTTATCTAACTAATCAGGTATCGGCTAACTATTATTTCCGTAAGGCAATACAAGTTAGCCCTGCACTAACTTATGCAGGTCCTTGATAGGATGGGAGCATAGTTCCTCCGGTTCTAGCCTAGCTTTCGCAAATAAAAAGTGTCGCTTGCGATCCAGAGCCTCGCAGTGACATATTATGTGCTTTGCTGTTTCAGGATCTTTATCGCAGAGTCTGCAGCAAAGACTTCCTTGATACAGGTTGAGCTTGTTCAGGTAACACTTGACAGCCATATGTCCTGTCAAGAGGCCTGTTCTAATCCCGCAATTTATTCCTGCAAAGCATTAGCAGTTCTTTTGCGGTTTTAGAACTAGGTCCATGGATAAAAGCCTTGCTGTGCCTGTGCCCCTGTCTGTTTCTCCAGTGGACATTCTGCTTTTCCTTGATCCAGAGTTTTAGTGCACTACGGGCCATACATTTGGGTATTCCCAGTACTGGCTCTGAACCAAGATAAGATGCCGATGATCCTTGCCTAGCTAGCTCATCGGCTTTAATTCTGTTCCGTCGAGCCAAAGCTTCCAGTTCACCTAGGCATTCCCAGACGAGTCTTGACGATACCTTTAGGCTCATAAGCGCCCCAAGTGCCGCCTGACTGTCTAAGCATATATTGATGGGCTTATCTGAATAAGCTCTTCTATTGATTATTGATCACATTACCTTCTTCATCAGCAGATGATTAAAGTTCAACTGTTTTTCTACAAATTGAGATTTTATATAGACATACTGTTGGTACTAACCAAGCGTGACAATATATCCAATTGAGATTAACAAAACCAATCGAACTTAGCAATTAATTACCTAGACTAGAGTAATAGAAACAGTGAAATTGAAGGAATGGGACCGTTATCTCTGTTCATATTATCTTTGCATTTATTTTGACGCTTTTAAATGCTTTTAACTGCCTGTAATTTGAAACATGATTAATTTTCAATTAATAACATCTATACTATGATCTATATCAAAAATATGTTGAGCAACACAATATTTAACTGCTCTACCAAATGTTCTTTAGATCTAGTTTTTGTTTTTATTGGGTTTCTATTTCTTCCCCAACCCCCAACTGTAATCTTCTGAGTATAACGAAAAATTTTAGCTGTACTTTACTACTCTCAAGTTGGGTGCAACATCTAATTACCTGTGGGGGTTTTAATTTTAACATTTCTCTTCCACCAATGATAATCGTAAAATAGCATCGGTATCGGCGCCAATTAAAGCCGAGACGATTTAACCGCAGCGCCCCGTCGTAATTTTAGCAACGGGTCGCCGCATTCAAATTTCCCAGAACCAAAAGGAAACAAACCGATGCCGAAATTACAATTCGCGGCGATCGAAGAAACGGAGCGCCCGCCACCTAATCTGCGCAGCGCCCGCGAAATGTTATAATTTGACCCAATTAAATCGAAAAGGAAGAAGGGATATAAGAAGCGAAAGGAGAAGAAGATGAAGAAGAAGAACAAGCGGCGGCGGTAGGAAAAAGTTCTGCGTAATTAAACGGAATGCCGGGGATGCCTGTTCGGTCCGGACTTAATATCGTGTTATCCGCACTCGTTTTCTTATTATTTGGAGAGTAATTACAGGCCGAATGTGAGCGAGCCGATCGCGGCGATTACCTTTTTAACTGAAAACGAAAACGGCGCCGGCGACCCCGTCTCCAGTGGCGTTTCCTTTTGCAAACAATCAGACACTATGAAAAATTGCATCAAAACTACTTAAAATTTTACTTACTTGGATAGTTATAATCTCAACTAAAGGAGACATAGAGCAAGATATGATAAACAGAATAAACAAGGCCAGAGTAACATTTGGAATACTCAACAATATTTGGAGATCCAGACAGTACTCTCAACTTACCATACAAACTTAAAATTTTAATTGCAAATGTCAGTATTGCTGTATGGGAAAATTACACCGCCAACAAATTCCAAAAAGTGTTCATAAACCACTGTCTGATGCGAAAAACTGTAGGAATATTTTGGCCAGACGCTATCCGAAATGAGAATCTATGGGACTGAACCAACCAGAGACAGATTGAGATAATGAGATCAAAATGGAAATCACAACGCAGTAGAAGAACTGGTCATCCAAGATACACGTGACAAAGAACAATCATTAAGAGAATCGAAACACTAAACCAATCATGGTGCGATGTTAAATCAAACAAGCGCAACCGCTGCAAAGCATTTATTGAAGCTCTATGCTTCACGCAGGAGTAAATGACAAAATGATGAAGGATGGTATGCATTAATTAGGAAAAATTTTACACAGTTTTTGAGATAATACTGTTGCATCCTATTTATCCAAATCCGTGCATAGGTATGTGCTGTCGTGAGCCTAGCCAGTGGAAGACTCTAGAAATCGCACATTCGCGCATAGAGGAAATTCAAGTCGGCTGCGTGGCGTATTGCGTATTTTGTAACTATCTATCACATATACAGGGTGTTTCAAAAAACATGTGCCATCTCTCTTGAGGAGATTCCTCACGTAAAAATAAGATATATTTTTTATATCAGCATAGGCCCTGTTCAGCTTTGTTTCGTAGCTACAGGGTGCTACCGAGGGTGCTACATGTGCGCGCTGACTTTTTTCTTTTGATAACGAAATTCTGTAGGCCGTTTAATGCCAATTAAAAGTTATCTCTTGATATTTTGTCGAATTCGACCTCCTTGATGAGATAAACTCAGTTTTATGAGTTATATCACAATTAATAAAATTAAAATTGAAATTAAATTAATAAAATTATTTATATATTTTACCTAATGTATTATTAAATATTATTACTATTAGTTATTATTACTATTAGTTATTATCACTATTAATTCAACTTACATCAGCAATTTCAAATAAAAAATGAGGCTATTTAAAATAATCACAAAAAACATAATTTAAAAAAGTTTTAACATCCTGTAACTCTAAAACTATGCATTTCCGTACCCATGTTTATATAGGAACGTTTTTTCATAATTTTTGATAAGGAATCAATGAGTGATTATTCAAAACTTACGCAAGTTAATGATATTAAATTTTTTTAAAGGTTGCTTTTAGACTTGTATCAAGGCAAATTAATAAAATTGCATTTATCTCATCAAAGAGGCCGAAATGGTCAAAATTCAAGAGACAAATCAAGAGACAACTTTTAATCGGCATTAAACTGCTTACACTATTTCGCTAACAAGAGGAAAAAGTCAGTGGCTTTGTTAGGAAAATATTCCAATGATAACTCATACGCACGTCCCTGGTGAATTTATCGACATTTTTAGCTTTAAATTATGTCGCATTTATAGTAACTTTTATCCTCAAAATTTCATTCAAAACGGTAAAAGTACTTGGAAAAAAATTAAAATAAATCATAAAAATATTAACACCCTGTACCTACGAAACAAAGCAGAATCGGACCTATGTTGATATGAAAAATAAATCTTATTTTTACACACCCTGTATAACCCATTTAATTTTACACACACCCTGTATAACCCATTTAATTTTATTATCTTGATATGTGAAGTAATACTTCATGTCTTTTATTTCACTTCACTAGTGCATTTGTGGCCCAACGTGGGGTCATACATAACCTGTTTAATTTTACTATTTTAATAAATAGATGTATGCATGACATAATACTGACAAATTAACAAATAGAACGTAATTAGCTATTACGAACTTGGAAATGAAACTTATGGTTCTTGAAATACTTACTTATTCTCATTATACAGATAATTAATTTTTAAACAAATTAGGTTTGAAACTTCGTTATATTGCGCAATTGACAGCTGACGCTTATAGATTATTTGTAATAATTATGTCCACTGCACGACTTACTAAACATTATAGAATAAAAATTCAATGGAAAATAGTGTGAAAATAGCATAATATTCAAATCCAGAATGATACTTAAATATACATATAGAGAATACTTTTGTCAAAACAAATAGTCTCAATAATTCCAGATAACTAACGTCAGTCAGACATCCGTACTAAAAGACTGACAAAAAATCTCTCACTTCACTTCAATATTAAGCGGTACGAAATTAATCGGGTCAGCTAGTTATTTAATTACACAAAATACGGTACTAGTTTTTGCATTAGTAGGTACTAAACATGAAGAAGAAACGGCGAATGCAGATTCTGTGGGGAAGATGGGGAAACACCAGTACACCTCATCACTGAGTGCGCCGAGACGACAACCATTCGTGCCATGAATTTTGGTACGACTGATATTGGAAATGGAGAACTACCCTCTATAAAACCGTCCCAGATACTGGCTTTTGTCAAAGCCCTGGGACTGTATGATGAGTTATGACTCAAGAAAGGGGGACACAATGGATCTGTAAGGTCGCAGTGATTAACCCCCCTCCCACTCATTCTAAATTCTTAATTCTAAAAAAACATGATGTTTCTCAATAAATTTCAATTTTACCATATTACCGTACGCCACTGCAAATTAGTGATCGCACGCGTTCAGCTTGCGGGCCAATTTGCCGAAAAAGAATTTTAAAAGCAAAATTGAGGCATTGCTCTTTCCGTTGCACTCGAGACTAATTTGCATAGAGCAGCTGTTCCATCGTACACAAGGTACTGTTTAACTCCATGCGAATATTCGGCGGGGTGCACGCATTCTTTTCTTTGTTGTTGTCGATTATAATTTATGATATTTTTTATAGGTTTTCAATATTTCTGATAAAATTTACGTTTTTTAATGTGTATATTGTATATACAAAGTTTCAACCACTTTTTTCCATTTTCCACTCTTTTTCAATGCTTATGCTCCCAAATGTAATGATTATGACACTTTGAAATGTTGTTTGGTCTATCTGATTACATACAGGGTAGCGCACCTCATTCGCCTCAGTTGATTATACAAAAACGGAAAGATGTAGAAACGATTTTTTATGAGTATATGTAGAGAGGCAATATGTATAATTTAAAATTATTTTCAAATGTACAGGGTGTGTCAGAACTAAGATCCACACAAAAGTTATATTTTTTCTTACGGAACACCCCGTATTTTATTTAATTTTTGGATTCTTGGGCATAAAATAAGGCATTTATTATAAGGGTTTATTATATTTAAATGCTTTGGTTTTTGAGATATTTAAAGATATTTAAATATGCATGCTATAATAAAAAAATTTGTCAACACCCTGTATATTATTTTTTAGAGTTAATTCTTGTGCTGACTTTGAAGCCAGAGAAATAAACTGTACTAAAAAATTTGATTGCTTCCTTAAATGTATACAGGTGTATCAAAAATTACTGGTCTATTTTAAATCTTTATTTTACATAAAAACTTCGTTATTTTAAATACAACAGCACTATGTATTTTTTTAAATAAGTCGAAGAAGATTTAAATGCTCTTTCAAACTATAAGGGTTTTCTATACCTATCTGGCTTAGATTTTGAATAAAAAGCGATTTTTCAATAAAATGATAATCAGCTGGTGTCGCCCATGGCAATTTGCTAGTGACAGTTAGTAGCTATTTTCAAAATCGACATTACTTGATGGAATTTATTTAAATTTATAACAGTTTACTTTTATTTAATTTATCTATAATAAGTATTTATTATTTTATCAAGAGAAATAAAGAAGTAGTTCTTTCATTTATATTACGATGACTTGTGGATATATTGGACTTCCTATAAAACAACCAATTAAGGTAAATTCATTTTCTTCACTTCCAACTACAGGTTTATGCCTAATAGGTTTTTCACATACCACACTATCAGTATATACCACATTATCATAAAAGTAGTACCAATTGTTGTTATACCAATCTTTTTTTTTATCTAAAAAAATATATAAAAAGTTATAGTAAAGTAAATATTTCAGTTACCGTCTCCTTTTTTCTGCCAGGGCTAATCTGGACGGGGCCTACTTTGTTTACGCGGAATCCGAACTGCGGTCCTCGGCCATATCATCACATATCATGGCCAATGGTCTACCGACTTGGCAAGTATCTAAATCGACTCTTACTCACGAGATATCCGATCTCATCCGGTCTCGAACCGGCGTGAATAAGCAGTGTGTGTCAATAGATTTTACACTTTTCCCTTTTTTTGGACAACAGCACGATACAGAGTTTCGAACCGGTCACCCGTCCATCCACTAGTATCGCTTTACGTCGCTTAACTTCGGTGTTGTAATGGGAACCGGTGTTTCGACGTAGCTGGGCCGCTGCCCAAAAAAAAAGTTATAGTGGTGAGGCACTTTTGAGACGCACGCGGTATATCAGTTTGTTTTATAGTTATGAAAGGTATTGAATAGTGATATAAAAATTCAAATGCGCGAATTAAGAAGAAACCAAAAATTAAGAAGTTAGGCTCTGCAATTCTAAATCAGATTGGATATTATATTAACCAACTTCTTTACCACAGCTATTGTAACAAAGAGCCAGGATAAATACTTGACAACAGTAAACACCAGCCTCACAAATTGAAAATGGTTAAACAAAACTTGTACGTGATCCTAATGCCGTCTTTTGGCAAATGTATTGTCGTTTTACTGACGCCAGTAAATAACACCATTACCTGACTCCAAATTTATTACATTATGCAAATAAACTGTTAATGTTCTTTTGGGTTTTTCCCATCAATTTAGGCACCTGTAAAGTTTATTATTCGGGGGTTGGTCAGAGCTGTTAAGCCCCTTTACTTATTGGCATTATGTCTAGTCGGATTCCGAAGTTTCTAAGGAAAATAAAATTTGATTTACAACCATACTGCAAAAAGAATAGTTCTACTATGGTTTCTGTAAACTGTTTCTGTTATCATTTGTTTTTAAATCGTATATGTTTTAAATCCATTTTTCTACAATTTATTGGTTCATTTTCTTATTTTTATTAAATTTAGGATTAATTAATTTTAAATTTGACATGAAATAAAGCATAATACATTTTTCAACTTTATAATCTTGGTGCATTCCAGTTGATTTCAACAACAGTATTAGTTCATCTGAAACTGAATCTCAGAGGAGAGAACTAATTTGAGAACCAACAACTGTAAGTATAAAACAAGAGCTCCAAGTATAAAACAAGAGCTAAAAGAGTGGGCGTTAAAATACGCTATACCTCATGTAGCTCTGAGTAATATAGAAACACTAATAATAGAAAATGCACAATAAGTAGAAAATAACTTTAAAGGACAAGGCGGAACGTCATAGTGGCACCAATGGAATGTATAATCGCCACCGCCGCGATCGGTGTAGCATAACGCTCCAATTAAGTGACAATTTGGTGGCGCAGGGAACTTTCTTGGAAAAAATCACTTTATGGTTTCAAAGAATCGTTGACCATATACTTCCAAAAAAGTTATTGTTTCTATAAAGTCGCCTTTGGATAGCTACAATTGTCACTTTATCAATCCGAAGATTTTAAAGGTCCAAACGGGTCGGGTTTACCTAATATGTTATTGTTCCCGGTACTTTGGGGAAGCATATGGAACTATAAAGTATTTTTCGGATTAAACGGCCATATTTTTTTCAATAATTTTTAGACAAACAGCCAAATGGCTCAAACATTATACGTTTTTAAGCTAAATATACCTAGATTAAAGCTTTTTTCCTTAGTTATTTTGTTGTTTCTGACGGTGGACTAATATTTTAAAGTTTGACCCCGGTTTCAAGCAAATTATTATTATTTTTTAATTAGAAACAAGAGTTTCTATTGCAAATAATATAATAATTTGAAATATTTTGAGAGGCGCTCGAAAATTTTGTTATATAAACCCACTATTTTTTTCAGTAAAGTTGATTGCGTTTTGGAATTTACCTAAAAAAGGCGTTAAAATCGCACGGTAAATAACAAATAACGAATAGATAATAATGGCTTCCATAATTATTTTCCATCATGACATTTATTTTTATGAAATGTGAAATTGCATGAAGAGGTCGCTGCGAATAAAGTTCAACAGTTTAATGAAAGTTCCACATGTCGGTGGATAACACTTGGCTGCCACAAACCCGCGACTAGGCAGCTTCGTAATGGATCAGTCGCATTCAACAGTAGGCTACTTTATAGTAACACATCATAGTAACTCTTTTAGTGGCAAAAACTACCCAAGACACTACCCAAATCACTACTCAAAATATTTTCCCATTTTGGTCGCAGTTACTTAGCAGCTACGAATATACGACGTAGCCGTCGATGGTCACCGCCCACTTAGTAGTGGCTTTGATAGTAGCAGTTACGTATCTGTCACTATAAATGCTAGTTGGGTGTTGAAATTCATTATTATTTTTTGAAGTCTTTTCCATCTTATTGCTGCAGTTCCAGAGATTGTTTTACCTTTGTGGAATAGGCAACTATAAAGTTTGTATCGTCATGTGACAAATCTTTGACCATTTACCGTTGGTGATCTAGGTTACTAGGATCTGTAGAGATGTCACTCTCCAAGGAATTATGACTGAACTCCTCTCTGCTGAATGCATAAATGATGATGGCACCAGAAACGATCATGAATAAAAAATCAAGACAAGAAAAAATCGAATATTTAAATAAAATGACTTTAATATAAAGGCATAGACTATTTCTTAATTTGTGATTAACTAACCCCATTTATTTCTCCAAATGAACGCGGCAACCTCGTTGAGTGTGACCTACAAACAACGGGGAGCATTCCTGTTAATTCGGCAAATATTTGTAGAGGCTTCAGCTCTTTTAGTTGATTAATTAGTACACTTTGCCCGAACAAATACCGGTGAGAATCCGTCGTTAGCGCGGAGTATATAATTAAACATAAAATAGAGCTCATGACTTCGTAATTTTATTTGTACACTCGGACCATGAGAACGAACATTAAAACCTCAGATTTATGGGTCGAAGTGGGAAAATTCAATGCAACAATAAAATGCCTCTTTATATTTTCGAGATTTTCCAATAGTTCTTCCATTGTCGATGGTTCGTGGGAGAGTTTTTTTATGAGCTTTACGACTTAATTTTATAAATATTAATTGTGCCATTAAATGTCTATCGTAAATTTATAAATTATCTCTTAGTTGTACAATAAGTTATAACATTCTTGAAACGGGTATTTGGCAATAAATTACAAAACTATTAACACATTCACAAATATAAAAATTAACACATTTATTGTACATTTATTATAGCATTGAATAATAGCAACATAATTTATCGTTAGTTCGTAGTGTCGTGGTTATAAACACTCCAAAGTTTCATAATTGAGGGGCTTAGAATAAAAGGGATACAAGTGACTTTTTCCTAGGAACAGATTTAGATACAATTTATTTGAATAAGATGAAATTAAGTAAATTCTACAGGGGCACTAAGTAGAGTAGAGTGTAGTATTTACTCAATCTCCATTTATATTAAATAAATTGGTGTCTAAAGTATTTAAATCTGTACTTAA
Organism: Sitophilus oryzae; assembly: GCF_002938485.1. Classification (NCBI taxonomy): domain Eukaryota; kingdom Metazoa; phylum Arthropoda; class Insecta; order Coleoptera; family Curculionidae; genus Sitophilus; species Sitophilus oryzae. The sequence goes on along the minus strand of NW_022147237.1, from coordinate 2,459,428 downwards.
GTCCATTTAAAACAAAAAATCACTTATACCCCTTTTATTCTAAGTCCCTCAATTTATATGTTACTACTAAAATGGATCACAAACCAACTAAAAGTTGGAAGTAATAAAACAAATTGATCAAAAAATAAACAAAATGATCTCTAAGCTAAAAACTATAGATAAAATTATAGACCAGAATATCAATTGATAATTATTAGAATAAAAAGAAAAGATGATTGTCCATGGATAAATCAAAATATAAAAGAAATAAGAAAAAGAAATAAACTTCATAAGAACCACAGAAAACACCCAAATAACCAACTTCTAAAAATTAGATATATCGAACAAAAAATAGTACAATAAGTATAGGTTAATAAATATAAATAAATAAGGCTATGTAGTAAAGTACATTAGCCATTTTAAAAAGTACGAAAAAACAATATTTCATAAGAAAATCTAGTGAAAAAAAATTTGTGAATGCGTTAATAAGCAAATAGATCCCAATAAAAATGTCAGTAATATTAAAGAAATTACCAAAGAAGATGGAGTAAATAGCACTGATCGAGAAATTATAGCGAATGAGTTAAATAACTATTTTACTACAGTAGGACAAAGATTAGCCGAAGAACAAATATTAAAAAGTAAAAAATACAAAGCGCAACTACTAAGAAAACATATGACAAATGCTCGATTAAACAAATGAAAGAAGAGGAAATAGAACAAATTAATGAACAAAACGAAAGGATCTTTTTTTGATAAAATATCAAATAATATACTCACACACACACACACATAGATAACAAGAAAACTTTAATACCAATACTTCTAAAACTGACAAATGATACAACAGTTTATGTTGAACTTTCGGCACAAAAACATTTCAAATTTATGATTTCAGTCTAATAACTATTTAGTCAACATGTTTAATTTATGTCAATGATGACAGGTATTGATAATTTCGATTCCAAATATCTCAAAATCCATTACTCGTAACGATTTTTACCAAGAAACCTTTTTTAGGTAAAAAACGTCGTAAATGTATATTTTTTTTACTCAGTAGTTTTATACAGGTACGTACGAAAAGTTATTATAAACTAAAACTGAATCGAGCTTTAGTTTATAATCATCTGCTGATGATGCTAACATGGTTAGCGAAACACGCGTCCAGTGTAAAAGAAAAATTGTTTTGGTGTATTGTGGAGATTTAGTGTTTTATTTTGCTGTGTAACACCAAAGGTTCCAACCCTCAACTGTAAATTTACAAGTAAACTTAATTAATGTTTTGAAGAAATTTGAAATGTGATGCTTCAACAAATCACTAACAATAAATGAAAATAAAACTAATAAAGCAGAAAAAATGAGATGTTAACTTAAAATACTTTTTACTTTTCCCGTTGAAAAATGCACCATGTTTCAAAGTAAATTATTTTTTTTCCCTTTATTACTCGTCGTAACTCTACCGGCTACTTTTCTAACTCCAGATTATTTATATAGTCCATTTATTACCATAAAAATAATAGCTACATAAACTCGCCTACCCTATAAATTCTATTTAATAAGGCATATACCGCAATAAGTTTATGGATATGGCCGGTGGGATCCCAACCGTGCCTGGCGTGCACCGTAAAATTTTTCAATTTTAAGACAGAAATTAACAGACGTATTTCGGTTGGTTTAGTATCGAGGAAATCGTCGAATAATTGTCAGCAGTACGTGTGGTATGTCGAGAAATAATAAATTCGATGAGATATTGAGGTATCTGGAATTAGATGTCTTTATGCCTAATTAATTAACATATTGGAAATTAATAAATACAGTTTATTCTAAACTCCCATGGTTTTCTTTTAAGAGCTGTTTTATGATATTTAACTTACTATACAGGAAAGATAGTTAACCAACGAAGAAAGTTCAACTTAAATGTGTATTTTCTTAAGAATTTTTAAATGATCAATGTTAAAAACATGCTTTCTGTTAGTTTCACGTTTCAACAAAGAGTTCACGTTCTTCAAGACCAGCTCTTCTGAGAATGTCTTCGTTTCTCACACGGTCGACTCTCGAATAAGCGTCCGAATTTTTGTTTCAGAGGATTTTCGACAAATATGTCATTTCAATTTTAGACGCACGATCTCTAAAGAGACATAGGACCTCATATGACATAGGACCAGGCTTTCCAGATCGCAAAATGTTCTGTGAAGAAAAAGAAGTGAAGAAGAAGAAAAGCTGATGCTTCATGTCCTAAAGTCCATTGGAAAGCTGACCCGTTGGTAATAAAATTGCACCTCCAGTCAGGGGTGGATGGGGAAGTGGAAACTGGCCAGGGAATAACAGGCAACCGGCCCGAATCCACAAATACAAAATGACCATAATGAAGAGTTTATTAATATACAAGGTGTCCCAGAAATAAGTGCAAGTATTTTAACTGGTAGTATATTTCGGTCTCAGAAACACGCTTATCAGTTTTTTTTTGAGAAAATTTGGAATTTTTTGAAAAATTTTTTGGAAGTGTTTTTAGTTTTAGTTAAAAAACACGATTTCTTGATAATCTAGCAACATATGTAGGTAGTAGATTAAATTTGCATGAAAGAAATTCCAGAAAAGATCCAGTGGTTCTCAAAAAAAGCATTTTTTATTTAAATTTTCAAAGTAAAATAACTCGGTTATTTTGGACTTACTTGAAAAACGGTAAAGAGAAAAAATCTTTCTTTTGACCAAATCTTCCTCCTCTTAAAATACTTGCATTTATTTCTGGGACACCCTGGGTAAGGGTCAAATCACCCCAAGTAAGGGCGATTTTCGCTCGGGCGAAAAAATCTCTTTTGCCTCCGATTTTTTAAAAATATTGAAATTGTCTTGATCAAAATTTTTATAAAGATCAATATCGGGTCGGACATCTGAATTTTTACTAGAAAATAGCTCAGTTTCACAGGGTTCTACTGTTTTATTTCCATTATCGATAACGATAATTTGATCTTCAATATGCTACGATTTTGAATCACGATATTGAGAAACTTTAAGACTGCCTGATTCATTCAGTTCACTTGGCCCAATCCTCTGCGAAATACATTATTTTTAGCTTTTCAAGTATATATTTTCTTACAGATTGTAGAAAGAAATTCTCTCTTTTCTGGTACAGCAGCAGACTCGTCATGTATACATGTTTTAATTTTGGTATAATTCTCATCACGTAACTTTGCCTCGTTTCTACATTTGGCATCTTGTATGATAATGCCATGACTCAAACGAAAAAAAACTAGGCAATACCTACGCAGTAGATATAAATGTGTTCTGAGGTAGATGCTATGTTACGATCCGTAATAAGAATATTTGGATTTTGGAAACATTAATATTTTATTATTTAATCTAGTTAGAACCTCATTTAACTCTTCTCTGCTATCTCTAATTTTTTGTAAAATTATTCTAGCAACATTTAAACAACAACTTAGACTTAACTTTTAGTTCTCAGACTTGGCTTTTAGTCCGTCTCCAATTCAAATCAAGCATAGAGATAGCCATCTTCATATTTTCTCTGTCAACCGCAGAGTTCGTGTCAAATTTGCCTCATAGGAGCTCGAAAAGTATTGCACCGAGGCCCCCAGTTGTCAAGCTACACTACCGTATTCCTAATTCCTAGTATACACTTAGGTCGAGACTATTTAGATGATATTCACTCTTTTCTGCTGTACACCCGCTGGAGTCTTTATTAGTTATTAATAAAATAATAGTGGTAAAACAGAATGAGTCTTAAATAAGTGCAAATATATTCAGTGGTCGTATATTTCGACCCCAGGAACACGTTTATGAAGTTTTTTTTGCAAAAAAAAAGATGTTCAAAATCGTGTTTTTTCTTTTAAATTTTCCTGTATATTTTAGAAAAAAATTTAGAACCTCCTGTTCACCGCAAATTTTCCCACGGTATAGTTTCTTAATCTTTAATATTACGGCACAAAAAGAGATGTAAATACAGAAAAATTTCGGTGGCAAGCTTTTTTAAAAATAAATCAGATTTTTTTTAAATTTCAAACTTTAATAACTCGGTTATTTTGGAATTATTTGAAACACGGTAAAAAGAATATATTATGTTTCTTTTATTCATATCTACCAGCTCTGAAAATATTTACACAAAGCAGCACAAATAAGGTGCACTTATAGATTCACCTTGTATAATAAAACATTTCAAATGGAACAACAAACTACAGAATGTTTATTAAAATTATAAGTGTCTCAGAGAAAGACATCTCTAACAATAGTTATTTTACAAATTGGTGTTTATGTTTACTGTCGATTATATTGATGCAAATTGATTAGTTAGTTAGGCAGTCACTAAGAATCTTACGTAACTTTAGTTAGAAGATTAACCATTTATTTTATTGCTAAATCAATCTTTTTTGAGCTCTGATCGGGACCGGCCGCGGCCCACCGGCCCATCTTCCCACCGGCCCACCGGGAATTTTCCCGTTTTCACATATGGCCCATCCACCCCTGCCTCCAGTACCAGTTTGTGTTTTGGAGCCATCAGTTTAAATGACAACTTTTTCGTTGCACTGGTCTAGTATATCTAGTAATTCGATCGTTTTTTGTGGTGATTCGTGTAGTTCAATCGCAGCGATTTTAAAATGGCAATCGCAACCTGCAATTGGGTCTCATAGAAAACTGCGAAAGCGATTTCTTCTATTTGTGAGTTTCAATTTAGGCAACTAGTACTATTACAATAGCTGCGATTTGCGACTTTGTTGCGATTTGCGATTTTATAGCGACTTGCGATTTTGCTACGATTGTGATTTTGTAAACTGGGACCGTGATTTCTATCTGCAAATTTGAATTTTTAGGACTAACGGTTTGCGATATTGTTGCTATAATGTAATTTTGTGGTCTATTGAAGCATTTTATAGTAAACTGCGATTGAATTTACTCTCTGATGTTATTTATTTATAGGGATGAGATATATATAGATTTATAGAGAAGGTATTATTTTTCTAGGGCCACGATCATAATATACCGGGTGTTTCTCAAGAGTGGTTTACTTCTATAACTTTTTTATTTTTTCTGATAAAAAAAACGAGATTTGGTATGTTAGTATAAGACATACATTAGGATTGATTTACGTATTCAATTGTTTTTAGTCACATCCTGTTTCACCGGAAATCACTACAACTTTTGATTTTTAAATGACACCCCCGGTATTTTTTTACTTTATTCGATAGAAAATGACACTCTGAATATAATGGCTTATTAAGTATATGGAACTTTCGACATTTTCGCTTAAAAAAATCGTATTTTAAATTTCAATCTAGAATGTCATGGCTGAGTTAAACACTAATTTTAATCAAGATGTCTTGGAAAAATAGATTTGATCGTCAGTAGTTTTTCGCATTTTGTCCTGACCAGTTAAAAGATGCCCAAATCGTATTTTTAATCATATCTCAATTTTTTCAAATGGATCCAGGATGGCTCATTGGCATATTTAGAAAAAGCATTTTTCACAAATAATTCAAGTAAATATTAAAATCGCCATCGCAGGTTACAGTCGCTGAGATTCAAAAATCGCAATAGCAGTTTCAATTGCGATTGGAGAATCGTAGTTTTGCTTATCTCTAGTTGGTATATTTACTTGTGTCTAGCCCTAGTAGGCAACTATTAAGCCCGACCAATCACGTTAGAGTTTTTGACAAACACAAATGAATTAACACCCTTCAAATAACCACGCTAACCAACCTGATTGGTCAAGCTTAAAAGTTGACGGCTAGGGCTAGACACTTCTGTATATTTCAGGCGATGTGTCTTGGCGTTTGAGTTTATTCAGGTATAATATTAAGGCACATTCTCACGACTCGTGTACTTGACAAACATTTGTAATTGGTATACAGGGTATACACGGTGCGTCGGGCATCTATACAGAATTTCTAAGCTATTTATTATAGGAGCAACGCCGCACTCCTGCCAGATACTGTAGGCCAATAAAAAATACTTGTCAAGTATACGAGTCGTGAAAATGCGCCTTTACTTCAGTTTCAGGTATTAGCCATGTAGGATTTTGATAAGGGATTTCATTGATTATTTATCATAGGCAGATGTTCTTCCATATAACGGGATAACATTGTTTCTCTCACTATATAGGTAGGATTTGCCAATGCCGAAGTGAGGTAGGACTGCGCTAACTTCCTCCTTCTGTAGTTAATGGGCTCGATTACCGCTTCGGCACATAGACTAGTTACGAGGCTTGTGTAAAAAGCTCCAAGAGCTTGCCTTAAACATGTATTTTATACGCGGTCCAGAAGCTGTAAAGTTGATTTGCAAGCAGCAGAGTATACCACCGAGCCATAATTTATCTTTGAACGTACCAAGGTTTTATAGTGCTGGGTAAGCATTTCTGTGCTTGCCCCCCATGTGGTATAAGAGAGGTGCATAATAAGATTTAGAACTTTCTTGCACCGTAACATTAATCTTATTTACCACACTTATGCGGATTAGTGTTACGTGTAATATTTTCTTTGTTATTTTTTTTCTCAAATTCTTCGATCACTCAGTTGTTGCTATACTCAGAGATATTTTGATATTTAAAATTTTTCTGTTAGTGGATATATTTTCATTTTATTTTACAGGTATGTAGTAATAAAAAATGTCAAGTATAGGGTTAAAGCACGTAGAAGTCATCATCCCTTTTTCCACCTTTTATAGTCTCGAATACGACCCCGCATAAACGAACAATTCCTTTTCGAAAAATATCCGGCATTTCGTCAAAAAGTGTGACACGTCTGGGACACGTACTACGTACGTTCCTTTCACAATTTCCATCGAAAAATTCTTCTTAATCTCGCATTGGTATTCCGAGCTCGGCCGTAGGTATTCGGTCGGTAGGCTAGACGTAGAGAATTCTTACGTTATTGTCAGCGGTAAATCAAAAGATAATAAGGATGTTTTCTTTAAATTTGGCACGTTTTACCGGTCACAAAAGGACGCCGTCGAACGGTGGTAGTTCGTCTTCAACAGTGGCGGATCGTAAAATTTTTCATATATATTAAACTTGCTTTTCGTATAAAAAATTATGAGTATAATGAATAACTATAACACTCACCATTTTTCCACATGTTTTTTGAGTTCTATTTTCTGATATTTCCTTATTTTGTTTATTTTTTCTTTCATAGGTTTTGTCATCTACTAAATTATTTTTTTATTATAGTATAATGAATAACTATAACACTCACTATTTTGCCACATGTTTTTTGGGTTTTATTTTCTGATATTTCCTTATTTTGATTTTTTTCTTTCATAGGTTTTGTCATCTGCTAAATTATTTTTTTATTTGGAGGTTGTGGATCCAACATCCTTCATGAGCATGGTTTACCCATAACATTTTTATCTAATAATTTTAAGTAAAAACATGCAGAAGAGAGGGAACATAATGACCAACTGATTATTAAACGACAGAAAAAAATAGCTACATTGTTTCAGGACCATTTCTTTCATCTGCATATGTTTGCTATTGATTTTGCCTTAATCTAAGTAGGTATGTAGCTATGATTTTTATTCCCTGCCTCGATACTTTTTTTAAATTATTTTTTTATTACATACTTTCAGTGTCTGTCATATTTAGCCGTCACTGGTCTTTAGGTCTTTTCGGAACGATTTCAGTATAAAAGAATCGAATTTTAGTTGGCGGCCACAGGATCAGAATACAAATGATGCCCTCGCTCGCTTTTCAAATTTAAACTGAAATTACTATTTTTCGTGCTCCATCCCTGTCTATATATTTTATTTCGACTTAACGAATTTATGGATTGTTAGCTGAACGAATTAAGTCTTTAGCTATTTAATCCGATTAGAATCGTCCGCTATAGGTTAATTCTATGTGAGTTAAGCATCAATTTGAATTTATAATTTATAATTACTGAGTTATATAGTATTAATTGAATTTAGTCCTATAGGATTCAATTAATATGGTCAAACAAAATATCGTGTGAGTCTTAACTAAGTGCAAATATTTTCAGGACTGGTATATCTAAATAAAAAAAAACATATTGTCTCTTGACAGTTTTTCAAATAAATCTAAAATAACCAAGATATTTTACTTTGAAAATTTAACAGAATATGTTTTGCTAAAATTTTCAGAACCACTGGATATTTTCTGGATTTCTTATAAATTTAATCTACTACTATCTATGTTGCCATTTTATCAACAAATTATATTTTTTAACTAAAAACTAAAAAAAAAATCCAAAATTTTTTTTTCGCGAAAATAACCTCATATTCGTGTTTCTGGGAATAAACAAATTCGAAATTCGAAATATACTACCACTAAAAATATTTGCACTTATTTGACTCACCCTGTATAATAATTAATTGTTCTAATTTATTGCTAAATATCTTGCTATTTATTGCATTTAATCAAAATTAACTTTTTTAATTTCTAAATTTCAATAGCCAAATAGGTACTCAGGATTTTATTAAAAAAAATAATTTGCCACAATATATAAAAACTTAAATTTTCTAGTTTAATATTTGATAAATTATTATAAGTAAAATAATGAGTCCTTTTATTTCCATCCATCAATTTTGAATTTTGTATGTTAATATGTTAAATTTTAAAATTTAATTACTTGTTGTAACGATACATCACTCCCTAGAACTTAATAATTTACTTATTAAATAAAAGATAAATAAGTTAATAAGAAAATACTCTAATTATTCAGTTACCTAAGCTAAATAAAGTATAAGTACTAAAATAGTATCTCTAATTGCCTATTTTCGTTAAAATCTAATATTAAATTTTTGTTATTACTATACTATACAATGTTCTTATTATGCGTTGTGTTACGTATGTTCCTACAATACAATTAGAAGTACTTTTTGAATAATATAGGATTTAGAATATGTATTTATTTGTTATACAGGGTGCGTCTCAAAAGTGGCTCACCCCTATAACTTTTTTATTTTTTTAGATAAAAAAACGAGATTTGGTATGTTGATATATGACATAAGTTAGGATTGATTCGATTGAACGTATTCAATTGTTTTTGGTCACTTCCTGTTTCACCGGAAATTACTTCAACTTTTGATTTTTAAATGGCACTTTCGGTATATTTCTACTTTATTCGATACAAAAAATGACACTCTGAATAGAATGACATATCACATTTCAACGACATTTTTGCTTAGAAAGAAATCGCATTTTAAATTTCAATCGACAACAACACTAATTTTTAATCAAGGCGCCTTGGATAAATAGATTTGATCAAATCGATGATTAAAAGACGCTCAAATCGTATTTTTAATCACATCTTATTTTTTTCAAATGGAACAAGGGTGGTTCATTGGCATATTTGGAGAAAGCATTTTTTTACCATTAATTTAGTACCACATAGTTGGTATTTCGAGTCAAATTGTCGTTATGAACCGTATATTACAATTATTTCATATAGACCATAGGCGAAAACGTCAAAAGTTGACATATGATAGGTCATTCAATTCAGAGTGTCTTTTACTATCGAATAAAGTAGAACTATACCGAGGGTGCCATTTAAAAATCAAAAGTTGTTGCATTTCCGGTGAAACAGGAAGTGACCTAAAACAATTGAATACGTCAATCAATCTTAATTTATGTCATATTATTACATACCAAATCTCGTTATTTTATCTGAAAAAAATAAAAAAGGTATAGGAGTGAGCCACTTTTGAGACGCATCCGGTATTGGACATTATTTTTACTTTTGTTTTCAGTTACAATTCGAAGTATTTTGTGATAATAAATTTTGATCTGATTTGATAAAAGTAGTTTTTTTATTTAATTTTGTTTTCACTCGTGTTGGTAAAGAAAAAATCAGTATACACCGGTAAACCGGTAATTCCATATTTTAAATTACCGATTACCCGTAATTTACAAAGTCGTTAAATTGGCATTCCCTAATTATGACAGTAGAAGGGAAAACACCTATTAGTTAAATTTAGTGTTCAACAATGGGATTCATAAAAGGAATCGTTATTGAATAGACGTTAATTTAGAAATACAAATGAACATTTACACTGTGTAATAAAAATGCATACATATTTGTTTGAAATACAATTAAAATCCTGGAAATGTTGCATTGTCCAAAATAGAAAGCGTGAAATTGTTATTACAACACGGAATTCCTCGAGGGTGTCGGCTAAGAATTTTTTTCTCGCTCGCACGTCGAAAAGGTGGCTGTTTCTCACGGTACATTCCCAAGCGTGCTCGTGCTCTCGACTCGTTCCGAAGGATTAACAAAATTAATTGACACAAACCAATATGCCTACCTGACAAATCCGATAAAAAAGGTTCTCGCACAAAATGGTGCCGCCGCGCCGCCAGGTTTTTCGGACGCATCATCGGACAAAGTAAACTGAAAGATAAAAAGGTCGGACGGCTTATTTATTGATGATCGGCCTCCGACTGCTCTAAAGTCGGTTTTAAATGGCTCCTTTATAGATATACACAGTTTTCTTTTTTTGTAGTTTTCGATGGTTAAGGTGTAACCATGAGCCTTGTTTAGGGCTTGCTAAGTAGATTGAAACAGGTAAACAAAATAGGAATAGCTTGATCGTGTCATAGAATAAATAAGCTCCGTTTACAATTCTATTTGGGGGGGGGGGGAGATTTTCTTGGAGTCCGCCGACGCAAATATGTATATTCTGTCTTATCTAAATTCACTTCCAATCCCCATTTGCTGTATACTTCGATTAGCTTTCTGGTCATATATTCGAGATCGTCGGAGTCTTGCGCTAGTATTACTTGGTCGTCTGCAAAGCTAATTAAAATTAGATTAAAAACTTAATTAAAATCAGAGGGAGTTGCCGTTTACCGGGATACCCATAGAGCTACATATACGTTTCCATTGTAGCAGCGTTCCAAGGAAATCTCTCCCTTGAAAACGATCAAAATATTAACTTTCTGGATAAAGCCATTAGGGACAAAAACGCTCACGGAAGAAGGGCAATCTCTATGTTAAATGGGCATCTTGTGGGATAGTAACATCTCTTAATCCAACAAACGTCAAATATACAGCAAAATGGTTAAAAACACTGTTTGCTATGGCAGCTAAAAGATAAGGCCGTGTGTACCCTGGGAGCGACAAAAATGTATTTCTGGGGACGGGCCGCAGGTAAATCAAAAAGAGAAAGATGTACGAACAGAATTCGAAAAACAATTATTATGGGAGTCAATCGAACAATAGCTGATGACATAAGAACGAAACAATTAATATGATATGGCCAAGTACAAAGAATGTCAGAGGAGAGGATTCCAAAATAGATCCTCAACTGGACACCAGAGGGACAACGAAAAGGGAGTAGACCACGCAAGAGCTGGAGAGAAGGAATAGACAAGGAGCTAAAAGAACGAGAGCTCGAAGACGACCTCTGGCTAGATAGAGCGCAATGGCGACTGGGCATCGGAAGACGTCGAAGAAAACCGATTGATATATAAATACTATCCATGTCAATTCTATTGTTTCTGTTAATACTTAACTGGAAATTTTAAGAATATTTTTTTTCGATTAATGAAATTTCTTTAGATTTACTCCTTTTAAGATATTTAACAATCTGAAAAAAAAATCAAGAATTTGCATCTTTATAAATATAATTACTAGATAAAAATATTGCAGATCATAAATATGGTACGCAGACGACACCCCCATTTTCGTAGAAATCACGGAAGACTTGCAAACGCTGCTAGACAGAGTATATGAAGCTAGTTACTAACCAAGCAGAAATGGATGTTTGCGGATAAAATACAAATTAACCGAATCCCGATAAAAATCAGCAGACTCAATATTGATCATGTTCCACATTTTAGATATTTAGGAAGCTGGCTAAGTAGTAAAATACATGTGACGAAGAGGTAAAGGTAAGAATTGAAATGGCACGTGGGACATTCAAAAAATGGAATACCACGCTCACTAATAGAAACCTGTCACTGCAAACCCGATTACGAACACTGCGTTGTTTCATATGGTCTACTCTTCTTTACGGATGCAAGACATGGGCGCTAAAAGTCGAACATATGTAAATAAGATAGGAGCTTTTGGAATGTGGTGCTACCGGAGAATCCTTAAGATTTCTTGGATCGAACATACAAGCAACGAAGATGTTCTTGGACAGCTCAATAAAGATCGGGAACTCTTAACCATCACCAAAGCCAGAAAGTTTAGCTATTTCGGACACATAATGCCAGGCACCACATACTATGTTCCTCGTTTGATCATTCAGGGAAAAGTCGAACGTAAAAGATGGATAGGTCGAAAGAAACTGTCATGGCTGAGAAATATACGGAACCGGTCTGGGGATGGAGAGTTTCACGCAGCTAAAGATAGAGACCTATTCAACGAAATTGTCATGGACTGCATGGCACCGCAAGAAGAAGAAGAAGAATGAAAAGAAGTCCTGCGGAGAGCTGGTGTCACACTCCAACTGCTTAACAGTAAAGACTTAAAGTAATTCTTCTTCTTCTTCTTCTTCTTCTTCTTCTTCTTCTTCTTCTTCTTCTTCTCTTAAGTCCTGTGTTTTCTTCAATGGTTCCCTAATAACAGTTGGGATGATGAAGACCAGCTTTTAGATTCTGACTGGCCGTCGAAAGGCGCGTGGTCATCGTGAAACAAGAAGAAGAAGAAGAAGAAGACCAGCTTTCATACCATCTTATAGATGGTCGTCCCGGTGGTCGAGGCGTGTTGGGTCTTTTCTCTTAAGCAATTTTCGCGAACCGGTCGTTTGGCATCCTGTCCACATGGTCCACTCTCTTCTCCTGTTTCTTGCCCATCTTACTACATCCTGTACTTCACATATTTCCCTTATATCCTCACTTCTTTTCCGGTATATATCCTGTAATTGATCTTAGTGTTCGCATTTCTGTTGTTCTTAGGAGGCGTTTTGTTGTTGTGTTCTCTTTTCTAGCCTCTATCGCATATAACTGGTCTCACGCAAGACTTAGAAATTTTAACTTTCAATAAACTAATTTAATAAACTAATTTTAATTTCTCCAAATTATATCCTATATAATTAAGTATCCTGATATTAGTGATTCCTTTGTTGTTTGGTTTGGTTTTTACTCCCTCTTTGAAATTCCTTTGTGCTTGTTATATTTGCCCCTAGATATTTAATTGACATCACTTATTCTACACTCTGATAATAGATTGCCAGTTTGCATCTTCTACGCTCTCTAGATATTGTAAGGGATTTTTTTTTCGCGGATATTTTCATGTTAAATAGTTTTGCCTTTTGTTGGAACTTATATAGAAGCTTTTGTAAGTTATCTTCGTCTTTAGATATGAGTACTGCATCATCAGCATAGCATATTATTTTTATTTCTTTATCTCCCAGTCCATATTCTCTCCCAGCTTGCTTTACTTCATTTATGATTTCGTCCATTACGATGTTGAACAGGGTTGGGCTTAAGCTATCTCCTTGTCTGATTCCGGTTGTCACAGCTATTTTTCTGCTTAGTTTATTGGCCGCTCTTACATATGTTGTTAAGGTAATGCAAAATGTCATATTCTGGGCACATTTTGAGAGGAACTCGCTAGGCCATTCGGAAACATGTCCTGCGGGGCAAAACTGAGGATCGAAGAGAGCCAGGAAGAAAACGGCACTTGTGGCTCTGGAGCATCAGGGATTTGAGCGAGATACCGGACGCAGTGATCATATTCCATCGGGCAAGAAGAAAAAGGTCATGTTTTGTGAGAAAATGCAAAGAAAAACAACGCCATCTGAAGATGGTGACAAGAGTCAAAATAACACTTTGTTGAAACGAGGTGCAATAATAGATTTGACATCCGTAATCAGGATGGTTACCAAACACATCCTAAAAGTTATCGACCGAGAAACTCGAGCCACGCATTATATATTCGGCAGTGAGCGCGGAAAAAAGGCGATTTAACGACGTAATGAGCCGAAATTGAAGCGACTGGCGATTTTTTTTCTCGTGACGAGGCGGTAGGTCAGCTCGGGCACGAATATTGTTGGCCGGGATCGGCAGGTGGCGAGCAGGTTCGCGGTGGCGGCGGAGAACCACCAAGAAGACGCTTGGCTTTTAGATCGAGCAGCTCGAAAGAGGTTTTTGCCTCGGACTTTTATCGGACCCGAGATAATGTATCGCGCTAGCGGGAGTTACGCCGCAGTTAATACTATTTGTTGTTTTTATAACTTTACTGTAGTTTAATATGTGAATAATGAAATTTATTCTGCTCGTTGCTATATTGCTTCACTCACCGAAACGAAAAACGGATACCTTAAAATTTTCATGCATTTTAAAGTTTTATATTTTGTGTTCTAATGGACCAATTTTGATGATTCTGAGCAATTTGCAGCTAAATTATTTGACTTTTTAGTATCTTTTTCTAAATTAAAAATGAAAGTTACCATCTGTCAATTATGTTGTATGTGTAAAATGTTGATATTTTGGTTAAAGTTAAAGCAAGGAATTTAAAAATCATTTTTTCATCTAGATGTATCTTTTCTCGATAGTTCATTTTTTGGTTCATCTCAATAGTGTTATTTTTTTAGACATTTGCTTTTGAAGAAAGCACTAACATTTTTTAATATTTTTTACATTATTATATCTCTCTCTTTTTTTTTGTTCTAGTCAACAGACCTATAAAATAGTGTTGTGTGATTTATGTTAGGTATGTAGTTCGCGATTGGAATTATCAGTGTCGGGTTGGGACGAACTACAAAAATGTGCAATTTTCAAAGACATTACATTTTAGTAGACGGGGTTTTAATTTTTTAATAATACCAGGTCCTTTAATTTGCAGCTTTAGATTTTACAGCTTTAGCCTTTTTTGGACGTGGTCGTGTGATTTTTTTGGTTGAGCCTCCTAAAGTATTGAACCACGCCGTGCCACTGATTATACATAGTTTATGTACTATGTGTCATTTCTATGAAGCTTTTTGGGTACCTATACAAGGGTGTCCCAGAAATAAGTGCAAGTATTTTAAGGGGTGGTAGATCTTGATAAAAGAAACATATTTTCCCTTTATCGTTTTTCAAATAAATCCAAAATAACGGAGATATTTTACTTTGAAAATTTCCAAAAAAATATATTTTTTGCTAACATTTTGAGAACCACTGGATTTTTTCTGAATTTTCTTTCTTGTAAATTTAATATAATACCTATGTTACTATATTATCAAGAAATTACGTTTTTTAACTAAAAAATTTACAAAATTTTTCAAAAAAATTCGAATTTAAAAAAAAATTCGCGAAAAAAACTCATAGACCAAATAACGAACATTTAAAAATAAAAATATTGTCCAATCAATTAGGATTTGAATAATAAAATGGAAAGGTAGAGAAAAGAAGAAAGAAATCAACAAGATTTAGAGTCATTGGCTTGGGTGGCACGCTATATGTGTGAATAATATAAAATAAATATGAACATTTTTGTTAAAACCCCACATTATCTCTAATAATTGAGATATCAGATTGAAGAAAGAAAGAAAATGTCTGGAAAATCAGGCAGCTATTTAATTTTACAAAATGTTTCAACTAGAATTATCAACTAATTAGATGCTTACTCCGTAGAGTGTCTCAAAAAGTACTGAAAATTACTTCTTTCCATCCCGGTGAATGATATAGAAACGAATAGTTTAAAGATGGCAATAAGTCAGATTTATTCGGGAAGAATCAAGCTACAATTCGTAAATAAATCGAAATCGAGCCGAGAGTTCCACAGAAAATTGTCAGTTTCTGTAAGTTTACCTGTGTATGTACTTGTATTTACTTTGTTAGCTTATTCGAAGCTTTTTAGCAACTTATACTTAATAATAAGTAATAATCTTTAACCTAAAAAAGAAAACATTTAACCAATGTGTACTACCAGTCATGATCTATGCATGCAAAACCTGGACACTTAAAACGGACATCATAAGGAAACTGCAGGTCGCACAACGCTCAATGTAATGAAATACGCTGGGAATAACCAAGAGAGACCGTAGGAGAATAGAGTTGATACGACAAAAAACCTAGATAATAGATATCATCCACAGAGTCAAATGTCTCAAGTGACAATAGGCAGGACACCTGGCAAGAAGAACAGACAACAGATGGACCACAAAAATTTCAGCATAATACTCACGAGGAATTAAGAGACCTAGAAGAAGACCGAACCAGAAATGAGACCATGATATTAGGAATTTAGCAGGGATAACTTGGGCTCGCATAGCCATCAATAGACAACAATGGGCCTAACTAAAAAGAGAGTATATAAATATATGAGGGAGGCTACACCATAACTGGAAATGGTTACATAAGCTGAAATTGATGATGATTATGATGAATCTTTAACCGAATTTAAAAAGTAATTAACTAAATCTTCCAGTTTTACGACCAAGGTAAATAATCTCCTACCAACGTTATCGTTATTATCGTGGCGCATAGCTGCCAACCAAGACTAACAACCGTTCACCGATAACCACCGCCTAAATCTCCAGAGATCGTTTGGTTGGCAAAGAGCGGCGCGATGAGAATACCCGCGTCTTCCGATAACCATCGGCGGCGGGTCATCGGATTGCGTTTCTCGAAATCGGCGATCTTTCGCGCGATTGCCTAATATAGCAAATAGACTCTCGACCGCCACATTCCACGCCGTCTTCTCAGCTTTAAATCGAGAAGGTTCTCGCAAGATAAACAAATTCGATTTTCGAATGAAGAAGTAATATACAGGGTGGGCCACTGAAAACTTACAATGGATATAATTTTTAAACCAAAAAAGATATCAAAAATTAAAAAATACCGTTTCTATAATATCGAGGGGGAATACATATGACGTACTTTTTGAACCACCCCGATCTACCCCTTAGGCGGCACTCCTACTCACTTGAAAATCTTAAATGGCAACAACCCACTTGTGGCGCTTTTTTGGAAAGCCCATGAAAAATGCTAAACGATGATCATAAAGTATTTAGGGTGAAATTGAAAAACTACCCCTTACACGAAAAATTAGGTGGACGTTAATGAAACAGGTGATTTTTTCAGCATAAGTTACAAATTGGGACCCAGCTAAATGAGACAGATGAGGTATTTTTCAAACCACCCCATCCTACCCCTAGGTGCCACCCCCTCACTTCTAATCTCAAGATAGCGAAGAACTTGTGACATTTCTTTCGAAAGCTAATTGAAATTGCTAAACGATGGTCATACAGACTTCAACTTAATTACTAGTAACTAGTGATAAGAAATGTAGGTGTGACAATTTGAAAGAAATTTAAAATGATAATTTATTTTAACAATTGCTCAAAATGACAGCCGTTTTGTTCCATACAAAAATACAAACGATTTTCAAATTCTTCTCTCACATTTTGGAAAGTCTCTCTCGGAATATTTCGACATGCTTCAGTTCTCCTCTGCCGCAATTCTTGCAACAAACCTGGTTTTGTCTTGTAGACTATGGATTTAGTGTAACCCCACAAGAAAAAGTTTAAAGGAGTGAGATCAGGTGACCTTGGCGGACACTCGATTGGACCCCTTCTGCCAATCCATTGCTTTGGATAATATTTATCCAACCACTGCCTTGTGACAATAGAATAATGCGGAGGGGCTCCATCTTGCTGAAAGTGTATGAGGTCTTCATTAAGAGTTATAATAAATTTCTTTGTACCAGTTTTTTTTCTCGCAATGGTACATGGATACAAAAATAATTTATTCTATTAATTTTGACACGTTTTGACATTTTTTTTTATTTTTAGCTCCATTTTTTTCGTTCTTTTTTATGACAGTCGTTCAGCATTTTTGATTCGCATTTCGTTCAGCGCTTTCCAGAGGGGTGTCACAAGTGAGGTAGCGCTATCTTGAGGTTAGAAGTGAGGGGTGGCACCTAGGGGTGGGTAGGGGTGGTTTGAAAAATACCTCATTTAGCTGGGTCCCAATTTGTAACTTATGCTGAAAAAATCACTTTTTTCATTAATGTCCACCTAATTTTTCGTGTAAGGGGTAGTTTTTCAATTTCACCCTAAAAACTTTATGATCATTGTTTAGCATTTTTCATGGGCTTTTCAAAAAGGCGCCACAAGTGGGGTGTTGCCATTTAAGATTTTCAAGTGAGTAGGGGTGCCGCCTTAGGGGTAGGTCGGGGTGGTTCAAAAAATACGTCATATGTATTCCCCCTCGATATTATAGAAACGGTATTTTTATTTTTTTGATATCTTTTTTGGTTTAAAAATTATAGCCATTGTAAGTTTTCAGTGGCCCACCCTGTATAAACTTTACATTCTATTAATATTATGTTGGAAAAATCCAAAGAATTGTGTTATTACTTCTTTTATTCAGACCTGTTATAAATAATTTAACGGATGAACACATTTTTGATGAAGAATATCATAGGACATTAAAATTTTGGTAAAACTATTTAAGCGTAAGCGCGCAGGACATTATTCAGATATATATTCACTTTCGGACACTTTACTATTAGAGGCTATTAGCCAATATTTTTGAAAATTTCGAAAAACTTGTCTGTCTACATAAAAACTAGACCCAGTACACTTTTATAGATTTCCATGATTATCATGGGAAGCTTGCTTGCGCTAGACTGGAGTAAAATGGGATTGTAGATTTTAGAATGAATGGGAGGGGAAAATTAATAACCGCGATCTTATAGATTTATTGTGTTCTTGAGTTATAACTCATCAGACAGTTCCAGAGCTTGGACAAAAACAAGTATCTGAAACGGTTTTACAGAGGTTAGTTCTACATCTCCGGTATCAATCGTACCAAAGTTGAATAGCACGAATGGTTGTCATCACAGATCATTCAGTGATGAGGTTTTCTGGTGTTTCTCCATCTTTCCAGAACTTCACAGAATCTGCATTCGCCGATGCTTCTTAGCTTCGATCTACTAAGATGTTCATTGAGGAGACAGAGTTTTCTTCTTCTTGTAATAGGACAAGGTCCTGTCAATTCTGTCAATTATTGTCCTCTTGTGATGATGATATCCAGCTGTCATGCCAACGCTTTGGGGGCCTACCAACTGGGCATCTTGTCTCTGGCTTTTGTGTTTTGGCCCACTTGACAATTCGATCTGGACCCATCCTGTCTCTGTGATGAGTGTCCTGTAAAAAATCCCGTGGCAATCCAAAGATTGTTCTTACTTAATGAACGGAAATCTTTGATTTTTCTCGGTCGTAAGTCCTAACTTTTTCGAGTGTCTTAGACCGTTGTAGGATTTCCATTCCAGGTTACGGATGGAGTCTTCCAGGTTTTTGAGTTCCGCTTTGAGATAGTTTCCACTTCACGATTCTGTTCCAGTTAAGTGAGTGTTCGCCTCTTTTCTAGCTAGATCGTTTACTTTCTCATTATTTTCTATCCCTGGCACCCAGAGTAGGAGGAATTTATTTTCTTTGTCTAATTTGTTCAGCTTCTCTAGGTATTCTTTGACCAAC
Organism: Sitophilus oryzae; assembly: GCF_002938485.1. NCBI lineage: Eukaryota > Metazoa > Arthropoda > Insecta > Coleoptera > Curculionidae > Sitophilus > Sitophilus oryzae. The sequence goes on along the minus strand of NW_022147237.1, from coordinate 2,440,069 downwards.
TTCGAACTGATGGATACTGAGTTGATCGCTTTTAACGCTGCTTGACTACGATAAGATGGCTATTTCTTGTTTCCGATAGTTCCTATCTAAGATAAGTTGTATGCATCTTTCGATAGCGTAGGGAGCTGGAGTAGGTCTGGAGTATTTAGTTTTCGGCCCAAATACTCTTGTTCCTGCTTTCAAGTCAAACTAGTTAAACAGTAATCAATGACCAAAAATTTTTTTTTCGTATAATAAAAAAAAATTTTCGTAATAAAACTTCAAATAAAATAAAGCATCAAAAAATTGTACCTAGGTATTGGCAATTTGTGTCACTACCAGCTTTTTTGTTTACAATTCCGATCTCACCACAACCCCCCCCCCCTCGTTTGCCGATAATATATCTCTTTCCCCTGACTATTCCTCTCCCGTACAACACCTCGCCCCCATCCCATTCCACCTGACTTATGATTATTGGCGCCTAATCTCGAGATCTCGATCGCCGCGCGGCCACTACCACCGTCACCGCGCGACGGTCAACGTTTTTATCTCGAATTAATCCTTCGGTCGCATTTCTCAGTGTCACGCGGGGCCACGGCGCGACACTTGCCGACGACCCCTCGGACAAAAGCGTCCAATTTGGATTTGAATAATAAAATGGAAAGGCCAAGAAAAGGAGAAAACAATCGACGAGATTTGGAGTTATCGGCCTGGGTGGCGCACGGTATCGCTCGTGTGAATATTTCGATCGTTTATTTTAAATCCACAGACGGGGGAGGCTATTAATCTTGTGTCTATTAATATAACCATCTTCTTAGTTTCACAATCAAATAGCCCGGTTGCTTTGTTCTGTTTATGTTACTTTTCTGTAGATTGTTAAAACACAATATCACTCTTTATATTTTCAACAGATGGTTAGAAATCTTAGATATTATAAACTGCGCGGATAAAGTAAATTTCCTTCATTTTTGTTGAAAACATATAACAAACATTCCAGTGTGTCTTCCTTTCTTAAGTTATAACTCATCATACAGTCTAAGGGCTTTTACAAAAGCCAGTATCTGGGACGGATTTACAGAAGTTAGTTCTCCATCTCCGATATCAGGCGTACCAAGGATTGTGGCACGAATGCTTGTCGTCTCGACGCACTCTGATGAGGTGTTCTGGAGTTTCCCCATCTTCCCACAGAATCTGCCATTCGCTTCTAAGGTTACTGAGGTGTTCATTAAATAGACAGTGTCCTGTTAAAAATGCCGTGACAATCCGAATTACTTAAATCTAGGAAAATCTTTGATTTTTGTCGGTCGTAAGATTTGAAAAGTTTCTTCGAGTGTCTTTCGAGAGACCGTTGAAGGATTCCCATTCCAGGTTATGGATGGAGTCTTTTAGGGAAGCAGAACGGTTATGGTCCAGTTAGTGGAGTGTTCGCTCCTTTTCTAGCTAGATCGTGTTCTTTTTCATTGCCTTCGATCCATTGGTGAGCTGGCCAGAGCAAGAGGACTTCATTTTATTTGCCTAATTTGTACCGCTTCTGTAGGGATTCTTTGACCAACTTCGCATTGATAGTTACTGAGTTGATCGCTCTTAAAGCTGCTTGACTATCGGATAAGATGGCTACTTCTTGTTTTGGATAGTTCCAATCTAAGATAAGTTGTACGCATCTTTCGATAGCGTAGATTTCTGTTTGAAGGATGCTGGGACAGTGCCTACTGGTTCGGAATATTTAGTTTTCGGCCCAAATATTCCAATCCATGTTGAAACTAAAAGAATTTCGGACTTCCATTGTCTTTATTTACTTTTGATTAACACAACGTTTCAGCCAGAAGGATCACTAACCATTATCAAGTGTAAACTTCTGTGTACTAAAATTGTAGCTCCTATCCTTGTTCCTGCTTTAGTTTTAAAAGCATCAACCATGCAATTATTGCAACTAAGCAATACCATGTTATGGTATAGTCTCTTAACTACCGAAAAAATATTTCTCTATTCCAATTCTTTTTCTTGCTCAATACTACAGAGAAGTATTTCTCAAAGTTGTACAATCTTGGTTTGTCATCCACTGGGATTTGGAGGGGTGGAATTTTCCTTTTGAGAGTGTTCCAAGCTTCTGAGATAACAATTCTTCCGTCAAGTTTCCGTCAATGACCATTCTAATCCACCAACTCCTTTTTTCTCCTTTCTTTTGTTTAACGATTAAATACCACATTGTCATTCTTTTTATATCACTTTTTGTGATATAAAAAGTAGTGCAGCGAACACAGACACATAGTAGGCATATTAGCTAGTCACGAAAATATATATTATAATATATTCTGGTTTCTATAATTTTCAATATATTTTATAGCAATTAAATGTATTTAGATATTTAAAACCATTAGCAACAGTTCTTTGTATAATACAGAATTTAAAATAAGAAAAAGTCGTTGCGCGTGAGTTTAACCAGCTACCACGGGCACTGGCTCTTGTGTAGCGCCCCTCAATTATCATTCCTTCCTCCAATTAGCCACGCGATTCCACGTCGGACAACAGGCAGGACAGTGGGTCATCATTGTCACGATTTATCTCTCCTTGAAAGTGTTTTGCTCTAAATAAGCTGCTTGTAAACAAATACTAGTTAACACTGATGTGATGTTATTTATAGAAGCTTGGTATAGTATTTTACTTGGTCTAAATTTCGAAATGTCTTTTATGATCATTACTCGTAACTTAGTAGAAGATAATTATAATATTTTAATATAGCTACAAAGCTCTTGTTTCTCATGACTCATATTATGGTCACCATCATCATCATTTTCAACTTATTCAACCATTTCCAATTATGGTGTACCTCCCTTACATATTCTCTTTGTTGAGCCCATTGTTGTCTATTGTTTCCTATGCGTGCCTAAATTATCCCTGATAATTTCCTAATATCATGGGTTAGATCTTCTTTTAGGTCTTTTAAATATTCGTGGGTATCATCCTGCAATTTTTGTGGTCCATCTGTTGTCCGTTCTTCTGGTCAGTTGACCTGCCCATTGCCATTGAGGGATTTGATCCTGTGGATAACATCCATTACCTGGATCTTTTGTCGTATCCACTCTATATTTTTACGCTCTCTCTTGGTTATTGTCAGCATATTTCGTTCCATTGGGCGTTGTGCTACCTGCAGTTTCCTTATGATGTTTTGTCTTATGACGTTTTAAGTGTCCAGATTTCGCACACATAGGTCATGACTGGTAGTATAGTAATGTTGGTCGAATATTTTCTTCTTTAGATAGAGTAGCATTCTAGATTTGATTATGATTGAGTTTCTTCCATATGTACTTCACGCTAACTTAATTCTTCTGTTGATTTCTGGTAGTAGAGATTTACCTATCATATTATAATAATTCATATTATAATTTACTCTTAATATTTGTGTCTACTTATAAGGGATTTCCAGAACTAAAAAGACTCATAAAAACCTAATGTTTACAGGAAAACAAAGGGTCAGAAAATTGTTAGTCTCAATGTCAAAAAGAAACTCAGGGAAATGGAAAACAGATAATATATTGGGAAAAAGTCAAGTTCTTGGTGTTTCAACTTTATTAGACAGTGAAGCGGCAGTGAATACTATCGAATTAGACATTTTCATCCACTTTAATCTTGAAATGATTAAATACCCTGAAACACTTACTCCTGAATCACGATAAACTGAGTCTATTCTAGTTAAGGAGATACAGTGAGATGACTGAGATGTGAGATTGAAACTAATGATAAAATTGCTTAACTGCATAAAGGCGAGGCACCAAACTTTATCTCCATCAAATTTATTTTAAGTGGAATATAAACGGATTGCTGAACTAAAATGGACCTTTTCATAAAAACTGTCACAGCGGATTGTGAAATCAAAATCCAGGATGGTATCTTCTGCAAATCCAAGACACTTCATAAAGATGTGTGGTAAAAAAATGTAGATATATACAATAAATATTTCCTTAAATTTTCAAGTCCAAAAAAATGAAAAAAAAATTATGTATTTCAAGGATGTTACAATTTTCTAGGCGCAAATAACTAAAATCCATTATTGTGTGGAAGAAATAATAAAGCAGGCAGTTGACATCTTCACAGACAGCCAATTAGCGACATTTTAGTAGTACTAAAAGCACTTGGTTCCACAGTAGTCAATTCTAGGCTAGTGTGGGCTTATGTGCGTGCTCTTAATACCTCGGGTAAACGTACATTAGCCTGTTATGATACTTGGGCACGAGGATCACAAAAGTAACGAAAAGGCAGCTTAATAAGGCTCATTAGTGCCATTCATAGACTCAGAACGCTTCTAGGGCGCTGCAAAAGTTGTCACAAGAATGGCCACAAAACAATGAATAGTCAACAAATTTCTAGGATTGTGGAGAAATTCACCAGAACAGAAATAGTCAAAAAAAATCATAGTAGAACATTCGCCAAAATTTAAAGAAAAGGAAAAGCAGAAAGACTGTCAAAGATGTAGTGGATCACCTAATACGGCATTTGTAAGCTTAATAGGCATCTAAATCTGACGGGATTGATGGACGAAGTCGTGTGCTAATCTGAATAAAAAACGATAGAAGTCATGCCATGTCAATGCGACAGCCTGGCAAATGTGCAGTAAAGATACTAACTTTCTGAAAAGGATAGGATTGGAGAATGTAACCTAGAGATCAGAAAGGGACCACAATAGATTTGAAAATGTTGTAGTGGGACAGACTGATCGCTAGCAAAAGTGAACAACCTCAAAAAATCTAATCTAATACCTTTAGACGGTTTTATTGGTAGATTTTTATTGATTCTTTGGACAGTAAAAGAGTACAAATCAAGGATAATTGTTGCATAACCAATTCCCCTTTATGCGTCTCTTTATGCGGAATTGTGACCGTTTTCTACGCAGTTCGAAACGGCTGGCGTGCAGCGGCAGGTCGTACTCTCCGATTGTCCGTAATCGATCCCGCAAAGTAAAAGCCCTTTGCGATGTTGGAACAAAATGTTTTAAACGCCCTATTTAATGGCAAATAACAGGTCTGGAAGCTATGCGCGATAATAGCGGGCACAGCCAAGTGCGTCGCCTCGGGCGGTGGAAATTGCGGTGCGTGGAAAGGAGAAGCCTCATGATATACATATAATCACGCCGCTTGGAAATATTCAGATTTTCAGATTAAATCTTTTCATTGATTTTAATATTAATTTTTTAACCAGAGCAAAAAATAAAAAATGATTAACCATAACTAGAACGTTTATTTTTTTATACTGCATATAAGTAAAAAATTGTGTGTGCACTATGCGCATATTTGAAGTGAAACAATTAACAGCTATTAAATTGAAGGATTTCAAGGATATATATTTTTAATCAGTGCTTTTTATAAACTTTAAAAAAAATAGAGTTAGTATAAAACGGTATACTATTCTAGCTTTATAATTTTATAATATTTTTTTTAATTTTTATTAAAAAACGATAAGTCTATCACTCGCCTGGATAGCCTGGCACCTGTGGCCATTAATCCAAAATACTACTACATCTATATCTCTGACTACTACTAACTGCTACTAACCAATAATTCGTTTTGTGTGGTCTGTTTTTGTTTAAATGTTTTGTTCATTATTCATGTTGAGGATTTATTTTTAAATTAATGTTAATCGTTAGGCAAACTCATAGAATATGTATTTCTTTTGCATAATCAAATTTGTTACTGTAAATTTTACATAACCAAATTGTCACTCTAAATCGCTGGCTTTTTTACACAGATGTCACTTATCTTGTCATTATTCAATTTCGAATTCTCAGAATGTTGTTAACAAAAGTTTCATCTAAAAATAAAATTAAATCAATCACAATTGTTTATCTCCATCATTTACCGGATTAATAATACGGAAATTACAGTTCAATTACAAACAATTTTTTATTTATAGTGATTTACAGTAATTTTATTAAATTATACGAATATTCTCGTTGATTATTGGTTTGAAATAAATATGACAGTGTCCTCCAATGAAAATGCGAGTTACTAACTCTAGATTCTAATTTTGAGCTGACAAATGAGCTGGATGCTTTACCTAGACCGTTATACAGAAGCTACAAAAAATCAATGAATATATGCATGAAATCAAGGTTGGTACAGTATCAAGTTTATTATAGTCATTTTCTTAGCCGCGTATGGAACAGATCGTTACCCTGTGTTGCCGGAAGCTTATTCGGGGTAGATCATCGGGGTAGATTGTTACGAGATGAGATAGCGGGGTTAAATTGTTTTTCCAAGGGGTAAATCTACCCCGAATGAGGTAGCTGTGGCAATGCATGTATAATATATTATTATGTATATACCTAACTATAATATTTCCTCTCGCCATTCAAGGCCGTGTGTCACTTCGTCGGCCTGCTTCATCTTACAAATCAACAAAAAATATAGACATTGAAATTAGCAAACGAAAATGGGGATGGATAGGTTACATTTTTGCTGAAACTTAATGGTAACATACCCAAAGCGGCATTAAAATGGAAACCACAAGATAAAAGAAAACAAGGCCGATCAATTCAAACATGGGGACGTTCCATATTAGACAAGCTCCAAGGAATAGGATCAACATGGAACGAAGCAAAAATAACAGCCAGGAAATGTGCCAGATGGAGAGTTTTTACTGAAGCCCTTTGCTCCGCATAGAAGATATATATTTTATGTCAATTAAACTTTTAGATACGTAATCAAGGGCGCGATTTTTAAATTCATTGGTGCCAACCATGGACATATTCGGCGCCGTTTTGAATAACTGGAATTTAAATTTCGCGCTGGGGATTCAGGTGGTTTGGTTTGGTTCCTGACATTATCATTCGTTTTGAAACTTTGGTTTTATATTACGAGTTTTTGGTTTAAATAAATAGTGTTGTGATACTTTAAGCTTGAAAATGTTTACTAGCAGACCTAGTAGTCGAACATTGTTCTTTTTAGAACCTCTTTTAGTGCGAAGTATACAAGACAGCTTAATAGCCGTAAAAAACTCATCGCAACTTTATTAGAATATTTTGAACGGAAAAGCGGTAGTAATGGCCCTCTATGTCCCTTGTTGTTAAGAAGGTGAGTTTTGTTGATGTAAATAATAACTGTTTATATATTTATAATTAATTTATTTTTGTTTCCTAAAATATTTTGATTAAAAGAAAGTACCGGGTGCGTCTCAAAAGTGGCTCACCCCTATAACTTTTTTATTCTTTGAGATAAAAAATCGAGATTTGGTTTATTAATATATGACATAAATTAGGACTGATTGACGTATTCAGTTGTTTTTGGCCATTTCCTGTTTCACCGGAAATGACTACAACTTTTGATTTTTACATGGCACCCTCGGTGTTTTGTTGGTTTATTGGATAGAAAATGAGACTCTGAATAGAATGGCATGTCATATGTCGACTTTTGACATTTTCAAATACTATGGATTAATTGAAATTGCAATATGCAATTCATAACGACAATTTAACTCGAAATACCAAGTGTGTGGTACCAAATTGTGCGTAAAAAAATGATTTTTCCAAATATGGTAATGAGGCACCCTCGTTCCATTTGAAAAAATTGAGATATGATTAAAAATACGATTTAAGCATCTTTTAACCGGCCAGGACAAGGCACGAATAATATTAGACGATCAAATCTATTTTTCCAAGACGCCTTGATTAAAAGTGAAATTAGAGTTTTTAGCACAGCCATGGCACTCTAGATTGAAATTTAAAATTCAAATTTGCTTTAAGCAAAAACGTCAAAAGTTGACACATGCTATGTCATTCTATTTAGAATGTCATTTTCTATCGAATAAAGAAAAAAAATACCGAGGGTGCCATTTAAAAATCAAAAATTGTAGTCATTTCCGGTGAAACAGGAAGTGACAGAAAACAATTGAATACCTCGATCAATCCTAATTTATGTCATATACCAACATACCAAATCTCATTTTTTTATCCGAAAAAATAAAAAAGTTATAGGGGTGAGCCACTTTTGAGACGCACCTGGTATATATAAGTGGGTAACGCTGTGCCGGTCACGTGACTAAAAGTTTATTTGGTACGAGACGCACCTGGTATATAAAAGTGGGTAACGCTGTGCCGGTCACGTGACTAAAAGTTTATTTGGTATGAACTGTAGGATCTTATATCTTTGTAATAATTTTTAATTAAAAACGTATAAAAATTGATATAATGAGCCCGGAATATTAAAAATAAGTTTCTAAAGAGTCGTTTACTCAATGACAGCTAATGTCGAGTGAAAGTTCTAAAATAAGAAACGAAAACATAATAGAGTTAAACCGCATTATCGATCGCGCGCAGATATCCGAGAAACCATCAGAATTAATTGGCCTCGAGGCGGTCAAAATAAATATACATTCATTAGCCGGGGTCGGGTTGAAATGAAGGAAGAACGTTCAAAATTAAATTGTCAGTAATTATTCTTAACTCGAACGGTGTACCTGTTGATGGACGGACGGGCCGACAGCACCGCAAGAACGAGTTAAGACATTAATTTCAAATTTCGAGAGATAGTTAATTTAGATTTACTTAAGGTGGCGACAGTGTAGGTGGTCCGGCATAGTGATGGGTCGGTCAGGATCATCGATATTTTTATTTGACAATGTCGATACTGACTGTGGCTGTATAACTATAATCTCTCTGTACCCAAGTAGCATTTTTAGACACAAAATCGAAACAAAATAATTGCGAAGCAGTTTTGTCACATTTTTGATACATATGTTTCATAACATAAATCGCTTTTTGTTTCGAAACATTTTGCCAAAATATGCATAGTTTCGCTAAGCTATGACAATAAAGATCTTAGTGTCACAATTTTTTCGAAACTTTTAAGAAACAGATGTGGCTCACATTTACAGATTTCGTAGCCGTTTTGTGCCTGAAAAGTTTCCATAATTTATTTATTTTGATATTCAGTCAAATATGAGAACATGACTTTATTATTTGGATTTTGTTCTGCAGTTTTTGCATTTAAGCATTCTTCAAGTTCTTATAGTACTATAATTAAAAAACAGCAGGAAGGACATATGGTGAGTACAAATACAGATATTTTTCTTATGCAATTTTATAATTATTTACAGAGATGATTTGTTTTAGGAATAAATGTAATAACAGCCACTACCTATATACCCAACAGGAGACCGAAGAAAAATGTCACCAGTACTCGTTTTTTTTCCTTTTTTCGACAATGGAATATATGTTTTTATGTTTTAATAGTGTTATAATAATTAAATAAAAATGTTTTAATTATTGGTATATTATTCGCTTGCGTATAGTCGATTGACGCTGATATCGCAGATGGAGAACTAACCTCTGTAAAACCGTCTGTGATACTGGCTTTCATCAAAGCCTTAAGACAGTATGATGGGGGGTAGGTTTAGTATAACTCAAGAAAGGGGGACAGAATAGATCTATAAGGTCGCTGTGATTAACTTAGACCCTGTGGAGTAGTTTTACAAAATGTATGAAATTTAGACATCCCTTTATCATCAAGATGCATCTTTCCTTGATATTTTGTTCTTTGGTTCATCTCAATAGCTTATTTTTGTTACAGATATTCGCTTTTGTAGAAAACAGTAATGATTAACTTCTGGACTTAACTTTTGGTCTAAATAACCAAGCAGATTGTTAAAAGTCGTTCTGTTTTCGACTAATATTAGTCGATACTTATCACTAATATTATTCATAATATTAGTCGATACGTATCAGATGAAACTCCATCCCTAACTTTTTGTGGAGATAAGTAATTTGTCTGAGTTGATGGTAGCGTCATGATTTGGAAAACATTTCTTTATGGAAGTGCACAATGGGAATACTGTGGCACATTATTCTATTTAAATTGGAATTGATGGATATGTCTGAAGATGCTAATCCTTTCAGACGTATACACATACTAGAATGTTATTTGTTTTCTCTGATCAAATAACGATGTGAAATCGAAATGTGCATACTTAATGTAGTTTACTTACCCGGTGTTTACAGGATGATGGTTTATATAAATCAGACTCGTTTTTTAGGCATATTATGTTTATTTCGAGATGTTTATTTTTAGTGCATATATTACGCATTGTCTGAAATTTCACTTTTTATTCTTCTTAACAATAGATTTTATATTATACCATATACGGTCGATAAAGAAATGGCGTCTAAGACGGCTGGGGAATGACAATCGATGACAATTTTGGCATTGTCAAGCTCTAGACGTCATTTGGTTTGGTTTGTACTCTTTTTTATATTTACTTGGCTCTTCTTTAATTTAATGGCGTGTACTGCCAGTTGATCTTAAGAAGGTTGTAATTTATTTTTATATTGAGTAAAAATGATTTTTTAATGATGTATTTTAAAATTCGAGTAAAATTTTTTTTTTTCAAACGTCACAAAATTATTAATTTTTGCGACGTGATTGACAATATAAAAACACAATTTTAAAGGCTAGGCGTAAAAGTAACCTAGGCGTCAAACGTATCATTTTTATTCCTTATAAAACAATATCCCAAGTAGCATTTTTAGACACAAAATTGAAACAAAATCTCTGCTAAGAAACTATATTATATGTTACAGCTAAAATGAATACTTGGCTAGTTTTCAAACTAGCCAGCTACTTTGCAAACAAACAGCACAACCAACACCACAAACTGAGAGCTAACCAACAAAATAATGCTTGTTGCAAGGTAGCCGGCTAGTCTGAAAACTAGCCAATTATCCATTTTAGCAGTAACATATAATATTTTGATCAGAAGTTTTGATTGGCGCTGTTGACAGGTGACTAGTTCGAAATTTCTGCACAGATAGCGCTAAATCGAAAGATTTTGGAAAGGTTTCCGTTTATTGTCGATTCATTTTCAGAACACGAATTTCTCTCTTTTTAGACACAAGACACAAATATGATATAATGTAGATGATTTGTGTCCGACTCCATGTTAATTTTAGAAAATAATGAATTAAAATTCCGCCATGATGGCTATAGTGTTTTTATCGGCTGTTGAGCTTTTAAACTCATAAGAGCGCGTTCTGCTTACGTTAATTTGTATATTTTTATTTTCAGAAGCATGATATAGAAATAAAAATAAAAATATATATTTGAAACAAAAATATTTTGTAGCAACAAATAATGATATAGAAGGGGCACTAAAAATATGAAGGTGTATTATTAAATTAAACGATGAATTTGCTTTTGCCAGACATTTTTTGTTCGAGAATACCTAAAAACAAAGATTTTAAGACAAAAAAATTATAGCGGAGGTCGACATTGTTGATGGTTGCTATCATTTTGAAATCCACACACAGACATAGACTATTTTAGTTTGGTATTTTATTTCTTCACATTTAGAAACAGTGCCTGCTGAAAACGGGAACATCTTGGACACAAACTGCAGAAAACGTTTCGAAACATTTCCTCTAAAAGTTTTGTTTCCGCATCGAAACATTTCAGGAAACGACTAGTGCAACCACATTGGAAACACATGTAATAAAGCCATATTAAATATAGAGGTTTCAAAAATGTTTCTTATTTGTGGCACACTGTTTCCATATTGTGTCAAGAAAGAGACACGATTATTAGAAACATTACCTAAAATGTCTCCAAAAATGCTACTTGGAGCTATTTTTGGCGTGCGTGGTATGGAGTAAGGCATTAGTTGGTTTCTGCTTTAACTTATAAAGACAGACTCATATTTTAAGCAAAATAAAGCTAACGATCCTAGTTAATTGAGTTAATTCTTATAAATTACTAGTTTTTTAGAAAATAAATCAATATGACTTTGGTAGTGATCTGGTTTACAAACACAACTGAGGTTATTAGATGACAGTAAAAGAGCAATCTCCACTAATTTGCAAACAACAACCCGAAAGTAAAATCTGATAAAGAGAATTATCCTTTTTAAATTCCTTAGACGCAATCTTGGTTTGCTTAATAAATCGACCGGTGTACGGCGTTTTTTGGTTCCCACTATCAAGTGTCCACCATATAATTTATTTAAACCAGTCCGTGGTCCGTCGGCCGCTTTGAACCGTCAGCTTAAGCGCCATCTTTAACGATGTCATGTGCGACCTACGTCAACCCGAGGAGCGAGGCTGCGTACGACACGGCTGCGCGTCACCTCCTATGACCGAGAATTAGTCAATGTCACCTCTAATAAATGACCGAAAAACAATAAGTGTCAACAGCGCGCCCAAACCGACTCGTAAACTCGGGCCATAACTGATTATCGGGACGAAAATAATTACATTGCTGGCTGCAGGTACGGAGTCAGTGACGCGAGATAAGATTGAGCGCCGGCCGCGGAGGAGACAGAAGACGAAACGTTTGGAGACTAATCAGTGGCGGCGAAAAATATATAAAAAAATAAGATATTTTAAGAAGGGCTCAAAAAACAATTTTGTTTTTTAACCTGCGAACCTAACGGGTGAAAACGAAACATTGTACCGGGTGTCCCACTAAGAAGAGCTCGCGGCTGTATCTCGGAAAGTATTAGCCGTAGGGCCTACGGAAAAAAATATTTATAACTAAAGAGACTATGAGAAATTGCTGGAAATTATTTTCAAGTTTGTAGAACAACCCCTAGGGGGCGCAACTGCAACAAAAAATAAGAAAATGGAGTTTTTACACAATTTTACCTAGATAAGGTGTACAATAAGTAATAACTTCATAAACCTCAGTAAATTTTGAACATATCTATTAAAATAAAGTGGTGGGGGGAGGTTAGATCTGTTTTTATTTAAATTTTAATAACTCCGGACTGGATGATCGGAATCCAACAACCGAGGGCTCGTTTAAAAGAGCATTTCTTACTCTATATTGTACCATATAAACAATAATAATAAGCTTTTGAACGTAGACGCTAGGGGACGTTGTCTTACAATTTAACAAACATTATGCGTTTTTTCAAAAAAATAAATGCGATAGTATATGTAATTTTAGCTGATAGTAAAGAGCAATAAAAGCTTAACAAGTCAGCAAAAACCGCATCTTGATATCTTTTTTCAACCCAAAGTTATTAGCAAAATTATAATAAATACGAAAATATAAGTACTTAATTACCTTATTTTGCTAACACGGTATTACTAGCCCTCTTGATTTTGAACATTCTGACCAAAAATAAGATAGAAATGATTAGATTATTCTAAAATCGACAATATACCAGAATGCCATATATGTATTAATATCTAATAATTAATATATCAATGACAGTTAATAAGAAACGACGCATCAGTAAAGTCATGGTAGGCTTTGGAAAAAAGTTGCTATTGATGTAAGAGTATAAACGCCAAGGTGTTATTAGATCAACATTTTGATAGTCTTAGTAGCGTTTTTTCTCTGTTGAAGAAAGGCATTTTTAGAAAACCAATTAAAAGATTAACCAAACCAAACCAAATCAAAATGTTGATATAATAATATTTTGATGTTTAAACTATCCGTTTAAAAGCAACTTTTTTTCAAAGCCTACCATGAATTCACTGAGGTGTCGTTTCTTATCTACAGTCATTGGTATCTTAATTATTAGATATTAATACACCTAGTATTATGGTTTTCTGGTTTATTGTCGATATTTTTAAAATCATCATTTCTATACTATTTTTTATTAGAATGTTCATAATCAAGAGGGCTAGTGATACCGTGTTAGAAAAATAAGGTAAGGGCTGGTAAAATAAGGGCTTGTATTTTGGTATTTATTATAATTTTGCTCTAATATCTTTGGTTTAAAAAAAGATATCAAGATGCGGTTTTCGCTGACTTACTTTTTACTATCAGCTAAAATTACATATACCATCGCATTTATTTTTTTTGAAAAAAACGCGCAATGTTTGTTAAATTGTAAGACAACGCCCCCTAGCGTCTACGTTCAAAAGCTATTATTATTGTTTATATGGTACAATATAGAGTAACAAACGCTCTTTTTAACAAACGCTCTTTGAGCCCTCGCTTGTTGGATTCCGATCATCCAGTCCGGAGTTATTAATATTTAAATAAAAACAGATTTAACCTCCCCCGCCACTTTATTTTAGCAGATAGAGGAAAATGGTTCTAATAAAAAAGATCCAAAATTTACTGAAGATGATGAAGCTATTATTTATAGTATATCGTATTTACGCAAAATTTCTTAAAAATTCCATTTTGTTATTTTCCATAGCAGTTACGCTCTCTAGCGGCCGTCCTACAAACTTGAGAATAATTTCCAGCAATTTCATGGTCTCGTTAGCTATAAATATTTTTTTCCGCAAGCTCTGCGACTAATACTTTCCGAGATACAGCCGAGAGCTATTCTTAGTGGGACACCCTGTACAGGTGGCTATTTTAATGTTTGACTATTATTTTTGTTTTGTTTTATTGTTTCTTTATATCTTCTACAATTTAGAGTTAGTCATAATCAAACAGCTTTAAAATTAAACAGTTTATCAACCGCTACTAGACATAAACCTCCCTCAATAGTCTCTATCTCTCTATATTCTGTCTTAAGTTCTGATAAATTTCGAGTGTCTTAGACATTGTTCTCTGGTAACTCTCTAAGCCATACAATGACTAAAGAACACAAGGACATGTAACGCTCATATACGGTCTGCAGCAGAATTTGTGATGTTTGGGATTAGGTTAGATGCAATTTTTTGGAAATAACGAATCAGTCATCAGCTGGTCATCAGCGACAATTTTAGCAATTTTTAATAGTTTGTGTGTAGTGAACTTTGTATAAACTTTATTACAATGGTGATCAGTTATTCAGCTTTCAAGTGTAAAAGCTGCAGTGATAAAAAAGAGCCAGGAGTTACGTTTCATAGGTAAATAAACAACCCACTCCACCTTTTTAGCGATTTTTTATTGAATTCGGTAATTATTTTGATATGTGCTATTCGTCGATTCTAGTTTTGTACCTTTTGTTAACATTTTAATACGTTTTTTTCGTAATTAATTAGTATGATACCACCGCATACACCATAGGCGTAGTCAAAACATTTATCAAAAATATATATATCTCGTCAAGCAGCTATGTTATGAAAAATATGTACCACGGCACTGTTTGGAAGTATGGTAAACATTTGGCCTCGGGTGTTATTAGTCCTTGTATTCTTTATTCTCTTCTTAGGCTTGGATAGAGATATTATTATTATTATTATAAGGAACACATACTGGAATCACACAGGATGTGTCAAGGCACGGAGGGCCAAACTCTAACTAAAAAAGATAAAGGAAATACAAGATACGTAGACAAACAAAAAGGTTAGACAAAGATGCATTACCATTATTGTTTAACGTATATGCCGAATATATAATCTAAAAATCTCTTGCCCAGGAGGGGCTATAATACATGGAAAAATTATAAACAATATACCGTAGTATTAGCACAATCCGAAGAGCAGCTGCAAACCCTAATGGACAAACCGACAGAAGAAAGTATCAGGACGAGTTTAGAGATTAACACAGTCAAGACAAAAACTATGATTTTCAACAGGCACCCGCAAGACAATGAAAACACCGACATAATGATAAACGGCGTCCAGCTCGAAACCACACTGAAAAAAAGGATCTCTCAGTCGAAATGAATATGACTTTAACCCAAAAGATTGGCGCTTTTAAATAGGGCCAAGAACGACGTTTCTTTGCCCAAAGCATTAACTATCTTTTCATAAGCTTTAAAAAATTACTTTAGGGAATAGAAGAATCTATCTGTCCAAAGTATTTCACTCTTGACCCAAAATGAATATGCAAAGAAGTTCTTGCTACAAGAACAATAGTCTCTTTGATTCATGCAAAAATTCTTGATTGAAAAGGGACATTTCTTGATTAAAGAGACACTTTTCTTAAACCAATAGCGAATACTATTGACTCAACTAAAATTTATTTTGATCTAAGAGAAGTCTATACATCATATACAGGCATATTACGAGGTATATTATTTTCTGATAAATTTAGGTTTTCCTGGTCTGTAGTAAGTAAAGTGATATTATTTTCCTTGATATAATATATTATTTCTGCTTCTTCACTCCTTGGTATTTTTTGGGGTGGTTCTACAAATTAATTACTACAAATTACAAAAAAATGTTACATCACGATTAATCAAAGTAAAGCAAATAAATTATTAAAATTATAAAGTTTGGTCTTGAAATCAGGCAAACATTTTTTCAGAAACTCCTTTAAAGAATCCATATATCCTAAAATTTGTCCATAAAAAATGACAAATGCATGTTAATAACGATCACTAATTTGTTATACGATATGCGTTTAAAAAGCACATTGTGCAAAATTCCAAGTGGAAAATTCCAAGCAACAAAACCCGTGCGTACTATGATGTACGACTGATCGGACTGCCGACTGATTGTATATACCGTCCTTTGTCATCGTCTTTGCGTCTTGTTATTATTTTTTATCAAAAGAGTATTTAGCTATTGGAAAAATGGCCATGTTTCTTGAGTGAAGTACTTCCTATATTTTTCTTATTATCTTAAAACAAAGTAACTTGCACTTGGTTGAATGAAAATAGATCCAAGAGAAATTTTCGAATTTGTCAAGAGAACCAGTTTTCTTGACTTAAGAGAGTTTTTCTTCAGGCAAAATATTTTCTTTTACGCTAAAATAAATTCTCTTGCCACTAATTTTTTTTTTCAAGAACGATGACGACTTTAGTTCAAGTCTATCATTTTTATCAGTGCACGCAGATATATATTTACTTGGGCTGGGAATTAAACAGCTATAGCTAGACCACTCTAAGGAAATTAGATGAAGAATTGAAATAGCTAAGGCTGGTTTTCTCAACATGCGGAAGTTCTTATGCCATTTGAAAATAGCTATACCAACGAGGCTAAGAACATTAAAATGTTATATATTGCCCCTGCTTCAATATGGATGTGAAACATGGACGCTAAAACAAAAAGACATCAAGCACCTTAATGCTTTTGAAATGCGATGGATGTATGTCGCAAAATTCCAAACACATGTGCTATGATTAAGGCTTGATTAAGGTTTGCAGCGCTTTAGCATTTTCCATAAAATAGCGGACAATTTATTACAAAACCATATAAATTATACAGGGTGTCCCAGATTACCGCGACTAACTTTAACTGGTAGTATAGTTCAACCCAGAAACACGTCTATGAGATCGAATTTAAAATGTAAAAGTATTTTGGAAAAATTTTTGAAAATTTGTTTAGTTTTTAGTTAAAAACATAATTTCTTGATAATATGGCAACATAGGTATTAGATTAAATTTACAAGAAAGAAAATCCAGAAAAAAATCCAGTGGTTCTCAAAATTTTAGCAAAAAATCAGTTTTTTTGGAAATTTTCAAAGTAAAATAACTCCATTATTTTGGACTTATTTGAAAAACGATAAAGAGAAAATATGTTTCTTTTATCGAGATCTACCACCCCTTAAAATACTTGCACTTATTTCGGGGACACCCTGTATATCACTGTAATCATAAAGTTTTAATCTATTTCCGTATTGTAACGGAATTTTAAATTATGTTTTTATTTTCGAGAAAATTTAGTTCAAACATAAGGAATATATTGGATGCTGGATGCTGAGGATAAGTTGGATGCTGAGGATAAGTTGGATGCTGAGGATAAGTTGGACCTCCAGAACAACAAACTGTGAAGTTTTAAACAAAATGAAAACTCGTGCACACCTAACAAGCACAATTAAAATCAAAAAGACTTCCTACCTTGGACACATAATGCGGCACTCAGGATATGAAGAAATACAACTGATAATAGAAGGAAAAATCGATGGAAAACGTAGCATAGGGAGGAAAAAGAAGTCATCAAGCTCTGGACAGAGAGTTGGTATATGCCATATTAATTGCCAACCTCAACAGAGAATGCACCTAGGAGGAGGAGGATTTTTTAGTCATTGATGCCCTATTCTTACAATTATGAAGAAAAAGAAACGATCTCCACCACTGGTCCCTCGTTCGTTTCTCACCGATTCCTCCGCTTCTTCGGGCAGCGCCGAACGGAACACATTCCGAAACGTATCAAACTATCTCTTAAACGTCTTAATTCCCCGACACCGAATATAAAACAACGCTGCGCTTATCGTCCCCCATATATCGGCCGCTCTCGTGAGCCGGTCGCCCGAGAAAAACGATTATTTTTTAAACTGTGTGACATCTTTAATCTAATTACGGGGCCGGACGGGCCCACACCGACCGTCGTCGACGGTCCGGTCCGGTGCGGGGCGGGGAGGGGACCGTTCCACGGCAGGGTGGCCCCGTTTTGCATATTTTAATTGTGGTTTTTGGCTCGTTCTTTATTTGGTTGGTTTGGTGTTCGTTTGTTTGTGTTGTTTGATCGGATGTTTCTCGAGGTTTTTTTTTGGTGATCGATTACATACATGATCTATCTGAGCTAATTATGTTATTTTTTCTCTTAAAACACTCATTATATTACTTTTGAGCAAATCGGTGTGAGAAGTTATGAAGCTATACAATGTTGGTTCGGGAGAGTTGAATATCCGGGAAAATTCACGGAAAAAAAAATGTTGTGAATATGAACCAAATACAAGTCGTAACAATATTTACCATTTTTTTGTAGCTAAAAAGTTGCAGAAGCAGTTAATATAGTTTTGTAGAAGGTTTCAATACGGAAGTATTTAGGGTGTTAAACTGCATATCAAGTAGGTAATACATAATTCCCTCAAAGACTGTAGTAAAATATAATATATGCATGTTGGCAATATTTCCGCTCCATTGTAGTAAAAATGACATTTTCGATCTTAACCAAAACTACAAATTGTAGTGAAATCTAAATTGCTTATCGGCAATTTTTAAATACTTTTGTATTAATAATTACGACAATACGCTCTTAACCAATACCACATACTCAAGAAAAAATTTTTGCATTTAGAAATTGATGCATCGCGGACGACTCCAAATAATAGCCTTCTAACCTCAGTTTTCTTACACTGACCACAGTCTCACTTATGAATCTTATATTTCCGAAATTCGGCAACTATTTTGTCATACTCCACCTTTACGAAATCGGAGCATCCCCTATGGACCCAAGCACAACATGTATAGCGCACTCAATTGATTTGCCTTTACAGCACGATCACAAATTCCACACATATACAGGTCCGCTATATTTTCTCTCTCTGCTAATGAAGACTTTATAAAATTTTCACAACCTGCTCGACAACGGTTTCAATTACTACGCCAACCATAAGCAAATTTTACTACTTTCCGACTTACCATTTTCCATCTTTACTACTTTTTACTACTTACTACAACATTTCCATTTAGTTTTGCAATGATTGTTGCAAGAGTTTGTTTACAAATATATAAGACTCGTTGCTACAACAAAACCTGCATTTCTGTTTAAACTAATTAACAGCATATATCAGTTGATAATACATTTACCGTGCTACAATTTTGTAACAAAATTTTCTGCTCGATTTTTTTCCGCGTGTTGAGTTATTGAATGTTATATTGCACCCAACAACCAATGTATGTAATTACGCCCTCCTTTACGTGATAACATTTTTTCGGCAATTTTATTAACATTTGAAATTGTCAGAGTTCACAACACACAGCTCACACACTTAATTTTTACTACCCGAAACAGCATTATACCTGAGTGTTTTATAGTTTCAATAACTGCACTAATAAAAACTAAAATTCTTAAATATTATGACAAAGCCACGATTTTAATATTATGTCAATGCGATCAACAATGGAACTGCGCGAAATTATAGAACCGAAAACTTCTGATTTCTGCCGTATCAAGCGCTGCGGTCGGAATTTTAAAATCAACTGAAATGCATCAAGCCTATAAATGGTAGCTTATAAAATAACACTTTTGTGTCAATAATCTGAATTCGTTTTAAATGAAGTTATGAAGAAGTTACTTTTTAAATATGTCACATCTTTAATCTAACTACAGGAACGAAGTGTCTAGCCCTTAGCATGGTGGTCCCATAGTCCCATTTACCGCAATGCATATTTTAATTGTGATGTTTGGCTTAATAGTTTCTTCATTTCGTATGCTTGTTGTTTAGTTGTATCTTTATTTAGGTGGTCCTTTTTTGAGATGGATTACACGATATTTTTTATTCGTGACTAATATATAAAATTATCTATTTTCAAGCCAACCAGAACCATCACCTTTAATTCGTCATCATTCATCATTAATAGTACAGCTTTTGTTGTTGCTCTAAAGCCTTTATTGGGGTTAACTCAGTGTCGTTTTTTTGTGAAGGATATCGTATGAACTATAGGTACTTATGCTACGCATGATGACCAACACAATTATACAACCAGAAACAGAATGAATATAAAGCTGTGCATCTGCGGCTGGGAAGATCTAGGAACTCCAGCCTTCATTATGCTCCGGCATGCTTAATAAATTATCTTTAAACGCATATAAAAAATTTAGCAAGACCTCAATTTAAAACTATACAATTAAAGGTTATCTTCTTGATATGGCCTGTTTTAGTGTTACTGATTTTTAAAAAGCAGTGAAGGGTTATAGGTCAAAATAATTTAGGTATATTGTGTATTTGTATTTCATATTTTTTTTTGTATTTCCTATAGTTTTATTTATTTCATAGTTTTTTTTGTACTTTTAATTATACAATGTTTTTATTGTTGTGCACATTTTGTAATATTGCATTTTATAAGCTCTAACTTTGTGTAAGGACTTAATGGACTTGTACCTATTTTAACATCATCATCATCATTTTCCGCTTATTCAACCATTTCCAATTACGGTGTAGCCCCCCTTCCATACTATCTTTGTAGTTGGTCCCATAGTCCCATTGTTGTATATTGTTGGCTATGTGGGCCCAAACTATTACTGTTAATTTCTTAATATCATGGTCCCATTTCAGGTTCGGTCTACTTCTAGCTCTCGTAATTCCTCGTGGATAACATGCTGTAATTTTTCTGATCCATCTGTTATCCGTTCTTCTTGCCAGGTGTTCTGCCCATTGCCATTTGAGGGATTTGACTCTGTGGATGACATTTATTACCTGGGTCTTTTGCCGTGTTCACTCTATTCTTTTATGGTCTCTCTTGATTATTCTCAGCATATTTTGTGCGACTTGCAGTTTCCTTATGATGTCCGTTTTAAGTGTCCAGCTTTCGCATGCATAGGTCATGACTGGTAGCAGGGCCTATTTTACCATAAGGCCCGGGCCTTGGGCCCGGTGGTCTGGGGGGCCCGTTAAATGTTGTAAAATATTCATAATTTCTTGAATTTTTGAATTTTATTGGAAAAGAGGGCCCGACCATATGAAAAATAGGCCCTGACTGGTAGTACACAATGGTCGAATAATTTCTTCTTTAGACAGATTTATTAGATAGATCAATCTGTAAGAAACTTATAAAGGATATCTCTTCTAACTCTTTCTAAAGATGGCATTAGCTCGAAACATATTATTTGATACTGTTATTGACAGATAGATTCTTAATAGCACTATCTTGAAGTCTAATCAGTAAGGTTGGTAGAAAATTTTGGTTTGCAAAATTAAATACCTATACTTACCTGTACGGGGAATTACAGGGAACCACAGATTCTATTAAATATTTTGGTCATATTGGTGAATAACTACTATTTTTTAATTGCATATTTAAAAATTTATTAAGTACATAATTTACTGATAAATAATAAAATGTCCTATAGAAAACTATGTAACAAGACAAAAACACAGCTAGTTATGTCAATATAGACCGAACCACCATGTATAGTAAAAGACTAAAGAAAGCAGTTTACATAGTTAACTGACCTAGGTAATCTAATTACTGTAAACTCCCAGCTTTTTTTATCAACAATTAACTATTTTTCTACTCAATACAACAAAAAGAAAATCAATAACAAATACAAAACTTAACTCACGTGCACTCTGACAGTGACAAGATGCCTTATATCCCAGAGAGCAAATCAAAAATTTACTCCGCCCATGCAACCCCTACCCGTCGCATCCCCGCCATTCTATTGGCCCGAGCGCAGACGGTTTATCGAGCGAGAGCGGCAAACTTCTTGCTCAGTACGGCGAGCCGTCGGCTTTTAGCGTGGACGAAGGGTTGCCGCTTCTGCTAAATCGTGTTACGAGACTAGCCGCTATCGACGTGGTGGGGATCTGCAGAAGATATACGGTAAAGAAATTTACTGAAACAGTTCAGTAAGGCAGTTCTTGTGATAGAGCGAGTTGAGTTACTGTGTTGTGCGAATACCCGGCTTTAGTCGTGAGTGAATAACTCGAAATAAAAAAGAAAAATATATGAGAAACACTGTTATTTGTGTGTTGAAAGACAGATATTTGAGGTTTTTATTTGGTTAGTGTTGGTTGCTGATTGAGTATTTGTCGATCAATAATCCGGATTAAAATGGGTGAGTTATTTTGATACTATTAGAAACAATTATTAGCATAAGAGATGATTGAGCGGTGACAACATGTAACAATTCAATATCGTGTATTAACAGTTGAACTGTAGCAAGGGCGTATTGATTTTATGTAACTTGAACTAGAATTTCATGAAGTGGGTTTGTCCAACACGTTATCATCGATATATTTAGATTTTTTTTATTTTTAATTTAAATAAAAGATATACAGTTATGGTTTTATAAAATTACTACGATATGTCTCCAAAATATTCCTGTAAAAAACAAAAAGAAACTCGGGGCATCCCCTACCTAAATTATTAATATTCAAATACCTGAATAGGAAACCATAGGCGTATGAATGGGAAAAATCTAATGGGACATTAAATATCTACTCTCATTAATTTACAAATTTAAATACTTAGTACCCGGCGTAATATAGATAGGTATATTATACACACCTTATATTGCGACATAGGTATACGTCACATTTTGGTATTTTCCAATATAAAAATCCTTCATAGATCCTTTACGTGACCCATTCGTCATCTGTTACATACTAGAAATTCCAATTGCATATTAAAAACTGACCTATACATTCACAATCGTGAGAATTAATATTTCTACATGGAATAATTTTATTCACATGAATACGGAATCTATTTTTATATAATTTTGTCCTTCAGTTATTTCATTTTAAATTGAAAAAAAATAATCTAGGGTTGACCATCAACCATCGACCTTTTCTAGATGTTACATTATTATATCAATCATATAAAATATATGCCTAAACAGGATATGACAGTTGCCCAAGAAGCGTGACTAATCTTTAAGTGCATTGATTTATTTATAGCGGCTTTTTATTATTCTGTTTAATTTTAGTTTATTCTCAGACCATTAAGTATTTTCCACTTTCTTTTAAATTTTGTGTTTTTCCATATCCCTATATTGCAAGGAATAAAGGTACTAGATAAGATCTATCAGCTGATGTTTGTTAAAATGAAAGTATTTTTTGTTTATATGTAATAAGCAGTCATTTATTTGATTGACAGGTATGTGTCAGCAACAGCAACTCAATCTAGGCTGAGAACGAGTTTAGTATTTTTCATTGTTTCTTTTTCTGTACCTACAATAACACACTAAAACAAAGAGGTTCCCATACTCATAGTGCAGTTTCTTTGACGTAAATACTATTGTAATTAAATGGAATTGCAAAATATGTGTATATACCGCAGAAATGTGTGTCATTATTCAAATTAGTATCATACTATTTTATACATTATACTTGATATTACAAGGATTTCTGTAAAGATTTAGTAAAAAAAAATAAATTTTAATTTATTATTTTAGCCTCTCTTTTAGTTTAATATCATACGACCGAAAAAAACGGCGTCATAGACGGCTGGGAATTACAGTCGATGGTAATTTTAGCGAGGTCAAGCCCTAGACGTCATTTACTTGGCCCGTACTCTTCTTTATTTCGTAATGGCTTTTTCTGCCAGTTGGCCTTAAGAAGGTTGTAATTTATTTTTATATTGAGTAAAAATGATTTTTAAATGGTGCAAGTTTAAAATTCCAAAAAAAAATATTTTTTTGGAATTTTTCTTTTTTTATCTTTAATCTTTTTACAATTACCTACTGTCAATTTTTGACAGGTTTTATGTCAGTTTTTAATGAATGACGTCTAGACATTAATCTCACTAAAATTATCATCTTTTACCCCTTCCCAAGCTGTCTTTCACACCGTTTTTTTTATCATATGCAAAAAATGTTTTATTTGTTTATATTCAGTTTTCACGTCAATTGATATTAATGTCGGGTTTATACAACGCAATCGTAATCATAATCACAATTTTAGTCGTAGATATAAGCACAATCACAATTTTATCAATATGCGTTTGCAGTTGCAGTGAACCTACAACCTAATTTTCGTATTTTTTTATTTCATAACTAGTTGAAACATGGCGCATCCGCCACGATATTAGGAAAAAAAATCTTTTAATTTTTTTTTAATTAAATGAAAAACAAAAAATCTGGCGACGACAGTTTTTAGAAGAGCCAATTAGAGCCAATAACTTTCTAGAGCAAAAGTCGTTACTTCAGTAGAGACGACACAGATAAACATTAGCATTTTATATAGGTACGAGTATGTAGATCATTTTAGAAGTGTATTTTTGTTGAAATTTTATGACTCAGGTTTTTCTAACACGAAAATTGTAATTGAAAGAACATGAAAATAAAGAAAAAATAATGTACCTTATCCCTAAAAATTAAGGCCGCGCATGCGATCTTTGACGTATACCTAATAACAATCATAAAAATTAAAATTTATGACCTGCAAGGTTATTAACTTATGCTTGTGATTATGACTAAAATGTGATTATGATTACGTTTATGTTGTATAAACCTGCCATAAAATACTTCCATAATAATCGTAAAAAAAGAAAAATACTCGGAAAAATATGTAAATCAACGAAAAAGTAATGATTACAGTTGAGTGTTGGAACCTTTGGTGTAACAACAGCAAAATAAAACGCTATTTCACCACAATACCCCATACTTTTGCACTGGAGGCGCGTTTCGCTCACCATAGCATCATCAGCAGATGATTAAAACTTAAAAAAAAACTCTGTTTTAATCTAATTTTTCATCTGCAGATGATACTAAAATAGTTAGCGAAATGCGCGTCCAGTGTAAAAGTAAAGTGTTTTGGTGTATTGTGGTGAATTACTGTTTTATTTTGCTGAAAAAGTATTGGGCAGAAAACATTCTTGATAATTAATTTATAGGTACCTTTTTCTGCACTAATTTTTTTTCAGTTTTTAATAAATGACCTATTGGTATACATAATACATAAATTTATCATCAAATATATATGTATATAAATAGTTATTTTTTATACAAGACGATAAAATGGTATTTTATCGTCGACCGAAAAGAATTAATTTCGGGAGACGATAATGCAGTTTTATCGTCGTGTATAAAACAATATTTTTTTTTCATAGCGAGTTACATTTTAAAAAATATTCAGAAATTATTATTTCAAGAAATTTATTACGAGTACAAAAAATATTGTGATCGGTTGGCGTTGGTTCCTATGTAATTTGACAAATAAATAAAGTTGTCTCTTTAGTTGTCAGTTTTGAGTCAATATTTTTTAATTATCTTGCGTGTCGATTGCTGATTGAATTGGAGCCAGAAATGGCTCAAAATGAAGTAAGTAAATTACCAACAGATATTCAGGCCGAGGCGACAAAGGCTATATCCAAACTACTTCCATTTAAATCCCGAATAACTTATGAAAAGGAATACAACAATTTTCAAAAATGGAAGCAATTAAAAAACGTGCCAGAAGAAATACAGTTTTTAACCTATTCTCGCTGTTAAAGTATCATTTAATCTACCCTTGCGGTTAAAGTACTATTTTATCTACTATTTTTGATAAATATAAGGCAATTTTAACAGTTGCTATGAAAAAAAAAATTGTGTGTTTTCTTGTTTCTTGGGGATGATTTATAGTGCAGTAGGTAATACCTCAATTTTATAGTTTTCCCTTTATTATTGTATAATTTCCGTAGTATTTATCGGTCTCTTTTTAGCTGTCTGTCTGTGTAGAGCGCCCATTATAATAATAATGATCATGTTTGATTAAAAATTGGTTCGCCTGATCGCGTCTGTCAATATTTCACACGGAAATAATGGACCGCGACCGATTCGACAAATGGGAATTTAAGAAATCGGTGCTCTGCGGTATCGAAACCGCAAAGGACCGAAAAAAAATTAGGACCGATCATTGTTCGACGGCTCGTTTTCCCATAGATCTCTCTCGGACCGGGCGACGCTATAGTTACAGGGGTCCACGAAAGTATCTAGGTACTATACACAGTAAAAAATTGAGTGTTAAAATTTACACTCAAATTACACTCAAAGGTGGTTCCTATTTGTCCACACTGGTGAGTGTAATTATTATTGTTCCTAAGTATGGTGAAATATTGGTGTGATTTAACCTTTTAGGTGGGGTTAAACTAATCCAATTTAATATCTTTTTTACCCGAGCTAAAATTAAAAAGCCAGAGAAGAGAGTGTATTTTACCAATTGTGAGTGCGTTTTTGACTACGGATAAAATCTTTTAAAACCATTTTTAAATGTAAAAATCACCAAGCGTAATGGTAAATAATCAATTTTTAAGTGTAAAAATGGTTTTAACTGAGTGTTAAATATACATAGTTTGGGTGTTAAAATAATTTATCAGTATGGTAAAATACATTTATTACAGTGTAAATTTGATTTCAGTTCGTGTACTTACCTATATTTAAAATTTAAGGTGGGAAAACATAAAAGAAGAAAAAAATTAAAAATACAAAACGTTTTTATTATATAATATAATAAATAATACAAAAAATATACCTTAATTTAGGTAGATACATTAGGTAACAACGAAACAAAAAAATATTCCTTACACAAAAAACACAAAATAAATAAAAAATGTCTATACCTATGTGGCGGATTCATCTCTCCAAAAAAATGTTTTATGGGTATTTCGCCACTGCACTGCAAGAAAATCTACAAAATAAAATAGTTATTTTTTGTAAACACTTCTGCGTTAAACCTAAACGGACACTACTTGTCAGAAGTTATGTTTACTCTTATACAAATTTATAAATAAAATTTTCAATTTTTTTTAAATAGTTTTTTTCTTTTTCCTTTGTATTTTTTTTGCTTCCGACGACAAAAAAACGTTAAAGCATTTTTTTTTTGTTAGGCAAATTTGTTTAATTGTAAACATAACTTCTGACAAGCAGTGTCCGTTTAGGTTTAACGCAGAAGTGTTTACAAAAAATAACTATTTTATTTCGTAGATTTTCTTGCAGTGCAGTGGCGAAATACCCATAAAGGATTTTATTGGCCAAAATAAAATATATAATATACCTTATTTATTTGTAGGTAACAACGAAACAAAAAATATTCCTTACTCTAGGAAAATAAAAAAATATATGTATACCTTATTTTAGGTAGGTATAGTTACGTTTGGTGGCAACGAAACAAAAAATATTCCTTACTCTAGGGAGCTATTTATAAGTAAACGCAAAATAAAAAATAATATATATGTACCTTATTTGAGGTATGAAATTGTCGCCTCGTATATTTGTATGATATTTGCAGCCTTATTTTCAAACTTCGCCACAAAGTTATTGGCATTAGCAGGATATAGCAAGCTGACATCTTGTTCAATCTAAAATTATAAAAAAATCGGTTTTAAAGTTCACTAAATTAAAATGACGTGACATACAAGTCCTAGCGTGTCCAAAAATCTGGGATAATCGACAAATGAAAAGTCATTAATTTTTCTACATATAAAAAGGTTTTTAATTTTTTCCATGATTTCCTTTTTCTGTGTCTTGCAACAAGCATTTTGAAAAAATTCTATGTCTGCTACTTCTTGTTCTCTCAATGTTCTGGTTTTTTTAAGGTTGGTTCATCTGATGGGTCATCACTATTATATGTAACGGGTGGTGGTAACTTTCGTTTGGAGCTTGGCACCATATTGGATCTTGCTACGGTTCGGAGCCTCCAAGCCACTTGAGGTTCTTAAGCTGTCATTATAAAATATCTCCTAAAAATTTAAAACAATTTTAAGGCGCTAAATTAAAATCCAGGAAAGAAATAATTATATTATAAATATGTAGGTATCGAGTCTCGCATTTCTATAAATCCGCCATTAAAATTTACAAAGCAACAAACTACTAAGCATAATCTTAGATATTTACTTACCTAACTCGACTATTTCAGACTCACATTATCTGATGTTTCATCAATTTTGGCGTATTTAGTTTTGTTGTTTAACTGAATTTTATGCATCAGTTTGCCAAAATCATGGGCACTATAACACACAACGATCAACCCGTACAACCACCAACTTGAAATAGGCAAATAGGCGTGCAGGAACGCGAAAGCAGTGGGGATATGCCGCGCGTCACCCAATATGATGGTTTTTTTAACACTCCCGAGTGTTAAAACTGCGTTTTGCCTGTCTTTATAACACGGTATGGGTGTTTTTAAGACGTATGTAAGGCAAACAACATTTCTTGGAAGGTAACATTTACACTGATTATATGATTCTTACCAAATATAAGTGAAGTTTACACTCCACACACTAATTTCGCTTTTTTTTTTGGTAGATTTGATTTTCAAAGTTTGCGTGTTATTATTTCTGTTTAATTTTATTAACGCGAGTGTAAATATTAACACTCTGATAATTTACCACACTAAATATCTTTTCTACCACCAGGTCATTTTTTACTGTGTAGGAATAAAAAATAATCCAAACGATTCCAAATAAAATGTAGAATGTATAGGAGGGGAGTTTCACCGCGACCTTACAGATTTAGTGTGTGTTCCTCTTTCTTGAGTTATAACGAGTTATAACTCATCATACAGTCTCAGGGCTTTAACAAAAGCCAGTATCTGAGACCGCTCCACAGAGGCCAGCTCTTTATTCGCGACATCAGCCGTACCAAAGTTCATGGCACGAACGGTGGTCGTCTCGGCGCACTCAGTGATAAGGTGTTCTGGTGTTTCCCCATTTTCCCCACAGAATCTGCATGGGCCGTTGTTTCTCAGCTTCAGCCTACTGAGGTGTTCGTTGAGGAGGCAGTGTCCTGCTAGAAACCCCGTGACAATCCGAAGATTGTTTTTACTCAAATCAAGGAAAATCTTTGATTGCATTCTCGGTGGTAAGTTCTGAGGAACTTTTTGGAGTGTCTTAGACCGTTAGTGTCTAAGACCGGAGGACATCCATTCCAGGTTACGGATGGAGTCTTCCAGATTCTTCAGTTCTGCTTTCGGTTGCTTCCAAATAATAATAATATACAATTATAGTCTACAGGGTGGTCTGAATTCGGCAGCATATTTTGCAGATAAAAATAAGTAAAAAAAGTTCGTGTAAATTTATGTCCAAAAATTCTTCGTTTCGAAGATACAGGGTGTAGAAGTTTCATTTTTATATCGATTTTTTCCAAATAATTTCTTAACCAACCTGGAAATTTGGACGGAACTTTGTGTAGATGTTTTTTGACATGATAAATTTGATTTCGATGGCAATATAATTCCTACTTGTAGAAGGCACCGCCTACATTTTTTTTAACTGTTTTGAAGAGTAATAACTTTTCGTCCGTATCTGTCTGAGACTACTGATGAGTAAAAAAATATACATTTCCGTCGTTTTTATTAATGACACACTATTGACAAAATTTAAACATTTTTTTGTCATGTCATTCTTATTATTTTTTTTTGTAGTAATAGCAATGGTAGGTGGCATTTTTTAATATTATACTCGGTATTATATTATGATATATTAAATAAGACATTACTCAACACACACACACACACATAATAAAAATTGTTAAAACTGTAACAAAGCCAGACGATTTTTCAAGAACTATGAATTTCAAACTTTTTTTGGCATTATATTGTACTCGTATAACGATTATTATAATGTTCCTAAATTACGGTATGGCTAGACGAATTTATAATTCAGTAAGCATTAGAACACCCTTTTCCTTTAGGATTAACTTTCTAATTCTCAATTGTGCCTTACGATTAAGGGACAGAGACCTTGCTGAATTACCATATTTTTTTCTCACAACATCTCAACAACCCCATTGCATAAGCGTTGTAAAGTTAAACGTGTTAACAAGGTATTATAGCCACAACCCCACTGTTACAGTTATTAAATTGAATAATACAATAAAAACTACCCTATAACTAGCACTAACTTTGTAATCTTCTTATAGGAACTCATGCTTGTAGTCACTATCATAAATATAATTTTGAACTATTTCATCGATAGATATATATCACCTCTTTTTTTTCGAAATATGTTCAACATCAGTATATTTTTTATTATGTTTTTTATCGAGTACCTAGTTTTTTTATTTGATTTATTCAAATCTGATGAAATGTTTAAAAAGAAATGTCAACAAATAATCATATTTTTTATTACTCGATTTGAATAATAGAACCCCAACGTACAATTAAATATACATTGAAAAATATTAACCGCATTTTGAAATCAAATAAAGATTATATTTATATGATGATGTAGATTTCAGACGGACTGTCATACGGAAAATGTAATGGTTACAGGGTTTTTTTATGTGTTTTATTTCAATTTTCAAGCCACACCCGATTAAGCAGTATTTTTCTTAACAAATAACAGTGAATAGGTGCAGCGGATATTAAAGAAAAAATGTCTGGGAAAGCACCAATGCCGTTGTCGTCATTTTCTTTTGTTATATCTAATCTCTCACACATACCTGATAAAACCGAAATTGTTCAGATTAGACCCGAAATTATACAGGGCGAGCAATAAATATGATTTTTCAATACCTCGAACTGCGCATACGTATATGCAGCGTCGCTACGTCTTTCCAGTGTTTGTCTTTGGCTCTGAGAGTTGGATACTAATCAGTCATTGGCAAACCGCATTGAAGCTTTTGGGATGTACTTATACACAGAAAAAACAATAAGGAATTTTCAACAATAGTCTTATTATTGAGAGCAAACCTATTCATACAAACATAGTGCAGTTAATAGAAATATTATTATCATTATATGTAGATATATAGTTAAAACTGACAACATTTTATTATTCGATTTAGAACAAAACATGTTCAGTAAATAAAAATATTCATTTATGGTAAACTGATCCCTCTAATTAAATGCAACTAACAGTTAAAGCTATAATGAAGTGGGATGAATCTAATGGTTGCTGGTATTGTGTATGCAGGACGCCTTCTAAAATATATTTTACTTATTCTTTTTGGTGGGTTTTTTGTGTTGTTTTAATGATTGAAATGGAAAATACATATCTTTTGGATAGAAGATTTGCACTACTTAGAGGTCGAATATGAGTGGGAAAACACTGAAAAAAGAAAAAACTCGAACTAGCTACAATTATTGTAGTCGAAACTGTGATAGTTTTTATGGTTGTTTAGTGCCTAATAGGTGGCCTGGGTCAAACTTTAGTTTAATAAGAAGAAAGAAGAAAATATAAGGTCTTTTATTATTATATCAAATGTAACACTTTATTTAAACAACTAGCTTGTACCAGCGACTTCGTTCGCGTCGAATTAATTATTTGCAATGGTGATGATAAAGCAAAGCAAGAATTTCCATTAACATACAAACTGGACAAAATTTTCTCACATTTATGTCAGCATGAGAAAAAACAATATGGCGATATTATTATATAACTTGGTAATATTTGAGGGGTAGTTTCATCTCGTTGGAATTTGATTTTCGAAAAATCCGTTTGCCAAAAATAAGCTTTTTACGCAGAAGCAGTTTAAGCAGAATCGTGGTTAAGAAATTACCGAACTTTTTGGAACACCCTGTATGATTTTTTAAAAAAATTCAAAATATGTAAAAAAAAACAAATAAATTATGCTTGTCCAAGCGTTTTCCCGAAAGACTAACCGTTTCTTAAATAACAAATATTGTAATATTTGGGGGGCGTTTTCACCCTTTTGGAATTTGAGATTCGATAAACCCCTCCTTATCGAACCTCTACACCCCACAGTCAATCCGTTTGCAAAAAATCAGCTTTAAACGTCAACCAGTTTAAGCAGAATCGTGATTACTCAATGGTCATATTTTATGAAACACCCTGTATAAATTTATAAAAAATCTTAAAATATGTATACAACAAAATAAAATATACGTGTTTAAGAGTTTTTCCGAAAACTCACCGGTTTTTAAATAAAAAATATTTTAATATTTGAGGGATACTTTCATCCCCTTAGAACTCGAGTTTCGAAAAATCCCTTCTTATTGAACATCTACACCCTAAAGTCACTCTGTTTTCCAAAAAAACGGCTTTTTACGTCAAGCGCTTTAAGCAGGATCGTGATTAATCAATGACCAGATTTATCGAAAGACCCTGTATACATTTTTAAAAAATCTTAAAATATGTAAAAAAACAAAATCAAATATACGTGTTTAAGTGTTTTTTCGGAAACTTGACCGTTTTTTAAATAAAAAATATTGTAATATTTGAGGGGTGGTTTCACCCTCTTGGAACTGGAATTTCGAAAAATCTCTTCTTATCGAACCTCTACACAGTCTACACCCTAGAATCAACCTGTATGCCAAAATTGGGCTTCTTACGTTGAGTGGTTTGAGCAGGATCGTGATTAATCAGTATGTAAGTCACTTAAGGATTTTATATATTAGTATAGATAATAAAAATATATGAAATGAAATATAGTGATATATTAAATTAAACATGGAAGTAAAGTCCTTTCAACAACAATAAAAGCTTAATTTCAAGACATAGTCAAATTGCTTCAAATAAGGTTAAGTTCATTCAATATCATATAATATTTGCAACAAAAAAACACTTCAATTGAAATCCAATTAATGTTATCGTTAAATGATGTATTGGAAACCAATGAATTCTTGTAGTTGAGAAAGTGATAGTGTATATTCCGAAAGCAATATCATGATACATTTTTTTTTGAGGGGGGAAAATCTTCGAAAAAGACCTGCCTGATGTCTGACGGCAGGTAGTGTGGGATTTTTACCCACTAAAAACCTCTTCTAGTTTAGTTTTGCCAGTTTCGTGAGGAACTACCGGTAGGTATTACTTCCCATTCTCTGGCTATTGTCTTAGCTGCGTTGCCAGTTGTCCAGTCACCATATCGGAGATAAGCTTCCAGGGGTCTTCGCTGGCCAGCATGAGCCTGAGGAGGTTATCAGGGGTAATCTTTTCTTTTATTTGCACTTCTGTGGTAGTGCGTAATTCCTGCCATCGGAAGTACTGGAAAATCCCCACAGTAGTTGCATTCCGGTGTATCTTCCAGCTTGAATCTATAGAAGTAGGCCTGAAAACAACCATGTCCAGTGAGTAGAGCGAGGTGGTAGTATAACCTCACCATGTTTTCTATCGATCGTTTAGTTCACTGAGCCACTAGCAACCTATTTTGCCAACTGTTCAGCGTCTTTTGTCTGAGACGCTGAACAATATCATGATACAGGAATGGAGAAAGTAGTGTATCGTTGGCCTAATGATATTATCTTTGTAGATACGGTACGGAGTTTTCTCTGTATATATGCTTTTAAACGAGTCCACGGATATTTTAATGACGAATGAACCCATCCGAAATTCTTGCACTTTATTAGGATACATCCTGTATAGATAGGAGAGACGGTCTCGGGTCGCTTATGGGTTCCGAAAAGTCGATGGCTTGGCGTGGCGTTTTGTTTGATGAGCCGGCGAACGAACGAACCAACCTGTCGATACAAAGGTGTGTAGTGTGTAGTATGCGAGAGAGAGCGAGAATGCCGCGGTCATGGGAATCGCAGACGCAACTATTTTTAGGGCCCCTCGGATCTCCGATCGTCTGCACAGTCTGCGGTCGCACACTTCAACTTTTACAGATCCGGAATTCGCATCAAAATGAACGATTTTCTTGTTATTTTTGAGTATTCTAAATAGGACGATTAAATATTTAAATTGATATACAATTTCTGTTTGTACTTGATCCGTATTGTAACTTCTTTAACGCCTTTTAATACAGAATTTTTATCAATAACATTTCTCATTCTTGCATTGAGTCTTTGTGATGTAATTTTCTGGATTTGTTTTTATTATTTCACAGTTTTTACTTGGTCAACCCATATTTATTCTACTTCAACAAATTTACTTGTTGTTTCTGCTTGGATCTTCTACCTGTCTGTGTCTAGTACTATTTTTTCCTTTAACTAGAATAGTTTTTACAATTACACCATCACTTCCTCAATTTTGTGAGACTTTTATATAGCATCATCTGTATCTCTTCCACAATAACTTCTATGACGTGATCTTCTTCGGGTATCAGGTATAGGTATTCCTCATCCACTATTTGTGTTAGGTTAGGTTAGCCTTGTATAGATCCATTCCATTTTAACACGCACTAAACCAATGAAAACTGAACAACAAACAAAAAACGTAATATACAAAATACCATGTGAATGTGATAAATTTTACATTGGTCAAACATCTAGACCCTTAAATGTTCGAATTAAAGAACATAAAGATTATTTAAGAAAGGGTGACTTTCACAAATCTAATGGTGCGTTTAGACTGTTGAAAAAAACAAGAGTTGCAGGGGCAGTGATTAGAATTAAACACGAGAAAATAGAGTAAAACTTAAATTTATTTTAAACTAGTGAAAAGATACAGTTCCTCTTATAAATGCTAGACAACAACTAACTACTTTCTAACACACGCATCTGGCGAAACCCTTAAAGCCATTGCCAAGAGACACGCAAAACGCGATATACTTAATACCATGTGAATGTGATAAATTTTACATTGGTCAAATTAAGATAAGGTAAATGTTCGAGTTAAAGGAACATAAAAGATTATTTAAAAAGTAAAAATATGACTTTCTTTAAATCTGAATGGTGCGTTTAGACTTGAGCACGCACGCACTGATTCTCCGCGAATGCTCAAGGGTAAACGGCTGTGCGCGCACGCTCACTCTGAATCTGTATGTGCGCGAGCAGCCGCGAACGTGAGCCGTCTGGTGTCGGTTTTTGGTCCGTGCTCAAAGGGATTTTATATGTGCGCGAACGCTCAATTTGGACAGGCAATTTGTTTTGTCTGCGTTCGTGCGTGCGTGTGTGACTTTTTTTCGTTTTCTTTATTAAAATTATGGAGTGGATCAATGAATCTTCGTTATTATTAATTGAAAAATATGAAAAGTTGCCTATATTATGGGATGTTAAACATTCTTTGTATTATTAAAAAATCAAAAAAAAATATATCGCATGGCAAAACCTTGTAAATAAAATTAATATTGAATATGTCGATATTAATGAAATTGCTATTCTAAAATTTGTATATCTTTTGTTCGTAATTTTTTGTATTATTAAATTTTGTAAATATTCAAAGTCGGGCCTGGTCATTCTTGTAAAGTTTTTGAACTGATCATAGCCCTCCTCAGACACTAAGTTGTTGCAGTATATTATATCGATTTCTAAAAATTTGGGTTTGCCACCAGCGACGATGTTTTCGATTTTTCTACTTTTTAATAATTAAGCTGTGCATAACAATGACTTTCGCTAACACAACTCTGCTGTTCGCGCACAAATGGATCACTTCATTCGTCGAAAAATAAGTTTTTAATTTGAACGGAGCCGAGAGCGCGAACGAATGCCGTGCGCGCACGCTCAGCTGGTGCGTGCTCAAGTCTAAACGCACCATAAGATTTGTCAGCATTCGTGGGACATAGGGCACAGAATTGATTTTAACAACGCCAAAATTATAATGAATGAAACGATAGCCTCTAAAAGAAAAAAAAAGCGATTTTTTAATACTATCTAATAAAAAACAGAATGTCAGTGGTTTTTGTAGTCGTATCTGTTTTAAAGAAATTAAGGTTTGACTAAAGTGTTTTGGAATAGTTGCATTTAGATATTTTAAATAGTTTTTTTCTTTGTTCTTTGTATTTTTTTGCTTCCGACGATGGAAAGAAATATACTTTCCGAAACGTTAAGAATTTTTTTTGTCCGTTAGGCAAATTTGTTTATTAGTAGACCACTGCTGACAATTAGTCTCCGTTGAATTAACGCAGCAGTGTTTACAGAAAATAACTATTTTATTTTGTAGATTTTCTTGCACTGGCGTAATATCCATATGACTTTTTTGGAGAAACCTTCCTAAGTAAACCAAGTTGAGTTTTTTGCATTTTTTCCAAATTATCTTTTAATTTCCTGAAAACCTCTTCAGGATTTTATTCTATTATAGAAATACGGACAATACAGTAGATATCTATCGTTCGAATTGCGAGTTGTTTTTCAGTTCACATAAAATATAAAAATGTACTTAAAGGTACTCTCGTACTTTTCCAAGTTTTTCGAGTAACATGTACCCATTTCTTCTCTTTCCATGTGAACCTTATTAGAGTATTAAAATACTCTGAATCAGGAAAGAAGACGATTGCATAATCATATTATTTTGTAGTAAAGACAATCGATTTACCATTTCAAATGTGTTAGAAAGAGTCATTCAATAACATGACCTAACTTCATTATGTCATCAGTCGTAACCTCGTGACCTTATCACTGACGTACGTACGTTTATATTTCGTATAATTTATGATATTATGCAATCGTCTTCTTTCCTGATTCAGAGTATAGATCAAGTAGGTAATAAATAGATCAGATTATTTTAAAATCCATTTAGACATTATGAAATGAAGTGAACCATCAACACAAATAGATAGTAAATTTGTATTTGTTGTAAAATACTAAAGAGCGAAAGGATTTTTTGTTTTGTTTCCCAATCGTTCATTCATCTTTCTTCGCACGTTCTCTCGCACCGAGACAGAGAGACTACACTCTTCGCAACCCAGATTCCGCCGCAACTCTCATCATCATCAGGCCTTCCGAAATCCGGCTCGTATCACTTTCCCTTGCGACAACGACGCTCGTCGGTATCGAGGTCGATTCGTCTGTCTGTCTGTGCCAACGCCGGTGGTACCGCCACCGCTGCCGCCGACAAGTTCCTGCAAGTCTGTCGCGTTTCGCGGAAACGGTTGCCCCATCATCAGTACCAGAACGACGACGGACGTCATCTCGGTCGAGGGGTCTGGGGTCTTCCCCGATGTGCGTCGTTAGTATCGCGATTTGAAAGGTTCGCTTACGCATTGGTGTACCACCAGACGTGGCTTTGTTGTCGCGGCCTTGTTTGCGAAACAAGTCGAAACAGATTTTTAGGTGCAGGTGTCAATTCCGGATGTTGTGTACGGAGAATAGATACCAAACTAATCGATACGACGCTTTTTTTAATAGGATATTAGATATTTATTATTTGGAGGAAATGTTTATCATAAGTAAAGAAAATTACAGAATTGTGACGACTAGAAATGTACTAGCTACTGTTTTTAACGGTTTTGGAAGATGGTACTCCATTAACGATTGACGATGATAATATAGTTTACAATTATATTGACGTTAATGCAGAAATTAGCACACTTGTAAGGGTTATTTACGTCTCTACATACTATTTTATTTTACATCTGTTTATTTTTGTTAATAGCATAATATCAAAGATTATTGCTTTACGTATAGTAACTTTTAATTGATCTCTATTATTTTGGTCCAAAGTAGGTAAAGAATGAAAAGTAATAAAGATGTTTTGTTAGACAGTTTTAGCGCTTAGAAGTTGTGCCTAGTATGCATGCAACTTAGTAATTAGTATTGTTAAAAAATGTCTATAACTATGTGGCGGATTCATCTATCCAAAAAAGTCCTATGGGTATTTCGCCACTGGAAGTTAATCTACAAATAAAATAGTTATTTTTTGTAAACCTAATTAAAGTTATCAAATTATCAAGTTAAACTTCAAAATTAACAATTACTACCTGATAACAATTACTTAATAAGGTAAAACCAAAAACCTTCAATCTTTCTGTATGATTATATTTAATTTGTTTTTAATTTTTACGTATGTATGTTATGTTTATTTATGTTGTGTTCTTTAAAATCAAAGAAGCGATTGCCATACATTGTTAACATCTACAGATGCATGAGCAATACATTTATTTTTATTAGATTGTATTAAAAAAGCCTCATTTATTTTTTCTTTTAGAGGCTATCGCCCCTTTCATTATAATTTTTGCGTTGTTGAAATCTAATTAATTGATAATCGTACTATTTTATCTAAATATTAGTAGAAATTCGGAAAATTAGCAATGAATGGCAATGTGAAATTTGTGTTGTTCAATGGGTCTCTTCAAATAGAACCTGAAAAATGAAAATTGTATCGGGAAAATTGGGGTTTTCCCATATATTTTCAGAAGTAATAGGATTTTTTAGATTTCGTAACATGACTGTGTAGGATTCTTTAAGATTTTTCTCTAATTTAATCATTTTTGTGTCTCTACTGGTTTGAGAGATTCCTCAATGGCACACCGTGTATAGTATATCAGATTATTTGTACTACTTAGTGTACAAATCAGTAATAAATCCTGAAAAAAATTGATACCTGACTAGGCCTGTTATTTAGATTTATACAGATATCCTAGATTACTCCATAACTTCTTTCGAAATCAGATTTCCAGTACTTATCTAGTCCATTTTATCAGTTTTTTAAAAATAAGTAAATTCCCTTAATACCACTGACTTTTAAGTGACTCGACCAAAGCATTCAGCATTAAGTTCAAGTTTTATGTTGAATGACAATGTTTCTACCCATAAATACAATAGTATCCGAAACCATGCATAAGCGGATTAAAAAGTACTTAGTTGTTTAAAAACATATATTTTATCCAAACAGTAGGAAATAAAACATTGTACGTCATTCTTCTGCGATTAACTTACAATATTCCGTTTCGTTCCGTTCTAAAACATCTTATAACGTAAATATCTATTAGCAACTTGTCTCCGCGGACTCTTAATCCAATCTTTTTTAAGAACAAACCATTTGCATTGTTTTATAGTTCTTCGAACTTTTGCCATACCATCACCGTCGCCATCCGCATGGGCGTTTTCCCGTTCATTTCTTCTTTTCCTCTTCTGATCTTCAATTCAATTAGCGGACCATTTTTTACAGTCGGACTTTTATGACGTTTGTGACAAACATGGCAACGCGCGGCCATATATAGAGGCCCAAAAATGCCGGCGCCTCTCGATAAAACGGCGCGCCGCGTGTAATGAAATGACATTAACCTCTACCGGGGCGCAAATAAAAGCGGAGACAAGGCTTGGCGCGGCGTTGCCAGTATCGACATTATTTCCCAACATTGCAGAGCAATAATTTTACATGGGTTTATTTTTTAGAGATTGTTATTATTATATTAAATAATATATATATATATATATATATATATATATATATATATATATATATATATATATATATATATATATATATGATACCAAGGGATAGAAGGCAATGAAAAAGCAAATAATCTAGCTAGGAAAGGAGCGAACACTCCACTAACTGGACCAGAACCGTTCTGCTTTCCAAGTGGTAACCAACTCAAGGCGGAACTCAGGAACTTGGAAGATTCCATCCGCAACCTGGAATGGAAATCTTGCAATGGTCTAAGACACTCGAAGAAGTTTCTGAGGGCTTATGATCAAGAAAAATCACAGATCTTCCTGGGTCTGAGTAAGAACAATCTTCGGATTGTCACGGGGTTTTTAACAGGACACTGTCTCCTCAATGGACACCTCAGTAGATTGAAACTAAGAAGAAACGGCGAATGCAGATTCTGTGGGAAAGATGGGGAAACACCAGTACACCTCATCACTGAGTGCGCCGAGACGACAACCATTCGTGCCATGAATTTTGGTACGACTGATATTGGAGATGGAGAACTACCCTCTATAAAACCGTCCCAGATACTGGCTTTTGTCAAAGCCCTGGGACTGTATGATGAGTTATGATTCAAGAAAGGGGGACACAATGGATCTGTAAGGTCGAAGTGATTAACCCCCCTCCCACTCATTCTAAATTCATTCTAATATATATGATCTCGAAAGTAATTTGACTTCTAGTGGTATTACTAGTGATAATTTTCTACACCACACCGCGCACCGACTCAATTATCATATTGTACTTCCAAACAGAATTTCATCTTAAACCAAGATGTAGTACCGCGTAAACGTGGCAACAGCGGTCCGAACTCGTGGGAACTTGGCCGTCGTACGCGAAGCGCGTGGGTTCGGAGCGCGAGTCCCACGCGCGTCGGGTACCACCTCGCAGTACCGCGAGCGGGCGACCGGCTGACAAAAATCCAGGAGTACGCGCCGCAGATGGTACGGAGAGCGGCGAGGAATGCCTGTTGCGGCGGTTTACGCGGATGAATCATCTCGGCGACGAGATAACTTTGCACCGTAAGCAGATAATCGTCGAAATAGTCGTAGATAGCTGAGTGGGGCGCTTATCCGGATCATCATCGAGCTTGTTAAGTAGGAGAATTGTCTTTGATGTTTCGGTACTGTATACAGACACGTAAATCATGAAGGATTTAGGTGCTGAATTTCGTGAAGAATTGCCGAAAGTGTGATGATATTTCTTTTTCTTAACCAATAATTGAAACTAGTACATATTCTGTTCTTTTGATTATAATATCAAATTAGTTTGTTTGAAAGTAGTAGACAATGATGTGACTTTTGAAATAAAATATCTTCTTGAACTGACATATTGTTTTTAATTTTGAAATTTGGATATAGCAAAATATACGGAGCTAAAAGACTAGAATGATATCATCAAGTCATTAATAGATATTTACGATACAAGTGAGTTAACAGCATCATTAATATACGCGTATGAAAGTTGCAGTTGGTGTAACCACACAAGTATCTTAATGAAGTTAACTTGCGTGTATTGTACAATATTTTATCTACGTCAAACTATAAAAACACACAATGAATTTTAAAAAATTATTGTACTTAACTATATACCTATCCTAAAAATCAATTACCTTAATACCGTCAGTAATCGCAATAATTTAAAAACTCAATTTTTTGAATTATTGCGATTCTCAAAACACATAACAGGCCGTAACTCAAGAACCACTTTAAATATTGAAACTTTTTTTTATTTTCAAGATCGGATATTTTACAATATGTTTACATAAGAAAAATTCGAAAAGGTTGTTTTTTCCATTCAAAAATTGTAAACAATCCATGCATTTACATTTACAGCATAGCAATTTTCAGCAATCGTGTAATATTTTTATTGATAAAGGTTGTAGCAAAATAAAAACACTAAATCACCAGGTTTTCACATACTGTCTACAAAGAAAATACAGCAGAAATATTAACAAAGTTCTTGAAAAAACTACAATCTATTATTTCTAATAGATTTCGAGATATCGATTTTTGAATTCAGAGTTCTAATAGCGCGACCACTATCGAACACCCACTCAATTCCACTTATTTTTACCAAAAATGCAAGTGTTTCTAGCTTGCACTTAAAAAAATTCAAGCTATAGGGAAAATTATAACGACTCGTTAATAAATAAACAAATTAAGTACCTATCACGAGACGTAATTAAATCGTGAAGCTGAACGCATGACGTACACCTTTCTCTAGAATTTTAAGTACTGACAAAGGTATTGATTGGGTCGACCAGTTAACTGCGACAAATCTACTATATCCCCTTCCACGTCTCTTAGCGATGTACACAGTTTCTCGGTTTATTTCATACGTTTGGCAACGTGTTTACTGCCCTCTCTTTGTTCAGTACACAACCAAACCAAACCTTTGCCAGCCCTTAGTAGTATAGCTCGCTACTGGCCTATAAAACAGAGCACCGAAAAAATGACGTTAACAGCAGAAATGGATTTCTGGAGAAGAGCCGCTGGAAAATCAAGAAGAGATCTTGTCAAGAACGAAAGAATACGGGAAATAATGGGAGCTAAATCTACGATTTTTGATGTTGAGAAGCAAACAGTTGATATGCTACGGACATGTACAAAGGATATCAGATGACAGACTCCCAAAACAACTGCTAAAATGCATGCCTCAAGGGAGAAGCAGAGGAAGACCGAGAACAAGCTGGTGAAAAGGAATTAGGAAAGAAATGAAACAAAGGCACACAGCTTGCTGATAACATGTGGCAAGATAGAGAAAAATGACGGTTAGGAGTCGGAAAACGTCGTAGAACATCGTAAATCGAATGTATATATATTTTATATAAAAAAATATAAACTACAGAGCTGATTTTTTCAGCTTTCAACATAATTTCTGTTTCGAAACCTGGAAACAGAAATTATGTCGAAACCAGAAACCGTAAACCTCGTTACATTATGTCTCGAATCGTTGGCTGTTTGCTATGCTTCCCAATCGCATTAGCTGGTCAAATTTTGATTTTCATCGGGGGATTAATTAGTTTTTTGGAACAATGGGACTAAGGAAAATCGGTTATACACGCTGGCGACGTCGATTTTCGAGAATTTGTGTCGTTTCGATCGAGGTGAATTACCTGATTTGAAGTGAAATTGACGATGATTTGGGTATTTTTCGGTTTGAAGCCTTTTAGTGTTTTAGATCCGGTACTAAAGTTTTCTGTCTTCATTTTGTTATTAACATTTAAACAATTAAAGTTTTACAAATGAAGAAGATGTGTTAGTATCATGATTGTAATGATACGTATCGATAAATTTAGTACCTTCAATACCTCTATTTTATTTTTGGAAACTAAATGGCTTTTGAAAAAAAACTAGTACACATAATTGTAGGTGTCATTACTGGAAACTGCCCGTGGGGCCAGTGAGATGGAAGACTACTGCAGAGAATGCGGAGAGGAAGAAGAAACCATAGAGCATCTGCTATGCCACTGTCCGGCACTGGAATACCGACGCCTTAAAACTTTAGGGCAAGGTTTTTAGAGGAAGCAGCAGAAGCCAACATCAGCGACATCGGGAACTTTACAAAAAGCTGGAAGTGCTTTAAGGCAAAGAAAGAATGAGAGGTAGGTTTGGTACAATAATACAGGGGTATCGCAATGGGCTATATATAATATTAAAATCTTCAAATATGAATATCTATATCGTTTTTTTGGTGCAAAATTCGGAAACAAACAAAAGATATCAACTGAGAGCATATTATGGCATTTACCACAAAGCTTCTAATCGTTGAAAGGTGGCGTACCTAATATTGTTGATGTACCATCAAGGCTCGCAAGACATAATAACCTGAATCATCACAACACATCTTCCATTAAAGTAAATTCACTATAATAAAATGTTTTAATTTGTTGTTACTCTAAGTAATATAACAAGAACTTGGCGATTTTAAAAGATAAATTTACAATGAATATGTAAATTTACTATGAGATATATATTTTTTAAATAAATTCACAAGGAATATTGGTGAATATAAAGATATATTATGACATATTTTAAAACCATCTAAATCTGGACACAACGCTGAGGATTACAGGCCCATTGCACTCATGAGTGTTTGCTACAAATTGCTGGAGAGACTTCTGTATAATAGACTAGCACCAACTATCTTAGAACAGATTCCTATAGAACAGGCCGGTTTCAGACCAAACCGAAGTTGCAGCGACCAAGTTCTAGCGCTGACAACTCATATAGAGAGGGGATTTCAAGAGAAGAAGAAGTCTGTGGCTGTGTTCATCGATCTAACATCGGCGTACGATACGGTATGGCGAAAGGGAATGGTCCTAAAATTCATAAGGGTGATAAGGGTAAGCTAATTGCACAACTACTAAATAGCATGCTGTCTAGCCGGAAGTTCCAAGTTCACCTAAATGGAATATAGCTATATAATTTAAATGACGGATTACCACAAGGATCAGTACTGGCCCCGCTCCTTTTCAATTTATACATTTCTGACCTACCGGAAACGAGAGCATGAAAGTTTATTTATGCCGATGACATAGCCCTAGTGACCCAATCGAATGATTTTAACAGCTCGGAGGCAGTGCTCACTAGTGATTTGCAAATGCTAGAAACGTTTCTACATACATGGAGGCTCAAGATCAACGTAAATAAAACAGAATCTACTACGTTCCATCTAAGCAATAAATATGCGAACTACAGGCCGCAGATTGAATTCAGAAATCATGTACTGCAATACAACCATCTCCCAAAATATCTTGGGCGTGACATTGGATCGCTCCCTAACATATAAACAACATCTAACTAAAATGGCCTTCAAGTTGAAAGCTAGAAACAACGTACTTCACAAACTATCTGGAACAAGTTGGGGAGCAAACGCACCAGTCCTAAAAACTACAGCGCTTTCACTCGTATACTCGGTCGCTGAGTACTGCTGTCCTGTGTGGGCCAATAGTGCTCACACAAATATTATTGACACCCAGCTCAACGAAGCTATGAGGCACACATACTATATCAGGCACAGTGAAGTCCACACCGACACAATGGTTGCCTGTTCTGTCAAATATTGAGCCCCCGGAAAT
This sequence comes from Sitophilus oryzae, assembly GCF_002938485.1. NCBI lineage: Eukaryota > Metazoa > Arthropoda > Insecta > Coleoptera > Curculionidae > Sitophilus > Sitophilus oryzae. The sequence goes on along the minus strand of NW_022147237.1, from coordinate 2,395,827 downwards.
ACGTCGCCAAGCAGCACTAAAAAAAGAATGGGGAAAATGTTCTGCAGATCCTGACTTACCATTACACCAGGATTGCCTAGATAACCAAAGGCAAAGGCTAAAGTCTAGAAGACCTTCTTGGAAACTGGACGAAAGACTAATCTATGAAGATTTTCTACCTCAAACAGCCTGGCAGAATGAATGGTATACGTCAAACCCCGACTCGGCAAATTTAATAACCGATCCGTCACACAAGCCCCCGGGTTTCAACCTCCCCAGAAGAACATGGACGACCCTTAACCGTATACGTACTGGTCACGGAAGATGCCAGTATATGAAGAACAAGTGGGGAATATCAGAGGATACTAGCTGTGATTGCGGGCACCAACAACAAACAACATTTCATATTGTCACAGAATGCCCCGTGCAAAAATTTCCGGGAACAATGTCTGACATACATGAAGCTTCCGAGGAGGCAGTTGACTGGATGAAGGCGCTAGACATCCACCTTTAATCCACCACAGTCGCTTATTCAAATTTTATTTCGTAATTTTTATATGTACATATATTTTTTATTTTTACATTGTATTGTTCTTGTTTGGACTTCATGTTTGATGACAACACGTGTGTGTGTGGTTGTATGTATATTTTATTATTGTTTATATTGTGAATAGTATCCTTTGCTGCCATACGAAATATATAACACATTTACATACATGCAACAAATTAGCCATACAGCGATTTTACAAACTAGCGCTAAAACTAAAGAACGGATGGTAAATTTACTACAATAATCTGTGGCAAGAAATAACGAAATAACCCTCAATATTGTTATAAAATTCACAAATTAATTTTTTCAGTGCACCGCAACAAGAGGTGAAAGCTCACTTTTTAAACATATTTTTCTAAATGATCTTCAAATTAAATGCCAAACTTTGATTAAAATAAGAATTTTAGAAAAATTAGAATGGCAAGGACCAATATAACCATATTTATAACATTTTTTTTTGGGATATCTAGTAAAATCTGAGCCGGATCTCACACCTCCGATCGATCGGAACCGTACTTGAGACCCACAGCAAAGATCACCATCGGGTTTTTTTCCTCCTTCTAAATTAAAATCAGTATTTGTATTTAGCGAGCCTCGAACCGTGACATCGCCATCCTGGCCGCGGCGGCCCCTTTGCCATAGACCGTTTCCAGCGTGGTAGTACAGTACGTACCACCGGAGAAAGAGACGCGGTGGTACTACTTTTGTCGTCGCAGATACCGCCGCTGAGATTCTCACAGCCACGCTTGGATTGAGGCATTCGTAATTTCCTTATTCTTCACGCTCAAAGTGGCCGACCGTTGTTGGTCGAATGTGTACGAATTGTACCGTCCGATAAAGGAAAAGAGTTTTAAGAGTACGCTCGTGACTTAGATAAGTCTGTATAGGTACTCTTTGTAAAGATTATCTAAGCAATATAGTTATGATTTCATGGTTCTGACACAAGCAAAATGCAAGTTTAAAAATTATCATTTCAATTCTTTAAACATTCTAAAGTTTTGTGAGACATTCATCTCTTTTCTAAACAAGCAATCTTCCTTAAGTATAGGGCGGAAAATGCATATTACCCAAGTAACATTTTAAGTTCCTTTAGGTTATATATTCTCAAGGTTAGTTATATAAAGGTTTAATAAATGTCTCATTGGTATCTTACAGTGTTTTGATTGATATTAGGGTAGCGTTGGTTACTTATCACTAATAGTAACCTTAAAATGTTGTTTATCACTTTCCTTATAAAACTAGAGGTTCTTATTACTAAAGGTTTCATAGTAAGGTTTTATAAAGGCGTTTACATCTATTTTATATAACTTCTGGTATTAGGTGTTAGAAAGGTACGCAAGATATACACTATACATATAATTAAAGGTGTTATTAAGAACCATTATGTAACCAATAACACTACAAGTTATATAATTGTTCCCTCAAATCGTTTTTTTGCACCTTTCAAATGGTTGCATGCTTTATATAACCTGTAGTTGCCGAATATCAAACCTAATGACATAACCTCAAATTTTTAATACAATCAAAACAAATAATATATTAGCAAGCAAAGCAATTCGGTATTATAATAAATAATAAAAAAAAATAAACTGGACAAAACACAAAAATACATCTACGTTCAAAAGAAAGGTTCTTCAGAGTTTAAAAAAAAATAGGAATAATCCAAACCTCATTCAAACTACGTCTACCAATATTGAAAGCCAACATGCAAATTTACCATCCACAAGCAGAGATCAGGATCAACCTGATATATTTCCAACAGAAAGTTGCCAAAACGATCAGGTGCCGGAAGATGCCTGGTTAAGGCATTAAAGAATACATAACATAAGAGAATGAGCTTTGTGCTTTAACATTACATATTCTGCACTTAAAGAGCTTTTTTCTATAGTCAATTCATTCATAACTGTTCTACCAAAGTACCAAAGGACCCTAGCACTCTTTTGAAAACACCTACCACTTTAAATATAGATTAAATTGAACCAAAACAGTATTATTTCAATTTTATGAAGTTATGTTTTGTTTTCTGCACATTTTCTGTCAAATTGCTGTAATGTCAAACTTCGTTCGCAGGGAGTCGCTACAGTTTTGCAAGGGTAGGGGGTTGTTTTTTGAATAACTTTTTTGAGGTTTTTTTTTGCAACGTGGGTTCATTTTTTGAAAACTACATACTTTTTCCTACAAAAAGGTACTCTTGTTGCATATCGCCCAGAGTGATGGTTTTCGAGAAAATTGAAGGCAAAGAGTTTGCTCTGATGGGTTGCTAACTCAACATAAACTTATGAAAGTTATGGCGGTTCAAAAGTAACCAAGTAGTTATTTAATAATTAATTGGAAAATCAAAATTTCATGATTTTTAAAACATCTTATTGCTTTAAAAACGATATAAACCAATTACCAAAATTCCTTATTAAAATAATGCATTCCTTAATTCATTCATAGTAAATGTTTAAAGTGACCACCATTCATTTCAATGCACAAATCTGCTCTTCTCCAAGATCTGCGTACCCTGTGGAATATCCTTGGTGTTGTCCGAATTTGATTGGAACAGTCAATAATGCGTTGCCGTAGTTGCTCTTCAGTATTAATTGGCACTGAGTAAACGAAAGCTTTCAAAGTGGCCCCAGAAGTAGAAATCTAGTGGATTATTTCGTTTTTTAAAGCAATAAGATGTTTTAAAAATCATGTAATTTTGATTTTTCAATTAATTATTTGATATCTACTTGGTTACTTTTGAACCGCCATAACTTTCATAAGTTTATGTTGATTAACCAGTTAGCAGCCCATCAGAGCAAACTCTTTGCCTTCAATTTTCTCGAAAACCATCGCTCTGGGCGATGTGCAAGAAGAGTACCTTTTTTTGTAGGAAAAAGTATGTAGTTTTCAAAAAATGAACCAGCGTTGCAAAAAAAATAACCTGTAAGAAGTTATTCACGAAACAACACCCTATCCTTGCAAAAACTACCCTTTCCGCTTTTCCAAATAATTTTTCAGTATTAATTTTTAGGAGTACTATCACCCCCTGAATTTTTACACCATTTCAATGACACCCTGTATTTTATTCTTGTTTTATTTGATGGATCTTTAAGACACTTGATGGTTTTCCAATCTACATATAGCTTCGTCTGTCAATCCCATAAGCTTTAGATGCTTTAGATGCTTATTTGCCATGCTTACAATGCCCTTTTAGTAGACCTACAGACCTACTACAGCTTTGACTGCATGTTTTTCTGTCTTTGATCAGGTCTACCGTGAATCGTGAATTTTGGCGAATGTTCTAATAATTACCTGATGGTAGTTTTAATCTAATCAGTAAGTCTGCAGTATGTTGCTTTAACATATTTGTTTTTGCAATCTTATTATTTGAGTTTCTTAAATACGGTACTTCCCATGTTCCATGGAGTTAAAAGCATTATGTTTTGATTTGAAGATTACTTCAAGTTTGGATGTAACTTCGTACAGATCTTGTTAAGTTGGCAGTTTTTAGAAAAGCTAAACCTCTTAATTGCTTCACTTAAACTTTATTTGCCTTACAATGCATTTGTCAATACCAATCCAAATTAAATTAATTTTGAAAGAAGAAAATTTAATATCAAATCATTTCTATCATAGATTGACTAGTTCCAATGCACTACAATTTTTTTATTATTGTATTTGGAATTATTATATATCACGACATCGGTCGTAGCTTTCAGCCTCTGTGAACGTTACGATTTTGAAATTTTCTTGCGCTGTCGTTCTCATGCATGCATACCTACCGACGAACGTCGACTACGTCGTATATATACCGGGTGGTCTTTTGCGCCCGGCCAGCCCGCTCGACAAAGGAAAAAATCGTGATTTATTTGCCTTGTACTCTGTTTCGTAATTTTCGTCATAATTCATCGCTTTACGGCTACTTCACGCGAATTTTTGTATCGAGTTTCTGATCGAGCAACACACGACAGCATGACTTTCTGAAACGTTCAGGTAAATTTTGTAATTCGCTGTTTAAAATTCTCTTATTTTACGAAATGGGAATAATCGTGATGTTCACGTAATCTCAAAATTATTTGTTTTGAATTCTTTATCTACCAGTTATGCATCCTTTTTGCTCCTGGGATGATCTTATGTGCTAGAGTCTCTATATTGAACTTTATTTCTTTATAGTTCACACGTTTTAAATACACAGCACTCCAAGTATCTCCCCATTCTGTGTTTGTAGACTCTCGAATGTCACTAGCAGTAAAACTACTTGTTAAAAAGTAGTGCATTTTCCTTCATAACGAATTTATTACTACAGGAATTTGGGTATATTGTCACTGAAACAGCTTGTTATACATTTGTGCGTTTTAACTCTAGAACATTTAAAAAAAATAAAACTGTTTGTGTTAGTAGAGAAGTAGCAGAAACTTTTTTGTAACTTTACAATTACTTTTGTAAATTCACAAAGCGTTAGTAATTATTAATGAATTTAATAAAACACGTATTTATAATCATAATAATTATTATAAAGGTTAATAAAAAGTCACAAAACAGAACTTATACATTTGAGATACTCATTGCCATCTCTTGTCTAGAAGAACCTTATTGGAATTCTGCCCCTACCCAAAATAGGAACTAAATTGCCATTAGATAATAATATAATAATAATAATAGCTCCCGTATATAGCGTTTGACGCCTTGGTTTGGTTTGGTGTGGCTAGCACTACGCTTCAACCGCCTATTATTATCTCAGGATTGTGGATCCCAAGTACTCATTTAACGCTGAGTCGACCTAGGTACCCAAACTATTTTTATTTTAATAAAAATAGTCGGCTGATGAAATGCCGGGTGTGGGATTCGAACCCACTACCTTGAGATTGGTAGACGAGAGCTTGTACCTCTACGCCACCGGGCACCTATTAGATACAGAATAAAAAAACAACATACTAGAAAAAGGTATCTAATCAAAAGAGTCAACTTACCAACTTAGAGACTATGCATTAGGGTTCAGAACCAGGAATCCCGGTACCGAAAGAACCGGCATATTCCCGGTTCTTTTGAGAGATCAAAGAACCGGGACTCGAAATTATTAATTCCAGGTTCTTTCGGTGCTTTCGGGACTCGGAAATAATCATTAAAAGCATATTTTTTGTTACATGCGAAAGATTTTTGATACTTTCTAGTGATCGAAATCAAACACTTCTAAATAAGTGATGTGTTCTAATAGTGATGCTATCTCTTACTGTTCTTACTTCTGAAGTTATTTTGAAGTTTCTATAATGTTTATTAGCAATTATTGAAATTTAATTATGTTAATTTATTATTTAGTATAATCTTGCTGACTGTATTATATTTTTTTGTGTTATGTTTTATAGGCATTTGTATCTTTAATTGAAAATGTTTTTTTTCTAATTTAGTTAAGTTGGTTTCGAGGTTGGTTGATATTTTTCGATGTAAATTTTAAGCTAGCTATGTTTTCTTCTGCTAGCTTTTTTTTGCTTGTGTTCATTATTTGTGTTCATGTTTACTTTGTTTTTTTTTACTTGTCACTACTTTGTCGTGACTTAATAATTTGATATAATTTTCATTTGAAACTCAATTTTTTATCGGTTTTACTTTTGAGAACAATCCCTTGCTTGCTAAATGACTAATTCCACAATCGTCGAACGAAAATATTTTAATACGGTTCTGGAAACTCTAATTAATACTACCAATTAGGGTTCAGATCTTTTTGGCCATCACAGAACCGGGCCTCGGTTACAATCATTAAAACATTATTTTTTGTTAGTTTTTTTGAAGTTCCTATAATATTTATTATGTTATGTTTTAATAGAAATTTGCATTTATAATTTAATATTTTAGGGCTTTTATCTCAAATTCAGTTAAGTTGATTTATGTTGTTTAATGTGAAATTTAAGTTAACCATACTCTTCTTTAATTGTGTTCATGTTTGTGTCCATGTTAATTTTTTCATGACTGATTACTTAACAATTTGATATTATTTTCATTAAAAATTTCAATTTTTTATCCATTTTACTTTGAAAAACCATCCTGGCTTTCTGATTACCGAAAAAAACGGGAAACCCCGGTTCCTAAGAGGCGCGATATCGAAATTCTCGGTTCCGAAAAACAGCCCTGGTTCCAGAAACCCTAATGGTTATATAGATGCTTGCCATTCTAATTTTCCTAAAATTATTATCTTAATCAGAGTTTGGCATTTAATTTGAAGATTATTTAAAAAAATATGTTTAAAGTGCGCATTCACCTCTTGTGTCAGTGTAGTTTCATCTTCGTGACTACTAAATTAAACGTGGGTTATCCACTTAACTCCTCCGAAAATTCACTTCATGTCTATCTAATTAACGTAAAACTCGATATACAAATCGACTTGTTTATTTTCTTATCCCGATTTCCTCAGTCGATTGATTTAGCTGCGAACGAGTGCGTAGGAAAAATCTATATTAGCTCGATACGATTGTTTGGACAATAAATCGGACGCGTGTGTTTTGATACGCCCGTAATGCGAGGTATTTCACTTCGGAGCACTTCATTTCGAGGTTAAGGATTGTATGGGAACACTGTTGCCATACTGCGTCTTTAATACTTGCATTTAAGAGTATATTACGCTGTACTTTCGGGTCGCTCTCAGGGGTCGGGTAAAGCGGGTGTGTGGCCGAAGGAAATATATATTATTGATTTCAGAAATCGGCCTAAGGCTTAGCCCAATCCTGTCGTGTTAAGCCACACTCAAAATTCCAAAACACGTGCTTTGATTAAGGCTTGAATAAGGTTTGCAGAGCTTCAGCATTTGCCATAAAATAGAGAACAATTTGTTACAAAACCATATAAATTATATATCACTGTAATCAATACTTCACAAACTTCAATCTATTTCCGTATTCTAACGGAATTTTAAATTATGTCTTTATTTTCGAGAAAATTTAGTTCAAACATAAGGAATATTTTGTTGAGTTTGACTATAAAAGTCTTAAAAATAAAGAAGTTGTCTAAAAATGTTCATATCATTCTGATAATTATTATTGTAAAAAATCTCGAAAATCTTCAAAATGCAAAATACATTTTTTCTTTTAATAGTACTTCACTTTGAAAAGAGGTGAGATATCAGAATCAGAAAGAGTTGATACTCTCAATTTAAAAGTGTTCATAAGGAACCTAAAATGTTTTGCAGTTGAAATTAAGTAAAATCTATTGAAGTAATAAAAACACAGTTATCATAATTTATCGAATTATAATAGACATTTCTTTATTTATTCCAAAATAAGTGTTGATCTCCTCTCTCAAAAACAGGAACATTAGAAATACCTTAAAACTACAAAAATATTATTTATATTTCTAATATTGCTTAAAGTGTCGAGAGAATATGTTCTTCAGCTTATCAGGAACAGGTTATTCCTCATAGTAGTAACCAATAAATCGAAGCTTGCTGGTTCTAATGGAAGTTTTTCTTGGGATTGTTACTATTTGATCACCAAACCAAACCAATAAATTGGACCATTTCTGCTTCATCAGAAGAAGCTATGTTATTCTTCAGTTTATCATACTTCCCTCTTGAAGGAGTATTATAATTCAGAGATATTTGACTTTAACATATGCTCTGAAATATACAAACAGAGTCATGAATCATTATTTTACTATGTCCGACTTGTTCTTACAATAATAATAATTACAAATTAATAAATTAATATAAAAATGAAATGGGACCACCAACTTGTTCAGACTTGTATTAACTCTAAAATTAAATATCATTTAATTTATTTAGTCTAGATATGTAAAGACAATGCAAGTTATATAAAATTTTTACTGAATATCATGTGTCTTTAACTTTCAAATAAACATATTTTAGTTAAGACATGGTTTATTTATAAAGACGTTATTACAGTTTTTAGTTATATGTTACTAATTGTGTTATTTTTTTCAGGTAAGACATTTCAAGCAGATATAAGAAACACGCACAATGCAAACTTCAAGAGTTGTAAGTTTAGAGTAGATACTTTATGCTATATCTATGTTGTCTGTCCAACTATGTAGAAATACACAGCTGAATATTAATTGTAAAATGACACGAAATATGTACATAACATTTACTATTTCTTTTATGTTAACTTGTATTCCTTCTTCTGTGCAAGAAGCTTCAATATATTTTTCTTCTTTGTAGGCCTTTTATGCCTACAAATTCCTTTTTATGATACATTTCATCAACATAATCAGTTATGATTGATTTATGACTCTAATGCTTTTTTCCTTCTTCCTCTTTTTTTTTCTTCCTCTTAAATGTTTTCTTATTCTTTCCTTCTTTGAAGAGGAATAGATAACCCATAAAAATAACACCAACACCACTGTTAGACAATAATAGTAATAATTTTCTTCACGAATTAAAAAAATCAATTTCTGATACTGCCATTCTCCTATCTACCCCATTTACTATCCTCAAATCATCTGCAAAGGGATTAACTTGGCAACGTGGCCAATCAACGCACAAATTGAATCGGAAAGAGGCGAGACAGTGTGCGAAGTGAGAGATAGCTACGCGTGAGTCAAATAGTTATTATTAGATTGCGGCGTCTAGAGACCCCCAACGGGTCGCAGGTTCGACCGCTGGCCTGGCACCTCTCTCGCAAATCAGCTGATTTTAGATCTTTATTTATACGTGTACGAGTCGCGTCCTCAGTTGTCGTCAACTGGGGGTTTGTTCACTTTTGGGGCCCATTCTTGTTTCATCAAGACGTGCAATTAAAGTAAAGTGTTTATTTTTTTGGCTGATGAGAACATGGAATGGCGTATGCAAAGAAACTAGTCAGAACGTGTTTAATCAAACGAGGATAAAATATTAATAGGTTCAACATTTACAGTGTGTGTGGAAATATTTCTATCTCAAATAAATTTAGACGACAACCCATTTATGACCAATTTGAAACTTTTGAAAGTAATCACTTATATATTTAATATATCCAATTTTGTCTTAAATTCGTTTTCTGTAAATTGCTTTTTTGATTCAAGTAATTGTTTTGCAAAATTAAAAAAAATGTTTTTAAAATTGGTGCATGAAACTTATTTTGAATATCCTATGCTCAAAAATATTAGAAATGCTTATATAATGACTGAACATATAGAAACTAATCAATGGAACGAAATATACTGGGAATAACCAAGAGAGACCGTAAAATATCAGGACGTATGCATGCAAAACCTGGACACTTAAAATGGACATTATAAGGAAACTGCAGGACGCACAGTGGAACGAAATATGCTGGGAAAAGAACAAAAAAGACCGCAAAAGAATAGAGTGGATGCGACAAAAGACCCAGGTATTAGATGTCATCCACAGAATCAAATCTATCAACTGGCAATGGGCAGGACACCACAAGGACGGACAATAGATGGACCACAAAAATTATAGCATGGTACCCTACCCGGGGAATTAAGAGACCTAGAACAAGACCAAACCTGAGATGGAACCATGATATTAGGAAATTAGCAGGGATAACTTGGGCCCACATTGTCAGCAATAGACAACAATGAGCTCAACTACAAGGAGAGTATCTAAATATGTTAGGAAGGCTACACCATAATTGGAAATGATTGAATAAGCTGCAAATGATGATGATAATGAATTATCCTAAACATATGCCTTAACAAAATCCCAAATATAATCGCCGAATTTGCTGAGCTACTTATCTGAACTCCAATCCATTGGATACATGTCATGGCTATGAAGCTATAATAATAAATGTATAGAATTTATAACCAGATACATAAGCCCAAGATCTCATGTACCTACGTATATATTTTAAACTCGTCTACAATATACCTAATAGACAAGCGCTGAAAGATACATTTTCCTGGAACGAGTGTGTTTTCCCTTGCGTACTTAATTTACTTCGCAGCCTGTTCGAACCAGATGAAATTAATTTGCGAACAGCCAATTACCTTGAAGCCGGCGTTATCTTAAATAAAATCAATAATTAGACTTCACGCCCTGGCATTAAAATATCTCGAAGCAAACGCTAAAGAACGAACTTTCTTAAGTGTATTTGTCGAAACGATAACCTCGTATGTGGTGCGTTTCGTTTAAGGTTTGACCTATAAACACTTTATTATATGGTAAACAGTGAGGTCGGTAGACTTTTAGATTCTTTTGTTTATCAATTTAATTGTTTATAATGCAGTAAAATTAAAATGGGACATGGGCAATAAAAAATATAGAACAAAGTACTTATATATGCATTAAAGAACTTCCTTATATTTATCAGCGTATGAATTTAAAGACACTTCTAATAATATAATTTAAGGGTTTCCTTGAGACTTAATATTTAATATAAAACGTATGTCAAAACAAATAAAATTGTGATAAAAATAACTTAATATTGAAATGACAAAAAATATCCAATGTAAAAATAGGAAAAGGAAATCTTAAATGTAAATTGAAGATCACAGTTGGGTGAGATATTAGGACCTTGAGGATTAAGTTAAAATACTAGTTAAATTGATGATTAATATCAATATTAGTTTAGAAGATCCAATGACGATGATTAAAGACAACTTTAATATAATTGATTTTGAAATAAAGAAAGTAAGTTGTTGTGAATTTGTGATAACCTTTTAGGATAAATCAATAAGATTTTGTGCTAATAAAAGATTGCATTATTTCTTTCTAATCAGTTTATTTTCTATCATCATTTTCAACTTATTAAACCATTTCAAATTATGGTATAGCCTCCCTCGCATATTTAGATACTCTCTTTGTAGTTGGGCCCATTGTATTGTTGTCTATTGTTGGCTATGCGGGTCCAAGTTATCCCTGCTAATTTCCTAATATCATGGTCCCATCTTAGGTACCTCTCTTCTTCTAGGTCTCTTAATTCCTCGTGGGTACCATTCCGTAATTTTTGTGGTCCATCTCTTTTCCGTTCTTCTTTGCCAGATATACTGCCCATTGCCATTTGAGATATTTGACTCTGTGGATGACATCTTTTACCTGGGTCTTTTATCGTATCTACTCTATTCCAGCAGGTCATCACTGGTAGTACATATTGGTCGAATGTTTGCTTCTTTAGATAAAGTGACATTCTAGATTTGAATGTGATTTCTGGTATTAGAAATCTCGAGCTGTGTATTAGTTGTCCCAAATAATATTGTCAGTCCAGTTGACGGAATATTGCTTCTAGTGTTGCTGTAAACAGCTTTGGAGATATCGCGTCTCCCTGTTGTACTCTTTTGCCAGTTGTAAATTCTATGGTTGTTTCAAATATCATTATATATACTCTTGCTTTGGCTTCTTTGTATATATTGGCGAGAGTTTCTCAATACTTTGTTTCGCTAAGGCTTTTGTTATTATCTTAGGACATATTGAGTTGAAAGCCTCAATCTCATCATCTTTTATTATCTTTGACAGACTTTTCAACCTCTCTGACAGTTATGCTTATCATTTTAATTCACAGGTAATTTGTACTTTATGTCATTTGTTGCATGTTGTCTGTCCAAATCTTCTCTGTCTCGTTTGATAGACTTGATAGAAAATAATGTAATAAGACTTTATTTATAATCTCTTGAATTTTTTTCTCTCGTCCATTCGTACTTTGAAATTCAAATTCTCTACGAACCTAATCTGAATTTGGTGGATAATACGTAACTCCTTGCGCTTGTACACGGCCGTACTTTCACGATTCGAGCAATTATTTCGAGTCGTCGTTCCAGAACGTAGTTTTTTAAAAGCGCCGCGCTCCACTATGCGTTTCCTGCCGCTTAGAAATGCACCACTTTAAGAAATTTCTTTTAATTACTCGACCAGATGCTATCTCGTTAGTAATTGCACGCATCCGAGTGTGTTCCGTAGAAAATTACACGTAAATCGCCCATTTTTTACGGTTTTCTTCGTCTGCTTCGGCCAGGTGTAAGAATAACATTCATTCATTCCTATTCATCCGATTTATTATTATTCTTAACCGTAAATTTAATCATGCCGGGTAGTCGCGTAGAAGTTTACTTTGAAATATTGGAGTTGCAGAAAGAAATAAGGTACATTATTGAAATAAAAGGAAATAGAAGATGTTTATGAAATAGATGATACAAAATCCAAAAAGAACTGTATATTAATAGGAGCATAATTGGTGACGGAAAATAATGCTGTTCCCCATAATTCACCAAAACACTATAGATCATTTAGTAGATACTAGAGTCAAAGAGTTCTTGCATAAGTCTACTTACATATTTCATAAATACTCAACCTTTACGAAAAACATTGTTATTCGTATATGTGTGTCTCAAAAGTGTCTCATATGTGCGTCTCAAAAGTGGCTCACCCTTATAACTTTTTTATTTTTTCAGATAAAAAATCGCGATTTGGTATGTTAGTATATTATGTAAATTAGGATTGATTGACGTATTCAATTGTTTTCGGTCACTTCCTGTTTCACGGGAAACGACTACGACTTTTGATTTTTAAATGACACTATATTTTGTCATTTTTAATACACACTGTATTTTGTCATTTTATTCGATAGAAAATGACACTCTGAATAGAATGACATATCATATGTCAACTTTTGACATTTTCGAATATGGTTTATTTGAAATTGCAACATGTAATTCATAACGACAATTTGACTCGAAATACCAAGTGTGTGGTGACAAATTATTTGTAAAAAATGCCTTTTCCAAATATGCTAATGAGCCACCCTCGTTTCATTTGAAAAAATTGAGATATGATTACAAATACGCTTTGGGCATCTTTTAATCGGCCAGGATAAGACACTAAAAACATTAGACCATCAAGTCTATTTTTTCAAGGCTCCTTGATTAAAAATTGGTCTTTTTAACACAGCCATGGCACTCTAGATGGAAATTTAGAATACAATTTTGTTTTAGGCGAAAATGTCAAAAGTTGACATATGATATGTCATTCTATTCACAGTGTCGTTTTCTATTGAATAAAGTAAAAAAAAATACGTGCCATTTAAAAATCAAAAGTTGTAGTCATTTCCGGTGAAACAGGAAGTGACCGAAAAGAATTGAATACGTCAGTCAAACCTAATTTATGTCTTATACTAAAATACCAAACTCTGGTTAACTCTCTATATTGAGATATAGTTTGATGTATACTTTTCCATATGGAAAGTAGAGAAGTATAGTTTTCAGAAATCGTAATATTATCTATTTTTTAAAACTATACCATCAATAATTAATGAAGGGACATAACCGTAACATTAGCTATATTTCTAATGTAGTTTCAGAGATTTTAGACATAGCTATAATATTTTTTACAATTATACTTCCATTGATGAAGGTTTTCTGTACTGTAGTAATGGGTTTTGCAGTATTTTGTTTGCTACTGATTTTTTAATTATATGGCCTCTATTCTCATTGTTAAGACATTCGTAGCAATTTTTTTTTATTGCATTTTTTTGTAATGACAGTTTGAAGTAACTGAGAAAAATATGAGGTACTGATTTTCACTTTATAATAAATACATGATTTTCAGTATAATTAAATTAAACTATACTGTAGAGTAGTATAAGATAGGGTAAAAAACATTTCTTCCACATGGACTAGCTTGTTATTATGATGTTCTAGGATATTTAACTAATCTAAATTGTTTGAATATAAAATAGTATTCTAATCCTCTAGTAACGCCTATGCACGTAGCCTTAAAACGTACTGAAATTACTATCGACTAACTAACTGTTTACCTTAATAATTTGTTAACAAGGATGGTCGTTCTAAATTCAAAACACCCGTCATGGTGGCGCTATCTTAACTAATCGCATCCGCTGTAAAAGCAAATGAAAAATAGCACTTACATCATTGGCTTAGTACCGAATCAGTTTTTACTAATAATAGTGGTCAATTACTTTAACTGGAAATGTTTAACTAAAAAATGAATCATTGAGAGAAAAATCACTATTTAGTTCAATTGAAGTATATAATTTGATTCAGTGAATAGTTGTTTTTCATTAAAATGTGATTGTAACTGTATTTCAGATCTATTCTTCCTATATTTATAAACGTATGTGTATGATAGTAGATTTGATCTTCGATTAATTGACTTATCTATAAATTTAATCGATTTATCCATGTTCTCGTCAGGGTTAATCTTATAAGTGGGATTTAACAGGATCTTTATTTGCTGGTAGAGGCATTTTCAGGGTATAATCTATCAAGCTATCTTTCTTTTTTTTTAAATATCCGGAAAACCATTACTCGTAGCGATTTTTACCAAGAAACATTTTTTACGTAAAAACGCCGTAAATGTATAGTTTTACGCAGTAGTTTTATACAGGTACGGACGAAAAGATATTAATCTTCAAACCTGTAAAAAATATCTAGGTGGTTCCCTCTACAAGTAGGAGACATATTGACATCTAAATCATATTTCTCGTCAAAAAACTCCGATATACCAATTTTAATCCAAATATTGACGTAACTTCAAAAATTATTTGGAAAAAATCGAAACAAAAATGAAACTTCTACAACTTGTATCTCCGAGTGTTTCTCCGAAACTAAGCCATTTTAGGACATACATTTATACGAACTTTCTTACTTATTTTTATCTGCAGAATATGCTGCCGAAATTTCCAAAATACATTTCGGACCACCCTATATTCTATATGATTTAAGTAACCGCAAACTACTACTTCAGTAGACTATAACTTCAAAGACCAAAGGCCAAAATAGTTAAATCCATAATACTTTATCAGATCTATAGCAAAATTTCAAAAAATATATTAAAATTTATTTTGCAACCATACCTACACAAAACGTAACGACTTTGATATATTAAACTATCATGTAGCTTAATATCTTAATTTTCCATCACGAATCAAAATTAGTATTGCCTAACGAGATTTACATATAATTTTTCGTTCCAATCGCGATCACGCTGCACCAAATCAATTCACCGATTTCCAATCTCGACCTAGACATCGATTCGAATCGCCAAAATAATTCGATTCTGGTCCAGTAAGCGAGAAGGGACCGATATAGAAAACAAATTCACCGTAATATCGGCTGCGCGCGGATCCTTTAATATCGTAGCGAGCATTAAAGATTCAGATAGCGAGAACGAGAATAGAAAAAAAGCGAAAATTACGGTATTGCTTTGTAGAATTCGTATTTAAACGGCAAATCACTTCACAGCGCGTTTGTCTCCGCGCTCCGTTCAGTTCTCGAACCTAATTCCCACGTAACAATTTCGTATTGAATTGTTGGTACAGAGGAGCTACGACCGTACGCTCTTGAAAAAGGTCGTCATAAGGTCTTTATTCTCATAAACGACCTGAAACCTATTTGAATTTATTATTAGTAATAAAGTTATGTCGTACTACTACGATTCAGAGCAGGATCAGGGAACGAATTCTATCACTTAGAAAACGTTAAGCGTTTTTAGGCGTTCAGGGTATATGATGTTAATTTTCGCTTAGCGCATAATAAGATGGGGTAGACAAAGAAAAGGATAATGGTTAGCACACGTAAAACGCATGGAAGAAATGAGGCTACCACGTATAGCTGTGGATGGGAAACCGGTGGGTAAGAGATAGATTCATTTGAAAAAAAACGGTAAAGAGAAAATATTATGTTTCCTTTTTCGAAATTTACCAGCCCTGAAAATATTTGCACTTGTTTAAGACTCAACCTGTATAGAAATGACGGAACTACCCTAATGCAAGGTAAACCAACGCAATGCAAGTGCCATAATGAAATGCAAATGCAAATATTGTTAAGAATAAATAATGAACTATAAAGGGGGCCCGCGAAATCTGGGGCCCTCCTTCGCGGGCCCCCCTAATAGCTATATATATAGAATATGGTCAGACCGACCCTGCGTCGATCCGTTCTGTAAATACGGGGTATCCGTAAACGATAAGGGGAAAAACTAAATTCTCTATATACGAGCAATTCATAAATAACGAGCAATAACATAAAAAATTAGGATAACATCCCGTCAATAAAAATTCGACAAATTTGCAAGTGGCCAATGTAATATCATTTGACTAGATTTCTTCCAGAATATAGAGCTTTATATTCTGGAAGGATTCTACCATATCTTCTAAGAGTTATAAGTTTAATTTTTAAATTATTTTCGTATTCATTAAGTCCAAAATGGTGCTACTTTAGTTCTTTAAAAATGCATTAAAAATTTATTCGATTTTGGACTTTTTTTTTTGCTTCTAGACCGACGATATTATAAATATATGGTTTGGTTTGGTAACAAATAATATTCTTATCTTTTTACCATATTAACGCATGGCTATACTTCCTACATGTGTACATATTTTTTGTACCGTTTTTTGCTCTCCTGTAAAATTAGGAATAATGGAGTTAGCAGTTCATCACATTTCACCGACGATATGTTTCTTTTATCGAGATTTACCAGCCCTGAAAATATTTGCACTTATTTTAGACTCATCCTGTATAGACTTAATTAAATAAGTTATGTTAAGAAATTTCAGATAATTTATGTTTCAAAAAAATTTAACAAACAAAAACAATAATAGATTCAAGGTTGTACGGCCGTAGTACCCTAATTGATTGGTTACTACTATATTAGCGACCCGTGAAGCTAGCGTAAAGAAAATAGCAGTGCGGAGTATTGCTAAAGTATAAGTCCGGTTATAAGATATTTATTAACATAATACCCGTACTTTCTACACAGCCAGATAAACACACACAAACGGTGAATTCGAATTGGTATATAGCCGTAATAGGTAGGGGATAGGCGGCGAGTATCCGTAGGTCTTAATTCCAGTTTAATTTTAAAGATGGTCAGCGACATATGCAGCTTTACCGTTAGTTGTTGACACTGTTTCATGACATTGTTTGAACCGTATTCGAGTTTATGTAATTGCGGGAAAACAAATAACTCTATTTTTATGGTTTGAATTGTGTTTGTTGTTTATCGTTTAAATGTAGATGTATTTTCATGTGAAAACTAAAATTATTAGTGTCTTTTGTTTAACTGGACTAGGTTACTATTAATTCTAATATTTCTTTGATACAATTTACCTTTGATAATCTATCATCACCGTTTTCATCATATACTGCTTTATTCTACAGTTAGTTACTCTGTAACATATTCTTCTTTCATTTGCGTTCATGTGTTTTTTTTGTTGTGCTATTTTAGTAATTTGGTTCCACTTTGTTTTCTAATGCCGAAGACATTCAGTAAATTCATCGTTCGTTCCATCGTATTTGTCCAACAAAGAAAGCCTGAACCAAGTTAACGAATTTAACATTGATACCCCAACAGAACTTAAAAGAAGCTGCAGAAATAGCAAAAGCAAGAGAAATGATAAAAGAAGGTGAAGGAAGGAAATGGAAGATGGAAATAAAATTACATAATATCACACTTTCAAAAATCAACAACAAATACCTCAACTCAAACATAATAAGTAATGTTGACATATGAAGATGATTTTTGCCAGTTGAGTTAGTTATTTTATGTAAAACTACATATCAAAATAATAGAACCACAGAGGATAATGTATAATAAAATGTAATTAAATACCAATCTATTATCATCCTATTCTACCGGGAGGTATTAGCACCTAAATGTGAAATAACATTTATTATTAGAGCATTCTACGAAATGAAAGTCAAGTTCGTACGAGAACCTTTTTTCTGCGGAAATCAATCGCGTGTATAGCTGAAACCTTTCCGCTATATTAAAATCAACTGTTAAAATATTCGTATTGCAATCGATAATTTCAAAGCGGGAATGGCGCCCCGTGGGGGGCCAGTTAGCCACAGACGGATTAAATAATATAAAATAATGTAGTTCTGAACTAATATCGCCGTAATAGAGAGAGGAAAAAAAAGGAACAAGAAGGAACGAGAACGACCGTGGGTAATAAATTCCTTAGTTAGAATATGCCATATTTTACATAAAAGCTAGGAAAAGGCCAGTGGTATGTGCATAGCTTGGGTTCACTTTTTATTTATTTCTTTTTTGTAGGTTGTAAGGTTATATTATTTACTTGACTTATATATTTGGATATGACAGATAAGTTACCAACTACCTACATATAACTTCAATTTTACGAACTTTTTCCTTCAGTATAACTACCATACAAAAAGAAATAATATAGCTTATAATGTTCTGTATGTAGTTATGTTAGTATAAGAAAACCAAAGACAATAATGATTAGATATATTTAGATTGACTTTATGATGTTACTCAAGAACGAATTTTAGATAGCACAAATTGGCTTCAGGATTATTTTCTCTCTTCAGTTAATAAATATAAAACGAGCCATAGGTTAGTTTAGGTTAGGTTGCTGGGATTTGGGATCCTTTTTGGTCCCTTCTTGGGCCCATTGCACCCTGTATTATTGTATACCAAACCTTCCTCTCATTGTTTCTGTTTAAAGCACTTCCGGCTCTTTGCAAAGTTTCCGATGTCGCTGATGTTGGCTTTTGCTGCTTCCTCTAGTTCCTCCAAAAAACCGTACCCTAAAGTTTTGTGGTTAACCCAACCCAACACAGCAACTGCTCCATAATTTCTTCTTCCTTTCCGCATTCTTTGCAGTAGTCGTCGTTGGAAGTCATCTAACGAAGTTTAGCCTTAATAGTTCAATTAAACGAGTCTCAAAATGCTTAGACTGATTTAGATTACTCTACAAGAAGATTGGACAAAAGTACATTCTTCTGGTTTTGACAAGTGTAAAAGGAGTGTTTTAATCAAGATAATACATGAAATACTATATGATACTATATTTAATAATATAATAATACTATATTTCATGTAAGTGTGCTTCATCTTATATTGGCGAAACCATAAAAGACTCGTATTGTTGACAATACGAATAAAGAAGTACCACAGATCAACATGCGCTACCACGAAATCATGTATTGCAGAATATCCATAGAACTATTAGTTACATAACCATTTTGGTATGAAACTTCTGTATGCTATAGATATATGAGCATATAGAATTTGGATATCAAAATTAGTAGTTAGCAGAAGTGGTTTAGGAGGAAATTCAAGTAGGTTTACTTGTACAACAATCATTCAACAGTATAGATATCAAGAACATGTGGAAGCTCTTGAATGCCTACTTGAATCAGTTGACGATGTAGCGATTTCATTACTCATTTCATTTAAGATTCTGTAGTAAGACCAACTAGTATTTAAGGTGCAGTTTTAGTAATGTTGAAGATCAAAAACAATGCTTGTCCATGAAAATATCTTATTTCCTCAGTAAATTTTATGACTAATGCATAACATGATAATAATAATGTTAGAGAGCTGATGATTAAATCTCTATGAAGATGATCAAAATTCCTCAAGTACTTCCAAAATAAATTTTTATACCAGGTTACTTATGTTTTAAATCCTTAACTTCGAAGATATTCTGAGAAGATGAATAAGATAAGCACCGATATAAAGGATATATGTGTGCATAAATTTTGGCCGGTGGTTTTCTAAACCCGAACGAGAAAAAAAAACAGAACATTTCGAATATAATTATGCGGGATGAATGTTTGTATGGGCGAAAAATGTGCCGTTTGCCAGGTATTGTGTCTGCGTGTATGTGTGTTGATGGAGGCGGTATCGTTTGGGTCAACGTTTGGCGCCTTCCCAGTGGCGCGGAGAAATCAGAATTATTTTAATCAAATAAATAACAACCATTTTTAATGTATTTTCTGTTAATATATTACGAGTAAATTGCGGTCTTACCATGACAAGACTTCATATTCAATCATTTCATATATTGTTATAACATTTAATGAAACAGAAGCTTCCCATGAATATTTATAAATACAGAATCATTTATTAACAAAATAATTCAAATTCAGTGTAAATTCTACATGTCAAATACATAACATTTTAGGGACAGTCTTCAGATTTACAGATTCCTTTAATCTACTTATTACTTTAATCTAATCTAGGGTAGTTTATGATTTAATTATCTCTTTATTAATCATTGCAAGCTTGTGAATTTAAAGACTGTTATTGACTGTGTTTTATGTTTTCATCATTGTTAGTTTACTAAAACTCTAAGACACACTGACGCACTGGTTAAAGACTTTTCTTTTTAAACAGTGTGTCTTGCATGTCCTCACGCATGGAGCTGAAACACTTACTTTGACAAAAAAGAACATACATACAGGTCATGCAACGGAAAATGGAAATGTCCATATTGGGAATTACACTTAGAGATAAAATATACCCAATCATACCATACCATCGAACAGGAGTAAGAGATGCGGTGATATCTGTCTTACATCTTTAATGGAATTGGGCAGGACATGTAGCTAGGATAACAGATGGACGGTGGACAAAGAGACTTGTGGAATGGAGACCAAGACACGAGGTCTATAGAAGCAGAGGACGGTCTCCTAAAAGAAGGACAGATGATATTAAGAGAGTGGCTGGAAACTGGATTCAAGTGGCACAAAATAGAAAGAAATGGCTAGAGTTAAGGGAGGCTTTTGTTCAGCAGTCGACGGAATAAGCTAAATGATGATGATGATGATGAGTTTACTAAAGTTATGAAAATATATCCGAAATCAATGTAGAACAATTATTGTAATTGAAATAAACATAGTAAATACAATTATTTCATACAGCATCGAAAAACACATCTTTACCTACTCGATTTCAATTCGAAAAATAACGTTTTCATTAAAATGCAGGATTTATGAGAGGAGGGTTAATCACCGCGACATTACAGATCTATTATGTCCCCTTTCTTGAGTTATAGCTCATCATACATTCTCAGGTATTTGACAAAAGCCAGTATTTGAGACGGTTTTACAGAGGTTAATCCCCTCTTTCCGATATCAGTTGTACGTAAGGTTTATAGCACGAATGGTTGTTTTCTCGGCGCACTCAATGATGAGGTGTACTGGTTAGTTTCCCTATTTCCCAACAGAATCTGTATTCACCGTTGTTTCTTAGCTTCAATCTACTGAGGTGTTGATTAAGGAGACAGTGTCCTGTTAAAAACCCTGTGACAATCCGAACATTGTCCTTACTTAAGTCAAGGAAAATCTTTATTTTTTCTCGGTCGTAAGTTGTGAGCATTTTCTTCGAACGAACGTTTTACAGTAATAAGTGCGGTAAATTGTTTTTTACTTGACTATGTAATACCGTCCTTATATTTTTTTGTATCAACTGCCATATAGCCTTGTTAGTTTTCTCCATAACTTCAATTTTCAGTACTTATCGGGTCCATTTTATATCTTTTAAAATAAGTAAATTTCTTTAATACAGTTGCATTGTGTGGATGCCCAAAGCAAATTTGCAACCAAATTCATACTTTATGTAAGTACCTCGGTCAGTACTGACAATATTTTTACCAGTAAATACAATAGTATCCAAAACGTCCATAAGCGGATTAAAAAATAGTCAATTATTTGGAGGCACAGGTTTTATCCAAAGAGTATGAAATAACATATTTTACGTCATTCGTCCGCAATTAACTTTTACAGTATACTTTTCAAAATTCCTGGAATAAACATTACAGTCATACTGTAAAAGTTTATCTACCGGACTTATAACGCAAATATCTGCTGGGAATAAAAGTTCCATACACATTTACTTTTTTTCGTAATCGATATATATTTACTAATATATTTAAATCGTTTCAATAAATTATTACATGAATTTAAATTGTAATAAACCAGGATATCGATAACAGCTTACACGGCAACCGGTAAGCCACAGCCTTCGAGAAAGTTACAAAATGAGAAATATGTCGCAAAGTAAAATGTCCTTCACCTTTATTTTTACCGTACAACGAACCATTGCCAACTGATTTTTTATATGGGAAATTGCTCTCTATTACTACTCGCTAATGAGCTGAAAATTATATAATAACTTTAGCCTTATTTCAGTTCGACCATTGGTAAATGATTACAGAAATAGATAGTTATTGGGGCCAATTTAATTATGTTAATTACGAAAATAAATTAAATGCGAGCTTAGTAGGTTTTTAATATCAGAATTTCTGTTTATTGAAAGGTTTCTTCAACCTATAGCTTCATTGAGAACCTCGCAATTAGTGGAATAAATTAGTGATTTCCATTAGTGTAGAATTTTGTTCCTTTAATTCCAATGTAATCATTCAGAACGTTAAAATTAGTGGTAGTCTTTTTCAATTAGTAGGAAAAGTTAACAAACTTTTGACTTTTCCACATTATACTTCAAAATTTGCGGGGAATGTCATTTTGGCTTTTGATTACTATCCGTCATGAGAAATTCTGGTTAAAAATCAAAAGTTGATTGTTTTATAAGCTAAACATTAGGCTCTTTCTATGGATACAACTGACTACCGCAAGCTGTTGCTAGGATATTCTATTAATTTTAATTGTGTTTTTTAGACATTGCGAATGATCGTAAATTAAAAAGTATAAAGTGTATTTGAAACCACTCATTTATTCCACTAAGGGCGAGGTTCTGAATGGAGCTTATGAATTTAACATTTTCAAAATAGATTTTACATTCTGTGTAAATTACTTACAATTGTTATAATATCCCAATTCTTTCTCCTCTCTCTCTAAAATTAGGAATAATGGAGTTAGCAGTTTTTAACTTCACTTAACTCTATATCTTGAGGTATTCTCTTCCAAACCTATTGTTGATTGTAGATTTTATGGGAAGGGGGGAAGTTAATCACCGTGACCTTATAAATCTATTGTGTATCCCTTTCTTGAGTTCACTCATTATACAGGCTCAGGGCTTTGACAAAAGCCAGTATCTTAGACGGTTTTACAGAAGTTAGTTCTCCATCTCCGATATCAGTCGCACCATAGTTTATAGCACGAATAGTTGTTGTCTCGGCACACTCAGTGATCAGGTGTTCTGGTCTTTTCAGATTTTTCCTAAAGAATCTGCATAGCTTCTTTCTACTGAGATGTTTTTTGAGTGTCCTGTTAAAAACACCGTAAAAATCCGAAGATTGTTCTTACTTAAATCAAGGAAAATGTTTGACTTTTCTCGGTCCTCAGTTCTGAGAAATTTCTTGAGAGTATCTTGGTCTCGTCCATTAAAGGATTCGGATTCCAGGTTCTGCTACGAAAAGTTTTTTTCCACTTGGAAAGATGAATGAAAGATTATTCTTAACATCACTAGTCTCACCGGAAAACAGAGTGCAGACGGAAAAGGTTTCACCAATCTGAATAGGCATCTAAAGCTGATGAGACTGACGGATGAAGCTATTATGTGTAGGTTCTGCCAATCTAAAAAAGAAACGACAGACTACATTTTATGTCGGTGCGACAGCCTGGCAAATGTGCGGTTCTCGGTAATAGGTAATGATAGGCCATTGCCAGGGAGCTACATGGAGGGTTCAGTTTCCAAGTTGCTAAACTTTGTGAAAAGGATAGGACAGAAGAGGACCACAATAGAGATATATATACCTGAGAAGGTCGCAGTGGATCAGGCCGAGAGCCACCTCTAGGAATCTAATCTAATCTAATCAGCAAATATCAGCAAGTTACCACTACTATTATATTGGGACTGTCACGCATGAAATTGTATGAAATATAGGTCAATTAATTGAAGATCATAACAGGTACCAAATTAATTGACCCAAACTTCTGATCAAACCTCGCGACGGCGATGACGCATAGCGGGATCCGGCCCTGACCCGCATCTCTCGACAATTTAATTGCCGCCGTCAATATTTTGACAGCAGCCGAATCAAAAGCGACACGGTCATTATCTCCGATGCCGCCCGTCAACCTAACCTCTCTCTAATTGCCAGTTATTTGCCACGACAATGAGCGCTGCCAGTCCGCATCAATTCGGTCATAAAGTCTTCATCGTCCTCGTTTAGACCTTCATTTGTTATCCGTTATTAATCGTGGCCGGTTATTTACTCCCGCGCCGCTAGCCTTCGCCGCGTTGCCAACTTGGTCGATATTTCCTTCCACCTCAGTTTATTATCTTTACTTCTTATCTTCTAAATCTCTTTAAAAATCTCTTTTAGCTTCTCCTATTTATTTACATATGGGTTTATTATATTATATGGAGGATATTTTCATTTTCACTATCAGGTTTCTAACTTCCCCACCTTATCTCTTCATTTATCCTCTTCCAAAGCTTTTTAGAATGTTTTTGTTCTGTGAATTCACTCTCTACAAACTTTTATGTGTCCCCCCCCCCTAGACTACCTTATGTGGACTCACTAGACCACTTTCATTTTAGCCTGATGATTCTAATTAAATTTTTTGAGGAGATTCAGTATTTATCCATTTTCTGCTCCATTCCATTTTAGCTCTTGTGCCCTTGAATCACTATAATATTTTTTGCAATGGTTTCAGTCTTGATGATCTCATATATTATTTAATATCGATATTTTTGACATTTTAGTTGCAGATGTAGGTATAACTCGTGGTTTTTAGATAATGAACTCTCCAAGTTCCGTTACATGTACGAATTAGGTAAATGAAAGAAAAAACTGGTTTTATTTGAATGAACTTTTATTTATAAATTTCCGTAAATATTATTTAAATTTTATGTGTCTGGCCTTTTAATGTGTTTCGCGTAACATGACTAATATTATAGGAAACCCATTAAAGCATATGGTCATAAAGTTAATAGGAAATACATTTTCCAATATTTTGTTATGGTACTCAGCAAACTATTCTTATTTAAAATGGAGGATGTCAAAAGTTAACACTCAAATATCAAAAAATACTAAAGAAAACTCACTAAAGTATCTGTTTCATCTTATTTATTTAGGTAACTTTGTTCTTTGTACATTCTATCCTTATCTAATATTTAGAAATTGAAAGAACAAACCTTAAGATGTATTAGAAATGGCAATAGACACGGAATTGAACAAAAAGTGTTTCAAGCTGATCGACTGAATCAGATTACAAGTTGCTGATATACACGTAGTCCATGTCGTCTGAGGTGGAACCCTGTATTCTCAGAGCAACCGACACACTTGCCACTCAGCCCAAAGCCAGCCATAGTTATACAATATTACATATTCGTGGAAAAAAAGGAGCACGATACAACGAAAAATATATCCTATTTAAGAAATTTAAGAAAACGTTTTGGATGTAGCAGTGCCGAATTTTTTTTTTTTTGAACTACTGCAACTACTTCCTGTATTCAGCCTATTGTGTTTGTCCCTTTCTAAGTCTGCAACCACTCTACTAACCCTGTATCTTGCAATAACTTGTACAGGTCCTTGATAGGGTGGGAGCATAGTTCCTCCGGTTCTAGTCTTGCTTTCCCAAATAGAAAGTGTAACTGGCTATCCAGAACGTCGCGGTAAAGACTTTTTTGATATAGGCTGAGCTTTCAGTTTAAGAGATAGCACTTGTACAGGTAGCAAAGGGATCTGTTATAATCCACACTTTATTCCTGCTAAGCATTAGTAGTTCTTTAGAGTTAGGTCCTTGGATAAAGGCCTTGCTATGCCTCTCTATGTCTCTTGCTATGACCTTGTTTGTTCCTCCAGTGGACATTCTGCTTTTGAGTGATCTAGAGTTTTACTGCAATTGGGTCATATATTTGGGTATCCCCAGTACTGATTCTGGACTGATCCATGCTTTGCTAGTTTATCGGATTCGTTGCTTTGAATACTGATAAGGCCGGGGACCCAGCATAATTTAATTCTATTCCTTTCTGCCAGAGCTCCCAGTTCATCCAGACAAGTCTCGACTATACCTTTGGACTCATAAGCGCCTTAAGTGCCGCATGACCTCTGAACTGCCGAATTATTAGCATTCGAGTTGTTATTAGATTCGACAAAAATGGAAATGGCCCATTCCGAAGAATAAGCGGCAAAGCATTGGCAATGCGGCAAGTATAGAGCGTGCATTCGGTAATGGTCCCGGTACGGAGGTCCGGCATCATCTTCTGGCGTCGGGCGTCGTCGGCATCTTATTTGCGTTGTTAAAAAATGACCGGCCGACTTATAGAAATAAATCACCTCGGCGGCGGCGGCGGTCGAGGCGGTCTATCACTAAAAACCATGAATAATAATTGTGAGCATGTGAACGGGTACCACCAAGGGGACACCGCGGGCCGTCTGTACCGGGCTACGTCGGAAAGTTGCTTACCGATCGGATTTGCATAATATTTTAATTAGGAATGGGAAATGTTATGGATGATTACAGAAACGCGATGATTACGCAATATACTTCTATTTCCAATTGTAATTAGAGTTCATAGTCGATGTTATAGCAAAAAGCAAAATAAAGATTTGGTGACGCGAGAGGAAAAGTGGTAAGGACAACCTACGTAGAAAAAATCGTCCGATTTAATTGAAACTGGGTATGTCGATAGACTGGACCAAGGCCAACTTGACCGTGTACGACACGTGTCACGGTGTCAGTTAGTTTTGACGTAAGAAACGTCAAAATTTGATGTCGTCCGATCGCAACCAAGTTTGGTGGGTAGGCTATGTGAGCGACGGTGCACGCGGTCCCACCATGCAAAGTTGGATACGACGTTGACGATATTGAAGAAAAATGTGAGTCGATTTCGGCATAATTGGAGACAATTTTTCTTAAAAAACGTTATACTATCACAATAAAGGTAGAGACTTCAAATCTGTTACAGAAGACAATGTTGGACCTGCATTGGAAAACGGAAATTTAAAGTGGCTGTGTTATTCAAAATTATAATATTGTTATCAGCCAACCAAACATTGAAGGGTCATTTTCTTTTATCCAATGCAGGTGCCACAGTCTCATGAATGATGACCAACAAATTTCTTACAGTGTGAAAAAGCCTCCATAACAAGTCAAAAGTGTCACATCGTGCATCACTGAGCGATCCTTTCCTAACAAATACAGGAGTTAATCAGGGATGTCTTAGCGTCTCTTCTACTCAACATATTCATGGCAGCGCTCTCCATTATAGTGGACAGCAAACTGCAGGAAAGAGGATTGGGCATTAGATACAGATACGACAGCGGTCTGTTTAACATAAAAAGACTCAGGGCAAAAACACGTACACAATTCATCACGGAACTTCAATTCGCTGACTACTGCGCTCTTACAGCAATTAGAAGAAATGTAGAACACATATCGGGGCATAGGAGGGTTTGGCCTTTAGCTTAATATTGATAAAACTAAAATCAAGTGCACTTCCTCGGAAGATCATAACAATGCTATAAAGATCGGAGAAGAACTATTGGAATATGTAGCGGAATTCAAGTAACTCGGCAGTTTTATTTAGGAAAAGGCCAATATAGACTCTGAAATTCAGCACAGGATTAGCAGCGCCTCAAGAGAATTCTGGAAATTAAAAGACAGGGTTTTCTACAATCATGACTTCAGCACAAAAACGAAACTTGCAGTGTACCGAGCAATAATAATCCCGACCATGTTATATGGAAGCGAAATCGTACCGTACCGCCGACACACAAACGCATTAAAAAAGTTGCAACGGAGACACCTTAGACAACTCTTGAGAATCAAATGGTTTCACCATGTCTCAAACGTATCGGTCCTTTTTGTATCTAATTGATAACAGCGAGTGGTATAACTATCAGAACCGTCGCGTCGTTGTTGTGTAAGTTAGTATGAAAGTAACACATAATAATTCTATTTCAAAAGAAACATAGTCTACCACTTTTAAACAAGGTTTGGTTGTACCTATTAGTGATATTTTCCTAATATTTCAGTGAAACCTATTACAAAACGCATATATATTACTTATTACCCGTATTCATTAACCAACATTCTATCGGTTTCAGCCCCGTAAAACGAGCTTATATGTGTTTCGGTCAATTTCCAGAAAGGAAAGTCCGAAATCACTTTTCAATTGGCCGGTTGCTTTTGACGAGTGGTGGAGCTTTGAGGTCCCGCCGAAATTTGCATACATTTAAATCTCGACCGGGGCCCGACAGCCTTAAAAAAATAATCCCATTAAGTTTTGGACGCTTTATTTTTACCGACGACTTAGCGCCCTGTAATAAAAAAAGATCAAGCGTGAGATGAGTCGAACAGGATCGGGCTCGGCCCGATGATATGGACCGTTAAATAGTTGAAGGTTTCGGTGGTTTAGGGCAGCTGAAAGTATTACTAATATATTGTCTTTATACAGCAAGATATTAGATAGGAGAATGAAAATAAACATTATTATTACTTTTTAAAAGAAACTACACATTATTTGGTATCTTTAAACAAATAGAGGGATAATGGTATCTGCTGCTAGTGATGAGCAGATGCAAGACGAAGACCAATAATCCTTTGGTCTTGGTTTTGCAGTCTAATAAGTAGACTTGGTCTTAGTCTTTCTGGGTACAGTCTTGGTCTTCGTTTTGCTGCAAGATTCTTGAACTTCTTTATAGATTTTTACTATATTTCATATCAGTTAAACTTTTAGTTACGTAATCAAGAGCGCGACTTTTATTTTCATTGTTGCCAATCATTGACATAATCGGCTGACGAACTGAAATTTAAATTTCGCCCTGGGAATTTAGGTGGTAGCTGTGCTGTAAAAAATGTCAAGTTGCTGCATTTATTTATTTATGTCCTGACATTGTCATTGGTTTTTACACTTTAGTTTTGTTTTACGAGTTTTTGGTTTAAATAAATAATGTTATACTTTAAGCTTAAAAATGTTTACTAGTAGACCTTACAGTCGAACATTGTTCTTTTTAGATCCTCTTTTAGTGCAAAGTGGTACAAGATAGCTTAATAGCCGTAAAAAATTCATCGCAACTTTATTAGAATATTTTGAACGGGAAAGCGGTAGTAATGGCTTTATGTCCCTTAAGTGCCGTTAAGTAGCTGAGTTTTGTTGATGTAAATAATAACTGTTTATATATTTAAAATTAATTTATTTTTGTTTCCTAAAATATTTTGATTAAAAGAATATATTTTTTAAAAGTGGGCAACGCTGTGCCGGTCAAGCTTAATCACGTGACTAAAAGTTAATTTGATATGAACTGCCGATGTACGTTCTACATAGAAAATATTTAAATATATAGTATATTAAGCAATTTAATGCATATGAAACTTCAAAGGAAGAAACAATAAGCATTGATTCCATTAACATTTTATGGAGAAATAAGGCAAACATTATTTAACGCATTAAATTAAAACAATTATTGGTTTATACTTTCCCATAGTTTTTCTTAATAATTCTATACTTGATTGCTTTAGGTTAGGTTAAGTCGTTGGTGTTTGGGATCAAGTTTGATCCTTCACTCGGAGGCCTTAGGCCCCATTGCGATACTCCTGTGTACCAAACCTTCCTCTCATTCTTTCTTTGCACTAAAACAGTTCCAGCTCTTTGCAAAGTTCCCGATGTCGCTGATGTTTGCTTCTGCTCTAGTTCCTTCCAAGAAACTTGTCCTAAAGTTTTAAAGCGTTGGTATTCCAGTGCCGGACAGTGGCACAGCAGGTGCTCTATGGGCTCTTCTTCCTCACCGCATTCTCTGCAGTAATCGTTGGAAATCGTCCATCTCACGAGGTTTACCTCCGTGGGGCATTTTCCTGTGATGACACCTACAATTATACGTACTAGGGTTTTTTTGTGCTCTATAGTAGTTGTTTTGTCTTTTTGCTATCTACCACTGGTTCATTGCTTTACTAAAACTAAAAGAAAATCTGATGTATCTACTTCTTTATTGGATTGTTTGTATACCCTTTAATCATCATTTATACCTGGCGAACCTACAGTATGAAATTAAATTTCGTCGATTATTCATCAGTCTCAACTAAATCTTTTGAAGTTATATTAACTAGTTTTTAGTAGTTTTGGTTAGAACAAACATAACAAATTTCAGTATTGTATGGCTATCATGCAATATTAAAAATACATCTGTGGTTAATACTTGTTCAACAGTAAAATGCCAAACACCTAATCTGCAACATTAGAAAAGAGAATTCCGATTCAATTATTGTTTATCTAGAGATGAAAAGAGAATACATTAATTCTCTTTTCATTTCTAGATTATTATTTATTGAATAATTTAAATTATCCAACAAATTATAACTGGGGTTACGTGTATTTAAAAGTAAATAAAGGTTAGTCGCGTATAAATCTTGTTCATCTTGTCGGCCCTCGATGCCGACCTGATCGACATGGCGGTTAACAATTTTATAATGCGATGTTATATATTCGAAGCGGGTTTTTCGGAGGATATAGCGGGGCACCTGCCACTTTTCTCCATGATTAAACTTAAGTGATACGTCTGAGGCTGTTAACAATAAAACAACCATCTGGCTAGCAGTTCAGCACGCGCTTCTAACTACTTGCCTAAGCGCGGCGCTGCAGCGTTTGCCTGCTACTAATTTTGCCAAAAAAATAAACAAGAGGAATGTGTTGGTGTTTTTTTCTTAGATTAAACTAATCGGTTTTGTTTTGGCAAATTTAATATTTACTATGTATGTGTGTATACATAACATACCTACTAGTAGTATTAAAGGATTATGGTAAAGTTTATTTATCTATTTTATGAGAACTACTTTTACCTGCGTGTATTTAAAATATTTATTTTCTTAAATTCCATTCTAATGTTATGTGAAAATATACATTGGGTTAATGTAATCATAAATAATTCCATCGTTTATAAGAATAAATTAATAAATCTTTAAACATTTTAGAGTGGGTGAAGTTGTAGAATGTATTAACATGTGTGATATAAACCAATTATTATTAAAACGTTTATTGTAAGATTATTTTTTAAGTATAACTGATTGAAAATGGTTGAATAAACTGAGAATGCTGATGATGATGATGATATACAGGGTGATCCGAACTGTATTCTGGAAACTTCAGAAGCATATTCTGCAGATATAAATAAGTATAAAAGTTCGTATAAAGGTATGCCCTAAAATGCTTAATTTCGGAGATACAGGGTGTAGAAGTTTCATTTTTATTTCGATTTTTTCCAAATAATTTCTGAAGTAACGGCAATGTTTTGATGAAAATTAGTGTCTGGGAGTTTTTCGACATGAGAAATTTGATTTTGATGTCCATAATATGACTATATTCATATTTTCATTTGGTTTGAAACTTTTCGTCCGTACGTGTATAAAACTACTGAAAAATATACATTTACGACTTTTTTTACGTAAAAAAGGTCTCTTGGTGAAAATCGCTAAGAATAATGGTTCTCGAGATATTTGGAATCGAATTTATCAATACCTGTCATCATTGACATAAATTAAACATGTTAACTAAATAGTTATATTAGGCTGAAATCATAAATTTGAAATGTTTTTGTGCCAAAAGTTCGACAGAAACTGTTTTATTATCATTTTTTCGAAGCAAAATTTATGATCAATTTAAAAAAAATAAAGAGTTCCTAAATTTATCATTTCAGTCATGTCTACTGAACATGTTCATTTTTTGTCAATAATGACATGTATCGCCATTTTTACCAAGAGACATTTTGTATGTAAAAAAGTCACGGATTCAGTCACTATTTTTTCATTCAGTAGTTTTATACATGTATGGGCGAAAAATTATTACTTTTCATATCTCATATGTTATGAGTCATATTGACATCAAAATCAAATTTCTTATGTCAAAAAACTCCCGGACACCAATTTTCATCCAAATATTGTTGCTACTTCAGAAATTATTTGGAAAAATCGAAATAAAAATGAAACTTCTACACCCTGTATCTCCAAAACTAAGCATTTTCGGACATACAAAAAAAAACAAAAAATACGCGTAAATAAATGGTTTTAAAATTATTGAAGACCGATGGAATGTTAACATTCCTTCCAGAGATAAAGATACAAAATTTCGCACGGGTCTCCTCTGGCAACTGACCAATTGATGGACGGTCGGGGTTGGTTAAAAACGGCCTGCCCTACACGAAAATAAATAAAGAAAATACACTACGCGGCCGATATTTAATTAATCGGGAGTGTTCATTTACATGAGTTTAATTTAGTTAGCGAGGGGGCGTGGAACGCAATCTCTTCCGATCGGCATTCCGATCTAATCGAGATGAGTTATGCGTGGACCGGCCCTTAAAATAGATTACGCGGGTTATTGTATACCGGGCTTAAGTCAAAAGTTTTCGCTGAAGTTCTGTTGCATTTTCTCCTTAAGAGCCCATTCCACTAGTCCGAAAAAGTAGTAAAATAAGCGTTCGGTATTTGAGTCCCACTATTGATGTTAGGTATTTCTGATATAAATTCTGTTTTATTTACGATGTGTTTATTTTTTCAGATGACTGGAAAACGATCAAGAAGCTTTAAATGCGCCGTTCACCACAGAGATCGAGAGGTATCGTCAGAGAACGATTTTCATTTGCTCTTGGTCGAACCCCCACTTTTTCGGAGGTAAATATGAATTATTTTTGATTGATGATTACAAATTATAAATTAGTAATGCTTTCTCTATTAAAGATGTTCTGAAATATTTAGCCACGAAAATCTAAATAATTACATTGTCTAAGCAAAGACACTTATTAAACACTGCCTTGTAGAATATAGAATGAGTAAGAGGGGGGGTTAATCACTGCGACCATAACTGACAACAGTTCTTCCTCCGAGGGTACACACCCTTCCACGGTTGGAGTTTGACCCTCCGTGCCGCCCTTAACAGTCGAGGAGCTTGCCTCCGGCTGAGGAACCCGTGAGGTGGAGGCTGGCGGATCTGTCTCCATTTTCTCCACCTCTTTAACTTGATAACTTTAACTAATACCGGTACTGTCCCGTATCTATAATAGAGGATATGTCCCTCTTTCTCTATTGCCGCCTTGGATTTGAGGTCAATTCCTGTTGTGAGGACCATGACCCTCCTCCCTCGAGTTGATGACTCACCAGCTCAATGTCCTTACATTGTTCTGACCCTGGATAAGGCTCAGCAGGTAGGTGGTGTTTTCCCCGTTGCTCCTCGGCAGAAAGACCGTGATGGCCGCCCCTTTAGGGATGTTTTCTCCCTTCACTGCAACCAGTTCCGACCCTTGCCAATTTTTAAGCTTAGGCGCGATTTCCAACCAATTCGCCGATTCTTGAGATACACAATCTATGAGGATCATGCCCACCCGAAAGTGTATTCCCGCAAAACGGCAGCTGACCCACATTTTGTATATCCTTGTGTTGCGATCCGATCGCCACTACTTCGTCCAGTATAGCCTCTTCTAGAGATATTTGCTGGTCGGTGGTCAGAGCAACCTCTGGGAAATCCTTTGGCAGCACCGCCATTTTCACTTGTCCAGCAATAGCGGCAAAGCTGGTGATTCGTCCCTGCTTGCCTCCCGGTGTTGGACGGCTTTCCATCCTGGCTTTTTTCTCTCCCTGCCGGAGAAGAGGTGAGAGACTCGTTCCCTCTCTTGCCCTTTGATGGAGATGAGTCAGGTTGTTTCTTGGTTTCTTTACTCTCCCCTTTTTGGAAGAGTGTTTTTGTTGCTTCTGCTGGAGCAACAAAATCCTTCGTGGAGCAGTCGGAGGTATCTCCGTGCTTCTGCTCCGCTAAGACCTACTCTCAGAGGATCGTCTAGCCCGCCTGGTTGACCCAGGCCTGGTAGACACTGCCTTTGAAAAATCATGTTATTATTGTGTGTTGGGCAGTTACTCTAGCAGATATGGTTTTAAGTCAAAAAGTTAATCTCTACCATGATCAATCAAAGCAACAATAGCCGATAGTTCAAAACTTAAAACCATCTCTATTAGAGTAAATGTTAATAAGCAATAATAATAAGACTTTTCAGTGACAGTGGCGTTACAGAAACAAAAAAAACTATTTTATAAGTTTGTTGATGAGGACCCAAAATAAATGCTAAAATTGCTGTAAAACGTTACTGTCTTATTTAAAAACGTCATTGTCTACATTCAACAAAAATAAAGCTATTGAGATGAATCAAATGACAAACTAAATCAAATTTTCTGCTAACTTAAATGTCATCAACCATTAACCGCTCTAATATATTGTTAAAAAGCAAATGTTGAGGGACTCTTTTTGAATTTATTTATAGAACTCTCCAAAAATAGGTGATCGACAAAAGTCAGGATAAACATCGTTCAACAGAAGTTTTCTAATTAATGCGCTGTTAAAAATAATGATATCGAATTAGGTCACCTTGTTTTTGGTAAAGTGTGGCTGGCACGGAACTCCTTCAAGCCTAAAATGCCTAAAACGTAGAGTTGATCGATACAGCTGAATGTGGATATTTCTAAGTAGATAATGGGTTTAGAAGTTCTAAGAATAGTTATCCATTTTCGGTAAATTACAAACCTAAAATTGGGATATTTTAAAGGTAAATAAACTATTAAGGAAATGTTTAAAACCCTTTTTTTCTTATATTAAAAATAAAAAAAAAAAAAAAAAAAAAATGATTTGTTTTTAAAAAATTTAGTTGTAATAATGCCTTAATTTCGAAGATATTTAATCATTTTGGAATTGCTAAGTGGGCGTCGTCGGCATCTTATTTGCGTTGTTAAAAAATGACCGGCCGACTTATAGAAATAAATCACCTCGGCGGCGGCGGCGGTCGAGGCGGTCTATCACTAAAAACCATGAATAATAATTGTGAGCATGTGAACGGGTACCACCAAGGGGACACCGCGGGCCGTCAGTACCGGGCTACGTCGGAAAGTTGCTTACCGATCGGATTTGCATAATATTTTAATTAGGAATGGGAAATGTTATAGATGATTACAGTTAGGCATCGCAATATACTTCTATTTCCAATTGTAATTAGAGTTCATAGTCGATGTTATAGCAAAAAGCAAAATAAAGATTTGGTGACGCGAGAGGAAAAGTGGTAAGTACAACCTACGGCTTAGAAAAAATCGTCCGATTTAATTGAAACTTGGTATGTCAATAGATTGGACCAAGGCCAACTTGACCGTGTACGACACGTGTCACTGTGACAGTTAGTTTTGACGTAAGAAACGTCAAAATTTGATGTCGTCCGATCGCAACCAAGTTTGGTGGGTAGGCTATGTGAGCGACGGTGCACGCGGTCCCACTATACAATGTTGGATACGACGTTTCGTTTACATCTTCATCAGGGTGGGTTTAAGGTTTTGGTATTGAAGAAAAATGTGAGTCGATTTTGGCATAATTGGAGACGGGCTGCGGCGAACCTATGCCTCTAAATGGACGAAATAATCAGAATTTCTCTCTTAAAGAACATTATACTATCACAATAAAGGTAGATCTGTGACAGAAGACAATGTTGGACCTGCATTGGAAAACAGGGAAATTTAAAGTGGCTGTGTTATTCAAAATTATAATATCGTTATCAGCCAACCAGACATTGAAGGGTCATTTACTTTTATCCAATGCAGGTGCCACAGTCTCATGAATGATGACCAACAAATTTCTTACAGTGTGTAAAAACCTCCATAACAACAAGTCAAAAGTGTCACATCGTGCATCACTGAGCGATCCTTTCCTAACAAATACAGGAGTTAATCGGGGATGTCTTAGCGTCTCTTCTACTCAACATATTCATGGCAGCGCTCTCGATTATAGTGGACAGCGAACTGCAGGAAAGAGTATTGGGCATTAGATACAGATACGACAGCGGTCTGTTTAACATAAAAAGACTCAGGTCAAAAACACGTACACAATTCATCACAGAACTTCAATACACTGATGACTGCGCTCTTACAGCAATTAGAAGAAATGTTGAACACATATCTGGGCATAGGAGGGTTTGGCTTTTAGCTTAATATCGATAAAACTAAAATCAAGTGCACTTCCCCGGAAGATCACAACAATGCTATAAAGATCGGAGAACTATTGGAATATGTAGCGGAATTCAATTAACTCGGCAGTTTGATTTCGGAAAAGGCCAATATCGACTCTGAAATTCAGCACAGCATTAGCAGCGCCTCAAGAGCATTCTGGAAATTAAAGACAGGGTTTTC
This sequence comes from Sitophilus oryzae, assembly GCF_002938485.1. Classification (NCBI taxonomy): domain Eukaryota; kingdom Metazoa; phylum Arthropoda; class Insecta; order Coleoptera; family Curculionidae; genus Sitophilus; species Sitophilus oryzae. The sequence goes on along the minus strand of NW_022147237.1, from coordinate 2,359,559 downwards.
TACAATCATGACTTCAGTACAAAAACGAAACTTGCAGTGTACCGAGCAATAATAATCCCCACCATGTTATATGGAAGCGAAATCGTGCCGTAACGCCGACACATGAACGCATTAAAAAAGTTGCAACGGAGACACCTTATAGACAACTCTTAAGAATCAAATGGTTCCACCATGTCTCAAACGTGTCGGTCCTTTTTGTGTCTAATTGATAACAGCGAGTGGTATAACTATCAGAACCGTCGCGTTGTTGTTGTGTAAGTTAGTATGAAAGTAACACATAATAATTCTATTTCAAAAGAAACATAGTCTACCACTTTTAAACAAGGTCTGGTTGTACCTATTAGTGATATTTTCCTAATATTTCAGTGAAATCTATTACAAAACGCATATCTATTACTTATTACCCGTATTCATTTACCAACATTCTGAATTAACGTTAAGCGACTGCAACTATCGGTTTCAGCCCCGTAAAACGAGCTTATATGTGTTTCGGTCAATTTCCAGAAAGGAAAGTCCGAAATCACTTTTCAATTGGCCGGTTGCTTTTGACGAGTGGTGGAGCTTTGAGGTCCCGCCGAAATTTGCATACATTTAAATCTCGACCGGGGCCCGACAGCCTTAAAAAAATAATCCCATTAAGTTTTGGACGCTTTATTTTTACCGACGACTTAGCGCCCTGTAATAAAAAAAGATCAAGCGTGAGATGAGTCGGGCAGGATCGGGCTCAGCCCGATAATATGGACCGTTAAATAGTTGAAGGTTTCGGTGGTTTAGGGCAGCTGAAAGTATTACCAATATATTGTCTTTATACAGCAAGATATTAGATAGGAAAATGAAAATAAATATTATTACTACTTTTTAAAAGAAATAACACATTATTTGGCATCTTTAAACAAATACAGGGATAATGGTATCTGCTGCTAGTGATGAGCAGATGCAAGACGAAGACCAATAATCCTTTGGTCTTGGTTTTGCAGTCTAATAAGTAGACTTGGTCTTAGTCTTTCTGGGTGCAGTCTTGGTCTTCGTTTTGCTGCAAGATTCTTGAACTTCTTTAATAGATTTTTACTATATTTCATATCAGTTAAACTTTTAGTTACGTAATCAAGGGCGCGACTTTTATTTTCATTGTTGCCAATCATTGACATAATCGGCTGACGAATTGAAATTTAAATTTCGCCCTGGGAATTTAGGTGGTAGCTGTGCTGCAAAAAATGTCAAGTTGCTGCATTTATTTATTTATTTCCTGACATTGTCATTCGTTTTTACACTTTAGTTTTGCTTTACGAGTTTTTGGTTTAAATAAATAATGTTATACTTTAAGCTTAAAAATGTTTACTAGCAGACCTTACAGTCGAACATTGTTCTTTTTAGAACCTCTTTTAGTGCAAAGTGGTACAAGATAGCTTAATAGCCGTAAAAAAAATCATCGCAACTTTATTAGAATATTTCGAACGGGAAAGCGGTAGTAATGGCCCTTTATGTCCCGTAAGTGCCGTTAAAAAGCTGCGTTTTGTTGATGTAAATAATAACTGTTTATATATTTGAAGACGACAGGGGAAAAACGATCTAAGTCACATTTTCTTACTTTTGAGATAAATGATTTTGAAACTTTAAAGACTAAAGGAAAAGAAATAATAAAATTTAGCGAATCGTAAGAAGTTTTTATCAATAGTTAAATGTATAGACATTAACTGATTAACAGACAAAACAATTATAATTTGTAGCAAATTTGTTAGATAAAATAAAACTCGTATTCGCTTGGTTCAATGGAAAAGTGATCCAAGTCCATATGGAATAATTCTGTATGTGGTTACTCCGAGGATTACTCGTGCTGGAATAAAAAGAAAAATATGTCTTTATTCTCATTTTTATTATTAATATTGTTATTATATTCTCCTAATATTTTTTTATTTATTTCTTATTTTTATTATTATTTTTTTATTAATATTATTAGCATTAGATTATTTTTTACTTAGGAATGGCGATTTGTTTCTGATAAAATGAAACTACACTACAGACAGTTCCGTTATGGTTCCACTAGAACCCCCATTTCTAGAATTTAATTTCTTTGAATTTAAAACTAGTGAGACAATAGACATAATCAGACTTCTTTTCTTAGGCAGAAATAAAAGCAATATAGTTAAACTGATATTACTCACTATATCTGCATCGTTTAGATGAGCATTGTTTGACGCACAAGGCAAATTTGTTTAGTAGTCTTGCAGAGATTCATCTACGAACTTTTTCAAAGATTGTAACTGCTCATACTTGAGTTTGGGCAAAGGAATTAGGTCAGCATAAAGTTGTTGTGGTACTGAATATATAGCTATTTTTATTCACATTCTATGCATTGATATGTTTACAAACATGAAATATGGACTTGGATCGGTCTTCCGTGAATTCACGTGGACTTAGATCGCTTTTCCAAAGTATTAATATTTTAATCGCTGATTTTAATGGACTTAGATGATTATTTCAATGTTACATTATTCCTATTTTGGAACGGACGCTTGATGGGCAGTGTTATCTCAATTTCCATTTTTTTGGACTTAGTCCGTTTTTCCCGTGTAGTCTTCATTTATAATTAATTTATTTTTGTTTTCTAAAATATTTTGATTAAAAGAATATATTATATAAAAGTGGGCAACGCTGAGCCGGTCAAGCTTAATCACGTGACTAAAAGTTAATTTGATATGAACTGTAGATGTACGTTCTACATAGAAAATATTTAAATATATAGTATTTTAAGCAATTTAATGCATAAGAAACTTCAAAGGAAGAAACAATAAGCATTGATTCCATTAATATCTTATGTAGAAATAAGGCAAACACTATTTAACGCATTAAATTAAAACAATTATTGGTTTATACTTTCCCATAGTTTTTCTTAATAATTCTATGTTTGATTGATTTAGGTTAGGTTAAGTCGTTGGTGTTTGGGATCAAGTTTGATCCTTCACTCGGAGGCCTTAGGCCCCATTGCGACACTCCTGTGTACTAAACCTTCCTCTCATTCTTTCTTTGCACTAAAACAGTTCCAGCTCTTTGCAAAGTTCCCGATGTCGCTGATGTTGGCTTCTACTGATTCTTCTAGTCCTTCCAAAAAACTTGCCCTAAAGTTTTAAAGCGTTGGTATTCCAGTGTCGGACAGTGGCACAGCAGGTGCTCTATGGTTTCTTCTTCCTCTCCGCATTCTCTGCAGTAGTCGTTGGAAATCTTCCATCTCACGAGGTTTACCTCCGTGGGACAATTTCCTGTGACACCTAAAATATGCGTACTAGGGTTTTTTGTGCTCTAGTAGTTGTTTTGTCTTTTTGCTGGTTCATTGGTTCATTGCTTTACTAAAACTAAAAGAAAAACTGATGTATCTACTTCTTTATTGAATTGTTTATATACCCTTCATTAAAATATTGGTATAATATAATAATAACAAATGACAAATAAATAAAATTTACAAGTATTTGAATCAGATCATATGTACCTGGCGAACCTATAGTATGAAATTAAATTTCGTCGATTATTCAGTCTCAACTAAATCTTTTGAAGTTATATTAACTAGTTTTTAGTAGTTTTGGTTAGAACAAACATAACAAATTTCAGTATTGTATGGCTATCATGCAATATTAAAAATACATCTGTGGTTAATACTTGTTCAACAGTAAAATGCCAAACACCTAATCTGCAACATTAGAAAAGAGAATTCCGATTCAATTATTGTTTATCTAGAGATGAAAAGAGAATACATTCATTCTCTTTTTCATTTCTAGATTATTATTTATTGAATAATTTAAATTATCCAACAAATTATAACTGGGGTTACGTGTATTTAAAAGTAAATAAAGGTTAGTCGCGTATAAATCTTGTTCATCTTGTCGGCCCTCGATGCCGACCTGATCGACATGGCGGTTAACAATTTTATAATGCGATGTTATATATTCGAAGCGGGTTTTTCGGAGGATATAGCGGGGCACCTGCCACTTTTCTCCATGATTAAACTTAAGTGATACGTCTGAGGCTGTTAACAATAAAACAACCATCTGGCTAGCAGCTCAGCACGCGCTTCTAACTACTTGCCTAAGCGCGGCGCTGCAGCGTTGGCCTGCTACTAATTTTGCCAAAAAAATAAACAAAAGGAATGTGTTGGTGTTTTTTTCTTAGATTAAACTAATCGGTTTTGTTTTGGCAAATTTAATATTAACTATGTATGTGTGTATACATAACATACCTACTAGTAGTATTAAAGGATTACGGTAAAGTTTATTTATCTATTTTGTGAGAACTACTTTTACCTGCGTGTATTTAAAATATTTATTTTCTTAAATTCCATTCTAATGTTATGTGAAAATATACATTGGGTTAATGTAATCATAAATAATTCCATCGTTTATAAGAATAAATTAATAAATCTTTAAACATTTTAGAGTGGGTGAAGTTGTAGAATGTATTAACATGTGTGATATAAACCAATTATTATTAAAACGTTTATTGTAAGATTATTTTTTAAGTATAACTGATTGAAAATGGTTGAATAAACTGAGAATGATGATGATGATGATGACAGGGTGGTCCGAACTGTATTCTGGAAACTTCAGAAGCATATTCTGCAGATATAAATAAGTAAAAAAGTTCGTATAAAGGTATGCCCTAAAATGCTTAATTTCGGAGATACAGGGTGTAAAAGTTTCATTTTTATTTCGATTTTTTCCAAATAATTTCTGAAGTAACGTCAATGTTTTGATGAAAATTAGTGTCTGGGAGTTTTTCGACATGAGAAATTTGATTTTGATGTCCATAATATGACTATATACATATTTTTAACTGGTTTGAAACTTTTCGTCCGTACGTGTATAAAACTACTGAAAAATATACATTTACGACTTTTTTTACGTAAAAAAGGTCTCTTGGTGAAAATCGCTAAGAATAATGGTTCTCGAGATATTTGGAATCGAATTTATCAATACCTGTCATCATTGACATAAATTAAACATGTTGACTAAATAGTTATTAGGCTGAAATCATAAATTTGAAATGTTTTTGTGCCAAAAGTTCGACAGAAACTGTTTTATCATCATTTTTTCGAAGCAAAATTTATGATCAATTTAAAAAAATCAACAGTTCCTAAATTTATCATTTCAGTCATGTCTACTGAACATGTTCATTTTTTGTCAATAATGACATGTATCGCCATTTTTACCAAGAGACATTTTGTATGTAAAAAAGTCACGGATTCAGTCACTATTTTTTCATTCAGTAGTTTTATACATGTATGGGCGAAAAATTATTACTTTTCATATCTCATATGTTATGAGTCATATTGACATCAAAATCAAATTTCTTATGTCAAAAAACTCCCGGACACCAATTTTCATCCAAATATTGTTGCTACTTCAGAAATTATTTGGAAAAAATCGAAATAAAAATGAAACTTCTACACCCTGTATCTCCAAAACTAAGCATTTTCGGACATACAAAAAAAAACAAAAAATACGCGTAAATAAATGGTTTTAAAATTATTGAAAACCGATGGAATGTTAACATTGCTTCCAGAGATAAAGATACAAAAATTTCGCACGGGTCTCCTCTGGCAACTGACCAATTGATGGACGGTCGGGGTTGGTTAAAAAACGGCCTGCCCTACACGAAAATAAATAAAGAAAATACACTACGCGGCCGATATTTAATTAATCGGGAGTGTTCATTTACATGAGTTTAATTTAGTTAGCGAGGGGGCGTGGAACGCAATCTCTTCGGCATTCCGATCTAATCGAGATGAGTTATGCGTGGACCGGCCCTTAAAATAGATTACGCGGGTTATTGTATACCGGGCTTAAGGCAAAAGTTTGTGCTGCAGTTATTTTTGTCTGATATTATATATTTTCTGTTTAATTATTTTATATGGTTTTAACCTTGTCACTATTGATGTTAGGTGTTTCTGACATGAATGCTGTTTTATTTATGGATGTATTTTTTTTCAGATGACTGGAAAACGATCAAGAAGCTTTAAATGCGCCGTTCACCACAGAGATCGAGAGGTATCGTCAGAGAACGATTTTCATTTGCTCTTGGTCGAACCCCCACTTTTTCGGAGGTAAATATGAATTATTTTTGAATGAACGATTACAAATTATAAATTAGTAATGTTTTTTTTAAGTTTATTTCTTCCATTTTTTGCAACACATAATTACCTTAAGTCTAAGTAAAGACATCATTACAGAAACATGACAGAAATAAGTGCAAATATTTTAAGGGGTCGTAGATCTGGCCAAAAGAAACATATTTTCTCTTTACCATTTTAAAAATAAATTGATAGTAACCAAGTTATTTAACTTTAAACATTTTAAAAAATAGTGGCAACATTTTGAGAGCCGCCGACAGCAATCGATAATCAGCAATATAAAAATACCAAGCAATTACCAGAATCAGCTTGTTCGACGCCCAGTGTTGACACATCGACTAGAATGATTTAAAAACGACTTGGAAAATTCAGATTAAAAGAAAAAAACTTAACTAACATTATAAAACGGGACTCCGATGATAGCAGATCGATGTAATTTGGTTACAGCGTCCTTTTATCACTTTACCTAAACCGCAACTCTACACTTAACCACACTTCATTTCACTCCGATTCTTGACAGCACTACACTTACACGTGTATTTGGTACAAAATACATTCATATGTCATCTGAATTATTTAGGATTATTTTTTGAGATTATCTCTTGTTGATTATTATAATGATTATCTTTTTTTTTTAGTATAAACACCAAAATAATTGATATTTGTATTTGAATAATAAAAGTATTTTAACAGGCTTATCTCACATTTGCCTATTTTTTAATTTTGTTAGAGGTTTACTGTTTTGAGTAAAATCTCAAATGAATTGGATAACCGAAAAATGCCATGAGCTAATCTGTTTAACTCTAGATCAAACCACCAGGTCTGTTCTCAGAAGAATCCCTGACTAGTGAGCACGTTTTTCATTGGTTAAAATGCGTAGAAACCTGATTGTTAGTCTGGTTTCTACACATTTCAACCAATAAGAAACGCGCTGACTGGTCAGGGATTCTTCTGAGAACAGACCTACCATCAAACGTTGACTATTTACATATCTAATAGAGGCCGTTGATTCTGAACTGTTGAAAAGCTGCTATAATTGTGTATTATTTAGTTTCATTATTTCAATTTACTGAACTGTATAAAAGGTATTTAAAATATAGTAGACGTTGCACTATGATTAATAGTAATCTAAAATGATTAAAAAATCTACAGTGAATAAAATTAACTCAGTTTAATTAATTAAGTATTTTTTTTGGAACATTAAATACTCCTCCACAACAATAAAGATAATACTACTTAATATTCTTATAGATTCAGATTAGAAGCAACTAGGTTTTTCTGTACTTTAGATTGCAATAATTGAAGACTAAAAATTATTAAATGAAAACACCTATTTTTATTCATATCAGTTACTTTGATCTTATTACAAAATAAAATGGAATTACATTGCCGCTTTGCAGCAAAAACTCTGTTGATATTTTCCATTCGTGTAATCGTTGTAATAAAATGGAAGTCTATCATTAATTATTCTTATAATAGTGAATAAAACATGACAAAGAACATTTTAATTTTAAAATATGAAAACTTGAAAAGATTTTTGTAGTCAAAGCCATATAAAACAAAATTATTTTTAGTCCAATTTTCTGCTAACTAAAATGAAGTAAATATGAAGATACTTCCTCCAACTCAGCATTATATTATTTCAATTCTAACTATTGCAAAAAAGACCCCAATTATCATCAACCATTAACCGCTCTAATCTTGTTAAAAAGCAAATGTTGAGGGACTCTTTTTGAATTTATTTATAGAACTCTCCAAAAATAGGTGATCGACAAAAGCCAGGATAAACATCGTTCAACAGAAGTTTTCTAATTAATGCGCTGTTAAAAATAATGATATCGAATTAGGTCACCTTGTTTTTGGTAACGTGTAGCTGGCACGGAACTCCTTCAAGCCTAAAATGCCTAAAACGTAAGGTTGATCGATACAGCAAAATAAAAACACTAAATCACCACAATACACCAAAACACTTTTACTTTTACACTGGACGCGCGTTTCGCTAACCATGTTAGCATCATCAGCAGATGATTATAAACTAGTTATTTGAGTTTATAATCATCTGCTGATGATGCTAACATGGTTAGCGAAACGCGCGTCCAGTGTAAAAGTAAAAGTGTTTTGGTGTATTGTGGTGATTTAGTGTTTTTATTTTGCTGTGTAACACCAAAGGTTCCAACCCTCAACTGTAATATTGATCGATACAGCTGAATGTGGAACTGAACGTTATGGACTTTGATATACGAAGAAAGAATATTTCGAAGTAGATAATGGGTTTAGAAGTTCTAAGAATAGTTACCCATTTTCGGTAAATTACAAACCTAAAATTGGGATATTTTAAAGGTAATAAACTATTAAGGAAATGTTTAAAACCCTTTTTTTCTTATATTAACTTAATTATTAGGTGCACTAGTTCAGAATGGAGTTGTTTCAAAAAATTTAGTTGTAATAATGCCTTAATTTCGAAGATATTTAATCATTTTGGAATTGCTAAGTCTTAATGCAAGCTATCAAGATTACTTTACCTTATTATTATTATTATCTTCAATATTACTGACTTATGTACTAGAGAGATGAAACATCAATATGACAAGTTGTCCTAAAATGTTGTCTGCTATTCGAATAAATTTAATTTACTTTTTTGATATTTTCAGTCGGTCATTTAAAATCTTCTATTCATTTAATATGTCTATGATTGGGAGACACAAATAAAACAGACCTGGTAAAAAAACGTGACAACTCAATTGACCATATAATATGCAGTTCATTTATTTTCTAATAGTTTGTAAAAACGTGGAGTACTTCTCAGTTAGATTTAGTTTTCAAATATTAACCTTGCCATTATTATTTTTTCCACAAAAGTTGATTTAATTATATTTCAATCATCTCTCCTATCAAAAATCAAGGTAAAACTGCAATTAAATGAATTCATTACCGCAATGTAATCAAATAATTAAATTTTATTTTGTTTTTATCTATAAAAAGACCTTCGTATCGTATACATTTAGAGTTCTCTGCTGTATTAATAGTTTTGTGATTAAGAGATATTTAAACTTAATGAATGCCGATGAATATCTGCTTGATTCATACGGTCAAGTGGGCTATTTTAGATAACGAGGTGCTATTCTCGTTGTTTTCAGCGGTTTATTTTTAGAAATAGTGAAAGTAATTTTGACATTTATATATTTTTACTTTTTGCTATCTGTTTTATACCTACAGGTACAATAATTATAATTTAGTAATACATTTTAAGTAAACTTAAGGAATTATTATTAACGTACTTCACTGAACCAAAAGTCGACATAAATATAATGAAAAAGTTCATTAATATAATTAATTAAATCATTAATTTTGAGCCGATGAACGACTCTATTAACTTTAAGTTCATTAAATCAATGAACAGTATTCATTAATTTGAAGAACACATTCCGTACAATGAACAGATTTCATTAATATAATGTACCTAAATCCTTATATTAATGAACCGTATCATTAATACAATGAAATAATTTCATAACATATTTAGTTATACATTTAAAAGTCGACACTATTAGTAACTCTTGTTACATCGTATAATCGATGATGAAGATCGCTGTCATTGATGTTGATATGAAATGTCATTGATAGTCATTTCCCAGCCAACTGCCTGAAATAATTCTACTATAAATAGATTTCCATTTGAAGCCCTTAGCTACAAAGGTAACAAAATTATTAATAGTGCCTACTTACTTACGAGCACAGTAAATTTTTCCATTAGGGATTATTAATAAAAAATAAGTGCAATAAACTAATAATAATTTATTAAACTCGATATAGCATATACAAATTAAAAATTAAAAAAATCGAATCCACGAAGAGAATAGTAATGTTATTATTAATTTTAGGGTAAATTATAATAAGAAAATTAATTTACCAGTCGATATCCTGAGGGATTTCTATAAAAAACCATTTCTTCATTATATTAGCTGTATCCTTAGACTTGATAACGTCTAGACGAATTTGCAACAGGCTTTCCAAATCGCATCAAGTGGGTCCGATGTTAAATTGTCGAATTTGAGGGCTTGAAGGCAGGTCTCAACATCTTCCGGTTCTAAAAGACGTATATCAAAATAATTAAAATGCCAAATATTAAAAGGACATTCGATTTACCATAATCAGTTCCATGCCTCGACTTGTTACTATGTTTTTCTTCTTTTTGTTTTTTATCTTCTGAAACATATTTGGAAACCGCTGTTTTAATGAATACCCACACCAGAGATCTCAAACAGCGGAATTTGATTTGACAACACAACAAATTAACTACAATACGATAGGACTTTTATTTAAAATATTTATAATATTGAAGAGAACACTTACCGCTCTAATGAAACTAAAGCCTCACTGAATAACTCAACCACACAAACGTTTTTAAAATGCCAAAGTAACCGATCAACATGGCGGACATTTAAGCCCTAATGTTTTATTCATGATATTAATAACCGCGTACATTAATATAATGTAGTGTGTTCGTTGTATTAATAACATTGTTCATTGTCACAATGTACAACTCATTAATCAATGATTTAGTACATTAATATAATGAATATGTGTTTATTAAAGTTTCAGCACTAAAATAAAGAACGCGTTTGGTTTGGTTTGGTTTAGGACAATGAACGCGTTCATTATATTAATGAAAATCTTACATTAATTTAATAACCAGATTTTCATTATATTGATGAAATTAGATTCATAGTATTAATAAATCGGACATCGATTTATGATTAACAAATCATTATATTAATGAAAATAACCATTGTCCCAATAAAACAACAGTTAATAATCAATGTTATTATATAATAATAATTAATTATGTAACAAAAATGCCATGTTTAATTGCAAGTGATAATAACACTGCTTTGAAAAATGTTTATTTATATAGAAAGTTTTGATTTGGAACGATATTGACATTATAAGAGTCTGTTTCTGTCAGATACTATTCTACACTTAATATTTTTACGGTCTCCTAAAAAGTTCCAAGAAGTTTATTTTTGGAGGCTGGAGACGACGTTGATGTGTCTGTCCCAGATTATTTTAGACAGAAAGTTGAAGACGAAATTTCTTCGTGTTTATTCAGTTAAAAAAAGTCCGATTGTGTTTGGCACTTTTATTTGTTTATAAATAAAATTGTATGGATCTCTTATAGTACAACAGAAGTAAACATAATATTTGTTGAGTAATATTATATTAATATCTTTATTTTTATATAAAAATAATTTCGTGATACTTAACTATTAAAGCAAAAACAACTTTTTAATTTAATGGTGCATTTTCACATAACTCTATTGTATGTGACTCCCCTTTCTTGTATCTTGTTGTTCTTTTAACTTCATTGTATACATTTATTGTCTGTTAATCTATATAAGTTAAAAAATAAAGAACAGAATTAAATATGTAGATTAGATTATTTTTATCTGGCTATCAGGTTCCACAGCGATCTTTTCAGATCTAGTGCGGTCCTTTTTTGATCCCTAGGTTACTATTCTTCAGTTCTATCTTTTTCAAAGTCTAACAGTTTGGAGACTGAACCCTCCATATAGCTTTTTATCAATGGTCTATCATTGCCCAATACCAAGAACTTCACATTTGCCAGGCTGTCGATCCCATTAACATTAGATGCCTATTTAGCTTGCAATGCCCTGTTACTAGACTACAGTTTTGTTTATCAGGTTCTAAAGATCTGTTTGCCCCCTAAAACTAAATCAGGATACAACACTGATATAATACGCGCGGTAGACTTGATAAGACACAAAATTTATTTAAACTGTTGTAGATCTCTAATAACAGAACAATGCAAAGCCAATAGGCATTTAGAGCTAAAGAGTTTAAAGACGAATTCACGAGCCACGAGCAGATTCTGTCAGTCAGAAGAAATAACAATGGAACATATTCCATGTTAGCGCTATAGACTGGCAAATTGCCGCTCTTTGTAGTAGATGCTAAAAGTCATTGAGAAAGAGTTAGAAGGAAGCTTCAGTCACCTTTATGAAATGGATAACATCATCATCGTCATTATTTTCAGCTTATTCAACCATTTCCAATTATGTAGCCTGTCTATTGTTGGCTATGCGGGCCCCAGTTATCCCAGCTAATTTCCTAATATCATGGTCAAGTTTGGTCTTCTTTTAGGTCTCTTAATTCCTCGTGGATGTAATTTTTGTGGTTCATTTGTTGTCCGTCCTTCTTGCCAGGTGTTCTGCCTATTGCTACTTGAGGGATTTGATTCTATGGATGACATTTATTACCCGGGTCTTTTGTCGTATTCACTCTATTCTTTTACTGCCTTTCTTGGTTATTCCCAGCATATTTGGTTCCGTGGAGCGTTTTGCGACCTGCAGTTTCCTTATAATGTCCGTTTTAAGTATCCAGGATTCGTATGCATAGATCATGACTGGTAGGTATAGTACTACCAGTTATGAAGCGGATGTACGACTGGAGAATAATAATCTAGAGATCATAGAATCATAATAAATCTGATCCAGATAAATAACATAAAGTCCTACAATAAATAGTCTTTATTTATATACATTTTGTCATCAATACAACAATCTTGTGGCCTAACACATAATTAATGATTTCAAATAACTTAACGGCAGCGAACGACGAGAACCACAGACGAAAGAAACACATCTAATCCCTTAATATCCGACACGTTTATTTTAGAATAGACTGGATGAAAGGTTTCGTCTGACGAGGCGGCCGCGGCCGGCGCATACCGTTTTCGGGCTCTCGTTGCTTGTTTGATTTCTTTATGTTTGCGTTACGTCTAATTTACTGCACCTCTTTGAAGATCGTGACGCGATTAATGAAGCGCTAGAAGACGGGTGGTCCAGCGGCGCGTCTACCCAATTGTTTCGCCAAGAAATATCTCGCTTTGATTAGTTGGATCTTCAGTTGAATTGGTAAATAAAGAAGCTGAAGTAGGAGAAGGCGAAAAATATCAAGGAATGATTGTCAATAATGAAAATACAGAGACACTAATATAAAAAGAGTGAAGAAAACTGGAATAAGAAAAGAGATTAGTTTAAACTCTTCGAAGTGGCTATCGGCCTGATCCACTGTGACCTTTTCAGGTCTATTGTGGTCCTCTTCTGATCCTTAGGTTACATTCTCCAGTCCTATCCTTTTCAAAAAATCTAGCAACTTGGAGACTGAACCCTCTATAAAGCTCTCTGTTATCATTAACAGAGAGCCGCACATTTTCAAGGACAGGGAGATGTTTTCTGCTTACAAAGCCTTGTTAGTAAACACACTACAGCTTTAACTGTGTTTTTGTCTTTGCTTATCAAATCTGCCGTAATAAGCAAAGGTAACATAAATTATTCATCTCCACTTCATCTTTGATCAATGCTTGAAGAAGCTGAAGTTGGAGAAGGTGAAAGGTGAGAAGGACAACGTCGATATCAAGGAATGATTGTCAATAATGAATACACAGAGGCACTAATATAAAAGAAAGAATAAAACTTGAATATTAAGAAGATTAATTTAAACACTTCGAGGTGGCTATCGGCCTGATCCACTGTGACCTTTTCAGATCTACTGAGGTCCTCTTCTGATCCTTAGGTTACATTGGTTACATTCTCCAGTCCTATCCTTTTCAAAAAATCTAGCAACTTGGAGACTGAACCCTCTATAAAGCTCTCTGTTAATGACCTGTCATTGTCTATTACAGAGAGCCGCACATTTTCCAGAACAACGAGATGTTTTCTGCTTACAAAGCCCTGTTAGGAGACCCACTACAGTATTGACTGTATTTTTGGAGTGCCGTGTATTTTTTGACTGCCGTGATAAGCAAAGGAAACGTAAATTATTCATTTCCACTTCAACTTTGATCAATGCTTTGTTGAGACTTTTTAAGCTTGATGGAAATTACGACCATTTGCAATTTTCTTCTTATATGTTAGAAATACATATTAGGCAATGTCTTGAAATAGTACAGAACTAATCAAAGAGGTAGTTTAAAACCTATAAAACAGTTTTCTGCAAATGAAGCTTAAAGCTCTTAAATTCTAATAAGACTGCCAGTTAAATCATAAAGACTATCGTAGACTACATGGAGTTCAGGAAGGAATAATTATAATAGGTTTGTGTCATTTGGGGTTTAATTTGTTGTAGGCTCTCGGGGATTTCTTATATTTACTTTTTTTTTCTTCAGAATAATAGATGATTTCAAGAAGTTCACCTGATCTCTTAGCTTCAGTTAGACTCCATCTTCAGTGTAGAAATATTAGAAAACCTACACTGCTTGTCTGCGATGACTTTAACTCTAGCCACTTTCAGCATATGGAGGATAAAAGAATATTTTCGTTAGTTAGTAGCTATCCATATCAAAATTATTTCGATATATCCCTGGCTATAAAGCTAAATTGATGTCTGATATTAGTACTATATAAAAAAATGTGTGTGTTTATTTTTGAACAATGTATCAAATAATGATTTCTTTATTATATGTACATTGTTATCATAATAATTTAATACATATTTATGGAGAAAAAACTTAAAAATTTATCGTATATTCAGTGTCAATGGATTTCAAAGAAAAAAATATACATATTCAAAATTGATACTCGTTTTCTTGAACACACTTCTATAGATACACACCTATAGATCCCAAAATACCCGGTGATATACGGCGTTTCGCTAGACGGGACAACAAACGAGATAGAGATGAAAAAATACATCTATTTCCTTAATATCCGTTGCGTCTATTTTAGAATAGGCTGAACGATGGCTTTTCGTATAACGACATCGTACCATTTTCGTGCTTTCATTCTGTGTGTAACTTCTTATGTTACGTATAATTCACTGCAGCTCTTTGAAGATAGAGACAGGATTAATGAAGCATTGGAAGATGAGTGGACCAATGTCGGAATTTTATTTAAGTATTTTTGTCGGATATTTCGGTTTGCGCCATTACATAATATTTTACTTTTTATTATTTTAACCTTATTTTAAAATCGTTGGACTAGTTAAAAGTCACTTTCTTGTAGAAAGCTCGAGCTTCCAACTTCTTTAAGTTGTCTTACTTAGACCACTCATGGTCTGCAGTACCACCTCATGATGTCTGTTTTCTATCTTCGTCGTCGTATTAATTTAGAGAAGATTAATTAGACTCATTATAATTGAATAAAATTTGAAGATTATTGATCCATTACTTCCGTTCCCGTAAACATTAACTATAACTGCTCAAGATTGCTGATGAATGCAGTAAGAACATGGAGTTTAGTATCAACACCAAAATTTCGTGAATTCTTAACATTGGATGTTGGCAATCATGTTGTTTCATATAATCCTATTGACAGCCGCCCTGAATAAATGTATGATCGTCATTCCCGTTCACTGTCTAATATTTTTCAGCCATGATGTTCGTCGGCGTCCTCTTCTACTATTTATTTTACCCTGCAGTATTAGTTGGATAAGGTGGTATTTATCATTACGCATCACATGCCCAAGTTATGCCATTTTTTGTCACTTTCACATTATGTATAATTTCTAGTACCTTTTGTATTTGTAGGATTACGGTGTTGTGACATGGTAAGTGTATGAAAACCTGAGCATGCGGCGATAGCACCACATTTCAAAAGCTTCCAAGCGTTTAGATGAAGCATCTGTGAAGGTCCAAACTTCCACTCCATATAGGAGCGTGGAGAATACCTACCACCTTAGAACCTGTGTTCTTATAGCAATATTCAGGTGCATATTGCATAGGATCTTTCTAAGGCGGTTAAAAACGGTTCTGGCTTTTTCTATGCGGCATCTGATCTCTCGTGAGTGATGCCATTCCTTGTTCAGGCTGCAGTCCAAATACGTGATTGTATTTGCTATTTCCAAAGTTTCGTTATTGGTCCTAAACGGGTGTTACTGCGCCTCGTCATTTTTACTACAACTATTAGAATTTGCGAGTTAGAAGAAACGAGTAGCTTCTTCTTCTTCTTCTTCGAGTGCCATGTCCTCAACGAACGTTGGCTATCATATTGTCTATTATAATTTTGTTGGCAGCAGCCCTAAAGAGTGCTGCACTTGATTTTTGGAACCAATCCCGCAAATTTCGAAGCCACGATGTGCGTCTACGACCAAGTCCTCTCTTACCCTCTATTTTACCTTGCATAATCAAATGGAGGACGTTGTATCGTTCAGGGTGTCGAATAACGTGCGCAAAATATTCTAACTTCCGGATCTTGATGTTTTTATTTATTTCGGGTTGTTTGGACAAGCGACTCAAAACTTCCTCATTACGAACCTTGTCAACCCAACTTATCCGCAACAATCTCCTATACACCCACATTTCTTTCAAACGAGTAGCTATTAAATATTTATTAAATATTTAGGAACATGACTGTGTGAAAACTGGGAATCTGATACAGAAATCAGATGTAGAATTTAAGACACCCTCAGTGCCTCCATGAAAATCAAAAAGTGTTTACCACTACGGATTTTGATATGGTATGTGCAGGCATGTACACAGGCATGTGCATTGTGAACTAGATTGAGGCATTCGAGTTATGACGCATCTATAGGCGTGTAAAAAATCATCTCTTGTGAATGATCAATAAAGACTGCGCTCTGCTGGACCTTTGCTGGATACAATCAAACGCCGAAAAGCAGCATATCCTAGGTCAGGTGATATGTAACGAGAGATACCTAGACAGATACCATGCAATTCAGTTTAGTTTGTTTGATTACAATTGATAATTGAGGGAAAGAGAAGAGACGACATGAACAGGATGTCGTGGCTTCCCATTGTCAGACAGTGGACGGGACTGAGGACAATGAAAGAACTAATCCAAACAATACGGAATAAGGAAGAATGGACGAATGTGATCCTGAACGCCCATTAGTGGATTTGCAGCAGCAGAAGAAGAAACTCTAACTTTTTTCAAATGGTTCTGTTTTTGAATGCTATTTTCCTTGGTTTCATTAAGACGGAGATGTATTTTTGCCCCCAAACGGACGCCTCTGATCGAATCTAAATATACAAGCGCGCTCATCTCATGGCGTTTGGAAAACGGACAGGAAACCCGGAGTGCATCAGTCAAGGGAACGGAAACAATCGAAAAACGAAATAAACGAAGAGTCCGAAAGATCGCCGATCGTCCGAAAATAGAGTCGTCGCGACATTCGGCTCGCCTCATTTCGTACACCAACACCGACAGAGAACGCGTCTCCGACCTGTTTTTTTTTTCATATTTTGACTGCATTTTTTTCGTTTGGCTCGAAATATGTAATGTGGAATTTGTCAGAATTCTTTAATATCTGAAGATGAATATTTCTCACATTTGAATGATTAAGTTCAATTATTGGTTGGTTCATTGATTTAGTTCAATATTCGAATAATTATGCAAAATTCAGTTATAACTCATCATGTAATTTCAGGGCTTTGACAAAAGCCAGTGTCTGGGACTGTCTTATAGAGGTTAGTTCTCCATCTCCGATATAAATCGTGTTGTCGTCTTGGCACTCTCGGTGATGAGGTGTTCTGGTTCTGTTTCCCATTTTCACCACAGAATCCGTTGGATCTTCTATAATGAAGGCACTGGATTTTTGAATTAGATGAATTTTGCAGTAAGTAGACGATATCTAAGTGTCTTTTATCCTATATTCAAGTGAATGAAAGGTTCAAAAGTTAGGCAACACAATCTAGAGATATTTTATATCTGTTAATAGGAAAAGTTTCGTTCCCACAATTTGCCTCCAAAAATTTTGTTAAAAAATAAAATATTAAATATTCAGCAACGACATTATTGACTCCTCAAAAGTAAAAAGTATACCTACTTTTGTGTCGGCATCTTATTTTTCATAGACTCCTTGTTTATCATACATTTTATTCTCTCGTCGCTTTGACCTGTTTTTTGTAAAAAACTCTCTCTAAAATATATAATTTTATTGGGATTGTCCAATAACTTCAATATTTTTATGAGGTCTAAGTTCCTTTGATGGGTTTCTACTTTTAAGTCGCAGAAATGTTGAATCACAAATTTGTAGTTCAGTTTGCAATGTTGTAGTTTCCATATTTTTGTTCAGGTGATATCTAAGTAGATAGTATCCAGTGAGATGGCTTTTCAGATGCTTTACTTTAAGGCATTTATATTCGGACTGAGTATTTTCTCGAATATTTTATTCAATTATTTATTGATATTATAGATAGTATATTCACTAATTATCTATGATAATTAAGTAGTAATTTTAGGCTATTTAATATATAATCGATTTGAAATATGTAGCAATAATTTTTGTGACTTTTATCTCTAGCCTACAATTTGTATATGACAAATTTAATTTATGCTGTGAATTTTAAAGTGGTACGCAGAAATTTATAATGCTATTTAACTGCACACTTAAACTTTTTATATCAAATTTAATATGATTTAGCAGGTAATTTGTCCAATAGGTTGTAACGTTCAAACTTATTTCCATTAATTTTACATTAATCACGGGCAAAATTATGTTAGAAAGTAATCGTTAAATTTTAAGTTGAATAATTGAAAATAAGTAATAAAATTATTCTGGGTAAAAAAATCATGTTATAAATACTAATGTAGGTAGAATCAATTTATTTATTTATTAGATTTATTAAAGGTTCCTGTATATTTTTGTAAATTGGCAGATGTTTTTATTGCTTTTCGAATTCTTTTGATTTTATGTAATGTAATGTTTTGTGTTATTGAGCGAGCTATATTGATTCCATCATAACAACTTGTCAATAACTGTTAGTCCTTGTTTTGTGAGTACCCAAAGCAAGCTAATTTAGTTTACTAACTTTCATTAGTGTCATTATCTTTTCCTTTTGATCCTACTAACTATAATTTTATTGCTTAGAGGAACCACTGAATATTTATTATGGATTTTTATTTATGTTCGGGTATATTAATATATTTACTAATGTATTCTTGATTGTTTCAGGATGGTCCAAATAGTAGCAGATGAGTTCCTCACGGACGAGAGAGACAGAAAGTACTACGCCGACAACTATACATGTTGTCCCCCGCCACTATTTATTATTATTATTACACTAGTCGAAGTAAGTACCATAGAAAATTTTTTGTCATAATTTATCCACAGCTTATTCCAATACCCAGCGATCTTATCCAATTTCACGTTTGCCGTATACTACAATCTGCCATATACTACATACTGCCATCTACCGTTTTTATTCGTCTATATATGCGAGTAGTCAGAACACGCGTATCTAGGATTGCGGATTTCAATGTAAAAGAGCATATCTAAGTTGACCGGCTGGTACTGAATAGGCTGTGATTTGATTGTTTATTGTTGTAAAACTATTTTTTTAATCTATTCAATCAAACTTATAAAAGTGATATTATTAGTGAACTAGTGATCTACGCGAGTTTACTATATTCTTAAATACAAATACAATAAGTCAATTCACAAGATATATTAGAATATTTTCAAACCAAACTTCAACAAATAAACACTGATACTACATAAAATCTCTTAATTACACAGGATGTTCTCAGATCCCCTCTGCAAGAGGAAAAACTTTTATTATTAACATTTTGAGAAAAAATGCATTCTTTATAAAAAAAAATTATTGTTCTAAAACGGTTAATTCCGTTTATAGTTTTCCAAATTTCTATATCATTTTAGAGAAAAATAGATAAAATTTGAAAATGCCATTTTCTTTGATAGAGTGTTATTAATTTTGATTAAACATTGAACTAAATAAATTTTGTGCTTTATTAACATTTTTAAACAGCAAAAACTACAACGGTAATAAAAATGAATAATAACTACCAATCGAAGAGTGAAAATGAATTGATATTACCACAGAAACACGCTTTGACTTTTAGGACTTTTATTTTAGAACACTGATAAAAAAAGATAGACTTGAACTAAAGTCGTCATCGTTCTTGAAAAAAAAATTTAGTGGCAAGAGAATTTATTTTAGGGTAAAAGAAAATATTTTGCCTGAAGAAAAACTCTCTTCTGGTTCTCTTCAAAAATTCGAAAATTTCTCTTGAATCTATTTTCATTCAACCAAGTGCAAGTTACGTTGTTTTAAGATAATAAGAAAACTACGCTAGGAAGTACTTCATTCAAGAAACATGGCCATTTTTCCAATAGCTAAATACTCTTTTGATGAAAAATAACGACACGCAAAGACAGTCCGATCAGTCGTACGTCGCATTTCATAGGTCGCACATCATAGTACGCACGCGTTTTGTTGCTTGGAATTTTCCACTTGAAATTTTGCATAATTTGTTTTTTAAACGCATATCGTATAACAAATTAGTGATCGTTATTAACATGCATTTGTCATTTTTTATGGACAAATTTTAGGATATATGGATTCTTTAAAGGAGTTTCTGAAAAAAATGGAAAATAGAGCATTTATTTGCTATATTTGAAGGTAAGAGACATTTACCTAATGCACCTGTTTAGATAATGCATGCGTGACTATAGATAGAATAAGAATAATAAATAAGCAAATAATTACAAAAATTTTAGAATTTCAAGTCGTCGTATTAAAAAATTCAAAATGTGACCAAAGCTTATAATTTTAATAATTTATTTGCTTTACTTTGATTAATCGTGATGTGACATTTTTTTGTAATTTGTAGAGTGATGAACCACCCCAAAAAATACCAAGGTGTGAAGAAGCAGAAATAACTACTATCGAGGAAAATAATATCACTTTACTTACTACAGACCAGGAAAACCTAAATTTATCAGAAAATAATATACCTCGTAATATGCCTGTATATGATATATAGACTTCTCTTAGATCAAAATAAATTTTAGTTGAGTCAATAGTATTCGGTTTAAGAAAAGTCTCTCTTTAATCAAGAAATGCCCCTTTTCAATCAAGAATTTTTGCATGAATCAAAGAGACTATTGTTCTTGTAGCAAGAACTTCTTTGCATATTCATTTTGGGTCAAGAATTAAATACTTTGGACAGATAGATTCTTCTATTCTCTAAAGTAATTTTTTAAAGCTTATGAAAATATAGTTAATGCTTTGGGCAAAGAAACGTCGTTCTTGGCCCTATTGAAAAGCGCCAATCTTTTGGGTCAAAGTCATATTCATTTCGACTGAGAGATCCTTTTTTTCAGTGAACAAGCAAAACATTTTTATAAAGTATTTTTTTTTTCAAAATGTTAGTAATAAAAAATATTTTCCTCTTGTAAAGACAATCCAGATTCCAGGAACATATTGTATAAAATATGACCTGGCAAACGTTAAAAGTTTTCGAACAACCTCGTATCTGAATAATTACCTTGCCAATGACGGCAGAAATAATAAGGCAAACATTTTTTCTCGTCGGAGATCTCACCTCGTACATTTACAATTAACAATATTCAATCTGTCAGGGGTGTTTTCCTCATTACAGTTCCAATCTGCTATTAACTCGTCTGTCTCGTAATTATTTACGAGCTTAATATATAAAAGAGAGAAAAAATGCGGCTGCGAATATGGGAACCCACCAAGTAATTGCTAATCTGAGATAGAAAAAGAGAGATAGCGAGAGAGTGTGTGAGAGAGGGCAGTGCTGCCAATAACCGTCGCTAAATACTTGTTAATTTTGCGAAAGCAGATAATTAAGTTTATTTATTATTAAATCGGCGGACAATCACCGTCAGTCGCGTCGGTATGAGAGCTGGGTCAGTGCATATAGTAACTGTTTTGACAACTAACTATACAAGGTGTCCCAGGCTGAGCGTGCATTAGAAGTTTCTAGGAAACTAAAACATCTAGCTCGGAGATTTTTTACACATCATAGTTTCACAACGAGATCTATCGATTAAAAATATTTTGAACATGGCGGCACTTCCGGAAATACCGGAAGTTGACAGTAACTTTCTTATTTTAAATGGGTGCCCCCATTTTTATTATGTACTTAAATTCTCTGTAAAATTTTATGAATTTTGATGTTAAACACTCTATATCTAACATTAACCGTTTTTGAGAAAAAAAATATATTTAAAATTTTTGAACGAAGAAAACTGCCTGTCAAAAATATGTGTATAGCCTAAACGTCAAATTTAGTGATTACCACAGCCACTGTGCCATAAAAAGAGAACATGTGGTTATCTATTTCAAAAATTAAATTGTTCGAATGTCATATAATAATGGCCGCAGCTGCCATAGAATTGAGCGATTAAAAAATTATCATAAATCATTTTTTTCAAATGGAAACCCACTTTTATAATTTCACTAGTGAAAAGGCTTTTCAATTCTTTACTTTCTAACTATACATGTTCCTATACCTAAAATAAATCGTTTTTGAGTTATTTAAGATTTAGTTTTAAAGCGTATATTTTTCTTGATTTTAACCAGTAGCCAATGACTTTAAACGTCAAGTGATGTAAAACAATAGATCTGGCCATACCTTATTGTGACGCTTTGTTCAAAAAGCAGCATCATTTTCAAGCCAACTTTGCGCTGTTTTTTTCGATCATACGGAATATTATTAATAATATCAACTATCAAATATCACTGAAAAGCGAAAATATGAGATATATATTATATATACAGGCAGTATTTATACTATAGGAAATTCAAATAATCGTTGACAGATGGAAACAAATTGTCTCACCGTTTGGCACTTAATGTCAAAGGAAGCTAGATTAAATCAAGAAAAATATACGTTTTCAAACTCAATCTTAAATAACTTAAAAACGATTTATTTTAGGTATAGGAACATGTATAGTTAAAAAGTAACGAATTTAAAAACCGTTTCATTAGTAACACTGCCCATTAGTGAAATAAAAAAACTGGGTTTCCATTTGAAAAAAATGATTTATGATAATTTTTTAATCACTCAATTGCATGACACCTACCTCCATTATTATATGACATTTGAACAACTTAATTTTTGAAATAGATAGCCACATGTCTTCTCTTTATGTCACAGTGGCTGTGGTAATCACTAAGTCTGACTTTTAGGCTATACAAATTTTTTTGACAGGTAGTTTTTTTCGTCCAAAAAATTTAAATAATTTTTTTATCAAAAACGGTTAATGTTAGATATAGAGTGTTTAGCATCAATATTCATAGAATTTTATAGATAATTTAAGTATGTAATAAAAAATAAGTGTACCCATTTAAAATAAGAAAGTTGCTGCCAACTTTCGGTATTTCCGGAAGTGCCGCCATATTCAAAATATTTTTAATCGATAGATCTCGTCATAAAACAATGATGTGCAAAAAATCTCCGATCTTGTGGTTCTCTAGAAACTTCTAATGCACGCTCAGCCTGGGACACCCTGTATATCGTAAAAGCACGATGTGCTGTTACATGAAAGTTCCTGTTCGATTTTGCAATTATATTGTTTTAGTTTACGACAGTCTAGGTTCATGAATTATGAGTTTATGAGAAAATTATTAGAGAAACTTGTTCGCGTACCAGATGAGCATAGTATATACAGTTCATACCAAATAAACTTTCAGTCGCGTGATTAAGCTTGACCGGCACAGCGTTGACCAATTTTTTATATTTTCTTTTAATCAAAATATTTTAGGAAATAAACAGTTATTATTTACATCAACAAAACTCACCTTCATAACAGCACTAAAGGGACATTACACATAAAGGGCCATTACTACCGGTTTCCCGTTCAAAATATTCTAATAAAGTTGCGATGAGTTTTTTTACGACTATTAAGGTATGTTCTACACTGCGCACTAAAAGAGGTTCTAAAAAGAACAATATTCGATTGCAAGGTCTGCTAGTAAACATTTTTAAGCTTCAAGTATTACAACACTATTTACTTAAACCAAAAACTCGTAATACAAAACTAAAATGTCAAAACGAATAACAATGTCAGGAAATAAATAAATAATGCGGCAACTTTACATTTTTTACAGCAGGGCTACCATCTGAATCCTCCGCGCGAAGTTTAAATTCCAGTTAGTCAGCGCGGCGCCGAATATGTCTATGGTTGGCAACAATGAATTTAAAAATTGCCCCCTCGATTACGTAACTAAAAGTTTAATTTATATCAAATATAGATTGATAGATAGACAAACATTCATGATTTCACCAAAAATCAGTCAATATTCAAAGCTGGCTTAGTTAATTTGGAATGAATTGGAACATACAATATATCCAATTACTGGGCAAATGAAAAATCCAAATTTTGGCTAATCTGAGGGTTTCGTGTGCGAATGAAAGACCCCCTCCTTACTAGGGGTGTTAGTTATAACGTTATAACGTCTGCCCTTTGTGTCTGCCTTAAAATAGAAACAGTCATTTCGTGTACAAATGGAAGATTCAAACATATTTCGTGTAAAATTTCATCATTAAAATTGAGATGTGTATAAACTTTTTTTTATTGCGCTCAGACGATTTTTATGAGTATTTTAGTGGCGTATGTGTATAACAAGATAGGTTTTTCATTCCATATTATAATTATAATTTCCATTAATATTACATTCCATTTCAACAAATCTGGAACGAATTCGTTGGTGGTTTTTGAAAAAATTACAAAAATATAAAAAAAATGAAAATTAGAGACAACTAATACACAGTTTTTGTGGCCCGCCGTAGCGCAAGCAGTAGTGTGTCGATCTGCGGTGCGAGAGATGGGATGGTATTGGGTTCGATCCTCAGCCAGTACGGTCGCTTTATTTATTTAAATAAAAATATTGATTTATCTAAATGGAGCGACCAGCGAGCCGCCAACTCAAGGAAGGCAATGGCAAACCACCTTGAGTATATTTGCCTTGTACAACCTCTCAAATAGTGCCGTTCGAATTCCGCGATAAACTGTAGGTCCCGTGTACTTGTGAAACACTAATGACACACATCACAAGTACATGCGAGAGGTAACCGACGTTCTGTATAGAGTATGGCACTGTAAGAAGAGAATACACAGTTCGGGATCTCTACTACCAGAAATCAACCGAAGAATTAAAGTTAACATGTAGAACTTATGGAAGAAATTCAATCATATTCAAATCTCGAATGCCACTCGATCTAAAGAAAAAAACATTCGACCAATGTGTACTACCACTCATAACATATGCATTCGAAACCTGGACTTTTAAAACGGACATCATAAGGAAACTGCAGGTCGCACAATGATCAGTGGAACGAAATACGCTGGAAATTCGCGAGAATACGCCTGACTTGAGCGCCATCTTACAAAGAAAGGATGAACTACAATGTGAACGATTGGCTATGTTGCGAGAATACGCCTGACTCGAGCGCCATCTTAAAAAGAAAGGATGAACTACAATGTGAGTGATCATTTGTTCACTGCCATTTGAACAGCTGATGGTCGAAAAGCGCCATCTCTTGGTAGCGTATTCTCGCGAATAACCAAGAAAGACGGTAAAAGAATAGAGTGGATATGACAAAAAATCCAGGTACCTAATAGATGTCATCCACAGAATCAAATCCCTCAAGTGGCAATGGGCAGGACACCTGGCAAGAAGGATGGACAACAGATTGACCACAAAAATTACAGCATGGTACCCATGAGGAATTAAGACACATAAAGGAAGACCAAACATGAGATGGTACCATGATATTAGGAAATTAGCAGGGATAACTTGAGCGCGCATAGCCAACAATAGACAACAATGGGCCTAACTACAAAGAGAGTATCTAATGTATGTGTAATATGTGAGGAAAAATATACCATAATTGGAAATGGTTGAATAAGCTGAGAATGATGATGATGAGCTAGAAAAAATCTTTCATAGCCACTGGTCTTCAAAATTCTTTCAACATAAAATAACTAAGCCAATTGAATCATTGTAATAATTAATGATATACTATTATTTTAATAAGTCAATTATTTACATGAGTTTTCCCAATAACTAAAGCAACCAAAAAATATAACTTATGATAGTAACATTATAATAATTAATCACGTACTAATATTTTAATAAGCCATTTAATTACAGATTTTTCCCAACCACTGACGAATCCAAAAACATAATTTAGCCAGGATCTTGCGTCTGGTAACGAACCAACCGAACGACAGTATTCCCCGACGGCTAGGTTAATTTGTCACGATAAATCGCAATATTGATCCAAAAGAACAGCGTCCCTCGACGTCGTGGCGGCCTTAGTCATAATATTACAAAACCGATATATCGATCCAATCTACAAATTGCGTACTAAAACTTTAGATTTATATAGAAAATAGGAATACTGTTTAATTTTATTTCAACTCGTACGTTAACGACATATTTATGATATTTACAGTTTCTTTCAATTTCTAAATAGGTATTTTATGCATTTCCAGTTTTGCAGCTATTGAATAAACATATACCACAAAAAAGTTTTTTAAAGCTACAGTAGTTGAAACCTAAATTCTTATTACCATAGTTAATAGGTATTCCAGTATTTTGACACTCCGTATATGAAATCATACAAGATTTTTATTGGGACGACCTGAAAATCTCTGGGATTATGTTTGGTTCACATATATTTTCTCCCCGTGGTGCCAGAATACGAGTATGCCAGTATGCTATCCACCACAATTACAATCTTTACTGTACATTCTCCATTGGTATAGTGGTCTTTTATTACTGCAGTTTTGCCAGTAAAGAATTCTGTTCAAATCTTCCATCATGTGACATACCACACAGCAAATTCTGCTTCTCATTTTGGTATAATTGGTCAATCTTTAACCAATTCTTCCAGGTGTCCTGTCCATTGGCATTTTAGGGATTTGATTCTGTGGCATCCATTACCTGGGTGTTTTGTCGTATCCACTCTATTCTTTTAGGTCTTTCTTGGTTATTCCCAGCATATTTCGTTCCATTGAGCATTGTGCGACCTGCATTTTCCTTATAATTTCCGTTTTTAGTGTCCAGGTTTTGCATGCATAGGTCATGACTGGTAGTACACATAGGTCGAATGATTTCTTCTTTAGATAAAGTGGCATTCTAGATTTGAATATGATTGAGTTTTTTCCATAAGTTAATTCTTTTGTTGATTTCTGGTAGTAGAGATTCCGAGCTGTGTATTAGTTGTCCTAAATAATATATTCTTCTACTGTTTCCAGTGTTGTGTTTTTTATTAGAATGTATTAGAATTATAATATATTAATATTTATACACAGGCTAATAAAACTACTTTTCAAATTTGTCAAGCTTTTGAGAATTTTATTCCCATCATCAGGAGAGTTTTTCTGAGTCAATTAGCAAAAACAACATCCTCTGCACAAAAAGGCAGTTGTCAGTTCATTGTGGTACTTTATTACAAGCTCCTATCAATGCTTGATCAAACAGTCACTGTGTGATCGAGCTCGAAACAACAATGTAGAAATTAGTCTTAGTAAATTTAAAAAAAATTGTTTTTTGTTTAAAGAAAAGTAATGTCGTTGGATATATATTTTAATATTTTATAAAGGAAATATCCTTGTATTTCAATGTCAAATGATGCTAGTGTTAAGGCCTTTTTGTGCAGAGGATGTTGTTTTTGCTAATTGACTCAGTCAAACTGTCCTGATGATGGGAATAAAATTCTCGAAAGCTTGACGAATTTGAAACAGTAGTTTTATTAGCCTATGTGGTGATTATTGACTCCATCCTCACTTAAATTTTGAGTCTTTTCTTAACTTAGCCAGTCACGACTAAACCTGCTATTTTTAGTATTTATATATATATATTTTTTTTTGAGAAAAATATCCTAATTTTGGCTCGAATTTTATTAAAAAGTTCTTCCACGTTCACCTCGCACGTGTTAGAAGGCGCCATACGCGACAAGACACTCGCCAAAATAAACCAAAATCGACACGGTCCCGATGACTCTACCGAAATCGTTCTGTTGTGCCTGCTCCGCCATCGGGAAATCCAATATGTTTTGGTCGGCAGCTGACGGTCTCTCTTTCGTATATAGTCCACCCCCTTCCTCTTCCCCTTCGGCAGTTCCACCCTTATTTCGCATCAAATAAGGGCAAATGTGTCGAAAATCCCGACGCGATCAATTTTAGCAGAAAACGACTGGACTGGCCGACGCCAACGTCTGGGTCGAGCCCTAACGACCCGCGACAGGGGCCACGGTTTGCAAATAAGCACAGTTGCCAAGCAAATCAAGTTCTCTTTGTATCTGTGACTTTTTCTTTATGAGATTTTTCTTTGTCTTTAAGTCACTCGGTAGGTACTTAAAGTTTGCCAGTAGGCCAGTCGGCAAGTGCATCGATGGCGGGAGCAAATCCGGACAAGCTGGAATAAGTTTAATTTTGTTTAGTTTGGTGTCGAGAAGCACGTATTAAATTTGCACTCCCCGTAAAGCCCGGATTTGGCCGCCATCTTGGAACAATTGGCTAAAATTCGGTTTATTTTTCATTATTTGTCAATAACTCGATTTCTATCAACTTTAGTGCAAAATATGTAGAGACCAAAACTAAAGAAGAGGAAAAACTCTATAAAAAACGTTGTATGGTTTTTTTTCGTGCAACTACCCAAAGTATCGAATTTTACGAAAACAAAATTAAAGTTTGATATAATGTACGTGTTCAATATATCCGGGATTAACTGTATTTGTTTCCACACCACCTTGAGCGGCATCCCCGATACATAAAGCCTAAAAACTTGTTTGCTACTGGTTGGCAGTAGCCTGCTGTCGCGGTCATAATGGAAGAACGCAATTTGCATTATGACCGCAATAACGGACTAAATTTTTATTGTTGCGCGACTGGTGGAAAATCAAGTTTAACCGCCTTGTCTTTCAGGGAGCTGCCTTGAGGTAAAGTAGGTACCCGGCGCGTTTTTTCTTTGAGTGGTCTCCCAATTTCCAATAGGCCTAATCCACATGTCGTCAACTTAGGTTTCTTTTGAGGTGGAAGGTTCATCAGAGTTCCTTCGTTTTTTTATGTTACTGACTATTCAATATAATCTTCCTGAATGTCCTCGACATCTGTATCATATTCCGGATCTGGTTAATAAGGTGCAGAATATTCTTTTCGTTGATCTTTATCGAGAGGAAAATTGTCCTCGTACTCATCTTCGTCTAATTTTGCCGCCTCCAAACTATTCGAACATGATTTGCCCTGACAAAGTGCACACATTACCGAGCAAAGCAAATCTGCTTTGGGGCAACTACAAGATGTATTACAACCTTTGGCACATTTACATGAAATCAGATTTAATAATTCTTGGGGAGCTGCATCTTGGGAAGTAGCAATGGGCATCAACCCATTCTTTGAATTTTTCCATCCCCAATCCAGAGGTGATTTTTCATTCCCATACCATAGCTGTACCTGACTGTATGTATGGAAGGAGTGCAAGCGAGCTGCGTCTTTGGTCGGTGGTAATGATACTAGGTGTGGTAAGCTTTTGGTAACAGATTTTACGAAACACTGGTATCTGTACTTATCTAATGAGTCGCATTTTTTGGATCCATATAGATGGAGAAGAAATCGTTCTCCAGCTTTTTCTATATCTTCTGGGGATGCGTTTGGGTCTTTCAATACTAAACATATATTGGTATATTTTTTTAATAAAATGTTAATATATATGACTGAATTGGGATTGGTAATCATAAATAAATCATATATTTATTACCATCACAGTTTTTGAGCTTTTTAACTTGTCGTTTATAAAAATCTTGCAACACCGTTTATTCTGCCTGAACTAATGCAGTTTATTGATTCAGTCTGTATGAAGCAAGCCTAAGAAAATCGAAATACCAATCCTTTTTCGATTTAAAAATTTCATTTTACTACTTTTTTCTTGAAGAAAGCCTTGTTAGGATTAGAGATCAAAGTAAAAAATACTGACCAATTTACAATAACTCGAGAAGTAAGTGTTCTCCTCACCACATAAATAATTAAGTACTACGAATATTTTCTTTACGTGCTTTCTGCAAAACATGTCGGTAATGGTATGTTAGCAGATGTTAATGATTACAACGGAACACATTTTATTTTATTTTTACTACGATACTTCAGTATGTGCAATTTACATAATATCTAATATGTATTTTAATGTTAACGCTTTAGTACAGACGCATTTTTATCTTATAACGGAATGCTGTTGTTTCCTCTGGTTTCTAAAACTGTATTTTGCTCCATTCTATTTGACCATTTTATTGTGTATTATTTTCAACATAAATAATTCAACGCATAATTGTTGAAAATATGTTATTACTAAATAAAAGCACTAATATATTATTAATTTTATTCTAGCATAAATTTTTGGTGATGCATATCTTATATTTTGTGCCCTCGAGGTTTTTTTTTTATCTGGTTAGTGCTATTTTTTATTCCTGGTTGTTTTTGAATGTTTTAGTTCCATCCGAGATTAGAACATTTTCTTGGCATTTTACCCCTCTCAGTCTGTGTAATTTTGGTGATCTATCTTTTCTATCTCCTTCTAACTTGCTAACCGACCCATTGTCATTTGAGGGAATTGATTCCGTAGATAACTTCTGTCACTTGAATCTTCAAATCTAATTACTCTATCCTCTTGTAATCCTCCTTTTTTATTCCATGCATTCATCGCGCATATATCTTTGAGATACCTGGAGTTTTCTTCCAAATTTCAAAGTCATATGACTTAGTAGTCAACTGATCGAGGGTTCTTTCCTTTGGAAGGAAGCATTGCCATTCTAGACTTTGAGATGATGAAATACTATCCATGGGGATTGGAAGTAAACTTAGATAAGGCGGAATATATGTGTGTCGGCGGATTTCAAGAAAATCTCCCCCTTGAGAACGGTCAAAATATTAACGGCTGCATAAATTATAAAAATACTTGGGAGCCAATATTTCAAGGGATGGCACTCTTGATAAAGCCATTAGGGACAGAAACGCTAAGGGAAGAAAGGCAATCTTTATGCTAAACGGCGTCTTGTCAGATAGTAACATCTCTAAATCCAACAAATGTCATATATACAGCACAATAGTTAAAAGCATCGTTTGTTATGGCAGCTAAAAGATAAGACCGTGCGCACCCTGGAAGCGACAGAAATGGATTTCTGGAGATGGGCCGCAGGTAAATCCAGAAGAGAAAGGTGTACGAACAACAGAATACGAGAAACTATGGATGTCAATCGAACAATAGCTGATGACATAAGAACGAAACAACTAATATGGCATGGCCACGTACAAAGTATGTCAGAGGAGAGGCTTTCAAAACAGATCCTCAACTGAACACCAGCGGGACGACGAAAAAGGGGTAGACCACGCAAGAGCTGGAGAGAAGGAATAGACAAGGAGCTAAAAGAACGGGAGCTCGAAGACGACCTCTGGCTAGATAGGGAGCAATGGAGACTGGGTATCGGAAGACGTCGAAGAACGTTTTAAAACCGATTGATATATAAATACTATCCATGCCAATTGTATTTTTCTGTTAATGGTTACATGGAAATGTTAAGAATAATTTTTTTCGGATAATGAAATTTGTTTAGATTTACTCCTTTAAGATATTTAACAATCTGAAAAAAAAATCAAGAAGGATTTGCATCTTTATAAATATCATTACTAGAAAAATACCATATAATTTCGTCATATGGGGTGTTATCATGCTCAATCTTAATATTTTCATGACGCTATCAACGTGTTTTCCTACATAAACCGTTGAATCAACGAACCCTGTGGCCTCAGGTGAGCCGTCGACCGAAAATAGACAGACTTACAGAAACTTATTTCGTATAAACACAGGTTTTTTTTACTTACCGATTTTAAAACCGATAGAAAAAGAAACATTTCGACGGATGCTCCGAAAATAAACTAGAACGCCGGCATCGGCAGCTGTTGCGGCTGCAGGTCGCATTAAGGGCTCTTCAGTGCGTTTTAATGTACAAAATCGATTAAAATGGAATAGTATAATCTTTGAATGCTATAAGATCTGTTGGAAATATTGCTCGATACTATATTCACCAATTTGTGTTAAAATAGTTTCATAGAAATGTTCTGGTAGTTTAATGATTATAGGTTGGTCTTCGCTGGAGATAACCTGTATATTATTGCAGTATATTCTAGATTTAACAGAAATTAAAAGCAAAACATCATCGATGATTGCTTAGAAGTATTTTTAAATTTTGGAGTCACTTGGAATAAAAAAGAATTTCTTTCGCATTCAATAATTAATGATAATGTCTAAAGATTTATAAATTTTGTGTTCCTTTACAAAGAAATAGCACTAGAAAGGTCATTAATAATAAGTAATTTAGTAATAATCTGAATAATTAGTATGAGGGAATCTTTATAGATGCCTTGTTAGGAAAAAAACATTATGTGATGAGTTGAACAACCAAATTAAATCAACATAAACTGCTATTTTCCAATTTGTAACAAAATTATTGAACCTAACTGAAAAGGATCATTTAGTACTTGATTTTTTCTTAGTTCTCACAGAAACTTATGACTTAGGACTGTGTTAATCCGGAGTTATGATTAGTACAACTAGAAAAGTAATGAGTCAGAGGAAAGGTTCTGGATTTGTTTGACTGAACAGATATGCAGAATATTACGAAATTTAAAAAAGCATTTTCAGGACCAATCACAAATAAACTCAGAATTTTACAAGGTAGTATAGCGGATGGTGGTATAGCAGTATCACCAGTTTAGGTCCAATAACGAAACCTTGGAAACAGCAGATACAATCATGTATTTTTGATCTGCACCCTGAACAAGGAATGGGATCACTCACGAGAGATCAGATGCCGCATAGAAAAAGCCAGAACCGTTTTTAGCCGTCTTAAAAAGATCTTATGCAATATATACTACCTGTGTATTGCTATAAGAACACAGGTCCTGAGGTGCTACGTATTCTCCACGCTCCTATATGGAGTGGAAGTTTGGACCTCGACAGATGCTACATCTAAACGCTTGGAAGCCTTTGAAATGTGGTGCTATCGCCGCATGCTCAGGATTTCATATACTTACCATGTCACAAACAACACCGTGATCGAAAGCATGCAAAAGGAACTAGAAATTATACACAGTGTGAAGGTGATAAAAATGGCACACCTTAGGCATGTGATGCATAATGATAAATACGAACTTATCCAACTAATACTGCAGGGCAAAATAGATAGTAGAAGAGGTCAGGGGCGCCGACGAACATCATGACTGAAAAATATTAGACAGTGGACGGGAATGAGGGCCGTACATTTATTTAGGGCGGCTGTCAATAGGATTATATGGATCAACATGATTGCCAATATCCATAGAGGATATGCACTGAAAGAAGAAGAAGTATAGCGGGTTAACACTATAGAGGAAATAAATAATTTTACTTGCTTGGGTGGTATAATCACACCTAATCCAGGCATAGAGCAATATCATAAACCAGAATAAACAAAATCAGAATAATATTCTGAAAACTCAATAATATTTGGAGACCTAGACACTACTCTCAACATATCAAACTTAAAATTTGCAGTTCCAATGTCAAGTCTGTACGGTGCAGAGACCTGGAAAATTACACCACCATTAATTAACAAACTTCAAGTATTCATGGACTGCTGTCTGCGAAAAATTGTAAGAATACTCTGATCAAACACATCAGAAATGAGGATTTATAGAGCTTAACCAACTGGAGGCAGGTGTATAATGAGAGCAAACTGAGAAAATGGAGATGGATTGGTCATAATATATTAAGGCAAAGCGGCAACAATATCGCTGGCAGAGCTATTGAGTGGAACCCACAAGGCAGTAGGAGTAGTGGTCGTCCAAGATACACGTGACAAAGAACAATTAAATAGGAGATCGAAACAGTAAACCGATCATGGCGAGATGTTAAATCATCCGAACCCGCTGGAGAACATTTATAGGACATTTAATGGGACATTTAAAGGACAAAATGATGATTTATTTATTATTAAAAAAAAAGTACTAAATTTATTACAAAAAATCAAAAGGACCAACCCTAGCGAAAGTGCTCCCGGTTCAAGGTAGGAAGTAATCAATCGGGCCGAACCGTGTTTCTGCATTTCGGGAAACACATGGTCGTCCCTTTCGGCGTGCCGTCTTGCGCGAGGGGCACGTGCTGTCGAGGCTGTTAAACCCCAGAAAAGGAGGTTTTCGGGCCCCAATCTTAATAGAGCCCGACATATGGCGGGGCGGGCATTAATTATGTCTAATTAACGGCAGATAGCGTCGCTTTTGTCGGGGGATTTGCTTTCGAAAATTTCGGAAGGTGAGTGAAATGCGGCAGTTGGGCCGGATTTTATGTCGTCGTTGTCATGCGGTTAGCGTAAAATATGCGTGTGTAGTTGTTATACGGGTTTGTATTTAGGGATTGGAGTTATTTTGAGATTTAACGGCTTTTTCGATGTATTTTGGAAGTTATGCCACTTAATTTCAAAAATGGAAATGCTGGCACTCGATTTTAAAAAACTGCATCTATTTTTAAATTAAAACTGAACAGTTAACAATGCAAAATCAGGCAAATGTACCCCTTAAAAGTTTTCCGAAAAGAATATAAAAATTAAAATAAAAAAAATTATATTTTAGGTCGCCCTCGCGTTTTACTACATAGATTGTGTTCAAAACATATGTCAAGACATGTGTATGTTTCTCTTCAAAGGTACTGCCTTCGTACAAAATAGAAAGCAAGTATTTTTTATCTATTGACATTTTCTCTAAAAAAATCATTTTTGAAACTTTTGGCACTTCTTGGCCGCCAGTGTTGGAATGACTCTTCAGATAAAAGGTTTACACATAATAAAAACGTCTTTCGAAAATAAATATGAATAAATTCTGTATTTGACAAGTTACAAAATTCAGTCTTACGAAAGAAAAATAATGTTTAGGAAACATTTAAAAGAAATCCCTTTTTCTATTTTACACGGGACGTAAATATATTATGAACTTACTCCAAAATACTTAAAAACACCAACTTAGTCTAAAAGATCGCTGCCTAAACAAAGTGCAAGTCCTGAACAAAGTGCGAGGGCGGCAAAGGTTTCACCCTTAACATCAAATATTCCGATAAGCAGTGAATGAAGCGATCAGAAGATGCGGTAGAATAAATCTAATGAAAGATGAAATCACGGGTGGAATTGGCACGTTAAGCAAGTTCAACATAGAGGGATCGAGACTTTTGTTTAGAAAGTAATAAGTAAGTTTTTGTAATGAAATGTAATGTAATTAATGAAAGAGTGATACCATTTAAATCAGGTTGTATGCAATCCAATATATCGATTTTCTTATTTAAAAATAACACTATTTCACACCATTATTAGGCGTGTCTATATGGTACAGCAACGGCGTAATGACCAGCTTATGGAATATAAATATTTTAAAACGCCCCATTATAGCGCGTAAGTGTGGATTTATAACATTAATTTAATGTTTTAATTTATGCGGTTGTAACTGTAGTGTGGCACGGTACGGTACGGTAGAGTAATTACGGTGTGAAAAAAATGGTACTAAAGTTCTGTAGAAGGTCACGGTTGGAATTTCGTTTTTGCTCGAAGGAGGTTCTTCAAATCACATATGTTTCCTTAATAACTGTTGAGTAGGTGTAGACACCCGATAGTTCCAAAAAAATAGTTAAAAACAAAATAGAAATAACTATTGTTTGTATTCAATTCAACTAATTTAAGTACAAGTGATTGTAAACATTACCGACCAATATAGACTCCAGAAACTTTATAAAGCTTTGAGCTTTACAAACACAAATAGTAATTATTTGAGGAATTCACGATACCGATAAGAAAATAAACATACGCCTACTACACACTCCTATGAACACTTTCATACTTTCCGATATGCAAATTGTTCGGTATTTTATGGCTAATAAAGTTAGGTTTATTGGTATTATCTGTCAATCGATACCGCTGTACATAAGCTTTGGTTAAAATATCACTGTGATTTTTTTTTCTGAAAGTGATTATTCGAACGGCTTTATCAGAAGTACAATAAAGTCAATGTCGATAGTAAGTATAAAACAAAAGGTCCCTTTCAATTTGGTGAGTAGTGTTTACACGCATACCGAGGCAGTACGTATATTTCGGCGTTTGGATTTATACTGGAGTACTTATGAGTTGTTATTGGTTTTGCAAGCTAGGCAGAAGAACATAGCTGTTCTTCTTCTTCTTATTTGAGACTTAGTCGATCTGTTTTAAAGTAGCCTCTGTAGGAGTTCTTGGGAGACTGTCTGCCAACTGTCTTTTCATATTTTTGGAGGTCTTCCCGGCTGTCTCTTACCCGTGGGTTTCCCTTCAAGTGCCATGCGCTATAGCCTGTTATTTTTTCATGCGTTTTACGTGTACAAACCATTGTCTTTATATTTGCCTACTCCACCTCACTACGCCCTGTATTCCACCTTGTTGTCTCTTATTTGTGTTTCTGATTCTGTCTCTTCTAGTCTTCCCCCTTATGGTGCTTAGGTTCTTAATTTCAGCGATTCTTAACATGCTTTTGGTCTTGTTTCTTTCCTCTCGGATTTCTGGGCTATATGTCATTATTGGTCTGATGCAGGTCTTATAAATTTTAATTTTGCTGTCTATTCGCATGGGGAAGGGGTTTGTCCACACTATTTGCCTCAGACATCCTGACATGGCTTTTTGTTTGGCTTCTCAGAGCAAATATAACAATTAATTGATAAAGAAATGTTTATTTTATGTTTCAAACCTTGTCAGCATTCATCATCTCTCTGCTGTTTTTGCCTTCAGGCAATAGTTATCTAGCATGAGTTTAAACAGTACAGTTTTTTTAACAGTGTAGTTTTGAGCAAATGAAAGACCAAGAGCTAGCTGTGGGATCATGAAACATTGAATGTTTCAGGAATGCTCTTTTAATTCTACTACTACATACTTTATTTTTAAGCCACTACTATTTCCTCAATTTAAGAACGCGTGAACGAGCAAAAACATTTACATGAAATTAATTCTTAACAAAATGGCGAGATATTCTGTCTACTTCCTACTCGATCCAGAAATTTATAAAACGTGTCATTATCCTCTTGTTTTTTCTTTAATTTTCTTAGATTCTTCACATACGCGAACATAATCCTTGACCAAACAAAGCGGCAATGATCGTTCATGACATGCAATCCTTGACTTGACGACTCTTCCTCTTCTAGCACTACCAAAGCCCGTATCTTCTTCTCTGTTGCTTTTGACCCTCTTTGGGCGACATTAACAACCTAGCGGCCGTAATTAACGAATTTATTGCCGTCAACTAGTTTAGATTCTCACGTTATTTTCATTTTTACGACGGGTAAAAACGCTTTTAAGAACTAGTCGGACGAGGCGGCTCTACTGGCGATGCCAAAGAGGACGATTAAAAAAAATGTCACCCGGTCAAGACGACGCGCGGGAAAACGTTTTTAATGTCGTGTCGCCGCGTTACTCAGGGCGGACAGAAAAATCTATTGGCGTCGGAAGGTGCGACAATTTCGCTTCTAAGAGCTTTGGAATTAATCGAGCAAAAAGAAGGAATTGCTAAGATATTTCAAATATTTCATCGATGTATTAGATTTCACAAACC
The DNA here is from genome assembly GCF_002938485.1 of Sitophilus oryzae. Taxonomy (NCBI): domain Eukaryota; kingdom Metazoa; phylum Arthropoda; class Insecta; order Coleoptera; family Curculionidae; genus Sitophilus; species Sitophilus oryzae. The sequence goes on along the minus strand of NW_022147237.1, from coordinate 2,322,043 downwards.
ATCAATTTTTCAACGAGCTTCGTATCTTATCCTGTATCATCTATAAAGCACTAGATTCTTCGAGATTGTGCTACTTTAGAATTCGAATCGAGCAAATAAAGAAACTCTCGAGATATTTACGATATTCTCAGATTTAAAATAAAACACATGTCTCTTCATATCTTTTCAGCACTAGGATATTGGCACTGAAAAAGCATTTCTACTTTTGGGCTGTGTTCTATTGGCGTGTAGAATTCATTGGTCTTCTATTGGCCATCTTCGTCAATTATTGCTACAGTTTTGTTGAATTTTTGATAAGGTTGAAGACGTCTATTGCCGCCTATTATAACTCAGTAACCGTGTATTTTGAGCCTATTATGACTCAGTAGTAGTTGTGCTAAAAGTTCAACAGAAACTGTTTTATCATCATCTTTTTGCAGAAAAATTTATGATTAATTTAAAAAAATAAAAATTTACCAAATTTATGATTTCAGTCAAATAACAATCTCTACTCAACGTGTTTATTTTTTGTCAATAATGACATGTATTGACTATTTCCATTGTAAATATCTTAAGAATGGTTGCTTGCAGCAATTTTTACCAAGAGACATTTTTTACGTAAAAAGTCACGGAGATGTATATTTTTTCACTCAGTAGTTTTATACAGTTACGGACGAAAAGTTATTACTCTTCAAAACAGTTAAAACACATGTAGGTGGCGCCCCCTACAGATAGAAGTCATATTGGTGTCAAAATCAAACTTCTCATACCAAAAAACTCCCAGACAGCTATTTTCATCTAAATGTTGACGTTACTTCAGAAATTATTTGGAAAAAATCGAAATAAAAATGAAACTTCTACACCCTATACGAACTTTTTTACATATTTTTATTTGCAGAATATGCTGCCGAAGTTTCCGGAATACAGTTCGAACCACCCTGTAGAATATAAGGAACTGACTCTATTAATATATTCAGAATGTGTATAGCGTTTTAATTCATCTTAATCCACGGACAAGAACATTGCAAGAGGCCGGGCTGTGTGAGAAAACCCACGGTTTTCTTCCCCGTTCAGTCTGCCCATTGTTTTCCATCGGCATGTCGTTATTTTTCTTTCACGCTGGAGTAATTTTATAATTAGCGTGCGGGAAGAGTCGACAGAGGTTAAAAAAGAACACAAGCATTATTTGTTATGCAAGACGTTTCCTTGGCGGAGTTCGGCCGGGGCCAGATAAGGCATTTCCACGATAATTTTATATTTAATAACGTATAAATGCATAGCAAGTGGATTCTTTCCATTAGAGCGTTCTATAAAGACAAGGTTCATTCATTAATGAGTGATGGTTCAGGAAAATTCCCATTCCAGGTTAAGATATGGAGTCTTCCAGGTTTTTGAGTTCCGCTTTAACTTAGTTTCCACTTGAGAAGAAACCACTGGTCCAGTTAGTAGTGTTTGCTCCTTTTCTAGCTAGATTGTTTGCTTTTTCATTACCTTCTATACCTTGATGAGCAGCCATCCAGAGTAGGCGGACTTTATTTTCTTTGTTTAATGTGTCAGACTTCTCTAGGCATCCTTTGACCAAGTTCGAATTGATCGTTACTCAGCTGAACGCTCTTAAGGCTGCTTGGCTATCGGATAAACATATTAAACTAGTAAATGGGGATTTTTTCAATTAGATTATCTTATTAAGGTATGCATTGTTTGTTCAGAGGTAAAAAAAGAACCTGTGAACTCAATAGACGGGTTCTTACCTATCAGTCTGGCTAGGTACGTTTCATTTTGCTATGTGAAACATTCAGTTGGTCTAGACCGTCTAGAATGTCCACAAAATTACAAGCTGCTCGAGAAGAATTCTAGAGTCTATAGAGTTACTAAATATTCTTATGTATCAAAAACGACGAAAATGTCATAGATGATGGATCAGGCAGTGGGTATTATGTAAAAAAGCTGCTTGAAACTGTATTGAAGGAATTAGTTTTAGGAGTCAATTCATTTAATATTTTCTCAAAACTTGAAAAACTGAACGAAAAGTTTCAGCTAAAACGAACAAATGTAGAACTATTACTGAGAACGTGTTTTGACATAACATTGAATCAGACTGCTTCAGTGAGACTGGCAGGTGAGAACACTCTAACATCAGGATAATATCTGGTTTTCAGCACACTAGACAACACTGTTTTTTGTAACTCATAATTCATAAAGAAGTTTTATATATATTTATTTATTTTTATTTGAAGATTTTTGGATCAGTTTCAGTCAATAAAGTTAATTATTTTTTTATACGATTCTCTAATGAGTTTTCTTTCTTTGCAGTTGGGATTTTTCATATATTACTCCGTGAGCACGGGAGAACTGAATCCTGCCGGTCCAGTGCCCATAATAGAGTCCATATTTATTTATAGACCAGACAAGAGGTTAGAGATATGGAGGTTTCTGTTCTACATGTTGCTACACGCAGGGTAAGTACTTTTTTACGTGTTTTAGATATAAACAAATAAACTACTCTTAATCCAAGTTGTAAAAAATCGTCAAATCCCTGAAGCTGAATTCATGAATTCTTAATTTGAAGTTTGATGCCCAGTTGAGGTTCAGTTCGGCTGGGAGATCGCAGTAGCTGAAGTTCAACATTTTTGTATTTATAAATCACTAGTTTCAGTTGCTTTTTTTCGATCGTTTTTCTTTCGTTTTAAAAACACTTTGACATTTCTTTGTTTATAAAAACAGAGACGTTCATTTTCATAACTTATTATTATATTGATTTCTGAGCCAAATTCACATTTATTTAGAATACTTTATTAATTAAAACAATTTAAATGTATGTAATTAACTAATTTTTGGTCGGAAATAATGGTGGTAGGTATATTTAATTGGTATATTCTTTCACAAAGATTTAAATAGTTTTTTTTGTATGCCAATGGGCTTGCAAATACATTTTGTACATATATGTTGCTTTAAAAAAATCTGAAATGTCAATATTCCATGGGTATAGTGATAAATGAGGTCTAAATTATAAGAAAATGCATTTTCTACGAAAACTTGAAGAAATGGGTAAAAAATGGTATAATACAATTTGATAGACAATTACATTGTGCATCTGATTCACGTAAAATATATAGGGTGTTCCATTTAAATTAAACAAGTTATTGCCGTTAAAAGCTAGTAATTATTTAATATAAATTTTTGGACACTCTGTATAAGGTGGTAAAATTTTTATTATTGCAACACAATATCTGATGAATAAATAATCTGCAGTAAATATTTAGTATTAAAAACTTTGATACCTTTGGAGAAATGAACCCTTAAAATTTTTACTGCAATTTCATAAAATTGAAAATATTTCAAAAACGGTAAGGTTTATGTGTGATAAACCTTAATCAAATTTACCTTTATTTCAATCGTAGAATCCAAAAATAGAATAATATACATGGTGTTCCATTTAAAAAATACCTACAACTGTATTTTTTACTTATTTGGGACACTCTGTATCTTGTAAAAATATTTTTAAATCGTAGCTCTAATAGTCCTTCAACGAACCCAAAACTTACAATTTGTAAAAATCTAATCGTTTAGCTACAATACTCCGTGTCGTATATGGTGAACAACCCTGTTTATGTATAAATACACATTTACTTATGGCATTCTCCTCTTTATTTTAATGATATGTTATTTAAATATAACAGCAAGTTAAAATGTATCGTGTAAGGATTGCAGTCAACTGTCATTACGCATAATCGTCTCCTTTTTGAGACCGTCCGATTATTATTTAACACTCAATTAGAGATAACGCTGAAAAACCCTAAACGTAAGTGTCTTCTATAAAGTCGAGGAAGTAGACGTTTTACGGCAGGATGGTGCAAATTACGTAAACTAATAAACTAATTAAAAGAAATTGCTCCGTTTCTAACAAATTACAGTGTCAATTAGGATTTCATGTGGCACGCTTTCCTAGAACGCACACGCACACTTTGAAAAAAATTGTAATTACTTTAAAATGGTAAACTGCATATGGACATAGATGGTGTGCCATTTTATTTTTTTATTTAATGACGATGTTTGTGATTTTTTCTAAAAGGGATTGGCGCTTGTTGTTCATGCGTTTCATTTTGCTAGTTGAATACATTCAGTAGGTCTAGACATATTTCACTGATCTCGCAAGCATACAGTTTCTATAAAATTACCAGTTTCTCGAAAAGGATTGGTCCGAGTCAAGTAGAAGGGATTCATATACATTAGGAGCTGAAAAAGTAGAGTAGATAAAATTATTTATTTACAATCACATAGAGGGAAATTAAAACAACTTTGGTTGCACGTCATCAGTGACACCATGCGGCGTCTTATGGAGTTTGCTGGTGGTCGTATTATGATATGCAACCAAAATTATTTTAATTTCTCGACATTACTGACTTTTGAAAATTTGAAAGTTTCAAATTATCTACATTTCTTCGCTCTTCCATTTCCCTCACTCGGTTTTTCTTATTTCTCGCCTCATTTAATTAAGCAAAATATTTTTTGTAATATCTTTATTAAATAGATACTTATCTAACATCAACAAAAATAAACAAGAAGATTAACAATAATAACACTAGTTTACATGGTTTTCATACCCCAGCTGAAAGTTGCTATTTTCTTATTTATTTAGGTGAATTATCCAGAAAAAATATTAGAAAATTCTGTCACATCTGGTTTAAGAAATACATATTTATTTACTTAACTGAAATACATAATTAAAAATGACAAATGTTTGCCTTCTTTTTATAGCTATTTGAATCAGTTTCTCTTATAATGGACCAATAGTCAAACCCTAACATGTTTTCACCCCAAAATCCTTGATGTCGTTCTTCATAAACCTTTAAATCTTGGTGGAAACGTTCCCCTTGTTCGTCACTCATACTTCCTAAGTTGTCAGGGAAAAAACTCGAGTCGATGCGAGTGCAAAAAATGAATCTTTAATGACATGTTTACTCCCATCTGTTGAAAATTTTCCAATAAATCGGTAACAATTTCTTTGTAATTTCCACTTTTTTTATTTCTCAAAAATTCTTCCACAACCATTTGAAATGACTTCCAAGCAGATTTTTCATTGACAGATAAAAGACTTGCAAACTGGGAATCTTTCATAATTTTACGGATTGGTGGGCCAACAAGTATATCCCAATGTCTTCGTAAAACAAAAGTAACAATCATTTTCATGATTACTAGGTTCTCTCCATAGCATTGATGAACCAAATGGAAGGTGTACATTTTGTCCTGATGACCACTGGAGTAAGACGTATCTACAGCTTTCGCAAAACACATGAGGCACTTTTTATCTTGGTTTGCAACAGGAAATCCAAAATAATGAAGATATGCAAATTTTAACGAATCTAACAATAGGTCTTCTCTTCTTTTATAATATATATTTTCCACAAACATAACAAAAACGATCAGAATTTTGTTTACATATTCTACTCGACATTTTAAATCAAGCCGAAACAAGATAATTCATATCGTTTGAAGCGAACGAACACTAAACTGTCCTCACTACGTCAGGCATTCGAAAAAAAAACTTTTGACTGCAGCAAGAAATTGTGACGTGATAGAATATTTCTTCTAACACTTTTAGGTTTTAGGAAGGTAGATGAACATATTTATGTGCATTTATTTCGGGGCATATAAAAAAAGTTAAACTTTGTAAACTAGCGAATTGAAGATTTTATTACATTTATTTGTTGAAGGTAAAAATGCTAGAGACTTATTTGGCTGAAAACCTACATTCCGGCGTTTTAAAGAAGCGACGAGTTTGTGATATTTTAATATGTCAGTCTTTTCCCTTAATTCTAGCATTATCCGTATCATGCTGTACGTAGTCCAAAGAGTAGATGGGTTTTTCTGCCTTGCCATGTCGCTGAAATATGCCATCAAGCAATTCTCCGAAGCAATATTCTTAGCATTTCTTTCGGCACACCATTTTTCGTATACTTTCAATGCTATTTCATATCGCCCCCTACTTTTCTCTGGAAGTAAACTGGCTTCTGCTCTTTTTGTAGCTTCTGTAAGTTCTGGTGGAGTACCAATATTAAAGTAGTCTTCAATATCAGAACTTTCCGACAACATTCTGGCTTTCTATGAAATTCTTTCACTTAGTTGTTTGTTTTGCTGTTGAAGGTTTGCGTCATAATAACGACTGGTACTGGCAAATTTAAGCATATTTATTTTTTTTTCAAAATAAAATACTGTTCCTATTTTTTAATTAATGATGTTGTAAATAAAACAGTATACAAATCTCGGAGGAAAGTTTTCATTATTGTCTTGAGATTTAGTTAATCTCAGTTGATGACCAAAATAATTTTAAAAGTACAATGAAACAAATAAAAACAAATTAATATTTATTTCACATAATCATTGAAATAATGTATAAATAAAGAATATTTTCTTTTTAAAATAAAAAAAAAATAAAATTAGAAAATTAACAAAAATATGTTTTTATTTTAACTTAAAATTAACAGAAAACATTAATTTAAAAGTTATTTTAAAAATACTTTTATACTAATTCAAAACAAACAATTAATTCACATAAGTAGACAGTGGTAAGTTCTCATCTTCATCTTCATAGTCGATGTCATGGATGTCGATGTCTGAAGATGAAGACATGTCAGCTTCAGAAGATGAACTTACATTGAGGTCAGTATCCCTTCCATTTTTGTTTATTATATTTAAATTATATTTAACATAAACAAGTTTACCAGATCTTGTAGTGGTCAACCTGTTTCTTAATAATTTATTATGAACAATTCCCTAAGTTGACAAGTTTCGTTCACAAGTGAGGAGACCGGCATTCTTAGTAATTTTGTTGCAACATTGTGAAGTACCGATTTATTCTGCCAATTGTCCCACCAAGTTGTTGGTGTAATATCTGACGACGTTTTACATACTGATTTGGTACTTTTTACGGCTGTCCATATTATTCGATTATTGAATGCATTTGATGCTGTTCTAAAATTTGATATCTCTCCAAGTATTTCAATTTCAGATTCATTGATACCAAGTTCAAGGAAATAGAGTTCCTCTGGAAATAGATTCTCTCCTTTATATCTAGGATCGAGTAAATATGCTGCATTGTGCGTGTCGGCGTGTCGGTACAGGGCATATCAATTCTTCTTATTACTGATGCAGTTGTTATTTTTTCCGATATTTTTATTGAGATTCTCCGAATCGCTAAGTATCGTATTCCTTGAAGACGGTTATAGGTAAATTGGACATCACAAACGCATAATAATTATATAATACCATATTATTAAATAATGATAGATAACATTCTACAATAATTATAAGACATTTTGACCGAATTTGACTGGTCAGATAAGAAATGGAACGCTAATCTTTAGTTAACTTAAACTAAAGATGACAGTTAATTTCGACATTTGATAAATGTTGACAGGCGTCTACTATGTTTCTATATGCAAAATATAAAAGACAACCATCATATAATCATGACTTTTTTTCATTGTGACCTCTTTTATTACAGGTGGCTCCATCTAGGGTTCAATCTAGTAGTTCAGCTGCTGGTAGGGCTGCCTCTGGAGATGGTCCACGGATCGGGACGAGTGGCCCTCATTTACATGGCGGGAGTGGTAGCTGGGTCCTTGGGAACGTCGGTATTCGATACCAACGTGTACCTAGTGGGAGCATCTGGAGGAGTTTACGCCCTATTGGCAGCGCATTTGGCCAATGTCCTTCTCAACTACAATAATATGCAGTGCGGCATCCTGCGTCTGTTCGGGATATTTGCAATAGGTAGGTTGGTGTATATTACTTGTTACAGTAATTGTATAATATAAACTAATCAAAACGAATGATAGGGATGACATATATCTACATCTGTATTTATTATATTTATAGACAGATCTCCGTATATTTATAGCAGCATATCATCAGAACAATTTTGTTTATTTTCATGCATAAATTGATACAAAAACGAAATTATTTCCCGTCATAAAAAAATAACAATAAAGACGCACTCGAAAACGCATAAATTCTATAAAATCAGTTTCTTATTTAGTGTGATTTTGCCTTCTTGATCGTCAAAATGGTGTTAAATATGGCAAATTTTGATATTTTCGGAAGACCAAACGGTGTTAAAAGGCGTTTAAATAGTGAAGAAATCATCAGAGCCACAACTTTATTGCAGGAGGGTCGGTCGCAACGATACATGTCGCAGATTTTTCATGTTACACAATCGGTCATTTCCAGACTATGGAATTGTCACTGAATTGTCAATATTCTTACGATCGCCAGAGGAACTCGAATTTCAATTCAGGCTATAAGAAACAGGCTGCCTGAAGTTAACATTCGATCAAGGCGAGCAGTTGTTGTGCTGCATTTAACTACTAATCATCGTAGGACACGAAGGATATTTGCTCAACATCTTCACTGGGACGTGGATCAGTGGAGGCACTTCTTTTTTACGGACGAGTCCCGTTTTCGACTGAGTCATAATGATGTCCGGCGGAGAGTTTACAGAAGACCGAATGAACGGTATCTGGACACAACAGTCAGAGAAGCGATTCATTTTGGTGGAGGTTCCGTCATGGTATAGGGAGGTATAACTTTAAATGGGCGTACGTCCACCAGTTGTCCACCAGATCTTCAAACTTTGGGAGAAAATCTTCGAGAGGGGTGGAACGCCTTTCCTCAAGTGATTATTTGGAGCCTCAGTCGGTCTGTGACAAATCGGTATGCAGAAGTGCGTAGAAACCGCGGAGGACACACACATTATTAGGAAAAAAAATATTTCAGTTGAGAATTAAGATAAAAATTGTTTAGTATCGTTTTCGATACATATTATAGTCATTCATAACGTAATAAAAATACAATTTTCAGCAGTTTGACAATTTTTTTCGCCATGTACACCAAGGTACATACACTACATTCAAATTTAATTCCTAAGGAACATATTGCCAACTTTATATGTTGAAATAAATATATTTTCTTTGTTTAAACGAAATTTATCAAAGTGAGCCCTAATTCGTTTTGACTAGTTTATTTTGAAGCAGATCCTTATTTAAAATATCTAAGTATAGTCCGTCCAACGACTCAGGGAATATTACGACAGATTACATAAAAAAATACAGAAATTACAATTTACCAGTAAATTAAAATGAGACATAACTGTCTCATCGCACTAGAAGGTGTTTGTATGCATTACACAGATTTATAATTTTGGCGTCTTTTTTGAATTCTGAAGCGAGTGAGAGCATACTGTACAGGGTGGCGCCTCTCATACGCCGCGGAAGCTCCAAGGAGAACGGTAGTTTATATCGAAATGAAATTTTGGCAGCATATGTAGGTTAACTGAAACCATGTTATAAAAATATATAGAATTATACAGGGTGTCCCCAAAAAAAGTTACACATAGTGTTTTTTCTAATGGAACACCCTATATATTAATTGATTTTCGGATTCTAGGAAAAAAATAAATGTGAGTTTTATTAAAGAAGCATATACCTAAAATCTAAGGATTTTGACATATTTCACATTGTGTGAAAATGAAGAGAAATTTTTAAATTTCGATAATAGCTACCTAAATTTTAGTTCACCTTGTGTAGCCCGATATTTAATTACAGTAACCATTGTACGTTAACCCAAATTGAAATTTGACCCGAAAAGTTATACAGGATGAGACAAAATTAATATGGAAGATTAGTCACTTTTAAAAGCAAGTTTCTCCTTTATTTTAAATGGAACACCCAGTATATTTTTCCGGTGTTCAATTGGGATTTTATATATCTTCACAATATTCTTAAGGTGCCTACCCCTCAGACAAAGACTGTCTTAGATATTTTAATTTTTATGATTTTGCGTCAGTAGATCTTTATTATTTGAAAAAATCTAGGGTGGCTGTGTGGTATAACTTTTGTTAATTTAACAAAAATTAAAGATTGTATAGTAAAATACTCAACAGTAATAAAAAGATAGACATTTAAAACATATTTTAATTATTACAGAATTAATCCCAGGTATAAACCTATAACTATGTGACAAAAATTAGCTAGATGAAATCAAATGCTCAAAATGCTTTCTTTCCCGTTAACTGCATAAAATGATTGTCTTTTCAAAAGGATCTTTTCATTTTAAAAAGCACATGTGGAGTTCTATCTCGAAGAGAAGCTACAATAATTTCTTTCATGTTGTCGACAATAGTTGGTCGAGGTTTGTAAACGCTGTCTTTAACATATCCCCAGGGCCTATTTTACCATAAGGCCGATAAGGCCCGGGCCTTGGGCCCGGTGGTCTGGGGGCCCGTTAAGGGTTGTAAAATATTCATAATTTTAAATGTAAATTTACATAACAGAGAAAAAAAAACAGTTACCTCTGATAAGAAAAATAGAATTAAATAAAATAAGCTTTAGATTGATATATTTTTTTTTGTATTATTTATTTTGTTGAATATAATAATGTTTATTTATTTTTTTAAATTATTAAAAAAGTAAAAATAATTGTTTTATTTTTTTAATCCAAACTAACAAGAGAATTTTTGAATTTATTGGAAAAGAGGGCCCGAATTTTCGCTTGTGCCTTAGGGCCATATGAAAAATAGGCCCTGCATATCCCCATAAAAAAACAGACTAGATAAAATCAGGAGCATTTAAGTATTCTATTAATGGTGAATGCAGTGTGCATTGACCAACTAACAGAATCACATCAATTCTCTCTGATGTAGGATAATTGTGATGATATAAAATAATAACTAGTTGTTAATGTTGGATTAATTCGACAGCTACGTTGAAGTAGTGTCAGAAATATCACAGCCACCTACATTTAATCAAATAATAAAGATCTACTCAGTTACTCAGATCAAATCATGTAAATGAAAATATCCAGGTAGGCAACCTTAATAGTATTTTGAAGAGACACGAATTCTTCATTGAACTTTGGAATAATATACTGGGTGTTCCGTTTAAAATAAAAGAGTAACATATGCTTTTAAAGGTGACCAATGTTCAATATTAATTTTGTCTCACCCTGTATAACTTTTTGGATCAATTTTTAATTTGGTTTAAAGTACAATAGTTAATTTAACTACATATTAGGCTATACCGGGTAAATTCTAATTTGGTAGCTTTTATTGTAATTTAAAATGTTTTCTTTATTTCTAGAAAATGTTAAATATGTCAATAACCTTACATTTTTGTCATATGCTTCTCTTATAAAACTCACCTTTATTTGTCTCCTAGAATCCGAAAATCAATTAATATATAGGGCGTTCCATTAAAAAAAACTTTGATATGTAGCTTTTTTGGGGGACACCCTGTAGAACCCTGTATATTTTTAAAAAGTGCTCTGAATTAACCTACATATGCTCACAAAATTTAATTTCAATACAAAGTGTCGTACTCCTTGGAACCTCCGCTGCGTATGAGAGGCGCCACCCTGTATAAAACTCGCTGTATCTGCTGATGGATATTTTGTCTCCATCTAAAACTCTCAAATATATTCAAAACATACTAATACTAAACTGTGTATTAATAATCTGTAGTACAAATAAATGAGTTTTAATGAAAACGTATGTAATACATTTTTTATTTTGTTTCAGCATCTTGTGATGTGGGATATGCCATTTACTCACGATATGCCGAGGAGGCCAAAGAACAACTACCTGTTTCCTATGTAGCTCATCTAACTGGAGCGCTAGCGGGTTTAACCATAGGACTTTTGGTTCTGAAAAACTTCGAGCAAAAACTCCACGAGCAGCTCCTTTGGTGGATAGCCTTAGGAGTATACGCAGCCTGTACGATTTTCGCAATTTTGTTCAATATCATGAACCCAACAGATGAGTCGATAGAGAATCTAGGCGACGGGGTCAGCAGTCAGTACGTCTACAATCGGTTTGGAGTGTAGATATAGGAAATGTTTGATATTCTTATCAATCTTTTTTTGTAAGATTTTGTATATAAAATCAATCACAGTTTTGTACTGATTTCTCTAGGACTTAACACTAAGCTTAAGTCATAAAAGAGTGATTGCTGTAGTATTTTTCAATTTTTTTTGTTTATCAGTACTTTGGCAAACAAACTGTAGATATAGTTTCGTGTATATACCTACTTTTTATTTATTCTAATTTAAAATTTATACCAAAGACTGAAAGAAATGTAAGTTGTTTAATTTACTTAAAATTGTTTCCGAAATTATTGTCAAAGCATTTTGTTTTAGTTCCTATTTGGTTAAGAAATTTCCAAGTAATTTAGAGAACATAACTAGTTCTTTTTTGCATTTTGAACTGTCTTATTCCATATACATATTCCGTATAGAACATTTGACAGTAATTTCATTTAGTTTAGTAATATGTATTTATGTTTTGTAAAACTTTTGAAAATTTATTTATTTTTTCAAGATGTAGATAATTTATTCTATCATATTAGTCATAAGCTGTATTACTTTACTGACAATATATTTCTGTCTCAATTATTTGGAACACTTTTTTGTTAAATTAAACTTGGTCAGTTATAAATCATAATCTTAATTTTATTTTTTACATAAATGTTATTATTTTCTACAGCTTTTGGCTAATATTGAAATAAAGAGGAAACTGTTATCTTGAACACTTTCCATTATCTTTAAAACCGTTTAAAGAGTTTTGGAAGAAACGGATACTGTTTTTCTTTTACGTTCTTTTTTGTATAACTTGTGAAAATTTTATTTTTAGGTCTATAAAGTTTTTGTTAACTTTGCTTGCTATGTTTTAATTAACAAAGAAATGGGCAAAGTGGTAATTTTCTGAGTGATATTATTTAACTAGTCATAAAAACTAGATGTTTAAGTAAAGCCTACCAAAGAAACGTTCTAGTTGATTTATATTATAGACAGATACTACAAAACACAAATGCCTTTAAAGTGGTAGACATTTTCACATTATACATATATATCACAAAGAAAAGATATATTGTATTTTTTTACACTCAGGTAAAAAGCTTCACCCAGTATAATGTTTATTTTTTTTTATTAGGATTAAAATAATACGAATTTTTGTCGAATTTTTCATCAGTACCTAATGTAAGAAAAGTCTATGAAAATACTGAAATAAAATAGGTATTCTGAAATTAGCTCTGTTGTTTTATTTGTCATTTCTTCCACGACGAGACACAGAAAAAATAAAACTAGTAATTCAATCTGTTATATAAACTATATTTGAAAAAAATGTTTTAAGGAAAAATACAATTTGTATAGTTTTTCTGAAGTCAGTTGAAACAGGTTAGTACTCTTAATTACGGCACTGTCATTGTCAGTGCATTGTAGGCGTCATCTTAACAAACAAATTAAGAGCCCTAGTATTTTCAGTGCATGAAAAAAGATCCACAATTTGAACTTTTATCGGGTTATTATCAACGCTGCTAATTAGAGTTACGCCTCCAGTTCATGACGTCACGAGATTTTTACGTCACAGCAGGCTGGCCTTGTTATTTCGCCAGTGCCGGTCTGGTTCATATCTGACATATAGTCGCAGCTAAAGATAAAAAGGAGGACATGTCGGAGCTTAAATTAAAACCAAAGAATCACGTGCACGCAAAGCGTCACTAATTCAACTCTATCTCCAAAAACAAACTTTCAGCAATCTCAAGTCATTGAGGATCATTGATGATGCGGTGGGTTCGTCTTTAGACACGGGAACTAAACCGAAGAGTAGATAAGAACCATCTATTCTCTAATAGTCTACCTACTCTTTGCTCTTTAACTATACCTTGCGTATTATATGAGATGAGATATAAATGGTAATACACCAAAACACTTTTACTTTTACACTGGACGCGCGTTTCGCTAACCATGTTAGCATCATCAGCAGATGATTATAAACTAAAGGAATTTTTAAGAATGTCAATTATAAACTTGTGTATAGTGCTAATAATAAATTACAACAATTATTAGGTAATCCAAAGGATAAAACACCTCCACTGGAAAGGTAGGGTATTTATGAAATTTCTTGTAAAGATTGTAATCAGAAATATGTTGGGCAAACTAGAAGATCAATATTAACTAGATTAACATTTAGCTCAGATAAGATATGGTAGACCGGATAAATCTTGCGTTGCCGAACATATTGTTGATAAAGAACATTGTATAGATCTTAATAATTTAAAATTAATTAAACAAGTCTCAAATTACAGGCAATTAGATGCATATGAAAGCATCAGAATTAATAAATGTAAAGATAGTATGAACAGAGACAACGGTCCAATTCCTTCAAGTTCTTTGTTCCTACTACTCTAGTGGCGGAAATCTAACTGTTAAGGTCGATTTATAAACTGAAAACGTTGCGGTTCGACGCCCGACGTTACGGTCGGTAAAAAGTTTGTTTATACGCAGGATGTTTTGTTGATTATAAATTTTTCGGTTGTTGTTGCGGTTGACGTTGTACGTCAAAAATTAACCAATTTTTAACTTCGACAGGAACGTTGACCTTGAAACGTTAGTAATAGCCAATAGAAATAATCGCAACCGCAACATCGAACCGCACCGTTTTCAATTTATAAATCGACCTTTACGCTCAGTGGGCTCTGACTCGGTTGGCTAGATTTTGCCACGCCCACTCGGTGCCTACTGAGCGAGTATATAAACGCTCAACTTGTAGATTGTACTTTAGTTTATAATCATCTGCTGATGATGCTAACATGATTAGCGAAACGCATGTCCAGTGTAAAAGTAAAAGTGTTTTGGTGTATTGTGGTAATTTAGTGTTTTATTTTGCTGTGTAACACCAAAGGTTCCAACCCTCAACTGTAATAAATGGTAATATTTGATATTTTACGACCGTTCTGTTTATATTTGGTCTATAAAGCCTTAGAAGAATATTGAAAAATAAAAAACATTTTGTAAGTTACATATTTAAAGAATGCATCCATTTTTCTCAAAGAGACCTGGTCCAAATTAAAAAAGTAGAAAACCGAGACTTTGAGTCTTTTTTTCTACTTTTTTAAGTTACATATGTTACATGTAAACATTTGCAGATATTTGTATTCCTATGATGAAGGATATCCTATCCTATAGAGGCGGGCAAAGATTGAACGAGTCATTCATTTAAACGAGTATTAAAAATGAATCGTGAGAATTGATTCATTAATTGCTTACAATATGGTTCGTTCAGTTGAATCGTAGCCAGCACGGATCCATAAAATTTGAACGAACGAATCATAAAAAAGATTCGTCGGAAATGAATCGGCAAATCAAAATGCAACTTGATGGTTTCTACGGCTCGTTCGTACGTGAGTACTAAGGGTCGTGAGATTTGATTCATTGCTTACAAAACGGTTCGTTTAAAAGATAAACATTAGAATTATATACTATGAGCTTGCGGGTACCAAAAACGATTGTAATATAAGTAATAACAATGATAAATATAGATAAGTAATAACCTTGATTATGTATAAATAGATGTACAATGAGGGCTTAGTACAAGCCCGTCTTCTAGGTGGCGCCTTGCCCGTTCTGAATTTTTGTATTCCCCTACGATTTTCTTTGAGGGGAATCCGTTAAACCCGCCCATCGTTCAAAAATGGAAGGGCGCGAGGTCACATCTATTGGGCTACTTATTAGCACGTTTCACGCATGTTTTACGAAAATAGCTTTATCCTTGTTTGTTTCAACTGTGACAAGAAAAAAGGAAAAAAAGTCATATTCGTTTCTAAATTCGGCAGTTTTGTTTATCTTTCTGGACTTCTGATTTCGTTTCGTTTAGGTTATGTCTTAAAAAATAATTATTTATAAGCTTTTGAGTTGAAATATACCTTAATGCATATCTAAATAATTAAAAAAATAAATTTTTTCGTCCCTCGCGAAGAAACGAAAC
Organism: Sitophilus oryzae; assembly: GCF_002938485.1. Lineage (NCBI taxonomy): Eukaryota > Metazoa > Arthropoda > Insecta > Coleoptera > Curculionidae > Sitophilus > Sitophilus oryzae. Next base: position 2,306,247 of record NW_022147237.1, on the reverse strand, counting down.
AGTATTTTTGAATATTTGGATTACAAACTATTATTTTATGAGTTTTATGTGTTGTGTTTACGTGATGTGTAATGTGTATTTTGTACCTGCTGGATAATATTTTGAAACATATTTAATTAAACAAAAAGTATCTGTATTACAGGTGAGTAAATACTGTTCATATTTATTTCTAAATTCATATAAATTTGTTTTAAATCACTCTTGGTTTTTAGAGTTTTTATCTTAGAGTTTTACCTCATAGAGAGTCTGAGATAAGTTTAATAATAAACATTAAATTTGATAGATTGATAGATAGATTAAACGATAATGGCCAGTTGACTTAAAAATTTAAAAAATACTGATTTTATGCTATAAATTATGTTTCATTTCTTACTTTGCTTTTTTGGAACTGTCAGATATATTGTGTATTTTATAATTTTTCTTAATTAATAACGTAAAATATTGTTTATCTACACTCAACCCTGTGTTTAGATAAAGCTTCATATCAGATTTCCTATTTTATATTTTCACTCAAATCATATTTTTGTAAAATAGGTATGCTTGCATGCAAAAGTAGCGTAAATTTGACAGGGAGGTATTTTTATAGATATACAGGATGATTCGTAGATTTAAATACATATTTACTTTAGAGTTGTATAGTTTGTCAAAAGAAAAGCTATATTTTTTATTTTTTCTTGGTGAATTTGTCAAAAAATTGTCATTCCAGAAAATACTATAATGTCGTAATCGTATAGAGTTCATTTTGACCATTTTTGGATTAAATTTTTTTGTTTATATAATAAAATATATATTTAAAGCCCTTTCTAAGTTAAAAATAAGTAATATGGAAGTTTTTTACTGGAACTAATTTAAGGTAATGTTCTCTTCATATAATTATATAAAAATATGCTAAATTCCTAAATTATTTATATGATTAAATTTTCTTTATATTATTTTTTTTGTATTATATACAGGATGAGTCAAAACTATATATTATATTTTTCTTTGCTATTTCAAATGGAACACTGTATTTTATATCATAAATCAACAAATCTTTTATCCAACTTTTGTTTTGTTAAGATCTATATCCCAGATTAATAGTTATTGGATTGTTCTCAATAATTGTCTCTTTGAGAATAAACATGATTTGTTTTTCGCAATTTTTATTAGTAGGTTTGTCGTTAAAAGTGATGTATCTACATATTTATCAGCGACAAAAATTAAGAATTAGATGTCTAAAATAATTTCCTAATTATTTTTTTACTTAGCGTATCAGTAAATATTATTTATTTTATCGCTGCAGCTGAAAATAATTATGTATTCCAAAACAGGACATTACTGTATAAATATCGATTATTTGGATTTAAAAATTATTTTTCAAAACAAAGTTGGAGAAAACTACGTTTATGTCATAAAATGTGGAGTTCTCTTTGAAATAATCGAGAAAAACCCAACATCTAGTTTTGACGCCACCAGTATATATCATGCATTATAGTTGATTACATACGTAGTTTTGTTTGGTGAAAATGAAACTTTCTAAAAGTATTCCCAATTAAAACATATTAAGAATTTCCTACATTATAATTTTGAAAGACGTTTGAGTGGGCAGACAATTTGGTTTAAAATAATCATATGTCTAAAAAATTTAGTCTAAAATAATCAAAAACCACTTAACACATATAACTCGCTTTTAAAAAATCTAAAAGAAATAAGTTTGTTTATTATATGTATATTTTATTAAATTATTATAGGTGTGACTGATAAGTGGTCGTACTCGCCACTTTAACCAACCATTGTTGGGACCATGGTAGGACCTTCAGAGATTATAATGCGAATTTTTCATACCATGTAAATCTATATACATATATTAATAAATGCGTTTGTTTTATTAAATTTGTTTTCTTATATGGTATGAGCGAAAAAAAACGGCGTCTATTTGTTTATGTACAAATATATGACATCGATATTCATTTCCAAGCCACCTCTGACGCCGTTTTTTTATCGTATGGTATACACTTACATATCTCTTATCCTTTAAATCCGATTTATTTCTAATAATTATAAAAATAAGATACCTGATTGATTCTTCCGAAATATTATAAAATGAGATATCAGGAAATAAATAAAGTTAATTATCTCGTTTGTTTTGGGAATTCAAAAAAAAAGGGTATAGAGAATCTTAAGAGACACAGTTCAAATATTATTTTTGAGTATAATGGGTGCTTCAAAAAATGTGGCGGATATAATGTAACATGTTTTAATGCAAAAACTCTTATTTATAACTTTTATTTTATTTTCGATTCTGCCTAAAATTCTATAACTTTTTTTTATAAATAACGTTAGTAGGTATTTGCAAAAAAATTATTCCTATGTTACATAATTGTCAGTTGTTTCCGAAGTTGGGCTACCCAAATTTGGTAGGAGTGTTTTACAGAGGTGAAGAAAAAGATATATGTAAAAATACTTGGAGTTAGATGCTACACTGTGTTCAAACAGATTTTTTTGGCTGATCCTATATATTATTATTTTTTCTAGTGCTTTTACAAAACCTTTCAACATTTGTTAAGAAAGTATATTAAGTACATCTATACTCTATACAGCTTGCAATCTGTTCTGAATTTTTCAACTTTTATCCTTCTTTTACTTCATTTACACTATAACAAGTTTTGCCATGACAAAACAAAAATTATTTATTATTAAGCATTAAAGTAATTTATATAGTTATATGACATTATTAATAGAAATTGAAGAATTTTGTAAAATCTATCAGAAGAAATTATAATATACCGGGTGTTTTTCAAACGTGGCTTGATTGACGTATTCAATTAGTTTCGGTTATTTCTTGTTTCACCTGAAATGACTACAACTTGGTTTTTAAATGGTACCGTCGGTATTTTTTTACTTTATTTGACAGAATATGGCATTGTGAATAGAATGATTTAATGTCAACTTTTGACATATTTACTCAAAAAAATTGTATTTTAAATTACAATCTAGAGTGCCATGATAAAAAACAACATGTAACCGGTTGTAAAGGTAACGACAGTTTGACTCGATATACGAAGTGTGTGGTACCAAATTACCTATTTACCAGGTACCAAAAAGGAAAAGACAAAAAATATTAGACGATCAAATCAATTTTTCCGAAGCTCCTTGATTAAAAATTAATGGTTTTAACACAGCCATGACACTAGATTGAATTTTAAAATGCTATTTTTTTTAATTGAAAATGTCAAAAGTTGACATATGATATATGTCATTCTATTCAGAATGTCATTTTCTATCAAATAAAGTATAAAAATACCGAGGGTACCATTTAAAAATCAAATGTTGTACTCGTATACATTTCCGGTGAAACAGGAAGTGACCGAAACTAACGGAATACGAATCAATCTCGATTTATGTCATATACCTACTAACATTCCGAATTTGGTAAACCCCGAATTTAATTTTTTTATCTGAAAAAATAAAAAAGTTATAGAGGTGAACCGCTTTTGAAAAAACACTCAGTATAGGCTGCGTCATTGAAAGAATCTGCAGATATTTTTCTATTTTAAATACGTAGTCGAATTTCAAAAATATATATTGAACACCCTGTAGCTCTACCTTAAATATCTACATATAAATATCTAATATTTTTTCTTCATCAACAAATTGAAATATTATAAAACTAGTTTTAGGTTACACCATTATACAAGAAATATACGTAAAAAAAGTAATAGAATTTTACGCAGAATCTAAAATAAAATAGGATGTTACATTTAAAAAAAACATTATGTTAAATCCGCCACACTTTTTACAAAGTTACAGACGTAGGTAGGTATAGTTTCATATTATATTCTTTAATTATCCATCTAAAAATAAAATATTTATATACCTAATATAATACTTTAGTATCCAACAAGTGGCTATGAAAATCAAAATAAATATAAATCCATGTCCAAAAATAAAAAATGTAAATAACGCTTTGAGGTATAAATTCGGTTCGAATCAGATAAGATATTTTTATTCTTTACCGAGAATTAAATTCGAAGAATTCCTAGTCCCTACTTCTTTGCCAAATTCAATAGTCTCCGCCCCTTTTTACGTTTTAATTTCTGCCACCAGTTGGCAGCATCGACTTATACAGGCTCATTGACTAACTATTAATATACAGGGTGTCCCAAAAATGAGTGCAGATATTTTAACTGGTAGTATAGTTCAACCCCAGAAACACGCCTATGAGGTTTTTTTTGCGAAAAAAAAATGTTGAAAATTTTATATTTTTCTTGACATTTTCCGGAAAATGTTGAAAAACTTTTGAGTGCCACTGTTCACTCCCCGGGAAATTCGTTTAGCGGGCATAGAGAGTGTCGGAGAGAATGCAACGTTGCCACCTCCTACCATACCCACATTCTGCATGTTTATCTATAAATTCAATTATTTTAAGTTGCTACAGAAAAAAATACGAAAATTAATTTTATTCATATTAGTGTAGATTGCTCTACTAATTCTAGAGAAACGCGCAATATTTTAAATACTTTTTACAGTGGAGTAAACTGAAAAAAATAAATCTTAACAATTATAGCTTCTTTTTTCGCCATATTAGAAAATATTTTCAATCGTTTCAATAAACAAGTATAACCTTTAATGTTTAGTTAGAGCTTACCCTTTTAATGAAAGTGTTTTTATCCAGCACACATATACGCAAACACATACACACCAAATATCTATTAAACTGAAAATCACAAACCTATCACATGCTTATCACTTTTAAAATATTATTTAAATTTTTTCACATGATAATAATCAAACACTAAACTCATAAATACAATAAAAAATGTTAAAAAAAACTTGCTTTAATAACTACTTATATCCGGCTGCTGATGGTAGACAGTCCGGGGTTTTCTTCGACATTTCTTCAAAACCGACGCAACCCCGATTTCGAAAACACTGAAGGAATTACAAATTACAATTTTTTATTTGGGAATTTTTTGACTTAGCGTCCTCTACTGGACTGATGTATTACTATTTCTAAATGTTTAATGTATGGAGTAGGGATATCCCAAAAATAAAATAAAAATACAAGAAAGAATTAAGGTAAAATCAAAGAATATTCTACGTTATCTAAAATATAAAAATATGGGAAGCACTGACAAAAATCTGACACCTGATATCAAAGTGATAAACAAACATCGGCGCATGCGGCAGCGAGCACTTACACTTAATTTTTCAGTTCATTGCTAGATGGCCTTTTACTAGGGATGCACTGCAAACAAATATTCCAGCAAAACTAAAGTGTTTTTTCTTATTCTAAATTCTAACAAATAAATAAACCTGTAAAACTGTATAAATAAAATCGGTCTTCGATTTAAAAAAAAAAGATCGATTATACCAAAAAATCGTTTGATAAAAATCACGTCGATTTGATAAAAATCGATTCGAAGCGTACATCCCTAGTATGGTGTGTAGTTTAAGGTTATGTTTAAGGTTATTCGTGGGTTATTAAATTCGCACAAAAACAAAACAGAAACCAACAAAAAACAATGCAAACAATGCCAAATAAACCTGTAAAAAAGTGCTTTTATTATTCAAAATGAAATATCGTATAATTCAGTTGGTATACGAATATTTTTTGATTTATTTATAATGTTTTGTGTCAAAAATATGTGAGAAATGAGGTAAACAGTTTAAATGTCTTAATAAATTCGTTTTTAATTTATTAACCTTTCAGGTATCTACTTAATGGTAGGAAGAAATTAATTATGTAATGGTAGGAAAAATAATTTCACTTTAATTACGTATTAGAAAATCAGTAATCTTAAATTAGGATGCATCAATGGAGAAGAAGGCAATTGTAATCACAATACAATAACAGATCTACAAATACCAAGCAATACATTAAATCAAATCTCAGTAACACTGTTGTAATAATGTACTCCCTGTGGTCTTATTAAGTATAAAGTTTTGTTTTACATGAAAATAATTATCCCATTTAATTATTCATTAAATTTTAGTGTCAGCTTATTGATAGCTCGATTACCAGTCAAATAGTTTCGATGTTTTCTATACTATGAAGAAAATTTGATCTGATTAGATTAATTCAGATGTAAATTTATGTTATACGGTAAGATATTTTTAAACAAACCAAGAAAGTTCTCTTCAGACAAGTTCTGGTCTGAAATTGCAAATATTAATGAAAAAGTTATACATGTAGTTTTCTATTCATAAATGATATTATTGATTTTATTCTAGGTGAATGTATCGAGTCATATTATATTCTGCAGAATATATTGAGAAAAATGGTAAACTAACTAAAAGTGCTAACAAAATTTCTTAGGAAGTTATCGATATACCTAATTATTAGAAGCTGTAACAAATGTTCAAAGAGTCAGAGTATACTTTATTAGAAGTGTGTTAGATAGAATTATACACTTTAAAGAAAATATCTTTTATTATTGCAGGTAATGCATATTGTGTAATGCTTGGTAATGCATATAATATTTGAAATCTATTATTACATACAAAGATTGAAAATTATTTAAACAGCTACCTGTATGTTGTCTCACAATCTGATTTAGTGAATGGGTTATTAAAAATTGAACATATTTACACACAGAATATTGTGGATATGGATATCTGGAAAGCATGTTATAACCATTTTTATTTTTAGGATTTATGAAATGATTACATAAATATACTAACAACAAATTGCAATGCATCTGTATATTAGAGACAAAGATGAAAGAGAGTAACAAGAATATATTATGTATTCAAAAGAAAAATATCAAGACCATTTGTAGTAATTAAAATTAAAGAATAAAATACATAAAATGTACCATATGATCGAAAAACGGCGTTCAGTTGGCTGGGAAATGACGATCAATGACATTTCCCTATATAAATTTATATATATAAAATGACAGCGACCTTCATTTCATAGCCATCGTTGACGCCGTTTTTTCTCGATCATACGGTAGTTTATGTGTGAACAAATTCTCATTTCATATAAAAAATTGGAGCTCTATCTAGAGTATATTTGAATATAAATGTTTTTATGTATTGAAGGGGGACTGTAGTTTTCAAATATAATAAAGAAAATAGACTAAAAACATGTGTGTAAGTTCTTTTTAAACTATTCTGTAGTTACGTAAATGTGTTTCAAATAGGTTGCTTTTCACAATAAAGTCAATACACAGTAATTATGCTTTACTTTTTCAAAACACACTCTTGTTTTTTTATTATCAGAGAGTTATTAATATTAGAAAATTTAGTTACATGAATATAATAGGAGTAAATATTATGTTTCAAGTTTCAAATAATTAGAATATGATATGAGTCATAATAGCTTAAATATGATTGCTAATAAAATACCTAGTTTATACACATTTAGATATATCTCTTTAAATATAAATTAGTATTGCCACCATGCGATTAATGGAAACACAATATGGTAGTGAAAAAAAAACGGCGTCAGCGAGGGCTATGAAATAAAGATCGCTGTCAATTTACATATGTGTAAAATTTTATGGAGAATGTCACCGACCGTTATTTTCAAGCCATTCTGGACGCCGTTTTTTTCGACCATACGGTATTTCTAGGTATGGAATTATGTCTCTAATATGTAGTTAGGTAATTTTTTCCATTTGCCTATTGTTAATTATAACGTCGTCAAACTATAAAATTTGCTATATTTTTTACTTAAATTTTTTTAGTAATATCAGAACATGTTTTGAATAGTTTAATTAGTAATAAAGCTACTAACATGTTCAGTTATTTTTTTTTCTATAAAGCTTTTTTGATAAAAAAATGAGTATACCTAGCAGGTATACTCATTTTTTTGAGACGTTAAATTGCCTGAGATTGCTTTAGACGTTAAATTGCCTGAGAAATTACGATCGATGCCATTTACCATCCACTTTTACACAATAAAATGCCATCGATCGTAATTTCAAAAGCAGAAAACTTGCCGCGGTTTTTTCCAATGCAATAGGCGGTGGGGAGAAAATTACAGATTCCTGTATTATATTAACGACTAACGACATTATTAATCGCATGTACACAAAGCATGTACACTATTAGAAATCGATCTAATTTCTAATAGTATCGAGCTTTTAAAATTCGAGAAAGTGATCGGAGGTTGTGTTTAAAATGTTGTGAAATGTTCGTTAGTGCATATTTCTGTGTCGGTAATCGGTATCGGTATAGGCAAATCGCGATGGAGTATACAAATCCGGAGAAGGTGGATATGCTAAGAGCATAGGTACTTTCTGACAGGGGAAAGCGCTGTAGAAGCTCGGAGACTTTATTCCGAAGAGTACCCGAATAGACAAATCCCTAATGCTCGAACCTTTGTAAGTATGGTTCAGCATTTGAGGGATTCGGGAAAAGCAACGAAGAATTGCTGCAAAACGTTAAAAATTCCATGCTCAGAAGAAGGAGAGCATGTATTGGAAATGGAGGTCGTCATTTTGAACATTATTATAATAGCATGCAGTCAAGAAGCGAAGGGTATACCGGGTGGTGCATCATCGTTGGAAATATAGGATATCCCATGCAAATTTTGAACTGTCGAGATATTGGATCCCCTTGTGCAAATTTGTAATGTATCTTTAAAAACCATTTACGATTTAGCTCTAAAATTAATAGGGGAGCCAATATTTCCACAGTTGAAAATTTGCATAGTGTTGTTAAGAATTGTAGTGAAGTGATGTTATTAAGTGTAGTGTTATGTGCAGTTTTAAGAGTGGTAAAATGGAAAAAAAGAAAGCTCTGCAGTTGTATCTCTCTGCTATAGGGATATCTTTTTTTATTGTTTGGTAAGTTTTTTTTCTTTTAGTTTATTTTGTGTAATGTGAAAAGTAGGGCTACTGGCGATCACCCACTTAAAAAAAGTAACGCACCTCTGCAGAACCTCTTGGATGGTGTGGGATTTTGCAAGTACTTTTTAAGTCTTTCTAGTCGATGTGGCAACAGCGGGCGGCGAACAAGCTGAGATCCGCGAGATCTCTCCCCCGCGCCGGGGGATCCGCGAGATTCCCCGGCGGCTCTCAAAATGTCGCAATTTTTTTTTTAAACTTTCAAAGTTAAATAACTCGGTTATTTTCAATCTATTTTAAAAATGGTAAAGAGAAAATATGTTTCTTTTGGCCAGATCTACCACCCCTTAAAATATCTGCACTCATTTCTGGGACACCCTGTATAAACAAGGGTAATAATTATTAGTAATCAAATTTTATGTTTTATATTATTTATTTATTTACAAGATATATCTATTTATACTGTGATACGCAAAATATGTTTGTAGTTTGTTCAAATGAACAAATGGTAAGAGTCTATTCATATGAGAAATTGAATCGCTTGATTCGATTCCCTAAAAAGAACCGTAATGCTCATTACTAGTATCCAATATTACGATAGTGCCATACATCTCTAATTCAAATTGAAGATTATGAAATGACAGAACATCTGATATTGACAGATGGGAAAAATGAGGAAATGAGGTTATAAATTTTAGGACGGTTGTGTTGTGTTTGTGTTTTATATTGTGATAATTTCGTCTGTTTTTAAAAACAAAGAATTATATAAATGAAGTAGAAATGAAAATAAAGAGACGTTTCAGGTAAATCAGATTACAAATACATTATACGAATATAAATAAAATAAAAATATGTAATTAACGCATATCATTTCAGCTATGATCCGCAGAATAGTAAACAGTGTCGTTGAAGGATGTTTACAGACTCCTTCGGAGAGTTATATTTACCCACATCCATTTACAAAGAGCGATACATTAAGTTTTAGTTGGCTAACTAATGTCTCTCCATGTTTTCCTGTCAATGCAAAAAATATCCAAATTATATCAGAGCCAAAGCAATTTTATGACACCATTTTACACTATTGTTCCACAGCGAGCCAAAGAATTACTTTAGTGAGTTTATATATTGGTATAGGAGAATTAGAAAAGAACTTAATAAACGCTTTAAAAGAAAATAAGTATTTTGGAAACAATAACCTGAAGATAAATATTTTACTAGACTATACAAGGGGAAGTCGAGATAGAGAAAATTCTAGGACAGTATTACAGCCTCTTTTGCAACAAAATGAATCTAATTGCACCGTTTCCTTATATCACACCCCATTTTTAAGAGGTCTTTTAAAAAAATATTTACCCAATAGGTTCAATGAAATTGTTGGTTTACAACACATGAAGCTTTACGTGTTTGATGACACTTTAGTTATAAGTGGTGCTAATTTGTCTAATGATTATTTTACAAATCGACAAGATAGATATTTTATTATTAAAGATAAAAAACTAACAGATTTTTACTGTGGCTTGGTACGTAAAGTGGAAAGTTTTAGTTTAAGAATGGACAAGCACAACAAAATAAATCTTTCAAATAACTGGCAATATTCGCCATATGATGGAAATAAACGTAAATTTATTGAAAAAGCTGGAGACTTAATTGAACAACATTTAGATGATGCCATAAAAGATCAAAACATGATTCAGACGCAGGGTTGTGGTAAGTATTTAAACTACTATTGATTTTGTGGGATTGATATGCATATAAAAATATGTTTTGGTCATAGATACATGGGTATTTCCAACAATTCAAATGGGCCAATTGGGTATAGAACATGACTCTTTAATCACAGAGAGAATTCTTGCTGAGGCTCCCAAAAATGCTAAATTAAAAATTGCTACTGGCTATTTTAATTTGACTAGCCAATACATGAGCACTTTAATTTACGAAACTCGGGCCAATTGCGAGATTTTAATGGCGCATCCTAATGCTAATGGATTTTTAAATGCCAAAGGCATTGCTGGCGGAATACCTTTTGCATATTCCTTAATAGCTAGAATGTTTAAAAAACAGTTTGAAAATAAGAATCAGGGATTTAGGATTAAATTGCTTGAATATCTAAGGGATGGCTGGACTTATCATGCAAAAGGTTTATGGTAAGAAAACAATACATTAGAGAATTGTATAGTTTTTGATCATAATAATTGTTTGTAGGTATTACCCTCCTCATTCTGAATATCCTTGTATGACTATAGTAGGATCTCCTAATTTTGGTGCAAGATCAGTAGTAAGAGACTTAGAAACACAGCTTGTAATAGTTACTGAAAATTCTGAGTTAAGAAAGCAACTTCATGAAGAATGCCACAACTTATATAAGCTGGGACAAGATGCACAAACCCAAAGAGACGTTCCTTCTTGGATATATGTCTTTGTTAAACTTTTTAGAACTTATTTTTGACTAGCTTCAAAGTTTCAGTATATTTTTTGTTAGTTTATTGTTTTTTACATAAATAAATGTTGATTTTTGTTTACAATAGATACTCTTTTTTCGATGTGACTATAATTTCCTTTCTTCTTTCTTTTATCTATAACCGAATTTTAGTCTTATAGACATAGATAAAAGAGTAATAAGAAAATATTTAGTTATTGATTTTATATGGAGAATATAATCATATAATGCCCGATTATACCATTTAACAATAGGCAACTCTTAATACAGCCATCCATAGAGAAAAATACGCTTTTGTTTACATCTGCCTGTTAAGTGTTTACCAATATGTGTTTACGTATTTTATTTATCCTTGTCTCTGTCCTTGTTTTGTGTTTACCTCCCTGGTTTACCTAAAGCTGTCAAAATTTTGAAATCCAGTCTAATTTCATTTTCATTTGACTTGATTTCAGTTTTAATTACCTATTACCCTTTATTACCTTAATAGAGAAGACAGATAAGGTGCACATAAATAAGTAATATAGTAAAAATTAAAGGTAAGTCTGATTACCAGTTAAAATTAAAGGTTAATTTGTAAAGTTTATGCGTCACTATTTAAAATCATTTTGATAATGACTGTTGAGAATGTTTAGTTTGATATCGAATTTGTTACCAAATAAAGTTGTTCAAGGACTCACAGCGGCATATTTTAAGGGTAAATATGGGTATGTATATATCTGACTATTATTGTAAATCTTAATTTTTAGTTGCAACACTAAAATCATTGGGATTTAGAAACAATCACAGTTCACAAATTAACGTATCTTTACCCAACATGAAAGTCACTGTATTGCCTGCCCTTAGTGATAATTACATGTACTTGGTAGGTACATACATCATCTGTGTTTTTATTATTACAGTAGACTTTCTTTAGATCACTGACGAAACAACTAAACAGGCTGCAATAGTAGATCCAGTTGCACCTAACACAGTTTTGGAAGCAGTAGAGAATGAAAAAGTAAACTTAACAAAAGTGTTGACAACCCACCATCACTGGGATCATGCAGGTGGGAATGAGGAATTATTAAAAAAATCTAAACATCCTTTAGAAGTTTTTGGGGGCGACCATAGAATAGGAGCTTTAACAAATAAAATTGGTGATGGAGATAAATTCAAAATTGGAGAAATTGATGTTGAATGTCTGTTTACCCCTTGTCACACTACGGGCCACATTTGTTACTATTTAACAGACTCTACGGGTCAATCAGCAGTTTTTACAGGTTATTTAAAAAAAAAAGAAAAATATACTTTAAATGTTTCTTTCTTTAAATTTGTAGGCGACACCTTATTCATAGGAGGATGTGGTAGATTCTTTGAAGGAACTGCTGATCAAATGTATACAGCTCTTATAGAAAAACTGGCAAAATTACCTGATGAAACCCTAGTTTTTTGTGGTCACGAATACACTGAACAAAATCTTAAATTTGCTAGGCATGTAGAAAAAGAAAACAGAGATATTGTAAAAGCAATTGAAGAAGCAGAACAAAAAAGGGCTAAAGGAATTCCAACAGTATGAAAGAAAAACAAATAAGTATTATCATATTAACAACTAACATTTAAAGGTTCCATCAACAATAGGAAATGAGAAGAAAATTAATCCATTTATGAGAGTTATGATGGGCACTGTTCAGAGACATGCAAGTTGTAGTGATGCTGTTTCCACAATGAAAAACATTCGAAAGGAAAAGGACTCTTTCAAGGCTTAATATATTTATGTATTGAATACACTAATAAATAAAATTTCTGTTATATATAACATTAATTTGTCCTAGAAAATTAAAAGTAACCTACTTTGACTTTTTGTAATCCTCCATTTCTGCATTGTACTTTTCTTTAGACCTTTCATACCGATCAACATATATCTAAAAGAAAGTGTCATGGGGAAATCTTTAATCTCCTAAACTCAAATTCTTACCTTTTTATCAGGAGTAGATAGAGAATTCCATTTAAGTGCTAGTTGTCTTGTGAGTTCCCTTTTTGATGGTTCTATTTCACCTGGTTTTAAATCTGCTATAATCTGATCCAAAAGCAGATGTCTTTGTTCTTGGCAAAATTGAAAAAATGGATTTGAGGGCCTTTTTGGGGCATTCGGATCTCTCTCTGACTTTGTATTCCTCCTTCTTGTTGTCTTCTTTGATGTTTTTGACCTATCGGACTTTGTCTTTTCAAGTCCTTTATCTTTGTATCCTTCATCTAGCTTTTCTTGTTTTATTTTTTCTTTTGGAATAATATTTGGTGTTGATTTAGAATCGAGCTCTTCATCTGAGAGTATATCTGGAGGAATAACACTCCAATCTTCACCGTGAATATTTAATAGTCGCTGTCTAAATTTTTAAATTTTTATTAATAATATTATATGGCTAAAGAGCTATTTTGTATTTCTCAAAGATTTCATTCAGTAACAATTGGTATTTGGTTATTCATTAAATTCACAATTTATGACTGCATATTTGGTAGAAAAATATCAATATACCTAGCAATTATATTACAGAATGGAATTTCTTGAGATATAGAATATCGGGTAATACCGAATATCACATTAATAATACCGTATGTTAAATAGCTAAATATTAAATGAGTTAAGGGGAAATAATTGATTTACCTGAAAAATTGTACTTCTTTATGCCTTCGTTTTGTTATCTTATTTACTTCTTGTATTCGAAAAACTAGAATTTCATTCGCTCTCTGCAGTTGGGAGCATTCTTCCAATAGTAGTTTATATTTATTATAATACACATCATTTTCATGGTTTTCCTCAAAAGCTATATCATTTTCAGATTCATCAGACATCATTTTTAGATTTCTTGGATTTGTATGTTTATTTTTCAAGTTTTAAGTAAGGTTAAGTTTACGTCAGAATGACAGTAACCACAGAACAAGATCTTTGAACTATGCTAGAGATGTCTTAAATACGGAAAGAAAAATATCGATCTCGATCTTTTCAAATGAAATAATGGGTTAAGCAGAGAATAGGTACATTAACATAGAAAGCATGAAATTTTTAAACATTAAGAAATAACATAGAAAGCATGAAAAAACTATTCTCGTTTTAGTGATTCAATATAAAATACCCCGTTATATACTATTTTTTTCTATATTATGGTATTTATAAAATATTAAAGGATCGATTGACTTTAAAATAATTCTCGATAACCATAAATTGGTTTTTAAACTGACAATCTAATTTCTGCAAATTTTTATTGTTCTATTTATTCTATTATGTTCAGAGGAGCTAAGCAGAAAATCTAGAGAAAAGGAGAAAACCACGAGAAAATTTAATAAAAAAAAAGGAAAACCAAAAAATTAAGAAAAACTCCTTAATATCCTACTGCGCTTGCGTGAGCCCAATGCCCATATTGCCTGTGCATATTGCCCATTCATTATCCATTTAATTTGTGCAGACTTTTTCGGTAGTGCTTTTCATCTTTGATTTTCTTGTTTGTTGTTCGTATTTGCTGTGTCAAATATAATTAGATAAAATCAGTGTTCTAATCTAACTAAATAATATTTAAAGTAAATAAAAAAGTGACAATAATTCAAACTGTATACCATTTATTTTCATCGTTCACTGCACTAAGAATCGATCCATCATCCGATCTTTCCAAAATGCTTGTTTTCTAGCAGCGTTTCAGCAATTTTTTAGGTGAGTTTTTTAGAAAATAGAACTAATTTTACTACTTCCTCGCTTATCTATCATCAGCCTCTTGGTTAGCTTCTGTACAATATCTTGGCCTTCTAGTTTTATTTTTGTTTTCATATTTTCTTTTTTGTGTTGTTTTGTTCTGTAGAAGTACCCGTTGAAGATCTAATTTTTCACAATGGACTCAAAGTTAACAAGTACAAAGCCAGTTTTGCCCGTCGGCAGGGTAAACACAATTATGAAAAGTTCCTCAGATGTTGAAATTGTGAGTAAAGAATCTTCAGTTATCATGTCGAAAGCTGCTGAACTGTTTATAAGATCTCTCACCCAAGAAGGGTATAGTGAAACAAACCAAGGCAGAAAACTAGATTACAAACATTTGTCCAACGTGGTTCATTCCGATGAGAAATATAATTTCTTAAGAGATATTCTGCCTAAGAAAATAACAGTTCTCGAGTTCAAAAAGATCATGGCCAAGAAAGAAGCTGCTGAAAGGGGCAGTGATGGAGAAGACAGTTCATCGGAGGAAGAATCAAGTAGCGAGGAAAGTAATAGTTCAAAAAGTTCGGATGATTCACAGAAACATTAAAATGACAATTTGACTAGTTTATTTTGTTTTAAATGAAAAGTTCGGTGTCATTCTTGTGAACATTGTTATGTTACCTAATTTATTACTAGAGATAAAATTGAAGAAGTAGGTACCTCAATACAATAATAGATATGTTTGATTTATATTAATTAATTCATTTTTAAGGGTACTTTTTTGTTAGCTTAAGTTTTTAACTTACAAGAGGTTGTAATAGTTACATTATTGTCTTTGATTTTTACTGATATTAAATCTTACAATAATTTATCTATTGAAATCAAGCCGTTTTAACAACTAAATTGTAAATAACCAATAAACCTTCAAAATATATTTCTTTTTCTTTTAAATAATAAAAATATGTCTTAGTAAAACAGCCTAATTTTGCATGAAAAATCAATTAGAAATTTTTAGCTTGTTTAATTTATCATATGTTATTTATTTTTCTTTTATTTTCTTATTTGTTATAGGAAACTAAGTGTGGATTTTTTATATTATCTTCTATTTCAGTTCACAATTTATTTATTAGAATATTCTTTATAATATTTATGTATAATATAATGGATGTCTTCAGAATATTTACCTCAAAATTTTTTTTCACTAAAGGCCAATATGCTTAATTTTGTAAGACACTGTATATACAGGGCTGTCTTTAAATTTTTATAAAGTATTTTGTTTTAGATGTAATATATAGGGTGACAAATTACAGATTTTTTTTAACTGGTACTGGTGATGATATCTATCTGATATCTATAATAAAATTTGGAATATTTTTATACTAAGTATTATAATTTTGATTGAAATTTATTAATAGCGACATGGGCATCATAAATAAGAACAATTAGCATTTTACAATTTTTGTTTCAATAATCACACCACAACTCTATACAGGGTCGCTGATATGTATGGGAAAGGTCGATTATTAAGTAAAATATACGAGGTACCGCAAAAAGTTAAATATAAATGTTATAGGGTTTTTAAATGTCTATTAGCGAGTAATAAATTTAAGTATACAGGGTCGGTCATAAAGTGACACATCACAAAATGTACCTCAAACCAACGGTTTCCGAATTATTGACTTTTGAAAATATGACTTAAACAATTTAATTCAATTAATTTCGATGTGTTCGGGTTCATTTAACGATGCATGATGTGGAAACTGTGATACATTAGTTTTCAAGTTAGCATTTATGTATAAAATGAGATTATATTAAATCTGGAAATTACAAAAAAAAATCTTAACATTTTATAATCAAAACTTTATAATTCGGAAAGGGTTGAATTTACGTACATTATGTGTATTACCATTATTGCTTAAATTTGAAGGAACAATTGAAATATGTTATAATATAGAGGGGGTTGCATTTAAATAAATAAATTTTGAAGTGCCACAACTTTATTACCGACCCTGTATACTTAAATTTACTACTAGCTATTAGACATTTAAAAACCCTATAACTTTTGTATTTAACTTTTTGCGATATCTTTTGTATTTTACATTATAATCGCCCGTTCCCATACATTTCAACGACCCTGTATATAAATATTTACCAATAATAAAAACCATACATTTTTTACAAGAAAAAAGTACGCTGTTAATACTAATATGATCGGAAAAAAAAACGGCGTCAGCGATGGCTATGAAAAGATCGCTATCATTTTTTTCATATTATATGTAAAATTATATGGGGAATGTCATCGATGTTTATTTCCAAACGAACTGGACGCCGTTTTTATTTTCGATCATACGGTACTATGTGATCGAAAAAAAAAACGGCTTCACAGATGGCTATGAAATAAAGATCGCTGTCACTTCATATGTAAAATTATCTGGGAAATGTCATCGATCGTCATTTCCAAGCCAAAGGGCTATCGCTTTTTCGATCATACCGAGAATCATACGGTACTTTGCAAAAACGGCGATGTTTTTTAAATATGCTATTTAATGCCATGTGTCTTTTTTTCTGTACAAAAAAAACTGACCAAAGAGGACTAGGCTAAATTTATAGACATAGGCTAAATTTACAGACATTTTTTAGATATTGTTTATAATAATTTTTAAATCAATAGTTTACAACTTCTGATAATTCTATTGCCAATTCTGCCAAACCAAACCAAACCAAACATATTTTCATCTCATCAATATCTATATCTCATCTCATCAATATCTGAAATATACAGGGTATCTCAGATTTTAATCGGGAAAATTTAATAGACGATAGAACTTGCAAAAATAAAACAAAAAGTTCATATCAACTTGTAAGATTTAAAGCTTCCTTTTCGAGATACAGGGTACCATTAGAATACCAATTATAATATTAATTACCAATTAGAATTTATTTTTTTTCGCAAAAAGTAAGCAAGATAGACAAAAAAGTCAGGAGACAAAAAAATAATATTTTTAATTACTAAATCCAAAAATAATATTAAACTTCTAAAAAAGCAGTGACGTGCCTATTTTTTTTCCTTTAAAATAATTTAACAGTGATGCCCCACCGCCGACCCTGGTCATTAAACTTAAATCTAATTACGTCAAATTAAGTCCCATAGTAAGTATTATAAACGGGTCAAGTTATATCCAAATCGATTAAATAGTTTTTCAAATATCTTAATTTTTTTTTCTTTTAATAAGTAACTTAACACCCTGTATCTCGAAAAGGAAGCTTTAAATTTTACAAGTTGATATGAACTTTTTGTTTTATTTTTGCAAGTTCTATCGTCTATTTAATTTTCCCTATTAAAATCTGAGACATCCTGTATACTATTTTTAGCCGACCATACCAATAGGTATGGTAGGCTATTAAGATCGGCAAAATGAGTTATTTGGTCATAAATAACCTAAATACAAAATATTTTCATGGTGTCTGTCTGTCTGTCTGTCCGTCTGTAACACGATAACTCAAAAACCACTAAACCGATTTTAACCAAATTTGCCACAAAAATACTGTGGCACCCGAGAATCTGGCCATTAGTTTTGGGGGTTGGTAAGGGGGTATGGGAGGGGGTTAAAATTTTTAATAAATCGTAACTCCAAAATTACAGTAGCTAGCGAAACGCGGTTTTCAATTTAAGATTAGGAATAATATTTGCAACAAAATTTGTAATAACATCAAAATCAGTCCAAGTCGCAGTTTTTGAGATTAAAAAAATTGGAAAAATTCCTTTACTTTGAAACTAAAAGAACTGCCTACCAACTTTTTATTAACATATTTTAGTATGGGCGGCTATACGTGCCTCCAGGCGCCAATTTTTTTAATTAATAGCTCTGTATTTGTATAAAAAAAAATAAGACATTAGGACATATATTTACAGAAACTTCATATCTCGAATCTTGAAATAATGTTAAGAAACACTCTGTATACACAATTAAAGTAGAAAAAATAAAAGGTTGAAAATAGAAAACTATTTCTATTTTAATTTTTCTTATTTGCTCATTTTAATATCTCTTGTATTATTTTTAGTAGACTATAAATATTTCTCCACTTTTAGCAGCCTTAATATCTGCTTTATTCTATTTTGTATTTCTCTACATTGTAAACTATAAATTTATCACAGCCCGCCAATGAATTTTGATAATAAACGATAACAAAGGACGGTCTACTTAAAATCAAAACCGCTTCTTTCCACAGAACATTTGTACAGAATCGTTCCGTAGGTTAAGATTTTAGCTTTTTTTTCCGTCTTGGAGATATTTTGAAGGCGTGGGAAGTGAAAATTTGTGCTATCTAATTCATTATATCTTGTTTAAATAACAGAGACGTGTTTGAAAAGTGATCAACAGTGCTTATTTATGTGATCGTTTTAATGTAAAGGAAGTATTTTCTTTAATATTATGTTGAAGTTTAAAGGTAAGGAAAAAATATCGTTTTAATTAAGTAGTTTAAGATATTTTAAAATTATTTTACTTCCATGTGTTCCTATTTATCTATTTGTAGTTGTTTATTCTTTTAAAATTTGCTTTAAAATTTTCCTAATGAATAAGCCGTGTTATTTGGAAGTTTTGCTAGCAAATTCTGTTTTACAACATAAGTACCTATTTTATTATACTAAACAAATACTGAAATGTACTTCAAGGGTTTTCAAATTTCTATATAGCTCCAGATTACCCCTTTGAGAAGAGAAGTCACACACCTTGTATATATACAAATAATAGTCTACAAAAAACTATCATAGTGTTTAGAGTTAAACTAACGGATGTTTTGTTATAAATTTCAGTACGTTTTAGTTTTTACTAGCAATTTTGGTTGTCAAGTTTAGTTCAAAGAAATTATACATATTGCCTAATTTGTTTTTATTATAACTTGTAGGAAAAACTAATTTCTAATAAATAATTTGAGAGAAAATAAAAATTAAAAATTAATGAAAAAAAAAGGGAAATTGGCATATATAAAAATTAAAGAACTCAAACAAAATAATAACAAATACTCTAATAATTAAAAAAAACTAGACTAAGAAGAATTTTATTTAATCGGTATTTGTTTAATATATCCATCCTTTATTTAATAAAGATTTCTGTTTTTACTTTATAAAGTATTTCTTGTAATCTCGTGCTTTTTGACGATAATTTCCAGCTCATTTTAAAACAATTACCGAGTACACTGAACTGATTGCGATATCAACATTTGTCTTATTCACAACAATCATTATTATTATAACTATTTACCGGATGAATAATATTAACTGGACAGTATTAAACAAAATTTAGTACATCGATCGATTTGATAAGGTAGTCAGGTGGTTCAGTTATCGATATCAGAAATCAAACTACTATGTATTGAGATTTGAAAAGCTGATCTACTTTATTTAAGTGGTTTATTTTAATAAGCGTCTATAATCCACGTGCTTACGATAAGTTTAAAAAAATGTAATTCTTTAACAAAACATTGAAATAAATGGGTATCTAAAAATGTAGCAATGAAACGATCTGTTTCTCTAATAAATAATGTTTATTTTGTCTTTGTGACAGATAATTTTGATTAATTGAAACTATTATTCATAAATGTATTAAACAAAATAGATTTATTAAAAGGATATGAATGAATTTTAAAAAATCAAATAAATGTTTTTTTATATTACCAATAAGCCATATAGTTGTTTAAATGAATTTTATTTTTATTTACGTATTATGTTATTTATGTTTTATGTTTGTTTTTGAAATATTCATATTAGAAACCACGTGAATAATGCCAGGGGCAGTTGGTGTACACATGCGAAATATATCGTTAAAAATAATTTTAAAATGCCATCTTTTGTTATCCAATATACATCTATGAATTGTCAGTGGTCTTCATTGTGGCAATAATTGTTTAATTGAAAATGATGCTGTGAAGTTAACGATTTTTTCTTGTGGTTTGAGTCTACCTAGATTAAAAACTGTTATGGAGAATATAACTTTTTGACTAAAATACAGTTTTATAAATTTCTTTGTTATATTTTTTATGGAGGGAACATACTTACAGTATGTGAAGTGGCTGAATATTGTTTTTTTAGAAATCTACAAGAATTTTCTTATGCAAATATACACCAGGAAAAAATCGAAATAAGAAAAATAAATATACAAGCAGAATAACAACCCTCTAACCAAATAAAATATTTCTTATTGTCTATTATTATTGGGGGTGTATTGGATATAATAAAAACAAAAAACAGATATTTATTATTAGTCTGTGCCTATAGATATATTTCAATAAAATAACTATTCACTTCACCATTTGTCAAGAAAATAACCGACCAGAATATTTAGATCAAAATGTTTTTAGAGCCCAGATTTTTTATATTTTAAAAATGTTTTAGATGTATTTTGTTCTGCGGTAAATTTTACAAGGGTTACTGGCTAGTTTAATTACTTATTTTGCAACTAAAATTAATTGGTTTTAAAAAATGTTGACTCCAAAAGGAGGAAAATAATTTTAAAAGAAAGTGAGAGTGACAAATATGTTACAGATCTCATATTTGTACTGATATCCTTTTGATATATAACATTAGTCGTTTACTGAAAAATTATTAGACATGTTTGATACATGATCATACTCCTCTAAACAGTAGGTACCTATGTGTGAACGACTCTAGTAATCAAAGGGTGAGGCTATATCATAAAAGTATATCATATTTTTTATGATATACGCTGTAGTAGATCATAAAATAATATAATATATAATACAAACTCTAAAGACGTATTTTACTCGCTACATACAGGGTGGCGCATATCATTCGCCTCTGTTGATTATACGAAAACGGAAAGATACAGAAAGAAAATATTTTATCCGTATATGTGGGGAGGTAATGTGCACAATTTAAAATTATTTTGAAATATACAGGGTGTTTCAGAACTACGATCCATACCAAAGTTATATTTATTCTTATGGAGTACCCGGTATTTTATTTATTACATACATATTTACATTTTTGCATTCTTGGGCGTAAAAAAAGGCATTTATTATAAGGGTTAAATATGTTTAAAATCATTTGTTTTTTAGATATTTAAAGTTATTTAAATATGCATGCTACAATACAATATATTATCAACACCTGTACAGGGTGGGTCAAATTCGACGCTTTTAAATGGAAACATCATTTTCTATAGGAGATAGACGAAAAATAATATCGGTGTCTGGAGCTCAATTTTCATCAAAAACATGATGGTGAAAACCGCACATCAATATCTGTTACCGTTTCGGAGTTACGGGGTGTTTTTCAAAAATGTGCATTTTTAACAAATCGCTGTAACTTTTTTGCTAATGAAAATTTTGGTAAACATTTCCAAAGCACCTTTTTACGTAGAATTTAATGGTTTAAGTATATTTTTTTTTAAATTAATATTTTAAGAGTTATCAACAAAAAAATTGATTTTTTATTTGGGACACCCTCTATATTTTTAATTAACTGAAAAGAATTTAAAATTACCTTTCCAAAAATATAGCACAATTGATATTTTTTTATAATCCCCTTCGAAATACAGAATTTTTAAAAGTTCGCCTCTTTGAACTAGTAGGCTTTGGACCCCTTATTGATGATATGCCCTTAATGGAACTCGAAAACATATTTTCCAGCAAGACGACGCACCGGCTCTGAACGCTGAAGTTATCAGCAAATTTTTGCAGCCAATTTCAAGAATAATAATTGTATAGCTAACCAAGATCCCAGCCGTTGGCCGTCGAGGCCGCCTGACTTAGTGCCCATGGATCTAATCCTATCGATATATTTGCGGAAGAATAAAGGTTCCTTATTCTTCCGTATAATCTAGACAAGAATTAGAAATACTTAGCAGTTATGGGAGGGTACCTTTCACCCCCACTGAGTTAATGAATTTCGCGATGAATGTTCAAAAACGGTCCCGTCTGTCCATAACAGAAGACAGTCGATATGTCGAACACTTGTAGCAAAATCTCATGTCTTGGTTTGCTATTTATTTGTATTGTTATTAGATATAGTTTAAATGTGTTGATGTTGGTTAAATATATTTTAAATTGTTATAAAATTCTGCATCTCTCATAGCAAATATTATTTTCATTTTAATTGATGCCCACAGCTACATTTTTTTTTGCATTACAGCGGGTGCCGTTCATAGCCTACTTATTTAAAGCCGACGAATTTTTGTATACTCTATATCTCTAAGAGAAATCGAACAAAATATCAAGTGTGTTATATTTTTGGAAAGGTAATTTTAAATTCTTTTCAATAAATTAAATATATACAGGGTGTCCCATATAAAAAATCAAATTTTTTGTTGATAATTCTTAAATTATTAATTTTAAAAAAATTATACTTAAACCATTAAATTTTAGGTAAAAAGGTGCTTTGGAAATGTTTTCATAAAAATACAAAATTTTCCATAGAAAACAAGTTACAGCGATTTGTTAAAAATGCATATTTTTGAAAAACACCCCGTAACTCCGAAACGGTAACAGATATCGATATGCGGTTTTCACCATCATATTTTTGACAAAAATTGAGCTCCAGACACCGATATTAGTTTTTGTCTATCTCCTATAGAAAAGGGTGTTTCCATTTAAAAGCGTCGAATTTGACCCACCCTGTACATTACTTTTCTTGTGCTGAGTTTAAAGGTAGAGAAATAAACTTTCCTGAAAAATTTTATTGCTTCTTTAAATTTATACAGCTTATACAGATTAATTGACTCTTATAAAAAATCCATATATCTACAAGTCGTCCTAAAATTAATCAAAGAACTATTACTTCGTTTTTCTTGATAAAATAGTAAGTTCTATTTAATAAATGATATTTATTCATACTATTGTAGAAAAAATAAAAGTTAACTGCTATAAATTTTAAGTAAAGTCCATAAACTAATTTCGATTTTGAAAATAGTTACTGTCACTAGAAACTTGCCATGGCAATACCAGCCCTCTTGGTTGCCATTTTATTGAAAAAATGCTGTTTATTCAAAATCTGAGCTAGATAGGTATATCGGCATCCCTACTATAGTTTAAAAGAGCATTTAAATCTGCTTCGATTTATTTTAAAAAAATACAGAGTATTGCATTTGAATTAACCAAGTTTTTATGTAAAATAAATACATATTTAAAATAGACCAGCAATATTTGATAGTCCTGCATAAGTTAAATAATGAATTCAAATTTTTCAGTAAGTTTATTTCTCTGGCTTAAAAGTCAGCACAAGAATTAATTCTGAAATATAATGTACGTATAATGTAATGTATAATGTGTGTAAAAAACAATGTTTTTTTTTATTATAGCATGTATATGTATATTTAAATATCTTTAAATATCTCAAAAACCAAAACTTGTAAACATATTTAATCCTTATAATAAATGCCTTATTTTATGTCCAGAGACATATATATATGTCCAATTCTATAAAAGATCTAACTTTGGTATAGATCTTAGTTCTGATATACCCTATACATTTCGAAATAATTTTAAATTATGCATATTGCCTTCTCACATATACTCATAAAATATTTTGTTTCTACATCTTTCTGTTTTTGTATATTCAACCGAGACGAATGAGGTACGCCACCCTGTACAACTTTGGACACATAATTTGTACACTTCTAATTCGAATAGAAAATCAAATAGACATTTTATGTTCTCTTATTCATTCGCTTGATTTTCCAATACGAGTTTATTTATCTTATGCAACTTTGCATTATGGAGAAAATGTAACATACCTATAAGCTACCGTTTTGCGATTACCTACATCCCACATTATTATTTTCCATTGTTCTTAAACAGCCTAGGCTCTACATTAGCGTAGGCCCGTAATGAAATTTAATGGAAGTTAATTTTATTTACACAATTCTGCTTATTGGTCATGTTACTTATCTTTCAGTTCTTTACCGACATGTCCGCTATACATTTAATTTAGCACAGTGTTTTCGTTAAATAGCCAGTATACGCGTATACTAAACGGTTGTTTCGGGTCCTAACTCGGTTTTGCGGTAAATGATAAAATACTGTCGCATTTTCGTGTTCTTGATATTTATGTTTTTGGTTTGAGTTTTTATTTTTTATACTTAATTACAAATAAGAAAACGAAAGTATAAGGTAAGTGTCACAATATTCAAAATATGGACATTGCTTTAAAAAAATTACAGGAATAAAAACCGAAATATTTTTTTTATTTGTTACTAAAATCAAAAAACCTAAGAAAGATACAATTATTACTTACTCATTAATTTTAAGTTATTATAAACGAAGAAACAGTAATATAAATTAGTAATAATTTCCACTTTATTGTGTGACATAAACAAAAAAAAATAATAACCAGTATTTATATTATATCCGTTAATGTAGAAACTTTATGTATTTTTAGTTATTGGGGTTTGATGATGTTAAATTAAATAAACTTCTAGTATTAAATTAATAGTAATATATCTAACAATACAGATATAAGCTTAATATAATAATAAACTTATATAAGTGCAAATATTTTTAGTAATAGTATATTCGGCCATAGAATCACGATTATGAGGTTTTTTACGAAAAAAAAAATTGAAAATTGAAATTTTTTTAAATATTTTTGAAAATGTTTTTAGTTTTTACTTAAAAAACATAATTTTTGGAAAATATGGAAGCATGGGTAGTAGATTAAATTTACAAGAAAGAAAATCCAGAAAAGATCCAGTGGTTTTCAAAATTTAAGCAAAAAACTTTATTTTAAACAATTTTTTTTATTAAATTATAATTTTTAATTTATTTATTTAAAATAAAATAACTCGGTTATTTTGGACTTATTTGAAAAACAGTAAAGAGAAAATATGTTTCTTTTATCGGGTATATTTTCGGGGCTGGTAGATAAAAAAAGATCCAGTAGTTTTCAAAATTTAAGCAAAAAGCTTTATTTTAAACTATTTTTTTTATTAAATTATAATTTTTAATTTATTTATTTAAAATAAAATAACTCGATTATTTTGGACTTATTTAGAGAGAAAATATGTTTCTTTTATCGAGTATATTTTCGAAAATATTTGCACTTATTTAAGACTCACCCTCTATAAGAATGTGCAACTATACTATTACAATATACGAAAATATCTTCGTAAATGCCAAAACCGTGTCTAATCCAATCAATTCAAATCAAACTGTATAAATAAACAGGGTGTTTCAAAAACATGTGCCATCTCTCGTGGGGAGTAGCTATTCAGGGGATTAAAGTCTCTCTTTTTTTCCGATTTCGCCGATTTGTATGAAATCGAGGGTAAAAAAGTTATTATAAGTACGACATAGTTTAATGCTAAAAAGTGTTGACAGATTTACCAGGGACGTGCAGTTGGGTTATCACTGGAATATTTTCCAAAAAAAAACGTGCGCCACTGACTTTTTATCTCTTGTTAGCAAAATTGTGTAGGCCGTTTAATGCTGATTAAAAGATGTCTCTTCATATTTTGTCGATTTCGGTGCCCTTGATGAGATAAACGCAATTTTATTAATTTGCCTTTATTCGAATCTAGTGGCATCTTAAAATTTTCTAATGTTATTAACTGACCAAAGTATTAAAAAAATGAAAAACATGGATGCGGAAATCAGAGGCTGAAATAGATTCAAAACTTTTAAAAAATATTTTTTTTTGTAATTTTCTTAAATACCGTATGTTTTTAGAATTTCCTGTA
Organism: Sitophilus oryzae; assembly: GCF_002938485.1. Lineage (NCBI taxonomy): Eukaryota > Metazoa > Arthropoda > Insecta > Coleoptera > Curculionidae > Sitophilus > Sitophilus oryzae. The sequence goes on along the minus strand of NW_022147237.1, from coordinate 2,279,679 downwards.
GGAAGCACTAAACATCAGTGATATACATTTTAATAAAACATAATTATTTTGAACCTTGTAAACATCAAATTTCACACACACGTTAGGTTAATTTTTTTGACAATTATGACAAATGCTTGAAAATTGAATTAGTATGATTTGTATCAGATGAAATGAGATATTTTACTACAGAGTACAGTTTACTATTTCAAGAATATATTCCAGCGATTAGTTTAAAGGTATTTACTAAATTTTGTTATTAGATACGTATGTAAACATAAATTGTAAGTAGTTAAAATGAAGAAGTTGTGTTTAAAAAACTCACAACGTAGTTCAGTCATTGGGGATCAAAAAAGGGGCCTGCTTGGAAAAAAGTCCGGAAGTTTTGAAACTTTGCAGGTTTATAGGTTTTGGGGTCCCTAACTAAAATCCATAAAATGCACATTTCCAGACTTGCCGCCGGCGCCAAGATGGCGCCCAAAAATGGCATTTTGTAAATATCTCGAAAACTATTCATTTTTCGTAAAAATTTGAAGAGAGAAAAATTAAAGAGAATAAAATTTCTTTTCTTGCCTTTAGGTACAAAATCCCTGGAAATTTTACAATTTTGCGTAAAGTATGATATATTATGTATAGTCGATTTTCCGAACTCAAATGTCGATTAGGGTTCACTAAAACTAGTTTTAGTTTAGTTTCTTCAATTTTGTCATAAAACAGTGGCGTATCATTAATTCGTTTAATATAATAATAATTAATTTATGAATAATTAATTGTCGTGCTGGACAGCATTCATTGCGAACTTACCACCAGGTTCAGCATTGCTCTGGTTGTACCAAAGATGCCGAAGAATGGGGTTGGAAAAAACAAAAACAGGCATTACTCCAGTCACAACGTTGACAGATCCAGCTCCAAAATCCCTAATGGGATTTTTATCCTGTAAATGCAAAACCAACAACTGTGGTAAAGCTTGCGGATGCAGAAAAGCAGGATTAAAATGTTCAATGATTTGTGCATACTGTAATGGGAAATCCTGTGACAATATCACTGAAGTGTCACTCGACGAATCCGATGAAGAGGAGTTGGACTTACTTGTAGATATCCCTCTGGCGGCTGAAGATGAAGAGTTGGACGAACTGAGAGACCACCCTGATGAGCCCAGCACAGCAGACACTATCGACTTTACATCAATGAGCCAGGTCCGTCGGGCTTGTGCAGATAAGTTAAAGTTTTTAATTTACCTAGTGGAATAGGCCTCCGGGGAGACCACGTTAAAATAAACGCGCCATATACTTTACCTCTTGGGGGGTATGGAAACAGGTACACATTTTTGATAATTAACATTAATTATTCATAAATTAATGAGCGAATTAATGATACGCCACGGTTTTATTACACAATTGAAGAAACTAAACTAAAACTTGTTTTAGTGAACCCTTATCGACATTTGATTTCGGAAAATCGACTATACATAATATACTTATCATATTTTACGCATAATTGTAAAATTTCCAGGGATTTTGTGCCTAAACGGTTGACTTTAGCGAAAATTTTCATAGAAACTTTTTTTATAGGAAATTTTATTTTCTTTAATTTTGCTCTCCTCAAATTTTTGCGAAAAACGCATAGTTTTCGAGATATTTACAAAATACCGATTTTGGGCGCCATCTTGGCAAGATGGCGGTGCCGGCGGCAAGTCTGGAAATGTGCATTTTATGGATTTTAGTTAGGGGCCCCAAAACCTATAAACCTGCGAAGTTGCAAAACTTCCGGACTTTTTTCCAAGCAAAAATCTCCAATGACTGAACTAAACAAGCAAATTAATATATCACAAAAATGCAAAATACATCAACCAAATCGTAATATGACTATCTACAAAATAGGAAAAGGACATGGTTAATTACTTTTGAAGAAACAAAATCTCCATCATTAGATTAGAGAAAGAAAATAGAAAGAACAATCACTTATTCATAAATTATTCTAAAATGTCTTTACAAATGTTCACAAATAATTTAACCGAATTTAAATAACTGATGGTCTACGTTGAATTAAAATAAATTATTGTTACGAATTTTGAGGGTTTTTAATTTAAACACACGATAAAAGCACTGATTTCTTGCATGACTAAACCTATAATACTACCCTAGACTACTTAATAATATCTATTACATCACAAAAAGATTTTACAATTTATTAATAATTCCAAATTGTATTTTCCCGCTTTGATCGATACTTATATACCTACTGAAAATATTTTAAAATTAGTGTTATCAGTTTTTTTTAATACCCATATTTACGACGACTATAGCGCCATCTCCCTATACTCTTCATCATTACTAAATATTTTATTCTTGTAGGAATATGCCGTTTAGCCGAGAGTAACTCCAGAACATTATGTCATTATTGCAAAAACCTTGATCATAATCCCGTATATGAAACCTGAAATTATCTTACAAAAATCTCCTGAATTTTAATTCCCTGAACGGTATTTTATTTGATGAAGCAGAATTTCCCCTATGAAGTATCATTTATTTTATATTAATAATAACACATAATTTAATATTTTGTTGCAGAACTGTTTAAATCTTCAGTGGTCCCCGCCAGCCACGCATGGAAGAACAGGCGCAGCTCCATAACGGCCCCAGGCAGCCCCACCGCACAGCTACACGTATGAAACGGCCCCTGACAGCGCTCCCCCTAGCGTCGTTGCGTCGCCAGTTCACCAGAGACCTTTTGGAATGGCCCAAACTATGGACACTCACGGCCCATCAGCCGGCCCAAACGATAACGAAATAAGTGACAAGTCGCGCCGCGATATCACCCTCCCTTGCACCGACAGCAGCAATTGTAACGGCAACGCCGCGTGTCGCGATAGTAATAGATCTAGCCTAAGTAACGATAGCGCTAAGAAATCTTCGACGTCGTCATCGTCCAAAAATGGGAAACAGAATAAGGGAAAGAAGTATGACCTGGAGTTGTATCTTAACGAGAAGAACTCTGAGAATGAGTCGAAGGTTGAGGTAAACCCGCTTTTCGAATCGGGAGAGAAAGAACGGCTTTTAAACCGAACCATCAGCATGGCAGCGGACGACAAACCAGTATTACACGTGCAGTTTAACCATAAAGATAGCGATTCGTCAATTATTAAGCAAGAACCCCCATCGACTCCATCATCGGACGATGATGAATCTAGTTCGTCATCCTCCAGCTCATCATCTAGCGAATCTCTGGAGATCTCCGAGGCCAGACCGCCAGACGGAGGCTGGGGATGGGTGGTCGTCATAGCCTCCTTCGTAGTTAATCTGATCGCCGACGGTATAACGTTCAGTTTCGGCGTCATATTCGTAGAGTTCTTAAATTACTTCGGGGAAAATCGCGGAACTACAGCCTGGGTGGGAGGCTTGTTCATGGCCATGCCGTTGCTTTCTGGCCCGGTAGCTAGTTTTCTCACCGACAGATACGGTTGTAGAAAAGTAACCATTTTCGGTGCTCTCTTAGCCTCGGTAGGGTTTATTATTAGCTCCCAAGCCAACAGCATGATGGTCCTGTGTATAACCTTCGGGGTATTAGCTGGATTCGGGCTTAGCTTGTGTTACGTAGCTTCCGTAGTCATCGTAGCTTATTACTTCGATAAGAAGAGATCGTTTGCCACCGGATTAGCCGTATGCGGTAGCGGAATAGGTACATTCATATTCGCCCCGTTGATCCAACTCCTTCTCGATGAGTACGGATGGAGAGGAACAACTTTAATCCTTGCAGGGCTCTTCCTGAACATGGTGGTGTGCGGAGCCTTAATGCGGGACCTCCCTTGGACCTCGGAGAAACAGAAATCGTTAGCGAAAGAGCGAAAAAAGAACAGGAAGTTGAAGAGGAAGAAACATCCTAAGTCGGCCGATTCCTTCTCTGTTAGTACTGGTACATGTACTGCCAGCGTTTTACAACCAATCGTTGAAACCAACGAAGACCCAGAGTTCGATCACGAGAAGAGCAGGTTGTATAGTTCGTTAGTTCATTTGCCGACGTACATCAGAGATGGAGAAAAGATCCCTGTGGAAGTTTTGGAGTTATTGGCCAGCAACAAAAACATTTATAACATTCTTTTAGCTAACTATCCGAATCTTTTAGTACCATCGAGGAGTTTCAGCGATTCAGGTCGCTTAAATGAAGCTAGTCTGACTTCGAAGCATGCCAATACTACGACGCAGTTGTCACCTCCGGCGCTTCTATGCAAGGAAGATACCTGGTGGTTGAAAGGAAACCCTACATCTCCAACGTCGCCTACCCAGAAACCTATGGCATCCAAGAAATTCCCTGCTGCTTTCTTAAAGGACCTACGAATCCACAGATTGTCGGTTACTTATAGAGGTGCCATGCTAAATTTAAAAAGGTACCGTTTAAGGGCCAGTTCCTGCCCGGACATCTACAGAAACTCGATGACCACGATTGCTCAAGAAAAGGTTCAGTGGTACGCCGGACTGTGGGACTTTTGGGATTTGCTGGTGGATATGTTCGATTTCTCCCATTTTGCCGACTCCAAGTACCTGGTGTTTGCCTTATCGAATTTTCTTCTTTACACCTGGTACGACGTGCCGTACGTTTATTTGACCGACAACGCCAACCAGCTGGGATACTCTGAGAAGGACGCATCTATACTCATTTCTATTATTGGAATTATTAATATGGTTGGTGAGGTAAGTTACAGTAAAGAATAAGAAATGTTATTTATTTAATCAGCTATTTTTTAAGTCATTAGTAACAAATACCGTATGATCGAAAAAAAGCGGCATTCAGTTGGCTTGGAAATTGTGATCGATGGCATTCCCCATATAATTTTACATAAAGAATGACGCTGTTTTCTTTTCGATCATATACAGGGTGTCCCAGAAATAAGTGCAAGTATTTTAACTGGTAGTATAGTTCAGCCCCAGAAACACGCCTATGAGTTTTTTTTCGCGAAAAAAAAAAATAAAAATTCGAAATTTTTTGAAAAATGTTTGGAATTTTTTTTAGTTTTTAGTTAAAAAACATAAGTTCTTGATAATATGGCGACATAGGTATTAGATTAAATTTACAAGAAAGAAAATCTAGAAAAGATCCAGTGGTTCTCAAAATTTTAGCAAAAAATAATATTTTTTAAATGTTCAAATGTAAAATAAGTAAAATAACACCCTTATTTTGGACGAACTTATTATTTCTTGTATATTTAATTTATGAAAAACGATAAAGAGAAAATATGTCTCTTTTAGCGAGATATACCACCCTTTAAAATACTTGCATTTATTTCTGGAACACCCTGTATTATACAGGGTCCAACAATACTGTGTCGGGCACTTAGCTCTTAGAATAAAAAAAACTAAGTTAAAGTTGTGGTCATTATTTAATTAGTTAAACATTCCCAAAGGAATGTTAATTAGGGAACCTTAATAAGACTACCATCACAATATTTAATCAATCGAAGTGTAAACAAACTCATTACCAAGTCCATCGATACTGAAATTACTTTGTTTGCAAAATTACTCAGATCAAATTGATTTTCCACTTTGGCTAAATTAGCTTATATCCAATAAATCGAAAGTTTAGGTAAGGGAAGTTTTTGCCACTAACAATAATGAAACTACTAATAATATACATTTATTTTACTTTATCTACTAGCAAAGAGTAAAACCTCAAATTACAGTCCACCTTTTGGTTGAATAATTCTTGTTGGAAAATGTTTGAAAGCCATTAGCAGGATAGAATGAAAAGGGACCCTTAACAAAAGTTTTCAAAGTCAGGAGCAGCAAACATTAGCTAAAATGATAGATGGTATTTTACTGCGGTACACAACATACAAAAAAAAACGAGTCTATACAATTTTTATTTTATATCATTTATATCTTTAAAAAAATTCTCTCAACGCGAGTCTTAAATGTTTATATTAGCTTCATTAATTATTCCTTTCTTTCCTTTCTCAGCGGTTTTTTAAAAAGTATTTAAGATTTTTAGTTAGAAACTTTTTAATGAAAAACTAACTTTTTCTGTTTAATTAAACCGTTGAAACTTTTATCTAGGGAGGATTTTTTCTTTTTTATAATTAATCTTGTTTTAAAAGGTCAAAAAAAGAAACAAAATACAGAAAAGTTCTTTTCTATAAAAACTTCTATAAATTGTCTGAAATTGAAGCATGCGGTATAAAATTAATGTAATTTGGTGGTCAACAATTGAACAAATTAACTTTGACCTAAAGTTTTGATAGTTAATATTTTTTTAATTATAGAAATATCCTAAAAAGTACTTCGGTATATTATAGTAAACTTTAATAACTAAAGCTTCATTTAGAACGGCGAAATTAGTGGAATAAATTAGTGGTTGGATCCAAGGACTGTAAATATTCTAAAGGACTGTTCGATCGCGTCAAATCGCCGCTGTCGTAGTCGCCGTCGAATGCTACGTCACGCGCTGACCAGCGCTCCACAGTGCGGCGGATGGTTATTCTAGCGGGACAAGACAAATCAAGAGCAATGTTTGGGACTTAAAATCTAAGAACGTAGCAAATGGTCTAATATATTGTAACTATATGGTTAAATTTATTTATTTATTAACAACTTAATTTATTAATAAATAAATACAAGATAATAAAACTATGATATTATTCGTACATGACACACAAAAACCGTATTGTAAACTATTGCCAAATACATAAAATTATGATATCAGGTGAAATACTTACAAAAAACTCTTTAGCAGTTATTTTTTAATTACTTTGTAATCTTGTGACACCCTCTATATTTTATTTTAAAAAATTATATTTTATTTTAAAAATATTAATATTTATTAATATTTTTAATTTTAATTTTAACACTCGGTAATTGTAAATTCATATATAGTAAGTATCTAAGACAATTTTTTTAATATAGTAAGTATCTAAGACAACTCAGTGCCTTTTGATGGAGTTCTTTTGTTTTTATACTATCCGATTGAAATGAAACATTTTTTTTTACATCATTCAATATATCGATATTTGAAAAAAAGTGAAAGTTTGATATCTGCAGAACAAAGGCACGAAGGATTTTAACAAATAATATACGTCCAGTAGAAAAGTACATACCTTTGGCAATCTTCAACATAATATGTCTTTGGAATAAAATATATAAGCACTTGTAAATATTTTGTTTTCGTATGATCTCTGCCTTGCTGAGCAGAAAATGACCAAATTTGGTTGATAAAAATGTATCGAAATACAAAGAATATTCATGCATTTTTATACCAATTGGAATGTCTACTATTTATTCTTACAGTACACATTTTTTGGCTTATTTCTAACCAAACGTTTTTGCCCCGCTAAATTTATCTTCCAACGCACCATCAACGCACTGTGCGCTCGTCCGTCAAATGCAAAAAAAACTGTCACTGTCTAAAATCTTTAGCGCCAACTTCAACTCGGTCATTAGATGACGTAAAAAAACTGACAGTGCAGGAAGATAGGAATCGAACTATCCTTATCTCTATAGTATCCTTGGGTTGGATCAAGAACAGTTAACCCAGAGAATAGGTACATTAAAGAAATGCTAACTTCATGTTAAAAAATGGAAACAGACGCCACCTGGTGTCGCCTGGCAGTACTAGCTAAATTGAGGGGAATTGGAGGGGCGGGGCTTAAAAGCATTAATTTTTAAAAAATATTTTTATAAGTATCACTGACTTACTGTTTAAAGTTAATAAACATATTTTTATTACTTTAATATAATTTAATGTATTAAAAATATATGTCTTTAACATTACACAGCAAATCAATGATATTATTAAAGACTTATTATCTCGGATAATGCATTTTAAGAACAGCAGTTCCCAGCATCACCTTTTGCAAGCATTCTTTTTAGAGTACTTCCATATTTTGCTTTAAAATAATTAATGAACAAAATCGTGGGCACTTAGTATGCACTTTGTCACAATCCACAACACAAAATGAACGTATTTATACACTCTATAGCTCGAAAAACTTTAAAGACACCTTTTTCACATTTAAAATTGACAAAATAATTAACTCAAAATTTCACAGCTGTATTTTTATAAGTTTACCATATGCAACTAATAATACACACTATCATGACAAGGCCACGAAGGCTTCTTATTCAAAGGAAGGCTTTGACAAGGGCTACAATGACGTCACAACTGTCAGCTGAAGCGCGGGAAGAGGCGAACGTACGTCTTATGAGGATGAGCAATCCTATTAGTTTACCGTTCTTGGGGTTGGATCAACTGAAAAATCCTTATTGACATAAAACTTGTCAAAAATTTATGCTAATTTTAGAAAGATTAAAAAAGAATAGAAGGTATATTACCAAAAAAATAGTATTTCTACAATTTTGTTGGTTGTTTTAAAAAATTACAAATTTTTAAGAAAATTCACTAAAAATATTTGTACTTATTGTGTTCATTATTGTAATTGTGCACTTTATTGTATTACTTACTCACTCTGTATAACTTTACAATTTTCCAGATAATCCTCGGATGGGCCGGTGATCGATCTTGGGCCAACGCCAGCATCATTTACGCCATTTGTATGGGTCTGTGTGGCGGAGTCATAGCCTTGATCCCGTTAATACAAGGTTACACGAGTCTCTGTCTCATATCCGGAGCTTTCGGATTCTTGATAGCCGCCAATTATTCCCTTACTTGTGTGATTCTGGTCGAACTGATTACATTGGATCGATTCACGAACGCCTATGGATTGTTGCTGTTAGTACAGGGATTCGCTAATTTGATTGGACCTCCACTTGCAGGTAAAATATCATGTTTTTTTCTTTAACCCCTTATGTAAACTGTAAAATGTATGGAAGGAGTATAATCACCGCGACCCCCTGATGTTTCTATCCCCTGATGATCCCAATTCTGAACTCTATAATTGGGAGTATTAATTAGGGTTTCCGGTGTTGGAGCTGTTTTACGGAACCGAGAATTTCGGTACTATGCCTCTAAAGAATGCTTTCTGGATTTATCGGTACTAGCGTTGATTGAAGGAATTGAGAAGAGAAGAGAGACGCAACCTAATTGGCAAATTCGTGACAAGGCTGATTTGATTTCCCCTTACGTCTCAAGTGCTGTACGGTGGAGCCCCTACTCGTTCTGCGTCCAATGCATAAAACACATATTTTCTCTAATTCGGCTAGCCAAAGCATACCGATGACGGTGTGTAATTGAATGCGACATATTAAAATGTGTAATATCGGTAATATCTTTGATGAAACTATGTTTGGATGAAAAATCCGCGTTTATGTATTGAAAATTTATTCGTGTTAAACATAGAATAAAGAACAAAAATAAAAATTCTTTTGTAATGAATATTTCGTATGATGGAAAAAAGTCATTTAGATGGCTTGGAAATGACGACTATTTACCATAATATTTTACATACGAAATAATAGCGATCTTCATTTCCAAGCCAACAGCAACTTCCCTAACAAAGGAAGGGATGGTTTTCAAAAGTAAAACCGATAAAAATTGAATTTCAAATGAAGATAATATCAAATTATTAAGTAATCAGTCATGAGAAAATTAACATGTGTACACAAATTAACACAAGCGAAGAAAAAAAATAGGTAACTTAAAATTGACATCAAACAACATAAACCAACTTAACTAAATTTAAAAAAAAACTTGCATTTTTAATTAAAAATGCAAATGCCAAATGAAAACAACATGAAAAAATATAACTAATATATTTAGCAACAGTATATTAAATAATAAAATAACATATTTAAACATCAATAATTGATAATAAGCATAATTTACTTCAAAAGAACTTCAGAAGTAAGAACAGTAAGAGCATCACTATTAAGAAGAGTTTGATTTCGACCGCTAGAAAGTAACAATGGACTTTCGCATGTAACAAAAAATATTTTTCTTTTTTTTGCTGTTTGTTGTTACCGAGTCCCGAAAGTACCGAAAATAAAACGGGAATAAATAATCTCGAGTCCTGGTTCTTTGACGTTTCAAAAGAACCGGGAATTCCCGGTACTTTTGTAGGGAGAATCCAAACCAGTACCACTCAAGTAAATCTCGGAAAAAGTGGGATTGACTTGATGGTTTAAGCGTTCTTTAACGGCCGTATTCATAGTCGATCACCAGCCTCCCGCTGGCGGGAGCTTTCCCGAAATTCTTCGTTCTTATTTCAGAGTCGAGCGCTCTCCGAGTAACAGGTGCGCACATCCGTCATATAGAGTAACCGCTCTCTCGCCGGCGGGCGGTTGGATAAGATTCGATCTCCAGGCGAAGAACACTTGCTTTTCGGGCGGCAACTGGAGCATGTCCTTACCATCTCCGGGCGGTCCGCCAGTTTAGTCTGGTTTATTTCTCTAGTTGAAAGAAGCACCAAGCAAACTGAATTAATTATGGATATTTATAATATTGTGACGATTAACGAGAACGATGACATTCGTATTTTTGAGGCCATTATTCATTACATTTGAGGCATATGAATTCCGTCCGTCTATTTGACCATTTAAATGTTTTATCGTTTTGTTTTTGTTATGTTTATGAATTTTTATTTTTCCTATTGTTTTTACATTTATTACATTAATTCTCTTTGTAATTTACACAAACTGGAAAAAATATACAAAATTCACCAAACATCAGTCATCTACAAAAAACAAAAAATAGAGTCAATTTAAAAATATAAATTACTTCTACTCTGGTCATATTTTCCCTTAAAATAATTTTAAAATCCTTAACAGAGCACCAATAGGTTAAGGTTAAGGTCTATAAAAATTTATAAACGTAATAAAAACGAATCCATAAAACTTTCAAATAAAACCGAACAGACCTATGGAATTCCTAATTATGTAAATTATTAACTTAATATCCTTTTTATTATGACCCAAAAATATACCTAGCCAAAAAAATATGTATATAAAAAATTGTAAATCTTTTTACTATAAGTGAAGGATTACGAAGATATTATTCATTACTTTAAAACGAATTATAACAAAATAATGGACACATCAATAAAATATTTAAATTATTAATATTTAAATATTTAGAGAATGTTAAAGTTCGTATAACCGATTTTGTGTAGAAAAAGGAAGAAAACATGTTCCCTGTTGTTAAAACCCTCCACCCGAAGTGAAATTTTGTTGGCGACGCGCCGTCATTTTCGTCAGCCAGCGGTGCGCTGGCGGCCGAATATGAAAGAGCTTTTTTTCTCTCCCGATATCGAAGCGCTCGCCGGAGAAATCTTCGGCGAGCGCTTCTTTTCGGCGGGCGGCTGGCGCTCGACTATGAATACGGCCGTAAGAGTCTATTACGCTGTACTTTTGGGTTGCCCTCAGGAGTCGGGTAAAGCGGGTGTGTGTCCGAAGGAAATATAAACTGTCCGTCAAATTAAATACCACAGCGATTTAGTTTTGTTAGCATATCTCTTAAGAAAGGTAGAAAAAACACAAGTTAGAGTAGAAATTGATTATCTTTTATTCCAGATGAGTTATCGTAAAAATTCCAAATACGTCCCGAGATATTAGTCTTAGCTATACCGAGAACTTATAATTCTAGTAAAAATAGGAATGTAATGTTGCTGCCATTTTTGGCAAAATGGCAGCAACACAAAAATTACATTCCTTTTTTTCACACCCTGTATATCATAGAAAACTAAATCTCATACAAAATTTAGAAAAATCGGATCAATCTACGAAAAATGATCTTTAATATGCTAAAAAATCAACAAAATCGGTCCATTTTTTTCAAATTTACAACTCGTTGAACATGAGTAAAAAAATCGCTGTGGGATTTAATCTGACGGGCAGTTTATATTATATTTCAGAAATCTGCTTAGCCCGATCCTGTTGTCTTAAGCCACACTCAAAATTCCAAACACACGTGCTTTGATTAACGCTTGATTAAGGTTTGCAGAGCTTCAGCATTTGCCATAAAATAGCGAGCAATTTGTTACAAAACCGTATAAATTATATATCACTGTAATCACAAAACTTCAATGTATTTGTAACGAGATTTTAAATTATGTGTTTATTTTCGAGTAAATTTAGTCCAAACATAAGGAATATTTTGTTGATGTTTGACCATCAAAATCTAAAAAATAAAGAAGTTGTCTAAAAATGTGCTACAATACGGATATAGTATAGTCTGTGAAACGAATAACTTTGAATTTTACAGTTCCTGCGGGCTTTTCTAGTGTTAATTTTATTAGGTTAGCAACTGCCATGCTGTCAACTACCATGCTGACGCAATGCCGTCTCTAATAGAACAGCCTCAGAGCGAGATTTATGACGTCACGCTAGTTAGATGCTACGGATTAGTAAATGTGTTGTAGAATACATGGAAAACATAATTATTCCTCATATTTTTGGTTTGTATTTTAAAAATGATATAGTTTACATGAAATGCACATACTATACAGTTAATAAATATAATATATATACCTATTTATAGTAATAAATACTTTGACAAATCAACTATGAACCATACAAATGCAGCAAATGTTTTACAATATGGCTGAAATCGTACTCCATGGTCAATGTAGATAGTTTTAGAGTTAAGAATAATAATTTTAAAAAATATGTGGTCATCTTTTGACAAGTTTATATTAGTTTATTAATTGCAGTAAACATTATGTGGTGTGTGGTGTGAATATTTTATATGTAATTTTTTAGATTTTATTCGACACTATTTTTTTCATATTACACAACACTGATGAAGGCTATAATGTTAGCCGTAACGTTTTTATTTAGGTTAGGTTAGGTTAGGTTGCTGGGGTTTGGGATCATATTTGATCCCTCACTCGGAGGCCTTGGGCCCATTGCGATACCCCTGTATTGTTTTACCAAACCTTCCTCTCATTCTTTCTTTGCGTTAAAGCACTTCCAGCTCTTTGCAAAGTTCCCGATGTCGCTGATGTTGGCTTCTGCTGCTTCCTCTAGTCCCTCCAAAAAACCTTGCCCTAAAGTTTTAATGCGTCGGTATTCCAGTGCCGGACAGTGGCACAGCAGGTGCTCTATGGTTTCTTCTTCCTCTCCGCATTCTCTGCAGTAGTCGTCGTCGGAAACTTTCCATCTTACGAGGTTTACCCCCGTGGAACAGTTTCCAGTGACGACACCTACAATTATGCGTACTAGGTCCTTTTTATGCTCTAGTAGCTGTTTTGTCTTTTTGCTATCTACCACTGGCCATAGTCTTCGAGCTGTAGCACAGTCCTCACGGTGTTGCCACGTCTCTTGCTGCTTGGCCTTGATGGCAGTTCCTATAGCCTCCTTCAGTGTGTTGATCGTCAAAAGTGGTGGGTCATCTGCCACGGCCTCTCCCCTGGCCCCGTCTTTGGCGAGTCTGTCTGCTTCCTGATTGCCCACCACATTGCTGTGGCCTGGCACCCAGCACAGAGTAGCCCCACCCCGACGCAGCCAGGACAGTGCTTCTCGGCATTCCATCACAGTTTTCGATCTCACTGATTGCATGGTGATGCTTCTTAATGCGGGCAAGCTGTCAGAGTATATCACTATATCCCCTATTGGTCTATCAGCAATTTTCTCTCGTATACAACTAGCCGCTTCCTTTATGGCGTAAACCTCTGCTTGTAGAACATTACAGCCATCCGATAGCCTCAAAGATCGTCGGATGTCTAGTTTCTCTGAGAAGATGCCCACACCTGTGCCCCCTGAATTTGCGGAAGCATCTGTGTAGACTGCTATCTCTTGAGTGTTCATTACTCGGTTGCTTTCCCATTCTTCTCTTGTCGGAATGCGAATTCTTATCTTTTCTCCAAAATCATGTTTGGTGAGCATATAGTCCGTTTTCTGGTCTAGCAGATGTGGACTCGGTTCACCATGATTTTCCCTATCACTGGCAATATCCTCGAGTGACCGTAGTTGGTCTGGTTCCACAGATTGGATTCCCTTAATCTTAGGGCACCCTTAGCGGCCAGATCCTTTACGAGCCAGTCGATTGATTGCAAGTCCAGAATTGCTTCTAGCGCAGCTTGCGCTGTGTTGTTCCTTGCTCCAGTTGTACCTAGAGCTGCTAATCGCTGTACTTTTGTGAGGCTTTTTCTATTAGTCTCTTTAAGTACCGCTTCCCACCATACTAGTGCTCCATAAGTGATGATTGGTCGAACTATAGCAGTGTACATCCAGTGTATAATGTACGGTTGCAGACCCCATCTCTTTCCAAATAGTTTTTTACATGCATAGAATGCATTTATTCCCTTTATCATCCTTTCCTCCGTGTTCCTTTCCTCCGTGTTCCTTTTCCAGGAAAGCTTCGAGTCCAGAATGATTCCTAAATATTTTGTCTCCTTAGCAAGTACAAGTTCCCTTCCAGCTTTGGTAGCGTGAACTTGGGTATCTTGTATTTTCTTGTAAACAGAATGAGCTCGGTTTTGTCTGGGTTGATGCCCAAACCATTCCTTTTTGCCCATTCCGTTAACTTCTTCAGAGCAGATTCCATGATGTCACTGATCGTCTGCAAGTCTTTGCCAACGATCAATATTACCACGTCGTCTGCATATGCCTTTATCCTAATTCCCTTCATTGTCAGAGAGGTCAGGATCGGGTTCATTACAATCAGCCACAGCAGAGGTGATAATACCCCTCCTTGTGGCGTGCCTCTTGTTGCACACTTTTTGGCTGAGCTGTTTCCCATCTCCGATGTGATAGTCCTGTTCTCTAGCATTTCTAACACCCAGTTGATGGTTAATTGCTCTACCTTTAGTTCCTCCATGGCTTTTTTGATCGCCTCTGTCTTTACATTATTGAAAGCACCCTCTATGTCTAAGAAAGCCACTAATGTGTATTCCTTATCCCTGAGGGATTTTTCAATTGTACCTACTACCGAATGCAGAGCACTTTCGACTGACTTACCTTTAAGGTATGCGTGTTGCGCAGCACATTGCTTCTCAATATCTGTAGTCTCCTTAATATGTAGATCTATCAGCCTCTCTAGTGTTTTCAGTAGAAACGATGATAGGCTAATAGGTCTGAAGTCCTTGGGTAAAGAGTGGCTTGGTTTACCCGCCTTAGGTATGAAGACCACTTTTACCTCTCTCCACTTCTTTGGAATATGCCCCAAATATAGGCATTCCCGGAAGATCCTGGTTAGTAGGGTATTGATGCTCCTTGGAGCTTTTTGCAGCATGATTGGTGTTATTTCGTCCACTCCTGCCGACTTGTATGGGCTAAATGAACGAATTGCCCATGCTACCCTCTCCTCTGTGATGGTCCTGCTGATCTTCTCCCTCTTCTCTGCTTCGTCCCCTGATCCATTGTCGTCTCTCGGCTCTTGCCGATCGATTTCGTTTGGTTCAGGGTCCTTGCAGCCAGGGAAGTGGGTCTCCATTAGAAGATTGAGGGTCTCGGCGTTGGATTCAGTCCACGAATCGTCTGGTCTCCTGATGTTGCTTGGTACCATCGGTTCTTTGGACAGTACCTTCCTCAGTCTGGCCGCCTCGTTGGTGTCCCTGATGGACTCACTGAATTCCTTTACCGATACCCATTTAGCCTCTCTTATTTTCTTTTTATATTCGTTGAAACACTTTCTATAAACGTCCCAACTTTCTTCCGTTTTCTCCTTTTGTGCTTTATTGTATAGCTTCTTTATTCCTGTCCTAGTCTGCCGTAACTCCGCGTTCCACCACGGTTTGGTGTTTTTACGGGGTCGGCTAACAGGGCATGAATTTTTAAAAGCTCTAATAAGCACTTCTCCTAATTTCTCAACCGTATTGTCTATATAGTCGCGATTCGATTTCTCCGGCATATGGGTTAGTTCCCCTTCGCTAGAATACCTATTCACGAGTTTTTCATATTTACTCCAGTCCGTCTTTCTAGGATTCCTATAGGGTTTAACAAGCGGGACTTCTCGTTTAATCCTAAAGAGTATTCTCCTATGGTCGGAGAAGGATCTCTCCAGATCAACCCTCCAATCCTCGACTATCAAACCCCGTCCCTCCGTGGTCAAGGTTAGATCTAAAACTTCCTGCCTAATTTTATTTGCAAACGTTGGCACGTTGCCTCTGTTGCATATAGTAAGGTTATTAGAAAGTATAAAATCCATTATTGACTCACCTCTTTCATTGATATCCTTGCTTCCCCATTGGACGTGATGGCCGTTGGCGTCACATCCTATCACCAGCTGTTGGCCCATTCTTCTGGCTTCTCGAACCAGATTTCGGACCGCTTCCGGCGGGGGATTCTCTTCGTCGTATGGCATGTATGCTGAGACCAGTAGAAGTTTGAACCCCTTTTGGTCCTCGCACGTGGCCACGCTCAGATCGTTTGTGCTGTAATGGGATAGCAATGTAAGCTTTAGTGCTCTTCTTGCTACTATACACGCTCTCTTTTTACCTGTAATCTGTGGGTGAAGTAGAATGTATTCTTTTGACCTCAGTCCCTGGATTTTGTCTCTTGCGATCCATGGTTCCTGGACTAAGGCCACGTCCACCTTCTTTTCACTCATGAACAGCATCAAATCCTCCGTCGCGGCCTCACAGTGGTTCAGATTAATCTGAACCACCCGCAGCCCTGGTTGACTTGGTGCCATTCTTGTCGTTAGGAAGCCTCGCCTTTAGAGCCCCGAGACCAAATTTGATGCTTCCTTCCGATTTCCTCAAGCGATCTAGTGATGCCTCGTCAATGGCGATCACTATATCCCTTCCTTTTCCGTTTGGACTGGCGACTGATGAGACTACCCTCCAGTCCTGTGTCCATAGGTTCTTATTTTGTCTCGCCAAGATCTTCATCGTTGTCTCATCCTTCTCCGGTACTGGAGGAGGGATCCATAATGAGATCGTTTTTCTTAGGGGCAGTTGCGATCTGGGAATGACCTCTAGTCGGGCTCCTGGCCAGATGTCGTTGCAGTTGCGGATTACTTGCGTTAGGAAGTCTCGCGACAACCTGTTGCTGCAACCCACAACTTTGACACCTTTCTGCCATCCAGCCCCGTCGAAGATCACTTCCTCGTCGCTGCCTCCCTCCTTTTCGGCGATAGCCATCAGGATCCTCGACTCAACCGCCATCCACCTTTCGGGCGTCATTTTGCCATCTAGATCAGCTCGATCAATGACAGCGACCTGACATTCGTCCGGCGAATCGAAGCTAGTCGAGGGTTTAGCCCTTTTTGCTACGTTTCCTTCTCCCTCGCCAGACCGACCCCTTTTAACCGGTATCTTTTCAGATTTTGGTTTTTTGGGGTCTGCTGACTTTGGAGATTCCACAATAGCGTCGGACCTCTGAAGCCTTCTCACCGATTTGGAGGACGGCTTCTCCCCTTCCTCAGGAATCACCTCCATTTTCTTTGACTGTTGGTCAGCCTCGAATTTGGAGATTTTTCTCTCGTTGAGCTTGATGAGGTTTCTTTCCCGTTCGGTCAAGTCTTCCTTCTTCTTCAAGCTCATCTTTTTCAAAAAAGTCTGAGCGTTCCGGTAGACTTTTTTGGCCTTTTGGAACGCCGTTAGACTTTTCCTCTTGATGCTTTTCCCTTGGCCTGCGTCGGCTTCCGGATTGAGCAGCCCCTCCTCGGAGTCGGAGTCTATGGAGAGATCATCATCGGTTGTCCCTCCGATCTCCATATTCTCCAGTCGAGAGGAGATACTCCCGGCGCCTTTGCTGCCTTGGGTAGCATTCTCCTGTGCACTTGTGGCTTGGGAAGATCCAGCAGCCAAGTGTACCACTGCTGGATCACTGTCGTCGTGTGAAAATGAGCCCCCCCCAGAATCCGAATGGGGCTCGGCCACCTCAGTGGAGGTGGGAGGATTTCCCAAAGTTGGGCTACCTCCTGGGGTAAAATGTTCCTTTTCACACCCTTCCATATCGCCGGTTTGGTTGAGATGTTGTTGCACTCAGCTGCTCGAGTTCGGATCGCATGCCGCGAGCTCGATGATGATGCAGTATGAGCTCTATTACCCAGCAGGCCATCTCTCCTACCCGCTGGGCACCATTGCTGCCGTTAGCCTACTGAGACGCGTCTATGTGCAATGACGCCATTCAGCGTTTCCCATTCCACGCGAACGAGGACGCCGGCAGTTGGAATTTGTGGAACACGTTTTTATTTAAACCAAATAAGAATAATGAAAAACCAAATGAAAACTTAATCAGCGTTTTTCCCGAACCTAAATCCCGAGAAAATCAAAAGTTTTAGAATAATTTTACATATAAAATGACAGTGATCTTTATTTCATAGCCATCGCTGACGCTTTTTTTATATGATATTGTATTATTTGCAAATATAATTTTTCTAACATTGATACTTCCAAAATATACATATAAATTTTATGAATGCAAATAATAATACATCACTATTAGTAGATATTGAATGTTTTTGTTAAATTAGATCGATTTTTCAAACCCCAAAATTTAAAATATATTTTACATTTTACCCATTATCTTATGTACCTATTCATTATTTGTATATTGTAAAACATTTGCTGCATTTGTATGGTTCATAGTTTATTTGCAAAACTATTTATTACTATAAATAGGTATATATTATATTGTATTTATTAACTGTATATTATGTATATTTCATGTAAACTATATCATTTTTAAAATACAAACCAAAAAAAGGAGGAATAATTATGTTTTCCATGTATTCTACAACATATTTATTCATCCGTAGTATCTAACAAGCGTGACGTCATAAATCTCGCTCCGAGGCTGTTCTATTAGAGACGGCATTGGTCTGATATTGAGAAATGTCAAAAGCTGATGACATTTTACTTTTCGCAAATATGACATTTCGTGTTGATTTTTGCAAGAAGAGGAAGGATTGTCACTTGTTTTATTATTTTCCTTTTCTATTTCACGAAAGTAAAAAGAGTTACCTATCTGATTCGTTCAGGTACTCATTTTAAAGAATATCAGTAACTTTTTTGATAGAGGGATTTTATATTTGCCATGTTGGTAAAAAATAACGGTCAAAATTCAAAGTTATTCATTTTATAGACTATATAATCCTTTATCTTTAATTTCCTCCTTCATTTGTGTAAAAGTACCTAGCCATCAGTTTTACATAAAACGTTAAATGCCGAACGCTTATTTTGCTACTTTTTCCGATTATTGAAATGGACTCTTAAAAAATGTCAATCATAATATGATTGACATTTTTATATATTAATACCGATATAATACATACCATAACATATATTAATACCATAAATAATACCGATATAATACATAGTATTATATCGGTATTTGCCAGCTTACCTATTCAGACGTGTTTGAAACACTCGCAATAAACGTGTTCATGGATAACATCATACTCCTTTCTTAATCTTTTTATTGAAATACTTATACTGGCAACAGAACCTCAAAAACACAAGCCTTCAACTATTTTTAGTAAATTTATTTTTTATTTTCATTTCTAGGCTGGATATATGACATTACCGGCACCTACCATCTGTCATTTTACTTGGCAGGCTTGTTTATAGCCCTATCCGGTCTGATGCTCGTTGTCATACCCATCACGAAACGATACAAGCGATTCGTCAGAGAGAAGACATCTTCTGAGGTTTCGATCAAGGAATCTTCGCCGAACGATAACAAAAATGGCGGCTTTGAGACGCTGGGGGCCAACAAAGAGAGCATACCTTAAGAATATTGCTTATAGGGGTGATCTCACATTCCATGACAGGCATTTTATGTCTCTTGCCAATAATTCAGATAAATCGATTTTCCAGAAGTAGACTTAAACAGTGTGTATTATTCTGGCGATATAATAAGTATTATAGCGATATTAGATATATTATTAAAAATTTAATGATCCCGTTTTGTCTGTAACGAATTTTCTCGATTGTTGATGCCGTACATTTGTAGAATTTTTGATAGCAAAGACATAATACTGATAATAGAAAATTTAAGTGAAATATTTTTATTATCAGTTACATATATGTCTGTTTTTAGAAGTTTCTAAGTAATACATAGTGAACTACCTACCTCTGTACTCTGTATATATGGAGCCTATATACAAATTTCATAATTGAATGTCGAAACCTCAGGTCGATTGTAACAAAAATTGGCTTTCAAGAAAATTTTATAATTTTACGTCTATTATAAAGATTCGAAATAACATTTTAATTTAAACTTATTTTATTTTGTGTGTATTTAAATTTAATCAATTGTTTTTATTTGGTAGTTTATCTTATAATAATCGTGTCAATAATTTTTACGTAGATGGCTGTGTATTCTTAGTTGTAATAATCAATTTTTTAGAACAATTTTTCGAATAAAGTATTTTGCAAATTTACTACTGCAATATATCGATTAATAGGCTAATTTTTGAAAGTTTGGCATTCTAGATGATTAGAACAAGAACTCCCAGTGTTGTTATTGGTACACCTTACAACTAAATGTTGATAAGCATACCTGTGATTAAAATTGGCATAATTTTCCGAAATAGCTTACGAATATTTAGATACTTTTTGAGATTTCGGCGACATTTTTACAAAATTATCCATTGAGATAAAGTCTTAAGGCCTTGTCTTAGATTTAGATGCCGTAGATTAATAGTGTCCTAATTCTAATGCCGATGAAATGTCAGTATTTCAGATTCCAATGATTCCTTAATATTTTCCGTAATACTCAATTCGCAAGTCTGTCAATCTAGTTCTTTTTTGTCTTGTTTTTACAATTACTTATTATAAGTATGATTGAATTATGTAAATACCCGTTCTGTATTAGAGTTCCGAAATAAACAATGCAGTCATTTGGTTAGTCTTATTACCTATATACAAATTTTTGTTTTTTATTTATTACAACATAACAATTTATTAAAACAAAAGCACCTAATTCTTCATTCAACTGACTAAGAGTGTCACCTTCCACATAATTTTCTTTCTTTGGTATAAGGAATAACTCCAATCAGAATACCGGACAAAAATATCCAAACGGCAGCTTGATAGAATGATTGACTGTAGGACTGCGTCAAATCAAATAAGTATCCTAAAAATAAAATAATGCATTATATGAGGATATAGCAAAACAAGTTTAAACTAAATGGAATTATCATAGAAATGTCCATTTGTAACTGCTATTTTTTGTAAAAAAAATTATGATAACTACTTAACATATAGGTATACAATTGAGGTTGGAATCTTTGGTGTTACAACAGCCAAAAAATAAATATTAATTTATAACAATCCACCATACACTTTGCTTTGAATTTGGGATGGCCGTTTTACTAACCATCATCAGCCGATGATTAAAACTACTTTCATTGATTTTATCAGCTAATGATAATGTTAACATAGTTAGCGAAATGCGTGTCTACAGTTTAAATGAAGGTGTTTGGTGTATTGTGGCATTAGTGTTTTATTTTGCGATAAATTTTACATTGGTGAAACATCTAGACCCTTAAATGTTCGAATTAAAGAACATAACGATTATTTAAGAAAGGTAGATTTTCACAAATCTAAGATTTGCCAGCATTCATGGGACACAGGACACATAATAAATTTTAATAACGGCAAAATTATAATTAAAGAAGCGATAGCCTCTAAAAGAAAAATAAAAGAGGCTTTTTTAATACAATCTAATAAAAATAAATGTATTACTCATGCATCTGTAGATGTTAGGTAATGCATGGCAATCGTTTCTTTGATTTTAAAGAACATAACATAAATAAAAAAACATAACGCACGTAAAAATTAAAAATAATTATACAGAAAGTTTGGGGCTTCTTGGTTTTACCTTATTAAGTAATTGTTATCAGGTAGTACCTAATTGTTAATTTTGAAGTTTGAACTTTCAAAGCAACACTGAGCGAACTACGCTCCTATTCTATCAAGTACCTGCACAAGATGGTACAGGGATAAAAGGAATAAAAGAGTGGGCGCTGACGAAGAAGCGACAAACACAATAGGCTTTACAGGCCACAGTGTTTCCGGCATAGGACGGTCCCCTACAAGTCTAGAGTAGAACGCCAAAATTTACGGCACACGGAAATAATATAGTAGGGATATTATGATATTGGCATTATGTTTTAATGTATCTAATAATTTCATAATTATTTTACAATTCAAAATAAAACACTAAATCACCACAATACACCAAAACACTTTTACTTTTACACTGGACGCGCGTTTTGCTAACCATGTAAACTAAAGTTTATAATCATCTGCTGATGATGCTAACATGGTTAGCGAAACGCGCGTCCAGTGTAAAAGTAAAAGTGTTTTGGTGTATTGTGGTGATTTAGTGTTTTATTTTGCTGTGTAACACCAAAGGTTCCAACCCTCAATTGTAATATTTTACAATCATTGAAGTTTTATAAACATACCAGCTAAGGGTGGACCTGTCAATTTTCCAATTCCTTGACACAATAGACTGAGACCATATGCCATACTGAACTTTTCTAGAGGTACCAGCTGAGCTACGATAGCTGGAGTTAAAGAGTGTTGGCTCGCATAGAAAAGTCCAAATGCTCCACTCGATATTATGAGAATTATGAAGTTGTATGAGAAAAGCATCATTACGGCGCAAGATATGCCAGACAGGAACAGGCAGGCCGCATATAATGTGGCTACTTTCATTTTTGTGCCTAGGAAGCCTATGATTACCTGTAAC
This sequence comes from Sitophilus oryzae, assembly GCF_002938485.1. NCBI lineage: Eukaryota > Metazoa > Arthropoda > Insecta > Coleoptera > Curculionidae > Sitophilus > Sitophilus oryzae. The sequence goes on along the minus strand of NW_022147237.1, from coordinate 2,257,171 downwards.
AAAAAGTTAAATAATAATTATTAAGTTTAAAATACGTTTCTATTTAGTTTTTATCCTTTGGACGAAACAAAAATTAAATGCATTCTACAGTTATCATTCTGGATGGTTTCTGAATGATTTTTTTACTAAGTTTGAGTGAAAAAAATGGTGTGTTTAGGTCTTAATAAAAGTAGTTCTTACCATGCCAAGTACGTTTGTAATTCCTATAACGGAAATGGTTAATGATACTTGGGTATCACTGTATCCGAGAACTGCCATGTGGTCTGCAAGATAAACAAATGGGACCGCAAACCAAATGCACATTATTATTGTTGCAATACTAACGAGAAAGAAGTGAAGTTGCAGGAACATCGAGAAATCGATTATGTCTCCAAAGACATCAATGCAGTTGTGGTACCATTTCTGAAAAAAATGTTTTCTAAATTAACTTATGGTCTGATAAACATTTGTTATTTATGTATTTCGCGTGGCATTCACGACAAAATATAGTTTATTCATCGACTCAGAGAAGATTTAGACAGATAGCATTCAAGAAATGACAGAAAATTCAATTAGCCTGTGAATTAAATTGACAGATACCACTGTCACTGTGAGGGATCATCCTTGGACAGACTATATACATGAAAATACCAAATTTAAGTACTTATTAAACAGTATCAAAAAATAACTTTTATAAATACCGGGTGCGTCTTAAAAGTGGCTCACCCTATAACTTTTTTATTATTTCAGATAAAAAAACGAGATTAGGTATATTAGTATATGACATAAATTGGGATTGTTGACGTATTCAATTGTTTTTGGTCACTTCATGTTTCACCGCAAATGACTACTACTTTTGATTTTTGAATGGCACCACTGGTATATTTTTAGTTTATTCAATAGAAAAAGATATTCTGAATAGAATAACGTATCATATGTCAACTTTTGACATTCTCGCTTAATAAAAAATCGTATTTTAAATTTCAATCTAGAGTGCCATGGCTACGTTAAAAACGCTAATTCTTAATCAAGGAGCCTTGGAAAAATAGATTTGATAGTCTAATATTTTTAGTGTCTAAAAAATTTCTAAAATTGTATTTTTAATCATATCTTAATTTTTTCAAATGCAACGAGGGTGGCTTATTAGCCTATTTGGAAAAAGCATTTTTTACGAATAATTTGATACCAGACACTTGGTATTTCAAGTGAAATTTTCGTTACGAACCGCAAGTTATAATTTCCACTAAATCATATGCGAAAATGTCAAAACTTTACATATGATATGTCATTCTATTCAGAGTGTTACTTTCTATCGTATAAAGTAAAAAAAAAATACCGAGGGTGCCATTTAAAAATCAAAAGTTGTAATGAGGAAGTGACCGAAAACAATTGAATACCGTCGATCAATCCCCAATTTATGTCATAATATACTACGTCTAGAGTAGAACGTACCAAACCACGTGTTTTCATCTGAAAAAATTAAAAAGTTATAGGGGTAAGCCACTTTTCAGACGCACCCGGTAGATTCCTCTATACAGGGTGATTTTTATCCTATACGCATAAACTTGGGAAATTATTGCTGATGACAAATAATGACTAATAATGAAAAAAATGTTAGTAAAATATTTAGATTCTGAAGTAATTTGAGTTTTGTTTCACAAAAATTTATCAACTTTATCGGTAAATGCACATTCAATTTAATGGAATTTACGTTTTTTGTTTTTATTTCAAATAGTTTGTGCTACTCCGTAAATAAAAATATTTAGTGCACATTCAATTTAATGGAATTTACGTTTTTTGTTTTTATTTCAAACTAGTTAAAGCCTGGCGCATCCGCCACGACATCAGGAAAAAAATAATTTTATTTTTTAATTAAATGAAAAACAAAAAATCCGGCGGCGACAGTTTTTAGAAGAGCCAATTAGCTATCTTTTAGTAAAAAAAGCAACTTTCTAGAGCAAGTCTTTACTTCAGTAGAGACGACACAGATAAACATTAGCATTTTATATATGCAGATAGTTTGTTATCTCTGTAAATAAAAATATTTAGTGCACATTCAATTTAATGGAATTTACGTTTTTTGTTTTTATTTCAAACTAGTTAAAGCCTAGCGCATCCGCCACGACATCAGGAAAAAAAAATTATTTTTTAATTAAATGAAAAACAAAAAATCCGGCGACGACAGTTTTTAGAAGAGCCAATTAGCTATCTTTTAGTAAAAAAAGCAACTTTCTAGAGCAAGTCTTTACTTCAGTAGAGACGACACAGATAAACATTAGCATTTTATATATGCAGATAGTTTGTTATCTCTGTAAATAAAAATATTTTACTAATTTTTTTTTCATTATTAGTCATTATTTGTCATCAGCAATAATTTCCCAACTTTATGCGTATAGGTTAAAAATCACCCTGTATAGCTAGTAAGAGAATCTGGCCTGATTTAGCTGGGATATCCATTATAATGGATATCTCAGCTAAATCAGGCCAGATTCTCTTACTAGCTATACAGGGTGACCTTATAAGGTCCAGTAGCCAAGTTTTAGACTATTTGGCTGTAAGTAATTTTGGCAATGCTTTCGAAAAATATTTACCAAATATTACCTCAGGCTTTTCTTCTTCTTCCTTCTCTTCTAAAATGTCTAACTGTTTGTAGTGATTTTTGATTCTGACGTCGGGACAACTGGCTGTCGTTTTCTTAAACTTGTGAGCATTTAAAATGGTTTGATCTTGATTAGTAGATACTTTTCTATGCTTGATGCTGGCTACATATCCGTGGTGTTGAAAATGACCGTTTGAGCTGTGTTCGGATTTTGTGGAATCAATTCTGACTACTGTACCGTTTTGAGCACCATCATCGGCTTTTGGGGTTACTAAGAATAATAAACAGAATAGTATAACATATTTAGTTTCTTGAAAAAAGGCTGAGTTTTCGCCACTGGAAGGGCAATCATAAACAAAAAAGGTATTTTTTGAAAAAACCGACTATTTTTTTGGTTCTAATGACGGGAGGACGTCTAAGCAATTATTGGGTTTTGATTAAATAAATGTATAGTTGCGATTATACAGGGTGAGTGTTAAATAAGTGCATAAAAGAAACATATTTTCTCTTTACCGTTTTTGAAATAAATCCAAAATAAGCGAGTTATTTTACTTTTAAAATTTCCAAAAAAAATATTTATTTAATTAAATTTTGAGAATCACTGGATCTTTGTGGATTTTCTTTCTTGTAAATTTAATTTACTACCTATGTTGCCATATTTCCAAATTTTTTTCAAAAAATTACAAAATTTCAATAAACAATTTCGCGGAAAAAACCTCATAATCATGTTTCTGGGGTCGAAATATACTACCCTTAAAAATATTTGCACTTATTTATGACTCATCCTGTATAGAGATAATATTTTCAATAGTTTTAAGAAGTTTTCTTTAGTTTCGTTTCTTAAATAGTATTTTAAATAAATACCTTAAATATTGATCAACCATTTTCTACTAATAAAAAAATCCATTTTAAAAGTCGTACAATTTATTTCTGTCTAGTCGATATACCATTTAAAATCGATAAAGATAATATTTTGGTGTTAGCAAAAGCAACTGGTTTATACCAAATATGATTTTTTTTGTTTATTATGATAAGAAAAGTAAAAGATCTACTATCTGCATAAGTGGATTACCTTGTATACGTCACTAATCTGCGGAATTTTTTAGAATGGCCCTTCTTTGAAGTGGCTTTGGTCTGAATTAACAGAGTTGTTTTTAAAAAACGATTTTATTGTTACAAACGTTCTCGACAAAGTACAGAGAGTGAAAAGTCTGCTTTGAACCGTGCAGTTCGCTTTTATATGTGACATAATGTAAAATAGGCATTCAGTATTTAATTACAATGAAATAACACTTTTTTATACATATAACTACTTATTTTGTTTTATAGATAAAAATTTAAAGTCATAATATTATATCTCGTAATTCAAAATAAAAGGAACAAAAACTTTTTTGCAGAATTTATTGTACTGTTATGTCACAGCTTATTCGGTATTAGCTGGTCATCTTCGCTTGCTTTTGAGTATCAGCGTTTCACTTACTACGTCAAATATGAACCCCTTATTATATTAAATAAAGTAGGTATCACTAAAAATCAAGTCTTAAATAAGTGCAAATACTTATAGGGGTAGTATATTTCGACTCCTGAAACACGATTATGAGGTTTATTTTGAATTTTTTTTAAATTTGGGCTTTTTTGAAAAAAAATTTGGATTTTTTTTTAGTTTTTAGATAAAAATAATTATTTCTTGATTTTACTTTTCATAGTAAAATAACTCTGTTATTTTGGAATGAAACGGTAAAGAAACAATATATTTATTTTATCGAGATCTGAAAATATTTGCACTTATTTAAGACTCACCCTGTATAATAAGTATACATAAAATGTCACTCGGAAATTTTAAATATTCTAGAATTTGTAGGTTTTTGAATTTCCGACATTCAAATGAACATGATCTATTAGTATACTTATACGAATGAAATTTTAGCAAAAGCTATAACAATTGCAATTGATTTTCTAACGAATTAATCAGTTTAATTGTTTCAACAATTGTTTTACCTGTAAGTGAATATTTTACTGGTATTCTTGTGGTGACCAAAGAAGCTTCAGCTGCCAATTTATCTGGAGCTGTATCTGAAAGATTTTTGCTGGAAAGCATGTTAGGATAGTTATCCACGATAATCTTATACATGTGCTTATCATTGCTGAGATTCTTCAAGACCTCTAGAGGTACCTAAAAAAGTGTAAAAATAAACGTTTGATAAAATATTTCATTGCGATATAGATTTTAATTGACACTATCTTGTGTCTGGATCTAAATTATGTCTAAACATGTGGAAACTCAATTCTTAATCGTAAATTGGTAAAAAATACTTTTAAATTACACATCCAATAATAAAATTACCATTTAAAAATATTTTTTAGATGGATTTGTTAATTTATATTATATATTTGATATCAATTAAAGTTCTAATTACGTAATCAAGGGCGCGATTTTTAAATTCATTATTGCCAACCATGGACATATTCGGCGCCCGGCTGACTAACTGGAATTTAAATTTCGCGCTGGGGATTCAGGTGGTAGCTCTGCTGTAAAAATGCCAAGTTGCCGCATTTATGTATTTATTTCCTGACATTGCCATTCGTTTTGATATTTTAGTTTTGTATAACGACTTTTTGTTTTAAAAAAATAGTGTTGTGGTACTTTAAGCTTAAAAATGTTAGTAGCAGACCTTGCAGTCGAACATTGTTCTTTTTAGAACCACTTTTAGTGCGAAGTGATACAAGCTTAATAGCCATAAACAACTCATCGCAACTTTATTAGAATATTTTGAACGGGAAAGCGGTATTAATGGCCCTTTATGTCTCTTAAGTGCTGTTAAGAAGGAGAGTTTTGTTGATGTAAATAATAACTGGTTATATATTTATAATTAATTTATTTTTGTATCCAAAAATAATTTGATTATAAGAAAATATATAAAACTGGGCAACGCCGTGCCGGTCAAGCTTAATCACGTGACTAAAAGTTTATTTGGGATGAACTGGTATTTTTTATTTAGGTATTTCTTTGTTACTAATATTAATTATTAGAATCAAGTTTTTTATTACAACAGGAATACTTACTTCTTTATTATTTGCAATGTAAGTAGGAAGATTGACAACAGAATGAAATCGGTCTTTACTCTTGATGTCTACCGATGTTTCAATATTACCTAACAGTAATGGGGTTTCGCTAATTTTGTCAAGTTTGGGCTTGTTTTCTTTAAGAGCTTTCTTTTCTTTCTTCTCTTTCTTCTCTTTCTTTTCTTCAGCTAATCTATACAGTTATAATGACGTAAAAGAATAGGTATAGTGTATCTTATTAAGGGATGTTTTTTTTTAGATTATTTAATTTTGAATTAAATAATTAGAATTTTTCTTGTTTAATGATGTAACAATTTTACGTAAACATTAAACATATACCGGGTGCGTCTCAAAAGTGGCTCACCCCTATAACTTTTTTTATTTTTTCAGATAAAAAACGAGATTTGGTATGTTAGTATATAACATAAATTAGGATTAATTGACGTATTTAATTGTTTTAGGTCACTTCCTATTTCACCGGAAATGACTACAACTTTTGATTTATAAATGGCACCCTCGGTATTTTTTTAATTTATTCGGTAGAAAATGGCATTGTGAATAGAATGACATATCATATGTCAATTTTTTACATTCTCGCTTGATAAAAAATCGTATTTTAAAATTCAATGTAGAGTGCCATGGCTATATTATAAACACTAATTCTTAATCAGGGAGCCTTGAAAAAATAGATTTGATCGTCTAATGTTTTTAGTGTCTTGTCCTGCTCAGTTAGAAAATGCTCAAATTGTATTTTTAATCATATGTCAATTTTTTCAAATGGAATGAGGGTGGCTCATTAGCATATCTGGAAAAAGCATATTTTTACGAATAATTTGATACCACACACTTGGTATTTCGAGTCAAATTTTTGTTACAAGCCGCAAGTTATAATTTCAAATAAACCATATGCGAAAATATTTGACGATTTATATTGAATATTGATTGATTATTGAAATATTTTTGACGTATGATATGTCACTCTATTCAGAGTGTTATTTTCTATCGAATTAAGTAAAAAAATACCGAGGGTTGCATTTAAAAATCAAACGTTGTAGTCATTTTCGGTGAAACAGGAAGTGACCAAAAACAATTGAATACGTCAAGCAATATTAATTTATGTCATGTACTAACATACCAAATCTCGTTTTCTTTAAGTTAAAAAATAAAAAAGTTATAGAGATGGGCCACTTTTGAGTCGCACCCGGTATAAGGGTCTTAACTTTTTAAAAACATTGTGTATGGGAAATTTAGAAATATGATAATAACGGAAAATATAGAAATATTTAAATTAATTCTAGTTTTGAAAATAATAGATACAAGATACGATTAAATATATCAACGATATGTTTATAATTACCTATCTTTCTCCTGTTTGATGATCCAATCCGGATCTCTCTGCAACAACCCACAAACGCACATGTTCCCAAACAATCCCGCCAATATCAGCACAGTTCCCCTCCATCCATATTGCTGAGAAAGTAGTGTTATCAGCGGTGAGTAGATCACAGTACCGAAGCCACAACCTGCAGCTGCCAAACCCAAAGCCAGCGTTCTCTTTTGGTCGAACCAAAACGCGATGGCCACTACTGCAGTGACGTAGCACAGAGCGAGACCCATTCCTCCTAAAATTCCGAATGTCAGGTACATCATTGTGATGCTTCTGGAGAAAGTGCTCAGGATGAACCCTGTGGTAGAGATGAGTGCTCCTACTATGGTCATTTTCTTGCAGCCGTATTTGTCGACTAGGACACTTCCAATGGGACCACCTGAAGATAATTTATTATTTAGGTATAATCAAATGTCAGAGAAGAATGTTTTCAACAAATTGTTTACCATAACCATTGCCTGGAAACTTATATGGTGAAATTTTGATAAAATAATTTAGTACTCACTAAAAACACGGTATGTCGCTAGGGGTAGGAAAAATAATTTTTAGAGGTTACTAGTTTATTTGGTTGCCTGTCCTCTGTGATATGCATATACAGGGTGTTTCCTAAGTAATCTAAAAAATTAAAAATCGTTAGAAAACGGCTTAAGGCGGTCTCTTAATAAGTATATTTATTTTTTTCTCGCAACCGTTTGATGAACAAGAAAAACTCAAAAGATCAATTTTGTTGAAAAAAGATGGCCAGTCAAGAAAAAAATATATTTTCTTTAAAAAAGCAGTAGTGTACCATTTATGTTAAGCAAAATACCGATTTTTTTTATTAACACCCTGTAGATCAGAAAGGAAGTACTTTAGACCCAATGGTTATATAGTAATTGTTTTAAGAACACATGAGGAATCACACCACAATTTTTAGACTAATTAGAAAACACCCTGTATATTGTCAACTTGACAATGATTGTTGATAAATCAAAAAATACCTTTTCTGTGAAAAAAGCCCGATTTTCGCAGGAAAAATTTTGATTTTTATTGAATTTGGGCCTGCATCTGCAAATACCGGTATATTTTTTAATATTCTATCTAAATAAATATCTATCTAAATTTTAAATATTATAGTCAGAAATAGTTTTATTATTTATTAACTGTAAAAATGGTATACTTATAAGTTTTATCAAATATTGTGATTTACTTTCTACCTTGTAGTCAACATTTATATTTAATAAACTGTAAAATATACATATTCTTATCTTTTATTAAAGTTACTCTGATATACTAATAGGTATATCAGTGTAACTTTAAAACTAAATCCTTTGAAATCAAATATAAACATAAAAAATATTTACAGCAGAAAAGGCGAAGGCGCTGGGTTAAACGTAGCCTCTACTAAGAACACAGAGGGGCGCTTTGAGCCAAAATTTTACTATTAAGTTTCATATCTATCTTAATAGAAGATTATTTTCTTTTATCTATGACCATAACCAACTTTCGGTGTGTCATACATTGTTGGGTTATGATAAACTTATACAGGGTGGTCCGAACTGTATTCCGGAAACTTCGGCAGCATATTTTGCAGATAAAAATAAGTAAAAAAGTTGGTATGTCCTAAAATGCTTAGTTTTGGAGATACAGGGTGTAGAAGTTACAATTTTATTTCGATTTTTTCCAAATAATTTCTGAAGTAACGTAAATATTTGGATGAAAATTGGTGTCTGGCAGTTTTTTGACACGAAAAATTTGATTTTCATGTCAATATGACTCCTACTTGTAGAGGACGCCACCTACATATTTTTAACTATTTTGAAGTGAAATAACTTTTCGTCCGTACCTGTATAAAACATTATATATTTACAACGTTTTTTACGTAAAAAATGTCTCTTAGTAAAAATCGTTACGAGTAATGGTTTTCGAGATATTTCGAATCGAAATTATCAACACCTGTCATCTTTGTCATAAATTAAGCATGTTGACTAAATAGTTATTAGGCTGAAATCATAGATTTGAAATGTTTTTGTGCTAAAAGTCCTTTATTACCATTTTTTCTCAGAAAAATTTAAGATTAATTAAAAAAAAAAAAAAAGTTCCCAAATTTATCATTTCAGTCAAATATCTGTCTACTCAATATGCCTATTGTTTGTTAATAATGACATGTATTGACTATTTCCATTCTAAATATCTTGAGAACGGTTGTTCGTAGCGACTTTTACCAAGGGACATTTTTTACGTAAAAAATCACAGAAATGTATATTTTTTTACTCAGTAGTTTTATACAGGGACGGACGAAAGTTATTACTCTCCAAAACAGTTAAAACACATGAAGATGGCGCCCTGTACAAATAGGAGTCATATTGACATCAAAATCAAATTTCTCATGTCAAAAAACTCCAAGACACCAATTTTCATCCAAATGTTGAGGTTACTTCAGAAATTATTTGGAAATAATCGAAAGAAAAATGAAACTTCTATACCCTGTATCTCCAAAACTAAGCATTTTAAGGCATACATTTATACGAACTTATTTACTTATTTTTATCTGCAGAATATGCTGCCGAAGTTTCCGGAATACAGTTCGGACCACCCTGTATACTATTCCTGATATATTGATTTGAAAAATAACTTTGCCCATTTCAGACCATAGATACACTTGAGCGAAATTAGAAGTTATCATTTGAGCCGTCACTGCACAATTTCATTCACTCCATTTCATAAAAAAATCTTACATTTAAGTGTAACCTAACCAAACCACTTTATACATATATTCATAACTTTCTATATTTATTCATTATTCTAATATTTTTCGAAACATTATCATTTCTATAAATAAATAAATGCCTTTATTGTCAAAAAATGTTACAATTTGTAGACAAAGGTTAAGTAAACAAACAAAGTAAACAAACAAACAAACAAAAGAGAATACAAATCATTATACAAAATAGATTGTCAGTCTTAAGGTACATTCAGGCTGAGAGCGTCGAGCGTCGCGTCGCGTCGCGTTTGCTTCGCGTCCGCGTGTCGAAATGGAATCAATTCACTTAACTTAAATTAGACCGTTGAGGCAGACAGCGTCGCGTTTGGCGTTGCGCTAGCGTCCGCTGGGGGCTCCGCTCCGCTCCTTTATTGGGGCGGACGCGACGCAAACGCGACGCGACACTCGACGCTCTCAGCCTGAATGTACCTTTATTGTTTAAAATAAACATTTAAAAATGTTTACAATGTCAAAGAATAAAAAAAAATAAAAATAAGATTCAAAAATATTTAGTAAGTTTATAGTAAATATCAATGACCTCTAAATAAATTCTTTCGATGTCGATAATTTCGATGTCATTGGTAAATATAGTAATAGCAAACATTAGACCAGTGTTTACAAGATCAAATTCGATTATCAAAATATAAGTCATTTACGGCATAGAAAGCCTTGTCTAGTAAATAAGATTTCAATGCTTTGCGAAATGAAGAAAATGATGTTATGGATTTGATTTCAAATGACAGGTGATCGAGTTGTATAATATTGAACTTTTAACTAACTTTGAGCGTGGGGTAGGTAGATAAAGATCTTGCTCCGTGTTCCTAAGTTGTGAGATAGCCTTTCTTGAGAAGCTGATACATGCTTACGTAATAGGCAAACAGATTCAAATATAAATAAGGAAGGAAGAGTTAATATTTTTAATTTTTTAAAAAAGGCCTGGCAATGAGTCCTGTTGTTTAGTCCCAGTGAATATCGAACAGTAGTTTTCACTCAAATTTAATATTTTTAAAAACTAGAATTAATCCAATTGTTCAGTGAACGGCTCATTTAGTCAATCGTTAATAACCATTGTCTTTTCTTTTAATTATTGTATACCGATATTGTAAATATTGAATTGTGAAGTTTTAAGTTTGTTATTATTGATTAGGCAGTGGTTTTGAAATAATCATCTCATTCAATATGTATATGATGAACTATTTGAATGTCACTTTCTTAAGCGGCCTATACACCTTGATGTATGCTGTGATGCATGCATCGACTCTTATGTTTCATGATGCAAGTAGCAGTTTGTGTAGTAATGAATCACGTATTTGGCATCAGTTGCAAATTGCAGCGATGCCGAGTCTGGAATCCTATTTTGGTTCGCGAGCCACGATGCCGAGTCGGTGATGCTCATGCAAGTTTCAGCGTGTATAGAATTGCGTCGATGCGATAACGATATTATTATTTTTTTCCGCTATTTTAGATGTTTGTTGTTTATTTGTGTGTGTGTAAATTCGATGATGGAAGGTGATCGACAATTTTGGGAAGAGCATAGATAAATGAAACAAGTTTAGATTGGAAAGTGCTCATAAGGACAATGTAAACACTATTTGGCGCTATTCTTGCAACGGTCGCGACCCAAAATTTTTCCGGAATTATATCGCCAAATATTGTTTATTCAAATTTATTATTATTTTCGTTTAATTTTATAAATAAAATACAGTGTGTTGCATACAAGAAACTTTATTTTATATAAGGACGCATGTATGAAATACTATGAAACATTGGAAACCGACGTTATGCCACGATCCACGATGGTTTTTGCAGTTCACAGTTCTCAGCACAGCTTTTTAAGTTTTTAATGCCACTTTTTCACAATTATCACCGGTTGGAGTAAATAAAACTTGAATTAAACTCACAAGATAGCAATAATTACTTTGAAAATGGACGCTATAAACACTTTTCGGAATTAATTTAATGATAGCGGTTTAGATTTTGAAAGATTATTATGATTTTTGAAGATTCTGACTTTGACAAGAGAAAATTATTTCTGTTTTTGTTTGCCGTTGTTCTTAGCGACCGCTATAGCAGCGCCAGATCGCGTATAACGGTCGCGACCCAAAATAATTTCGCGACCTAAAATTTTTACGGGCTTTCCAATCTAAACTTGTTGCATTTATCTATGGGGAAGAGTTCATAAACATTTATCATCTGCATACGTGTCTTTGGAATACAAAGGCTAAAGAGTATTCAGATAGAAATATAAGAAACCAAGCATATGAATATCTTGTAATGAAATGCAAGGAAAAATTCCCAAATGCAAATAAGGATTTTGTAGCCAAAAAAATTCATACTATGCGACGCAGTTTTCGACGAGAACCGTAGTGATAACTTCACTACAGTTTCTGTGTTGCATGAAATATCGAGTCGATTCAGGCACCTATGCAACTGATGCAAATTTCATGAAACTTTGAGTCGATGCATGCATCGCAGCGTACATCAAGGTGTATAGGCCGCTTTACACCTTACATTTTAGTATGGACAGACTCTAATAGCGGTTTTACTATTCTTGTTTGATCAGATTAATATCTTGTACAATTTATTTTAATATTTTGGTGTCAAAAATGTCATAATCTTTAAAAATGTATTTGAAATTTTAGAACATTTGCTACTTTTTTTCAAATATTTGATCAAACCTGTCCACAGACATTTCGTCTGAATCAATTCATTGATTTTAAATCTTGAAGAGTGAGGTAAAGCTTGTGTATTTTTTGTTTATTTTTTTTCCAGTCTCTACTCAAGACAGATTAATATATTATAATCTTGTTTTATAAATAAATAATTTCAAATCAATCAAAAGTAGGTACTTGACGAACGTCACATCTTTGACAAATTTTCTATGCCGCTTGACATGTTTTTTTTAATATATTTATCAAATAATCTGTCTGGTGTAAAACCGCCATAAGCTCACTTTTAGCGCATTTGATTAAGGATTTGCATATGTTACTATACAGTGTGCATCTTAAATAAGTGCAAATATTCTCAGGTTCTCAAATAATCTCTGGTAGATCTCGATAAAAGAAACAGATTTTCTCTTTACCGTTTTTCAAATAAGTTCAAAATGAGTTAGTTATTTTATTTTGAAATTAAAAAAAAATTGGCTTAAATTTTGTACCACTGTATTTTTCCTGGGTTTTCTTTCTTCTAAATTTATTCTACTACCTATGTTGCCACATTATCAAGAAATTATGTTTTTTCACTGAAAACTAAAAAAAAATCTCCAATTTTTTTTAAAATTCCAAATTTTCAATTTTTTTTTATACTACCTCTAAAAATATTTGGACTTATTTAAGACTAACCCTGTATATCAATTTAACTTGTTTAGAATTTATAAAGTCATTTTTTTATTCTTGGCAACTATACATCATGGAAACTCTAATTGGAAATCCATCTGTAATTTTTAGTTAACGTCAAGAACTAATTACAATATTTTTTTATACGTTTATATGTGTCATAAATTTTATATCTCCTACATAATATTTTTTATTTGCTATAATACTAATAACAAAGACGATTTATTATTATTGTTATAGGTACACGACATTATATTGATACCTACATCAGGCGATTTGATAAGTGCATCAAGGCTTTATAAAATTTTTAAAATGGTTATTTTTTATGTTTTAACGTATGTAACTTTTTTTTAATTATTTTTTATTAACGTTTTTTCCATCACTAACTACAAGTGGTAGCTAAATGTCCCTACCACAATTATAAGTTTAACATATTTAAAAAACTAATTCAAAATTGTTTATCACACTTACCTACTAATGGTACAGCTACGTAAAGACTTCCAATCCACGCTGTAGCCGATTTAGAAGCCCCGAACTCTTTCAGAAAATCCATGTACAGCAGTCCGAAGCAACAAGTGATTCCATCCGACACTAAGTTAATGAATACCGAGGCTAACACCACTAACCAACCCCAACCACCGTCGGGAATGTTTGGTTGATTTTCGTCAACAAAAATACTAATTGTTGAGGTAAGAAAAGATTCACGTCCTTGCAATCCTGCCACGCCGTGACTAGCCCTACGTTCACCTTCCGATTTCGCCACTTGCTTGTAGTTTCCACCATGCCCACCGTGTCCACCGTGACCACCGTGACCCGATCGAGGTCCATGTCCATGGCTTACGACCATATTTAGTCTTGTTTATTGAGACGCACTATATATACTTTTATAATAATCCGAATTTTAACTTTTTTCACTCCGTAATAATTGTAACTCTTGTATCACTTCTTTGTCTTGTTTACATTTTCTTCACTCTCTGAAATATTTCGTAAAATATTTTTTAGAAAAATTAAAACAGGATGGATGTGTTCTTCATGAAGTGATTTTAATTAATGATTAAAACTATTGATAAGAAAGGAATAGAAAAGTAAATTCATCTAATTTGTTATAAATTATAAAACTAATTTAATGGCCATTATATTAAATTTCCAATTAACATAATGTGTCTAAAAATATTTTTTTTTTGAATCTACCCATGTGTTTTCTAAAAATAGTAACATAGATTTTTAAGTCGACCTAATTAAGTTTATGTTTATTGTTTTGAATGAAATATAAATAAAATAATAACTGACCTACATAAGAATAAATAATTGTAAATTAGCAGACAAATTTCAAATCCAATCAATTTTATTTGGTTAAGGTAAATATAGTTTTTTAATTTACATAAATTTGCAATAAAAGTGACGCTAATCTTTATTAGAAAAGAATAATTAACACTGTTTTTTCTATTAGAGAAATATTGTTTGCATGCTGTTAACGATTTAATGGTCAGTTGTTAAGCTGTTGATTTAGTATTATAATGACAATGACAGTTGATAATGTAGAGTACAATGCTACAGTTTATTTTGCAAGTTACTGTAAAATCTAAAAGACAAATACATAATTTGCAATTGAACTTTGATTGGCTTAAAAATGACGAATTTGAACTGTAATAATCAGAAATTAAATTAAAATTATTTGTTTTCTTTCCAAATTTTTTTTAATTAATTATTACATTCGCATTGTTTTAGAAAAAAAGCTTTTTTATTAAAAATATACCTACCAAGCAAACAAAGTATGGATATTAAGAAAAAAATTATTTTTTACTAGTTATCTTAAATTTATTTGATATTTTTTCTGACTGCTATACTGCTCATATTTACCATTTACATACACATTTGACAGCTTCTCAAAAAATAAACTTAGCAACAAAATTTTAAATACGTATATTCATAATTATTTCTAAGTATTGAAAGGCCTATTTGTGCAATTTTTTTTGCAAAAAATCTTTTTGTGTAATGTTTATTATTTATAGAAATGCTAAATATATTATTTTGTTGAATTTTGTTTTCGATTTCTTAAAACAAACTCAACTCTCAATAAGTTGTGGTTAAATTCAATGAAAAATTCTTAAGCAAATACTAAAAGACTCTTAATTGGCATTAAGCTGACAGTGACAATACATACAAGGGAGCGAAAATGTAGGTACATTCTTTTTATTCTATTATTATCATGGTATTATCTGGTTGATATAAAAGAGTAGTTAAAATAGGGTTGCCAACCGTCCTGTATTCCCGAGGAATTCCAGAGGACAGTCCTATTTTTACACACAAAACTCAAAATTAAAAAAAATAATCGTGTATTGCCAGAAAGCACAATAAAATGTTATTTGACGACAAATATTTGTGGAAGCCTGCTTGTTTAGCTATTTATGAGTACTTATTGTCAATTTATGTTTTGAAATAAAAAGTTTTATAGAAAATCATTTGTTTTATTTTAACAGATTTTGAGTATGAATAATTTTAAGAAAGTAAGAAAGACCATCAATCGCATAACGTTTACATAAGTTTCGGGTAAATCTTGACATCATTTGAACGAGGTTTCAAAAAATGTTTAGCCTGCTGGGCTTTCCTACCTTTTCGTCCTCTATTTTCTATTTAGAAAGTTGGCAACCCTAAGTTTAAATGCCCTGGATCTTGACATAGAATCAATCACAATCTATAATTATATTTTTTTAAATTCCTGATGGTTGTATGTATATCCCGTTACAATAAATATTTGCTAGTCTACAATAAGGTATTTTGATAAGATACAGAGCGATGGTAAGATATTTTATTTTTCTTAACCCCCCTCCCACTCATTCAAAATTCTAAAAAAATTCTAAGATATTTTAGTAAGATCCATATTTACTATATCAATATCCAAAGAAACACCTTGTATAAAAATATTACGGATTGAACGAAAATAATTAGTTGTACCTAACTTGCAAGTTTTAAGTGCTAACGTGTACATCAAACTTATCATAAAAGTTTATTGATTTACTAAGTTTCTAGGATAGGTTTAAGTTACTTAATACCGTATGATCGAAAAAAACGGCGTCCAGTTGGCTGGGAAATGACGAAGTAAAGTAAAGTAAAGATTTCAGTTAACGTCTCCTTTTTGCTGCCAGGGCTAATCTGGACGGGGCCTACTTTGTTTACGCGGAACCCGAACCGCGGTCCTCGTCTATTTCATGGTCAATGGCCTACCGACTTGGCAAGTGTCTAAATCGACTCTTACTCACGAGATATCCGATCTCATCCGGCCTCGAACCGGCGTGAATGAGCAGTGTGTGTCAATAGATTTTACACTTTTGCCTTTTTTTGGACAACAGCACGATACAGTTTCAAACCGGCCACCCGTCCATCCACTAGTATCACCATACGTCGCTTAACTTCGGTGTTCTAATGGGAACTGGTGTTTCGACGTAGCTGGGCCGCTGCCGGGAAATGACGATGGATGACATTTCCCATATAAATTTACATATAAAATGACAACTATCTGCATTTCATAGCCATTGCTAACGCCGTTTTTTTTTCGATCATACGGTACTAAGAATATATAAAACTCTATACTCTCCAAACCAAACCAAACGACAGGATACCGGATACATGGCAGTCACAGTGATTTTCTGTCATTATAACTTACAGTTAAATTATATTTTCTGTCATTTTCCGAATGTCGTATGCCGAAATATTCCCTTAGCATGTTGCATAGATTTTATATAGTAAGTCTCAGAATTATATTGGAAAATGAATGAATTTATTTGTCAGGTTTTTGATACGTTTTTTGATAAATATAATGTTTAAAATTTTTTAATTGTAAAATACTTATAATTGTCATATGAAAATAAATGTGGATTAATCCCTCTACGGTTTTTGAAGTATATTTTAGATAAAATAAATTGATTTTAATGGGATACTTTGTATGTGAACCTAACATACTTTGTATTTAAAATATTATGAATATAAAAAAACATATAGAGTGCTACCTAAACCATCTTAAAGTCTGACAGAGAGTTATAAAAATATTTTTTGTACTTACCAAATTAATTAATTAGGAGAAAAAGTTTACAACACACTCAATACTTAGGAATGCCGATAACTAATATTTATTAATTTATTTTTGATAAATTATAACATGAATTAAACTAAGTCAGTAGGTAAGTAAGTACACATCCTTTGAAAGCGACTTATCGATCTTAAATCGTATTGAAGATATTACTAAATTATTTTCTTTATCAATTTTGAAAGATAAAAATAATAATTGTGTTAGATATATTGAGATGTGTCTATTATATCATGACTAAATCTGTTAATGGTATGCCAGGCTTTTACTGATGTAGGATAGATTTTTTTCAATATTTTTAAAAGTATTACTTATAGATTACGCCTTTAGATTATGATCAAAGAGTTTATGTGTTTACACATGTATAATAACATTTATTATAGGTAAATTTATACGGGGTGATTTTTTTAAAAAATGAAATAAAGTGAAGATTGCTTTCTCCTATGTGTATTTGAGATTTTTATAGCCTTGGTGCATTTCAGTTGGTATTAAAAATTCCGATCGCAGCGCTCGACACGGCAGAAATTAGAAGTTTTAGCTCTGTATTTCACGCAGTTCCGATGTTGATCGCATTAAAATAATAATAAAATCGTGGCTTTGTTATAATAACTAAGTATTTTACTTTCTAACAGTGTAGTTATTGAAACGACAAAATACTCAGGTATGAGGTTTGTATCATGTGACGCTGTTTCTGGTAATATAAATTAAGTTAAAAAGAACCCGAACTGGGCGTCGCTTTGTTGTTGTGACAATTTCAAATGTTAATAAAATTGTCGAAAAAAATGTTAGCACGTAAAGGAGGGCATAATTACGTGGTTGTTGGGTTCAATAACATTCAATAACTCAACCTTCCCGGATATTCAACTCTCTCGAAGCAACATTTTATAGCTCCATAATCTCACACCGATTTGATCAAAAGCAAACATGGATTCAAGCAGCTCGACGAAACAAGTGAGTAAACAAAGTGCCCATTACATAATCAAAAAATTAAATAGGCATATACTATGAGAGGATCTACATAATATAAAATGGTAATGTTTATCTGTGTCGTCTCTACTGAAGTAACGACTTGCTCTAGAAAGTTGCTTTTTTACTAAAAGATAGCTAATTGGCTCTTCTAAAAACTGTCGTCGCCGGATTTTTTGTTTTTCATTTAATTAAAAAAAAATAAAAAGTATTTTTTTTCTGATGTAGTGGCGGATGCGCCAGGCTTCAACTAGTAAATTATAATTTGCTATATTAATGGTATACTTGTTTTAATCAACTAGTGGTTAATTTTTTTTATGAACATCTTGTAAAATTATAATTATGTACCTTTAAAAAAATTGACACAGAAATAGGCCCAGTTATGTCTCCGCTAGCAAAATCGGTGCTTATAGTTGAACTCAAAAAGTTATTTTAGCTGAAAGAATAAATTATAATTCAAGTTAAACCTTCTGAAGGTATCAAAATATTTACTTTTTTATTTTTATTTTAAGAATTTTTACAAATTATACTTCCTAGCACTTTTAGAACAATTAATAATAAATTTTCTTGCACTCGCTATTTAAGTTGTTTGTGATTGTATATGCTTGTTGTTTACGACATTCTCTATATTCTTACACTGGTGGTAGCACCGGTGGAGAATGCATCAACCCTATAACAATTTTTTTGGATAAAGAAGTCTAATTACTAGTTTTTAAAATGTTATTTTTATTTGTAAACAACATCTCAAAACCAAATTGTTCGATTTAAGATTTTGTCATAAGGCTGGAAAAATATGTGCTAGGCCCAGGATAGCTTTACATTAAAATAAATATTGAAACTACTCTATAAGACGCGAGACGAGATAAGACAAAATATACTTCATTTTTATACTCCCGCTATTTGTTTGAGATCTTCCTGAAGAATTTGTTTTTGTCTCAGAGATATTTCTGATTGCTATCTTTCAAAATATCATCCTATATTTAGGAATACATTTATTTATTTACAGCTCCAATATAATTCTGCTCGTTAAAGAAAAATATGAGTAAAATATTTATCTGGAGATTATATTATTACTTTCGATGGGTTATAAATTATGTTATAAAATAAAACATTTCTTTAACAAATGAGTAATAAATCTTTCGTAAAATAAAGGACAACTCAATAAGCTTACCTTCTTTAGTTATATCAGAAAACTTAACTATTATTTTTATACGTAAACAAATTCTTTTTCTGTAATCACGTTAGTCGTTAGTTGACTTGGATGTAAAATTAAAAATTCATAAAATTTGTCAAGTGCTACACTCGGAAATCGTTAACAATTTAGTGGAAATTTCTGATTGACAGCTAACTTGTGTCTATCTTGTTCTTGTGTTGAGAAAAGTAATTAGCAAGTTTGAAAAAATATTTATAAGAGTTTACAGGGTGGTCATAATTCCTTGATATAAAACTTTTAAAATCTGAAAAAAAATCTAGAACAAATCATGTCATGGATTGATTTACCTTTTTCATGGTCCATTTGGTCTAGAATAGGGGTAAGCTCATGTTGATTTTAACCATAATTTTCACACATTTCTAAATATTTACTTTTGCACAATTCACTTTTCAGTAACCTAAAAGCTCCCAGTTTAATAAATATTGAAAAAATACGTTTAATTTCAAAAACTGTTACGCCAAATTAACATATAAACTTTATTGTTATAATATTGAGTGGTAAACTAAAAGTATAATTAGGTTGAAAAAAGTTATCGTATTTACAAATTATCTCCTGCATTTTCGATCAATATTTTGATTTCAGATAAGCGGATTATAGGAAATATACCAATTAGTCATACGTGGGACAGTAATAAAACTAAGAAATAGTTATTTGTATTTATTTCGTTGCTTCTCTTAAGGTAACTTAAAATATTAATCATAAATCATTATATTAGTCAATATTAGGAAATATATCTGATAAATATTATATCGATTTAATGGGTGGATCAAAGACATCGACTTGAAAAGTGAAAAGTATAAAATTTATGATTTTAATACAGGAGTGTTAACTTTTTTATGTATAGTTGGCTTATATACTATCGAATATATAGTATGCTTTGTAGATATACACTGTATGATCGAAAAAAAACAGTCCAGTTGGCTTGGAAATGACGATTGATGAAATTCCCCATATAATTTTACATTTAAAATGACATTCTAAAGAAGAAAACATTCGACCAATGTGTACTACCAGTCATGACCTATGCATGCGAAACCTGGACACTTAAAACGGATATCATAAGGGCCCTCATTCACTGGGCGATTTTGTAACAACCAAGTTGAGCGATAAAATTGCTTCTAAATTTCTTTTAAATTTGGTTTGCTTGAAACGGACCATTTATAAGGCGACATTCCAGCAATTTGGTTGTCAATCAATTTTTTTGGAAATTAATTTCAGTTGCTGGTTTTTAATAGTTTTTTTAACATAAAAATAGTTGAGCAAACCGGTTGCCGATGTCCACTGATTGGGCGATCATCGTACAACCTCTTTAAATTGCTGACAATCGCAACCCGATTCACCTTCCGTACTGTAAATCAAAATATTGCTTGCCAACCACAATATCGCTTTCAATTTGATTGAAATGACGCACTAACCTGGAGATATTTCGATAATTTGATCGAAAACGACTAGATCGCTCGATCGGATTGCTCGTTTATCGCCTAGGGAATGACAGCCTTAAGGAAACTGTAGATCGCACAACGTTCAATGGAACGAAATATGCTGGAATAGAATAGAGTGGATCCGACAAAACACCTAAGTAATAGATGTCATCCACAGAGTCAAATCGCTCAAATGGCAATGGGCAGTGGGCAGGCCACCTGGCAAGAAGAATGAATAACAGATAGACCACAAAAATTACAGCGTGGTACCCACGGGGAATTAAGAGACCTAGAGGAAGACCGAAGCTGAGATGGTACCATGATATTAGGAAATTAGCAGGGATAACTTGGGCCGGCATAGTCAACAATAGACAACAATGGACCCAACTACAAAGAGAGGATGTAAAGGAGGCTACACCATAATTGGAAATGGTTGAATAAGCTGAAAATTATGATGATGATAAACTGACAGCCATTTTAATTTTATAGCTATCGGTGACGCCGTTTTTTCGATCATATTGTATTTTGTATATTTTTACTTTTTACAGAAACACGCCAAGAGTTTTTTTGCAAAAAATTTATATTTTTCTTGACATTTTCCGGAGAATATTGAAAAACCCTCGGAAAAACCTTGGAGTGTCGCTGGTTCAGTTTGCGGAAATTTGTTTGTAGTACTTCGAGAGAATGCAATGCTGCCACCTCCTACATTACCCACATTCATGTATGTTTATAAGTTATAAGTTCATATTTTTAAATTTCTGCATAAAAATCTTTAATTTTATTCATTGTAGATTTTTAATCTTGTAGCTTACTATTAAGTATAGTAATTACTATTAAGTCTACTATATTTTAAATACCTATTTTACAGTTTAGTATACTAAAATAATGAAAGTAAATAATATACAATTATAGCAGCTTTTCAACAGTTCAGAATCAGCGCCCTCTATTTGATATATACCTTTGACAAAACTAAAATAAAAGATATACAAATGCCAAGGTTAGCCTGTACAAATACTTTTACTATTCAAATGGAAATATTAATTATTTTCGAGTTTATTCACAAAATCAAGAGTGTGAAATAGAAAAATA
This sequence comes from Sitophilus oryzae, assembly GCF_002938485.1. Classification (NCBI taxonomy): domain Eukaryota; kingdom Metazoa; phylum Arthropoda; class Insecta; order Coleoptera; family Curculionidae; genus Sitophilus; species Sitophilus oryzae. The sequence goes on along the minus strand of NW_022147237.1, from coordinate 2,235,292 downwards.
GAGGAGTTTAAATTCTCAAAAAATATTCCTAAATAATTCAGATGGCATATGAATGTATTTTGTGCCAAATACACGTGTAAGTATAGTGCTGTCAATAATCGCTGTGAAATGAAGTGTTGTTTAGTGTTGAGTTGCGATTTTAGGTAAAGCGATAAAACGTTACTCTAACCTAAAAACATCGAACTGCTATCCTACCGGAGTTCCGTTTTCTAATGTTAGGTAAGCTTTTTGCTTTTAATCTGAATTTTCCAAGTCGCTTTGAAATCTGTCTAGTCGATGTGTCAACACTGGGCGTCGAACAAGCTGAGATTTTGGTAATTGCTTGGTATTTGAGGCTGATTATCGATTGCTGCCGGCGGCTCTCAAAATGTTGCCATTATTTTTTTAAGTTTTTGAAGTTAAATAACTCGGTTATTAGCAATTTATTTTAAAAACGGCAAAAAGAAAATATGTTTCTTTTGGTCAGACCTACCACTCCTTAAAATATTTACACTTATATCTGAGACACCCTGTATACGGGCTTACGGTGTTTCCCAAACAAAAGGGCCTTTAATTTTAATAACTTTAATAAGACTAAACAGTACCTAGACTCATACAATTCAAAGATTTTTTCTATTTTTAATATAAATTGTTCGAATTCATGTTTTCTCTACTATAATTATGTAGAAAACATGTAGAGCTTTTAGAGGTGGACCAGCCTGTACAAAAAAATTCCCTACCGAACAAGTTAATTCAGTAAGTTTAAACAAAGAATCGTGCATTGCGTAATAATCGCTAAACAATAAAATCTACTCAACAAATTATACACAATCTAATTAGATTTTATGTAAATTTGTCAGTGCAAAGTGTTCGGTTATTTTTTCAGTTTGCGCTTGGCAGGAAATGATATATTTTTAGGTAGAAATAGGGAAGATGTGACTGTGACGTAAATTGTTTTTCAGTCTGACTCTGACTTGTATCTATTTTAAAAATGCAGTTCTTATTGTGTGCCGGATATTTCATTATTTATAGAAAGCTTCTTTCCATTCAAGCATACAATATTACACCTGCCATAAAATGCTTGTCTTTGTCGATGATTTAAAGTTATATACCGTGTAGTGCATCGGAACAAGGGACGTAGGAAATCCCATGTTAATTTTGAAAAGGTGAAATATTATCTCCCAGATAATTTTATGCAATTGCAGTAATTTTGAAGAATTGCAGTTGTATTAAACTTTTTTGAAGAGGTGTTAAAGTTGTACTTTTATCTAGAATTTCGTTTAATTTGGAACAGCCATTTAAAAGTTATTTGCAAATATCTATCTTCAAATTAGTAAAATTTATAATACGGTCCAGAGAAAGCTACAATTAAAATACAAGCAAAAATGTGACTTTGGCATTTTCAAATTCGATGTCATATTAGAGTGTCAAATAGAGTAAATTTGTATAAAATAATTAAGATTTCCCCAACATCTGAAAAAGTTACGAGGGTTAAACGGCATTTTGCTGGAAATAGTATTCCCGTTGTATTAGATTGTGTGTGTAGTATTCCCGTTTGCAGCTCAGTCTCCGGAAAGCCTATACCGAATAAGTCAACAGTATAAAGAATAAACTAATCTATACTAATATACAGGGTGTCTCAGATTTTAATCGGGAAAATTTAATAGACGATAGAACTTGCAAAAATAAAACAAAAAGTTCATATCAACTTGTAAGATTTAAAGCTTCCTTTTCGAGATACAGGGTGTTAAAGTTACTTAAAAAAAAACAAATTTAAGATATTTGACAAACTATTTAATCGATTTTGATATAACTTGACCCGTTTATAATACTTACTGTGGGACTTAATTTGATGTAATTAGATTTAAGTTTAATGGCCAGGGGCGGCGGTGGGGCATCACAGTCAAATTATTTTAAAGGAAAAAATATGCACGCCACTGCTTTTTTAGAATTTTAATATTATTTTTGGATTTAGTAATTATAAATATTATGTTTTTGTCTCCTGACTTTTTGTCTATCTTGCTTACTTCTTGCGAAAAAAATTAAATTCTAATTGGTAATTAATATTATAATTGGTATTCTAATGGTACCCTGTATCTCGAAAAGGAAGCTTTAAATCTTACAAGTTGATATGAACTTTTTGTTTTATTTTTGCAAGTTCTATCGTCTATTAAATTTTCCCGATTAAAATCTGAGACACCCTGTATAAAATCTTTAAGTGACTGACATACTTATTAATCACGATCCTGCTCAAACCACTCAACGTAAGAAGCTCAAATTTGACATACAGGTTGATTCTAGGGTGTAGGGGTTCGATAAGAAGGGATTTTTCGAAATTCCAGTTCCAAAAGGGTGAAACCACCCCTCAAATATTAACATATTTTTTATTTTAAAAACGGCCAAATTTCCGAAAAAAACGCTTAAGCACGTATATTTAATTTTTTAATGTATACAGGGTGTTTCGAAAAATCTGGTCATTGATTAATCACGATTCTGCTTAAAGCGCTTGAAGTAAAATGCTGATTTTTGGAAAACAGATTGACTTTAGGGTGTAGAGGTTCGATAAGAAGGGATTTTTTGAAACTCGAATTCTAAGGGGCTGAAACTATCCCTCAGATATTAAAATATTTTTTATTTAAAAACCGGTGAGTTTTTCAGAAAAACTCTTAAACACGTATATTTTATTTTGTTGTTTTACATATTTTAAGATTTTTTTATAAATTTATACAGGGTGTTTCATAAAATATAACCATTGAGTATTACAGTTAAGGGCTGTGTAACCTTTAGTGTTACACAGCAAAATAACACACTAAATCACAACAATACACCAAAACACTTTTACTTTTACACTGGAATCAGTTTATAATCATCTGCTGATGATGCTAACATGGTTAGCGAAACGCGCGTCCAGTGTAAAAGTAAAAGCGTTTTGGTGTATTGTGGTGAATTAATGTTTTATTTTACCATTGAGTAATCACGATTCTGCTTAAACTGCTTCACGTTTAAAGCTGATTTTTGGCAAACGGATTGACTGTGGGGTGTAGAGGTTCGATAAGGAGGGGTTTCTCGAATCTCAAATTCCAAGGGGATGAAAACGCCCCTTAAATATTACAATATTTGTTATTTAAAAAACGGTTAGTCTTTCGGGAAAACGCTTGGAAAGCATAATTTATTTGTTTTTTTACATATTTAGATTTTTTTTTAAATAATACAGGGTGTTCCAAAAAGTTGGGTAATTAATTTCTTAACCACGATTCTGCTTAAACTGCTTGACGCAAAAAGCTTATTTTTGGCAAACGGATTTTTCGAAAGTCAAATTCCAACGAGATTAAACTACCCCTCAAATATTACCAAGTTATATAATAATATCGCCATATTGTTTTTTTTTCATGCTGACATAAATGTGAGAAAATTTTATCCAGTTTGTATGTTAATGGAAATTCTTGCTTTGCTTTATCATCACCATTACAAATGATTAATTCGACGCGAACGAAGTCGCTGGTACACGCTAGTAAATAATAAAACATGGAAGTGCGAAGACAAAAACGATTGAACAGAAAGAAAACAACAATAACTGGAATAATAAAATGAAATTCTAGACGAAAATACAACTTTAACGCCTCTTCAAAAAAGTCTAATACAATTTTTGCATAAAATCATCAGGGGAGATAATATTCCTTTTCAAAATGTACATGGGATTTCCGATGTCCCACGTTCCGATGCACCACACGGTATAAACATTATGGAAATACTTGACTCTCAGTCTTTAAAAACTCTCTTAAAAATTTATCAAAAAATCTTACTAAAACCTAAAAACAAACTCTTATTGCAAATGTTTGAAAAAAATATTTCGATAATTGAAATTTATAACTGACTAGCATTTTAACATTGAAAATGTTTCTGTTATCCTATATAAGGGAGCCCAAATCGAATTAAAATGCTACATTTGCCACACCATGACGTCACATATACAAGGGTATAGGAAATCTCGGCGCAGCGGCGGCAGTCGGCCAGCGCGCGCAAAAACCATTACATCGCTAATTGTTTATTGATATATCTTTATTAGTTTAAAAGCAAAAAATATGGGGTTTGCTTTGATACCTTGTCAAGACATAAGCGAAACTTTTAAATTGTTTCTTTTTTTCATTTAGGCCTTCGTTTTTCGTTAAATGAAAGTTATATTAAAAAAAAATCTCTATTTTTAAACCAAATTTTCGCATGATTGAAATGATTATTCATGTTTAAAGTTTTTTTTTGGTCATAAGCGCTAATGGAAATGTTTTTTTGTAAATAATTATAAAAAATTACTCCCTACGAAGACTTTATTCTGTACTGGATCAAAAAATAAGTATTTGTTTTCTCTATACGGTGGTATTAATATATCGATTTTTGATGATAGTGCCTTTTTACCCTGTTTAATTTTGTACTACTTTCGGAATAAGGGTCCCCATATCATGTACTGTGATGTACTGTACTTCCATCCCTGAAAAATTCAGCTTGTGACACCGAAGTGAGAGGTAACGTCAAAATAAGCTTTAATCTACCTACATCATCATAGGTAGGTGTAGGTACTCTAGGTAAATTCTACCTAGACAGTAGCTGAACTAGCTGACAGTAGTAATTAATTTGTTATCCGATAAGTAGTTGTCATTATATAAGTTTAATCGTCTTATACCTCCTATAACGGTAGGTTTTGGATTTTTCCTGATTGGTTTGTTAAACAAAAATATACTGGGCATATAAATGTCTGTTACAGGTTAATTCGTTAAAGAAATATGTTACACACATATTATTTTAATAATAATAGTATAATAGTAATGGCTATATTATGTTATAACACATTATTGAATTAACAATTGAAAACAGTATTGAATGTACTTATTTTAACCAATGCATTGTTTTGTTTTTTTAATCTCACAAATAAGAAATATTTTATAGTTTTTATTATAAAAAACAGTGATTATACAATTTATTTACACCCCTTACACTGTTTTCTGTAAGGGGTGTAACCAGGAGTATATTTCGTAACCTTTTACGATATAAGAGGGCACAAAGTGTTTTATTACTTAATGCTTAAAATTTAATAATATATTTGTACATAAAATAAAATAGACTAGAAAGTCAATTAATTAATATTGACGTAATTACTAAATAAGTACAAGATTTTTTTTCTAATTATTTTAGTGTATTTTTAGTCACCGAATTATAAAGGAGAGATATCCAACCATTGCATTATTTTACTCACAAATAAATGTTTTATGGTTTTTATTATAAAACAACGATTAATTTATTATACACCCCTTAACCCAAACACTCCAAGGAGGATATTTCGTGACCCCGTATTTAAAGTGGACAAGGTTTATTAGTCAATGTTTTAATTACCCAGCGTCTTTAATAAAAATCTAATGTAATTTTTCATAGAAATGATCTGACATGAAAAGCAAATTTTATCAAAAAACTTTTTGATTATCTACAAGGAGTAAACCGCTGACAAATGTCTGTATACTAATGCCAAAGTAATGCCAAAAATACAAATTAAATACCAAAATTTCTCATATAATGCCCCACTAATGCCAAGCTGATTCCAATATAATACCACTAATACCACGAATAATATGTAACACATTTGTTTCACGAATTAACCTGTAACAATACTGGTAGGTACGTGCACAGATTTTTTCCTAGGTAACTTAAAAGTCGTTAAAAAGTCTAATTATATTTAAAGAAGATATAATTCCAACAAATTACATTATAAGGCCAATAATGCACAAGTAATACCATTAAAATTTTAGCGTTTTTAACTTGTGTAACATATTTCTTTAACGAATTAACCTGTAACAATAGTGGTAGGTACGCGCACAGATTTTTTCGCTAGGTAACTTATTAAGTCGTTAAACAGGCCTATAAAAGCTATAACAACATAGGTAACTAATATTTATAATTTAATTCGAGTTTTAATCTCAAATAATAAATGTTTTTACTGGTGTATTTCTGAAGTGTTCATTATTAAAAGTAGATATTCTTCAAGTTATGCGAAGTAATAAGTAATGTTTCCGGTGAGACCGCGTATATGTCACCGGATTCTGGTTAGTATAAAGACTTTTTCTATAGAAAGAGTTTTTTCTATATTTTCCTTTCAAAATAAGACTAATTTCTTCTTATTCTTTTAAATATTACAGTGTTTCTTTTTCCTAAAATGTTATACTTAATTTTCGCTTAAAATTAAAAAATCACAAATGGAGGAAAATATACGTTATTGAATAAAGTTTATACAAATCACTTTACCATAACAAAAAAGTAAAAACATGTCATGGCGGAAGATATTCAGGTGGCATTTCACACATTTATCTATTAAAATCGAGATTAAAATAATAAACTTGCGTAACATGTTATACACGAGATAGAAAGTTTCAGAATCGATTAATACGCAATACGCTACGCAGTCAACTTATTCCTATGCGCGGATGAGCGTCTTCAAGACTCTTCCTTCGGCCAGGGTCACGCGCCGCCGAAGAGGAATCGGCCTATGTTTGGCTAAACAGGCTGGACACGGTGGAGTACGATATTGGCGAGTCTGAATATTTATAAAAATTTGCAAAGTAAAATATGTTGGAAAAATAATTAATCCATACATATATAAAAGCTCAAAGGGTTTTTTTGTTGCATCCATCCCGCCGAAACCGCTTTACCAATCTTGATGATCCTTTTTTTTTTAAATGAAAGGTATATATGTGTAGATTTGTTATGAAGTATTTTTATAGTGCTTAATGGCTATTTCTTTGTGTAAAACGACTAAATACTAAAACATACCTGAAAAACACATACACACAATACCTCCAGAAAGAAATTATTTGTCATTGTCAGTGGTGTGTCAGTTAGATTATATATTACGTTTTTAGATATTTTAGAGTGAGTTCATGCCGCCAGCTTCAGGTACATAAATATTAGCACAAAAGTTCCTTTAAACGACATTAGTGAATTAGCTACACAAAGCGATTTTAGGAATTCATCCTCTTAGAGAGTAAAATTATGTCGGAACAGTTTGTTGTATGAAAATTTCTTACTATTTGGTCTAGAAGAATGAAATCCTACAAAAAGAATTAGAAGAAATTTTTGAAATTCATTAACCAAATGGGTAAAGTTAGTAAAAATTTATATAAAACTTGGTGACCTCTGGATTATACACATAAAAATTGACACAAAGATAAAGCGAATTTATGAAATTTATACACTTAGGGAGTAGAATAGGGAATGAAAGTTTGCTGTACGAAAATGCAATACTATAACATTATAAACCAGACAGTATAAAATTTTATACAAGGGTTTATTTAGTGACATCATAAGGAAATATATCTTCCTCAATTATCCTTCAAAGAATAATAAATAACCTATAAAGAGAGTATTAGTGCTCTTAATAAATAAAAAAAAAGATGAAAAATAAAAAACATCTATGTTCACTAGCTCTCTATAAAGAAGTAAAAAATCATTTAAATCAATGCATGAACGATTCAAGGTGTAACGCGAACGTAGTCGCGGGAAAAAGTAATTTATTAAATTATTTTATTTAACTGATTTTCATTGAAAAGGAATTTTTGTAATTCGCCACTATATTAGTTAAAAACTAAGAAACTCATATCAAATTTAAGTTTTGCGATTTTGACTTATACTTTTTATAAAATCTGAACACATTTTAAAAGAAAAAAGCTTTTGATAACGAAATGTTTGTGTAGATTGACTACAAGTTGTATAACATAAATTTCTACGACCGGTCTACCTAGTGGTCTGCAGCATCGCCTTGTGGTGCAAACGTGGGCCTCTTAATCTGTTACGTGACGCACAACAGCCAAGAAAAACAGAAGCGTGGCTAAGAATTTAGTAATTTAAAAAAAAATATCTTTTAGATACAGTAGTAGGTATTAAAAAGTTTTGTGTTTAAATGGGGTTTGCCTTTAACAGTTAAAAAATTATATCGTAAAGTGTAACTTTCCGTAAGAATTCTTTATCTGTCATTGATCATGATTTGTCATCATGTTAACCTGATGTTTTGTATGTTATTTTGTTTTTATCGAGGTTTTTTTGCTTGCTTGTTTTACGGATAGGTGCGATCGCATAATTATTATTGACAATGTTTTATTTAATGTTAATACTACTACTTTTTCAGTGAATATTTAAATCTGTTGTGTTTGGTAAGTTCGTTATTTAAACATATGTATGTAATACACTCATATTAACACTAATCATATTTTTACGTTTTTATTCATCATTTTCAATGCCCCTCCGGTTGCATCTTTGTAAAGGACTGTGAATTTTTTTAATGAAAAAGTGTTTGGGTCCCTAGGTCGACTCTGACTTAAATTAGTATCTATAATACACGGAAGGTTTAAACGTAGTGTTGGGCCATCTATCTTCCATCTTCTCAGTGTTGGTTTCAACATATTTAGTTTTTGTATATGAAGCTTACTTTCCTACTCCAAAATACATGTATGAAAAGCGATTATATTATTTGTTTAGTTTTTGTGTTAGTAAAAAAATCTCAAGTTATCTGTTTATAGTGTTTCTACTATATGGTATACAGGGTGAGTTTCCTACGATGTTCTCTATGGGTATCTCGGAAACTACTGGAGATAGAGAGTCGGTTAAATGAGGAAAGAATTGCAGTTTTGTGGGGTCATAAATATGCGTCTTTCAGATTTTTGAAAAAGTTTATGGCTTACTAGATATTTCGAAGAAAACAAATCTCGTCTATTTTAAAAATTGTTCCTAATTCCATTATAATCTATTTTAGACAAAAAGTTTTCAGATAAAAGTTGTAGATAATCATATCCTTAATGAGACTATGTCCACCGCTTTTTTCTAAAGCCTGTCATTTTTGATATATGATACAAACATATGTTTTTTTTTTAAATAAAAACCATAGTTGGCCATGACTTCAAAAAAAGCTCTTTTAGCCTTTTTTAGCTTTTTAGCGATATAAGCTATAATATGTTTTTTCCGAAAAATTACGAGTTATAGCCAATTCTTATCATAACATTCATTCTTATCATAATCATAAACAATTTCACTTAGTTAGTCATGGAAACAAGTTCAATCGCCGCTGCTCTCAGAAATGTGAAGCTGTCCAAACTTTGGTCAACGTATCTTATATATTCGAAAATGTATGGTCAAGAAAAGTTGAACCAATAATCTTATACGCTTTTCTTCATTTGAAAGATTAATATTTGCAATTTTTGTTTATTTAAATTTACCAAAAGTTTGGATGTGACAGCTTCACATTTCTGAGAGTAAAGACGATTAAACTTGTTTCCGTGACTAACTAAGTGAAATTGTTTAAAAATTATAAGACTTGGCTATAACTCAGTAATTTTTCGAATAAAACATTATAGCAATTATAGCTTATATCGCTGAAAAGCTTAAAAAATGGCCTTTTTTATGAAGTCATAGCCAACTATGATTAATGGTTTCCATTTAAAAAAACATATGTTTGTGTGATATATCAAAAATGACAGACTTTAGAGAAAGAAAACATATTTTTAATTTTTTATTTTATTAAATCTACAACTTTTATCTGAAAAATTTTGTCTAAAATAGCTTATAATGGAATTAGGGACAATTTTTAAAATAGCCGAAATTTGTTTTTTTCGAAATATCTAGTAAGCCATGAACTTTCTCAAAAATCTGAAAGGCGCATATTTATGACCCCACAGAACTGCAATTCTTTCCCCATTGAACCAACTCTCTATCTCCAGTATTTTCCGAGATACCCATAGAGAACATCGTAGGAAACTCACCCTGTATAACATAATAAGTGATGTAATTAACTAAATATTTTGCTATCTTGACTATTAACATATAGATTCAATTTTTTAATTTAAAGTTCTTATTCCGAACAAATTATAATTTAAAGTGCTTTTGATAAATTTTCTATTCGTTATCAATAATTGTTATTTTAAGTTGACAATGAAATTTAATTTTTAAAAAGTATAATAATGACGTAAAAAACACGTGATTTTTAGGAAAGTTCAAACTAATTTCTTATATGAGACGTTATATTGATAACGTATGTCGACAAATGTATTGCAATACTAAAATTACTTGTAATTCACCAAAGCATAAATATTATCTCAGAAGATTTTGTTAGCAAAATTCAACGGATTATATCTTAGAATATATTTTTTGTTAATCTTATGATGAACACATGTTCCCCCCACCCATTATAGAAATACAAAATTAAAGACTTCATATATAATATTTCAAATTTAATAATAAATAATGTTTTACAATTTACAAATTGCTAAAGATCTTCCTATTTTCGGTATAAGGTATTATACCAACTAAAACTCCAGAAATGATGACCCAAAACCCTGCCTGGTAGAAAGATTGTGCGTATGACTGGGTAATATCGTATAGAAGACCTAGAATAACAAAAATTTATACTATTAAAAATAAATTTTAATTTTGGACTTAATTTATTTTAACTTGCATTAAAAATATTTTGATAGTCTCTTTAGAATACGCACATTTTTTAATAATGCCTATATGGTCATATGGTCTATTGATTTTTTTTATTTGGTATTACTTGAATTATTTCTAGGGCTAAAACTGCAACTTAAAAATTATTTATTATTTTTTTATAATAATTTTTATGAGATGAGACGAATATGATGTACGTATTGTATCAGAATGAATTAATAAAATATTCATAAATAATAAATATTCCAGTATATATTAGCTAAAGTTACTATTTATCTAGATGTGATAATAAAATCAGAATTATTGATAGAACTTATTAAGATTGATGGCAGGCAACCATATATTCTTTCAACTAATAAATAAATAAAGTCACCAAATGTCAAGAAATTATACAGGGTTGTTCACCACATACGACACGGAGTATTGTAGCTAAACGATGAGATTTTTACAAATTGTAAGTTTTGGGTTCGATGAAGGACTATTAGAGGTACAATTTAAAAATAATTTTACAAGATACAGAGTGTCCCAAATAAGTAAAAAATATCAAAGTTGTATTTTTTTAAATGGAACACCCTGTATATTATTTTATTTTTAGTTTCTACGATTAAAATAAAGGTAAATTTGATTAAGGTTTATTATACTTAAACCTTACCGTTTCTGAAATATTTTCAATTTTGTGAAATTGCAGTAAAAATTTTAAGGCTTCATTTCTCCAAGGGTATCAAAGTTTTTAATACTAAATATTTACTGAAGTTTATTTATTGATCAGTTATTTTGTTGCAATAATAAAAATAATACTACCTTATACAGAGTGCCTAAAAATTTATTTTAAATAGTTATTAGCTTCAAACGGCAATAACTTGTTTAATTTAAACGGAACACCTTGTATATTTTACGAGAATCAGATGCACAATTTAATTGTCTATCAAATTATATAATACCATTTTTTACCTATCTCTTTAAGTTTCCGTAGAAAATGCATTTTCTTGTAATTTAGAACTTATTTATCAATATACCCATGGAATATTGACATTTTAGATTATTTTTAAAGATGTACCAAATTTTTAAAGAGTACAGATACTAATATTGTCGATATAATTTGTTTATTTTATTAAAAAATAAAAAAACTGTTTAAATATTTGTTAAAGGGGACCAATTAATATGATTCCAGTATTCAAACTACATTAACTGACTGTTTGCGTTGATTAATAATAATTGCTCCAAATACTAAAAAATTGAATTTTGTATGGGTATTAGACAGTGTGATAAAAAGAAACACCTTAAAAATGATATTTCATTTTTTAATAAATACTTATTTATAACAACAGAGACTTTAATTTGATAACTTATTATTATATTGATTTCTGACTCAAATCCACATTTATTTAGAATAATTTATTAACGAACACAATTAAGTATGTAATTAATTAGTATATGGGCGGAAATAATGGTGTTATATTTAATTATGGTATACTCTTTTATAAATTAAATTAAAAAGATTTAAATAGTTTTTTTTGAGCATATCGGTTAGTAATATTATCGTTTTGCTAAAAACGATAATATTACTAGCCTGTACATTTTGTACATTTGTTGCTTTAAAAACAATCTAAAATGTCAATATTCCATGGGTATATTGATAAATAGGGTCTAAATTATAAGAAAATGCATTTTCTAAGAAAATTTGAAGGGATAGGTAAGAAATGGCATCTGATTCTCCTAAAATATACAGGGCGTTCCATTTAAATTAAAGAAGTTATTGGCGTTTAAAGCTAGAAATTATTTTAAATAAATTTTTAGACACTCTGTATAAGGTAGTATTATTTTTATTATTGCAACACAATAACTGATCAATAAATAAACTTCAGTAAATATTTAGTATTAAAAACTTTGCTACCCTTGGAGAAATGAAGCCTTGAAATTTTTACTGCAATTTCCCAAAATTGAAAATATTTCAAAAACGGTAAGATTTAAGTATAATAAACCTTAATCAAATTTACCTTTATTTTAATCGTAGAAACTAAAAATATAATAATATACAGGGTGTTCCATTTAAAAAAATACAACTTTGATATTTTTTATTTGGGACACTCTGTATCTTGTCAAATTATTTTTAATTGTACCTCTAATAGTCCTTCATCGAACCCAATACATGAAATTTGTAAAAATATAATCGTTTAGCTACAATACTCCGTGTCGTATGTGGTGAACAACCCTGTATACCTATAACAAAGAAAAAGTAGCATTAACAATAATCTTTACATAAAATGGGTTAAAACTGATGATTTAAAGAAACCCGCTACATTTTAAGCTTTTTTCTATAAAGATTAATAAAATTGTAAATAAATAAATTATCACAAACATGTTTAGTGTTTTAAATAACATTTCTACATATACACCTACCTGCTGTAGGTGGGCCAGCTAGATTTCCAATTCCTTGGCATAGCAAAGATAAACCATAAGCCATAGTGAAATTTTCTAGTGGTACCAGGTCAGCTAATATACAGGGATGCAATGAATAGCAACTGGAAGTAAATAGTCCAAACAATCCACAGACTAGAAGTAGAAGAGTATAATTCTCACTAAAGATCATCATACCAGCGCAAGTTAATCCACAACAGATTAAACACACTGCGTACATTTTGGCTGCATTTAGTCTATCCCCAATAATAGCAAGAGCTACCTATAATCAAAATAAAATAAATATAACTAGTTATTATAATTTTTATGTATATTATTCCGTTAAATGTAGTAAGAACATGAGACCACTAGTACTTTTTTAGATTTTCTCAAGAGATGTTTTTTTTTCTAATATATAATATACAGGGTTGTTCACAACATACGACACGGAGTATTGTGGCTAAACGATTAGATTTTTACAAATTGTAAGTTTTGGGTTCGTTGAAGGACTACTAGATCTACAATTTAAAAATAATTTTAGAACATACAAAGTGTCCCAAATAAGTAAAAAATATTATTGTTGTATTTTCTAAATGGAACACCCTATATATTATTCTATTTTTAGATTCTACGATTAAAATAAAGGTAAATTTCATTAAGGTTTATCGCATTAAAACCTTACCGTTTTTGAAATATTTTCAATTTTGTTAAATTGCAGTAAAAAATTTATGGCTTTATTTCTCCAAAGGTTTTAATACTAAATATTTACTGAAGATTACTTATTGATCAAATCAAATTATTAAATATTATACAATAATAAAAATTATATTACCTTATACAGCGTGTTAAAAAAATTATATTAAATAATTACTAGCTTTCAACGGCAATAATTTGTTTAATTTAAATGGAACATCCTGTATATTTTACGCGAATCAGATGCACAATTTAATTGTCTATCAAATTGTATTATACTATTTTTTACCTATTTCTTCAAGTTTTCGTAGATTCGTTTTTATAAATGAGGTCTAAATTACAAGAAAATGCTACTTCTACGAAAACTTGAAGAGTTAGGTAAAAAATGGTATAATACAATTTGATAGACAATTAAATTGTGCAGCATCTGATTCTTATAAAATATACAGGGTGTTCCATTTAAATTAAACAAGTTATTGCCGTTTAAAGCTAATAATTATTTAATATAAATTTTTAGACACCCTGTATAAGGTAGTATTTTGATAATTATTGTAACATAATATCTGATCAATAAATAAACTTCAATAATTATTTAGTATTGAAATCTTCGATGCCCTTAGAGAAACGAAGCCAGCCCATTTTACTGCAATTTCATAAAATTGAAAATATTTCAAAAACGGTAAAGTTTAAGTGTGATATACCTTAATCAAATTTACCTTTATTTTAATCGTAGAATTTAAAAATATAATAATATACAGGGTGTTCGATTTAAAAAAAATACAACTTTAATATTTTTAACTTATTTGGGACACTCTGTATCTTGTAAAAATATTTTAAAATTGTAGCTCTAATAGTCCTTCAACGAATCCAAAACAATTGTAAACACTAACACAATTATACAATTTGTAAAAATCTAATCTAGCTACAATACTCCGTGTCGTATGGGGTGAACAACCCTGTATATCTCAAATTGGCAATACTCTATTACGATACTCTAATTCAACATTTTAAAGGGAAAAATTTTGGGAGATTGATCTTAGAAACAGTAACTGTTATTGATAATTTAAAACTGCTACACGTTTTCCAATTTTGTCGTTGATATTGATTATATTATTTCTATGTATGTATGTATTATTTCTATATAGCAAAACCTAAAAAGGAATCATAGCTTTTATTTATCATAGTTTTTGTTTATTTTTTTAGTATTTTCAATTTTGCAATTTGCACCATTGAGCAAGACCAAAGTCAAAGTTCTTAGGCAAATCAAAATATATTTTGTAATATACAAACATCAAATATGACATTCAGTTCTGCAAATAAGTATAGCTGAAATTTTGCTTTTTTGTTAAGGGTAATAGCGAACGTTTTTTCTCTACATAGAAGTTACTTAATGAATTAACTAAATAACTAACTATTACGTTTCAAATAATTATATTAAAATAATTCAATATATATATATATATATATATATATATATATATTGTTACGGATTCCGTGGGTCCACTAATTTAAACTCACGATAAAATACTTAACGAATTTATTTTCTCACTTTATACACAATATATATATATATATATATATATATATATATATATATATATATATATATATATATATATATATATATATATATATATATATATATATATATATATTGTTACGGATTCCGTGGGTCCACTAATTTAAACTCACGATAAAATACTTAACGAATTTATTTTCTCTCACTTTATACACAATTACTAACTTATAACACACAAACAAACTAACTATTTATAAGATTCCTTCACCAAATTGTCCGATTTTCAATTTCCACGCGGTATATTCAAATTTCAAAAAACTGTCTCAGTTGTCGATGGCTCCGGCTTATATACTCTATTGACTGCTTCTCGAAATTTCCCCAATTCTCGGAAAGCGTTCTTCTTCATACCAGACAATTCTATTGTCTGATTCCCTTTACTTCTCGACTTGACTAAAAGATGGCGCCTGAAAAGTCTTTTAATTTCTGGCGGATATGTTGCGGTTGTGCAGGCAACCAGTAATACATTTTAATTTCTGGCGGATGCGCCATTTTTCTTGACATTGCCCCTTCTCAAATTTGATCGTCCCGATCAAGGTTTCCTGTCTGGTATCTCTCAATCGATCCAGATGAACTACTTTCATCTTACTTCTAGGGCTGCGTTGAATCCGGTACACAACATCATTTATCCTCTTGATGACTGTATAAGGACCTTCCCATGCTGGAGTTAACTTTGGGGACCTCCCTTTCTTGCGCTGTGGGTTATATAACCATACCATATCGTCCTGTTGAAATCCCGTAGAATTAGCTCTGAGGTCGTAACGAGCTTTCATCCGGTCACTGGCTAGCGTAATCTTACTTCTCACGGCCTTATGAATTCCCAATAACCTTTCCTTCAGTTCATCCGCGTAGTCCTCTACGTTCGTGGTGCTGTCGTCTGGTGATCCGAACACCAAGTCACAAGGCAACCGTAATTCTCGACCAAATAAAATCTTCGATGGTGAAAGTCCGGTGGTGTTGTGAACTGCACTTCTATATGCCATTAGGAATAGTGGTATATGCTGATCCCAATCTCTTTGATGTTCATCCACCATTTTCGAGAGATGTTCTTCAATGGTCTTATTGAATCTCTCGACCATCCCATCAGACTGCGGATGTAAAGCTGTTGTCCTAGTCTTGTGAATACCAAGCAGATCACACATCTTCTGGAACAGTCTTGACTCGAAGTTCCTTCCTTGGTCAGTGTGAAGCTCTAAAGGAATTCCAAATCTACTAAGACATTATTGACTAATACTTCAGCTACAGTCGATGCTTCTTGGTTTGGAATGGCAAAAACTTCTGGCCATTTACTGAAATAATCCATCGCCACTAAAACGTACTTGTTGCCCTTGTGCGTTTCAGGGAATGGGCCTGCAATATCAACAGCGATTCTTTCGAATGGCAGTCCAACGTTATATTGTTTAATTTTTCCCCTAGATCGAGTGCTTGGTCCTTGGCTGGCTGCACAAATTTTACATTGTCGACACCATTTCTTGACATCTTCGCAATAATCCATCCAGTAAAAACGATCTCTCAGCTTGCTCAAGGTCTTGTTTATTCCCAGATGGGCTCCAGTTTTACCACCGTGAATTTCTTCCAATACCTGGGTAACTTTCTTCCTTGGTACCAGTAACTGAGTTGTTACTGTCCTGCCATCCGCACTTTCCCACGTGCGCTTTAACAATCCATTCTCAATCACCAGTGAATTCCACTGAGCCCAGAGAGCTTTGAAAACGAGCCCTCTGTTTGAATATCCTGCCACGGTGGTCTCTCGCCGTTACCTTCCTTGAGCCGTAGTATTGCTCCGATGTCTGGATCTTCCATTTGATCTTTCCTCAATTGTGTCGTCGTCCACTGTTCATCGGTTCCAAGTTTAAAACTCCTTATCATGACAGTGCCTTCACGTTGTTCCGTTTTACAGCAGTGCTTACAATCGGTTTGACAGGGTCTTCTGGATAAACCGTCTGCGTTACCATGCATTTTTCCAGCACGATGTTGGATGGTAAAGTGATACTGTTGGAGCTTCTCGAGCCATCGTGCTATTTGACCTTCAGGTTGTTTCATCTCCATAAGCCACTTGAGAGCCGCATGATCTGTCCTAATTAAAAATTCTTGGCCGTACAGATATTTATGAAAATGATCAACTGCCTTCACAATTGCTAGCAGCTCCTTCCGGGTAACGCAGTAATTCCTTTCTGGTTTGGATAGAACTCGACTGTAATATTCTATCACTCGTTCTTCGCCATCTTGCACTTGTGATAGCACTGCACCTATGCCGATATTGCTGGCGTCGGTATCCAGGATATACCTCCCTTGTTGTTGCGGGTAGGCTAGAATAGGACTTGAACATAAAGCCGCCTTAAGTCTTCCAAAGGCTACATCACAATCGGTGTTCCATTCGTAGCCGACTTCATCACCTGTAAGTCTATGTAAGGGTGCAGCTATATTGGCAAATCCCTTGACAAATCTTCTGTAATAGGTGCATAAACCCAGAAAACTTCTAAGTTCATGTTTGTCGCGAGGTTTAGGCCAATCCTTGATCGCAGCGATTTTCTTCTGGTCGGTGTAAATTCCGTCTGCCGAGACTACATGACCCAAGAATTCCACTTGTCGCTGGAATAAGCTACACTTCGGGTTCAAGTACAGGTGAGCATTCCGTATGCGGCCAAAGACTTCTTCTAAATTTCGCAAATGCTCCTCAAAGTTCTTCCCATAACCAATACATCGTCGAGGTAAACCAAGCACGTTTTCCAAGTTAATCCTCTTAACACCACCTCCATGAGACGTTCGAAAGTGGCTGGAGCATTGCATAATCCAAATGGCATAACCTTTGAATTGGTATAGGCCGCTTCCCTGTAGAAAAAGCCGTCTTTTCTTTATCGTCCTCGTCCAGACCAACTTGCCAGTATCCACTCTTTAAGTCGAGAGTGGAGAACCAGCACGAACCTGCCAGAGTTGTTAATGTATCATCTATACGTGGCAGTGGGTAGCTATCTTTCTTAGTGACGTCATTGAGCTTCCTATAGTCCACGCAGAATCGTGTACTACCATCTTTCTTCGTCACCAAAACAACGGGAGATGACCATGGACTTGATGATTCTTCGATTACTCCCTCTTCTAACATCTTATCTACCATTGTCTCCATTTCTTGTTGTTTGGAAAGGGGAACTCTTCTAGGACGTTGTCGAATCGGCTGAGCATGACCAGTATTAATCCGGTGCTTCACAAAATCCGTTCTTCCACTGTTGTTCTTCTCAAAAATACTGCCATGCTTTAGCAGGAACTGCTTAGCCTTCTGTTTCTCCTCAGATGTTAGGTGATCCCATGGCTGCTCTAGATGTTTTAGTGTTTCTTTGGATGCCATTTGTGTAACAGCTGACGGCACTTCATCACATCGGGTGACACTTCTTACAGGTTCGCAGATGGCTATCTTGTCACCTTTTTGAATCTTGACACAATTCGGGAAAACATTCGCAATTCTGATCGGTATATTCTTGTCAGTGTTCACCAATGACTTTCCTACTAAGTACCTATCTTGTTTGTTGTCGCTACTTTGTACCAGTCCAACACAGCACCCAGCGATTTTCTCCACTTTACCGAATACGATCTTCTCGGTATTACCAGGTATCACCACAGTTTCCGCTGATCTTACATCCATTCTTCCTGGTCCCTCGTCTGGAGATAACATAAACTCTTCATTTCCGATATTCAGGATATTTCTCTGGTGATCGAACGAAAATCCATGTTGACGAATCACATCCATGCCCAAGATGAAGTCATCTTCAATATCTGCCACTAAAACCTATGCTGGAACTTCAAATTTCCTAACTTCAGTTCGACGATAGCCTCTCCCCGTACAACGGCCATTTCCCCCGTAACTGTACGTAAACACACTCTTCTTCTCAGAGGCACCAGCTTTAATCCTTGCACTGAGTTAGCCCGCACCAACGATACCATAGCGCCAGTGTCCACTGTCATTCGGATTCCCTTTCCATTGACTTTCCCGTCGCCAAAAAAATCACCAAACTGTCAGCGGTTCTTCCTAGACTTCTAATGGAAAAAATCCTGGGGGCTCTGTTCTCCCCAGTCAATACTCGCCCCTTAGTATTGACTGATTTTAGTTTTCCTGGTGCCTACGTTCTCTGGATGGTGAACGGGATCGCATTTGGACACGGCAATCCCGTTTGATGTGGCCATTCCTGCCACATCTATAGCACCTGATTTCCTGGGATCTTCTATGGTTCTCTGTCTGGGTGTTGTTGACTCCCTTTGTTTATTAGTAGCTCACATAGTTTGTCGAACTTTTTACACATCTCCTCCAAACTTCTGTGGGTACTCTCGGGCTGTTCCTCGACTGTTACTGATCTTATTTTCGGTCTAGGGATGGCGCTAAAAGCAGCTTCTATTTCCAGCGCCCTGACCAGTGCTTCGCTGCTGGTAGAAAATCGTGATATTTGTAGCGCCCTCTGTAATTCGTTGTCCCTCAATCCGCTGATAAAACACTGGGCGGCGAGTTCCTCCCTAAACCCTTCCGGTGCTTCTGGATATGCCGGTGTACCAGCCGACGTAAGTCTGCTTCAAATTCCTGCAGACTCTCTCCGGACCTCTGCAGGCGTGTCTTGATCTGGGCCTGGTAAAGTTGGCGTCGATGTTGGTCGCCATATCTTCTGTCCAGTGCAGCGACCAAAGTTTGGTATTCCTGCTGTTGGGCTGCAGGAATAGTTTGCAACAGTTCCAGGGCAGGGCCACGCAGCGCGATGACAAGTGCCGCTGCTTTCTCCTGGTCAGTCCATCCGTTGGCAGCGGCGGCTGCTTCAAACTGACGGTGGTACATTGTCCATGTCGTTTGTCCATCGTAGGTCGGGGCCTTAAGGTTCGCTGTTCCTTGAACGCCAGGTGTCTTTACTTGTACCTTGGTCTTCTGTAGGTCCATCTCCAATCTTTCTATCTTCTGCTGAAGGCGCTCCTCCAGATCTTCTACAGCTTCTTGGAAGTGGTTCTGTTGTTCCTGGCAACGTACTTCCAACATTGATTGTTGCTTTTTTTCCATTTTTTCGAAACTTTTCTTGATACGGTCCTGCTCTTCAAGTTTTTCTTCTTGTCGACGCACTTCAAAACCTTGTAAAATTTTCTCGATCCGGTCCTGTTCCTCTTGTCTTTCTTTTTGATGACGCGCCTCTAAGCCTTCCAGAATTTTCTCAAGCCGGTCCTGTTCTTCTTGTTTATCTTTCTGGCGACGCACTTCTAGATTTTCTACAATTTTCTCCAACCGTTCTTGTCTAATTTCTTGATTCTCCATAAGCATTTTCTGTAGTTGGTCTTGTTCTTCTTGACGTCGTAGTTTTTCCTCTTCTTTTTCTCTACGGAGTCTTTCTTGTTCTTCTGCCTCTCTCTTCTCATATTCTCCATAAAATCGCCCAATAATTTGCTTACTTCTTCCATTTTCTTCGCTTGTTCTCTTGTACCAACCATAAAAATACTCTAATTGGGTCTAAAAATCTTCCAATCCACTTAATTTCTTCTTAAAATCCTCTTGAATCGCACTTCCGACACCAATTGTTACGGATTCCGTGGGTCCACTAATTTAAACTCACAATAAAATACTTAACGAATTTATTTTTCTCACTTTATACACAATTACTAACTTATAACACACAACAAACTAACTATTTATAAGATTCCTTCACCAAATTGTCCGATTTTCAATTTCCACGCGGTATATTCAAATTTCAAAAACTTTCTCAGTTGTCGATGGCTCCGGCTTATATACTCTATTGACTGCTTCTCGAAATTTCCCCAATTCTCGGAAAGCGTACTTCTTCATACCAGACAATTCTATTGTCTGATTCCCTTACTTCTCGACTTGACTAAAAGATGGCGTCTGAAAAAGTCTTTTAATTTCTGGCGGATATGTTGCGGTTGTGCAGGCAACCAGTAATACATTTTTAATTTCTGGCGGATGCGCCATTTTTCTTGACAATATATATATATATATATATATATATATATATATATATATATATATATATATATATATATATATATATATATATATATTGGTAATTTATCTTTTATTTTTAAAATTTGCTTTACTTCGACAATGCTAGTCAGATATAAATTATAATTCTTTTGAAAAGAAATTAATACGAATTTTAAAATAGAGCACAAGTTGACATTTAATCCCTTTGACATTATAAGGTTAATTGCTAGTAGCCTTTGCCAAAAGGTTGGACAAAAAATGCTTCATTACTTAAATTATTTTTCTTCAAAAGAAAAATTGATATGTTTATAACACAAATATTGATTTTTGATTACTACAAAATGTTTAGTATGCTTACCATGCCGATGATATTAGTAAACCCCAATAAAGATAGAGCAAATGAGGCATCATCTTCGCTATAGCCTGTGAGGCTCATATGAACAGGAAGATAAAAATACGGCACTACAAACCATATGCTCATTATTATTGTAGATAAACTAAGAAGGAAGAAATGGAGATAGTTTAGTAGAGAGATATGAGTAAGATCCTTGAATACATCAATATAGTCGTCATACCAATCCTAAAAAAATAAAAATTTGAAAAACGTACAAATACAATGAAAACAGTGGAACAAAATTTTTTATACGATTGTGCAGCACTATTCTGCAGGAGATTTTAGTACTTTCAAAATTATTAATTTAACTCTTTTATAATTATGATTTTGGATGTGTAGTACAGTAAACGAACTTACTTCATCCTCGTCTTCATCTAATGTCAATGTCGAATTTCTCAAAAAGTCAGGACAACTGGACGAAGCCAATTTGTATTTATGAATATTCAACATGGCTCCTCTGTATCCCAAGTTTGACTTCTGCACTTTCATATTTTTTAAATAATTATGACGGTTTTGCTGCTGTTGTGACTGAGATGGTCTCCTTTTTTTCGAGTCGCTTCTGAAGAATGGTATTCTGGATGGTTCTTCTGTACCAATTGGTGATACTAAAAAATATAATAAATCAGATTTTTATCAAATTCTAGGAATACTATATAATTAGAAGTCATGGAAGCTGATTAAAGCCTATTTATATTCTAACCTTGTGTGTCAACATTTTTTAATTTCATGCTAAATTCAACAGGTACCCTGATTCTTACTGCATCGAGATCTTGGAGTGATTGTTCTGATGGAAATATCGTCTCAGATGCACTCTTGTAGGACAGTAAATTAGGATAGTTTTCGAGGATAATATTATACAACTTCTTATTTTCGCTCAATTTTTTTAGCACTTCCAGCGAAACCTAAAAATAGTTAAATAATTATAGATATGAAACTCCAATAATATTTTTAGTTTGTGGTTACTTATTCTTATGCTTGATTACCATGATCAAAGTCTACTTGGATCAAATACACTTGGACACTGCGCGCCTCTGACTTGGACGCCCTTTGGATCCTATCAGTCGATTTTAACCGGTTGAGATGGTCCAAGTGTACTTGGACCAAGTCAACCGGATACTGACATATAAATATAATTCTGGCGCGTCTCACTTTTACGCTGTTTGTATTTTAGCTTCCAGCCTGTCTGTAATTTAGCTGCCAGCCTACTTACTTTGAGGTTGAAAAGCCTTCCAACTCGATTTGGATAAAACAATACTACACATGCAGCGTACAAGTGAGACGCGCGCAGCATTAGATATTATAAGTACAGTTATATGGTAGCTTCCAAGTGTACTTGGGGCGAGAGAAAATAATAGAAGAACTTATTCAGGTAAGCTCATCAATATATGCTCAGATAGTCAGGCGGCACTTGGCGCGCTTATGAGCCCAAAGGTATCATTGAGACTTGTCTGAGAATGCCTGGGCGAACTGGGAGTTGTGGCACGAAGGAACAGGATTAAATGATTCTGGATGCAGGGCCACAGCGGCATCCAATGCAACGAAAAAGCCGATGAGCTAGCTAAGCAGGGATCATCGGCATCCTATCCTGGTCCAGAGCCAGTATTGGGTATACCCAAATGTATGGCCCATAGTGGATTAAACCTTTGGATCAGGGAAAAGCAGAATGTTTTGAAACAAAGCATTGGAGACACAGACAGGGGCAGAGGCACAGCAAGGCTTTTATCCAAGGACCTAGGTCTAAAACCGCAAAAGAACTGCTAATGCTTAGCAGGAATAAAGTGGGGATTACAGCAGGTCTGTTGACAGGACACATGGCTGTCAAGTGTTACCTGAACAAGCTCAACCTGTATCAAGAAAGTTGATGCAGATTCTCCGATAAAGATTCTGAAACAGCGGAGCAGATAATATGGCATTGCGAGGCTCTGGATCGCAAGCGACACTTTTTATTTGGGAAATCTAGGTTAGAACCGGAGGAACTATGCTCCCATTCTATCAAGGACCTGCATAAGCTAGTGCAGGGCACAGGGATAGGAGAATGGGTGCAGATATAGAAAAGTGACAACCTAGCCTAACACAATAGGCCAATATACAATAGGCCTCACAGGTCGCAGTGTTTCCGGCAGAGGATGGCCCCTTGTTATGGAAAAAGAAGTGTACTTGGTACAAGTAGACTTGATCTCTGTAATCTTGCCTTGAATCCTTGCTCCAAGCGAGACGCGCGCAGCATCCAAGCGTATTTGATGCAAGTACATTTTGACCGTGTCAACCGTGTCAATAACATAAAATCTTTACTGATTTTATGTTATATGGAATTGTGGTAGGTACAATTCATTAATGTATGAAGTTAATTTAAAATAATGTCTAATAAAAATTAGGAGACTTGTTTCAATAGTTTGGGGATAATCAATCTCTTCTAATTACATTTAATTTGTTAAAATATTTGATTGTTTAATCGCCGTTATGAAAACTGCTGTTAAAGTAAATAGCTACTGTGAGAAATTAAGCGTCTGTTGTAAATTCACTGGCATTTTACAAAATTCATTTTTAGTTTCAGGATTATTTGTTAATGATAATACTTCACCAATATTAAAGTCATGATTCTACCACAAGGATATAAATATTATTTATTAGAGAGATATTTTTTATATAAAATCACTAACCTTTTCGTGTTCCTGTAAAAATGTAGGTAGTTGTATTAATGAGGTACTGTGTTTAATACCTTTCTTTGGTGGTATGTGCGTTTCAATATCTTCAATTTCAAAATTCTTCTTCGCCATTTCCTTCTTGCGTTTTGCTGCTTTTAAAACTCGTTCGCGCCTAAATATAATAGTTATTTTAAATATACATATACGGGGTGGAACATAAGTCCAATATCATTGTTGTTGACAAAAATATATTTTTTAATATAAATGTTGCAACCCTGCTACATTTATATTATCATGGAAATGTTACATATCCTAGAATTCTGTTGTAGACATAGTGTTTTTTAAACTTGAATCCTCATGGGGTTCAGCATACAATTTTGCATCTAGTACACTATTGTTACTTAAAACACTATGCGGTGTTGCCATGCTATGTCTTATTTAAAGAAGGCATCCATTTTTCTCAAAGAGACTTGGTTCAAATTAAAAAAGTAGAAAAAAGTTCAATACAATGTTAAACTGTTACACGTGTTTCGCTCATATACGAGCATCATCAGACCTAACAAGAAAGAAGCAATTATTATTTATTATTTGTTATTTATTTAGGTTCTTTCTTGTTAGGTCTGATGATGCTCGTATATGAGCGAAACACGTGTAACAGTTTAACATTGTATAAACGTTGAGACCGAGACTTTGAGCCTTTTTTCTACTATGTCTTATTTACTGCACCTCCCTGGTAAATCTGTCGATACTTTTTAGCCCTAAAATGTGTAGCACTTATAGTACTTTTACCCTCAAAATTTCATTCGAATCCCTAAAAGCAGTTGGTAGAAAATTATAATAAATCGAAAAAAAATAATACTTTAGACAAAAAAATAGCCTTAAACAAATAAGTCTGTGACGAATCTTCCTATGGGAGATGGCACTGCAATGCAATTTTGACATTTTTTTGCTTTGATCTAAAAATGAGAGATTTGCATAAAAATTGGAGGTATTTTTGAGAATATAATACTAAACTGTAACACACTGTTACTAAAGTTTCTCAAAGAGATTTTATAGTTTGGTATCCGGTCTACATAATGCAAATATTTAACATGTAAAATACCATAACAGATAAGGCTAACTTATTCACACAACACACAACACTGTTTTCAGTTAACAATATATGTATATAAACAAAAAGGTAAACAATGTTTCTCAATATTGAAAATAGACAATACCAGATAAGAGCAATTGAAGATTCCTTACCCCGTGGCAATATGTATTGCTTTTCATTTGGCACATACAAACAATTAAAATTGGGTTGAAATAATATACGATCAAAAAATATCATCGTCAGAGATGGTTTGGAAATGATGATCGTTGTCAATTTCTAAATCAAATTGTATGGAAAATCATCGGTTGTTTTTTTTTTCGATCATACGTTACTTTTACTTGCCTTTCTTCCTCAATAATCCAAGCCGGGTCACTCATCAAAAACCCGCTAACGCACATATGCGCGCACAACGCGGCCATTATCAACACCCCTCCTCTCCACCCGTATTCCTTAATCAAATACGTCAATAACGGCGAGTATATCACGGTACCCAGCCCGGTACCGCTGGCCGCGATACCCAGAGCCAGCGTCCTCTTCTTTTCGAACCAGAAAGCGATCGAGACCACAGCCGTCACAAAGCAGAAACAAAATCCCACCCCGCTAATCAGGCCGAAGGCGATGTACATCAGCCATATGTTTCTGACGTAGGAACTGATTATAAAACCCGCACTGCACACGAGACTGCCGATAACTGTCATGTATTTACATCCGTACCTGTCAACCAGAGCACTTCCTAAAGGTCCGAGTAAAAGAGGTACGGAAAGAAACAAGCTTCCGATGAGCGATGTTGCTGAGTTGGAGGCTTTGAATTCGTTGAGGAATTCCACGTTGAGTAATCCGAAGGTTGACCCGACACCGTCAGCGACTAAGTTGATGAAGAAACAGCCAGCTACGACAATCCAACCCCAACCACCGTCAGGAATTTTTGGTTTGGTTTCTTCAACATACAGACTGATCTTCGAAGATAACAAAGTCTCTTTAGTTGGCACTGTCAAATGAAAAGCACTAGTCACGGATTCTCTGCTCAACTCCCGATGTTTCACACCGTTTTGCAAGTTTGTATATTCCTTCATGGTGTTGAAATTTTGTTTCAAACTGTATCATTAACCCATACTGAACGACTGAGTTTTTTTTTAATATTGACAATAACGAAATTGTTAAATAATCGTTCACTAAATAAACATAATTCAATTCTGCCAAAGTTGGAAAATGCGCCAATCGATAAGATAGTATAGGAGTTAGTCGGCGGCCTAATCCTTAATATTTGGCCGGGTTCGATAAGATAAAATAATATTGGAAGGTTTTAAGGAGAAAATTAGTGAATTTGTTTTGTGGAATGGTATCAGGTGAGAGAATATAACAGTTATTAATAAAGCGATGGTGTCATACGTATTAGCGCTTTCAGGATAAATTAGTACTTCGTTGGAACCATGCGTATATGTTTACAGAACGAATATAATATAATTGAGAATAGAATATCGGATGGTTTATAAATTTGTCGCAGACATTTTTAATGTTATTTATTTTGTTTCTTTTATTTTGTATTACAGCTTATTCTTGCAGCTCCTTCGTTTATAATTGAATGTTCAACTAATTTGATTTAGTTCAAGTTTTTAATGATAGTATAATACACAGACAGCTCTAGACAACTTTAAATTAGTGTGTGTATAATATCATATTTAAAGTGTATTTCTTTAGTAAGTTTATTTACTTATACCGGGTGCGTCTCAAAAGTGGCTCACCCCTATAACTTTTTTATTTTTTCAGATAAAAAAACGAGATTTGGTGTGTTAGTATATGACATAAATTAGGATTGATTGACGTATTCAATTGTTTTTGGTCACTTCCTGTTTCACCGGAAATGACTACAATTTTTGTTTTTTATATGGCACCCTCAGTATTTTTTACTTTATTCGATAGAAAATTACATTCTGAATAGAATGAAATATCATATGTCAACTTTTGACATTCTCCCTTAATAAAAAATCGTATTTTAAAATTCTAGAGTCCCATGGCTATGTTAAAAACACTAATTCTTCATCAAGGAGCCTTGGAAAAATAGACTTGATCGTCTAATGTTTTTAGTGTCTTGTCTTGGCCAGTTAGAAAATGCTGAAATCGTATTTTTAATCATATCTCATTTTTTTCAAATGGAACGGGGGTGGCTCATTAGCATATTTGGAAAAAGAATTTTTTTACAAATAATTTGGTACCACACACTTGGTATTTTGAGTCAAATTTTCGTTATGAACCACAAGTTAATATTTAGTTAGTTGATATTTATTGTTATTATATTTATTTATTATATTTATTATATTTATTATATAAGTTATGTAACAGTTAGTTGATATTTATTGGGACTGAACAGTAGAACACACTGCCAGAATTTCTTTAAAAATTTCAAAATACTGACTCTTCCTTCTTTATTCATTTTTGAATCCATTTGCTTAATCCGCAAGCATATATCTGCTATTCCCGAAAGGCCATTTCATAACTATCCACTTAGGAATGCAGAGTACGATCTTTATCTGCCAACCTCGAGCTCAGAACTAGTTAATGGTTCAATACTGTACAATGCCAAAAAAATGTACAATCATCTGCCTTTGAATATCAAGTCGCTTTCATTCTTTCCCGCATTTCGCAAAGCTCTAAAATCATACCTACTGGAGAGAGCCCTATATGCGGTAAACGACTTTTTTGTTGATGTTTAATTATGAACAATTTTGAATTTTAAAATCATCTCACACACTGGTCAAAGGTCAAGTATTTAATATTTTGTAACTCTAAAGTTATATCTATTTACTGCGTACTGTTCTAAAATTGTCCATATATATTCTTTTTGTAATTGTAAAGACTTAAATTTTTTTGAATTGTATTATTTGTATTGTGTATTTTTTGTTGTTTGTTTTTTTTTTGTGATTTTGTTGTTTGTGAGTGCTTTGTCGATGAAGCTGTTTTGGCTTTTTGTACAATAAAGCGTTGTTTGTTTGTTTGTTTGTTTGTTATAATTTCAAATAAACCATATGCGAAAATATCAAAAGTTACATATTATAGGTCATTCTATTCAGAGTGTTATTTTCTATCGAATAAAGTAAAAAAATACCGAGGGTGCCATTTAAAAATCAAAAGTTATAGTCATTTCCGGTGAAACAGGAAGTGACCGAAAATAATTGAAAAAGTCAATCAACTCTAATTTATGTCATATACTACTAACATACCAAATCTCGTTTTTTAACTAAAAAAATAAAAAAGTTATAGGGGTAAGCCACTTTTGAGACGCACCCGGTATAAGGCTCGTTTTCACGAGTCAAGTGAATTGATTAAATCACTTGAATTCGACTGATTTGAAAACATATCCCCAATTCACACATTTCATGTCAAAAATATTCTATTAGTTGATTTAAAATGATGTCAGTGCGGAAGGTTAGGTTTGTAACTGTACTTCAAACTGCCAAAATTATGGCAAAAGAATAAACAGAAAATTTATTACGTAAAAAAACCAAGACGTAAAAAAATGAAGTGGATCAGAAAATGGCCGCAGTACTACCTACTGGTTGTCAGCTCGCCAAGGGATAGAAAGCAATGGAAAAGCAAACACTCTAGCTAGAAAAGGAGCGAACACTCGACTAACTGGACCAGAACCGTTCTGCTTGCCAAGTGAAACCCAACGTAAAGTGGAACTCAAAAACCTGGAAGACCCCATCCGTAACCTGGAATGGGAATCTTCCAACGGTCTAAGACACTCGAAGAAATTTCTCAGAACTTACGACAGAGAAAAGTCAAAGATTTTCCTTGATTTAAGTAAGAACAATGTTCGGATTGTCACGGGATCTTTAATAGTGTTGCACAAGAGTATTACTAACTTAACTACTTAAAACTCTTGCAAGAAATTCAAGACAAGACTTTCATAATTTCAAGACCAGACAAGAAATGGTGGAAGCAATTTCAAGAGTCTTGCAAGATTTCTTGAATTCAAGATTTCCTGAAAGTTAGAAATGATACATCTTTTTAAGTGATAATTAGGTCTTTGAGCAAGTTATGCCGGGTTTATACAACATTTACATAGTCGTAATCAAAATCATAGTCATAATCATAAAAGTTAAACTATCCACTTCTTATAAACCCTGTTGACATCTACCATGAACTTAGCCTTCAATTATGTTACCCAACTTCACTGGTATAAAAATTATGAAAATGTTCTATAAACGCTCATTGAAATTGCGTTGTGATTATGACGATGATTAAGACTGTGATTATGATTACGATTTATGCAAATGTTGTATAAACCCGGCATTAATATCGACAAGTATTCCTTTTTTTTCTATCATAGCCAGTGTTTTAGAGTTGAGAATGAAATAAAATAAAGTCGAGGCAACAAACCGTATATTGGTAATTGGTTTTATACACAAAATTATATTGGTATAATGGTATTATAAAAAAATACTAACGGTAGTTCAAACTAATGGTTGGTTCGTGAAGCACACTATTTGCGCTATTCGGTACTACTTTTCATGCACGAAATTGCTCCGCGAACAAAAAGTAGTATCAAATAGCGCAAATAGTACACTCTAGCATGACCTTTCCGTACACCCTGTGTCCAGACTTTTCCAACCAATCTTCCATAATAAATAAATAAAATAAATACCTTAAAAAATAAAAGTAACAAACGGGTTACCAAAATAGAACATAAATAAACTAACAAGAATTAACAACTAGAAGTAAAAAATGAAAGCACAAGGTTAGATACGAAATAATAACCCAAAACCCATGAATTGAACTTAACTTTACTTATTATTATTCAGCTTTTATTTGGTAATGGCTCCTGTTTCGTCAAACGGGCGAGTTGACATAGTTCGTTTGCGGCCCGTTAAATTTTTTTACTAAAATTAGCATCGTTGTTGTTCATTTTTCGATATTACATTTTGTATACGATTTATTACCTTTTTGTTAGAATGTAAACTTTTTCAAGACAAGAAATTTCAAGAGTCTTGCAAGACAAGACAAGACTTTGCCATTCAATAAATCTGCAAGACAAGACTTGGAAAATTTCTTGTCTTGAATTTCAAGACAAGACAAGAAATTGATTTTAAAAACAAGAATTCTTGTCTTATGTAACACTAGTCTTTAAAAGGAACGAAGCTAAGAAATAACGGCGACTGCAGATTCTGTAGGGAAAATGGGGAAACATCGGAACACCTCATCACTGAGTGCGCCTCAACGTCTGATCCGTACGATTGATATCGGAGATGGTGCACTAGTCCCTGACGAGCCTGACGGAGCCGTCTCAGATACTGTCGACAGTACTGTCATTTTTTGTTGGAAAAAGTTGGAAAAGCAAATGGAACTTAAAAAACAAGACACATTAATGCGTAACGTTATTTGTTAGCTAAAAAGCTAAAAAAAACTGGCTAGAAAGCTTAGGCTGGTTTAAGCTAGAAACAGCTTAATCTAGAATTTACTCTTCTTTAACTAATTTAGTATTTCAGGCTGTTATATTCCATATGCATTCATATTTTTCATAAATATTAATAAATTTCCCAGAATTTTCTTCAATTAACATGATTTGTCAAGTTTAGACGGTCATAATGCATTCATGCGAATTGAATTCAAGTGACTTGATCAATACACTTGAACCTGTAAACGCGCCTTTAATCTCAGTGGACCTGCATAGAAGAAGAAAACCATATCTAATATAATATTTTTCATGATGTTTAAAATTTGGTAATATTTGTTTTTTGTAACTAAAAAAATGCTTTGTAATAACTAATTTACTTAATTTTAATGAGTTCACTAGGGAGTTTCGCACAAGCTTATCTAAAAATAAAATAGAAAACGTTTATTCGTCATGTTTAAAATTTACGTGGGATTTCCTATATCTAGGTCGACGGTATATCAATAGATTTTTTTGGGTGTTTTAAGTATTTAACTGAAGTACCTAAGCCTTTTCTTAGATGCTATTTAACTAATCTAATAATTTTCAAAATTTTAAAAACATTTTTTTCTCCTGAAAGACGTTTAGCATCAAAGCAATGATTTAAAGTGCTTATATCAGATTATTATAAGTATTGACAGATTAATATGTAGTCTAGTATTGTTCATACTTCAGTAGACGATTCTTCTGAGAATATACAAAATAAACAAGGATTATTTAAGTTAACTAAGCAGTTTTATTAATTAAAAATATTCCTGTTTGGTTTCTATATTGAAAATTCATATAATTTATAAATGTTTAAGATTATTTCATTCTATATGTTACTGAATCAACTAACAGAAACACATTATATTTACTACTAGCATTTTATTAATAACAGAGCAACTCTAGTTAAATATGCTATAAGAATAAATAATACCAACCTAATTTTTGTCTCTTTTTAACATAATTAATTTTTATTAGGATAACTTATCCAGACTACAAATTTAGTTTGACCAGGCTTGTATAACTCTATATTATCTAGGCTTGTATAACTCTGTATTCTATTGTATTTTTTACATGTTTCTTTTCATCAAAATATTTTTTTATTATTAACATTTCCTTAGTTTTGTCTATATGGAAATAAATTTATTTTTGTGCAAATGTAGTTTAATTTATCAGAAGTGTACAAAAAATCTTTATATATATATATATAATGTATATATTTATAATAGAGCAACTCCAGTCATATATGCTAAAAGAATGCATAAGGCCAACATAATAAGAACTTGAAGTATTATAGGAAGAGCCCTATTCTCAGAATCTTCAATTTCTTTTTCAACTGGTCCTTTTCCAATCATTTTCTTATTCTTAGTGTAAGGAATCAGTCCAATAAATATACCAGAAAGTATAGTCCAAACTGCAGCTTGGTAGAATGACTGTTTCCAGTTTCCTGTTATGTCATATAAAAGTCCTAAAAATCAAAGCGATGTTTAAGTATTTCAAATGATGTTTAGAAAAAGAGCATTAAAGTACCTGCGTATGGTGGTCCCAGTAGCATACCGATACCCATGCATAACAGTTGCAAACCATATGCAACGGTGAAGCTTTCCAGTGGTACCATTTCTACCAAAATTCCCGGTGTAAAGGAATAATGGCTGGACAAAAAGAAACCAAACATTGAAGCACATATCTGCATTACAATAAAGTTTTCAACAAACATCATGATTCCTCCTATCGATATTCCGCATAGTACAAGACTGATGGCGTATGTCTTGGTTATATTCATCCATGGTCTGTCACCAGCCCAACCGAAAAATATCTAAAAAATATAATTTTATGGTATATTTAAGGTGATTTTGGGTTGCATTTTATTCTGCCTGGATTTCAGAATAATTTTAGCGTTCTATTTAATTAGCAAGTTGTGAATGTATATTGTTTATTATTGTTATTTAAATTAAATTTTCCAATTATGGTTGAATGAGGAGTCAATAAATATTATTAGTCTGTAGGAAACTATTATAGGTAATCATTGAAAATAATCTTCAATTTTCTTTTGTGCCCATGCTCAGTTATGTTAATTTATTTTATAATTTTTTTTAAGAAATTTCTGGTGTGGACTTGAGTGAACTGAGTGTCTTTTTATTCTATTTGATTTTTTTCACGTAAACTTGTCACAAAGAGTGACCGATTTACATAATATAGTCCGTCTAGAAAGTATCAGGAATTTTATATTTTTCCCAATTTTAATGTATTTTTTTCTGTAACACTCTAAGACAACAGTAATCCATCACGTAGGTAGTAGGCTATGACCAAAATCGCAATATTGTTGCTTGTAAACCGGCTTAAGATTTGAGAAATAATGTTATAAGTAAAAAAAGAGAAATGGTGGAATATTTGTATAGAAAAGGTGTTTGAAACGTTAGAAAATTAGTGCAGTTGACTGAACTCGGAAAAAGTGCAATATATGAGACAATAAAGAGGATAAAAAATGGCACAGATATGAAGCATGGACCAGTTTCAGGAAGACCGCGTAAGATTCGCAAAAACAATTTAAACGCTTTAGTGGCATTAGGACGACAGAATCCGCGCCTAGGATTTCGCAAATTGGCTAACAGATTTGGAAGTCTGCAAAAATTAAAAGTGTGTCCAGTAACCGTCCGCATGTCACTGGAAAGACAAGACTACATATCAAGGAAGCCAAAAAAAATCCTGCAATAACACCTCTACAAAGGCAGCTAAGAATGGATTTTTGTCAACGTTTTCAAGAAGATAATTTTAATAATGTTTTTATTTCTGACGAAAGTTGTTTCCAGCTTGGTGGAAACCACCTAAAAATCCTATCAAAAGAAAATGTTACCGTTCACGTTTCAAAATTTCCCACTAAAATAATGGTTTGGGAAGCAATATCTCAGCGTGGTGCTACACCTCTGTGTATAGTTGATGGAACTGTTAATAGTGCAAAATATTGTGATATTTTAAATGGTTTTCTTCTTGAAACGGCTCATGTTTTATATCCAGAGGGGTGGCGATTTCAGCAGGATAATGCAAGATGCCATACGTCTCACGCTCAAGCATACTGACACTACATCTCACGCTCAAGCATCCAAGCACTACTCAAGCTTGGATGCAAGAATACCATTTGGCAACAATTCCATAGCCAGCAGCTTCACCAGACCTTAGTCCTATTAAAAACATATTGGTACTAATGAAGATTGAAGTGAAATGAGCAGCTCTACGAAATAAACAAGATTTGATTCGCTCAGGTTTACAAGCTTGGACTACCGCCACTGAACATTATGGCGTGGACCAGTTTCGGGTGTACCTGGACGTTTAGTTAAAGTGTTTGGAGTTAAATGGAGGTTGTATAAGTAAATACAATTAATAATTTGTTATAATTTTTTTAACTCAAGTCCTAAAAATATATATCGATAATTGTAAGTTTGCTTTCTTTTTTCCGGATACTTTCTAGACGGACTATATATTGTCAAGGGGTATGGCGACATCTGTCGGAAGAGCCACATCTTTCGGGAATTTAGTAGCGCGCCATCTCTAGGACAAAAGTGGAAAATCCCGGATGTTGTAAAGAACTTTCTAGACACAAAAAGAATGCTACAGAGCTCTCGAATGAAAATTTAAGTAATTAAAAATTTAAGTAGTATAGAGTATATAGTTGGAAAATATATTCGGTTAAGTGCTTTATCGTGTGTTTGGAATTAAGGAACCCACGGAATCAGTAACAATATTTTACCTATTTGCTAATGAATTACTGCTAGAAAAAGGTTTTTCATAGATATTACCATTATATTTCTTAAGATCTATTTTCTAGATCACATTATACATACCATTCCAATAGTGCTAGCAATTCCAATATTCGATATTGTAAATGAAGCATCCTCGTTGGTGTATTGATGCTTAAGCATAAGCTCTGCCACATAAAAATACGGCACTATAAACCAAACAAAAAGGATTATAGTCGATAAAGATAACAAGAAAAAGTGTAATTCTAAGAACAAAGAATAGTCGAACATGCCCTTTACTAACTCAACTAATTCGTCGTACCATTTCTAAAAAAAAGTTTAATTCGTTAACATCTCTATTGACAACAGTCTCTAGAACTTTTGGTAAATGTATAACAATGCTGGAGACATAATTATTAATCATCATTTTCAACCAAATATATAATAAATATTATTATTTAGAAATGTAATAAATTGGCACTAACCTCTTCGTCTTTTTCAACAGAATATGCTTTCATAGAACTTTTGTGTATGTTTGGACAACTAGAAGATGCCCAACGATTAGTACCAAGAACTGCACCTTTCTTACTCAAGGAGTGTCTTGGTGCTTTAGAATGTTTCCCATGTAATAAAGGATCATGGGGCAATGCCTCATCTTGTTCAGGCAACGATACCTTGAAAATTGCAAGAAAATTAGAATTAAATACATTGGAATAATATTTTTGTAATTACTTGTTTTGAATCGGACCATTGAGATTTGGCTTCTTTGAAAGAATTAGGATTAACATATTTGGAGCCATTTTCAACACTATTTAACCGACGAACTGAGCTAGGCTTGTTTAAAAATAAACTAGGATAATACTGTTGAATAACATCGTTTTCAGTTAAAAGTTTCAAAACTTCTGGCGGAATCTAAAATCAAAATTATTAGTATCACAAAATTATTAAAAATATAGAAACAAAACCTTTTCGTTTTCATTGATAAACGTTGGTAAATTCAGAGTGGATGTAAAATATTTCTGTAATTTATCTTTTTCTTCGTTATTTTCTACAGTTGTTTCCACTGTATGTAACAGAAATTCAACATCTTTTCCACTTGTTAATATATGTTTTAGTTTTTCAACATTAATAGCAGGGCTCTGTGAAAATGTTGTCATCTCTAAACTAGCTTTACTGGATTTATGTGATTTCTTCGAAGATTTTCTGTAAGATAAGAAAATTAGTATCTTATTAATTGCAATAATAATAAAATTTAAAATTACTTGTTCTGTTCAATGAGCCAATCTGGATCTTTCATGAGCATTCCGCAGATGCACATGTTTAAAAAGCAACCTCCTAGAATTAAAGTGGTTCCTCTCCATTCGTACTTGTTGATTAGGAAGGTGGTCAATGGTGAAAACACAAATGTTCCTATTCCTATTCCCGAGGCTCCCAATCCTACAGCTAATGTGCGTTTTTTATCAAACCAAAAGGCTATCGATACCACTGCGGTTACGTAAATTAACCCCAGTCCTAAACCTGATAGAACTCCGAAGGTAAGGTACATAATTCCTAAAGAGTAACAGTTTGAACTAATTATAAACCCTAAAGCGGATATCAGGGCCCCAACGATTGTCATCCATCTGCATCCAAACTTATCAACCAAGCCACTCATTATTGGACCTGTTAGAAGTGGTACTGCCATGAATAAACTTCCGATCCAGGAAGTGGCACTGTTAGAAGCACCAAATTCTTCAAGAAATTCTACGTAAAGTAATCCAAAGGAAAATGCAACTCCGTCAGCAATCATAGAGAGAACAGTCGAAGCAAAAACAACAACCCATCCCCATCCTCCATCAGGGATGTCAGGTTTATCTTCATCTTCTGAACTTATAGACGAAGACCTTGAAAGAGTGTTCCTTTCAATTTTCAGATCATTTCTTTCCTTGTCAATTGGCACAACGCAGCTCGAAGCTGGCAAAGGTTCTAAGGAAGGTACCACTGCAGACATGGATACTGTAGGTGCACGTTTGCTGGTTTCCATGATCTATTAATACCTTTTCGTAGTAGGCAAAAATAATTATTGTCGATTTTTTCAATTTTTTTCGATTCAATTGACTGGTATAATGTATAAACTAAACAGCTTGGAGCTTCTAATCCAGCGTTTGGACCAGCCTTGGAAATTTAGTTTTGGATCGCGTCCTATTTGGATGTTTGGAATTGTAGACAAGATGCGTTTATTCCTGTGATTTCTCATCAAGTACCGGAACTTTGGATGTTCTCTTTGAGAAATTGGACTAATTGAATTGTCAGACTTTCTTCAAAATTGGTAGAGCAATATCATCGTATGGAAAAATCCTAAAATAAATATAACAGACTTACTATATTAATAAAATTTATTATCGCGTTCGGTTATGAATAAAAATAACAAACATACATATTATCGGACGATTTTACACAACACTGAAATTGAATGTGTGACTGAAAAAAAATTTCTATAGAGTTTAAAAATAAAAAACAACCAGTTTGATCTCGTTACTGGTAACTGGTGAGGTTTTCGTAATATTTGGCTACTTTTAACATCTGAATTCAACGTTCTATTGAGATATTTTACTTTACAGCATAAATTATAATATTCTTTATTATTCCGTAAGATTTAGATAAAGAATTTTGATAATTTTTGTTATCTATGTAATTATAAGTCCATAAATATAATTTCTTTATTATGTCTCATTGACAGATTGAAAATAGCACAATATAAAATTGTGACTATAAAGTTTATATTTGAAATATTCGAATATTTCATAAATTATTATTTTTTAAAATAGATTTTTTATATACACAGGGTGAGTCTTAAATAAGTTCAAATTTTTTAGGGCTTGTAGATCTCGATAAAAAAAAACATTGTTTTCTCTTTACCAAAATAACCGAGTTATTTCACTTTGAAAATTAAAAACATATATAATTTTTGCTGAAATTTTGAGAACCACTGAGGGTGCATCCAGACTATCCTAAAAACGGCGTATCGGCGTAACGGCGTAACGACCTTGAATCGATTTCCAGTAATTCTATTGGCTGAAATTTTTGACAGATGAATTTGACAGATAAAATTTCTGACAGATGAATTTTTCAGCCAATAGAATTACTGGAAATCGATCAAGGTCGTTACGCCGTTACGCCGATACGCCGTTTTTAGGATAGTGTGGATGCACCCTGAATCTTTTCCTGTATATTTAATTTAATAACTAAAAATTATAAAAAAGTCTAAAAGTGTTTTTCAAACAATTCGAAATTTTTCCAAAAAATTGTTTGTAAAAAAAACTTTATAGATGTGCTTCGAAATATACTACTCTTGGGGCTCGAAATACTACTACTGTGGGGTCAAAATATACTACCCCTAAAAATATTTGAACTTATTTAATATTCACCCTGTATATCTTCATGCCCTGCTGTGTTCAAAATATTTGGATACATCTCGGGATACATAAATGTGAAACTATTTTTTAAAAGAATTAAAATGAAACTCTATAAAGTTGAAAAAAGTTATTTATTATAAAATATAGATGATGTCCTATTAAAGTTAGAGCCACATTTATTATAAAAGTTTACTTAAACTAAAACACATATTCAAGTTTTATATAAAGCAATAGACTGAAATTTATTTTTATTTCACAATGTTGTACCAGTGCTTATTTTTTTTAATCATAGTATACATTGCAAGCAGCTAAAGAATAAAAAAAAAAGATTTTTTCAAAAAATTCCAAATTTTCCAAAAAAAATCGCGAAAAAAACCTCATAAACATCATGTTCCTGGGGTCGAAATAATATACTACCCACAAAAATATTTGCACTTATTTAAGACTCACTCTGTATATTGCAAATGCAAATTTAGATTACGTTAAAAGTCAACCAGGAGTTGCCAGGAGTCCACGTCTTAATATTTTTAGCTTTTTTAGTATTTAACACTATTTTTTATTTCATTTAAAATGTTTTTCGAACATTGATAATTAAATATGGCTAGACACACTCCTTAAATATGTTTACAATTTTGATACTTGTTGACTCAAAAATTAATAACTGAGTTAAGATATGTATACGTATTCCCAGAAAGTACACATATTCAATTGAATCACTACAAAGATAAGAAAAATTAGCAATTCAAACTTCGATTATTTTTTCAATAACTGATAAATTAGTAACACCAATTAAGAAATCAAAACAAAACTTACTCAATAATTTAAAAAATGTGTATTTTATATTTGAGATCCCTGGAAAACCACTGTATGTCTACATATAGTACTGATATAGTGATAAAGTTATAATGAAACAAAATGTATAGTACGCTTCTATATATAGATATCGTTTTACTGACGACAAAGCTTTATCTAGTCTTGATCAACCAAAATTTTTTCGAGATTAAACATTAATTCGTATTGGGATTCTATTTGGAAAATATTAGTTTTATTGCTATTTTTAATTCCTGTCATATACATATATATAAAATATTGAAATAGATCAAAGATATGTAATTAAATTACTAACCAGCATAGATATTTAAAGTTAGGATTGTTTATAATAATTAACCCATTTTGTTGCTTATAATTAATTCTTGATCTATAAATAATAAAAATACGTGGCATAAATTCTAAAAAATATGGAATATTTTTTTTGGCAGAAAAGCATCTTGAAATAAATACCTTCAAAATTAAAAAGAAAATTATCAGAAT
Organism: Sitophilus oryzae; assembly: GCF_002938485.1. NCBI lineage: Eukaryota > Metazoa > Arthropoda > Insecta > Coleoptera > Curculionidae > Sitophilus > Sitophilus oryzae. Next base: position 2,196,230 of record NW_022147237.1, on the reverse strand, counting down.
TAAATTAAAAATGTATAAAATAATATGGGTGATATGTCAAATTGGCTAAATATTTAAAAGATTTTGTTTTTCTAAATATGATATTTGTCCCCTATTTTAATAGTGTATATGTACAGGATTTGTGAAAATGTAGAGACATACCTAAAATTGTGTGATTACAAGCGCGTGTGCACCGATTTTTTTGGAGAATTTTTTTGAACTTAGATCTCGATCTCCAAAACGAAGCATTTTTGAGATTGATGGGCGGTAGGTAAAGTAACAACCTAACCAACCTAACGGGTAGATAAATAAAATCTGGATATATACCGATTTACCATTACCCGATACATTTAGATGATGACCCTAATTTTATTCTATAGTTCTCGACGACGTACAGTGGGCAAAAATCCAGAAGTATGTTGCAAAAATTCTTTTCTTGTGTACAATTTTATTCAAATTTGGTATAAACATTCTATGCCAGTAGGCCGTGAACCCTGTCAGTTTTGGCTGACTTGAGAGTGGTTGGGGGTGGTGGAGGGGATTCATAAAATGGAAAAATCATCTTTTGACTAATACAGCTACCAAAATACGGTAAGAATATTTTACATTTCACTAAATTTTACGATTTTTGGCAGAGCCAAGA